>NC_051281.1:16771944-19171944 GCF_015220745.1 Sebastes umbrosus
TTTCCTGCAATTATCAATATTGACTAGGACTCTTGATCATGTTCAGGTAATCATCTTTCCCATGCTTTTTTAGTTCAGCTTCTGTCATTATTTGACTCTCTTTGTTGCATTACTTTCTGATTATTCATTAATTCATTTGCATTGTAGAAAATGTGCAAAACTAACTGCTGAATTGCCACCTTGAAAATGTACAAATTATTATTATTATTATTATTACATGAGAATTTAGTGAGCATGTGTTGTAAAAGAAAGGACATGTCTGAGGTTTGCTCTGCACACACTGATCAACCTGGTGAATCAGGAGTAAATCCACCTGCTCTTCCAACTCTTAAATGATCAATACTTTTAGGTAAATTATCTCTTGTCCGATCAACAATCTAAAACCCAAAGATATTCAATTTACTACTAACTACTAGGGAAAAGCAGTAAATCCTGACATTTGATGTTAGAAAATGCAAAGTTTTTTTGTTTTTTTTCTAAAAGAATGTCTTAAACAATAATTTATTATGAAAGTAGTTGTGTTTTTAATTATTTTTAATATTTGAAATTTTTAATTATGATTGTTATCAATTTTCTGTCGATTTACGTATTGATTAATCGACTAATCATGTGGGCATTCCTCCAATCCAGTCGTGAAGAGGTTTATTCCTACTCCACTGATATGGGAGACAAAATCCATAGTCCTCATTCACTACAAGTTCAACTGAAGCTGACATAAGGCTTCTGCAGTCTGATCCAAAAGGATGCTTTTGATTCCTCCGCATTAAGAAAATCAAATCGTTTGTGGCTCAAATAAAGATTTTTTTTTATTTTTGTGACCACATCCACATTCAGAGCTTTAAGGCAGTATGGCATATTGTGCTTAATGTATACCCGGGACGCACATTTTCAGTTCAAGATTTTAAAAAAAAAGCTGTCAGAAAACATAAGCAATCTGACCTCAGAAACTCACTTTCTGTAAAAACAAACTCAGTTATGAACAGTGTTCCAGAGAGTGGTGCACGAGTTACCTTTCTATGCTTTTACTGAAATGTCACATGCATATGTGATCTCAAATGCAATTACTTGCTCAGTGAGAGGCCGACACTAAATGTACTGGGAAGGTTTCTTACTCACTCATTCATTCTTCTGATGATGCAAAGAAGCCGACTTTACGTCAATTTCCACTTTAAGGCCTAAATTATAACTTTTAAATAAATACCATTTTCATTCATATTGAAACACAAAATCGTGGTGTTACGATGCTTCTAGACTGGAAGAGAGGCTGGAAGGTACAAATTATTATTATTAAATAAGAAGTTATTGTTTAGTTAGCATGTGCTGTGAAAGAATAACCTTTATAAAACAGGGGATTTTTTTTCTCCACACACTGATCATCCTGGTTACAGATCAGTGATTCCTAACTGAGGGCAGCGACTGCTCAAGCTTGTACCTTCAACTTTTAATCAAAAGACAGATATTTTTATTCTAAATCTTTTATAATGATGATAACTGGGAAAGTTTCATATTGATCCAAGCAGTAAAACGTAACATCGTATATGGAAATTTGAATATGAACCACGAGCGTCCGACATAGCTCATCCTACTTTTCAACTCTTTAAAGATTTAACAAAATTAGAATCAATATGTGATGACAGTTGTTAGGTTTGCATATGACAGGCAACTGTCAAAATTTGATGAAACCATACCCATCAAAAATAACCCGGGATGTTTTTTCTGAACTTTAACTTTGATTTTTACTCATGTAGTCATAAATATTTAATACTACTGGCAAATATTTAAGATTTGAAACCAAGTTTTCAAAGTCATTTGAAAGTAGACATTCTTCAATCTAAACTCCATTTAAAGGGGCTAAATGAGAAATTGGAAGCATGTCTATTACCTCCACACGGCTCTCCACACGGCTCTCAACATGGCGACGGCGGGAGTGTCCGCACCACCAGAGTAACGTCACACCATCAGACACGGCCCTTGCAGTGCGCTATGAAGACGCGGATGGTCGGCAAAAACGGAGAACTTTGAGAATGTCTATTCTCCACGAGGAGAAAGCCGCAAGGGGTATAAAAGATCCAAACGTTTCCATGTCAGCTCAGGTCCGTCCTCACAGAAAGCATAACCAAAGCTTGAGCCGGCGACTTGTAGCTAACGATGCTAACAGCGCTAACAGTGAAAACCACAGCAACAGTGCTGGCAGAGCTAACAGTGTTAACCTGGAGGGGAACTACTCTTCCGCAACCGTCGGTCGAGACAGCGTTATCAGCTGTGTGCGCAGCGGCCGTTAGCTAGCCAGTGGGGCACGCTCACATGCATTAACATGCACTAAAAGCATGCATGGCAGGCCCGGCTGTCAACAAAGCACAGAGAAGCTCTGATTACAACACACACAGAGGGAGCATGACTTCATTCTCTGCTCAGGTAGACATTACTCTATATTCTTTACATAGCAAAAGCTGTTTGATTATAAATGCTCTGGATATCGTATAAATAACCTTTAAATATCTCTCTCGCTGTGTAATGAACTAAATAATAATTGCTTGTACATTTGTCAAATTTAACTTGCAATGTGTCTAAACGTTTGATATGATATTTTGCAAAGAACAGAGATTACTTGATCACTTTTACTAATATTTTATTTTATGCATTTATTGTTATGATTAAATTCTTGCGATTATGTGATATTTTTTTATATTTTTGTGAAACGAGAGTTGTATTTCCTGCATGAATCATAATATAATGTTTATGATTGCTATCATTATCACCCAGAAGAAACCTTGCTCTATATGAGTCAGTGATAAACTGTCTTGATGTTAAATGCCAAACATAAACGATAAAATCCTGTGTTCTTCCTGACTCACATACTGTACAGTATATCATGCTATACAGCTGAGGCAAATTGATGTGTAATTGGGTACCTGTTTTTCTCTTCTTTTATCTTGAATTCTATTTAAATTGTAAATGTATTATGCATAAGATAGCCTATTTGTTTTCTAATATTTATATGTTGTGAAAATAAACTTAACTATAATCAAAGTTACATGTTGACATAATTTCTTTCAGGTTTATAGAGCAACATATAACTCCTCATTTCAAATGTTATATTAATTAAAGGTTCACCAACATAGATCAACAAATGTAACTGTAGGAGCATCAGCTTAAATCCCTATCCCGTATAGAAAAGATCCTTATTAACATATTCAGAATATATTTTAAATTTAGAAAGCCACACAGAGAATTACAGCCTCGTGAAAACACCAAGAACATGTTCTGTGAGGTCAGTGACCTTTGACCTTTGTCCACCAAAATCTAATCAGTTCAGCCTTGAATCCAAGTGGACACTTGTGCCAAATTTAAAGAAATTCTCGCAAGGCGACGAAGACGTTCCTGAGATACCACGTTAACGAGAATGGGACGGGCGGACGGACAACCCGAAAACATAATGTCCTTGTCGCCAGGAAAGAGAGATATAAAGAAAAAACCCACAATTTAGCACTATACTGACTGGAGTACCATAAACACACAAGTCTCTAATGGTACTGCAGAGAAACAAAGACAACGCAATGTGCAATAGTCACTACAAAGGTTGTACCATATAATAAAACTATAAGAATATTATATGAATATATTATTGTGACTTTTTTTTAGGACAAACAGTGCTTATGTCAGTGTGGGTGGCTATCATCAGTTATGGCTAATCATTAAGCTTTAGCAATCATTTCCCCTAGCTTTAGTCGTGTAAAAGCATATACACCCTGCAGTAAATAGTAGTCGGTTAACTGAAAAGTTAACGAACTACAAGTTAGATTTGATCTTACAAGTTAGATAAGTTAGAATCCTTTCAGTTAGAGCAGGACTTAGATGTTAAGATCAATACCACCAGTACTTTGCGTTTCTCTTTGCAAAGAATATTAAAGTTAATCGTACACTTGTCTGTAATTTTCAGCCACATTCAGTCATATATCTGCGATACTACAGGAGTAAAATCAGTTCAGAAATGATCCGGCAGGGAAAAAACAGAAACGTTCAGATAAAATTTGTCAGTAGTTTATTCATCGGTCCAACTGTACATGATGCAGTGAGAGAGGGACACCGGAGGATGAGTAACATGGAGGATTACAACGATGCCAGTGCTATGGCAGCACCTGGAACACACCAACTATCAGCTGGACTGGAAATAATAGCCCTGCACAAGGAAACTGTTCAGGCCCCAATATGTACAGGCACCATACAGCAGTGTGTTTGTGTGTTTGTGTGTGTGCATGTGTGAGATTAAAAATATCAGACCGGATGAAAAACACACAAAAATGATTTTCAGTTCCACAAATGTAAAAGGGTGCTCTCTCGCATTTTCATTGGAAATATTAATTCAGTCATTATTTTTTTTTCTATCCGTCCATTCATAGTTTGAGTACGTTGAAGCGAAGTGAAACGAGACGTGGGAGTGGCCAAATACAAAAGATTAGCTGATTAGCAGAAGGTTTTTTTTGTATTTCCATGTCTACATTGATCATTATTACCCATACGTTTGTGCAATATCTCTCTTTGCATAGTAAATAAAAGTTAAATGTTTTTCGTTGTTGACATGCACCTATCTTTTGTAGCATATTTTTCTTGCGGATTTTTGGGGACTCCCATATAGAATTATAAGCCCACTATAGTGATTGCATGCAGCGTTACCGGTAGAGCTGAACTTGATTTCTACTAAGAGATTATGAGAGCAAAAGGTTAAGCCGGTATAGTGGGTGTTGATGAGGACTGTTAACGTGAGACCTGGCTGGACAGGTGAGCGCCTGCATGAACAGACTTCATGCCCTCAGCAGTAGCGGAGGCACCACTGGCTGCAGACAGAGGGGGGAAAGTGCTCTGTGTGCAACAACATCCATATGTTCAGGTGATTGGTTCTTTGGCTTTTGAGTCACTGTTGAAGATACTTCAGAGGGGAAGGGAGGGGGGACTTTGTGACGTTAATCTGACGCGATATCAGTCTAAATCCCTCTAGAACTGACATGCTTCTCCATCTTACCTTTGACCTCCGCCCGGACAATCGCAGGAGGCTGTGCAGCGTGCGATTACAATTTTGGCCCATTTTTCCCCAATAACATTGCCAAAAACACCCGCTATACAACATGCTAAGGTAAAAAAACATAAGCAATTGATGTCCTTGTAAAAGATGCTGTTGATTCCAAACCTGAACTCCTTATTTATGTACAATTTTTGTGTGTGTGCATTCACTACGTGGTCTGCACTGCCCTTACATGCATCCTCCTTAATCATCTACAGCACCTAAAACGCGAACTATAGGAGCTTTAACCGGCTTTCCACTGGGTTTGGTTTTTAACGAGGCTATCTCCTTCATTAGATATTTTTTTTTTTTCTCTTTGTACGTTTTTTTTTGCGGTATATTCGTAGCTTTCGTAGCCATGCAGAGCCCTGCGGAGAGGGCTCTTCATGCCAGGGGGCCAGCAAGCAGCACGCTTTTTGTGCGGATAATCATGCCAGGTGAGAGAGTGGTGTGGATTCCGCCTGAACGCCTGTGCACTGGCACTAAAGGATGGAAGAGGAGCTCTGTCACTCTAGAGATCAGGGTGGGGGTGGGGGTTGGTTACATGGCTGAGGTGGAGTGGAAAAGGCTGCATTTTCTAACGTCACTACGATGGAATTTGTTAAAATGTCCACTATGTCTTTTTCAAGTAAATCTAATGCCAAAGATCAGCAGCAATAAGTGCAGTCCAGCTGTCAGGTAGCCAACTAAGGAAGCCTTGGAGGAGTCCGTCTGTGATTGCCATCTCTCCTTCGGTTAAATGGCTGAGGCGTTGGGGTCGTATCGCCGTTTCTTCACATTTCTTACATGGAGACAAGAAACAGGAGTCAGTGTGTGCTATAATCACATCTGTAACACAGCTAGTGCAACCTGGACAAGCAACCACACTCATCTCTTCAGTTTACAATAGTAGACTCATGAGTAAAATGCCACGAACAATTCTTTAAAGGGGACATATCATAAAAAACTCACTTTTTCAGTGCTTGTGCACATGCATTTGAGTATCTGGAGTGCCTACCAACTCACAAACTGTGAAATGAGACAACCCAGTCCGTTTTTGTGGGCTGCCTAGATCAGAAACAACGGATGCACGCAGCAACCCTTTAGTGACAGTATGTGACGAACCGGGCTTTCAACTAACTCCAATGTAAACCCACCCGCTGCGTTACTCAGTGGTCGGAGCATGTGATGTAGTTGTAATAGTGTGAGTCTGCTAAGGGTGGGGGGGAGTAGTGGTGGATGGCTCAAACAAATGCAAGACTTTCAACCAGACGACCGCTGTTCCGTGTGAAACTAAAAATAACGTTGACTCATTTTGTCAAGTTAGTCGTCGGTCACATGACTCGTTGATGTCGTCAGCCCAGTGAGTCATTAGTCACATGACCTGTTATCGTCAGTCCTGTGAGTCACTGAGTCGCTAGACAACCACAACCGTTTCCTAACCCTAACTAAGTAGTTATGTTGTCTAAACCAAACTTCTTGCGAAAATGGAAGTTTATTTTGAAAGGACACTATGCATTTAATGAGCGTATATTGACACGCAAAAGTATGTTTTTACAGGTCTAGGTGTGTAAAGTTGTCATGAGGAAAATTCGCAAGCAGCTTTTCTGTATTACTGCACCACATTTTCACATCGCACTGGTGAGAAACAGCTTTAAAGCATATAAACATGTTCTAGTAGAAACCCCAAAATACAAGTATGAACCTGGAAATGAGCATGATACAGTATGTCCCCTTTAACTATTGCTATAGCCTATTCAAGAGCGGGAAAAAAAATGATCTCCATGGTTATATAATTATTTTAGGAAGACCAAAATGCTGAAGACATTGAAGTGAGGAAAGGCTGGTCCATGTTGAGCCAGTTTGGCCTTGACTGCAAAGAGGCAGTACGAGGTATTTATATTCACAAACCTTTACATCCCAGCTCATGATGATGGCAAACATACTGAAGACCATTTCTAATTTAGGATCCATTCCACTTCATCTTTTCTTTTGTGATTTGCGACATTGCATAGAAGTGACCTAAATGTAAACTTTCACCCAGTTTATTGAGCAAAAGAACAATAAGGTCTATTTTCTAAATGAGCTGATAAATACATTTTGAAGGCCTGTGAATATAAACGTCCTCCGTTGCCCTCTTGCAGACAACTGCCACCCGGCTTTGTGCGTGCAACATCAGTTTACAAGGTGAAGAAGTGTAGGAGACATGTCTCGTTACCAGTATTGATGGGAAAGACATTAGTTCCACTCAAAACATAACCATCTGGGAGGAAAGAGCTAACATAAAATATAGTCTATAGAGGAGGGAAAGAGGAGACAACCACATAAACGACAACCACAGCAGCAGCAGCAGCGGCAGCAGCGGCAACAATAACTACTATGACAACAGTGGGACAACAACGAATACGACAACAGGAGTGATGCATAACCTCCCCGTACTGTGGCTTGTTGTGGGGCTTCTATCACTCTGTCATGCACCTGTTCCAATAGTAGGCCAGTTGAAGGTGGCACTATTGCTGTGCGTGGTTCATGCAGTGCAATGCGCCGTGTCTGTACCAGGTCTGTGAAGCAGGCAGCAATGGCAGCTGGTGTGGGCGGGGTCCGAGAGTCCTGCTCTGCTCTAGGGCGGAGCCTGGCCATCTTAGGTGGATGTGGCCAGCCATGGCACAAAGGCTGCGGCCAACAAAAAGGGTCCTCTCTCTCCCTCTCTCTCTCTCTCTGTGTCGCTCTCACCCTCCATTTAAAGTCTCGCCCTCAAAACAATAACGGACTGAGAAGAAGACCATGGAGGTGATGAGAGCACGTGGACCAAATCAGTCTGGGTTTGGCTCAGCCTTTGTGCAATGAACTGACCACCTCCAAATCAACAAGTCAACATGCAGAAATGTTTATTATTCTGTTTTCTTCCTTTTCTTTTTGTTTGTTTTGATGATGCTTTGCTACCTGGCATGCTTTGGTGGCTGCAAAGATTGTACTTCTCAAGTAATTTCTTATAGGCCTATTTAGATTAAGATGTGTAACACCCCTGTTGCTCAAGACAGCAGGCTAATCAGCGGTAGATTTGAATCTATTGTACAATAAAGTACATTTTCCTGGCTACACAGAGATATGTTAGAGGCCTATCTTTGGATTTCAGAGGGGGGATTTCTACTTATCAATACAAGCATACACAAGCTAAATTATTTAGCTATTAAAAGTATTCATTCCCCTCTGGTATCAGGACTGACCATGCATGTCAAGCACTGAGCTCTGCCCGTCCAATCAGTTTGAGGTTCTGCTACAGATCAACAGACGACCCCCATCTCTCCAAATCACCCTTTACACATCTATCCACACATCCTCTCCGATAACAACCAGGGCTGCACACTGGGTGAAGTTCAGATATGTGTTAAGCATGTGTTTGTGTATTGTCCACCCAGATTCTGTAGCAGGAGCTCAAACCCTGGTGTCTAGAAGCAGCAGGGATGCTAGAGTTACAGCAGGAGAGGCATGCGGCGTGTTGCTTACTTAAAGCCCCATCCAGTCCCCCCCAGCACTATGGCAGCCACAAGGATGGCTCCGGCGATGGAGCCTATTATTAGATTGGTGGCACTAGGACCTGTAAAGGGTTATGGGGGAAAAAGACATGAGTTTCTATACTCACTTACTGTGTAAATAACATGTAACTATAACAATGACGATTTCACATGGAACAGAAAACATAACCATAAGTACTGTTACAGTAAAATGACTGAATCTGAGTTTGCATGCCCCCTTTAGTGTGTAACATGGAGATAATGAAGTCCCTGGGATTTTTTTTTTTTTTACATGTATCTGGTGTCAGCTGAGGTAGTGATTATCAGTGGTTTGTCTGTTAAGGTTGTGCAGAAGACTAGACCCTGGGTATCCATCACTATAAAGGTTGAATTAAACAGGTGATATGTATATGTGGTCTGCAGTATGAGCAGTAGAAAATGTTGTTTTTTTTAGGGGTCCCAGTCACCACACAGCCTACCACTGTCTGACAAGCCAGGTCACTAACTGGACACTTCTCAGGTTTTCCGGCTAAATGCCCCACATGCCCCAGAAAGGAGAGGATCACAGGAGCAACCACATAACGACTAAGAATAAGAGAAAGAAAAAGGACAAGAAGAAGAAGAAGAAGAAGAAGAAGAAGAGTTAGGATGAAGAAAGAGGCTTGTAGATATGGGGAACGACAGGAAGTGGAAGGAGAGGAGGAGGAGGAGGAGGAAAGGGAGGAGGAAAGGGAGGAGGAGGAGGAATCCATCAATCAATCACACAACACTGAAAACATCCAATCACATGACAATTATATGGTCATCACCAACACACAAGAAAACACAAAGCCACCGGGACGCACACACGGGCTCAGGCCGGCTCACGAGACCGCCCGCACACTGAGGCACCACTATGAGAGGAAGAGCTGTGAAAGGGTTAAAGATGCTTACTCTATTCCCCACCCTGTGCCTCCAAAAATCACCCCCAGGGCCAGAATGGTCCCTGCTACTGCCCCTATCAGCCTGTTAGTGGCCACGCTCACTGTGCAAAGGGGAAAAGGAGCATTATTACCACCCTGTCAAAAACAAACAGCAGGCTTCTGCTTCAGAGTCATGGATGAAGTGACACGGTTCCCTCTGTGACGCTTCCCGCCCCCTTAACCACCTCCCCCGTTCCCCCCCCTGTGGTCAAAGTATCAGGTGTGCAGGTTTTCATTTCATCTTCTAAACAAATGTAACATCGCTTTTTTTATTCTCCTTCAAGTCGTTACGACCCCAGTACACCTGTGAAACTGTGTGCTGACTCAGATCTAACAGTGTGACTGAGAATGCAATATTGCAAAAAACAACGTATACAGTATATAAGTCAGCTTGGCTAAATTAAATCAGTGTACATAAACGTGTGCGTTATTCATTCTATCAGACGCCAGAAGGTTGAAAGAGGTGGAAACAGACCCTTGGGTCCTTCGTCCTCAGTGGCCTCAGGCTCTTTAGGCGGGTCAGGCATGCTACAGTCTGTCCCCGCCCAGGTGGTGTCGCAGGTGCACGTGGCTTCATTGTTGCACACCTGAACAGATCAGACACAAATAGATGAGGTGGCGAGGGGAACGCAAGAGCTGTAAATAAAGATGCTGACACACTGGGATGCTTTTTGAGAACCAACGCCATTGTTCATCCACAGCTCAGCTCCCACATACTGTAGACACTTACTACACTGTAAAAGGTTGATAAAGATAAAGACACATTTCTGGAAACTGATTTAGATTAATTCTGTCACAGCTCTACATTGGCATTTTTAGCCAGCCAGGTCAGCTGCTTTGTAAAGACGGATATAATTATATAAACAACAGCAGAGCCGCTCTACAGGCAGAACTTAATCTAATTGATTGAATTACATAACAATGGATGGATGAACCACAATGTGCTGGAACCCAATAGGCCTTTTCACACAGCAGACATTTTGACTTGTGATAGTAGGAAAAGCACAGGTGTTACTAAGAACATTAACAATGGCTCTGTTCTATAAGTGTCCCATGACGGAGAGCCAGCGTGCACAAAACCAGGACCCTGAAACTGAAGCAGCTAAATGGAATTCAGCCATCTATAATTTTATTATTTACACCTGTGCTTTTCCTACCGTGACTGTCTCCTGTGAAAAAGGCCTAAAAAAGTAGCAGACCTTTCTCACAGAGGACATTTTGAACATTGAACATTGAACATTGAATCACGAAGGAAAACAATATACGACTAAAATTACAATATATTAACTTATCATGCACCGAAAAATTAACTTCCATGGCCTCCGCCATTTCTGACCACGTCAACAAACACGTCACAAGTCGTGAACTCGGCGCTTTCAGAAACGTTCCACTGAGGTCGTGAATACAAGAGGGGGGCGTTCATATGGACTCTTCTCGTGAACACAAGATAGAGGTCTAATCAGCCAGAGTGATTGAAAACTCTGGTGTTTCTTTAAGTACCTTGCAGTACTTTTTAGATATTGTTTTAATAAGCAGTCTGTAGCCTTGCTTTTATTGAATATTACCTAACGCAGGCCCGCCATGTGTCTTGCTTGTGCACAGGACAAGATGATATCCATAGGCCCCCCCCAGCAGATTATTTAAAGGTTAAAGGACCCGAGACAACTGACCCATATTTTTTTTATGTTTTTATAACTGTTTTTACAGAAAACACTTCGAGCTGCATTTAATAATGAAAGGTAGAATACGAAAAAAGTTTATTGTTACTATCATTATCTATTACTGATGGCTGCATTTCATGTAAGTGTGTCAGTGCCAGGGTGCTGGTATTGTGCATGACAGCTCACTGGACACAACAAAGTTACATTACAGTAACTGGGCTGTTTTGCCCAGGTTATGTTGATGTCTGAATGACGGACCTGTTTTATCATTTATTGTACAGTCTACTTAAGTGATGAAGTGAAGCCTTGCCAGAGGAGCAAAGCGTGAATTGCGGGGTTAGTTTACAGCAGGACTCACCCCATGGGCAGAGCACACCTGTCCATTAGGTCCAGTAGGGCAGGTGCTCACGTTGAGTGACTGGATGAGCAGACACTTGTGGTCAAGGCACATCATTGACGGCCCACAGGGAGTCCCATCCTCCACGTAGCCTAAATCAGTCTCATCATCCAAAAGGACATGGCCACCACTGCGAGGAGGTGTTGGCGGGAGGGAAAAGGGGGAGGAAGATAAGAAAAAAAAACTCATACATGGAACCAAAAGTGACGAGAATGGGACTACGGACGATAGCAAAACGTTTCCAGGACATGAACAGGTCTTGTTATGTAGTACATGTGTTTACCTGCAGTCGACCAGTCTGCCTTGATGGTTGAAGGAGGCTGGGGTGATTTCTCCTTTCATCATGCCGATGCGTGGGTTGCGGCCGATGTTGGAACACAAAAGGTAACCACAGAACACATCACTGAAAAACACAACAGAGAGAAGAAGTCGGTACTTTACACCACATGCCAACATTTACCCCCGTTCCTACACAGAGGCTGCCATACAAGGAGCCACCTGCTCATAATGAGATCAAATAATGCTCATTCACACACATTGAAGGGAGCATTTTGGGGTTCAGCATCTTGCCCAAAGACACTTCAACATGCAGACTAGAGGAGCCGGGGATCGAACCACCAATCTTCCAATTAGTGGAAGACCCGCTCTATCTCCCGAGCCACAGCCCCCAAGGGGCGGCTTTTAAATCCTGTCTTAACAACCGTCTTTTAACAACTGTTTCTGAGTCCTCTTTAATGAATATGACTAGATGATTTTGATTACCCATTTATTTTAATTTTAATTATATTTAAAAAAATCTTTGGTGAATGTTTTTAAACGTGCTCTATAAATAAATTTACTTGACTCAACAGTCTCCTCACAGTTAACCATTACATTTGTTTTCAGTTGTGGAAAGCATACTTATGTTCAAAAGTGGCCCTGGTTTTCAACATGGACGTATTTAGAGAGCCTTGCTGCCAAAACATAAAACTGCAAATAAAAAAAACTGGTGACAGGAAAGCTCCAACTGCAAATCTATGGGCTGCAAGCTGAAGGAAAGAGGCACTGATTTTGAGAAAGCCGCATAACAGTACCAACAATGTGCAGTCTGTTGCCCTCTGTTGGTTGGCTTCAAAACAACCATGAATCTCTTTCCTTGTCAGTAATAAAAGAAAACAAGGAAAAAAAAAAAACAAAGCCCTGTCACTATGTAGAAACATAAAGTCCTGTCATGCTGTCATGCTGACAAATAGCATAGTTATTTTAATTTGTCTTCCTTTGAAACTCACTGTTTGCTACACTGGATCCATTTCTCTCCATCCTTTCCACAGTTGCCCTTCTCGGTGCCCTCCGTGTTCAGCTTCTCATAGCAGAACTTCTCCGAGCCTCCAGCCTCTAAGGGAATGAGAGGAGGCGTGAACTGCACAGCACTGACTACATCTTTTCATACAGTATCTCTCTGTTTGATGATACTCTGACATTCCACTAATAATGTGAGCCAAAGGAATATTAATCTTACTTGACCCCCAGATGTATTTACACTGGTTTTCTCTGGTCTTGCACTCTCCGTTGTAGCAGCGGCCCTTCGGACAGAGAAAGAAGAAGACGGTAAATACATTCTCAGTCAGCTGCTATTCTGATGCACGACTGCTCCTTTTCTACTGTCACCATGTGTGTGCGTACCTGGTTTACCTGGCAGAGGTACCCATTTTGTTTATGAAGATTGGGAGGGCACTGCAAACAGTCACAAACATAAAAACGTCTTCTTAACCATGCACATTATTTTAAACATGCCAACAATTAACAGTTTGAAACCAAAACAAATGTAACAGTGCAACACAAGAACACCTGTCCAGAGTCCCCAGAGCAGGTCTCTGAGATATCACAGTCGTTCACAGCATAGCGGCAACTGTAACCTCGTGGATAAAACTGGCAAGAAAAGGAGAGAAGATAGAAGTCAGAGGTATAAATACATTTTAAGTGCTGAAAAACTTGAACCTCTTCCACTCCTTGAGGTCGCCATCGACTGACTATACTGTCTTTAAGGGGCTGTAGCAGGCTCAGTTTTAGAGATAGATACTGGTATCACATGAGACTAGAAAATACAAGGAATCCATTGGTACCATGTCAGGAAGAACGCTAAACAACACTCTAAAGTTAGGCTAAATTTTGGCGATGAGAAACTGGCATGGCCATTTTCAAAGGGGTCCCTTGACCTCTGACCTCAACATATGTGAATGAAAATGGATTTTATGGGTACCCACGAGTCTTCACCCCTTTTCGCCTATTCTAAAATTTGAATATTTCTGCATACTGGGGTCCCCAAACAGTCTTGGAATTACATAAAATGTTTATCACTGTAAAGCAGAGACTCTTGTGGATCCAATGAGTCCAATTGTATTCATGTGCGATGATGTTAGTCCCCATAGTAGCCATTTCATTGTAGTGAGACCACTTTTTGAAACTTGACCTCGCTGTATAAAGTGACCTCTAGGATAATCACAGCCTCATGAAACTTTACAACCATAAACTAGAGACCTAAAAATGACAAAAATTGGTCTACGGTAAAGAGGGTTGGAGTGGAAAAGATTGAGAAAAACTCATACCAGACATGTGTTATTGCAGCACGGGCCATCGCTGCAGTGCGCCCCATTGGCGAGGGAACACTTCTTGCAGCAATCCTTGTAGCACTCCTGAAAATAAACAGGAGAAAGAGCTCCATCCATCTGAGCAAACAAGACGACAACAAACAGACCTGACATTCTGGAGTAAAGGAAACTCACCGCTCTCGCACCGCAGTCGCACTCCTCTCCCACTTCTACAAATCCATTACCGCATTCTGTTACATCGAACAGCTGAACAGAAGCAGACAGGAGGAAGCGAGTGTAAACGATGGAGCAGACGTGTGTGTGATTCATGACAGGTGGGGCAAAGTTGTGAGCATCTAACCTTGGTTGGCCTGTTAAACAGACACGAGCCTCCACCTTTCAAAAGGAACTCCTTGTAATCTGAGATGCTGCATTTGGAGAATCTCCGCGGATGTTGGACCCTGAGGAGAGAGAATACAGGTGATAGTTAACCAATGAGGATAAAAGCATGGTTCAAAATGCTGTCGGGTGCCATGTGAGTGAGTGAGCCTTTCTTTTAGGTGGCTAAAATACGTTTTGCTGCCGGCCCCGTCCACAGCAGTACATTGTTTTGCTTCCGTGCCATTACTCCTGTCTGCTTCTCCAAACTAAGGACGTGCTGACTGTCATCTACTGTACACTGACTATGGATAAGTACCTCATACAACCACACTTCAAAACATCTGAACTATCCCTTTAATACCTGTTTCACAATCTTACCGTCCAAAGTATGATGGAAAACCGGCGGCGATGAAATGGGCTAGGAGTATTTATCATTATATCACATTTTTTTTGGTACTTCCCAGCAAAATATAATTCCAAATCATATAATTAATTTAATTAATGCAACTTGGGCCTGGATAAACGGCAGAAGTTTTTGCTAAAATTACGCACCGCTTCCTCTTAGAGGATGTCTGGCCTATCCTGGTAGCGGCAGTGCCATTTAGATCCTCATTTGTTTTTTAATTAAGTAATCATTAACTAATCAATAACTACTCTATAATATTTCATTGGGAATTATTCATTAACTAATGGTTCACTCGTAGTTAGTTCCTCATTCGCTCCCCAGTAACTACTCACATGTTTGTGTCCCTTATTATAAAGTGTTACCAACATTCCCATTGTGAGATGAAGAGCTTCCTGCTGTAGCTAACGGTCGTGACAGTGTTTGCTAAAGGCCTTTTTTGTGAACTCCCTCGTCGAAACAATCCACTTTTACTTATTAAGTGTGTAACGTCTCCTGACAGCTCGCAAATCAGATACAAAAACATTTTAGAACTAACATTACTGCCTACGACAGGAAAGAGAACACATTCAAGACCTTTATAAATGAAACTGAAGTCATTTTAATACCGTCTAAAGAAACTAAATTCAATGCTTCTTAAGACTTTTTAAAACCTGCAGATACCCTGTGAGAATACTTTCAGAAGAGAGCAAGGTCAAAGCATGGATCAGTCTACATTAGAATGATGTCAAATTAAGATCTTTGTTCATTTATTTTACACAACTTGCTATCTTGAATTGTAGATGCAGTGTAACGTTGTCCCCGACTCAGCAAAGAAACTAAATAACAATGGGAGCAGACAGAAACACAACACGGTATGTGTGACCAGAACAATTAATTACTATGATAAAAAAAAGCGTCAATGAAATGCCTTCATGTGTGGGGACTGTGAAAGAGTTACTGCTCTCTTGAGTGTATAATGTTATTGTGCTCCTTGTCAATTTCTTCACATAACAGTAACTAATAAAAGCATAATGACCCCATTTATACCTGTCATTAACATCCAATCTGTATCTACCAGGTACAAATGGGCTTACTGATTATTATATTCTTTTACTGACTGAATATTTGGTTAAAGATGGTGTAACACTGCTAAACAAAAGGGGTTGACACTGTACAGAAATGTATCAGTAAGGTCAAAACAGAACATTAATCTACCTTTTCTGCATTCATTCCCATACACCCAGAGCGGTGACCACATCATGGGGTGAGTATAAATAAGCATCTGTAATTGTTCCACTGACCCTCTCTTCTCTTCTCACACTTCTCTGTGTATGTGCGTGCGTGTGTGTGAGTGTGTGTCTCAGGGGTATGTCAGACATTACCCAGTGTCCTCCATTATGCAGCCAGTCCACGAGTCAACACAACCACATTCCTCTGCAGGAAACAGGAAAAAGAGGACAGAAAAACCACAGAAACAGATAGTGAGAGAGACGCACAGAAAGAAAATAGACACACTTACAAAGTATTTAAATTGGGGCTGTCAAAGTTAACGCGATAATAACGCGTTAACGTAAAATCTTTAACGCATTAACGCAACTTGCGATTTTTAGGTTGTTGCAAAGGAGGCTAAATAACGCTTCAAACTTATGTTAAATTTTGGCAAGGGAAAATTGGCATTTTCCCTTGACCTCTGACCTCAAGATATGTGAATGAAAATGGGTTCTATGGGTACCCACGAGTCTCCTCTTTACAGACATGCCCACTTTATGATAATCACATGCAGTTCTGGACAAGTCATAGTCAAGTCAGCACACTGACACACTGACAGCTGTTGTTGCCTGTTGGGCTGCAGTTTGCCATGTTATGATTTGAGCATATTTTTAATGCTAAATGCAGTACCTGTGAGGGTTTCTGGACAATATTTGTCATTGTTTTGTGCTGTTAATTGATTTCCAATAATAAATACATACATTTTCCCACTCCCATGTTGATAAGAGTATTAAATACTTGACAAATCTCCATTTAAGGTACAATTTGAACAGATAAAAAATGTCAGATTAATATGCAATTAATTGCGATTAACTATGGACAATCATGAGATTAATCGTAATTAAATATTTTAATAGATTGACAGCTCTCATTTAAAAACCATATGTGAATATGATTGGATTTCTACTTTATCATCTCAAAGAGAATGAGTGTTAATCAGTAAATTTAGCAACTGATATCCAAAGCTTTCAGCTGAATAATTCTATTTTCATACTCACAATCTCTTCTCAAGCTCGGCCAGTTTTGGGACCATAAAAATAATCTCTCTGATGGTTGAGCTTCAAACATGGCAGCTGTTCGACTCTGACTTTGCCTCATTAAACACTGTGATCTTAAAACTAATGGCACAAATCATCCTTCTCGAGCCTGACTGAAAGTCTACTTCTGGACCACTTTTTCCAAGACAATCAGTTCATCTCTCCATCTGTCACTTCTGGCACAGATAAGAGTTGACAAGAAGCAGTTTGGTCCAGTCAAAAGGCATCTATTTTCATTTATAGGCGGTCCGCTACTGCTTTAAACAATAAAGACATTTAAGTTTCTAGGGGCTTCTCGGGTTGTCTCAGATTTTAGATCCGAGACAACCCCACTTTTTCAAATGTAGATTACAGAAAATGTGCTGTCTTACATTCAGGCCATTAACAAGGGCTGTCCTTGACCAAAGAAATTCAAAAAGAGATTTTGTCAACTAATCATTTAGTTGATTTAATCAACTAATCAACTAAAGAAATCTTAGTCAACTAAGACCAAACCGACCAATTAGTCGACTAATCGACTAAGAGGGGGCAGCCCTACTATTAACATACTTATAGGACACTACACAAAACAACATAATATCTTTCTTACACCTAGAGGTATCTAGCAATGCCAACAGTTTTGGTTTATTTGCTGAAATTTTAAGATTTAAATTGTCATGCCGATGCAATAGAGGGTAATTGAATTTCTGATGCTCAAAGCACAAAATTCAAAAGACTTTTTAACAAACTACCATTTCTCAGATTAATCGGGTTGAACCACAAACTTTTCTGTGGACAGTTCTATTGAGAACTATTTTCTACCAAACATTAAAAAAGGGAAAGAGAACAGCTGATGTCTCAGTGAATGCTATCTCAAAACCTCAGCTCATTACATTACATTCATTTTTTCTTACAGTAAAACAAAAACTATCTGCATGGCTAAATGCAACTAGGGGTAAGAGAAAAAATATATTTTTTGTGATTTGACTCATTTGAACGTTGTGATTTTGGCTCTGAATAGTAGAGCTGAAACGATTAATCGATTATTTCTCAACTATTAAATTAATCGCCAACTACTTTGATAATCGATTAATCGGTTTGAGTTAAAAAATTCTAAATCCTCTGATTCCAGCTTCTTAAATGTGAATATTTTCTGGTTTCTATACTCCTCCATGACTGTAAACTCAATATCTTGTGGAGTTGTGGACAAAAACAAGACATTTGAGGACGTCATCTTGGGCTTTGGGAAACACTGATTGATATTTTTCACCATTTTCTGACAAGACCAAACAACTAATCGATTAATCGAGAAAATAATCATTAGTTGCAGCCCTCCCTAAGTTAACTTATACTAGCTGAGAGATAACAGTGTGTGTTTCATGTGTACTTCTCCTCGCTGCCGGGTCCCACTGGATGCCCAGGTTCTGAGCCAGGCTCTGGGATAGAGACCCTGCCATGGACCAGGTGGTGCCGTACTGTGGACACAACAGAGACCAGCGATTATTCACCTGCAGCGTGATACAGAGTGATGCTCAGCAAAGTTAAGCATCAAATCTGACCTCATTGACCCCTACTCCTCGGCTCACAGAGCACATGCCTCCAAAGTACGCTGCGCTGCTTCTGCGGTAGTGGAAGGTCACATTTCTGCAAGAGTGATGGAAGAAATTGAAAAGAATATCTAAATATTGCAAATAAAGCTCATTAAAAAAAAGAAAATGCACCAAAATGGTGATGGTTGTTTAAATAAAGAACTTACGAGAAGAGGTGCACAGCGTCGGCGTGATGCTTGATGCTCTGCTGCCGGTACTTGGAGAAATCGCGCAGCATCTCCAGCGGCCTCACGCTGATGGGGATCTGATCCTTGTCGGTCCAGATCTCCACGGCAACGAGCACCACACGTGTATGAAGCTGGTCTTTGAAAATCTACCATTGAAGCGTGCGGTGAATTAGAGGAGTGAAGAAAGGCAGAGAGAGAGAGAGATAGAGAGAGAGGGAGAGAGGGAGAGAGCAGCAACAGCACAGGGAGAGGAGAACAACACTGGGTGTGAATTTGAATCTGTACTGGAGAACAAATGAGGGGATGCAGAACACGGGGATAAAGGAGGAACAGGGGAGCGTTAATGCACATAAGGAAAACACCAGCACAATACAATAAGGACTGACAATAAGACAACTATGGGGCCAACTCAGGGTTAGAGAGATGTCCTCCTTTATGACACATGAGGAGGTACTGAGTAATATATCAGCATGTGCACACTTGTAAGGACAGTTACCATTAATGTGTGTTGTATTGATGCACTTATGCAACATATAGACTACCTTATCATGGGTAAAATGTTATATTCTTCTGTACTCAAACAACAAGAAACAAGACTAAGTGTCTACGACTGTGTGAGGCTGAACTGCAGTGGTACTTCACTACATTTATCTGACAGCAGGAGTTACTAGTTACCTCACCGATTAAGATTTAACGAACAAAACATGATTGAATTATAAAATATGATATTGTACTGTAGATTAAACTAAAGTAGTTAAAATGTGCTTCACCTCGACCAGCTGCAACATTACTGTGAAATGCTTCTTACGTGTTAAAGCATTAGTAATAATATCCCAAAAATATGATATATAGAAAAATATAACTCTCTGAATTCTGCCCAACAAGTACTTTTACTTTAATACTTTCAGTGCATTTTGCAGTTAATTCTTTAGTACTTTGAATGTCTGTATAAAAAGTCACGGCAATCCATCCAATAGTTGTTGAGATATTTCAGTCTGGACCAAAGTGGTGGATCGACAGACATTGCCACTCCTAGAACCACGCGCCTAATAAAAAACAACTAATTGTATGTATGTAAATTCTGAAGTGGATCCATGTAAAACACACACTAACTCTGTAACTACAGAGTTTACTCACAGCATCCACAAAATTCACCACCGACTTGGCAAAGTTCCTTGTGTGCTGCTTGGTCTTGTGTCGTTTATACTGCAGAAAAAAGAAGAAAGATAGATAAGCTGCAGTGACTTGATGGTGCTCAATCAATATAGCATGCTACTGTACATTCACTGCTCCCTCTTGTGGGGAAAAAAACAGAACAGGTCTGAAATATGTTTTTTATATGTATGAGAAACTGCCAGTTACATACCATACTGTGGTCACTAACAATCATGATCTCCAAATACTTCATCTCCTCAAACACACTGCGAGGCATCTGCAAAATAAAAAACACCATCAATTATCTGGAAGTGTTTTCTCCATAGTTCTATTATAAACAGAAGCTGACCATGTTCTCTGATGCAACGTTATTAAATTCATTGTTTAACAACTCAAGGGTGGGTGCACTAATGCTTGTTGCATTACTTCAGAGAGAGGTGAGATCAGAGACTTACTGCTCGCTTTTTCCTGCGCTTCAGCCAGGACAAGTCATCCAGCTCTGAGAAGAGCTGCTGCTCCTCCTCAACTATGAACACACACAAGGAAAGAATGTGACATTTCAACTCACATATTTACAACTGGGTTGGGTATGCCTTTTTCATGAGTTTTTTTATGTTTTTTCCCAGAAAATCCCAAATTGTTTCCCTGAAAGTATGACAGACCAGAGATGAGGCATTACATTTGGCAAAATGATAGAGGTGGGAGTAACACAACATCTCATTCTTAATGAAAATATGAAAATAAAGTTTGAAAATATACATTTCTAACACTGTAAAATTCATTCCAGTTAATTCCTCTGGTGTTTTCTCCTTTTCTGACTAATCCAAAAATATTAAATGTTAAGCTGTACCAGCCATTGAAATTGTGTTTTCTTAAAGAGGACCTATTATGCTTTTTCCCTTTCCTTTAGTAAATGGTAAATGGACATGCATTACTAAGGTGCCAACTTTGCCCAGTAGGTTTTAATCTAAATACTCATTCACACACCGATGGCTATGCCTTCGGGAGCAATTTGGGGTTAAGTGTCTTGCTCAAGGAGACATCGACATGTGACCCGGAGCAGCCGGGGATCGAACAACCGACCTTCGGAATGGTGGACTACCTGCTCTACCCTCTGAGCCACAGCTGCCCTTTAGTGTGTTATTTAGTTTTTTGGTGCATGTAAAAGGTCTGCAAAGTTACAAAGCCCAAAGTTCACACCAAAGGGAGTTACTCTCCGCCACAGAAACACTGCTCCTGAACTGTCTGAAACGCCTCGCTTGAAGTCATGCCTTTTCTTCCATAACGTGGTGATGTCACCAAGTAACACATTTGTGTAATACCTGCCTTGCAGCTAGTTTGGCACGCCCTTGAGTGGAGTCCGAAGAGTTTGGTTCGGCTGATCAGTCACAACAGAGTGGGCCAATCAGAGCAGACTGGGCTTTTCGGAGGGGCAGAAGCTCAAACAGAGCGTTTCAGACAGAGGGTGAAAAGAGGTGCTGCAGCACAGCTGGTATGAGCAAAGTAAGGCCTTTTTTGGAAAAATTAAAGCATGTAAACGTGTTCTAGTAGAAGCCCAAAATGACCATAATAGGTCCTCTTCGAAGCTCTATTATTACACCCCCAGGATTCACTACTTGCGGCCATACTTGTGTGCTTTGCGGTGAATACACGTAAGGGGAAGGAAATGTCAGGCTCAAGAGAGGTGTGGCGGTGGTCCGAGGTGGAGGACTGATGGAGGAGGTTATGTAAGGTGATGGACGACGCACTTACCCTGTTCCTCTGAATCATTGTTCCACTGAAGGGAGGCTGTTCTTCTTAGTTTATGAGGCCGTGCAGCAGTATCCTGCAGGGGTGGGAAAAACAAGTGTTAAGAGCGGAGAGTGTTTGTCATGTTTGTATGAAGCTACAGCCAGCAGCAGATTAATTTAGCTCAGCATAAAGACTGGAAACAGGGGAAACAGGGGAAACAGCTGGCCTGAAGCTCACTAATCAGTTCTCATTTAGAAAATCCATATAAAAAAGGAAGTGTTTTTTAAATTGTTGTTTTTACACTTTTTTTTGTACATGTTAATTTGCAAGCTTTAGAGGTGCTGGTAGCCAGGCTAGCTGTTTCCCCCTACTTTCAGTCTTTATGCTAAGCTAAGCTAATTGTAGCTGTAGCTTCATATTTATCCTACATTAATGAGAGTGGTATTGATCTTCTCATCTAACTCTTGGCAAGAAAGCAAATTTACCAAAATGTCAAACCACTACTAATGACTCTTAGCAGAATAGTATTGTTATGTCATGATAAAATGATGTTGGACAAATGTCTGTCGTCCAAACGAAAGAGTTTGAGAAATGTGAAACTAATAATTCACTGCTTTACACATAAGAAGAGTTTGGTGTCATGTAAGGCACAACAGTGTGCTGCTTTGGACATCAGTTTGATGTGATTTTACATAAAAGTTTCATCGTGATGCATACTAAAATCATAAATATTCGTATTATTATCCTGATATTGAGGCTGCAGGGGTGGAAAGTGACTAAGTACATTTACTCAAGGACTTTACTTAAGTACAATTTTGATATACTTTTACTTTACTTGATTATTTCAATGTTAAGCTACTTTATACTTCTAGTCCACTATTTTACTTTTTACTTCACTCCATTTATCTGACAGCTGGTGTCACAAGTTACTTTACAGATAAAGATTTTACAAACAAAACATATGATTAATTTATAAGATATGATATTGTATTGTGGAATAAACTATCCACCAGTATATAAAGTAGTTCAAATGTGCTCCACCTCCACCAGCTGCAACATTAAAATGCTACTTATGTGTTAAAGCATCAGTAATATTATTCCAATAATATGATATAAAGTATATAATGATAATATATAACTCTCTGAATTCTGCCCAACAAGTACAGTACATTTACTCCGATACTTTTAGTTCATTTTGTGGTAATAAATTTGTACTTTTACTGAAGAAAAATCTGATTTGTAGGCCTTTTACTTGTAACAGTATTTTTACAAAGTGGTATTGCTACTTTTACTTAAGTTAAATGTATGAGTACTTCTATTATCCCGATATTGATTTCAACCATATTGCCAGCCCTCGAACTAATAACAAAAAATAACAATAAAAAAACAATGAAACAAGATTTGAACATGACCACTTGTCTAATACAGCTTAACAAACTAGAATTGACATGATCAGTATAAATTGAAGCTAGAGTCGTATAAAAGTACTGAATGGAAATTGAGTATACTAGAACATAAGCTTATGTACTTTTTTACTTTGCTGGACAGTGCTTCAGTGTCTCATCTCCTTCATTTAAAAACAGAAATGTCCTTGGAGTGATTGGGTTATTATCCTCAGCTGAAAGCAGAAAACAGCAGAGGGTGTCGTGCAAATGAGGTGGAGGTGAGCGGGTCAAACCCTTTGTGTGATACATATTTTGCTTCTCTGCGACAGGAATAACTTACCATTGAATGAGTCTGTTGTAAGGGCTCAATTAGATACACATAGAGTCCATCGTCAAACATCCCGCTGCCGGGCAGAGAGAGTAGAAAAGAGAGAGAAGGCAGTCGATACTGAGTCAATACGAGCTGAGGAACAGAGACGAGTGTATCCAAAATTATTCTGAACACGGCGAGGATTACACACAACTCTGCTGTTCACTTACTGCAGCCCGTTGCAGGTAGATAAGGCCACGTGGGAGTTATCGTTCCCTCTCACCTGGCCGTGGTAGTAGCAGTGCTCACCGCCCTGAGGGAAGAAGACACAGTGCTAATGCAGCATCACAGCAAACCCCAGCCAGGACTAAAGCAGCATTACCGGCAGCACAGCACACACAGCTCCTCATGCGTTTGACAAATGATGACTCAGATTCGCCGTTACATGGTGAACGTGTCATATTTTTTTACTTAATTAACACCTCAGGGGAGGTAACAGCTTGTCTCGCAGATGCCGGTCTGGCACATGGGCAATGCATTTCTGCAGGGGGGGGGGGGGGGTGTCTTTGCTTGTTAAGATGTGAAGTTAAAACATTGCAAGGAGGGTCCTGGCACTATCTGTGACTCAGCTGTCAGATCTAGGGTGAGCAGAGGACATTCACCCCCTCTCTTTCTCTCTTTCTCTCTCTCACTCTCTGTCTCTCTCTCACTTCACCCATCCCACGCTGCACTGATACTGCGGAGGGCTTTCTCTCCCTCATCACGTGACCAGTGCTCCAGCAGGAGGCTGCAGGAGAGCAAAACCCTGCTGATTCAGCTACAGTATGCCCAGCCCTGTGCCTGAATCAGCAGCTGCAGCAGCAGTAGCAGCAGCAGCCGGAACCAGCTCTCATTCCCAACCTGTTTTCAACCCCCACTTGCTATCTCCTCTTTCCTTCTGTTCTATGAAAATCATGTGTGTATCTATCTACCTATCTACCTATCTACCTATCTATCCATCTATCTATCTATCTGTACATTTTGTTCTTTTCTGAGTCTGCAAAGAACATTTCAGTGATGTAATCCGTGATGCAGTTATTTGGATGACACGTGACAGTTGCAGTGTTAATTTCATTACCAATTTGCAGAAAAGATCACAAGCAAACTGATTTACAGAAGAATCAACACTCAACATCTGTTCCCGCCTTTTGATTCAAAGCCTATATCCTAAAGTTGAGAAAAAACATATTTGTGCCTTTTCCTAAACCGACAATATGCGCAAAATAAAAACAGCAGCTGAGGGAATCACACCAAAACAAGAAAGAAGTGCGCTTTAGCATTTTAGCCGCCCACAACTAGAGAAGACGTTACCTTTGACAGGACAGGTTTGCCTGCCTCGTAGTGGATCTCAACATAGTCTGAAGACAGTAAGTCACTGTAAAAAACAGAGATTGCAGTTGGTTAAATAGTGGACGGATGTGATGCTCGACAATAAAAAACACACAGTCTCTCTCTGCCTTTGCTTTCTCTGACTCACATATTGTGGTTTTCAACTAGCGGTGAGTAGTGCTTTAGCTGGCGTTTAAACAAGAACACTCATCACCACTGTGCCTGGATTAGCCCGCACAAACACTCCCATGGCATCTCAAAAGTGCAGCGGATATGTTAAATGTTGCCTGCCCACAGGAAAAATAGTGACGCATCTACAAAAGATCTAAAACAATCAGTCCGAAACTACAGTTGAGTTCATGGACATGTTTCTTCCTCAAATCTCCCCAGATTAGATCACTGGTTGAGAAACATCTCACATAACAGGAACAGAAACAAAGTAACATAGTCTAAAAGCTGCAAATGACGCCTAATGTGATAAATGACTGCGAGGCCACGGCTTCACCTTGAACACAGCGGTCCTCCCGGCAGTTCCCGCTATCTGAGTCAGCGTCCCTCACCATTTCACACACTCAATCTGTTAGCTGACAGCTGACTTCAAGAGGCTGCGATTTCTGCCACAATGGCGCTTTTTTTTTTTTGAGTAACCTTGCAAATCAAAAAAACATCCTCCTCTCCATGGGCATGTATTGGCGCCGCAGCAGTAAAAAAAAAAAAAAGAAAAGATTGGAAGTGATGGATCTAGTCTTCTTCTGTGACATTTTTGAGTGATGCTCAGCGCCATGTGAGCAGGAAGTGCACCATTATGAGAGGGGAGTCGAGGCATGAGCGGCGTCAGTGAGAGATTCCTGAGTGAGGGGCTATTAATAGCGTGGGTCAGGAGAGTGGGCCACGCTAAGAGTGTATTGGTGTTTGTATGAGTGTGTGAGTGAGGGCGTTACTGCAAAGCATGGAGGGGTAAAGGTGAGAGTACCGACGTGTGTGTAAAAACGTCCGTGAGAGCTGTGAAAGTGTGTGGACACCATGAGAAGGGAGTCCTGCCCCGAGGTCTTTCAGTTCACAGGAGACTGAGTGTCACAATGCAGCAGCAGCAGCAAAGCAGCAGCAGCAGCAGCAGCAGGGAGGCGAGACAGAGGCGAGGCAAAGAGGGAGGACCAAAAAAAACTGCAGGAGGTTCTTACGTCTGGCGCCAGATCAAATGCAGCTCTGAGTCCTGTAGTGACACTTGTCATTACTCTTCATACCTCTAACACATGGAAATAATGAGTCTAAAAACACATGGAGATGCTCTCACGGAGCAGCACTACACCTATTCATTTTCAGCATTACACCTATTCATTTTGTCATTCCCATTTCACCTCTATCAATATATGATCAACTGAAAAAAAAGAGATGGCAAAGAACTGCACGATACTAAGTGAGCAGATAAAGTAGCACCGACCCATTGGCAGGTTGCAGACCTATCTATATTTAGATCAGTACTGTCGCAGTTACAACACCAAGCAGAATTCAAACCCCTGTTCTCACACAAAAAAAGGCACACACCGAAGTTAGCTCATGTATCTCACAGATAACCTACGGTACAAGCAAACAGCTGGGAATCAAGGTCACGCTTTCAAGCCTCTCTGCTGCTGCTGCTGCTGCTGTAAAGAGCTGCTGCGTTATGTGGTGTTTTCTGAACGTCTGATGATATAATGTATGGGACAACATCTTTTAAACACAATGTGTGATCTGGGAATGACAGGACAAGAGTTCAATTCCTCCTGTATCTGACTCTATACTCTTATTCTGTCCCGAATACCATTTTTTGGGCTTCAAAGCTTTGGTGAGTAATGTTCGAAGGTATTCAAAGCTTCGGGACAGTGCCGCTGCTGCACTAGAGTACACACACACACACACACACACACCTCTACATATAACAAACAGTGATATCTGTCTGAGAATAACTAATAATAATTAATGTTGAATATAAATAATGTTGGGGCATTATTTCTTATTTCTTGGGCTATTTTGGGATTTATACATTATTATTACATACTTACATGTATATATAAAAAAAACATAACAAAAAAAAAAGCATTTGAATACTGATTTCGAGGTTGATTACCATGGCAATGTTCGAAGCTTCGAAGCCTTCAGGTCAGCCCTACTCTATTACTCTCTAATATAATATGCTGCAAACAACATACTCAAAACATACAGTATAAGTGTGATTGTACCTCACCTCTGTTTTTTATCATTTCCACAAAACCTCACTGAATAAATTCAATTTAGATCAGAGTGAAGAAAGACAGACACAATGAAGATACCATGGCGGAGGATGACTCTCCAATTGGCCTTCCTGATACACAAGCATCAACTCTTCAGTAAACATAGTCAGTCGGGCTGAGCGACAAAGCCAAAGACTTCTATCCTGATATGGGTATTTTTTTAAATATTTAATCGTGATTAATCGCATATTTTTTAATATCTCCCTTAAAGGGAGATTTGTCAAGTATTTAATACTCTTATCAACATGGGAGTGGACAAATATACTGCTTTATGCAAATATATGTATATATTTATTATTGTAAATCAATTAACAACACAAAAAAATTACAAATATTGTCCAGAAACCCTCACAGGTACTGCATTTAGCATAAAGAATATGCTCAAATCATAACATGGTAAACTCAAGCCCAACAGGCAACAACAGCTGTCAGTGTGTCAGTGTGCTGACTTGACTATGACTTGCCCCAAACTACATGTGATTATCATAAAGTGGGCATGTCTGTAAAGGGGAGACTCGTGGGTACCCATAGAACCCATTTTCATTCACATATCTTGAGGTCAGAGGTCAAGGGACCTCTTTGAATATCGCCATGCCAGTTTTTCATCGCCAAAATGTAGCGTATGTTTGGAGCGTTATTTAGCCTCCTTCGCAAAAAGCTAGTATGACATCGTTAGTTCCTTAAGTTTTATAGTTTCATATGATACCAGTATCTTCACTCTAGCTATAAAACTGAGCCCGCTACAACCTAAAAATCGCAAGTTGTATTAATGCGTTAAAGAAATTAGTGCCGTTAAAACGAATTTGCGTTAATTGCATTATTATTATTTGACAGCCTTAATAAAGACAAAAAGATATACAGTATTGTTTCTGTGCTCCAATGAGTAAACTCAATTTGATGGCGATGGCATGTTACGCCTCATTGTAGCAGTGAATGTTGTAAAGTTTGGTGACATTTTACTCCAACATGACGAATGGAAAGAATGTCGACAGAAGGGTCCTTTCCTCAGACTGTTGCACACTAGAGCCATTGTTGCTTCATGTGACTGAAGGCTCCTCTTTGTCCAGTAGGGTCTTGAAACATCCCAACCACATTTGGTCATCTGAACCTCAGAATCAGACTTTCAGAAAGGGCGTTTGAGCATAAAGTACATCAATAGAAAATATCTGTTATGTGCATGACTCCACATCATTTGGGAAAATTATGTTTGATTTGAACTAAAATCATTTAAATGAATTGAATCATTGCATATCATGTTTCGATTATCTATTTTCTGTATTTCCGGTATACACTGTATTCCTTTTGCATAAAGCATTACACAAGATAATAAGCTATCTTATAATAATATAAGATAATATAATATGCTGCAAACAACATACTCAAAACATACAGTATAAGTGTGATTGTACCTCACCTCTGTTTTTTATCATTTCCACAAAACCTCACTGAATAAATTCAATTTAGATCAGAGTGAAGAAAGACAGACACAATGAAGATACCATGGCGGAGGATGACTCTCCAATTGGCCTTCCTGATACACAAGCATCAACTCTTCAGTAAACATAGTCAGTCGGGCTGAGCGACAAAGCCAAAGACTTCTATCCTGATATGGGTATTTTTTTAAATATTTAATCGTGATTAATCGCATATTTTTTAATATCTCCCTTAAAGGGAGATTTGTCAAGTATTTAATACTCTTATCAACATGGGAGTGGACAAATATACTGCTTTATGCAAATATATGTATATATTTATTATTGTAAATCAATTAACAACACAAAAAAATTACAAATATTGTCCAGAAACCCTCACAGGTACTGCATTTAGCATAAAGAATATGCTCAAATCATAACATGGTAAACTCAAGCCCAACAGGCAACAACAGCTGTCAGTGTGTCAGTGTGCTGACTTGACTATGACTTGCCCCAAACTACATGTGATTATCATAAAGTGGGCATGTCTGTAAAGGGGAGACTCGTGGGTACCCATAGAACCCATTTTCATTCACATATCTTGAGGTCAGAGGTCAAGGGACCTCTTTGAATATCGCCATGCCAGTTTTTCATCGCCAAAATGTAGCGTATGTTTGGAGCGTTATTTAGCCTCCTTCGCAAAAAGCTAGTATGACATCGTTAGTTCCTTAAGTTTTATAGTTTCATATGATACCAGTATCTTCACTCTAGCTATAAAACTGAGCCCGCTACAACCTAAAAATCGCAAGTTGTATTAATGCGTTAAAGAAATTAGTGCCGTTAAAACGAATTTGCGTTAATTGCATTATTATTATTTGACAGCCTTAATAAAGACAAAAAGATATACAGTATTGTTTCTGTGCTCCAATGAGTAAACTCAATTTGATGGCGATGGCATGTTACGCCTCATTGTAGCAGTGAATGTTGTAAAGTTTGGTGACATTTTACTCCAACATGACGAATGGAAAGAATGTCGACAGAAGGGTCCTTTCCTCAGACTGTTGCACACTAGAGCCATTGTTGCTTTATGTGACTGAAGGCTCCTCTTTGTCCAGTAGGGTCTTGAAACATCCCAACCACATTTGGTCATCTGAACCTCAGAATCAGACTTTCAGAAAGGGCGTTTGAGCATAAAGTACATCAATAGAAAATATCTGTTATGTGCATGACTCCACATCATTTGGGAAAATTATGTTTGATTTGAACTAAAATCATTTAAATGAATTGAATCATTGCATATCATGTTTCGATTATCTATTTTCTGTATTTCCGGTATACACTGTATTCCTTTTGCATAAAGCATTACACAAGATAATTTTAAAATATGAATTCACTCAAAACAGCTCCCCATGAGCTGCTTTTCTGTCTTCATTGTCCCGCATGGCACATTTTGCTTGCAGCATACCGACATATGACAGTTTTACCTCACCAAAATTTAGCACAAGTTCGGAGCGTTATTTAACCTCCTTCGCGACAAGATAGTATAACATACCAATGGATTCCTCAGGTTTTCTAGTTTCATATGATACCATCATCTCCACTCTAGTTTCAAAACTAAGCCCGCTACAACCTCCAAAAAAATCGATTGTGTTAAAACAATTAGAGCTTAATATAATATCGCTCCTATAATATCTGACCTTGAATAGTTGCACAATAAGACATACTATTCACTGCAAATAACTGCTGAGATCTGCCCTTTGTGGGGGTTTCTACAGTGGAAGCGAAATAGTGCTCAACTACTACAAATATAGCAGAGCATCCAGGGTTATTTCACTTCCTTACTGTGTGTCTACAGCTGTCAAGGTAAATATAAATGTCCTCAACCAACCTGGTAAAGCTTTCCATAATGTGTTGTCCCTCTAAAGTAACCAGAGACTGAATACCAGCACATATAGATGAAAAGTCTCAATGTGTGAGTCTTAACATCTAACAGCACTCAGCCATGCAGACAATATAAAATGACAGTATTTTATTACATAATCCAGCTTTAAATCACATTTAGGGACCTGGAATTCAATCAGCATTTTAAAGTCCTTGTACACATGCACATTAAGCCCTCACACATGTAGACCGGCTACTTTGTGAAGGCAGTTAATCAATATCATTGAGTGTCCGGAGCCTTGTGTCTCCGGATGGGACAGCGATCACAGACCACAGAATAACTGTCTCTCTGCTGGTTTTGATGCAACCTCATTAAAGATAGAGACTTAATTTTCTTAAACAGTCTGTCTGTAGTCTGGCAGCTGAGATACGATTGCTTTTAGCACTCTGGAAACTAGGATTCTGGAAACTATAGCGCGCCTACCTATTCAATTACAGTTACCCTGATTATATTATCGTCGACTGGCGCTGCATTAATCACTGACCTGACATATAATAGTACATATCATTTACAAACAACAGTCATCTACAGACGGGAATCACAACGGTTGTCAATTTTGTGTCAGCTCTGACACATATTGCTTGCTCAGAGAGTCAGTGTCTTGCAGTTTCCGGTCGTTATGATGCCGTAAGCCAGACTTCCACTTTCATCTAGGAGGGCGTTGTTCTTTTCATAGTCAAACTACTTCACGATGTTTTAGCGTTTTAGTTTACATTAGGCCTACATTTAAATTAGCACATCTAAATAGCCCTGCATTAAGAAATAAAACCCTAAATCACCGCATTCTTTTGATGCTTTCCTACAATGTTTTGTACAGTATTTTTATTTAACCTTCATTTAAAGGTGCTAAATGCAAGATTGGGAGCATTTCTATTGTCTCCTTACGGCTCTCAACATGGCGACGGCTCATAGCTAACGATACTAAAAGCACTTACAGTTAAAGTAATGGCAAACACTGCTGACAGAGCTAACAGTATTAACCTAAGGGGCAACCGGAAGGTGCTGGGACGGCGTTATCAGCTGTAACGGGTGTATGAAAGCAGTGCAGAGCGGCGGCCGTGAGCTAGCCAGTGGGGCACGCTCACATGCACAAACATGCACCAAAAGCACGATCAGCCGGCCCGGGGATATCAACAAAGCACAGAGAAGCTCAGATTACAACACCCACAGAGGGAGATTGACTTCATTCTCTGCTCAGGTAGACATTACTCCTCTATATCTTTACATAGCAAATAGTTGTTTGCTGCTATATTATTGCTCTGTATATTGTACAGAGCACCCTTAAATCTCTTTTTCAAGGGAGACCTGAAGGCTACAGTATTTTCTATAATATCCTTAGAGATGATTTCAGTGGCAGGAACGTTTACACAGCTTCCTGGAAGAATAAAAATACTGACGTTCTGAAATTTTCAACCATCTGCACATTACTGTCAACATGACCTTGACAGCAGGTACCGTTCACTCTCTCTTGAAGTTCACCCACGAGTCTAGAAGGGTGTTGTGATTAAAGGGAAATTCCATCTAATTTCAACCTGGTGTGTTTCCCATAAATGTGGCTAATTGTGACTCTATGAGTTGTGCCAACTTTGCACTTGAATCTCTCCGTTGCTGAGACTCTGAGAATTTTACAATTTTGTCTCAGAGTCGGACCAAACAGGAAACACAGAAAGTAGCCCTCTGTGACTGCATAGAGATCAACATCTGGAATTTTCCTTTAATGACCACAGCAGCTCACAAGCTCCAAAAAAGCTTTGCTGTCACAATGACCGATACAGGAAATCTTTCCTGCCCAAAGCAATAACTCTGTACAACACTTCACCTCAGTCTAACAGAGAACTCTCAGCTTTATAGTTTCTGTCTCAACCATTATACTCCATTCTGTTTTGCTCCTTCAATAATCTTGCACATGTTGAATTTGCACATCGGTATATACCTCAAAACTTGCAACAAATTTGTACACTTTGCTAATGTATATAGTATGTGTTTATATTTTATATGTTAGTTGTAGTAGTCTGGTATATTTATAGTGTATTCTAATATATTCTTTATATTGTGTATTCTGTATATGGGTGTTTCTGCAACTACGGGCATTTTTAAGTCCTAGCAATAAAATGTTGGATTTATGTTCAAATTTGCAGTGCAGTACTTTATAAATATATACACCGTGTTATTACCTATCTTGACATGAAAAATAATTACTAAATAATATGATTTAATACAATTTTTGAAGTATTTTATGGGTCCAAACATCACTTTCCTTCATTTCCCACAACTATGGTTTCAAAGTTGAGATACGTAAAATTAGCTAATTCATTTATAATATGACATTATTTCAAATGGAATTGTTTCATATACATATTACTTTACACCAAATTATTTTTTGTTTACAAAACATTTATATGATTTTTTTTTTCATCTAAATGCACCTGTCCCACACTTCTGAGTCCTTACCGCGACACTGAACAAATACTGCATTAAAAGTTTTATTCAAAGCCAAACAAATCTAGTTTCTATGGAAACAGAAGTGAGCACATGGATGACAGGTTGGGCCACCCACATGGGTGACCTTCAAGATCAAGAAAAACAAGATTAAGATCACTTTTCTTCTGAAGTATTTATTGTGTGTACTTACCATACAGCTCAGTATTTGTGTATTTTGAACTACATTTAAAAAATAACTTAACATTACTGTTGAATTCCTGTATATTAGATGCAAAGAATCAAAGCTAACGTAGCAGACCTTGCTAGCCACCATTTATATCTGCAATATTAGTAAAAATGTAATTTCTGCAACAGCTTTAGGTATTGCGGTAAGGACATTAGACATTAGAATTGCAATATCTGTCATAAAACACAACATATTTATATTTTTTTGTGTATGAAGACTGACATCTCGTTACTGTCTAAATTTTTCGGGGTGTAGAGAAAATCATGAAATCCCTTATTTTTAAAAAGTGTTTTATATCAATATTTATAGTGATGCACAAAGGTTGTTGGGAATGAATTTAAATGTCTTAAAAATATTATAGAAATTAAAAAAGGAAACTGTATTAAATGAGCGTTATTGTAATGTTGCGGTAAGGACATTTAGTAAGAACAGGTGATGAAAACCATAAAAAATAAACATGTTAAAGACTATATGTGATTTTGTGTACCTGTTTATATTTATGACATACTCTGATGGTTAAAATTAAAATTCGTAGAGGTTGATTATTTCTTTATTCGGGAGAGTCAAAGTGACCGTAGTTGCAGAAACACCCATATATTCTATAGATATATATCTGTTGTAACACAACAATTGCCCAATTTGGGATCAAATAAGTACATCTATCTATCAAAAATCAATCATTTTAGCAAACATGAATTACTGTAGGTAGATGGGAGGACAAGGACTTACGTGTTCAATGCTAGATCGAGAGCAAATCTGTTGCCAAACGCCTCTAACTGGAAACTGGCTTGGGCGAGGTGGACTGCCTGTAAAGGGGGAAAAGATGATGATGCAAAAGTATAAGATTATAGCCGTCTACGAACATAGAATCCTCTAGAGTCCACCTTCAACATCCTCTACAGCACAAGTAACAGATGTGGCGCGGATAAATGGCAGATGGTAATGCACAGTGGGCACACTGGATGAAAGGCCTCCTTCAGCACGGTCGCTCTGGCATCACTCCAGTTCTTAAATGCATAAAGCATATCTGTTAATGTGCTGCGAGTGATGGGTGTCTTTGCTTTGTCTGACATAGTGCAGTAAAAATGACATTAAAGACAGGGTTAAGGTTTAATGTGAGCCATAATCTGGACTTTAAAAACTTCGAAGCCTTGACCAAGCACTCCTGCTATTGATCACAACAGTATTTCTAGAAAATAACTTCACATCCCATCACAAAATCCCCCCGTCAATGCTGGCTTACCTGCCCCTCTGTGGCTTGGTTCTTGGCCCGGGTGTCCAGGTCATGGTAGGTACTCTCCGAGTCCTCATTCAGGTAGTAGATCAACCGCGAGGGGTAGGCGATCGCATGCTCTACTGCATGGTGGGTTGTGTTGTCTGTGGCAGGTGCTGCAGTTGCCTGTTGCTTCAGCAGGGCTGGCACTGCGTCCCTCTCAACCTTGTCCCCTACTCCTTGAGAATCTGCAAGACAATTCCCACCGCACAGACATGAAAAACCTGACACACACGTACACACACACACACACACACACACACACACACACACACACAGAGCCAGCTGTCATCCTTTATTCATGAAACACATTGATAATACTGAGGCAAGTGGCCAAACCAAGGCATCATTGCGATTCTTCGAGACACAGTTCAGTAAGATTGGTTACATACCGCTGGATACTGACAACCACATATGGCTGGTTTAGTATACAGCATATAAACAGCTTCATTTCATTGAAAAGGTACTTTTGATGTGCTTATTGGCAAAGTGAAAAACTCTGCACCAGATACAGAAATGTGCATTATGCAATATGAATCCAAACAGCCTCATAGCAGATAATAGCATGCACTTGAAGTAAAACAAGGAGTCCCAGTCAGTGTATATTTAAATGTGACACTCATACATAATAAAGAGCACTATTTTTTTTTATAAGCTGAACAAAAGATGCTGTACTCTGCCTCATGCACCATCACGCTGAATACGCCGCATATTAAATCAAATATCGTTTCTGCTGGGGGAAAAAACGCGATGCTGTGCACCTGCAGTGCATCACCACATATTATCGCAGCCCAACACAGAAAGTGAAAGGTGTGTTTAATTAGAAGAAAGTGTCCCAAAAAAAATAGCAAGCAGGCTATATTGCAATACATACCGGATGACGCTAGTGATGGATGAAGCCAGGGCGAAAGGATGCTGACGAGCAAAGTGGCCAGAAATATCAAATGCATGATTCATATTTGATAACTGAAAATATCTCAATATCAACACATCAACGCAGTATGTAGCTCGCGGCCCATCGTGGCTGGGGACGTGCCGTGCAGGGGGGATTTCTTCATGGATCCAGAGAGGCACCGGGATGCTGCTGCAGTAGCGGCTGAGAGGAGGAGGAGGAGGAGGAGGAGGAGGAGGAGGAGGGGAGCAGAAAGAAGGCGGTGGCCAGGCAGTTCTACTGGAAGTCAACCAGCAGGCTCCTCCTCGGTGATCACAGATATGTCCTTCCTCCCTCCTGGACCACAGGAAGTCCGTGCAGGTGACCTTAAAGACATCAACCAGAAACAAAACAGGAAATGACCCCTTCACACTGTCTCTGTTAATGATGATCACACACCAGGGAGTTTTGTTATGATTATGAAAGAAAAAAACATATTAAAGGCATATTAAATATATATAAATATATATATACATATATATATATACATACATACATACATATATATACATATATATATATACACAATATATATACACACAATATATATATATGTATATATATATATAAAAAAATATATATATACATATATATATATACACAATATACATAAACTTTATCATTTTACAGCTAAACAGTACACTACAAGATGCTTCTAAAAACATTTGAGGTTAGAAATAGGCGTTACAGTAACAGAATATTGATTCATATTTGATCAGCGCTGCCTAGTTTGACCGTTTGGTCGGAGTTTGCGAGTGATTGACAGCTGCTCCGAGACAGCAGTCTCAAACTCGGCTCTAATTGGTTGTTTTCCTCCGGTCTGTGAAATCTTGCAGATGCCATTAGGAGCACCGGAGGACACAGACGCACATGCTTTTTTTTTCAGCTTACCTGTCTCATGCACTACTGTCAGGATATAGTGATCGTTTTATAAAAATAACTTTTTTTTAATAATTTTTACTCCAGTTCTACCCACTGCTGCTTTAATGGGTAAACAGCATTTTAATGTTTTAGCTGATTAAAGGGGTTTACTTCACAAAAATGATCCGCTAGCTGTAAATTATCCTGCTTATTACACGGCTACCTACTTAAAAAATTAATAATTTTACACAGAAATGGTACGCAAGAAACTGAGATCTGAAAAAATGCTGTTTTTCCAACGGTGGTGATTGCTCCTTTAAAGGTGCTCAATTTGAAATTCAGAGCATATGATTGAGGGATTGCCTCCACACAGCTCTCAACATGGCAACAGCTGAGCTGGCAGCTAGTAGCTAACGGTGCTAACAGCATGAACAGTGCAAACAACGGCAACAGTGCTGGGGCTAACAGTGTTTACCTGAGGGGCAACCGGAGGGTGGGTGCTTTGATTCTGCGACAACGCTGTGGGTCAGGACGACGTTATCAGCTGTAACCGCCATATGAGCGCAGTGCAGAGCGGCAGCAATTAGCTAGCCAGTGGTGCACGCTCACATGCACGAACATGCATTAAATGCCCATGCGACCGGCTACGTAAACAAAGCACAGAGAAGCTCAGATTACAACACACACAGAGGGAGAGCGACTTCATTCTCTGCTCAGGTAGACATTACTCCTCTATAGCAAATAGTTGTTTGCTGCTACATTAATGCTTTGAATTTTGAATTTAGCACCTTTAAGTTTCCTTAAAAGTCCCAGTGGGGACATATAATGTGCCCTAGTCTCTTTCAGAGATGGCAGAATATCTTGAAGAGAGACTGTGTGACATGGGCCATGAACTATAACGAGCAGGTTTAAATGTAAGGCCATGCAGATTTCAGACACACACACACACACACACACACACACACACACACACACTTGCAGCGCTCTTGGAGGATGTGACAGCTCCCCCCTCAGGGCTGAATGGTCCACAGAGGGATGAGATGGTCATTCTGGGTCGCTGGATATCGAGACAACTGTGACAAGGCTGTTGGATGAAACAAAAAGGGATGAGTAAGCAGCATAGTCCACATGAACACTCCAAGTCTTTGTTAGCTCAACCTGCATCCTTTTGGAAAAATGTGTTTCTATTAAGTGTGACTAATCTTTTTAGCAACTAACATCTGTTCTACAAAGGCCAGCTGGTTAACGTGTCAGTAATTTACTGCTCCTTCACCTGTAGTTTCTGACCTGTGGAAAGTACAGTAATTTCACTGGTTTTCAATGTGGTTTACTTCTTGTACAAGAACAAAAGGGTAAATACACAATGAATCACACAGGGCGGGTAGTTAAAATGTTCAACAGGGAGGGTGGAATTTGAGAGATGATTAATTTTGAGTGTGACCCAGACATCGACATGGACCATTATTTTTTCTTTTTAACTTGGGACTCACAAGTTCCCATACTTTATGGAAATACAGTAAATCACTGTAACCATACCTTAATTATACTGTAGCTGCCATGCACAGATATTGTGGGAATAAATAATAATTGAAAAAAAAACGTTAGTACAAAACACAATCCAATTTCTGCAAACTTTTTTTTACAGTAATAAAAAAGTTTAAAATAAGCCTGCCTGCACATCCAGATAGAAAACATGAAGGCCTGCAGTGTTGCCAGATTGGGCTTATTTCCGCCAAATCGGGCTGTGTCGTTTTTTTGCACCAGAAGTGACACAAGATTGTGGAGCTAAGCACAACCAAATTCTGAATAAGACATTTTTAGGCGACCAAGTTCTAAGACGACAACACAGACAACTCCCAAACCAGACAACGCCGTGGTAGCGACCTGTCAATCAGAAGGTAGACACTCCCTAAAGCATACCCTGCTTTATGGTCTATTTGACTCTAAATGGGACCATCATTTACTAAATGAACATCATGCTGTATTGAAGAAGACTTCAAACTAGCGATTGAGACCATAAACTCATGTTTACAATGTTTACTGAGGTAATAAATCAAGTGAGAAGTAGGATCATTTTCTCATAGACTTCTATACAATCAGACTTCTTTTTGCAACCAGAGGAGTTGCCCCCTGCTGGCCATTAGAAAGAATACAAGTTTAAGGCACTTCAGCATTGGCTTTACTTCTCAGGCCTGGAGGTAGCCCACCGGTTGCGATAGCCTTTTTATCTAACATTTTATCTTTGGTTATTTGATACGGATATGAAGCTTTGTATGCATACAGGTTTTCTACAGATTTTTTATTATAAAGCACGTTTAAGTCCTATATAAATACTGTGAAAGTATCGAAACAATCAAACCACAGGGAAATACACACCACCCGTATTCAGAAACTCTGCATTTGAAACAAGCTGTCAGGATTTCTGCCCATTCTGCCCATTTGTGATGTCACGAATGTCCAATATTTTGACCCTTGACACAAATTTAAATGTAAAAATTCTAAATGCGTCCCAGTTTATTTCCTGGTTGCAGTGGATGTGAATTTCATCAGCTGACAGGAAGTACACATGGACCCAAGCTGTTGCCTAGCAACGCAATTCTGTTGCAATTCCGTCAAAAAGGGGTAAATACAGGCATAATCAGGCTGACAGTATGAGGAAAATAAAGTTGTTTTTTTTAACATTACAGCATGTAAACATGTTGTAGTAGAAACACAAAATACAAGTATGAACCTGAAAATGAGCACAATATGGGACCTTTAAAGGGACTGTTGGTAACTTTTTAAGCGTATAAATGTACCGGATCGGGACATATGCGTGCTTGCATACGCGTGTTCGCGTGTGGCTGGAGTCACTGCTCCTCTGCCTGCTTGCCTTCACTCGCATTCTCGCTGTCTCGCTCCACATCTAGACGTGAACGCTGGCTCACTCCACACTGCAGAAGAGTTAGTTTAGCTCTGAGAATATCTAGTGAACGTTCAGTGGACGTTTGTGCAGAAATAACTGCTGCAGCTCCTCCAGACCAACAAAGGTTTTCCGTGTCTTGTGAAGTGACGGGGCTCCGCAGCGAGAAACGTTATCGTCTCCGACCGGGTGCCGGTGTCTCCCGCCGACCGCGGTCGGGAGGCTGAAGCAGGAAAAGCCAACACTAGGATCAGCATTGATTCATGGAGAGACCTTCGTATGGTCAGCTAACATTACTGCCAAGCAGGTGAAGTATAGAGTGATATTGTGGTTTTAGCTGACGTGTGTCGCCTCACTGTTTTGAGCGATGCTCGTTCATGTCTATTTAGAGCGAGCACAAGCGCGAGCCTGACGCTGACTTCCGTTAACTTAACGGCCACAGGTGTCGCTGTTAACAAGCATTTCTGATTCTTACAAACAGTCCCTTTAAGTGGTGATTGGGCTGGAAACTGTCAATCTGATCTGGCAACACTGAAGATCCCGCCACCAGTTTATTGTCTTTTAATGAGCACCAATCTACAGGGTGCTAAACCAAAAGCGTTAAATAAATGCCTTGTGAGAGGAAAGCAAAAGCAGAAGCTAAAAAGGCAGTTGACAGAAACCAAAAATAAACTTTCCCTTAGTTGGCCCTCCCCACTGACTGAAGCAATTTGTGCATTTTAGGGAGAAAAATCTGCATCATTCAAAACTTTTTCCGTTTATTCACTGAGGTGGGAAGAGGGGCGCTGAGGGTTTACTCTGTGTTATGAAAAGCAGCCGCAGCTCGTCTGAATGAAAGCATTCTTCAGTGCGGCTGACCAATAACTTTTCTTCATTCTGTGGTCCTTGTTTGACGCGTCAGCCAGGCGCGCCCACTGCTGCACATCTCAGCTCCTCTCTGGATGGATTCACGGAAAGACTACACACATACCTCAGAAAGAGGTTTGCAGCCGAGTGGGGAAGTCACGGACAAGGCCCAGCAAAAACGGAGCTAAACGAGCTAAAAGTTAGCAGATCATCCGGCTGTCTTCATCCAGATAGCTAATAAAAGGGAGCTGCACTTTTTAGGTAAGCGATGCACTCTGTTCTAAAACACTTGTTTATCCCATTAGTATGCCAATAGTGTGTATGTGGCACTTACTTTACTATGAACTGGTGTTTCCTACTCAACAGGCTTTAATATATGTGTTATATAAACTATGTTATGCATTGTTTACTGATATTTTTTATGTAGATACAGTAGTCTTTATTCTTATAAGTCATGTTAATAATGCACTATATTCACTTTTAACAGTCTCTTCTGCACTATATTCACTTTTAACAGTCTTTTCTGCACTTTATTCACTTTTAACAGTCTCTTCTGCACTATATTCACTTTTAACAGTCTTTTCTGCACTTTATTCACTTTTAACAGTCTCTTCTGCACTATGTTCACTTTTTTAATAGCTGTGTATCACAGCTGTTACCCTGCACTATATTCAGTTTTAACAGTTTTCTTCATCTCCTTGTATTTTTATATCTGGTATATTTTTTGTACTTTGCACTACTAACTTTTTTACTGCCTTTTTACTAACATTTTTTTGCACTATGGAACTGTTATGCTGGAAACTTGAATTTCCCTCGGGATTAATAAAGTTACTATCTATCTATCTATCTATCTATCTATCTATCTATCTATCTGTTTTTATTTGTTGAAAAAAAAGGTTTCTCTTTTGTTTACTGACATTAATATCTGCAGTGACTCTACTTTTTAAATGGCATATTCTACATATTATCTACATAAAATGTATTTGTTGATTGCACTGATTTTGCACTCAGCATTTTGTCCATTTAGTTTCTAGTCTTTGTAGTAGTATAAACACGTTTCTCTATTGTTTACTGACATATTTATATCTGCAGTAACTTTCTACTTTTTAAATAGCATATTCTACATATTATCTACATAAAATGTATTTGTTGATTGCACTGATTTTGCACACAGCATTTTGTCCATTTAGTTTCTAGTCTTTGTAATAGTATAAACACGTTTCTCTATTGTTTACTGACATGTGACTCTACTTTTTAAAGGGCATATTCTACATAGTCTTTATTTGTTGATTGCACTGATTTGGCCTATCTGATCTGATGGTAGGCTACTTTTTTCAACACATTTTCATGGCAAAGTGTGATAATTTAACATTTTTTGAGATATAATTAATATTCTTAACATTGTTCTGTTTAATTACACTTTTGTTTTTCAAAGTTTATTAATAGTCTATATATATATATATATATATATATATATATATATATGAATAGATTTGTATTATACAATTAAGACTAGAAAAAGCTGTGACTTAAATAACCTTCACCTCAGACCACAAATTCCTGATACATTTGGTTTTAATCTGGCTCGAGTAAAACTTGTAGTGGCCATGGGCCCTGTTCTGGCCTTGACGAAGATACAGATATTAGTGATATGTGAATACATTCTAACCTTTCACCCAGTTGCTTGGTTGGTAATAATAACCTTGAACAATAAAACATAAATTGTGCATTGTGTAACAACACAGTGTTTGTCAGTTCTTCCATGTTTGCTTTCAGAACAAACACTGTATGAATCACACTGTTCTGCCTCATCTGTGGGGCATCTGCCTGTCCACACTGTTGATCCAAATAGATGTTGTTGACACTATGTTCCAGGGTTACTCAGGACACACCCAGTCCCAACTTCAACACAGGAACCGGATGATCAGAAAGAAGGACAGGACATACAACTGGATCCCTCTGGGGAACAGCCCAGCATAATCACAGAGACGTGAGGTGAGAAACACGTGTTACAGGTTGATTATAGTGCATGGGAATGTTTTTCAGTCACTGTGTTTCTGTATCTTAAAGGAAGGCATCTTATTGTGAGCTTTTCCTTCCCACAGAGGTTACATCCTCACAACAATGGGTGACTCTGGAGAAGACTATGGAAACTACACCTACGAGTACTACATGGAGTATGGCGACTTGGAGGAACTTAAAGTCGACCACAGGCAGAGGGAAACTATGCACATCATCTCAGTGGTCATCTACATCATTTCCTTTGTGCTTGGTCTGATTGGAAATGGAACTGTCATTTGGGTGACGGCATTTAAAAGCAAAAAGACTGTCAACAGTATTTGGTTGCTCAACCTAGCCATGGCAGACTTTGTGTTTGTGCTCTTTCTACCCTTCTACATTGATTACATACTGCGGGACTTCCACTGGGACTTTGGTGTGGTCATGTGTAAGCTTAACTCATTTGTGTCCGTGATGAACATGTATGCCAGTGTGCTCTTTCTCACAATGCTCAGCATAGACAGGTATGTTTCTCTGGTGCACCTCAACTGGTCTCAGAGGTACCGCACGATAAACAGAGCGTGGGTTGTGTGTGGTTGCATATGGATGCTGGCTGCCGCCATGAGCTGCCCCGCGCTGATTTTTCGCGACACCATGCGCTTACACGACAAAGTGGTGTGCTTCAACAACTTCCACACACAGGACGCACACACAGCGGCCGTGAGACACATTATGATAGTGGTCATTCGCACCACTGTGGGCTTCCTTTTGCCTTTTACTGCCATATGTGTGACGGGTATACTTCTGACACTCAAAGTGAATCAATCTGGGGGCGCGGTTCGGCTGTCCAGCTTCTCCCGAACAGTCTCCGCTGTAATTCTGGCCTTCTTTTTATGCTGGGCACCTTTTCATACATTTAGCTTGATGGAGTTATCCGTACATTCCTCAATATACCTACACAGCATACTGAGAGCTGGCTTCCCTCTTGCCACCAGCTTAGGCTTTTTCAACAGCTGCATTAACCCCCTCCTGTATATGCTGCTGGGCAAAAAGGTGCGTCATATCCTGAAGCGTGCATGCCTGAACATTACTAAGAGTTCACTGAGAGAGCTCAGTCAGTCGATCTCTGCCACCGAGATGGAGTCTGTGCCAGGAGTTCACCTGGACAGTGTCCCAGAGGAGCCTGTGGTGTCATCAACTCTATGATTACAACAATCCTCAGACTGTAGTAGTCGTCCATGAAAAACATTAAAGTAAGACTGGCTATTACTTTAGCGTAAATGTGGAGGACTATCATAGCTGTTCTTTCCAGCTGTGGTGTTAAGATTTTCCTATTTTGTTTCACTTGGAAGGAGTTATGCGTAATTACTCTCAATGGAAAAAGTTGAGCAGAGCTGTGTATAACGTGCACATGGAGTTAGTATCTTTTTCCTTTAGTTTTCATTTGCATAACTCGAGTGATTTACAAATGAAAGAGACAAAATCAATGCTGAAACAGATGATTAGTTGATCAACAGAAAATTAATCTGCACATATTTTGATAATCAATTAATCATTTTTTTTAAAAATCACAAGCATCCTGTAGTTACAGCTTCATAATTGTGAGAATTTGCTGCTTTGAATGTATTTGTCATCTATGATGGTAAACTGAACATGTTTGGTTTTTTGGACTGTTGCTCGGACAAAAGGAGCAATTTCAAGATTGTGATGGACATTTTTCACTATTACCTGTTATTTTATAGACCAAGTGAAACATACAGATTGATTCATAATGAAAGTAGTTGCAGTATTATATCAAATGCATATGTATTTACTGATTTTGTTATTGTTGTACTCTTGAGGCAAGACATCTTTGGCTCTTTGAGATGAGATTATGTTGCATAAATCTATTATTATTAGTCTTCTATTAATGTATAGTAAGATTGTTAAACTAGTTGAGAGTTGTATAAATGTTTTATTCTAATATATTTCAAGTAAATTCCTAATACATTTATTCTTCTGAACACCTGCTGCACTTTGTTTGAATACTTTCTTTATACTGTTTGACTTGATGTTAGAAGAGTCTGTCATTAAAAAGCAGACTTTGATGTTTTATGTACACAGACTACATTTCCTGGTGGATTTTAAGTAAGTCGCCTGTACACGAGCCTGATTTAAATCCAGATGTGCATTTCCTTCCATTTCCTGAGGGTCTGTTTACCAGCCGTTTCCTGTTATTTCTGTCTGGTGACCTTTAGGGATTACATCACTGTTACGTTAAGAGAATACCATCCCTCCTGTGACTGGAAGATTGCTGGTTTCCCTGAAATAACTGTAAAAATATGGACAGGAAGCAAACATTTTAGCCTTCTTCAACAACTACAATCAGCATGACACTTTGTGGACAACGCAAATTGACCTGTGACCCCTCCATCTTTTGAATTAAGCTCTCATTAAAGTGGCTCACTAAAGGCTAGAAAAACAAATTAGACTAGGCCAGGGGTCCGGCAACCTTTACTATCAAAAGAGCCATTTTAGGCAACAAAAAAAAAATCTGTCTGGAGCCGCAAAACATTTGAGCATTGTAATGAAGGTACTTATAGACTAAGTATATAATATATAAGTCTAATGCAGTGAGGGCCAAAGAGCAAATGTACTACGGACTATTAGGGCCACATTGAGGGAAAAAACATCTGAGATTTACAGAATAAAGTTGTAATATTACGAGAAAAAAAAGTCGTAATATTACGAGAATAAAGTCATAACTTAACGAGAAAAAAGTCGTAATATTATGAGAATAAAGTCATAACTTAACGAGAAAAAAAGTCGTAACATTATGAGAATAAAGTCATAATTTAACGAGAAAAAAGTCGTTATATTATGAGAATAAAGTCATAATTTAACGAGAAAAAAGTCGTTATATTATGAGAATAAAGTCATAACTTTGAGAGAAAAAAAGTTGTAATATAAGAATAAAGTCATAATTTAACGAGAAAAAAAGTCGTAATATTACGAGAATAAAGTCATAACTTTACGATAAAAAAATATTACAAGAAAAAAGTCGACCTACAACAATGATAAAAAAAAATGAAAATGTAAACAATAAACAGTTATTCATTTTCACTACTTTTTTTATAATTCCACAGGGAGCCACTGGAGAGGGGCTAAAGAGCCACATGTGGCTCCAGAGCCTGCAGGCTGCAGACCCCTGGACTAGACTAATAAAGTCAGATTAACCCTGCTGTTACTGCCAACGTGCCACTTCATCACATCTTGTCACAAATTGGTAGTAATGAGAGGGTTTACATTACTGTCATGACTAGATTAGTAGTGTATTTACAGAAAAGTAGCCTTGGATTATGGATTACTTAATCTGTGACGCAGCACAATAACACGACTAGTGCGCAACCTGCGTCGCAGGCTGTCTGTCTCTCACGAGGACAAACACACTGGCACAAGGTAAGCAACTGGTCACCGTGGTGTTTAGGAAATATTAGTACGTAGACAATTTAGAGTCCGGACGCAACTGCTATTAGAAACGAGCCGTTGAAATAGAATAAAGCGGTTTATTATGATCATAATAAAGGGTTGTTAGATGTTATGTTAGCTTGTTTGTAGCAGGATGTGCTAGTAGCGAGGTTAGGAGGTATAAAGGTTTAAATAGCTGCTTTACGCACGTGGCAGATCATGCGTAATGTATCACTGATGTAACGAAGTTCATTATGAATAGTAGGCAATAACTTAGACATGCTTTTTCTTTTTTTAAATACGTCGCAGCATAAATGAGCTGCTCTTATAGTGACTGCACGTTTTGTTTTTCTAGTCGCATGGAGGCTTTATGCTTCTCTAATGGTTAAATTAACGCACCAACTTTGAGTATTTTAAAGCCTTTTTTTTTTACATTAATGTGTTAAACCAGAAGACCTGATCACGTGATGTGTCGCCTCTCTTGCAGCATGTTGCGTTTGCCTGTTGTGAGCAGGAGTGTTTTTCCAGCAGCAAGTATTATCAGAGGAGGAGGTGCTGCTGCTGCTGCAACCAACAATGGTAATAAAATATGACACCTCATCATGATGAATTAATTGATCATGTCTTGTTTACATACATTATGTGTGTGTTGTATTTCTGCACAACAACCATGTTGTTTGTTGTGTGCAAGCACCAGAAGAAGCCTTGTAGTCATTTAGTTCCACTGATGGATTATAGAGCAGGATTACAGATTTGCCTGTTAACACATCTGGTGCCAGGCTGTTGCATGGCTCAATTTAGCCAATAATAGTCAGTGGCAATCATCTGTTGTTACATTGGGAATACCAGGGATTCATTGTAATTGACAAAGGAGGACGGTCTGCAGGACAGATAATAATGCACACAGTGCACTTTCATAGGCTAAACTACTGGAGTTAACCTGCACTATACTCATTTTTAACAGTCTCTTCTACACTTTTTAATAGTTGTGTATCACAGCTGTTACCCTGCACTATACTCATTTTTAAACAGTCTCTTCTGCACTATATTCACTTTTTTAATAGTCGTGTATCACATCTGTTACCCTGCACTATATTCACTTTTAACAGTTTTCTTCATCTCCTTGTATTTTTATATCTGGTATATTTTTTTGTACTTTTTACTTTGCACTACTAACTTTTTTACTGTCTTTTTACTAACATGTTTTGCACTATGGAACTGTGATGCTGGAAACTTGAATTTCCCTCGGCATTAATAAAGCTACTATCTATCTATCCCTTTATCTATCTATCTAATTTGATGTGATATAGGGATGCACCGATACCAGATGGGATATCGGGCCGATACTGACTCAAATAGCTGCATCCGATATCAGTGACAATGAGGCTGATCTATTGAATCCAATTTTATGTTGATATACTATATACATTACATACTGAAATTTGTATTCCTGTTTAAGTTTTGACCAATTTGATGCTGCATTAAAAAAGTTTACACCTGAATTGTAATTCCTGTTAATTTTGAAGATGTTATTTTGCCAAGTTGTTGGTGTATAATTTATTATTTTAATAATAAATAACAATTATAACACTAAATTAATATCTATTTATTTGTTACATTTTGTTTTACAAAGTTAGGAAAGCAATGTTTAAGTCAATCCTGATGTTGCCTTACACATAAAAGAATTATCCCAGACACTTCCAAACAGCGAGGCATACAGCTTAATAATCAAACACTGGTATCGGATCGGTACTCTGTATCGGCCGATACCCAAAGCCCAGGTATCGTTATCGGTATCGGGACTGAAAAAGTTGGATCGGTGCATCCCTAACGTGATATAGATGATGATAAATTATGCAACTTTTTCTTAAAAGTAACAATCCTTGGATGAAAAGAAAATGGAAGATTTGCATAACATTTTTTAAAAATGTTTTCTGTCTGTGCTTGAAGCTCGCACTGCAGCAACAGCAGCTGCAGCTGCAGCCGCCAGTAACCTGCTGGAGGTTTTCGTGGATGGGAACCCTATCATGGTGGAGCCAGGAACCACTGTATTGCAGGTAAAATGTTAAATTCATGCAAACAGTCACATAAGATAGAAAGCAACATTTTTGACACATTGAGTCATAATACTAGATTTAACACTGACGCAATTGTGTCACAGGCATGTGAGAAGGTAGGAATGCAGATTCCTCGCTTCTGCTACCATGAGCGCCTCTCAGTTGCTGGAAACTGTCGCATGTGTCTTGTGGAGATAGAGAAAGTCCCTAAGGTATGTTTCTATGTGTGTGCTTTGTTTCTCTTGGTAGCCAAGCTTGTCTTGCTGTATTTCTTTGCCTTGTACGACAGAGACAGGCCTATGCCTACTTGAAATAATCATTAATAATTTTCCATTCATCTTGTAGCCTGTGGCAGCTTGTGCTATGCCAGTCATGAAGGGCTGGAACATTTTAACCAACTCTGACAAAACAAGAAAGGCCAGGTAGGATCAAACTCACAACATTGTATTCTCTGTTCTATGTGTTATATTGCTCTGTAATTCTACCCAGTTATCTGTAGGCAATTTTTTAAATGAGGTGATATGATAACCCACATCTCGCTCAAGCAAAAACAACATTTCTTTGTAGGAAAGTAACCTGAAATAATTATGTCCAAAACTGTTTTTTTAATTCTACACAGAGAGGGTGTGATGGAGTTCCTACTGGCTAACCACCCATTAGATTGTCCAATTTGTGATCAGGGGGGAGAATGTGATCTACAGGTAAAGATAATCACCACCAGTGTGCAGTAGATGTGTTCTTCATAGACTTGAGTGTGTGTATGAAAATAAGATTGACTAATCCGACTGAATACCTTTTCGTTTGAAGGACCAGTCCATGCAGTTTGGCAGTGACAGGAGCCGCTTCACAGAGGCAAAAAGAGCTGTGGAAGACAAAAACATTGGCCCTCTCATCAAAACCATTATGACTCGCTGCATCCAGTGCACTCGCTGTGTGCGGTGAGTCACACATCAATATCTGGAGTACGTTGCTGTGTAAATTTAGAATATGAACATAAGTATTTTTTTTTTTTGCTCCTACAGCTTTGCCAGTGAGATTGCAGGTGTGGAGGACCTGGGTACCACTGGCAGAGGCAATGACCTGCAGATTGGGACTTATGTGGAGAAGATGTTCATGTCAGAGTTATCTGGGAATGTTATTGATATATGCCCGGTGGGGGCCCTGACCTCTAAACCATATGCATTCACTGCTCGCCCTTGGGAGACCAGGTATTTTTATTATGCTCTACATTTTGATTCACTTTTTAGGGCGCTTTCACAAGCCAACATTTAGTCTGTTTAAATCAAACCCTAGTGCTGTTTATTTGGGCAGTTGTGAACGCAGTAATCGTTCTCTGGTGCGAACCAAAACAACCGGTCTGACACGGCTTGTGAGGACTGGCCTCGGACTGTTTTCAAGTGAACTAAAACGCAGGCTGCCTGTGCAGGCATCTGTTGAGATGGACACAGGTAAACAACAGGTTAACATGAGTGGGAGAGGACTGACCTGGACTTCTGCAGAAGTCCGATGTTTGCTTGACATCTGGGCCGAAGAGAACATACAGAATATGCTAAATAAAGTCCATAAAAATAGTGACGTTTATAAAGTAATTCGAGATAAACTGAAGGAGAATTCAGGGATTTGTGTGCACAATAGATCAGTGTCGAGTCAAAGTGAAAAAAGGTCAACAGCGATATTTTAAAGTCTGAGATTCCCTGCATAGAAGTGGCAGCTCTCTAGACAAAAAAGATAAATTTACTCCTTCGTAAACGCCCCTCAGCAAATTAATGTTTTTATTTAGTCCGCATTAATTTGTGCACTCTGAAACCGAACCAGACTAAATAGAAAACAAACCAAAAGTGTCAGTTACACTCTGATTCGGACCGTCCAAACGGACTATGGCTTGTGAAAGCGCCTTTAGGATCAAGGGTGAGATTTTACTCTGATGTATTCTCTTTGTTTTTTTCTACAGGAAGACTGAATCCATTGATGTCCTGGATGCTGTGGGTAGTAACATTGTGGTGACCACTCGTGGGGGTGAGGTGATGAGAATCCTGCCTCGTCTTAATGAGGACGTTAATGAGGAGTGGATCTCAGATAAAACCAGGTTCCTTTCTTATCACACAAAAGTTTACTTCACAGACATAGATTCATGTATGATGTTTTCACCATTGCTGAACTTTGCTTCCATCCTGACAGGTTTGCGTATGATGGACTCAAAAGGCAGAGGCTTACTCAGCCGATGGTGAAAAACGAGTCTGGGCAGTTGGTTCCCACAACCTGGGAAGATGTGCTTACTCGAGTTGCTGGAGCAGTATGTAATCTATGATGACAGTGTGTGATAATTTGCAACTTGCTTCAATTTAGGCTTGTCCTAAATAACATCTGTCTTATTTGACAGTTGCAAGGAGTTGAAGGAAACGATGTTGCAGCTGTTGTTGGAGGCTTAGTGGATGCAGAGGCTCTCATTTCCCTGAAAGATTTGCTGAACCGTTTGAATAGCGACAACCTGTGCACTGAGGAGGTGTTCCCAATGACTGGAGCCGGGTAAGGCCGCAGAAAGAGTAAAACCGAAAAGATGGGACGAAGCCAGCTGGACTTGCTCTGATATTAAGCTTCTGTTTTCACTTTGGCTTCTTTAGATCTGATCTGCGTTCAAACTATCTTCTAAACACCGGGATTGCTGGCATTGAAGAGGCTGACCTGCTGCTTCTGGTTGGCACAAACCCACGCTACGAGGCTCCTCTCTTCAATGCACGAATCAGAAAAAGGTGAAGTAATTGCTAGTGATGACTAGTAAATCTGAGTTATGTTAAACACAAATGCATGTTCTTTAATCTGATCTTGGTGTCTCTGATTCAGCTGGCTTCACAACGAGTTGCAAGTGGCTCTTTTGGGAAAGGAAGTGGACCTAAGTTACACACATGACCATCTTGGGGATTCTGCCACGATTCTTCAAGAAATTGCGTCAGGAGCTCACCCGTTCTCCCAGGTTACACTCTGAGCACTCTCAGTAATGCAATGAATGTTATCAGTCAACTTGAGTGTCTTTTTCTAATTTTGTGTCTTATTTTTATCTTCTCTTGCAGGACTTGGCTAAAGCGAAGCATCCAGTTGTTGTGGTTGGAAGCAGTTGCCTGCAGAGGGAGGACGGGGCTGCGATAATGGCCGCTGTGTCAACCATTGCTCAGAACGCTCGCGTCAGCAGTGGCGCGGAGGAAAACTGGAAGGTTCTCAATGTGCTTCACAGGTCATAGTCTTGGAAAATTAGAGGGAACGCTTTCGGTAACAGGGGAGTGTTCAAGAGGGATGTTTACTGTAATATGTGTGCTGTGTTCTTCCTGTGTCTTCAGGGTTGCCAGTCAAGTGGCTGCACTTGATCTTGGGTACAAGCCAGGAGTGGAGGCTGTCAGAAAGAACCCACCCAAAGTTCTGTTCCTACTCGGAGCTGATGCTGGCTGCATTACTCGCCAAGACCTCCCAAAGGATAGCTTCATAATTTATCAAGGTCAGCTGTTTTACTGCACAGCAGCAGAAGCTTTTTCATTTACATTAATATATGTATGGTATGTGATATCTCGCTATCACACCTTGCATTAAAGGACCAATATGTAATATATTTTACTGTTTACTGTACTGTAATATCTTTTTGTAATAATATTTATATGTATATAATTGTTTGTTTATCGCTCCAGTAGAGACTTGCAGAATCTGTTTAGGAGCATCAAACTTTTTCTTGCTTAATTTAAATGCTTTGTGCCATAACTGCCCAGGTCACCATGGCGATGTCGGTGCAACAATGGCTGATATCATACTTCCTGGAGCTGCATACACTGAGAAATGTAGCACCTATGTGAACACTGAGGGCCGTGCCCAGCAGACCAAATTGGCTGTGAGTCCCCCAGGCATGGCTAGGGAGGACTGGAGGATCATCAGAGCCATATCTGAGGTGAACTACAATACAAGATAATCATGTTATATTAAATAATAACAAATAACACTAATCGCTGTGTATTTTTTTCCGTCCGTTTTAAAGCTTGCTGGAGTGACTCTGCCATATGACACCCTTGATGAAGTGCGTGATAGACTGGCAGAGGTTTCCCCAAATCTGGTGCGATACGATGACGTTGAGGAGGCCAACTACTTTAAGCAGGCTAATGAGCTGTCTCAGGTCAGCTGAAATCTTTCTCCAGTGTGTGTTTAGTTGATTACAAAAGAGGTGCTACTAAAGTTTTATTTAAAGTCCCAGTGAAACGGAAGTTAGAGCCTCGTTAGTTTCTGCACTGTGAGTATTTTCCAGTGGAACTGAATATTTGAGCGGCAGTAACGAGGGGGATTTAAATCAAATTCTCCGCAAAAAGTGGGCGGGCTTAGAGGGTAGCACAATATGGAGCCACACCTCCCTTGTTGCTAAAAGTTGCAGATTGATAATTGGATGGATGTCATGATATTATTGGTTGAAATTGGTTGGTACTAGCTTACATAAACACATGTCATATTTTGTTTTACAGGAAGAAAAGATTATAGAGTGCTCCAGGGATGATGTATTTTTGTAGGCCACCCTGGAAGTTAGCATCGTCCTGGGTTCCCTCGACAGAAAGCCAATGGGATTTTTCCATTGGGTTTTCTATTATTGCAGGAAATAAGCTCTGTGGCAAACAAACGTCTATGATACTTATTCAGCAAGATAATCTTCACAAATGCACCACTTCTATGATTTTTTGAAGCATGAATGCAATCACCAGAAGTAAAGAGCTAACATTAGGCTATAAACGAACTACACCACGGTCGCATGAGCGTGAGTATACACGAGGCTGTAAAGGCGGACGAGTCGGCGCGATGACGTTTAGTAGTCTCATTTAGCCACTTGTTAGCAACCGCCTTTTTAAAGACACATAAAGGCTTCAAAATTCACAAGTGTGGTATTTATTGATGTATCTTATATCGTAGAACAAAACATTAAAATCTCTTCAGCTTGTGTTAACCACAGACCTTATTTTAGGCATCTAACCCATCTGAAAACCCATTGACTTCCAGACAAGGGAACCGAAAGTGCTAAAATGCTAACTAATTCACAAGTTTTAGTACTAATTCTGTAGCACTCTATTGAATTTTGATATTCATTTTTTTTTGCAAATATTAAATAGGTGCACAATATGACCGGGGAGGTAACCTAAAAGGGTTAAAAAGGCATTTTTCATTTCATCTCATCATTAAATGTTAGCTTATTCAGTTGGTTTATCTTAGTTTGCTTCACGCTGTTCCTCATGATGATGGTGATATCTGACTTATCTCTTTCAGGCAGTGAACCAGGCTGTCCTTACTGGACCTTTAGTCCCTCCACAGCTTACTGTGAAGGACTTCTATATGACAGGTGGGTCACTAGTACTCTGGTACTCTTCTCACTAATCCTGGTCTAAATTATGTTTTCATTCCAAAATCCTCCAGGAAACACAGCAGTGATGTATCACCTCCTTAATTTAATTATATTAGTGTTTATGTTTATTTCATTTTTACAGGGAGAAATACTAATAGTAATACTAATACTAATGACACTCAGGTTGCATCCGAAATAATAATAAAATAAATGAAGCAATTGTGACAATTGCCACAAAAGTGTTACACTATCGCTGAATAAATTAATCATTTAAGGTGTCCTGTTTACATGTCAGTCATCAGAGAAGGGTTTCTTTCAAGAACAATACAAAATCCAGCTCTCCAAGCTGAGCAACGATTTGGTGGTGTTTACTGCTCTGCTTCCTATTAAAGAAAGTGTTTTGTTACTTCTGCAGTTGCTAAGAAGACAAGCCATTTGGAGCACCCACAATGATTTTGAATCTCTTGGAAACTACTTAACATTATGTGGGCACGCATACGTGGATAGAGAGTACCTAACCGGAAATAAAAAGTAATTGTTGTGTTTATATGACAACGTTTTATTTGTTGTGGACGACGTAAATGGGTGAGGTTTAGAACCACTGTTTTTAAATGAAATGAAACTTCTTTCGCAATTAGTCATCTGTATTGTATTTGTCATCTTACGCAGATTTAATATTTTAAATGTAGCTATTTCAGAGTGGCATGAATATTTCAGAGAGAACAGAAACATAGTGCTACAGCTAAGGGGATCAAAGTATACAATTTGCAATGGGATCAATTAAATAAAAAGAGTTTGTCTCATTGGGAGCATCATATGTGTTCAGACAATTTCATAGTAATTTCGCTAATATGAGATATCCTGTTTGTTGACACTTTTTGCCAAAAATAATAGTAAAAGCAAATTACAGAAAACAAAAGGGACCAACAAAATAGTTGATGTGATCATAGAAAGGCTCTTCTGTAGGGGAAAAAATAAAGAAATTTCAATCCGCAAAATGCTCGCTGGAAATCTCCACCAAATGCCTGCATCATTCTTTAAATGACCTTAATTAGTGATGAAGCATTTCTGTTCAAATTATTATCATGTCATGGTAAAGAAAAAATTCCAATATATCCCTAACATTACCAACAGCGGCTGCTGTAACTACTTTCTCTAAGCATTTTACATTTTCTTTGCCTCACTGGTTTTCATACTGCTCCTGAAAATCTACTTTAAATACTTGTCTTCTGCAGAAAAAGTTTTTTTTCTTGAATTAGAATTTTTAATTACAATATATTTTTAAAGCCAAATATGACAGAATTTAATTTGTTGCACTGAGAAAATGCTTCTTAGTTTAAAGCTGGCAGTCAAATTTAACTGCAAAACAAAAATGAAGTAGCACACTGTCCCAAATATTAGTATAGTGTTATCTGTATGCTGGTGTGTCACGCCCACATGTGGCACCATGGTTTCACTTACAGCATAGGGCTTTAAATGCATATCTTCATGTATCTTAAAATTGTAAGTAATACTATTTTACTTCATAGCATCATAAACACCCATTGAGTTCTAGTTAGACCCATTACAATGTTGATTTTTTAAAAAAAAAATTTAATTTCACATTTATTTATGCGTACAGATTTTTAATTTGCTCTCCATCTTTACTCACAGATCCGATCAGCAGAGCCTCCCAGACGATGGCGAAGTGTGTGAAAGCTGTCACACTGGGAGCCCAAGCTGTGGACGAGCCAGCCATATGCTAAAGCTCAATGGATAGCCATCCAGTCCTTGAATGAAAAAAAAAAAAAGAAAAAAAGATACGCACAACTCAGCTATTTGCACATTCCTAGAATTGTATTTATTTGCACTGTTTTATTATGCCTCATCATCTATGCACATTATGAAACTAACATGCTTTACTAACCTGCAGAAACATGTGTATGTGCTACTTGCAGAGTGGATATGTAAGCTTAGGGTTTACCAAATCTCCAAAGATGACAGTTTTCACCTGTTAGGACATTCACATTTTAGTGGGTGTAACCCAGGGGTCAGCAACCTGCGGCTCCGGAGCCATATGCAGCTCTTTAGCTCCTCTCCAGTGGCTCCCTGTGGATTTTTAAAAATGGAAATGAATAACTGTTTTTTGTTTACATTTACATTTTTATTTATCATTGTTGTAGGTCTATGGTATGATGGTACGACAGAGTATTAGGGCCACATCGAGGAAAAAAATAAATCTGAGATTTCGAGAATAAAGTCATAATATTATGAAAATAAAAACATAGGTTTACGAGAAAAAAGTGGTAATTTTATGAGAATAAAGTCATAAGTTTATGAGAAAAAAAGTCATAGAATTATGAGAATAAAGTCATATTATAAAGTAGTAATTTTATGTGTTATTTTCTTTTTTCTCATCTTCTTATGACTTTATTCTCGTAACATTACGACTTTTTTTTCGTAAATTTATGACTTTATTCTGGAAATCTCAGATTATCTTCCCCTCAATGTGGCCCCTAATACTCCGTAGTACATTTGCTCTTGGGCCCTCACTGCATTAGACTTATATACTATATACTTAGACTATAAACTGTGTTACCTTCATCACAATGATCAAATGTTTTTCGGCTCCAGACAGATTTTTTTATTTATTTGTTTTGCCTAAAATGGCTCTTTTGATAGTAAAGGTTGCTGACACCTGGTGTAACCAAAAGGTTTGAGGTCCTTATGCTTCAAAGGTAAATCTAGTAACTTCAGTTTAAAAAAATTACCAACATTAAAAGTGTTAAGATGATATTTTCCTAAAGTATATAGTCATAATTTTACGAGAAAAAAGGAAAATAACACGTAAAACTACTATTTTATAATATTATGACTTTATTCTCACAATACTACGACTTTTTTTCGCAGCCGCAGGTTGCAGACCCTTGGTGTAACCAAAAGGTTTAAGGTCTTAATGTTTTCAAAGGTAAATCTAGTATTTTGTCTTCTTGTAAAACATTAAAAGTGTTAAGATTATATATTTTCCTAAAGTATAATAGTATTACAAATGTGGCTATCTATGTGATATTTAATGAACCAGTTTTCTGTAAAGAATATTTGCAAACCCCCTATTTAAGATTGTTGTATTATTAAAAAAATGTTATCAGAAATATATACCTGTGCCATGGATGGTACCTCTCAGTCTATATAATTTAACCCCACTTGTTTTAAATATGGAAAATGCATGCACAGAAACTGTCATAAAGAGATTTAACATGAACACTTATGCAGGCAGGCTTTTTTAACAAAGTTGAATTTCCAATATGGTATAAGAATATTTGCAAACCCCCTAATCAAGTTTGTGGTCTTATTAAAAAAAAAAATGTTATCATAAATATGTCCCTGTGCCATGCATGGTACTGTCTTGTTTTGATGTGATATGGAGTCTCACGTGGTCCATCATCAGTGAACAGCCGGCAACAGTGGCAGGCTGCAGGGCTGCATGGTTTCTCAGTCATATGGAGGAGAGCCGTGGTCCAGGTGGATTTCACACTGTAACACTTCTGCAGGACCTCTCAGTCTATATCATTTAAAAATGGAAAATGCATGCACAGAAACTGACATTTCCTGTCATAAAAGAGATTTAACATGTCACTTAAACACACTGCAGGCTGCTTTTTAACAAAGTTGAATTTCCAATATGGTAGGAGAGGTTGTTGTTGTTGAGAGGATTGTTGTCATGTCCTCTCAGTGCCTGTAGTGGTGCTGTGAGGGAGTCTGCTGTGGATCCCAACTAAAATCCTCAGCAGCCTGCCTACTGCTTTGTAATTTGCTCTGGGATATAGCCTATATATATATTTAAATGCATCCTTATTATTGCAAGATGCACCGAGCTCGATGAAGATCACTGTGTCTCCAATATCGATGGCACAAATAGCCTAGCTGATTCTAATAGACTCTCTCGGCACGTCTGTCTGATCTGGAGCCTGAATACCTTACACCAATTCAAGGTAAGCGAAAATCACACACACAGCCTCGGTGTCGATTTCTGGAGTGTTGCCGTTTTGCGCACGCTTCACACGGCTAAGTTCTACTAGACACCGCGGTGCTATGGATGCTAACAGGCCTCTTTTTATTAATGATTTATTTTATGACTTGTGATCTGACTGAATGACTCAGCGCCTTTAAAGTAGATATAGGGGAGTTGTGCAATGTTGACTCAAGTCCTGCAGCCTGCTTAATGTGACACTATAGTAAAGATATTGGCTATAATTTATATCGATTAGGCCTTCATGGACAGGCCTTAAAAGCCTTTAGACCCTTTGTTTGAAAGCTATAAATGTCTCATGTTTGTGTGCACAAAAAAAACAAAATTGAGGTTGATTATTACTTGTAATTTTATGATTACGCTGGCATGTTTTTCTTTAATGAAAGTAAAGTGTAGAATAGATCTTTTTATAGTGTTGCTGGATGTTTCCGTTTCCTGGTTAGCTGCCCGCCTACTAGTCTGTGTGTTTTTAGCTTGTTTGGCTACAAGGCCTGTAGAAGGAGGATGGGTCACGGGTCTTGGGGTATGGGGTGTACTGCGCATGCGCAGAGTAACTCAAGCTGCGGCCAGATTCTACTGCGCATGTGCAGATGATAAGCGTTGATGACGCGTGACGCAGCCTCCTTTCCATAGGCCTTGGTTGGCTAGCTTGTGGGCTAGCTTGTTAGCTAACTAGCTCATATTTTTACTTTTGCGTGTCTAGGTCCATATTTATAAATGTATTTTTCTGCTTTAAGATACATAAAGGTGTGTCTTGTGAGTGTTTGTTACACGTAACAGTTATAATTCCATATAAGTTTCACATCTCTTAGCTCCAAGCTACTGTTGCTAAGCTAATGTTGCTAAGCTACTGTTGCTAAGCTAATGTTGCTAAGCTAGCTCCCCGGGCTAGCAATGCTACGCTAGCTAACATTAGTCACCGTCTGTTGCCTTGTCCCGGTATGTAAAGTTGTTAACCTGATATAAATGACATGTAACAACATGTAGCTCAGCTGTCAGGACCGTAGAGCTCTCAGGACCAGCTTGAAAACACACAGTTAAAGTTAAATGTAGCAGCTAAGCTAAGCTAAGCTACTGAAGCTAACGCTACAGCAGGCTGTTACAGTGTTATTGTGATAAACATGATTATTATGAAACCTTACATACAAACAGGAGACTTTTATTGAGTTATTTGAGTGTTCAGCTAGTGTTAGTTTGATGCCTCCACATTAGCAGGTGGGTATAGTTTTTAACTTTGTCATGCAGACAGCTGTCATGCTGTATATACTGTTGTACCATCATCACATCATCCTTTAAGTGGCAGCTTGAAGGATAATTGAATGGACTGTTGGATATATACAATTACCTATTTCTCAATGAGATATATTTTGACACTGAAAATTAGAAGGTGTGAAAGCAACCAGTATTCAGTAGCAAACTTTGGACTAAAATGTTCTCAAATAAGTATTAACATGTCAGTGTAATGTTTGTTATTCACAGTCAAATAATAGTTTAATGAACAAGCAATTATGAAATCAGTCATTCATGGAATGTAATTTCATTTTTAACATGACACCAAAAATAGTAATGCATCAAATTATATTGCCTATGTGGGCTTCCTGAATGTTGTCTCATAGTTTTTAACTTTGTCATGCAGACAGCTGTCATGCTGTATATACTGTTGTACCACCATCATCATATCATCCTGTAAAGTGGTAGCTTGAAGGATAATTGAATGGACTGTTGGATATGCAATTATCTATTTCTCAATGAGGTACTTCTTGACACTGAAAATGAGAAGGTGTGAAAGCAACCAGTAGTAGCAAAGTTTGGACTAAAATGTTCTCAAATAAGTATTAAAGGTCCCATATTGTAAAAAAGTGAGATTTTCATGTTTTTTTTATTATTATAAAGCAGGCTTAAGTCCTATATAAATACTGTGAAAGTATCGAAACACTCAATCCAAAGGGAAATACACACAGTCCGTATTCAGAAACTGTGCATTTGAAACAAGCTGTCAGGATTTCTGTCCATTTGTGATGTCACAAATATACAATATTTAGACCCTTTACACAGATTTAAACGTAAACATTCTAAATGTGTTCCAGTTTATTCCTGGTTGCAGTGTATATGAATGTCATCAGCTGACAGGAAGTACACATGAACCCAAACTGTTGCTTAGCAACACAATTCTGTTGCAATTTTGTCGCAATCCGTCGAAATGCGCTAATACAGAGCGTTTAAGACGGAGGGTAAATACAGGATTATTCAGGCAGACGGTATGAGGAAAATAAAGATTTTTTTGAACATTACAGCATGTAAACATGTTCTAATAGGAATACAAGTATGAACCTGAAAATTAGCACGATATGGGACCTTTAACATGTTAGTGTGATATTTGTTATTCACAATATACAGTCAAATAGTAGTTTAACAAACAAGCAATTAGGAAATCAGTCTTTCATGGAATGTAATTTCATTTTTAGCATGACACCAAAAATAGTAATGCGTCAAATTAAATTGCATATGTGGGCTTCCTGAATGTTGTCTCTCATTAAGTACCTAAATCAGCTAAGAGCTGTGGAAAGGCTGATTCATAGAATTTCTCAAGGGGTTGACCTATAATCTTTAAAAATCTGCTCAAAGATTGTAGGTCAACCCCTTGAGAAATCCTATGAATCAGCCTATCATAATAACATATTAAGGCTGGCTAACACCATCGTCTCTGACCTCAACCATGTTTTGAACAGTGAATATGAATTGTTACCATCAAATCGGAGATACAAGGTTCCACGATTTAAAGAGGTTAGACTGAAGCACTCTTTTGTACACCAGTCAATCCTAAAACTGAATATGGAGCCTAATCCCAGATCAAATGTAGGTTGAAGGGCCCTGAATATCGTCTTCTGTGATTGTAATGTTTAAATGTATGTATCCTTGTTTCTTGTCTTTGTCCTTTCTGTGATTTTGCACATGGAGCTGCTGTGATGCAAAACAAATTTCAGACCTGTCTGACAAAGTATTATCGTATCGAAACCTATTTCCCTGCCTCTCAACCCATGCATGGTTCCCCTTCTCAGTATGAAGTGTTAGTGATGTAATTCTTGGTTTCCCCTGCCTTTATCCCATCAGCTGATGTTGTCAAGAACAAGAGTCACGTGATGTATGAAGGCAAACACATACACTTCTCAGAGGTGGACAATAAGCCGTTGTGCTCGTACAGCCCAAAGCTCTGCAAGCAGCGCAGGCTAAATGGCTATGCTTTCTGTATCCGACACGTTCTGGAGGATAAGACGGCCCCCTTCAAGCAATGTGAATATGTGGCCAAGTACAATAGCCAGCGATGTACCAACCCCATCCCCAAGTCGGAGGACCGCAGGTGTGTATCTTTGCAAGCGTGTGTGTGTGTGTGTGTAGAGTTTTCCACTATGCTGTGCAGAAAATGTTATGCTGAGGATGTGTTCTTGTTTTCCAGATACTGTAACAGCCACCTGCAAGTTCTGGGCTTTATCCCCAAGAAGGAACGGAAAAAGAAGCATGACGCTTTGGAGGAAATGCGCTCACGGGCTCACCTGGAGTCAGTGGCTCTCAACATAACTGTGCCCTCTCTAGCTCTGAAAGCTCCCAATGGTCTCGATGAACTTCCGCCATCTCCTCTCTGTACGCGCCTGTTACCCCTCCCCGATGGGGAGCTCCTGGACCCTTTTGCCTTTTACGAGGACGACACAGACGGGGAGGAGGTGGGCACTCCTCGGAAGGGCAGCGCCATCAAGAAGAAACTACAGAGTCGGCTGGTGCTCAACCAGAAGCTCTGCCACGACACGGACCTCTTCCAGACACCTCCTGAGCACTTTAGTCCCGCCCCTGCCCCCCGCGTCCACCCCTCCTCGCCGCTCAACACTCATCTCCCGCGGCAGCAGTCAGGTCTTCTCCAGCCGCCCCAGCACTCCAGCGTGACTTCCTTCATCTTCCCAGGACAGCAGCAGGGTTTATTATGCAATCCACCACCACCTCAGACGGTCAACTTTCTGCCTCCAGGGATGCCCGCTAATGCAGCACCCAGTCCAGTGCAACCTTCTGGGCCATCACTCAGCAGGAAAATGCCTTTCGCCGCTACTCACTTGCCTGTCAGTTGCAAGGACAGCGGCAGTAACAATCAGCGGCACGTGGTCGTCATGCGTCCCGCTGCCTTCTCACCTTCTGCCAGCTGCCTGGCCAGGTTGCAACATCTGGTGCAGCTCTGTGCCAAGACACACCAGGAGCATGGAGACCTCTTTCCTCATCTAGGTGCTTAATTTAAATGCATTTACCACTCAGTTTTTTTCCTTACTTAGAAAGAAATTCATGTGCAGTTTTTAGGGACTGTGTAAGATAGTTCCGATATAGTGTAGCAATTGAGATTTGAGCCTGCCGAGATAGATGAACCGCTCTAACAAGTTCTCTTCCAGGACTGGACTGGTCAGAAGACAGTGCTGATGACGATGATGAAGAGGAGGCAGAGACATTTGTCCCTTTCCAGAGCTCTTGGAGACCACGGAATGGGTCGGTATCTTAACACTTAACTCCGCAGTATAAACTTTGACCTTTTCTAGTCGTGACTGCTTTGCATTGTTTTCTAAATAGGTTGGAAGACGACGGCGGTTCCTCGCGGAGAACGCGGCTACTTAGGCTTTGCTCGTACCTCCAGGAGAAATACAAGCACATGTGCAGGCAGGAGAGGGCGAGTATCCGCCAAAAGAGATACCGCTATGCCTTCCGCAAAGCCTTGCTGCACGCCGCCAGTAACAACCCCGACTGTGCCGGGCAGCTGATCCAGGAGTTACGCGGTGCCTCTCGAAACTCCTCAAGGTATTCTCTTACAAATGTCACATTGTACCTTTCATCTCCTGATTTGAAACTTACAACACGTAACAAATGTGGTAGTGTTGTTGCTGTTCGCTCAGTCCCGGGTCTGTGTGTCTCTACAGTGCGGCTCCAGCGAGGCAGCAGAACACAGATACGGGGACCTGCACTGGCAGCACAAAGGGCCAGGCCTGCAACAACAGGGCTTTGCCCTTCACCCGACACTGCTTTCAGCGTATCCTTTCCACCACATTAGCTGGTCACTACAAGTTGCAGAAGAATGGCTGTGATTTCAGTTGTACATGTTTTTTAACGTACAATATCCCTTTGTGACGGAGTACTGTGATCACATGCTCTCTCTCTGTCTAGTGTATTGTGTTATTTCCTTTATTGTCGTCTGTAGACATTCTGTTGAATCGTTCCCAGCAGCTCTTTGCTAGTTGCACAGCCAAATTTGCAGATGGTCAGCAGTGCTCCATCCCCGTGTTTGACATCACGCACCAGACACCACTCTGTGAAGAGCATGCCAAAAAAATGGTGAGTTCAATACTCAAAGGGCAATTTCAATATTTTGGAAAACCTTTTTTTTTTTTTGGGGGCGAGTTAGATGAGAAGATTGATACCACTTTCAGAAAATGATCTCAGGCTGAATTCACACCAGATCAGGCAGTGTGGCAAAGTCCAAGTCCTTCCATTCATTTTGAATGGGGGTAATGTGATTGGGCTGCGGCCTGCTACGGCCTGCAGCAGAAAAGTAGAAACAGAATCAACTTTTGCGACTAATCACATAACCGGCAATCCAGAGCTGCACAACCCAGCCATGAGGGAACAAAAGACGTTAATCCTCGCAGTTAATAGACCATTAAAGTGACTCTCCCATATTGCCGCACAGCCCTGCGGTGAATTGCCACAACACCTGATCTGGTGTGCAGTTTTTTTTCCTGATCAGTGTAACTCTGCAAGAAAGCGAATAAGCATATTTCCCAAAATGTCAAACTTTTCCTTTTGATGTTCTCTTCATTGATTGTGACTGCTCCATTTGATTCTCATGTGGGCTAATGTTATGATGACTCCATACACAGGATAACTTCCTGCGAGGGGACGGTAACCGGCGAGTGCAGCACCAGCAGCAGCAACAGCGAAAGCCACGTAAAAAGACCAAACCACCGGCACTCACCAAAAAACACAAGAAGAAGAGGAGGAGAGGGCCGCGGAGGCCTCAGAAACCCATCCCTCCAGCGTTGCCACAGGGGAACCTGGGAATGCCTTCTATAAGCCTAGCGATGCCCTCACAGGCCGGCATCAGGTACGCTACACTTTGTTTCTCTACACTGTTGACTTAAACATTTAGTGTGTCAGAGACAACACCCTCTCGTGTCACACAGCTCCTTCTCTGCAGTAGCATTTCTTCACTAAGCATTTTTTATGTCATCTTTGCGGCAGGAGCCCTTCAACTCCAGACCTGAGCGCAGAGGAGCTTCCTGACGACATCACCAATGAAATGGCAGACATTCCAAATGACCTCGAGCTGAACCAGGAGGATTTCTCCGATGTGTTACCCAGACTAGCTGATGACCTGCAGGACTTCGACTTGTTTGAAGGTTGTCATACAGCTCACTCTTTCATGTACTTACTTGGGTGTCGATTCGATATGTATTGCGATTTTTAAGTATTGCGAGTCGATATTGCGATTTATTGCGATTTTTGTTAGCTTCATTAACACTAGGCCATGGGAAAGAAGTTGAATCATACACTTCTAGGGACTTTTTCTTTGGAATATATCTAAATTAATACATTAAAATGTTTGATTTTCAGCATATATGTAGTCATAGATGTCCTGAAGTCAAATATATCAGTCATTGTCAGGAATTATTTATTAAATTTTTTTCCCAGCAACCCAAAAATCGAAGACTAAAGACATTTCCCTCACAAATTAGTAGAATTTTCTTTTTAATTTATAAAGGGCATGTAAAATTTTATACTTCTGGAGATTATAATCCAATTAATCTTATTTCCATTTATGTATTTTGTATATACAGTTCCCTTTTGTTAACACCTTATTTTGAAAACCAGATGTTGTCACTCGTGTATACTTCCACTAACTTCGCCAAGTCCGTCGCCGAGCTCGTACTGTTAGCTCCGTTCTCTTTATACATCCATGATCAGCTCCATCGGGACCGTTCGAATGCATTTAATATAAATGTCAGTATATGGGTGCTCTACAGTTGTAGCGTCGGGTGATTTGACCACAGAGATGCGAGCGAAGGCTTGCTTGACCGCACGTTACCGCAATACAATAACGTTTTGTCGTTTTGGCTCGCTGCGATTTGTTTTGGTTGACAGATACGGAACAGCTATAACGTCCCATTACTCAGACTGCAACAATAAAAGCGGTAACTTCCTTCTACCTCCACATATGCTCAAATGAAGCAAATGTATAGATTCTGGCATTATAAAATCAATTTCAAAATCGTACAAAAATTGCAATGCATAGGTGAATCGATTTTTTTTTTCCTTTTTTTTTTTCACCCCTACTAACAAATTCCTCCCTGTCTGTGATATTATAATGATACATGTCTGTATGTTTAGGTAAAAACGGGGATTTATTGCCCACCACGGAGGAGGCGGAGGAGCTGGTGCGTGCTCTGCAGGCTATGGGGTCCTACCCAGACTCTCTGGTGTGCCTGACCTCCATGGGAGACCTGGCCCCATCTGAAGGAGTGGACCACCGAGCCCTGACTGTGTTCCCTGGTCCGGTCCAGCCGGGGGGCATGGGGGACCTGCTCAACAGCCGCATCCCGACGGAGAACTTCACCAGCCTCGAGCTGGAGGACAATCTACTGCAGTCCACCGGGGGTCACTTCCCCCCCTCGCCGCCATCTCAGCCCGCTAACCAGCCCCAGACGCCGTGCTCCAACCTGACCTCATCTTCTTCTACGGTAGCCCCCTCCACCACCTCCTTGCTCACTCAGACCTCCATGACGGAGCGAACGTTTTCCCGGACACACACGTCCCACGTCCTGGCCAAGTCGGACGCGCCCACGTCATCTCCCCAAGGCAGCCACTACAGCAGTGAGCACGTGCCATCACCGTACAGCGACCACATATCGTCTCCCCACGCCAGCTCCTTCCAGACAGACACCCCTCTGCTGCTGGAGGTCCCTCTCGGCGGCGTACCGGGACCCCCGCGCTCTTCATGGAACAATCTCCCTCTCCCCCTCACAGACCCCACGCAGTTTGGCAATCTCATAGGGTCGGAAAGTCATCTCATATCCACCTCCCTGTCCACGCCCCCGGCCACCACCCACTCTGTGACGCTGCAGCCCATGGCGGCGCTCTCGGCGATGCCCCAGAGCGGCTTGACGGGTTTAACGACTTCCCCCGCGCCCTCATCCTCCCTCCCACCCTCGTCGCACGATCTTCTGACCTCCACGCAGCCCAAGCAACAGCTCCCACAGTTCAGCGCGGCCTTTGGCCATCAATTGGCCTCCCACAGTGGCATCCCGAAAGACGTGCAGCCCAGCCACAGCTCCACAGCGCCCCCCGCTGGCTTTTCCATAGTTAGTGCCACCGCTGCAAGTGCCAACAGCGCCACGCCACCCTTTACGCAAAGTAAATGAGAGCCTGCAGCGGCTGCGCGACGGTCCGTGGACTCACAGTCACTTACAATCCAGTCGACTGGCTCCCGATTGACCACCCCCTCTTTCATCTGCTACATGTGTGCAATGTGGTAATAGTGCACTATTTGATAATGAATTTGCACAACCTCAGATTTTCCTCACTATTTTCGTTCTTTTACTCTGTAGCCAGGCGGTCTCTGGGGTTTTTAAGTCAGTGTGAGTCCACTTGTTTGATGCCTTGTGGTTTCGTCAGCAGGGGGGTAGATTTTTGTGGTGAAATAAACGGGTGAAAATTGGCGGAAAGGACCTTTAGCAGAGATTATCTGTCATAGTGCTCAGAATTCATCGACGCAGAAGCCTCAATCAGCGGTCGGTTTTATTTTGCTTTGCCAGTTAAAGTCCTGTCTTTAAATGATTTCAACTGTACCCTGCCTTGCTCAGATAGCCATTGCATTTTTAATTTTTCCCCCACCTGTTTCATACACCGCTTCTGTCACCCCCTCTGAAAAACAAAGAGTACAGGTTGTGATATTTGTGACCCATTATGTTTCAAGCTATTTAACTGTTATCATGATATAGAATCTTTACCGAGTCAGATTTCACAGTATGAATTTACCAAAATACTTTTAAAACAGCTGTTTTTATATTGTGTATACTGTATAATGTGCTCATTTTATCGGTTTGCTCAGACGTCAAACTCTCCGACCTCACCATTGGTTGTGGGGACTCTGAGTGGCCTAGTAGACACTTGAAGGTAAATATAGTTTCTTAAAGCAATAAACACATTAACATAACTCTAGCATTGTAAGGTATTTTATTGGTCTCATTACATGTAGCTTCACCTCGCTGAATCCGGGCTGGATCAGGAATATATTTTGGCCTCTATAAACTGTTGTTTTTACTTTACAGCAGGACTATTTCACTCAAGAGAGACCAGTGATCAGGTCAGCCTTCTTCTCTCGGGTCACACTGAGTGGTTTTTTGAAGGCTAATAAAGGAGTTTCAGTGTTAATGGTAGGGGTGACGATGGCGTAATCCAGGGACTTTAAGTGTCTACTCTCAAAGGTGCTCTCTGGTCCACATATACAATGGTTATTAGTGACTTACATGTCAGGCAAATTCGGTGTCAGAATTCCAAGGAAACCCACTATGAGGCCAGAATACCCAGAGAGGGCTTACATAGTGATTTTAAATGGTATAAATTGGTGTTTTGAGCAGTACTTATAAAGTGATTTTAAGCTAAACGATGCAAACCTGCGGTCTGAAAATGAGAACCACCCGAGAGCTCCTCCCCCTGCCTGTTACCGACGCATACAGCAGTACAACCATGGCTTTTTAATAGATATTATATTAGACATTTGATCAGATATTGTTGAGTATTAGGTATATAGAGTAGCGAGTCTCTATCTTGGGGTTTGTTGGTGAATTATTGAGTAGCAATGGATTGAAATTGTTATTGGCAATGTATTCAGTGGAACCTGTGTCTTGTAGAATGAGTCTCTTGTTTTTTAATAGCTATCAAGATTGTAAGTCGGAGGGATCAATGTTTTTAAAACTAATATTCGGACGGAGAGTATCTTTGATAGCTATTAAACTCCAGGAAGAAGTCTTGAGATTTGCATGGGGCGGCAACCGTTTGTGTGAGAGCGTTATATATTATTCGATTATGGTCACTGGTTTGATTCTTGGTGGTGAAACCGAAACATAGGAATTATATGCATCACCGTTCATTTTGTGGAGGAAAACAGATCAACATTACAGTATGTTTTTCCAACATGGATTTGCACAGGAGTGGATGAGGCCGGTGGTGTTTAACTTGTTACTTGTCCAGTGTCTGTCTTGCCTTTTTATTTTTATTTTTTTTTTTGCTTGGACGCTCATTAAATGAACAGCTGCCATCATTACCAGCTCTGAGCCTGCACCAGACTACCCCCCAACACCCCCATTTCCAGCTGTGAGAAGGCCCAGTTCTGTCTCTCCCTTCCAAAGAGAAAACACAAAATGAAGTGTAAACCCGTAGCTCCACCAGAGACGACTGGGCCTCTCTGTGTTGTAACTAATAGTCATAAACACACAGTGGCCCCCGAAAAGTTAAAAAACAAAAAAAAAAGTTGGATGGAAATGTTTGCGAGGCATTACTGCTGTATCCACATAGCATGAGATTAGTCACCGCACCAGTTTACCCAACAACCACGTAGAACAAAATTAACAGGGCTCGTACTGTAGGCACATTTAACTGCTTGAATTCAGAGATGGCTGACAAATTCCTATACTCATTGAATGTACTGTATTACTGTTTTTAAAGATAGGATGAGCTAATCTAGTCACCTTTTGTTATCGGTCCTTGTTTAATTTGTCTAAGGTATTTTTTGTATACAAAGGTTTACATTTTTATGTATATTTTTCTTGTGTACAAATTATGTAATATGTGTACAAACACTGTATGTAATATCTGTATATAGTGTGAGAAATTTGATCTTTTGTTTTTGGATGTATAAATAAAACTTGCTGTGAGGTATTTGCTGACATAGATTGTGGTGTTGCTGACAGATTGTGGTGTTTTTTTTTTGGTAACTGAAATAATTCCCATTAAACATGACGAGGTGAGATGTTACATGCGATTTTCAGCTGAATTGGTGCCAGATAGCAAAGATAAGCAAAGGCATTGTATTTTATAAGCAGCTGAACATCTAATTGTTAAATACTATTGAATTTTAAAGTTCAAAATTTAAATAACAAATATATAGCTTTGAAATTAGGGCTGTCAATTGATTAAAATATTTAATCATGATTAATCGCATGATTGTCTAGAATTAATCGTGATTAATCGCAAATTAATCACATTTTTTATCTGTTCAAAATGTACCTTAAATGGAGATTTGTCAAGTATTTAATACTCTTATCAGCATGGGAGTGGGCAAATATGCTGCTTTATGCAAATGTATGTATATATTTATTTTTGGAAATCAATTAACACAAAACAATGACAAATATTGTCCAGAAACCCTCACAGGTACTGCATTTAGTATAAAGAATATGCTCAAATCATAACATGGCAAACTCGAGCCCAACAGGCAACAACAGCTGTCAGTGTGTCAGTGTGCTGACTTGACTATGACTTGCCCAAAACTGCATGTGATTATCATAAAGTGGGCATGTCTGTAAAGGAGAGACTCGTGGGTACCCATAGAACCCATTTTTATTCACATATCTTAAGGTCAGAGGTCAATGGACCCATTTGAAAATGGCTATGACAGTTTTTTCCTCGCCAAAATTGAGCGCAAGTTTGGAGCGTTATTTAGCCTTGATGATTTTGCGTTAACTTTGACAGCCCTAATTGAAATATTTTTACCATATCTTTAAAAAAGTTCCATTAAGGTAAGTTTTGCCATTTCCAAAACCTGATTTTAAGACAAAATTTCACCACAAGGTCCATTTAGTGGCTGTTCTAGAGCTTTTGATCGTATCACATGGTCTTTCTCCGCAGATGGATTTAATTTATGTTCACAAATTAAGATCGAAAATTGTGTCCAATAATCAAAAAACTATATTCAAGTAGCTCAAATTCAACATTTGGGTCACATCAAGCAGTCTTATCAAAAGTAAGTAGCTGTTCTACAGCTTTTGTTCAGATCACATGGTATTCATCAGCAGCTGGAAACAGTCACGGAATATAGATATCATATACAGTATATAGAACAGATATCAGCTGTTAAGCCAACATGAACGAGAAGTCCTTTAAGCGTTCAGAAAATATGGAATTGAAATATCTACAATTCTATTACAACTGGGATGTGCAGATGAAGAACATGTGATATGATTAAAAAACATGACTAAAATACAATCTAGAAATGTAAAAAAAAAAAGAATTCAAACTGCATAAATTCAGATAAATGGTTTTCAAAGTAAAAAAAAAAAAAATGCTATAAATTATGTGACATTTCAACATTAAGCAGCCTATTCAGGAGTGGTTAAATTTCACAATTATGTCTTAAGTTGCTGTTAAAATTCATACTTTCATGGCCTTTCTTTGGTAACATATATTTAATATACAACTCAAATAATACACATTTTACTGTTCACATCTAATATACAGAGTGCAGTTACCCAACTTCTAAATAATTTTGAATTTAGCACCTTTAAGAACCTATTATCATGGCTTACTGTCAGGGTTGGAAATTAGCACCATCCAAATTCTGGTAAAATATGCAAGTGGCTGCTAGATTTGCTTCACTCACCAGCCATAAAAACTATGGTAATCTATTGAGTGGCTGGTAGATTTTCAAATCCACCAGCCACAGATGCAGGTGGACAAAAAAAGTTAAATTCCAAAACTGGTTACTGTGCACAAGTGAATGTAAATTAGGACCGTAATACAGTAGCACAACATGCAAGAAGGGTGATATTTTCTAGAGGCACTGTGGGTTGATGGATGCACTTAAAACTGCTATGAATAACATGAAATCTAAAATGCTGTCGCAGGCAAGCAAATTCAAAATAAGGTCATGTTAAGACGTGTGACTCGGTCAAACAATGGCAAAACTATTCATCAAATTTGTACTGGATTTTTATTTTTTCCTTAAAATCATATGACAACTTCCAATAAATCCAACAGCACTGTCCTGAATTAGCAAACATGTATACTGGACTATAAACTGTCAGCAAAGTCACACAAAATGAAACGTACATTTCAAGTGATTGCTATCCAGTGTTTACTGAAACTTTAACACATCACAGAACCAAACTGTACTCCCTCTAATACATAATACTGCTCTCTTGGGTTATAAAAATAGTTTAATAGAATATATGCCTACTTGTGCTAAGAAATGACTCCTGGCGATCACACTGCTTTATTGCCATACAACACACAAAAGGGGGGAAAATGAAACTAAAACTGGGGGGAATTGCGACATAACATTGTAGCCTTTTAAAGTACCATTAAAAAAAACAAAATAAATCTGCAAAGTGCAACACAAAAAGATAAAGAGTCATCATAGACCACGTCAAAGGTGCAAATTGTATTGAATTTGTCTCAGTTTGGGATGGAGGGCTTACATGGCACATTTCACATTAAAAGTTTGAAAGGAGAGCGGACTCATTTTTCATAGAGGAGCGGAAAACACAAAACAGAGTGAAAACGGAAACCATTGAGTCTGGCACCTTTTCTTGATTTGGTTGACCGATTTTTAAGTTGAACAATATATGTGACCTTTTCTAAATAAAGTGTGTATTCCGCCGCAATTAGCGAGCAGAAAAGAAAGAAAATCATCTTTGGAGAAAAAATGGGGAAGAAATGTTCAGTTTAAATGATCAAATTAAAGAGTTTTAACTAATTTGACATTATGGGAAATACGCTCATTCGCTCTCTGGCGGAGAGTTACATAAGAGGATGGATACCGCTCTCTCGTGGTTGTGTCTAGAAGGTAACCCGCAAAAAATGTGTAAAAACTCTTGCGAGACTTGCTGCCCGACAACCTATCCAAACCTTAACTATTCAAGGTCAACGCCAGCAAATAACCTCTTGTAAGAAGCCCAACTCACAACGTGTTAACTATAGGGCTGAAAAATTAATCAAATATTAATCACAATCACGATTTGGGCATCCCACAATTAAATTAACGTGATTGACTGCAATATTGATGTTTAAAATGCGTGTTCCGCTCATAGAAAACTGCATTTCAAATCAAGCGATCCTTAAACTAACAGCCAGCTACCAGGGGGCAAACAAGATGTTTTGGCTTCACTTTTGGGGAGCTGTCATGCCGCTGTGCGAACACCTGGCAGCAGCAGCCTGTGAAAAACTTACTAAATACTGTATATTACTCCTTTTGGAAACTTATTTTTAAAATTATTTTGATGCAAAGATTTGTTAATTAGCAGGAATGTAGCACAACATGGAAGAGAAAGCAATGCTCTATTGTGAAAGTGCAATAAAAACTATTTAGTCTCTAAAATCAATGAAAAATTGTGATCCAATATTTATCAAAATAATTGTGATTCTCATTTTGGCCATAACTGTCCAGCCCTAGTTAACTGGTGAACTTTAGAGGTGCTGGTAGGTGGATTTTGTTACCTCTGAACAGAGCTACGCTAGCGCCTGTTTCCAGTCCCCGTGCTAGGCTAACTGGCTTAGCTGCAGACAAATATTAGAGAAGATCGATCTTCTAATCTAACTCTCTCCTAGAAAGCGAATAATCACATTTCCCAAATGTTGCAGTGTCGCTTTAAAGGAACAGTGTGTAGGATTTTGTGGCATCTGGCGGTGAGGTTGCAGATTGCAACCAATTGAATATCCCTCCGCTCACCCCTCACTTTCCAAGCATGTCGGAGAACTACGGTGGCCTTCAGGTAACGTAAAAATACAAAAGGCTCTCTGTAGAGCCAGAGTTTGGTTTGTCCGTTCTGGGCTACTGTAGAAACATGGCGGACTCTGAAGAGAGCCCGCTCCCTATGTAGATATGAAGGGCTCATTCTAAGCTAACGAAAACACGATTCCTAGTTTCAGGTGATTATACACTAATAAAAACATAGTTATGAATATTCCGTTTCTGCTAATTGATCCCCAGAAATCCTACACACTGTCCCTTTAACTTGCCCCGTTGACTGTGTACCGTGTATTGCCCGTGGCAAAAAGAATATATCATCCGACTCCATAAGAATTATGAAATTCCTACTGAGAAGAAAATTTAGTCCATTTGTTCATGCATGCATCATACTGGCAAGGAATGACATACGTATTTTTGATCTTTTAAAAGTATTGCTGCATATGCATTTTAATGCCAGAGGGGGGAAATATAAAGAAGAAATCACAAGAAAAAGCATTGGATCTAACATTTTTAAAGCTGATACTATTCATCCCATTCATCACAAATACTCTAAGGCTGATTCAACTCTGTTCAGGACTCGACATTCCTCCAGTCCCGCAGCAGTGTGCTACAACGCATACTGCTCAGGCCAACCAATAGGATTTATACTGGTATACTATCATGCGCATTCCTTTTAAACTACAGTCAGGAGTAGTAGCAGTGCCGCTGGTCTCTGAAAACACCTTAATATATACATCTGAGAGCAGTGTCGTCTACTATGTGAGAAGTCTTTGTCTATATGCATTTTACTGTACAACTGAAAAACCTCTCACAAGTCCAAAATGGAAAGATAAAGCCAGGCAAATATTACACTGCATGACCAACTCCAGAGTCCAAGCTGTGAGACTTCAGGTGGACTTGTTTTTGTCCCAGATAGCATAACCTGCAAAATACTGTAAGTCTCGTGCTACTGTTTTATGGCTACTTTGTTTATAGTCAAAAAGGCATTTATACTTGAAGTGCAATTAAAGCTGTAGGTACGCTGAGGAGATAGATAGTACCACTGCAGCTCCTAGGAAGACTAACAGAGTCTGCTGATTTATAAACTAGATGATGGCACTGCCCTGTTAATGGAATGAATGGACGAAACCTCAGTTTATCTAACCAGTCAAAAACACACAGCAAAAAAAAAAAAAAAGAAGGGATGAGGCAAAGTCCAACAAACCAACACAACTCGAGGCCTTGTGGAATCGAGGCTGGCAACAGAGCGTCCAGTGTTTTAAACTGGTGGGGGGCTTCATCGATCCAGCCTGTTGGTTTTTTACATTCTCTATTACAGCCACAGCATCAAGTGTGAAACCAAAAAGTTAATAAGAAATATATAATAAATCAATAGTAAAACATGATAGAGGGCAGCCGTTTTTCATTAAAAAGTTTTACAACTGGAGAAATCAAAGACCGATATACAAAAAGAACAAGTAGAAAGGCAAGGCAATCTCATGTATGGCCATTTTTAGTCTCTCAAAATATTTACCTCACAACCATTATCTACAGTTTTGCATTTGGCCATTTGTACACAGTGGTTCCATTAGAAACGCTCCATTATTTTTTCATGAATCTGTAGAAATTAGCTTATTTACAAGTCTGTACAACCACCCTGTAGAGCTCTCTCCGTCTCCCAGAGGACCCAATCCACTTAAAGCAGGATACCTGAGTTTTCTATAGAACGCTTCAACCCACTCGTCACTCTTCACCGCACGTTTTCACAGGATATCTCGCACAGCCACGCACACATGCACACGATTAATTAAGCAAGGTACTTTCTCCAAAAAGGATGCAAACCTTTGTGTGAAAAAAAAAGCCACAAACTCACCAAAAACCAATAACTCAAGAGTCCTTTGCAGAAAGATAGCGGACTCCACCATTAAAATAAAAAAACAGTTGTGAAGGAGGTATTGAGAAAGGGACATCTTACAGCAGGCGGCAGTCATGGAGGCAGCTGAGTGGCTGGCCACTGACTGTCCTGAATAGGACCCTCTGGTGGTGTGCTAGCGTATAAACAGACATTAAGTAGGCCAGGATTTGCTTCAGGCAAATGAGTGATGGAGACCTTCCTGGGAGACTTCATCCCGGCTGTGGAGGTCAGAGGAAAAGATCTGACTGCTGCCACCAGGGTGGAAAATTAGAGCAGAGCTGGATGTAGCTCCTCTCAATGACTGGCAGCTGCCTGTGGCACAGAAAATCTGACAAACATCAGAGAAAAGGTTAATATTTACTGACTGAACGGAACAGGCCTCGGGTTAAAACAAGACGAAAGGTCTTGACAGTGAATGTAACGTTCATCGCAAACCAACAAACAGTTGGATGGATGAAAAACAAGACTCTTATTCCTATATCCTGTATCCTATATTTCATTGTGGGCCAGACAAAATCAGTTTGATAGCATTTCTATTGCCAGTTGGAGATGTGCAACCATGGTAACCCGTGCCGACTTCATGTGAGCAAAACAACAGTTTATGAGAATCAAATTCTGAATGAACTTGAAATATATATTACGCCTTGTGGAATCTTTTACTCGAAGTTAAATTGAAGCGTTATTGATGTTACAGAGCTGCACACCAACGTCCGTTATGAACGTTTTCGTCACTACCGCAGTGCACTGTGGGATGTTTATGCCGCCATAGTGTCCAGCGTTTGCATACTGTAATATTACACCGAAAATAGAATGCTATTCACGTAGTACTGGTTTCATGATAAGGTTTTCGGACATTTAAAAAAATCGCACATACTGTTTTAGCGTACTAAATAGCATGTTAGCATGGAATTTCAGACACAACCTGTATCATTCGTAGTGTTTGCACTCAGAGACTGTGAGAGAAAACAGAACTCGAGTTTTCAATGTAAATAAATAACTACATATTTTCATTCTGTTAATGTCACATTTAAGGAAGGCTGTGTTAAGTTGTGTTAAATTGCCTTTTTATGTATTGTTTTTACAAAATTTTACATTTGGGCAACCAAAAAATTTAGTTTTGCCACCAAACTTAGGGTCTTGGTGGCCCGCGGGGTTAGTGCTTAAAAGTATTAGCGTCTAACCCTCGGGCCGATGGAGCATCCCAAGATGCCCTTAATGATCCCACTAAATAGGCTCACATACATACATCACATTTAGGAAGTAAATATGAACTTCCATTGGACTTTTACATGAAAAAAATGTCTAAGAAGAATATAATGAGAAGTGATATTATGAACCCTGATTACCTCTGAAGTCTCTGCACTAGTTCAGCTACCAGGGAGTCGCAGATCCCTGGGTGTGTTTCTTCTGCCAGGAAAATGGCCTCCCGCAGCTTCTCTGCAGCCTCCGGCTTGCCATTACGTGTCTCGCCCTTTTCTTTCAACTGCAAAAAATGTCGTCTTTTAGTTAACAATAGAATGTGAACGTCTAAGTATTCTAATTGTATATTAATCTCTGACAAAATAAATGCATCTGAACATACAGTAGATTTCCTTCCGTGTGATTTGCATTGATGATTTGATTGATTACAACAGTTTAAATCATGCATTCAGTGATGATTGTTTTAACTTGGGGTAACTTGTTAGTGCCATTACCTCAGTAAACAATGGAGTAAAGATTGTTGATAAGCTTTGTGACAAAGGCCTCTTTGGACTCTCCTGCACCTGGGAAAAAAGGATGATTTTAATGTTAAACGGGGAAATCTGACAGATATTTGACACAGGGAAGATTTGGCCTTGCGAACAAGATGTGCTCAATTACTAATTTATTACTTTTTCCCCTCTACAACGGCACGGTATGGTCTCACCTGTTGTCTTTCGAGCTCAGCAGGCTGTGCTGCCCCATTCTGAAACTTCTTGAGCTCCTTCTCCCTGATGGTTTGCCAGATCCAGTCATCATTGCCGGAGTCGTCTCCTCCAGAAGCCTGGCCATTTGGCTCCCTACAGTGACACAGGATTTTAGGGTCATCATTAGTGTACTCAGAGCTGTTAGATTTTGCTTCAGAGTGTAAATCTGCCATGTCTTGCCCCCCCTGAACTGGTTGGTGATGGTGCAGACAACTTACTCATCAGAGTCATCAGAGCTGGATTGTTCCCGAGACTGCTCGGATTTCCACCTCTTGTATCTGTCAATCAGCTCTGTCAGATAGGACGTCTTTTTGGAATGCCTTACAATATACTTATGTTTCAACAGCTCCTTAGCGGTTGGCCTCTAAAGGAAAATACAGAAAACAAACAAACAATATTGAAAGAATACTGCGCAGTGTTACTCGTAACAGTATGAACAAGAGTCCTTTAAACTTACAAAGCTAGGCTCCTTATTTAAACAGGCTTCAACAAATTCTTTAAGTGGTTTACTGTAGTTTCCTTCCAGTGTTGGTGCATTGTTCTTTGGGATGAGGAATAAGACCTTCATAGGATGAAGCTCAGAGTGCGGCGGCTCTCCTTTTGCCAGTTCTATCGCCGTTATCCCTAATGACCAGATGTCTGCCTATAAAACAAAGACATTGACACAGAAAAGATCATCTTAATAAAGCAGCAGAGTCTCACACATTCGTCCACAAATACACACCATAGACTGTGTATAAAGATGGACGACATGACAGCTCGCCAAAAGTGAAGCCAAAAGATCTTGATCGCCCCCTGGTGGTTGGCTGCAGTATAGGTCAAAAAGCCTGCTTCGTCCATGTTGGTGGAGGGAACATGGGCCAAACTAAAAAGTCAAAGTGGACGTCAAATACATTTTTCCCAAAGATGGTTTCTGTCATTTTAGGTAGTTCTTATCACGCTGATGTATATTCAAATGTTCATTTTTCTTATAAGTTTGGTTTTAATGAGTTATTTGATGCTATAAAAAGGGGGTTAGACGTCATGATTGACAGCTACTCTGAGTGAAGTAGTCACGCAGCCGGAGGCTCGTGGAAATGGACGAGAGAGGAGATGTGAGTTTAAATTTCCAGTCACGAGTCTGTGTAATAGAACATGTGTCAAGTTGATCATAAATGTAGTTATAGAGATATTATGGTTAATTGTTGTGTCGTTTTAGCCAAACAGCTACTGTGGTGCTAACGTAGCAGCTAGGTGGCTCATGCAAAATAAGCTGCAGCTGTGCTCGGATCGGGATTGGCTTGGCCAGGTGTGTTGGCGAGCTCGATACCATGGCTCCGGGCCCCTGATCACTACTGTGCAGACTCTTTGTGCGTTCCAATAACCATACTACCATACTATTTAGTATGCCAGAAAAATATTTAGTATGTTAGTATTGTCACGATACTGGAATTTTGAACATTGATACAATACCTTGAAAGATATTGATTTTCAATACCATGTGGAAATAATATAAGATTTTTCTCAAAAGATAAGTAGCAGTGTGTGTGTGTGTGTGTGTGTGTGTGTGTGTGTGTGTGTGTGTGTGTGTGTGTGTGTGTGTGTGTGTGTGTGTCAAGGCGAGTGTCGGAGAGAAGAGAGAGCAGAAAGTGCAGCTGATACCTGTGAATCGATAACGCGGAAAATGAGTATTGAAACCGTTTCAAATATTCAGTATTGATATGTATTGACAACACAAGTCAATACAAGTCAAATACAGAAGGCCAAAAATACCAGGATGTCCTACCATATCTGGTCGCATTTTGCAGTATGTAAGCCAGTATGCTTTTCTGGCTATTCTGACCCACAATCCTCTGTGCAGTGGATATACTGTATGAGCAAAAGGGTCAAATTTCAAGGTGCAATGTTATGACGAACTAGTACGTCTCAACTGTATGCATACTGCATGCAACAGTACGTACTTTGTAAGGGCAGCTGCAGTATGTACTAAAAGTATGCGATTTGGAACGCAGCCTCTGACTCCAAATGACGTCAAAATCTCTAGATGGCAGCTCCCGCACCCGGGGTATTTTGGCTTCACTTTAGTACAACGGAATAAAGTGGAGACAAGTCGTTCATCTATAAATACAGTCTATGATACACACACTGACACAATGCTGTGTGAAATGACATTTAAACTGGCTGACTTAGGAAGCATGGGTGTATTTGAGGAAGCTCTGCAGACTGAAGACTGTGACATAGTGGTTGGGTTGACGAGCCGCACTGACTCATGTTGTGGTTATGCCAAAAATACATATTTGGCACATCTAGTGTAGAAAAGCAGTCTTAAAAAGTGCTTAAAAACCAGAACACAGCGTTCAACAGAGCAACGGGGGAAAAAAGGACAAAATGTACAAATCATTTAGGAGCTATTTCACACAAATTGTTTTTCTTTGGACAATGTTCTTCACCAACATTTAATTTGTTGACTCACATTAAAATGATGCTAACTGTTGACACAGCATGGTTATGTTTCACCTGGGTTTGACAACAGGTATTTCCTGAGGGCCTTGGGTCAATAACACCCCTTTCATACAGAGCGTAGTTTCAGTTTTACATATTCTCTCCTCTCGGTAAGCTCACTCTTGCTCACCTTCCCACATGTGCTCACTTTCGCTTTTTCTATCTTGTTCACCACAGGAAGTCAGTTAAATTATCTTTATGCATCAGCAACATTACATTGTCAACCCCAGCAGAGACAAAAGGTCACCAAAGCAGGTTTGATACACATCACTGTATTGATCTGAATAATATAAACACTCATGACATTTTATTTAGCCTGTTGTATTGCCTTTATGCTCTCAGCCCTCTCTCCTTCCTGCACTGGTGTTGCTGGACTCACCGCTGGCCCACAGGTCAACTAGTCCAATAGAAACTCTCCCACCACTCCAGATGTTCAGTCCAACACAGCTGATGTGTTTAACCTACAGTAAGCTTTTGTGATCCAGCTGTCAAACTCATTGACACTTTGCTGCCGTGTCTTGCAATGACACGTGCAGTAAAGTTGACTTACTGTTTTGGTACAAAATGACTGATAGATGACCTTATAGATTTAAAATGTATGACCATTAGCAATTTGTTGTTGTCAATCAAAGCATTTTCTCCCAAAAACTGTACATTTCTTTGGGTTTCTGCTTTCCAACACTAAACCTGACTGTGATAACAATAAAAGTTGGGATAATTCTGACCTTTGAATCGTAGGCAGATTGCTTTATGACTTCAGGCGCCATCCAGAAAGGAGTACCAACAAATGTGTTCCTTTTTATCTGGGTGTCTGTCAGCTGGCCCGCCACGCCGAAGTCCGCCAGCTTCACTTCGCCTTGTTCTGACAGCAACACGTTGGCAGCTGAAAGCAAGGAGGCAAAAATATGAGCTGCAACATTCAGTGCTTTCGAAAACATTCAGTGCTTAAATGAACATTCAGTATCTAAAAAGGTACCTTTGATATCTCTGTGGATTTTCTTTTCAGAGTGCAGATACTCGAGCCCTTTCAGGATCTCTCTCAGAATCGTAGCAATCTGCGTTTCATCCAGGCAGCCTGGTTCCAACTAGAAGAACGGATAAATTAGAGGATGCAGGAGACTTTGGGCTTTACTTTGAAAGATGGCACAGATTTTACACATTAGATAACTGTCATAATGACCTGCAAATCAAATTGTTTAAGGTAAGATCATCTTCAAATATGTCATTTACTTTATTTTAATATACTTACCAAATCCAAAGCTGATCCTCCACCCAAATATTCCATAATAATCCATAATTTTGTACCCTGTAAAAATAAATCAGTAATTCAGTCAGATGGTGTTTAAAGTTGCAATAGTTATTACAAACAGAGTAACAGTTCACACTCACTTTGTCCACTTAAAAAAAGAAAAGAAAATCAGAGTAATTTAGCCATAATATTTGAATAATTTGAATAAATCTATCTACATCCATCTAATCTAGATAACCAGACAATGTATTGGTAGATTACAATCTTAGGAACAGGAGATTGTATAGCAAGATGTTTTCAAATAGGCATAACCTTGGGACGTCCACTCCTCTACAGACTGACTTCAGGTGAAGTGAAACCTTTACTTGTCTAAAACACCAGAAACATCTCAGCTGTCAGATCCAGTTGTGCTCAGAAAACTTGGGCAGCACCTGTTTCCAGTGTCCCACATTCACATATGAATAAACATCATCTGGTGAAGGTCGTTCAGCCAGTCACTCACCACAACACTCTGTGGATGAGTCATCTGAGCTTATGTGTTGAGACGTCCAAATGCACACAGACTGTCTTAAGATGTTAAATTTACTCAGTGTCTTCTGACTCTGTATGTTTTGGAACTACAGTTCCCATAATGCTTTAGGGGATGCAAACAGGAAATATAATGTTGACATGGATTCAGTGAGGTATACAGTGGGCCACAACTTGAGCCCCCTTTTTTAGCCTATTTGTTTACATTTTGTCAACATTAAAAGTATACCGAATTAGCTATTAGCAGTTCCTGTTTTCTATGTACCCATGGATGTACAGACACTATCACTTATTACTTTGGATTACTTTGATCCTGACAAAAAAAAAAAAAACGTATGCAAGTTCTGGAGTTGAAAGGAGGGTCTTCTTTCTGTGATTTCCAAGCAGATTTATGGACATTTATTTGCGGTGGACATCTGGGATAATGATATAGTCGAAGAGTGCAAGTGAACTGAATCTAGACACATTTAATTATGACTTACATAACCACGACCTTTGAGCGCTAAAGGTTTTAATGCACCTTTATTGCCTCTATGAGCTGTGTGTTAGCAGCTCCGCCCCACTTGCATGCTCTGTTTTTAGCAGCAGCACCAGCAGTTTGCTTGGAAAATCTGAAGCTGCCACTGGCATGATCAATGTTTGCCACCACTGCCGCCCACCACTACTGACCAGAAAAGAAAAACCTAAACTAAATCAACAGAAAAAAAAATCTCCAAAACAAAATAAAACTCCCTGTACTGATGACACTCCTTCATCCCTTAGTGATGTCTGGTAAGGGTAGTGTGTTGACAAAGATGTTGCTGAACTAGAAAAACTATGGATCTCAACACTATCACTTTAAAGTTTTGTAGCACACACACAGCACAAATACCATGCTTGCATACTACACACAAATAAGCCTTAATTCTCTCCTTCAGCCAGCAGCATATCTTGAGCTAATGGACCAACACTTCTCTCCTTTCTGCTGTTAAGTACCATAGTAAGTGCTGTGAGAGGCACTCTAAGCACCACCACATGTAGCGTGACTGAAAAGCTACTATAACTACAGAAATGTTAAAGAGCTGACTTTCAGCTTTAAGGGTGTTTACATTCACATCAGATGAATATTGCAGAATATGCAGCACTATAATGGTTATGCTGCACTTAAATTGACACATTGACCTCATTGTGACTGATTTCAAATCCAATCTGCTCGAGTACAGAGCAAAAAGAATAAAACATGTCAATGTCCAAATACTTACAGATTGCACTGTTAAAAGCCCTCAAGCTATATACTACAGAAATGTCGGCCTATTTCGGGTTGTTCAACAGCAATCTGTGCGATATTACACAGGCAATACTTGTTCCATTGCCCATATGCATTATTTATTGACCTACATTGCATAAACATGCTTGCAGGAACACACTACTGACCTATATGTCGAGCATGAAGTATTATAAAATGACAATGATATTCTTCCGGAGGTTAAAGCTTACCTTCAGGTATGATCCATAATACTTGGTGATAAAGGGACTGTCACACTGGCTGAGAACTGTGATTTCCTGTTGAATGTCTTCTATTTCATCCTCCGCTTCTTCCAGATCGATAATTTTAATGGCCACAACTTTCTGAGTCCGAGTGTCGATGCCTTTATAAACTTCACCAAAAGAGCCTTTCCCTATCCTGTCCAGCTTGGTGTAAAACTCTTCTGGATCAGCTCTGAAGTTCTGTGTGACAGAGAGAAGGATGGGGAGAGAGAATAGAGTACATATTAGGTAACGCAGAGCCACATGCAACTGACGAGTTTAACATAAAAGGCACAGGAGGTAAAATTACAGGTATTCAAGCTGTTGTTACACAATCAACATGGCTTAAAAAGCTGTATGCCTCACTGTGTGGAAGTGACTGGGATCATTCTTTTAAGGCAAAATTAGGCTTAAATTAAACATTGCTTTCCTAACTTTGCAAAACAAAATGTAACAAATAAATATATCAGATATCGGTGCATACTTATCTGCAATGTCAGAAAATAGTGTCCATCACAGTTTCCCAGAGCTAACATCTAAAAATGTCTTGTTGGGTCAAACCAACAGTCCAAATCACAACAATATTCAGTTTACTTTCATATTAGATAAGTGATTAATCAATCATCAAAATAGTTGCCGTTTAAATTTATTGTGGCTGACACTTAAATCACGAGACAATGTAACACAGACTTAGGCTTAATGACCTCCACCACAAAGGCTAAACAGAAACTGAAGGACAACACCCTAACTTATCGACTGAACTAAATGGCTTATTTCCCCATGGAGCACCAGGGAGGAGGGAATAATGGTCTTCAAGTTGGCCAGTTCAATTTCCCTTCATGCACAGCAATCATTAGCCTAAACTGTCTGAGTAGTGCTTGCAGTGCCAAAATTTCCATGACAAATGGCCTATATTACAAAAATAAGTCTATCCTGAAAAAGAGCTACATTTTTATTAAAGCATTACACTGTATATTATGAAGATTATCTGGAAAATCCAAATGAAACAAATGATATTTTTGCAGTAGCTTTAATAATAAAGAACGAAAGCATTTAAGCTTAATCTACCAGGTAACCCAGCCCCAAGGCGATGATCTGTTGCCTCACACAGCATATTGCTTTACAGTCCCCCCAGAGAACAGCTTCCTGTAAAAGTGCTAATGCATGGTGGTCAAACCTACAGTATATGGAGGGGGAGATGAGCAACTGCACTTTGAAAAATTGGCAAAGAGGGTGGCTGCTGAATTTGATAGCAAAGGGACTTTACAACAAAGACAAAGAGGCAGAGCGGTGCAGAATAAAGCAGAGCAGAAACAACACAACCAAAATACTATCATAACACTGGTGTGGTCAGTCATCCAGGTGAAAATTATAATGTGGAGACTGACCTCTGTAAAAACAATGGGAAAAACAACAAGGGCGCTGCGACCACAGACTACACATGATGGGAATGTACTTGCCATATCCACAGTCAGCAGGTTTACTGCGACAGCTAAAGCTGCCTGAACCTCGTTCTAAAAGCATGTGTTTGATGCTCTCCCATCTGCACCACACAACTGTGTAGTCTAGTGTCATCCACGCACCACACCCTCAGGGTTGGAGGCTCACTGCAAGCCTCCCAACTGCTAACACTCCTCTGCATAGTAACCTGTGGCCCCCGGTCCGTTTTTTTTACCCTCTGAACGTGTATTTGTCTGTGCATATGCTAATGAAGTGTTCATTATTTAAGAAAAAGAGTAGTATTGTGTGCAATCAATGGAATAATCATGCAGGTCTTCTAATCGTCATCTATTTTGATAATTGATTAATTAATTTGAGTAATTTTTTAAAGTAAAAAAAAAGTCAAAATTCTCTTATTCCAGCTTCTTAAATGTGTTTATTTTCTTATTTCTTTACTCCTCTTTGACAGTAAGCTGAAAATATATTTCCGTTGTGGACAAAACAAGGATGTCATCTTGGGCATTGGGAAACACTGATCGACATTTTCACCATTTTCTGACATTTTATAGACCAAACAACTGATCAATTAATAGAGAAAATAATCTACAGATTAATTGACAATGAAAATAACCATTAGTTGCAGCCCTAATGTCTTTGTTATGTCACCCCCTGGGCTGTGGTGTGGTCTGTCTACTTTATATCAAGTCTCAAACAGGACATGTACTGACTGCCAGCTAGTGGCTGGTTCAACAAAAAAAATAAAAAAATTTAAAGTTGAACAGGAGACTATCAAAAAAGAATTATTCAACCTACTATGCCATTGGTGGCTCATAAAAATACAATACATTACAATGACAATAAATCTTAAACTACTGTGAAAAAGCTGAAACCCTCAACTAACCTTCTGTATTAGTCAACAAACAGAATATTTATCAGCAACTATTTTATAATGATAGTAAACTGAATATCTTAACATTTAGAAGCCACTTGATGTCATGCCACTTATTCGATTAGTGGATTGATAGATTAATAAATGACAATTATTCAATAATTAATTAATGGTTCAATTAATTTATTGTGCAACATTTCTAAACATTCTCTGGTTTCAGCTTCTCAAATCTGAAGACTGCCTGCTTTTCTCTGTTTCATATCATTGTAAACTAAATATCTTTAGGTTCTTTACTGGACAAAATTAACGATTCATAGACATCACCTTGGGTAGGCTTAGGAAAATTCTGATGGTGACATTTCACTAGTTTGACATTTTTTAAAGACCTATAGAATTGCCAGATTAATTAATAATTAATGTAATCATTAGTTGCAGCCTTAAATGGAATGGGCTTCACTATTTTCTGAATTTTAATCCATCAAATGAATAATTGATTGAGCGACAAAATAGTGCTTTAATTGTGATGTGATTTTTTAGCCTACAATGAATGCTGCTTATACATTTTTGCCAGAATAACTTGGAGAGGGTTTGACAGTCCGTCAGTCATTCAGTAACTTACGTTTGACAACAAAAAGACAAACAAGATGTCAATCTTCTCACACACCTACTGGACTTTGACAAACAAGGCTGTGTGTTTATTGTCAATACTGTATATACTGCTCCTATTTTTATACTTCCTTCTATTTAAATTGTGCATATTTTGTTACACTTTAGTTTGGCTCTTTTTTACTGTGTTAGCTGATGCATCTTGTTTTTTGCACTATACCCTTTGCTGCTGTACACTGCAAATGTCCCCACTGTGGGACTAATAAAGGAATATCTTATCTTATCCTACTCCACTACAATTTATAGGCACATATTGTACTTTTGACTTCACTATATTTATTTGAAAGCTTTAATTACTTAGCAGATTCAGAATAATAATGCAAAATATAAATCAACTCATGAATTGTTATGTATTATTATAGATTAAGCTACCAAGTAGTATATAAAAGCAATTAAAACTAGCCGCACATTCACCAGCTGCAACAGTAAAGTAATGTACCCATTAATGTATCAATAATTATAATCCAGTAATATAATATACATTATTCTGAAATGGGCTATTATGCATGAGTACTTTTAATTTTGATACTTAAATTATAATTTGATGCTAATACTTTTGTACTTTTACTTAATAATAATAATAATAATACATTTATTTATATAGCACTTCTCAAAACAGATGTGCTTCACAAGACAATAAAAGCAGATAAATAAAGTAAAAACTTAAGTAATATAAGTAACATTTTGAATGCAGCACTTGTAACAGAGTATTTCTACATTGTAGTATTGCTACTTTGCTGCTGTACACTGCAAATTTCCCCACTGCTGGACTAATAAAAGAATATCTTATCTTATCTTTAACACTAGGAAGCAAATGGTGATAATGTTGCAGACAGTGTCCTTGCAGATAAAGTCATTTACAGGGCTTAAAGTATGAGGATACATGAAGTAAAATGCCAATAATTTGATGTTTCCAGCTTATTAAACGTGTGAATTTGCTACTTTTCCAAAAATACAACAGTAGATAAGTTAAATAACAAGTTGGATATGTCAATTTGTGCTTTAATTGTGATGTGATTTTTTAGCCTAAAATGAATGCTGCTTATAAATTTGGCCAAGAATAAATTGGATAAGGTTTGACAGCCCAGCCAGTCATTCAGTAACTTACATTTGACAACAAAAAGACAAACAAGATGTCAGTCTTCTCACACACATACTGGACTTAGACAGACAAGGTTTATCACTAGGAAGCACATCGTGATAATGATGCAATGTCCTTGTAGATAAAGTTATTTACAGCAGCTTAAAGTATGAGGAAGTAAAATGTGGGGGATGAAATGAACTTGCCTCTGACAGTGAGCTAATAATATAATGTGTTTTATTTACCTGAATCCCCGTCAGTCCACTCTGAAGAGGAGAAAGAGCCATGGCGTCAGATCAGCAACGATGACGCCTTTCCTCTCGTCTTTTTCTGCTTTCCTTATCAGAGGTGTCACGTTAAGTTTCCTCACCGACCCCTTTAGTTTGGATGACCCGGCAAACTCTACGGGTAGTTAATGAACCAAAACAGAGAGGTGGGTTGAGTTAAAGAGAGAGAAATGAGCCTGACTTGTCGGCTTGTACTTCGAGCTTCTCCTCCTCTCCTCGCCTTCCGCAGTTAGCCTCCGCTAGCTACGTTAGCAGCTAGTTAGCATCACAGTTAGCTGATTAATTATATCTCTGTAGATTAGGGGAGGTGTCTCAGTACGAGCTTGACAGTTCCCCGGTGGTAAGATAAGAGGTTTGGTTGTGTAAATAGCCCGTAGAGGATGAGTGAAAGCCCTCTGTTGGGTTAGTTGTGTCGCTTGTTGTTCTCTTCTCTCATCACTTTACTCTGTCGCCCGGCGCCATCTTGGTTTAATGTCATTTTCATTTCTCCGGAGGACCAATCAGAGCGAGGGAAGAGGAGACAGTGCGTCTGACGTCATGCGTAAATCAAAATGCGTCACAGAGGTGCCAGTTTATTAAGAGTTTCACACATTGTGGTTTGTGTAACCAATGGTTACCTGTGTAACCAATGGCTACCTGTGTAGTCGGACTGTTTAGGCTAGTTTGTCACATATCTAACTTGTAAACTGATCAGCTGGCTGAAATCAAGCAGCCCCTCTTTCCTCTATTAGCCCTAATGTTAGTTGCAGCAGAGGGAGGAGGACAGAGGACAGGAGGACAGAGGACAGGAGGACAGGAGGACAGAGGACAGGAGGACAGAGGACAGGAGGACAGAGGACAGAGGACAGGAGGACAGAGGACAGGAGGACAGAGGAAAGAGGACAGAGGAAAGAGGACAGGAGGACAGAGGACAGGAGGACAGAGGAAAGAGGACAGGAGGACAGATGAAAGAGGACAGGAGGACAGAGGACAGGAGGACAGAGGAAAGAGGACAGGAGGACAGACGAAAGAGGACAGGAGGACAGAGGACAGGAGGGCAGAGGACAGAGGGCAGAGGACAGAGGACAAAGGACAGGATGACATAGGACAGAGGAAAGAGGACAGGAAGGCAGAGGAAAGAGGACATGAGGACAGCGGACAGGAGGACAGAGGACAGGAGGGCAGAAGAAAGGAGGACAGAGGAAAGAGGACAGGAGGACAGAGGACATGAGGACAGAGGACAGTAGGACAGAGGACAGGAGGGCAGAAGACAGGAGGACAGAGGAAAGAGGACAGGAGGACAGAGGACATGAGGACAGCGGACAGGAGGACAGAGGACAGGAGGGCAGAAGACAGGAGGACAGAGGAAAGAGGACAGGAGGACAGAGGACATGAGGACAGAGGACAGTAGGACAGAGGACAGGAGGGCAGAGGACATGAGGACAGGAGGACAGAGGAAAGAGGACAGGAGGACATGAGGACAGGAGGACAGAAGACAGGAGGGCAGAAGACAGGAGGACAGAGGAAAGAGGACAGGAGGACAGAGGACAGGAGGACAGGAGGACAGAGGAAAGAGGACAGGAGGACAGGAGGACAGACGAAAGAGAACAGGAGGACAGAGGACAGGAGGGCAGAGGACAGAGGGCAGAGGACAGGAGGATAGAGGAAAGAGGACAGGAGGACAGGAGGGCAGAGGACAGGAGGACAGTAGGACAGAGGACAAAGGACAGGATGACAGAGGACAGAGGACAGTAGGACAGAGGACAGGAGGGCAGAGGACATGAGGACAGAGGACAGAGGAAAGAGGACAGGAGGACATGAGGACAGGAGGACAGAAGACAGGAGGGCAGAAGACAGGAGGACAGAGGACAGGAAGACAGAGGACAGGAGGACAGGAGGGCAGAGGAAAGAGGACAGGAGGACAGGAGGACATGAGGACAGCGGACAGGAGGACAGGAGGGCAGAAGACAGGAGGACAGGAGGACAGAGGACAGGAGGACAGAGGACAGGAGGGCAGAGGACAGGAGGACAGAGGACAGGAGGAAGGACTGATACTGACTGATGTCTGTGTTCTTCAGTCTTTATAAACTTCACTTAGTATTTTCATGTCAGGAATATGATTTATTTTATTAACGTGTTAGATTGTTTCCAGTGAGATATTCAGGAGTTTATATAGTGACTTTGCTGTTGTAGACATGACTGTTGTTGCTCTAGAAACAACATTTAGCCTAGTTATATTTAAAATACAGAATATGTATAGCTAATATGCACACTTCAATATTTGTTTATTTATCGCAAGTCATATCGTCATCGCAATATTGAGCAGTGTTATCGCACATTGCAGATATTCCTCATATGGTGCAGGCCTAGTGTGAGAGGCTGCCCCTTGTGTAGTATGAGAGTTGTGTGGAAGAGTTTAATTGCCAGTTCTAGTGCTCCCCCTTTGTACAGCATGGCTGACAAAAGTCAACAATAAGTAATATTCTTATTAGGAATAAATTTGCCTCCTGTGTGAACTGTGCATTGCTGAATAGGGTACTGTATTTTAACATCGGTCATAATGGTGGTACTTGGAGAGACAAATATTTTCTGAGGTGGTACTTGGTGAAAAAAGTTTGAGAACCACTGGTGTAATGTAACCAAGTACATTTACTCAAGTACTGTACTTAAGTACAACTTTGAGGTACAACTTGAACTTTACTTGAGTATTTCCATGTTATGCTACTTTATACTTTTACTCCACTACAATTTAGAGGCACATGTTGTACTTTTTACTCCACTATATTTATTTATTTATAAGCTTTAATTACTTAGTAGATTCAGAATAATAATATAAAATATAAATCAACTCATGAATTGTTATGAATTATTATAGATTAAGCTACCCAGTAGTATATAAAGCAATTAAAACTAGCCCCACATTCACCAGCTGCAACAGTATAGTAATGTACCCATTAATGTATCAATAATAAGATAAGATAAGATATTCCTTTATTAGTCCCGCAGTGGGGAAATTTGCAGTGTACAGCAGCAAAGGGGATAGTGCAAAAAAACAAGATGCATCAGATAACACAGTAAAAAAAAAAGAGCTATATAAAAATGTATAAAATGTATAAAAAATAGGAACAGTATATACAGTATTGACAATAATAATATAATTATAAATAATAATAAAATAAAATAATAATACAAATAAAAGACAATATCATTTTCCACTTGTGCAATTTTGTTAATAGTCTGTTTATTCTCAATACTGTATATACTGCTCCTATTTTTATACTTCCTTCTATTTAAATGGTTCATATTTTGTTACACTTTGTTTAGCTCTTTTTGTTTACTGTGTTAGCTGATGCATCTTGTTTTTTGCCCTATTACCCTTTGCTGCTGTACACTGCAAATTTCCCCACTGCGGGACTAATAAAGGAATATTGTATCTTATTTTACTCCACTACAATTTAGAGGCACATATTGTAGAGATAGATTTGATGTCAGGTTGGTAGAGTGCAATGAACACAAATGTCATGCTCAGTGAATTTTTGGCAAAAGATCTCAAGATAAGAATTGTGAGTGGAAAAACACACAAACAGGATATATTTTTTTATTGCTTACTTGAACATAACTTACACAAAAATATGTAAATCGTTCATCTGTCTTTGTTGTTATAATACTATAGCTAACATTACATGAATTTGCTGTACTGAATATAATGCTAGAGAACTTTGTGCACTTTGCTCACGATAGTCATTTTGGCATTAAAATATAAAATATTAAAACACACGCTCACACACACACACACACACACACACACGGACAACACTGGCTGAATGCATATTCTACCTCGTGTCGATGTTAAACATCAGATATAAATGTATTACGTTCACATGTTGGTCTGTTTGGTTTTATCATGTTCATCTTCATCTTCATCGTCGTGACTTTTAAAGTCTTTCTTGACCATCTCGAACTCGGCCTTCTCGTGCTGGCTTTTATCATCCTCATCATCTTTATCAACCTTCTTCCTGAACTGGGCCTCAATTTCTGTAGGGTCAGTGTAGGTGTAGAAATGCGCCATAATGGAGAAGATGAAGCACACTACAACCAAGAGAGAGGCAAATACGACGTACTCCACCCACTTTGGAAGAGATGGAGAGAGACAAACGTGGTATTAATGCATCATCATTTAGGTTTAGTTCTGAATTAAATTTTTAAATTGAAAATTTTTTTTTTACCCGTTTGCGAATCTTTAGAATATTAGCCACAAGCAGTACGACGAAGTTGCCAATAGCAACAGTGAACAACCAGCCAGCCTGCAGCACTGCTTTCATGTTACTAGGTGCCTTGAAGACACAAAAGAAGGACACATGATGAATAAAGACAAAAACAAAGAATACAGAGCTGTTATATAGTTCAAAGACAAACAAAGTCAAATATGCTCATGTTCAATTTTACCTGTGAGTAGGAGAACTCCAGACCAGTAACAGAAAACATCACTTCACCAGCAGTGATGAAGAAATACTGTGGGATCTGGAGAGCCATATGAGCTGAGTTGGGCTTGATGTCTTCTACTGCAGTAACAGACTCCTGACACTAAAACAAATAATCACAGTAGTTCAGTTTAAGGCGGTGTTTCTCAATCCGTGTGACTGATAAGAAGGTAGATGGTCGGATTTTGCCAGAGCATACAAATGACAATATGTATGACAATAAGTATATGGCTCGCTTATTCTATATTTTTTTGTACTATCAAGAAAATTCCATGAAAAGTCGAAAACCAACAATGCATTAATCCAAACGTCCTGACCATGTCTGTGACATTACAGTAAGCCCGCCCGTGCCTTCTTAAGATGTATATCTTTTAAAAACAGGTCACAAAAAATGTAGTTTGATTTTTTTTATAAAGGCTTAATGTTTCCCTAAAACAGCTGGGAACTGTAGTTTTTAACAAACATTACTCACACAGAAGTGAATAGTGCATTTTTGGGGGACTAGTTTCAGCTGCGGATTAATATTCTATCAGAAGAATTAAGAGAAATATAGAATATCACCGGCCTTAAAGGTACAGTGTAGGATTTGGCGACATCCAGTGGTGTGATTGCAGATTGCAACCAACTGAGTACCCCTCCACTCACTCCTCCCTTTACAAGACTACAATAACGTGAGCCGCCGAGTGCAAAACTGTGGTAACGCTGCTCACCTTGCTCAGAGGTCATCCTTACCATAATAATATACTTTAGGAGCAACGAAAGTCAGACAGCGGCTGGCGGTACAACGGTTTTGCACTCTGCGGCTCACATTACCTCAGTTTCACAAGCGTGTCGGAGAACTACGGTGGCCTTCAGGTAACATATAAACGTGAAAGGCTCTCTCTAGAACCAGTGTTTGGTTTGTCCGTTCTGGGCTACTGTAGAAATATGGTGGAGTAACATGGCGGACTCCGTGAAGAGGACCCGCTCCCTACGTAGATATGAAGGGCTCATTCTAAGCTAACGAAAACACAACGATTCTTAGTTTCAGGTGATTATAAACTTCTGAAAACATAGTTATGAATATTATATTTCATTTCTGCAAATAGATCATCCGTTACACACTGTTGCTTTAAGAACAGGTCAGAAAAATGTAGTTTCATTATTTATTTAGGAATTGTAGTTTTTATCAAACTCACAGAAGTATAACTAATGTACTTTTGAGGCATTATTTTTAGCTGTGGATTAATACACATTAGTGAATATTCATGGCGAAGAATTGAGGAAAAATAGATAAAATATCACCAGACTTAAAAATCATATGTGAAACTTACATTCTGTCCAAAGATCAACGTGCTGGGGATAAATAAAGTATATGAACTTCCAAATCCAAAGTCCCTGCTGTATTCACATGACTGTGAACCACTCTGTATGGTGAAGATGGACCTGATCATTAGAAAAAAGAAAATCAGTGTCTTATTGTTTGCATAAAATAGTGATTCTCGTATAAAAACAGTGGTGATTTGTCAAGATGAAAAAAATCCTTACTTTCCATTTGTTATCTGTGAGTAGTTGGAATAATAAAACGACTCAATTAGTCCAAAGTGAGCTGCAGGAGTCGACACGTTCACTGCTGCATTCATTCCATTTATAAATCTGAAATGGGTACATATTGAGCCAGAAAATGTAAAAACAGTCAGTAAAACCAATTTATGTAATCCCTTAATTTTCAACAATTTACTGTGATTTTTACCTCATGAGACTGAAATAATGAATTGATCAATTAATCATATACTATGTGTTGCAGTTTAAACATTCATAATTCAATTTACCGGATTGCATTGTTGCCTTGTTCTGGCTTGGCGGTCAAATCATCCGTCTGAGGAAATAAGACAACATTGATTTACTGAACTTAAAAGGCCTCTGGTGTGTCTTTATTGTCATTATTTTGTGCTTCTAACTCACCAACAACCATTCGTCAGCGATGTTTGAGGGAATAAGAAGCGTTTGTCGCTTTCCTTTGGCTAAGAGAATATATTTTGTCTCTTCAGGGCTGCCTATCGAAACACGGATTATTTCTAGGTCAAATGTGAAGAATTCATCACTGGCCTGCAAAGAAAATTGTTGAAACAGTGCAATCATTGTGGTACGAATATGTGTACATAAATAGTGGTGTTTTGGCTTGCATGAATCTGGTTTTCACAGAATTTTAAACTTGTGTAAGTCCCAACGTTTTGTCTTATTGTATGAGGACATACCTGAGCTGCAGGAAGTAGCAGAGGATCGTTGCCAGTCAGCGTCACCGTCACTTGATTACTGCCCATGTTGAGTAATTTCAACTGACTCTGGGAGGCTGATGGGAATGTGGGTAATGTTTGCTGAAAATTGAGTAGGTTTAAAAATAAATGAATCCCTGAACTGATGTGCATTTTCACAGTATATGAGGAGATGAACACAATAACTGTTTTCTACTCACATCAATTTGAAGCTGAACCAAAGCAGCGCAGACAAAAGCTATAGCCGCCATCATCATCCCCACTGTCATTCTCTTCAGAGGTCTGTTGAATTAACATTAAATCCTGTTACTGATTTGTCCAAAATGTGAGAGAATTACAGCACCAAATGTCTCAATTCTTTTATTTATGACTATAGTATGAGCATTTTTAACATCGACAACATAAAGTATGGGCCTGATTCAGGTCTTGTATTGAGATCTGCAAGTTTGAGCTTTTTCTCTGCAGAATTTAGATTTGAAAAACACATCAGCCTTTGTAGCTGAACTGTCTTGTTCACTCACAGCATTATCCTCCACTGAGCAGCTAAAGGAATAGTTTGACATTTTGAGAAATCTGCATATTTGCTCTTGTGGCGAGAGTTGGATGAGTAGACCGATATCACTCTCAACCATTAGTCTGGTGTCAATGTTCCCATCTAACATTTGTCAAAAAATCGGACATGCACATTTTTCCAAAATGTCAAACTATTCCCACAAACATGCAAAAAAAAGGGGGAAGAAGAAATTATGGTTATATTCTCAATTAGATTGAGATATGAGATGAGTTTAGAATAGAAATCTAGAAAATAAAAATTTAGAAGCGAGAAATTTCCACATCTGTCAATGTATCTGTTATTGAATAATAATATTAAAGGTGCAGTGTGTGGGATCTAGCGGCATTTAGGGGTGAGGTTGCAGATTTCAACCAACTTAAACTTCCGTGTGTCAAGCGTGTAGGACAACTACGTTGGCCGACACAAAAACACGAAAACGTGAAAATGCGTGAAACGATCTAGAGCCAGTATTTGGTTTGTCCGTTCTGGGCTACTGTAGAAACATGGCGACCGGCTCCGTGAAGAGCACTCGCTCTGTATGTAGATATAAACGGCTCATTCTAAAGTAACGAAAACACAACAATTCTTATTTTTACAGGTGATTATACACTAAAGAAAACATACTTGTCAATATCATATTCCATGTCTGCCAATAGATGCCCCTAAATGTTACACACTGGTCCTTTAAGCTATTTAATAATCTCATAAAGTAAAGGGCTGACAGATAAAGTTCCAGCTGTACTTACGTAAAGTTCAGGCCACATTTTTTGATCAGAGGGTAGATTACGCTGTCCATGATAGGCACCAGAGTCAGGATCAGGATAGGGTTGACAGTCTTTCAAAAACATAAATGCCACAGTGAGAAACAAAGTACATATCAGCGCGTAGATCAGTCCAAGCTAATACGATAAAATGGTTTTAACTCACCTGCATCTGATCCGGCTGTATAACAAGTAACCCCTGCAGACACAAAGACGTTATTAAAACACATTGCTTTAGTTAATTCAAATATATCTATAATTGGTTTTATCACCAAACTTACAAAGTCCCCATCCATGGCGGTGGCCTGCAGAGTCCATCTAGAGCCCTTTAATAGAGATGCAGAGTTCAGCACAGTTTCCACTGCCAACAAGAAATGTTGAGTAAAGTAAAGTAAGAGTAACTTTAAAAAACCTTTTGGTCAAACAGCGTCCAGAATATCGGGAGTGGGATGTATAAAAAGAGGACCTTCAGCACCATTTTGATTTGAGCGATGAGGAGTTTCTACAGCACAGACAGATAGAATATGAACTGCTGTCACTCCACTGACGAAACAGCTTGTTAGAAACACTAGAGAATTAAATAAAGTGAAACTTACTTCATATTTTTCCTCTGCCCAGTCCATCCAGTGCTTCCTCTTTGGGTGTTGTTCGCTTCTGTGCCTGTAGCGGTTTTTAACGGCAAACTGATTGACAGAATAAGAAGAAAGTGAAGGATAAATTAGAAACACCTAGAGCAACCGTTGTTACACATTAATGCAGAATGTGTTGATGCAAATGGTGACTCACCCCGATACATTTACACACATCCAGCATGATGTTTCCCTGCGGTTCAGTTTTGTAGTACATCCCACTCCCAACAATAAACACCACTGTAAGGGGCATCACAGGCACAACATCATTATCAGTGCACAGTATATGCTTTATGTATAGAATCACAGTATCCAAACTATTGAGACATACCAAGTGCAACCACCATAAGTGCTGCAGGGACGCCGAAGGCCAGAGAATAACACTTCTGCTTAGTGTAGATGCCACATTCCTGAGCTGCAGATTTAGACAAACAACTGTCATTAAACCACAATTCAAATTTCACCCATACTCAAAGACTGTTATTAGTTATCACATGCACATGTTTATGGCACAATTTGTTATAAACTTTATGTCCCGCTCATATCTACCTCTCAGGATCGGAGTGATAATGGTGGACAGGAGACTCCCACCGTTGATGCACAGGTAGAAAACAGAGAAGAAAGTTCTTCTTTGCTTTTCCTGCACAGAGAAATACGTCAGTGACCTTCTATCATGAGTTGCACGCATGCTGAATATAATGTGTAACCAAAGCCAAAATGGCTCTAAGGATATAGTAGACATTCATGGTCTCCAGAGGATGAATCCTAATGACTTTGGTGAGTTGCTGACTTTTCCTCTAGCGCCACCATGAGGTTGAGATTTGTGATTTTGAGTGAAATGTCTCAACAACTATTGACATGAAATTTGGTTCACTCAATCATAGCCCTTAGGTTGAATTGTAGTAACTTTGATTCCTTTAAATTTAGCATTGCACTCTTATTACATTTACTTCGTTTACATGCACACTAATATTCCACTATTATTCCGAATATAAGACAATATTCTGAATTTGATATGGGTCATGTGAACAATAGCATATTCTGTTTGGATATTCTGAATTAGGCCTTCTTCCGAAAGGAGCATCTCCCGATTAAGACATGTGGGATATGCCGATATTATTCAGGTTTTAGGAGCATTCTTTGGACATGTATACTGCTTGAAATGTGCATCTCAATTGGGGTTTTTATGGCAGTTTGCAACACACGGCCTCATGGCCTCTTGCACACAAACCAACTAGCTGGCAGAGATGCATGCCCAAAAGGAAAGCCCACATTTCTGGTCGGAAGGAGAAACACACTTACTTTTAAACATTATGAATGACTTGGATATCAACAGGTTTTTGGATATGCACAAATGTCGCAACACAACCTTTTCAAGAAGGTGGTTGAAAGAATGAAAAAGAGAGGCTGTGTTCGCACGGACGAACATGTCCGCCACCGGTTACGTTAATCGGAGTATGCACAGCTGCATGTAAACGGGAATATTAGTGGAATATTCATTTTTATTAACCATGTAAACAGCTTCGTAGGAATATTGTCTTTTTCGGAATTACGGCAAAAAAAAATTATATTTTGTGCATGTAAACGTAGTCACTGCTGGACTCCAGATTGGCAGTAAAAAAAAAAAAAAAAAAAAAGCCGATATGACGATTACTTTAAAAGTGTCGCAGCTTCTTTGTCAAAACCTGGCATCTACATTACCCACAATGCACCTTGACTAATGACATTTTGGCCTGAGATTCAGGTGTCTTATGCTAGAAGTGGCTAATGTAACCTGAAGCAGAGATGAGGAACGAGCTACAGAGGTCTGGAAGGATTTTTAATTCCATAACAACAGATTGTTTTTTTTTCATTTCCAAACTTCTAGTCAGAATAAAGTAAGAGAAGTGAGGTAATGTTCAAACCTGATGGTCAGCGAATTGGTCTCCACCAAAGGCAGCAACACAAGGTTTGATGCCGCCGGTGCCCAGAGCGATGAGGAAGAGACCCACCATGGACAACACGCTGAATGTGAAGAGGAACATGTGCATGAGCAGAGAGTACTGTAGAAATATGTGATAAAAAACTGGCTGCCAAAAGCCCATATTTTCTGGAGTCAATTATTTGTGTAGCAGAATAGAAACCCACACATGAAAGGTCATGTTGTCTGGTGACCCGTCTCTGTCCGCGTCAGTGATGTCATGGACTGCACTTACAGCCATCGCAATCTGGCCAATCGCATAGACAATGGACAAGTAGATGATCGTCCTGTAAGGTGAAGAGGGAACGAGATAGCAGAGGTGGAATAAATAATTTACTTAAATAAAAATACAGGTACAAGACTGTAAAAATATGCCGTTACAAGTAAACATAAGTAAAAGTACAGAAAAATTGTCAGCAAAACGTACTTAATGTAGCCTATTAAAAGTAAAATCACTCGTTCTACTAGTTTTAACTACTTTATATACAATTACTTTGTTTAGTCCAGTGGTTCCCAACCTAAGGATGTGTATATGCGTATGTATATACATGTTTCATTATTTACCTATTCTATTGCTTATGTTTCATTAGTTACCTTTTCTATTATTTATGTTTTGAATTTCCTTGAAAATCACTTTGTGCTTATGGCTTGAAAAGTGCTCTATAAATAAATTTATTATTATTAATATTTGGGATTTTCTTTTATATTTGTCTTTTTTGTGAAATATTGGAAATTCTTTTACCTCTTTAGGCCTCAAACAATTAATTAAATGAAACTATTTGAGAAGTTTAGATGGGAAATGTTAATAACATGTAGACATCTGAAAAATATCAAGGAGCCCCAACTAAACACTACTCTTTTGTAAGGATCAAAATCAACAAAGATTGGGAACCGCTGGTGTAATCTTTAGCAGTAAAAAGTGCATTATTTCCTTCTGAAATGTTGTCGTGTCGAAGTATAAAGTAGTTAGTTACTTTCCACCACTGAGAGATAGTCATCCTCTAACTACTTGCACATGTTTAATGGCAAAATAATGAAACTCACTTAAACTTTCCCAGCCAGGAGTCAGCCACAATGGCCCCGAGGATGGGGGTGAGATAGCAGAGAGCCACAAAGACGTGGTAGATGGACGTTGCCAAGTCATCGTCCCAGCGCAGGAAGTACTTGAAGTACAGCACCAGGACAGCTGTGACCAGGCAGGGAAAACATCAGTTTTTTCTTATTTTACAGTATTTCATCATCAATCTATAAGAGTACACTGTATCAGCTCTGAAATGTTTGGTCATGTTGTGCATGAAATATCCAGCGTTGGAAGAAGTACTTAAACCTTTTACATGAGTAAATGTACAAATACAAGTAAAATCATTCATTTAAAATTTAAAATTGTAAAAGAACAAAAATATTAGCATCAAAATATGATAAAATATGATATATTACAATTAAAAGATATATTATTAGATTATGATTATTGATGCATTAATGTGTACATCATTTTAATATTGTAGTGGGGGGGGGATCATTTGACATTATTTATATATATATTTCATATATAATATATGTACAGTGATTTTATATAAGACTTTATATAAAGTCTTATTGATATTAACAGCATAATTTATTTGTTGATTAGATTTTGTATTCTTAATCTGAATCTACAAAGTAAATGTAGTGGAGTAAAGAAGTAGAAAGAAGCAGAAAATTTAAATACTCAAGTAAAGTACAAGTACCTCAAAATTGTACTTCAGTAAAGGTTTGGTTAAGTTTAGGGGAAAGATTGTGGTTTGGGTTTAAATTAGTAGGCCTACTTGTCGTCATGGTTACAAAACTAATCACGTGGTCAACGTTTTAGAACGCGGTATTCTCACCTCGCATGCCATAGTAGGAGAACCTCTCGCAGAACTCATTCACAACAATGAAGAAGATGCTGAGCGGGTAACCACACACCAATGTGCCCTGATGGATCAAACAAACAGCAGCATGGTGTTCAGCAGTAGTGGGGAAAGTATTTAGATCATACTGTATATACCACAGTAAAAAACTAAATTCTCCATTACAAGTAAACAGTCCTGAATTCAAAATGTTAAGTAAAAGCAGAAGTATCGGCAACAAAATGTACTTTGTGTATCAAAAATAAAAGTGCTCACTATGCAGAATGCTCCCTGTCAGTGTTTTATTATATTATTCGATCATTGTTATTGATGCATTAACATGTAAGCAGTTGAAGTTGGAGCTAATTTTAACTGCTTTTAAAGAGGACCTTTTATGCATTTGTGCTTTTTTTCTTTCCTTCAGTGTGTTATATAGTTTTTTATGCAAGTGAAAGGTCTGCAAAGTTACAAAGCCCAAAGTCCACACCAAAGGGAGTTACTCTCCCACACAGAAACACTGCTCCTGAACTGCCTGAAACGCCTCGCTTGAAGTCCCGCCTTCTTTTCCATAACATGGTGATATCACCAAGTAACGCATTCACATAATACCTGCCTAGTGGTTAGTTTGGCAAGCCCTCAAACAAAGCTAGTAAAAACGGAGCTGGAGCGGAGAGTTGCCGCAGTACAGCTGGTATCCGGAGAAAAATAAAGCATTTTTTGAACATTAAAGCATGTAAACATATTCTAGTAGAAACCCAAAATACAATAATGCACCTGGAAATAATCATAATAGGTCCTCTTTAAATACTTTTGGGTAGTTCAATGCCATTTAATAATGCATTATGTTTTGCAAACAGATCATATGTTTTGTATGTACATCTTAATCTGAAAAGTAACTATAGCTTTTATATAAATGTAGTGGGGTCAGAAGTACATTTCTCTCTCTGTGATGTAGTGGAATTGAGGTATAACGTAGCATAAAATGGAAATACTCAAGTAAATTACAATTACCAAAAAATATGACTTGAGTACTGCTTGGTATTCAGTAACGTATATAGCAGTAATATAGTGACTGTCATATCGAGATGGTTGCAATGTTTGTTCCTATGGATCATCATTTAGACTCACTGAACAATTAAATACAAAAACTGCATCAACATCCAATAAATTAAATGATATAAGTACATTACCGTCCCTCTGTTGTCCTTCCCTTTCTTGGGATCCTCGTTATCTGTGCATAAAATGAAATTAGTTTAAATAATCAGCTGTATTTCATAAAAAGAGAGAAATGCAGTAGCCTCCATTTAAAAAAAAAAAAAAAAAATTCTTTCTCCCAAAGTTTAAGTGTGGAATTAAGAAACAATACGGCAGCAAGTTTTCTTTGGTCTGACTCTGGTGTCTGTACCTTGTGCTCTAGAATATTTTCTTTTTTGGATTTGGATGAAATCACACAAAAAGAAATGTTTGCAAACTCACCTGTCATAATGTTAGAGTGAAGCTGCTGCCTGCGCTCTACTGTAGTTTGATATTCCTTTGAGACTCTTGCAGGGAGCAGTTGATAATAGATCCTTCACCGTGGGAGTGGTCCGTAATATTGCTTCTTATTAGCACCTTGATCTGTCGTCCACACCGCTGACTGTGTTGCTTTTATGATGGGTGGGAACATGAGATATACAGGAGGAGATAGGGAGTCAGCTATGCCTGCCTCATAAAAAGTATTAAACCTATGTAAGAATAAACGCAAGAATAAACTTTATTAAATGTGGAAATAAAATTAGTATTCAAGAGTAGAAGTGCAGAGAAATGAGTGTGTTTTATTTAAAAGAAAAGCATTAGGGAATATCTCTGTTTACAGCAGAACAGTGACTTTGTGTTAAATAAAAATAAAAAATAAAAAACCATCGCCGCCCAAATATAAAACAATTTCTGGAACATTTCAATGAACACTAAAATGGTAAAAGCTTCATATTACTTCCACAGTAGGCGTAGTGTCTGGTTCCACACCTCATCGCTTTGGCAAGAAGGTGAATATCATCTTTACAGTGTTTGAGCCCCACACAGCAAGATACTTTGCAAATATTGCACACACTCCTTTTTTTATATACATTAATAAACAACTTGGAATATACTTTTTGTATGCAATGGCTTTAAATATTTAAAAATGCTCCCGTTCTAAGACATTGAAGTGATTTAAGGTTGAATGCTAACATAGGAGGCCATTTAGTAGAAATATAACTTCATGTACAGGGAGACGAGCGTATGCAGCATATACTGTTCATCAAGACATCAATACAGTGGCTTATAAAAGTGGAATACTGTACATACAAAAACACAATGTGAAACGTTATCAAAATAAACAAAAATGGGCTGTTGGGTAGGTGGTGGGTGTAATGTAATGACATGCATATTAAAGGTCCCAACAGGAGTCTCCATGGAAAACCAGTCTTTTCAGGTAGAAACAGGTGACACATTATAATGTCTGGCCATGAAGCAGGAGCAAAGTCTCTCCTGCATGATCCCCTCTCTGGTATCAGGCTCCTCCTCAGTAATATCACAGACGGCCGACACAGTTACCACGCCGTGTGGTTACATTAAATAGGTCCAGTGCCTTTGGTCGTGGTTCACTGAGAAAGGTCAGAGTTGTCTGTGCTTTTGTCAGTTTCCCTTTAAGCTGACTGATGTTGGATTTATTATACTCTAAAATATCTGTTGGATTTATTATACTCTAAAAATGCATACAAAGGCCTCACTATTGGATGTTTTATGAATAGAGTCAAGGGTGAGAAAAGAGGGGAGTGTGGCAGATGATGTTTTATGTTCCAAGGTCATGAGGACGGAGCCAGAAGGTGATAACGAGGAAGGAGGAATGCAGCAGAGGCATCACGCGTCACACCTCATGACTATTGATATTGTGTAAACCATAAAAGACTGGATCAGGGAGAGCTCGGGGTTCAGACTTCACGAACTGACCCATGCACTGTATGTTGTCAGGGACATGTAGGTTGGATCCAGATATCTGTAAACTCTTTTATTTTACTTATGCAACATTAATTGTTCGGAATAAATTGTATTATTATGCTTTAACCCGTCTGTTTGGAAAATCTCTTTGTCACACAAGATTAACCAACACGTAACTGGGCCTTGACCTCTTGGAGGTAGAAGGCCAGTTCCTTCAATTGGTGACCCCGACGTGATCTTCGGCATTGAGAAGCGTGTCCAAAGGACGGACAGACCGGCGAGAGAGAGAAAGGGATCCCTGAAATCTTAAAGGTGAGCAGAACCTGTTTTATCGAACTCTGCATATTGGCTTACTCTAAATTATCTCTCTTGTTGTGCTGAATCTCCTTTGTAGTGATAAATGTTGCAGGAGTAAAGACTTTCTCAATTAAAGCTGCCCTTTTGGTAAATCCAAAAGGAGGAAAGCTGAATTAAAGCTGCCCTTTTGGTAAATCCAAGAGGAGGAAAGCTGAATTAAAGCTGCCCTTTTGGTAAATCCAAAAGGAGGAAAGCTGAATTAAAGCTGCCCTTTTGGTAAATCCAAGAGGAGGAAAGCTGAATTAAAGCTGCCCTTTTGGTAAATCCAAGAGGAGGAAAGCTGAATTAAAGCTGCCCTTTTGGTAAATCCAAAAGGAGGAAAGCTGAATTAAAGCTGCCCTTTGGTAAATCCAAGAGGAGGAAAGCTGAATTAAAGCTGCCCTTTTGGTAAATCCAAGAGGAGGAAAGCTGAATTAAAGCTGCCCTTTTGGTAAATCCAAGAGGAGGAAAGCTGAATTAAAGCTGCCCTTTTGGTAAATCCAAGAGGAGGAAAGCTGAATTAAAGCTGCCCTTTTGGTAAATCCAAAAGGAGGAAAGCTGAATTAATTTAGGGGAGCAAGCTGCCCTTTTGGTAAAGACTAAGAGGAGGAAAGCTGCCCGTTTAGTAATAAAAACTGTATGAGTGTACATTAATAACTAGTATTCAGAGGAAAATTAAAACTTACTGTTGATACTGGGCCAACATCGCTGGAACATCAAAGTGTCCAGTAGAAGCTTATGTTGGTAGGATCACAGCGAGGGGCATAGCGACCCATTTACTCTGAATCTAGTTACTGTCATAAACTGAATAAACCTGTGTGAAATAGTACTGGACAGAATGGACGGAGAATTTGACAAAGACTGTGAGGAACGGGGTGGCTGTGGGCCTCCCCGTTTATCATTTGGACAACAATGGGCTAAAGTCAGGAACAATGTAACCTGTACATTTGATCCCAAGACTAGAAATAAAGAGACTCAAGACCTAGATGACTGGTATAACATGACAGTGAAGGAAGGGCATTTTCCAGCCACGGGAAGTGAAGCCAAATTCATGCCAGTGATGAGAGCATTAATCCAGGTGGTTCATAGAAAGCTGCTGCAAGTAAGAGAAGACAAAGAAAAGGGAAATATGTTTGTAAGGAGGAAATTGAGGAAGGAAGAAGACGAGTTGGCAAGTTTATTGGTAAAATATAATGTGATACAGATGGCTGCACTGTCAGCCTTAGGCAGCCAGACGAAAGCCACCCACGCAGAAACCGCTGAAGCAAAACCACTAGTGAATCCCTCACCTATTCCTAGCGCACCTCCCCCACCTCCAAACCCACATACTAGCCAGCCTCCACATTACATGTCACTCCATCAGCAGTACACACCTGGCCCACATCCTAACCCCCCTCCTTATCCTCCTCCTACCCCTAGTCCGGTACCAACCCCACGGGACAGTGATCATACAAACAAAGTTATGGCACCATTGTTTCAAGTGTTAGGTGGTACTTTGGAATTAGAAGAGGAAATAGAAAGAGAACAAGGAGCAGGTTCAGCCTCAGAGGCGGGTAGTGGGTCTGATGTAGCCAGAGAAATAGACAGGCTAAGGGAAGAACTGAGAGATCAGGCTGAACAGTTCAGGTTAAGACAAGCCTTGTTACCACCAGACTTGCGTAATAGAGACGTAAAAAGGAGAGCTCAACCTACCCCTAAACCCCACACAGAGAGTCCAGACATAAGTGATTGGATACAGAGAGACACAGAGTTATCCCGTGCAGAGTATCAGGATGTTCCAACTAGTGGAGAGGTAGATGAGGACACTGATGACGAGGATGGTGGAGCAGTAGAGGAGAGTGATGAGGATGAAGATAAAAACATTTCTGTCACTATAGAGGGAACCATGAGAACGCACTCCAAAAGAGGGATACATTGGAGACGGGAGGGTGGGGACGAAGAGGCGACACCATATACACCCCCCAAAACTAGGTCACGTAAAGTTTATGGAAAGTACGAAGACAAAGGTGACAAACAGTTGAGTCAGTGCGTTGGCATGTTTCCCATTGTGGCCAAAAGCAACGGTAGAGACGAGTATCAGCCGTTCACTTTAGGTGACATTCAAGCACTGAGTGAGCTCCTTCCAGGAATTCAAGAGGGAGGGGGAGTGTGGCTCACGAGCCTGTATAACAAGACCCGAGGGAAGACTTTAGCTATGGGTGATCTCAGGGCTATTTTGGGTTTCTCGGTTTCGGCCTGGGCACTGAAAGAATTAGAAACAGCGGCCGGAACAGGTCAGGTGTCAGATAGAAGCCCCCTTAACCCCTACGCTACCTCTTTTGGTAATGCTATTAGACAAAAGTATCCCATACCAGCGGGTAAGCTCCACAGCTTGGTGTTTAAGATTAAGAACGGGGAGAGTGGACGCACGTTCATAGAAAGAGCAAAGACAGAGTGGGTGGGGGCTACGGGGGTGAACCCAGATAAAGAATCACAGCAGTCTCTGTTCAGACTAGCTCTGTTAAAACATGCTCCGGAAGGAGTCAAGAGAAAGATGGAAGAGAATCCAGATATGGCAGGGGCAAAATCATCAAGATGGGAAACACATTTCTGTCATCATCAGGATGCAGAAACCAAGGAGGAGGAAGAGGAAAGTGAGTCATTAAAAGAGATGGTAGCTCAGTTGACTAAATTACAGTTGGCAGACGCACGAGTCCGTGCGACAGATAAAAAAAAGGGAGGGAAAGAAAAAGATACCCAGATGGCTCAATATGTAGCACCAGCTCCAGCCCCGCCACAGAATCCTGATCCACTGCAGGGCCAGCCACAGGCTATGTATCAACCCCAGTATCATGTGCCTTTTCAGCAGCCCTCATATCAGCGGCCCCCTTATTATCAAGGCCGGAATAGAAGCAGAGGGAGAGGAGGAGGAGGCAGGGGGAGGGGGTATGCCCAACCAAGAGGAGGCAGTTGTAACATCTGCGGAAACCCAGATCACTGGGCACGTGACTGTCCTCAGAAACAACAACAGCAGATGAGATGGCCTTCACAGCAGTCATATCAGCCACCAATACAGACTCCACCAAACCAACAGCTAGCTCCAATGCAGGCATACAGCGGGTACTCTGCGCAGGGACCTCCACCTGGTCCATATACACCAGGAATGTTCCCATAGGGGTGCCCGACGGAGATGGAGGGACAGGGGCTGGCAGAGCCCTGTCTCCAGTTGACAGTGAACGGAAAACGAAGATGGTTCATGGTGGATACGGGAGCACGTTATTCCACCTTAGCTGAACCTATGTGTTCCCTTTCCTCTCACTATGTTTCCGTTTTGGGATTTTCCGGCACTGAACAAAGACTGCCTTTTACTGTTCCCCTTCCTGTCCGGCTTGGGAGACAGGTGATGGAGCACCCTTTTTTGTATGCACCTGATTGTCCACGTGATCTCCTGGGAAGAGATGTTTTGGCAGCACTGGGGGCTTCTGTACATTGTTCACCAGAAGCTGTGATAGTGAGTTTCCCCGGAGGAGAAAAAATGGTGTGCTCCTCGCCCTCCAGTGCTGATCGCATGTGCATGTTGAGTCCTGATACCTCACCTGATGCCCCACCACCCTGTGCGGACATATATTGGGCCCTGCTAGCCGACCGAAACCCTCTGATTGACTTTTACAACATGTGGCAACCATGGATTAGGGCTCTACACCCTTACCTCCCTGTTCCCGATCCTCTCCACTGCACTCTGAATTATGACAGAAATAATGATCTTACGTATCAAGATGAGTTCCAACAGAACCTGTTAGATACAACCTGGGGGATAGGAGTAAGAGATGTTTATATAGCACCAGCAGGAGTAGCAGCCGCAGTAAAACTAACCCCAGCACAAGAACAATGGTATCGCATGTCAGAAGAAGCTGTTCCCCATGTGTCCCTAGCCATAGCTCCAAAACATCAGGCTAAAGACTTAGGCCCCATGGTTAAAGCAGCAGTCGCTCTGACAGACTGGGTTCCCACTTCCCTTTTGGGGGTTTCAATCTCACCATCCTCTAACATATATAGACTCTCCTTTTACAATGCAGTGTCAGGTATTTGCAAACATGAGTTACTAACACGCCACCACGGTAGGGAGATGTTAGATGGCGAAGGAGCCACTTCCATGTTGGCAGCTCTCCCTTCCTCACTGTGGTCTACGGGCCCCTTTGATGTTGGCAGGTGCAGCATGGAACCGGTAACTTTCGAGATGAAGACTTACTGCCCTATCTGGAGACCTCAGTATAAGCATAAAGTGGAAGCAGCCCAGGGTATCTCCCCTACGATTGAAGGACTGATAAAGGCGGGAGTATTAAGAAAATCTTACTCTCAGTGGAACACTCCCATTTTGCCAGTAATCAAACCCTCCGGCTCATACAGAATGGCTCATGATTTAAGAGCCATCAATGAGCTGGTTTTGACTCCTGTTCTCCAGTACCGAACCCCCACTCTGCTCTCTCGATGCTCACCCCAGCCCATACATCTTTCACATGTATAGATTTGGCTAACGCCTTCTTTTGCCTGCCCTTAGCAGATCATTTACAGGACATTTTCTCATTTACATATGAAGGCCAAAGGCTGACATATAATGTGTTACCTCTTGATGGGAAACAATCTGCTCAGGCAGCAGAACTTACGGCTGTAGTTTGTGCTCTGCGGTTAGCGGAAGGGAAGGCAGTGAATATTTTCACAGACTCTGCGTATGTGTGCAATGCAATTCACAGAGATATGTCTGGCTGGGTGCAAGCGGGTTTTAAGACTAGTCAGAATAAACCTATGGCTCATGAGGAGTTGATGAAAGAGTTGTTGGAAGCAATCCAGTTACCACAGAGGGTAGCTGTGATCAAAGTGAAAGGACACAGTCAGGGCACTGATTTAGAGAGTATAGGAAACGAAGCAGCTGATGCAGCCGCTAAAAAGGCGGCAGGGTATTTACCTACTATGATGGTCATGACCACAGCAGATCTCGGTTCTGAGATAACTGATTTCTCCATCATACAAGCTCAGGAATCTGCCACAGCAGCAGAACGAACCATCTGGGAAGATAAGGGAGCTATAGAACAGTTTGATGGTATATGGTATAACGGAGATCAAATAGTTATGCCCCCCTGTTGGATGTCCTCAATACTGACTCAGACTCATGGACTTGACCATAAAAGCCACAAACAGATGTTACGAGATCTCCGCCACTGGTGGATTCCCCGGAAACATGCTACTATAACTGACTTCTTGAATAAGTGTGACGTATGTAGTACATGTAACATCAGACCGACCATCACTCCTAGGGCAGGAAAACATCCTTCTCCCACTGCCCCGGGACAGGAAATCTTTATTGATTTTACAGATATGGGAGTAAGGGCTGGGGGGAAAAGATTCCTCCTAGTAATTGTGGACGCATTTTCACGTTGGGTTGAGGCCTACCCTACGGGAAAAGAGGACGCAAAATCAGTCATTAAATGTCTGGTGAATGAGTACATTCCGAAACATGGGTTTCCTAAATTGATCAGGTCAGATAATGGTTCACATTTCAAAAATAAAGACCTGCAATCTGTTGAAAAGGCTCTGGGACTAAAACACAAATTTGGCACTGTGTATGATCCACAATCACAGGACTCACACCATTTGAGCTTACGTGTGGCCGACCTTTCCCAGGGCCGTCCCAAAACCCCTCTCCCCTTCCTGACCTCGGTTACAGACCATACTATTTGAAGGCTAATGCTCTTGTGTCAGCTCTCTCCTATACAGGTGACAAACCTGTCACCCCTGTCACAGAGGACGTTCCAGGACCTGACTCCGGACCCCCGGAACACCTTTGGTTGAAGGTGTTAAAGAGGAAGTGGTCGGAGCCACGTTGGACAGGTCCACACAAGGTTCTGGCCAGAACTGCAACAGCTGTGCAGCTTGCAGGAAAAGGACTCAACTGGTGGCACCTAACACAGTGCTCCAGCAGCAGGACAGGACCTGAAGCAGAGGAGGCAGCCCCACAAGGAGCCCAGGCTACGTGAAAAGAGGGTCACGTATAATTTTTTATTTTTCATATACTGTATAAACTGTGACTGTGATGAGATACACATAAGGGAAAGAAGGTTACAAGGTCTTGCCTGTATTTACAGTTAAATCAGGCTAACATGGTTGTTTAGGTGGACTCATCTAGGTGGTTTTTGAAAAACATTATATATCACATTGTATTAAAAATTGTTGCTTAGAATAAATGCTAAAATAGACAAAAATAGACAAAAATAGATAAAAATAGATAAAAAAGAGAAACCAGGGGTGGGGAGAATCCACCAGAGAGAAATTTCACTTCCTTTCCCAAACCAGTATAAAATAGGATCACCCAGATAAAAGTTTTTCAGTTGCGCGCAGGAAAACAAACTAGAAGCATCATGCAGTACGGCAAACTGCTAGTAGCGTTTGCTGTAGCATTTGTGTTTACCTCTCTTGTCCTCGTTCTTCTGTACAAACTTTCTTCATGTGATTTGTCATGTATTTTAAATGTTTTAGGGAATGTGAGAGAAAATACCATGACCCTTGTGTAGAGTTTGTGTACTCAGATAAATCTGAATAACCTAGGAAAGCACAGACTGTACTAGTTTAGATACATTACTTATCATCCTCGCCTCTGCACTCTGCTAAAACTGGCTAATCACAAGTAACTCTTTAACAATAGACAATGCTTTCACTCAGAAGCAGGGTGGAAGGTGTGGGCTACAAGGGGGGGAAGGCTAAACCAAGATTATAAAGAATGATGTAGTGAGGTAGCTCCCCTAATGAATATAAACTAGCTGACCAAATAGCTGCAGGTTTTGAAAACATACCTATAATGAGCGCCCTGATCCCTATCACTCCTAACAAAAATGTTGACCGCATTAACTACATCCACTATAATGTTCTCCGTTTGACTAATCTAACTCGTGATGCAATTGCCGGACTAGCTGAACAAATGGCTCCTACGTCACTGATGGTGATCCAAAATAGAATGGCATTAGATATGCTGCTGGCAGAGAAAGGCGGTGTATGCTCAATGTTCCAAGACTCATGTTGTATTTTCATCCCTAACAATACAGCGCCGGACGGGACTGTAACTAAGGCGCTAGAGGGGCTCCGGACGCTGTCTGAATCCATGCACGATGACTCAGGTATCAACAGCCCCATTAACGACTGGTTAGACCGTACCTTTGGGAAATGGAAGTCCATGGTGGTATCTCTATTCTCCTCAATCCTTGCTGTGTGTGGATGCTTAGTACTATGTGGTTGTTGTTGTATTCCATGCATTCGCCACCTCACTGAGCGTGTGATCATTTCAGCTGTGCAACGAAAGCATCCGGATGCACCTCCTCCTTATCAGATGGCCATGTTCCAAGCGGAGAGACAGGGTCTCCTGGAAATGGTGGGGGATAGTGAAGATGTTGATCCTGAAGAGGTTGTGTGAAGATGCTTATAATTAAAACATCTGTACGTAACATGATGATGCTTATAATTAAAACATCTGTACGTAACATTATCTATGCGTATAATAAATATATCTGTATGTAACATTATCTGTAGGTGAACTTAGTTAAGTTCAAAAGAGGGTCTGTTGGATTTATTATACTCTAAAATATCTGTTGGATTTATTATACTCTAAAAATGCATACAAAGGCCTCACTATTGGATGTTTTATGAATAGAGTCAAGGGTGAGAAAAGAGGGGAGTGTGGCAGATGATGTTTTATGTTCCAAGGTCATGAGGACGGAGCCAGAAGGTGATAACGAGGAAGGAGGAATGCAGCAGAGGCATCACGCGTCACACCTCATGACTATTGATATTGTGTAAACCATAAAAGACTGGATCAGGGAGAGCTCGGGGTTCAGACTTCACGAACTGACCCATGCACTGTATGTTGTCAGGGACATGTAGGTTGGATCCAGATATCTGTAAACTCTTTTATTTTACTTATGCAACATTAATTGTTCGGAATAAATTGTATTATTATGCTTTAACCCGTCTGTTTGGAAAATCTCTTTGTCACACAAGATTAACCAACACGTAACTGGGCCTTGACCTCTTGGAGGTAGAAGGCCAGTTCCTTCACTGAAGAGAAGCAGGGTCGGGTGAAGCGACAATATGGCATCACCGGCATGCCTGGTTGGCGAGTATAGAGGGCACTGAGCTCACGGCTAACCCAGCCAAGCATCATACCACAGAGGAAGAGCTGGGGATGCCGTGGATTGTGGCACTGGTTGGCGTGCCGCTGATGGCGTTAAAGATGTGAAGCGAGTCTGGAAGAACGCTCTTCATGCCATCTTCCACGGGACTGATCTGAAATGGAGGGAGAATAAGATAGTCACAACTATTTACAATACCATCGTAGAGCTAGTTCACACTACACGACTTTTAGGGCTGGGACGATACATCTATCTCCCGATTCGATACTATCACGACACTTGGTGCCAATTTGATATGTATTGCGATTTTTAAGTATTGCGATTTAACAAGAATTGTGATTCGATATTACGATTTATAACTTTTTTATCACTAGACAATGGGAAAAAGTTGAATTATATACTTCTAGGGACTTTTACTTTGGAAAATATCTAAATTGATAAAGTAAAAATGTTTGATTTTCAGCATGTATGTAGTCAGAGATGTCCTGAAGTCAAATATATCAGTCATTGTCAGGCATTATTTATGACATTGTTTTCCGGCAACCCAAAAATCTAATTTCAAATTTCCCTCACAATTTAGTGGTATTTCCTTTTTAATTTATAAGGGACATGTAATGTTTTATACTTCTGGTGGATATAATCCAATTTATCTTATTTCCATATATGTATTTTGTATACACACTTCCCTTTGTTAACACTTTATTTTGAAAACCAGATGTAGTCACAAGTGTATACTTCCGCTAATAACAAATATTCGTATTTTCCAAAATGTCAGACTATTCCTTTAAGGTGGAGTCTCAGAAAACCTTTCATGAAGATTAATAGATCCCAAAAAAAAAAGGAAAAACAACCAATCCTCATAACATCAACATAAAATCATTAAAAGTATAACACATATTTGTGTTATGCGTGCATATACAAAAACATAAAGCACACACATTCAGATGCATGTACATACATAGCCTATACACATGCTGTTCATACACACGCTAATGTATATGTACATACATATACATACATGCATACAAACATGCTGTACACACACGCAGAGAAAATACAAGTCAGCCATCTAAACGAGATAAGTGATTGTTGGTCCAGCCAGCCGCTGCATCCATAACAGAGGGACAACAGGTGGGTTCTTAGTGTTGAAATATCAGGAGTAGAGCTGAAACGAATAAATGAAATTAATCTGCGGCTAATTTGATAAACGCTTGAGTCAATTTTCATGCAAAAATGCCAAACATGTATAGCTCCAGCCTCTCAATATGAGCTTTTATTTTATAGTCATCTTTGGTTTTGGATTGTTGGTCGGACAAAATAAGACATTTGAAGACTTGAACTCCAGATACTGAAATGGATGTTTTTCCACTGTTTTATGATGTTTTATAGACCAAACAATTAATTATTAATCAAGAGTATGAACGTCAGATTAATCGGTAATGAAAATAATTGTTAGTTGAAAATACTTTTGCTGATTTTTTTATTACCTGGCTGTAAAGATAAGGCCCGTCTGTGATCCGATCAGATAACTATTTAGTGCCTTTTAAAGGTCAAGAGATGGACCTTAGCTTACGCAGCTTTCTGTTCCTGTCATATGACAGAGATGCAACATCCTACAGCAATCAATATTTGGGGTAATATCTGAGAACAGATGCGTCTTGTCTGGCTGGATCAACAACTAACAACTCAGTCTTTATTGCATACTGGAGCAATTGCATTACCATCCAATCTGCTCATGTCAGCACAAGGGGAAAAACAGAGAATGGTGTTATCAAAGAGCGTGTTATCAATCATTATCAAATATTTAATGCATGCCAAATCACGTCTCAGCAGTTTACAGTTGTAACATTAGTAATGCAGGATGTAATTACACTGATACTGTACTCACTTGCTCATGCATGATGATGGACAGCTCTCTGGCTAGGTCTCTATAGTTGGCCTTCATCTCATCGTGATACTCCTGTTGGTCCTCTTTGATCAGACGCTCATTAATACCTAAGCCGTGGCCACAAGCCTCCACAAAATGCCTAAACAAAAAATACAGCGTTAAAGGAGAATTGCACCAAGTCGATTTGTGCACACACTGTAAGCTGTTGACATCTCACCTGAAGACCTCTTTCAGCTGTTTGACCTTGTTATCGGGATTCTTCTTGGCGCACGCATCATCCAGAAAAGCTCGCGCGTATGCAAGCGGTCCTGCATTTACCTGAGGGAGGATGTAGGAGCCGTGTCATGTTTTACATGTCATGTTATCATTTCATTGGGTATGTTTAGCGTGTGTTTGTGTGTGTATATGATCACAAAGCAGGCACCTGGACGCTGATGCTGCCCTGCAGTTTGAGCTGCAGACGGATCATGTCCACCTCGCTGGAGGAGCAGAGCTGCTTGATCTCGGCCACCTTCTTGCTCATCTCGTCGATGGCCACCTCGATGGGGCTCAGGTCAGTGTGGTGTTGATACATCACTGCGATACGTTTCTTTACGTAGGGGAAACAATGCGTGGCTGGGGGGGACAGAAACGAGATGAGGAGGGGGGGTTAACAGCTGGCCTCTCAGTTCATGACTCTTCTCATATGTGCTTTTCTGAGTTTTACAGCTCAGGATCCACTCCTGGGGTAGTGTGTGTACTGTGCATCTTTTAAAAACTCTCAGATAATAAAGATAAGAATGTAAGGTTGAACCTTTGGATCTTTTGCACCATAAAACATTACGACTGTGATTAGGATTAGGACAGGTCCTTGACAAACAGCTGACACGTTAAGAATCTAATCAAGATCTTCCATTCATGCACAGGACCTTGTAATACCTCAACAGCTGATACACACGTGACAGCCTTCCACATAGTGTGTATTTGAAGCCTGTTTTCTTCAAATGTGTCAATATGCAGACAACGGGAGGAGGTGGTCTATAGTTTGGGAGGAAAGTGAAACATGTATCTCACTTTTTAGACTGTTTAAAGGAACTGTGTGTAACATTTTGGGGCATCTATTAGCAGAAATGGCATGTAATGCTCATAACTATATTTCCATTAGTGTATAATCACCTGAATCTAAGAATGGTTGTGTTAGCTTAGAATGAGTCCTTCATATCTACATAGGGAGCGGGTCCTCTCCACGGAGTCCGCCATGTTTGGACAAACCAAACACTGGCTCTAGAGAGACTTTTGTGTTTTTAAGTAACCTGAAGGCCACTAGAGTTCTCCAACACGCTTGTGTTGAGTGCTAAACCATGGTACCACCAGCTGCCGTCTGACTTCCATGGCTCCTAAAGTAGTGTTATTATGGTAACGGCGTTACTACATGTACGGTTTTACACTTGGAGGAGTGAGCTCAGGGGTACTCAGTTGGTTGCAAACTGCAACCACACCACTAGATGCCACCAAATCCAACGCAATGTACCCTGAAAAATCTGTTGATGCAGGAGATATTTAATGACTTAATATTATCTTAAAGGAGAACTATTCAGCCCTTGATAACAGTTACATAATATCTTCTTTCTAAAGTCTGAAAAAGTATCCCTGTTAATGGCATCTGCTACCTACTAGAGATTAAGGGATATCTCTGCCTTAGTTGCACCAATATTTACATTTTATTACACGGCTTTGTTGAATACTTGATTGTGACTGATCAATCATGGCGTTCTACGGTCTGGTATTTCTTTATAGCAGACCGTTGCTATGTATAACAGACCGTTGCTATGGATGCAGTTCTGATCTCGAGTCTGGAAGACCATTTTTGTGTCAAATAATTGATTTCTTAAGTAAGTAGCTGTGTAATAAGCAGGATAATGTACAGTTAGTGGGTCATTGTTGTGAAATAAACCCCTTCAGGGCGATGCAAAACCGATGCAAGTGCCGGGGTTTATTTCACAACAATGACCGGCTCGCTGTACATTACGCACTCCATATTATTTTCCTTGCAAGTCCCCAATTTTATGGAAGTGCAATACTAAATTGCTAGAGTATTCCATTAAGAGCTTTTGTACCACTACCACCTACAGTATACAGGGTTACCTACTGGTTAGTATAGTCCGGCGTTTGCACTGCTCCTCCACCCCGCCTTGCTTTTTGCCTGATATGGTGAAAGGCATCTCAAACACAAAGCGACGGATGTTGTGGCTCTTCTCGAACTCCGTCTTCCTGTCCACCAGCTCCTTCTCCTCCAGGTAAGGGGTCACATGTGTCACTTGGATGTACGCATACTTAGAGTCCAGGTCTTTGGGGTTAATCTGCAGAGAGTACATGTCATTACAACAGATCAGTGCCATGTTTTATGAATCTTATGGGTCAACCGTCATCACAAAGTCTTACCCTTCCAGAGTCCTGGATCATCTTCACGTTCTCCTGTCCAAACTTGTCACAGTACAGCTTAAGGAGCCTCTGAGATACCTCTGCCAGAGGGGTGAATTTGGGTTCTTTGTAGATGTACTCCTTACCATCTTCATCTTCAAAGAAGCCCTAAAAGCAGATAAAACATGGTCAGAATGAATGAAAACAAACAGTGTCTTTGTCTAATAAGATATAAAGAAGCAAACATCAAACCATACATGGGCTGTGAGTGGGAGTCTTTCCAACAATTTTTTAAAATGAAATGGTAAAATACGCTTTAAGTCTCAGCTCTGGGCTGAAAGATTTGGCAGACTCCACAAATACACAACCCTCTATCTACTGTCCAAGCACAGAGACAGAAAAAAACTCCACTGCAAGACATCAACTAGTGTCAGTTCAGTAATGTGAGACAGACTAAAGGACACAGGTGGGGGCACTTTGTTTAGTCCATGTATGGTGGTCACAGTATGGTCAAAAGTCCCATGAACAGATGGGTGAAGCCATGCATTTACCCAGTGAGAGATGAATCCTGCAATTAACCCTTCAAGGGTATTCTACTAAGATTAGGACAACACTAAGGCTGGAGCAGAGGAGGAGTAAAAAAGATGAGCAATGCACGTGAAATAGCACCGACTGCATTAGCAAAGGAGCACAACACAGCCTAACACACCACTGCAGTCCAACTGCAATATAGAGTGGTGCAGGGATGAGGTATTTTTTGAAGGCCAACCAGGAAGTTAGCATCGCCATGGGTTCCCTCGACAAAAAGCCAATGGGATTTTTCTATTGGATTTTGGATTATTGCAGAAAACAAGCTCTGTGGCAACCAAATGTTTATGATACTTACACATTTTGTTCTGCAAGAAAATCTCCATAAATGAAACACCACTTTTATGATTTTTGAATTGTGAATGCAATCGTCAGAAGTAAAAAGCTAACGTTAGGCTATGAACAAACTACAGCACGGTCGCATAAGTGCTAGTATACACAACGAGGCTGTAAAGGCGGACGAGTCGGCGTGATAAAGATTAGTAGTCTCATTTAGCCGTTAAAACTAGGGCTGTCAATCGATTCAAATATTTAATCGTGATTAATCGCATGATTGGCCATGATTAATTACGATTAATCGCACATTTTTTATCTGTTCAAAATGTACCTTAAAGGAGATTTGTCAAATATTTAATACTCTTATCAACATGGGAGTCGGTAAAAATGCTTGCTTTTATTATTGCGTTAACTTTGACGGCCGTAGTTAAAACGTAAATTGTTAAAATCTCTTAAACTTGTGTTAACCACAGACCCCATTTCAGGCATCTAACTAAAAACCCATTCAAAAAACCCATTGACTTCAAGACGAGGGAACCAGAAGTGCTAAATGCTAACTCATTTCTGGGTTTTCGGACTCATTCCTGCACCTCTCTATTGGCTTTCATATTGATTTACCTCAGCCTCTGAGTCAGTAAAGTGGTACTGCTACAGGGGTGTGGACAGCAGAAAAAAATCATTATTATTCCATGAAAACTACCTAAAAATTATGAATTAATTCAACACACTACTTCAAACTATTACATCACTGATTAGACCACCCAACAAATTATTTCACAACCTACTACAAAAATGAGGGTCAGTATAAAAAATCTTACAAACTTAGATCTGTAACACAGAAACACTGGAATGAGTGCAGAAGTGAAAGAGCGACATGCAACACGACTCCAAAAACAGAAAGCAGCGACGGTGGTGACCGATTGTTACTGTAAGCAACAAACTATGACTGAGAGAAGTGCAATGAATTACAGCAGCACCAACACCACACAAAGACCGCTCAGAACGGCTAGCAAGGTCTACTGCACAACTTACCGCTGCCTTCAAAGAGGATAAAAAGCAGAAAAGGGTATTAGAGTGGATCATAAAATGCCACTGCGTGTGATCATGCTCTTAAAAATAACAAAGAAACACCTTCATCACCCCGCCATGCTCATTGTGGATTACTTTGCAACACCAAATTAATACGGGTGCTCTTTTGTGAAATTAAGTTGGATTCATTTCAAATACAGTTAGTGCAGAAATCAAATAAACAACACGTCACAATATCAGTTAAACTCACCTGGCCAAAGAAGGCCACTCTGAAGTAGGTGCCCAGCAGTCTCTTGCATGTGTGCATGACCTCTGTCACTTTGCTGTATGCACGGTGCAGGGTGTCATACAGGTGGGCCAGTTTCTGTGCAAAGTAATAAAAATACCATTAAAAATCTGATTAGAATTTGTAGACACTAATGTCACAACCTGGGCTAAACTAGTGGGGATTGTTGTTGGGAGATAAAAACGTTAAATGTACCTCAAAGTCCCTGCGCTTCTCATAAATGGGGATTATGAGCTTGTAGATGTCGCAGATGAGCTCGTAACGCTCAGCTTTCCACAGTCCATCGGCACACTCCTCCAGAAGCTCCATCAGGACGTCCTGAGGGAACGACAGAAGGGGAAACAGAAATATAGCTTAAATAAAGTGTTTGATGAGTCTATGTCTCTTCTATCATGAATAAAGGTGACTATAAGGAAGTGAAGAAAAACACACATCTACATGTATTCTAGTGAGGTGTGGCTCGCTGGTCGCTCGCTTAAAGATCTTTATTTTGAAGACAGCAATGAGTGTCCAAACATGGGGCCTCATGCAGGAAGCGATATTCAGACAAATTTTCATCTTATTTTCGTTTGTATCCACGATTTGTTCTTATTTTGTTAGTACCCACTGATTTTGGGAAGCACCAATGTTTTCATATTTTTGCTCTTCTCCTAGGTAAGAGACATTTTTACGAGTGGTCGAGAGCACGCTTACCCAGATAAGAAAAAAAACATCTTGCTTTCAGTCTTCAAATTGTTTGTCCAATGCAAGGAGACATACATTTTAAATATATGTAACATTAAAAAAAACAAAACACATGAATATCATATAATCAAATTTAGATTATTATATGTTTTAGAGTAGTTATAATGATTTGATTATTAAACTTGTGGGCTAAAGAAATACTATTGGTCCATTGATCCCAATTAAGGATCTATCTGTCCATCTATCTATCCATCCTTCCGTCCGTTCATCCATCCATCCATCTATCTATCCATCTATCTGCTTCTTCTTATTTAATTTATTAAAATTCAAACTAACTCATGATGTGATCAAACCACCGACCGCATCTGTGTTCAGGTCAATTTGTTCAAATCTTAGCTCGGCCATTACAACAGTCACGTACTTCATTGAAATGGACGTCCTGCATGCCGACGTCCTCCATCATCGCTGCTTCTTCATCAATGTTTGGAGTCACGACACGGAACGCTGAGCAGCCCTGCTTGAACATGGCTGTACCCAGAAAGAGATGGGACAATATGTTAACAATCAGCCACATTAGAAAGATTACGCAGAATATACAAAAATAGAGATGCTCTATCTATCATTACCTTTTCTCCGCAGGTATTCTGCCACAAGCGCTGCAACGTGCACATAGCACATGGCCGCCTGTAAACAACAACAACAATAACAACTCAGATCAGATAAGCAGAGTGATGATAGCATTAATTATGTTATAGGCCAGTAGGGGTGGGAATCACCAGATTACGATATTATCACGATACTTAAGTCACGATATGATCTTATTGCGATTGTAAACATTTTGCGATCACGTGTTATACTGGACACCATAATACCAAAGTCTGTCCTATTCAGTCACACACAGACCTCTGACATGTCTCCGTTCTTCACATGGATCCGGGCCATGCTGTCCAGCCAGGTCTTGCGTAGTTCAGGTGTGCTGGCGTAAGACTTGGCGAGGCTGTACTGCAGGTCCACCAGCATCTCTGGATCTCTCTCGTGCTCCTTCATCTGAGCCGTGGCCATCAGAACCGTTCTGATGCGTTTGGTCAGGTCCTTCACGTCCGATGGGAAAGCTGTGTTCTATTAAGGAGAAAGCAGAAATGAGAACAGTCAGCCATGTTATTGCTAGTTTAATCATATCAATTTTAACCAGAACATAAATATGCGAAAAAATGAATTCCTGACCTTAATAGTTTTGTCACTGTTGGCACAGTTGTTGATTATTGACAGAGACTGCTGGAAGCGAGTACTTCCAATACCAATCACATCAGCTATCAACTGACTCACAGCAATAACCACCTAAAGAAAGAGAAAGATACACATTATTATTAATATTAATTAGGATGATTAAATATTGTTTCACCTTTGCATCTAGTTAAGAATGACTTTACTTTATACAAAACGGTATGGGTAAATATAGTAATAATAATAATTGCAAACTAAACAAATTATTTTCCATCAAACTAATCATCCAATTTTTTCTTTTCTCCTGATCTTATCAAAACCCAAATGTAGAAATAAACTGAAGTGGTAACAATTCCCTTTGCCACAAAATGGGCTTAAACATTTAATTAAAGGTAAAAAAAAAAATTACCATAAAGTATTATTATTACACCAAATAATGCATTTCAACACTTATTTGGGAGGGGTAGTGCTGCGTAAAAAGTACTGTTAACATTAATCAAAGATATAGAGAATATAAAAATGCATCGCATTCAACCATGTTTCACAGCTGAGACACCAAACAGAGAGAAGTTATGCATCAAGTTATGGTAGACGTCTATAACATGGCATTACTTCAAAATCCTGTTTATAAGCAATTCTCCCAAAATTAAGAACAATCATGAAGTATGAAGCTGATAAAACAATAAAGTGTGTTTTTTGAGCTGTTAAACAGGATCCAGGGTCAACACGACATTAGGTTTTAAATAAAGTGAACATATTGTTTTTAATTCTCTGAACAAACGTTGGATCCACAGGAGGACCATCCCACCTGTAAGTGCGTTCGGACGAAAGACTTGCGCCCAGTGTAGTCAAAGTTGCTCTTCATGAGGAAGTAGAGCAGATGGGCTGCATCGCTGCGGATGGAGCTCAGCTTGGAGTTACAACACTTCAAGATCTCGTAGCAGAAAGCAGCGCACATGTCGGCACGCCCTTCAAAAAATGTGCAGGGGAACTAGAGGGTGAAGAAGACAGACGGGTCGTCAGTGACAAACAACAACAGAGTATTGATGGGCAGGGACACCGACGTCCTTCACACCTTGTAGATGAAGGTGCGCAGTGACGTGAAGACCTGCTTGAGGGCCGTCTCTGATTGATTGATCCGCAGGAAACAGAGGTGGACTTCGAACACCTTCTTCATTAGTGGACTGTGGCCGTGGTCAGAGCATAGCTGGGTCTGTGGAGAACGAGAGCGTCATCTTAGAAACTGATCAAATCTGATTTAAAACACAGAAACAGGAATACACATTCACGTTTGTTATGAAACATTCATTACTAGAACGAAAGAACATTTATTCCAGTACAAAATTTACAAGGACAGTGAATGTGTGATAAGTGATATGTTGTGTATGTTACCTTGAATCCCATGATGAAGATACTTAGCGTGTCCAGGACGGTCAGGCACACTTCAGTAGCGATGTTAGCCTCCAGCAGTGACTGATTTAACACATCTGCATCTGAGTGACTGTAGGCTAAAGAAGACACAACGAAAAGCTGAAGCTGTTTCACCCCCACCATTACACAGAGAGGCCATTTAAATATCATATCACATACAGTATGATGATGATGATATTACTTTATTGTCAGATCAAGTTTGAAATTTGAAGATACAAGGATACATACATTTAACATACCATTACAATCACCACAGACAATATATCCAAGACCCTTTAACGTATACTTGATCTGCGATTAAGCTCCAAATTTTATTTAGGACTGACTGGTGCGTAAAAGAGTGCTTCAGTCTAACCTTATTAAAAATCGTGGAGCCCCGTATCTCCGATTTGATGGCAACAACTTGTATTCTCTGTTCAGGACACGGTTGAGGTCAGAGACGACGTTGTTAGCCAGCCTTACTATGTTACTATGGTAGGCTGATTGATTCCTAGAGTTTGTCAAGGGGTTGACCTACAGTCTTTGAGCAGATTTTGATTTGATGGAGCAGTTTTGATTTTAAAGTGGTGGACATATACTTGTACCATGAGTTTTCAGGATACACATCTCACACTTTGCACAAGGACGTTTCATACAGACGCGACGAGTTAGACAACATTTAAACAGAACAAAACACAGAGCAAACAGAGCATACTGAGACGCAGTGCGCAGTATGGAGTAAATGTCATATATCTTAAAATATGAGACCTTATTGTTAAAGGCAAAGCTGGAAAATGTAATTATGTTGAAAAGATTAAGTTTCATTCCAAACTAAAACAATCATACTACTTACAAAATCAATATCTTTTATCAAATGAATGGCAACACATTTGAGTTCTTTTTTATACTTATGAATTCATTTCAAGCAGTATTTTTTGTGAAATACACAGCTAGTATTTTGGAATGAAACCTTTAAATATTTTACATGGATGGCTTTTTTTTCAGAGAATGAAATGTAAAATTAAGTTCAGATGAGAAGATGAGCTGGCCAGAGGGATGAGAAGATTTTGAAAGCTAGTGTTAAGTTAAAATAGGCATGCTCTTAATCTTAACCAAATGAACAAAGCCAGTAACAGTCTGCAAACCGCCTGCTAACCTGATACACTCTTACCATGGTCTACAGATATTCCAAGAATACTTGAAATCTTTCTTACACTGAAAACACAAAGAAACTGTGTTAAATGATGCCATTTAACAGACTGAGCACATAGCTTAAGCCCTTTGGATGAAATAACAACAACACTAAATCAATATAACACCGTAGCCCCAATTTAATCTAATTTACTAATAATGTCTTCTGAGGCGTTTGCTGCTCGACAGCGGGCTGGGTTTAAACAGGATGGATGAGGGTGATGTTGTTGAAAAGCATGAGGAGACTACACAGAGTGAGGCGGAGGAGGGCGGGCGGGCGGGGGGGTCCTCTGGTAGAGGATGTTTGATGAAACGTATGGAGCACTTACTGTGGTTAAAAGTGTATGAGTTATCCAGGCTGCTGAGCTGCTGTAAGCGGGCATGCATCATTCCCGCCCTGTTACGGGACACAGGCAGAGTCTGAGACTTCCGCTCATGTGCTACGGGTCCTGCCCCCTCCTGGCTCCTGATGAGGAAACAGGACAATGTTAGACGAATGGCAGGTTAGTGAAGCAGGTTAGGGTGAATAATACACCATGAGTGGTGTAAATATCACTCAAATGTCCTGAGAGCAAAAGCAGATTTGCTTGTGTTCCAACCTTGGGTCATACTAGTTAAATATTTAGCTTATTTGATTTTAAATGTATGATAATAAAACATAACATACCATTTTGGGAGACTTTTACACACTGTAGCATGCAGTAAAGTTGTGCTGTATATATTGTTTTGCATGCAGTTCAATTAGATAATTATCAAAGCAGCATTAAAGGGATAGTTCGGGTGTTTTGAAGTGGCATACTTATCTATAGTCAGTGTATTACCTACAGTACATGACGGTCAGCACGCCACCAGCTTGGAGAAACAGACAGGAGTTACCACACAGAAGCAGAGCAATATACTGCTGTGGACGGGGCCGGCAGCAAAACGTATTTTAGTCACCGAAAAAGAAAGGTTCACCTAAAAAAACAATATCAGTTTAAGTGTACGCTATATTTAGAATATTTTCACTGCTTTACCTTGCCGTCAGACAGCCCTTCTGACAGGGAACAGGGAACTGAAGCTGTTGTATCCATCTATGTGCTTGTCAAAGCCACCAGACTTTATTGAAAAAACGTTTAATTTTACCTTGCAGAACACGGGGGTTGCTGGTCTACCGCTGCCTCTATCGGTTAGGTTGTCTGTGCTATTGTGCAACTTTGGTGAATCTGAATTAACCAAAGTCACACAATAACACAAACAAACTAACCGATCGAGGCAGCAGTAGACCAGCAACTCGCATGTTCTGTGGGTTAAAATTACTTCTTTTTTTTTCTTGATGGAGTGTGGTTGCTTTGGCGAGAGCATAGATAACGGCTTCATTTATCAGTAAAATGTATAGCTGTCTCACGGCAGGAATTAAACAGTGAAAATATTCTAAATATAGCGTACACTTAAACTGACATTGATTTTTTTAGGTGGGCCTTTCTTTTAGGTGTCTAAAATATGTTTTGCTGCCGGCCCCGTCTACAGCAGTACATTGCTTTGCTTCCATGCGGTAACTCCTGTCTGTTTCTCCAAGCTGGCGGCGTGCTGACCGTCATCTACTGTAGGTAATACACTGACTATGGTGCCTCATACAACCCCACTTCAAAACACCTGAACGATCCCTTTAAATCAGTGAGTTATAGCAAACGTCATGCATATAAGAATGAGAGAGACAGATACTATACATGAATTAAGAGCCAGTAGTTGTGTCACAGCACTGCAACTTTTATAGGGTGAGATTAGACATCATGCATTAAGTTTGAGAAAGTCAGTTCCACCTTCAGTCTTACCCAAGCAGGAGAGGGCAGGAGCCAGGTTTTATTTCATTTTGTTAAACTTGCCAGCATTTAGGTGAATAGAGATGGAAACAGTGGTGGGAGGTTAGAGAGAGTGAACACCCAAAGCCCTCTGGGAGCCGAGGCCAGAGCTCCCAAATAGTGGAGAGAGTACAGTGTTTGTGTTTGGATAAATACTTGTCAAATAATTGTGCTCAACAAATAGTCACACCCTTTAATGGTCACACACATAAGAAACTCTGTTTTACACTTGATGATCTAAAATGAAGACAATAGGTAGCTACATCATTGTCATATATAGTATGAAGTTTAATGGACAATATTGTACTCCAGGGAGTCAATTTTGTTTTCTCATAACAGTAGTAGTATAGTATCTATCTACTAGTACAGTGGTTACATGGAAAGATTGTTGAGTAGCTCAGTTTATTTGAAATAATATGAATTACAATTTGATTTAAAAAAAATATGTCACAATTGAGTCACCGTTGAGACGCCACATGTTTTAATTTAGAGTGGTGAAAACTAGTTAGGGAGCGGAGAGGAGCAATAGATAAACTGTTAAAAACCTTATCTAAGAGTAATGGATAAACGGTCAAAATCCTTAACTAAAAGTAATAGATAAACTGTTAAAATCCTTATCTAAGAGTAATGGATAAACGGTCAAAATCCTTAACTAAAAGTAATAGATAAACTGTTAAAATCCTTATCTAAGAGTAATGGATAAACGGTCAAAATCCTTAACTAAAAGTAATAGATAAACTGTTAAAATCCTTATCTAAGAGTAATGGATAAACTGTTAAAATCCTTAGCTAAAAGTAATAAATAATTGGTTAAAATATTTAGCTAAAAGTAATAGATAGATAGTTACATTACAGTAATGGATAAGTGGTTTAAATAGAAATATTTCGCAAAGGAGATAAAAGAATTGTCTAAAAGTAATGGATAAACGGTTAAAATATTTAGCTAAAAGTAATGAATAAACTCATGAAATATTTAGCTAAGTATATAAAAGATTTGGCTAAAACTAATGGATAAAATGTTGAAATAGCTAAAGGAATGCATACATAGTTGATGTATTTAGCTAAATCTAATGGATAAATGGTGAAAAAGCTAAAGTAACAGTTCATAAAATAATGTAAGTTGCGAATGGATAAATGGTTGAAACCTCCAGCTTCTTCAGCAACAAAAACACACAGGAACCACTGTACTAGAAGCCTGAAATCTTTCATCAAGATCTCAACTCGCTCATAAGGTTTTAAAAGAATTGATCTGATGCAACGCTTTCAGATACTGAACATTACCTTGCGATGTATCTCTTCCCCATGTATCTGAACTGATGGAGGCACACTCTGAGGGGAAAAGTAAGTGAAAAATCAGTCACAATAAAATCTTAAAACTAAACATTACAATGTCAGGGTTGTCATGAAAGCAATGTAAGGCGTCTTACTCGACTAGAGTGAAGAAGTCCATTAACTCAGCAGACGAAGCCTTGTTCCAGTATGTGAACAGAGCGTCTGGAAGAACACAGATTGACATTGGAGACACGTGAGTGAGCTCAGTGTTTGAGCGTCAGACAGAAAGATGTGTGAGTGCAGATAGAGATGTTTACCCTCAGACATGCTTTTGAGCACATGAAGAAAGCACATGAGGAGGCTCTTGATCTCGGACTGGTCCAGTTTATCACATCGCAGCAGGGTACTGCCCAGGGTCGAAGCAGCCTGGCTCTGAGGGACAAAGTATACAGTCAGACAGAGGACAGACGAATATATTATCCTATCAGGGCTCTTTGCTCTGTCTAGCTCCTTTTGCTGCCTCAAGATTAGGGCTGCACAATTAAATCGAATATTAATCACGATCACCATTTCATCACTAAATCAAGCACTTCCTAAAATAACACCTAGAGATGCTCCGTCAATCAGAAGCCGACTGAAGCCGGCCCGTTTTCAGCAGTCTCATATATCCAATTTCTTTTTTACTCAGTAAAAATGAGTATTGGGCGATGGTAAATTATAACACTATCATAATTTGTTCAAATGTAATCTTGTAAAATGTAGTTTTTAGCAAGAAACTTGAATAAAACCAGTTGTTTGAAGGAGATGTTTTCATTTCAATATAAAATAGATAATAGAGAGATAATTATGACCTGTTTAACCTCCTAACACTAGCTCTAAGCAGCTTATAAGATATAATTAGAACTACTAATACCAAGATTTATTATTCAAAGCAAATATTTAAATAAAAATACAATCATTTATTTCCTAATCATTTGAATTGTGTGTTTTTATGCAAATAACCACTATAGATGACAATAACAAAGTAAAAGCATTTAACATTTAGACGGTTGGAATGTAGCACAACATGGTCTCCAAAATCTATGAATAATCGTGATAAATAATTGTGATCTCAATATTGATCAAAATAATCAGGATTATCTTTTTGGCCATAATTGTGCAGCCCTACTCAAGATAAACTACAGGCACTGTCTATAGACTCTATTGTTATATTTTGTAATTCTGAAAGAAAAAGGGCATTTACCGTACCATAGCAATTTAAAAATATAAAGATTTTGTAGTTTACATCTGGTTTTGTCTTTGACCTGTATTGCATTAAAAAAAATAAAAACTATACGCAGTGCCTTTTAGAGAGGTTATGACATGATCAGTCAGAGTTTTCTGAAGGCCTACACTACACTAGTGGAGTCATTCACTCAGATGTTGCGGGGCTCTATGCATTGTGGAAAAGCTGCCGGCGGAAAACAAACAACCATTTCTCCCAGCTGAGGCAGAGAGCAGGGAGCAAACAGAACCAAAGCAGCGGAGCAACAGCTCTACCACAGCGAGGGTTTGGCGATGGACCAAGCACGTTCCTTTGCCAGTAGTTAGTCTAGACCATGACACTAGCTGGGGATGACTTCATGGAAAGCATGAGGCTATGGGCTTTGGCTTCTTAGTGGGTGTTTTGGAGAGTGGAACAGTTCATGGCTAAAGTTAGTTTTCCTGAAAAGGTGGGAAAAAACTGTGAAGCTGTGGTGCAGTTATTTTTGAGAAAGGTCCTTGCGACCAAAACGTTGACTCTTTTTAATAAATGCAGAGGTAGTAAGTGTGTGCGGGAATTGCCTTTTTTCTTTTTTGTTTAGCTAAAGCAGTTTGGGTTGATAGTAATTCCCAAGTGACCTATGAGTGTCGTCATTTTCCCCTTATGCCGTTCCACACATTGTGATAAAAGCTACCACAAATAAAAACAGCGCCGACAGAAAATGAAACACACAACAGCACAGACAGTGAAAATCATTTGTGTTTATGACTTCCTCTTAGATTTAGCTCGAGGCTGTGAAAGCAGTGAAAGCAAAAATGACACAGCACACGTGAGAGGAACTTAAAGGGAGAAATCCCTTAAGCGTGCATGCTTATCAACATCTGGAATCCCTTTGAGGCCTTGTGGTACAGCAGCTCTGCTTTATGCCACCAGGCCAAAGCCTGCGAATCATCTGGCAAAGAAAGAGCTTAGGGTTTAGGACGCTAGGACTTTCTCACACACACTCTAAGGGTGCTTTCACACCTAACCTGTTAGGTTCGGTTAAAACGAACCCAGGTCTATTTGCCCGGTTAGTAGGGTTCGTTTGGGCAGGTGATAAAGCTGTAAATCGAACCCTGGTGCGGACCAAACAACCAAGGTCTCGGTCAGCTTCTAAGTGGACTCTGGTTTGTTTGTGGTGTAAAAGCAACCGAACCAACCACAGGATTTTATGATAGCAGATATGTGATTTTAGCATGATTTGAAAAGCTAAACTCCTAATAAATCCATCTGCTGATCATGAAATCTGTTCGGGAAGCGATCTATATTTAAGGCCATGTATAGAAGCATGTCAGCGTGGGTATTTTCTCTACTTAATAGGTCAAAAGTTAGTTGTTAAAACTGTGTTTGTATCCGACTCTGTGTACTTTGTTAGTTCATCAACTCCATTAAAAAGTGTGTGACAGCGATCCCACAGTACGCTGATCACACGCATGTCCATGGGCTCCCCGACATTCAGACTATGCGTTCGCACCAGTCATCTAGGAGCCTTAAAGTGCTGCATAAACTTGTCACTCACTGGAATTTGATTTACCCTTGTGGGTCTTGATGATGCAGAATGACAATCGCCAAAACAGTCCAATCAACGAGTTACCTGTCAGTCTGTGTAACTTCATGTTTACTCCTCTGGTTTGTTTGTTATTAAGGCATCATGAACAGGAATCGGACCAGAACTAAAGGGCAACAATGTGTAATTAGTCTGGACCGAATGAAGCGAACTACAGGTGTGAAAGCACCCTAACATTCCCAGATGGGACACTCCTAGGAGGGAGGGTTGACTGGTGTTTTATACTTGAAGTGAAATGCTGGACTGCAGGGCGCTCTCTGGCACACAGGGGACAGAGAGCAGGGAGAAGTCCATGGTGGCGCGTTTGGTGCGCACAGAGAGCTCCTCAGTCTCCGTAAAGAAGCGCAGGACATTGACAGAGTGTCTCCGTACAAACCTCTCCGTCTGCCACGGCCAGCGGTACAGGTAAGGTGGGGGAGTTAATGGTACAAGTTAACAAGGGGTGTCTTTCTGAGGTGCTTTTGTCACAACAAGGGGACCTCTGGTATGCCTACTAAATGTTGTATAAAATGACTTTACAGGCATCTCGCAGCACTTTCTGAGTTGTACCTTGTCCAGAGAGTTGCCCTTGTCATTGTTCTTTTCAGACAGGCTGTTGCTGGAATCAGTGCTGATGAGTGAGCCGCGGGAGTCGGCGTGCCGCACAGAGTTAATGTTTGGGGTTGACGAAGCGTGAGGTGAAGCTGTCAAAAACAAAAAAGGAGCAGTTTTATATTAATATAACACCTATATGTTATATATATTTGGTTATTTTTCAGCATCATCTATCCACTCACAGGTGCCAGAGATGACCCCAAAAACATCTTTGTGCAAGCTGGTGTCCAGGAAGGTGCTGGATCTGGGAGGTGTCATCAAAGCGTTGGTAAGAAGTGAATCTTCTCTCCCATTCTGAGGGAAAACAGTGCATCATTTTAATGGAAACAAACCAGGGTTATTATAGTAAACTAAAACTGAAACTAAAAAGAAAATAAGCAGTGAAAAAATATTTTCAGTAAACTGAAACAAAATAATAACTGTTTCCCTTAAGAAAAAACTAAACTAAAATGATATTACCTGTGTAAAAAAATACTAAAAATAAAATAAAAATGAACGTACATTCAATTCAGTTTTAATTTTTTTAACTATAACATATAATAACACTACCAAAAAAAGGAGACAGCATGGCGTGACATTGAACCAGCAGATGGTGCTATAATTTGCATCGGACAATAAAGTAGCACGAAGATTAAACATCATGTATTTTGTGTATATATGTAGCTACGTCTGAGACATCATGGCTGGTCCTAACAAAAACAAACTAAAACTTACTTTAAAATTAAAACTAAAAATATAAAAACTAAACCTTTCTGATAAACTGAAACTAAACCAAAACTAGCAGATGTACTCTGAACACTAACTAAAACTAAACTACAATTAAAGCAAAAAGTAAAAACTAAAGTAACGGCTGAGAAATTCATTGTTATTTTTGTAATAAAGAATCTGAAACACAGTTTAGTATGATTAATTAACAATAATTAATTAATTATATAATTAATATGATGTGGTTGGAAAACTTGTAATATATGGAAATATTACTGATAATATTTGTTTATTGAAAAGAAGTGAATATGCTGTATTACACTGAATATGTATGGCTTTATATTACAATTTCCACTGTTTACATTGTCCATGTTGTGTGGGCCTATGTGTGAAATCAAACAATGAGATGTACAGGATAATAACTCATACTCTGAGACGGCTGCAGCACCAATTTCCTTCACATTTTCTCTCATTACTATGTTTTTCCTTCTCTTTGTGTATTTTATAGTAGTTTTTACTGTGTGGGTATAGATGTCAGGAGGTGTGTTTTGTATTTATGATGTGAATGAAAGCTATGTATGGTAGATGAAATATTAAAAAGAAGCCACTAGGTGGCTCCCTTACATTGTTGGAGTGGTTGATGGTGAATGGGGATACTTCCTTCACATTCAGCCTGTTGACGTTCTCTTGGAGCAGACCAAACAAGGGAAAGTACAGGGTGGCCAACCTGGCCTGCTGGCTCTGAAAAACAAATAAATCATCTCAACAGACTTTCTCAAGATCACACACGTCAGATGCTGAAGTGAAATGGAAATGCAAGAGACGGCGGTGAGAAGACGGTGCTTACTTTGGAGGTGTAGCGCTCATCAAATGTGTGCTTGATCATCAGATTCTTCAGCACGTGGATGACAATCTGACGAATCTCCCTGAACTCCTGCAGACCTGCACTGACCTCCCTGAGCAGCAGTCCGACCAGGAAGTGGTTCTTACAGAAGTCGTCCGTCAGCGAGTAATCCATCTGGAGGTCTGAGGGAAGAGGAAGAGGAGGATGAAGAGAGATTGGTTCATTTCTAATTTAATATAAATCTGATAATTAAATTAAACAGGAAAGCTTGGGCAGTATACAGATTGTTGATGCCATTAAATCATGGAGATCTCCCTTACTGACAAATGATTCTTGTTGACTTTCATCTAACAATCTATATGAAGCAAAATCCTGGAATTTATGTTTGACAGATTCAGGCTGTGTGACTGAGCTGCTGCTCCACATCAACAGTGATCATTGCAGAAAAAGACAAACAGGATTAAAGCTACTGATGGTTTCCAACATTATCTAAGAAAAGTAAAGCAATCCCAAATCAGACTCAGAGATTCCCCCAAATGACTGTAATCAAGTGAAATGCACTGTTTCGTCTACTTTAGTCTTTTTAAAACCTGCATTTTAAGCATGCAAGCATTTAAAAGATCAGATTTTTTAGGAATGACAGTAAGTCATAAACTCCAAACCACTTCAAGACAGAAAAAACTACCTGCACACATAATCACCCACATCTGCACAAAGAGACAATCTCAGCTTCTCTACACAAATACAACCGCAGAGTATAAACAGTATAATCTTTCTGTACAGTGTCTTGAAAAAGATAAATAAATCATGCCACATCCACCGTGAAACTGAAAGATAACTGATTGTAGGGCTGCAACTAACGATTATTTTCATTATCGATTAATCTGTTGATTATTTTATCGATTAATCGATTAGTTGTTTGGTCTATAAAATGTCAGAAAATGATGAAAAATATCGATCAGTGTTTCTCAAAGCCCAAGATGACGTCCTCAAATGTCTCGTTTTGTCCACAACTCAAAGATATTCCGTTTACTGTCATAGAGGAGTAAAGAAACCAGAAAATATTCACATTTAAGAAGCTGGAATCAGAGAACTTTTTGACTTTTTTTCTTGAAAAATTACTCAAATTGATTAATCACTTATCAAAATAGTTATTTAACAGAGATAGTGATAGTCTTGAAAGGGGGAGAGAGAGGGAATGGCATGCAACAAATGACCACAGGTCAGATTCGATACCCGGGCCGCTGCGGTAAGGACTCAGCCTTGGTACATGGGGCGTCTGCTCTACCAGGTGAGCTACCGGGGTGTTACCTGTTAATCAACAGGTAACAACTAATTAATCGTTGCAGCTCTAACTGATTAAGTTTAGATTTTTTAGCGAATCATTTGACCCATTCTGGTCATAGTTGAATGATTAGATGGAAGACTGCTCTTTTTGGAGATGACATGAACGCACCCTTTTACCTACCTACTACAGTATCACGTGACTCCGGGGTATCATTTGGAGATAATAAAGCTAATTAAGGAACACAAAAAAAAACTAAGTGCGCTCCTAGAATGAAAGACTGCTACATCAACAGCAAACCTATTTAATTCCATTTTTATTATATATTTATAAGCTGTAGGATAAGACGTAAATTGGATGATCTCCTCACCTTGAAATCTCAGTATCCTTCCCTTTCCAAATGGCATGGCCAGGTTTAAAGGGACGTAGTGCTCGTGGTTGCACACAACACGCAGGAACTCAAACCTGAACTCAAACAGCGTCTGCATTCAGAAATGACAGAAACCAGTGAGGCAGCTTAAATACAAACCTCAAACACAACGTTGTCCAAAACATATATAGAGCACAGCCTTATATCCCCCATCAGGGCGCTACAATTAGTTTGTATAAATGCTGTTACTGTTTGTATCATGTACCTTTGGGTCTCCAGGCATGAAACAGTTGACATAGTTGTTGATCTGCTTGAACATAAAGCCTCTGTCCATCAGGTTGAAACAGCGCTACAGAAGGACGGGGAAAAGAAAATAAGACATAAATAAGTATATATACACTTTAAAACACCAAGCCAGATACAGTAACTGTGGCTCCTGACCTTGATGAAGACCGCCAGACTGTGGTTGGCGTTCCTGGCAGCATCGAGGTTGTCTTTGTATTTCTGAGTGATGTGTGGCATCATCATGTTGACCAGAGTCTCCACAGTGTGATGGAAGGATGCTGAGAAGCGCTGATTCCTTGACAGCTGTAGGACACATCACGGACGTTGGTACAAATGTTATTATACAGCATGAAGTTTAAAAGTGTCTGATGATCCAAGTTGTGAGGCGAGAGATAAACCAAGCTGGATAGAAACGGAAGTTTGTGATGGGAAAAATGTATTAATCCAGTGCAACTAATGGACTGCTGTGAAGATACCAGTGTGTTGGTTTTTGTGTCAAAAAAATTCCATGAAAAGACCAAAACCACAAGTATTGTTTGTATAGCCGAAGCATGACAGAGCTTATTCATCTCTACCATTGTTGTCAGTGAGCCACGCTGTTGCACTGAGACCATGTTCCTTCATTACATGCTGTTGGTTTTGGTCTTTTCGCTGGATTTGTTGACAGTAGCAAAAATGTAGAATATCCCCAGCCTTGTACTGTAACCAAACACAGTTTCCAGACTGGTGTGACCTACTCTTGTGGAGCATTTACTTGCTTCCACCGTGGCCTCCACATAATGCCAGTGGAGGTTAAACACAGGGATGTGGTTGCTTATGGGGTATGAACAAATGCAGCCAATTAAAGTGCACAGCAGTGTGGGACCGACTGTGGATACATAATACTTTGTCTGTGGTACTGCAGCTGTCCACAAGACTTGGCATGTTTGTAAACCACAGTGAAGCTCCTAAGCAGTCATAAAGCAGACATCTCTGAGTCAAACACATGTTATGGCAGACTTACCTTCACTTTACAGCTCTCAATCAAGTACTGAGCCATGGACTTGACTAAGGCTTCAAAGAAATACCAGGAGTACTGCAGGGCAGACAAACATCAATCAGAGAACAATAAAGAGCAAATTCATATCAGTTATAATCACACACCATGTAATCCTTACATCCTTAAGTACAACTATGTTACCTTGAGGAGCTTGTTACTCGTGAGGAAGTCAGTGGAAGGCTTCAAGATGGCAGTCATGGCTTTAGCCAACTCCTCGTGCACTGATCGGCCGGTGGAGGACGTGGGGGGCTCGGTCTTGAACACATACTGTATCAGACACATGCAGAGAGAACTATGAGTACTAAAATATACACTTAAAATGATATGATGATGTCACATGATATGTGACATGTGAATTTTACCTTCACATATGATCTCAGGTAGTGCTCCAACCCTTCCTCGTGGCACTGGGCAACAATGTGAATCATGACTCTGAAAGGAAACAATGGAAAAGTAATGCATGTGTGAGGAAAGGAGATGCTGGAGGCCTCATTTATTAACAGTTTTTAGTGACACATTTCTTTATTTTAAATTATTACCACAAAGATCTTGCACACCAGAAAGTCTTACTGACGTGGTGTGACAGTGACTACGTTTACATGCACACCAAATTTGATAGAGGTCATGTAAACAGCATATTCTGTGTGGATAATCTGAATTAGGCCTTATTCCAAATGGAGCATTTTCCAATTAAAACATGTGGGATATGCTGATATTTCCAGGTTTTAGGAGCATTTTTCGGAAATGTATGTAGTGCATTCAGAATATGCGTCTCAATTGGGGTTTTTACGTCAGTTTGCGACACACGGCCTCTTGCCTGTTTACATTCAGGTGTGTGCGTTGTACACAAACCAACTAGCCGACATTTGCAGAGATGCATGCCCAAAGAAAAGCCCAAATTTCTGGTAGGGAGGAAAAACATACCTACGTTTAAACATTATGAAAGACTTGGCTAGGATGGATGGATTGGCTATCAACAGGTTTTTGGATATGCACAAATATTGCAACGCTGACCTTTTCAAGAAGGTGGTTGAAGGAATGAAAGAGGGAGGCTGTGTTTGCACGGCCGAACAAGTCCGCCATCGGTTACGTTAATCGTAAAAGTATGCACGGCTGCATGTAAATGGGAATATTAGTGGAATATTAATTTTCATTAGCCATGTAAACAGCTTAGAAACAATATTGTCTTTTGTTTTCAAAATAAGGTCAAAAATCTGAATATTTTGTGCATTTAAATGTAGTCAACAAACAAAACAACCTGCTGAGTGCAGGACCTCCATCATGACCTCCATCAGGCAAAATATGTTTATCATCATTTTGGTGTTTTCACAGTCAAGAATTAAAAAATAGTTGTAATTTATGGAAACAATCGTTGAAAATCTGCAAATTTTACATCAAAAGCATCTTTCTAAAGAGTTCTCTTTGATACATAAATGCTCAAAGTGTGATATATGTACAATTCTGTCACTTTTTTTAATCATCATTTACATGGAATTACTTGAATTTTAGTCAAGTTTATTTGTATAACAACTGGAGTTGAGCAAAGTGCCGTACAAGTTAAGGTGAACAGCGAGTAAAATATCATCGACAAAAGCTACAAAACAACAATGGGTTGCAATGGAAAAATACAAGGTCAAAATTATAATATGTGCACCTAACAAACAGAATAAAACTTGTAAGAGCGATTTATAAAAATAAAAGTTATAAAATCCTAAACGATTATTTTAAGCTGTTGTTTAGTCTAAGGATCGCCTCAGGGAAACTTGCCTGGTGACGTTGACTGCCACGTCCTCTTGGGTGGCGCTGGTCAGCACCCTGAACAGCTGATTCAGGGTGGTGGGCAGGAACTTGATCATCACATGGCTCTCCATGGCATGCAGACTCTGAGGGTAAAACATCACAGAGATACGTTTATGTAGCGTTTGACTGCATGGCTTTTCGGGTATAATGATGGGAATAAATGCAGAAAACCGTGACATGATCTTCTCTCATCGCTCAAATAAAGAGCACAGAAGAAACTTATCTAAGAACAACAACAACAACAACAACAGGAAGATATGAGAGAAAAACACGGTGCTAATCACCCACGATTTATGCTTCAGTTAACTGAAACATGGCAGAGTGTACTGGAGGTACTGGTGCGTCATTGCCGTGTACAGGAAGCCAACACAAGCTCTGCAGTTGTTTGGCGAGCTGCCAGTCAACATGGCTGACTTGCTGTTTGACCCTCTGGCTATTGTTTGTGTTCACTGCTGTGTTTACATTAGAACCCAAGAGATGCATTGGCCTAAGTGTCGCTCTGCGTGTCAATGTCTGCCAGGGGAAGAGTGACCCGAGTTTCCCATGAACTGAAATAAGAGTGAGCGATGGAAAAGGTGATAACTGAGCAACAAGTACCACAGAAAAAAAGTGGAAAAAGAATCACGCCAGCTAGAGGTTGATATTTGATAGATTTACTGGTAACGGCCTAATCGTTGCAGGTATGGAATAATTAAATCCTGTATAAACAGCAATAGAAAAAGCCCTTCACACACTGTCCAGAAGAATGCGCTGTTGGCGAGCTACAGCACAAAGTAGAACATTAATCTCCACGTGACTCAACTCCAATCAAGAGTGACAGCCCGCGGTTTCATGGTGAGTATGAGCTACATACCTGAACAAGTTAATACATAGAAGTTAAAGTATGAAAACGTGGCCGACCTTTCCCTTTAGGTATCCAAAAAAGTATCAAATGTCTTTCCGTTCAGACTTAATTCCCAATCCTCTATTTATACGTCCTTGCAGAGCTTGTGCACTCAGTTATACGGTATATACCAACGCTGAAATGTAGCCTGTATGTCAACATCGTGGATTTAAATATGACTCAGTGTAGCATTACGGTTCTCTCAAACATGTACAGCCATTACTAGCCAATTAATTCACCTACAATGCAGACATAACGTCTACACATTTTTTTTTAGAAATAAATATTATCAAGCAAAACTATATAATTCCAATAAAACTGAATGCATATTTGAGAAAATTTAATCTACATAATATCTAAAATAGTTTGGGGCTGGCCTATATTACTAACTCTTTGTCGTTTTATAATCCTTTACGGCCTCTTAGAGCTTCTGCTGCCATTTTTTAAAATACAAACTATCACACAAATAAGAAAAGCAGCAGCTCAGCCTTTTTTAACTATACACCAAAACTGTAGAATTCCCCACCCAAGGCTCTAAGAGATGCGAGCTCTGTGAACATTTATTCAGCATTGCCTTTAACTAGCTGTCACTCTACCTTTGTTTTATACTTATCTTTTACAGGTTTTATTGTTCTTACACCTCGATTTGTTTTATTGTTTGGTTTTATCATTCAGTATATGCGCCTTTTAATCTGTCTGTTTTTATTCTTCTTTTCTTTTGTTTTCTTCACTTTCTTGTAAAGCATTTGAACTACTACCCCTGTATGAAAGGTGCTTTATAAATAAAGTTTATGATTACTATTAAATTAATTGAACAAAAAGCATTAATGTTTATGCTTTAATATTAATTGGCATGCATTAAAGTCAGTATTTGTACTGAATCCCTTGCTTTTATACTCATCGCTTTACCTTCAGGTATTTGACCAGTTCTCCTCCTGACACCTGCGGTGCAGGCGTGGTGCTCTTAAAGTGATGAAAGAAATTGTGCAAATGTTGATCCTGTGAGAGACACAAAGAAGGTCAGACTACAGAGGTTTATTCCATGAAGCTGGGTTTTAATGAAACTACAGCACAAATTCAGATTTGACAACAAAAAAGAAGAAAAAGAGAAAAAAGTTTGTTAAAAACTAACCTGAGTGTAGACGGTGGACACGAGGTGAGTGGACACCTTAAATAAAGGCTTGCCTCCATCCACCCATTTGACTTCAGGGCCTGAATGCTGTAATACAAAGACAAAACAACAATTCTTCACTCAATAATTCAATAAATATTCTGCATTAAGTTCATGTCATAGGCCCCGCTTCCACCACAAGAACTTTCCCCCGGAACTAGGAACCTTTTGAGGAACTCATTTCGTTTCGACTGCAGGGACCAGAGTCTAAATTAAGTTATGGGGCCATTTTTTGGGGCCATTTTACCTCCCTGATGGGGGAGAGCATTTCTCGTTGTTTGATGACATTGTAAGCAAAGTTAGGCTCTGCTGTCAGCTTCCTGACTCATAAAAAAAAAAGACAGAAAGAAAAAGAGAGAGAGATATATAGCGATGGTGAGCGGTAACGTTAAAAGAACAAGAAGACAGCGCGGTGGTGCTGTGAATGAGAGAAAGAAAAGTTATTACCTGATTGTTTCACGGCAGTTACGTTCTAAAGCACAAATAAATAACCATTTAACACTCAACAGAGGATTTACTGCGAAGACAGACGCTCTTAGTTTCATTTTCCTCCTCTTGCATCAGTAAATATATGCAGCAGTAAACGGCGTCGCAGTGAGACAAAACGTTTATTTCACATTGAACTGCAGGCTGCAGAGTGTGTTTACCGCTGTGACCACCAGCAGCCCTTGTCTCATGTCATGTTGCTTTTTCATACGTCAGCGGACTAATTTCCACGGGTCTTTAAACCACCTTTTAGTGGAAACCTGGCTATTATCTCTACAGATATGCCCTTTTGTTGCAGACGTTCATATCCCATTAAAAGTCAAGTTTTTATATTGTGGGTTGTGGCTTTCATCAAAACATGTTTATTTAAATCAGCTTTGGACTAAAGAATGAAAAAGAGAGGACAAAACTTGAACTCTGAGTAGATGAAGCCAAGCTTGAGGATGCACTCTACCTTGCTGGCACCCTCCTGACAGTTGAGGTATCCAGCAGGCAGGTTGGCGGCCACAGGGATCTGACTCTCATTCAAGGTCACCCGGCCATCTTTCAGCAGGGGGAGCCAGGCGTAACCCACTGAGAGCACAGACAGATAGTCAGCTAAGAGCCAGTAAAAATACACAAAATACAGATATTTTACATGATGATTGTGAATCAGTGTTACCTTGAGCGTCAACCAGGTCTCTCTTTTTGGTGCTGGCCTTGCTGTTGCTGTCACAGCTGACGTGATGGAAGGTGAAGAGCAGATGGTGTTTCTCGTTGAGCTGGGTTGGCAGCTCAATCTTAAACTAAAGAAATAACAGCACAAATAAACATTCAGTCATTGATTGTATTGACTTACCTTTTCCGTTTTAAGACATTTGTTGCAGTGTGTCTCACCTCATCGTAGAATTCGGGGTTTTGCTGGTGATGTAATACTCCAGCGAAGGCATTTTTGGTAAACAAGGGTCCTCCAGGTCGGCCGTAGATGCACTGTGAAATGATAACAATAGTTGGTTGGCTCCTGTGATGGGAGGGGCTGCCCTTTTGGGGATTTGGAAGCACTTCCAGGATAGATTTGAGTTTACCTTCAGTGAAACAGCCTCTTCCTCATCGGAGTCCTTGAACTCAATGCAGACAGCTATGTTTCTAGCCTGAGGACAGACACAAGGAGCAAAACTGACCCAGTTAGACACAATATGAGAGAAAAGAGCTGTAGCTTTAGACCACAAGAACTTAAAGAGCGGATCCATCTGTGTTCTGTATACTGTATACAGTATGTAGCAGCGTCATCATGCAGAAAGTCAGCTGGTGTTTCTTATGTATTCAAATCCAAACACTCAAATACATAAGAAACGTCACTGTGGAGCTACAGAAAACTCAAAAATAATGGACCTGCCCTTAAGTTAGAGAATCTGTCCAGTAACAATATCTTAATTTTACGGTCTAACATAGGAAACTTTTAGGCTACATATGGAGGACATAATTCCTCCTCTGGTGTCAATTAACCTGCCAAGTAACACTAATAAAAGTTTGTGATACCTTTGCGAATGACTTTTGGCTGTCGTACTTCAAGTGCTTTGGGTAGACGTAGAGGTGATTGTTGTAGATGGTGAAAGGCTGAGAACATTTGGCTATGCACGGCACAAACTCCTCCACTTCAAAGAAGATGTTGGTCTTCTCGCTGACATCAAACTGCTTCACAGGAATGTAGGATGAGGTAACACAATCTATATACAGAAGCGGGAGGGAGGGAGACCATATAAACAGTCTGCTCTGAGCAGAAGCAGCTTTCATCTCACATGTTGGCTCCACGGAGAGAATTTAGAGGCCTTACTTGTCAAGTCGGGGGCTACATTGTCAATGGTAACATCAAGGTTTCCGAGGATTACAGGCAGCTTGGCCATCTTCTCTGGCCTGAGGGAAGGAAAAATAAACTCCAGTTTAGCCTTTGCTATCATCTACAAATGGTATATAGACACACACACACACACACACACCACATTCATAGATGTGAGCAAACATCTAATTTTCAAAACTGACCATAATTTTCCAAAGTACAACCTATAGGAACATATTTTCCATATTTGCCTTTCCAGAACATCTGAAAGACTACTCAGACAGTTTATAATACAGAGCACTCATAGAAGCGTTACTAACTTTCTGAAATCGGCCAGCAGCTTGAGCATATCGTCATTGGATAGCTTGTTGTTGTCCTGTCTGTACAGAGCTGAGAAACGAGAACTTTTGTCAAGCGTCCCTGAAGCATCTTTGAACAAAGGCCTGCAAGAAGGAACAGAAGAGTCAGTTCTATTGTCCTGAACGCACCTACGTAAACTGTTTGAAGTACTAGGATGATAATATTTCACTGGACAATTAATACAAATATAAATAAATAAAAAAGCAAATCAAATTTGAACAGAAATATCAATATATGTCACATTTAATCAATTAATGAATGCCTACATTTATTTTTATTTTACTTTTGGTACGTTTAATGACATACTTATTTATTTATCTATCGAGTCATTTATTTATTTATGCATGCATAAATAAATAAATAAAATAATGAATAAATACATTTAAAAATACATTTTAAATAAATAAACAATGAATTCAAAATAAATAAATACATTTATAAATAAATTTAAAATAAATAAAAAATTAATTTAAAATAAATAAATCATTTTAAAAGTTAATAAAATAAATACATACAATGAAATGGAAGAGTAGATAAATAGGGGAGTTAATAAAAAGGTAAATAAATAAAGGAGCAAATTAAAACAAAAATATAAATTGATGTCACATTGTATCAATTAATTATGCCTACACTTATTTTTAATATTCATTTTGGTACATTCAATGGCATATTTATTTATTTATTTATGTATTAATTTATTTATCGAGTTGTTAATTAATTTATTCATTTTTGATTTGGGCAGATTCCGTCCTCCATATACTGTATATGGGCTGTGGTGCAGGTGTGAAGCACACAGAACTGTTTGCTGAAAACTAAGGGGAAAACCTGATTATATGCAGACAGAACATTCAGTAAAAAATCTTAATTACTAAAAGCGATAAAGTACCTTGCTGCCCAGGCAAAAGGCATCCTGTACTGGCCTAACCGGCAACATGCCAGCTTGGCATTTTTCAGGACCTTCTGTGCCACCTAGTGGAAAACAGGAACACATCACTTAGACACACGAGTTGGTCTCAGCCCTGCAGCACTGTTACATATTCAGCATGCTGCCATACACGCTGCAAAACACATTTTCTTCTCTCCTGAATCACATTACTACCCACCGCGGTCCCTTCAGGGTGCACAACCACATTTGTACAGCCAAAGTCAATGCTTGTGTTGAGCGTCTGTGCAACTGGTCAGCACTTAAAAACAAGGATGATTATCTGTGTATAATGTGGAACAATCTGGTGGAATCTGCTGAGTGCGGGGGAACATGCTGCTTGGTGTGGAAGGACGGTGATGGAGGTTCATGGGTGGGTCAGTACCTTGGTGGAGTCTGAACTCTTCATGTACGGCTCGGCACAGTGGTTGATTCCCCCCTGAAGCACCTTCTCTATGCGAGCCACCAGGAAGATATCTGGGTGGGGGCACGTTACCGAGAACACTCCCTGTGGAGACGACAAAAATGTTAGAATTTCCACAATATCAAATACGTATTTTACATCTGAATTGATGGATTTGAATATGAAACAAAAGACACATTTAGGTGGGGGAGTTGTTGAGCAAGCATGATGTTTTTTTAACGGCATGCTAGAGATCACTTTGGTCCAGAATGATATATCTCAACAATTCATTCAATATTGTTATGTTCCCCAGAGGATGACTCCCAATGACTTTGTTGATCCCCTGACTTTTCCTCTGGCGCCACCAGCAGGTTCACATTTGTGGTTTTGCAACACGTTCTCATCCCAACATGTCACATACCGCCGCTTTGTCATGCCCCTCGGTGTCACTTTATTTCTGGCATCAAAACCACTGTCAGTAGGTTTAGGAAATAAATACATAGTTGGGCTTTAAACTACTACGTTTGTACAGTGAAAATGACACTGAACGTTGTGAACATGGACACGAACAAACAGCTGATTGACGCAGGGGACACAAACAGTGGTCTCCTGGATGAAAGCCTTGTTTTTGTTAGGCCCATTCACTTCCCCTCCCGCCTGTCAGGTGTGTCTCTTTCGCTCTTTAAACTACAGTACATCACCACGGGGCACCCCGGTAGCTCACCTGGTAGAGTGGGTGCCCCATGTACCAAGGCTGAGTCCTTACCGCAGCGGCCCGGGATTTGAGTCCGACCCGCAGTCCTTTGCTGCATGTCATCCCCGTCCCTCTACCTTTCATAACTCTCACCGTCACAATCCAATAAAAGCAAAAAAATACCCCAAAAATAATCTAAAAAAAACAAACAAAACAAAAAAATACTACGTAACCACACTCCCGGCGCACATTCTCGGACCGTTTACTGTTGCCGCGGATGGCTTTACATTGTAGTTAATGGAACGTCTCAACAACTATTGGATGGATTGCCATTAAATCTTGTACACACATTCATGTCCCCCTCTGGATGTATTGCAATAACTTTGGTGATCACATGTCTTTTCCTCTAGCGCCATCATCGGGTCCACATTTGAATTTGTCCAATTGGTTTATGACTAAATACCTGAAAACTAATGACATTCCCATCAGCCTCAGCTTTGCTATGTGTTTAGTACCAATTAGCAAAAAAGATGTTGAACATGGTGAACATACCAGTCATTGTTAGCACTCTGACGTTAACATTTAGCTCAAAGCACCGCTGTGTCCAGTACAGCTTCACAGAGACACGAGCATGACTCTGGTTTTGTTTTTTTTCTTCTTACTGTTTTTATTTTGTTTTGAGGTATGTTTTTCTGTATTTGTACCTGTCTTGGATACTGCATGGCTGCCTCTGGCACCCCGTGGACCAACCGTTGCCCCTCTGGGTGGGTGTCCCCTCCGCCGTTCATATACTGACTGGTGTTACTGGGCACCATGCCCCGTACGGACGGGTGGTTTAAGTCCACGTGGAAGTCCGAGGAGATCTTCCTGCCGTTCTGGATGTCGAACAGTGACAGGGTGACATAAAATGGCTCCACCTGGAGAAGGAGGAGAGTAAGAGTTCTGTATTAAACAGATGATGCTGATGATTGTTTCAATTTGTGAATTTTGTAAACCAGTCTGCATAATCAGGACACCCCACAGTTACCTAGATAGTTTCTGCATTACAACTACTTTCAGGACTAAAGGATAAGTCAACTTAAATGGGCGCTTCAACAGCTGGACAACAGGACTCTGACAGCAAATGTAATACATCACTTAGCCGTCTTGCAAGGTTTCACTCAGCCATCCTAAATAATTAATAACACTACAGGCAATGTGCACAGCGTTATTTAGTTCCACATCTACATAAAAATAATGATACTTTAAACTCTAAAAAATATATACATACACCACTACTTAAATAAAATCATTTCAATGAATATAAATATAATTCATCTTACAGTACTTATGCAGCATCTAATGCTAGTGATGCACCGACGGAGGGCGCTGGTTGGATATACTTGTGTGTGTGTGTGTGAGTCTTGACATGTTGACTCTTTAATTGACAGTTTCTGTTGGGAGGGACAGCAGGACATCAGGCTCCATTATACAGATTGCTCGCCATTACTGAGCCTGTAGCTTGGTTGCTATGCCAACAGGAGTCCTTCAGCGGCTCAAATAATGAGGGGAGTCCATCCGGCTGCTCTAACAAACCATCTCCTCCGTCTCTAGTGAGATGGATAATGATATTTCTGTTATTTAGGGCCTATTGTGGCCAGAAAAAGATCAGTCTTACGTTTGTGGTTGGTCCCTCCTCGTTCTCGGCCACACAGCTTTGCAGGTTGAATGAGAGGTCATTGCAGTTCACCAGAACACGCTTTCCAAACTTCTCCTCAAACTGCTTCACGTCCGGCTCTATTCCTGAGAAATCTAGTTTCTGAAAACAGCGCAATGGAAAGTTTTTCATTAGGGAGTGTTCGGTTGGATCTCATTACCGCATGGGGAACTAAAATGTGCTTACCTGTGTGTCAGGGTCCAGGGTGAACAGCTTCAATCTGGTCTCGCTCCTCATCCTGGACTCGATATCTCTTGCGCTCTGAGGAGGAGAAAAAAGGCATTTCCTAAATTGATTTAAACCACAAACGGTCTGAAACATCAGAAGTATCGTCTGAGAGAGTCAGTTGGTTTTATCATCAGAACATTTTTTGTCATTCGCACCCATCTGGAAATGAGGCTTCATATTTTATAGGCTGAATCACGCTGGGCGGACAGGCTCAGTGGTGGGAGTCAGGTGGTACCAGCATACTGTAACCTGTCAAGCTGTTTCCCAGTTAACTGTTACCACCAGTTTCCATGCACATATGGCTTTACTATTGCGTGCGCTGTAACAGCATGAGGAGCTGAAAAAAACAACAACTCTTGCAGCCTGTAAGTCATCAGTCAGTAAATCATTTAAAAAACACAGATTTCTATCCTGAAAAATCTTTAAAACTCTTGATGCAGGTGTCAAAGTAAGTGTCAACTTTTTCCACTAATGGATATCTTGTGTTGAATATTGTTGGAGGAAAAACTGGCATGGCCATTTTCAAAGCGGTCCCTTGACCTCTGACCTCAAGAGATGTGAATGAAAATGTGTTCTATAGGTATCCACGAGTCTCTGTTTTGTGTTGTTAATTGATTTCCAATAATAAATATATACATACATTTGCATAAAGCCAGCATATTTGTCCACTCCCGTTGATTTCCCGTTTAAGATACATTTTAAACAGATAAAAAATGTGTGATTAATTTATGATTAATCACAACTAACTATGGACAATCATGCAATTAAATATTTTAATCGATTGACAGCCTTAGTTTTAATTCATCACACGACAAGAAGTTTGTGTTTTTAAGGTTTGATCAGATCTACAAAAACAAATCAACGACCGAGAAATTAGTTGTGTAACCAGCAACTCTTAAATCCAAATCCAAGCCACATGTTTGTGGCCAAGAGGCCCTCTTCTTTACAACTTCAATGAGGAACAGGGATTTAATGCCGCCACTACATGTGATTATGTACCAAATGTGCATGCGAGCATCCAGCTGAGAAAGTAGGACCTACCTGAAAGCTGTCCATGCTGCCGGAGGAACTGTCCGACTTTCCAAGATCATCATCTAGAGGGAAATACAAGAAATCATTGGATTGTAGAGCGTAAAACAAACCCCCCTTGTGTTGTAAAACATCCTTAATCACTTACTGACATGTCAAAGTTCAGTAAACAGTAATTCAACTGTACTGGAATCAGTAGGATTGAGATGGAGATACAGCAGGTCTCAATGGCATATTTATGAAAGCTCAGAGATCTCCTGAAGAGGAATTGTGTTTTTTCTCTCATGCACAGTGTGATTAATAAAAGCTGAGGAGTCTGGGAAGATTAGTGGAGCGTTTTTGTGCAAAGGCATTCAGCCTCTTTCCTCCATGGCTAAGCCTCCTATGAGACAGGAGGAGGTGAGTATTAAAAGCCTGGGTGGTCTGGTATCACATCGCTACACTAGGCTACAGGGCCAGGAAGAAGTAATGGAGAAGTGAGCCACAAGTAGTGAGTGGATGTTGGAGAGAATGATCCTCAGGTACATACAGTATCCCAGAATAAATAAACTGATAATGATGAATGGATTTACTGGAAGTATGGTTGATTATTATTTTGGATATACAGTAGAAACCTCTTACAGTGCTCACGCCTGGGTCAAAGTGATAACTTTAAGCAGATGATTATTATCACTGAATATTTTTTCTTTTTCATTATTTCTCATGCAGATTACTATTTAAATTACATTTATTTCATGAATATAATGTAGGCCTAATGAAACGGACAGCTTCAGTAATTACTAGGGCTGTCAAAGTTAACGCAAATTTGTTTTAACGCCACTAATTTCTTTAACGCATTAAAGCAATCGATCATCTGGAGGTTGTACCGGGCTCAGTTTTAACAGCATGAAGATACAATACCTAAGGAATCCATTGGTACCAACCATGTCATACTAGCTCGTCGAGAAGGATGTTAAATATATAACGCTCCAAACTTGTGCTAGATTTTGGCGAGGAAAAACTGTCATGGCTATTTTTAAAGGGGTCCCTTGACCTCTGACCTCAAGATATGTGAATGTAAATGGGTTCTATGGGTACCCACGAGTCTCCCCTTTACAGACATGCCCACTTTATGATAATCACATGCAGTTTGGGGCAAGTCCTAGTCAAGTCAGCACACTGACACACTGACAGCTGTTGTTGCCTGTTGGGCTGCAGTTTGCCATGTTATGATTTAAACATATTTATTTATGCTAAATGCAGTACCTGTGAGGGTTTCTGGACAATATTTGTCATTGTTTTGTGTTGTTAATTGATTTCCAATTATAAATATATACATACATTTTGCATAAAGCAAGCATATTTTTCCACTCCCATGTTGATAAGAGTATTAAATACTTGATAAATCTCCCTTTAAAGGTACATTTTGAACGGATAAAATATCACCAAATGAAATAATGACCAAAAAATGTACATCAAAATTTCTCAGAGCTCGAGCTGACATCCACAAATGTCATGTTATGTCCGACCAACAGTCCAAAGCCCAAAGATATTCAGTTTACAATCAGAAGACTAAAGAAACTAGAAAATATTCAAATTTAAGAAGTTGGAGCTGAATTTGTTTTCTTAAAAACTGACTCAAAACAAATAATTGATTATGAAAATGGTTGCAGATTACTAATCTGTTGATAAGCCAGTCATTGCAGCTCTACAGGTAGAGATCATGCTGTCTGGACTCTCGCCGATAACTTGCTAAGAAGCAAAACACTTATATTATTCACATAATTTTGCCAGTGTAACCACACAAAAGCTGCTTTTGTCTGACATATTTTAGTCTGCAAAAACTATTTTTTAATTAAACCACATATTTTTCCAAGACTATGAAAAACATAAATAATTTCTTATCATGGACTTGGATAATATTTTGACTAACACAAAATAATATTCCATTTCATATTTGTGTTCTTTCAAGGCGCTGGAAAAATATGGACCGACAGACAAACACACACACACCGTCATGAATGTCTCCGTTCCTCTTCTCCTGCATGGCGATCTCAAAGCTGCTGTGCAAGATCTTGTTGAGCGTGTTGATCCAATCCTCCATCTCTCCCTCGCTGTCTGAAGCCAGCAGGTAGGTGCTCTTATCCTGCATCTTCAGCTCGAACGCAAACCGCCGAACCTTGTTATTCTGCAGCCACAGAAATAAAAGGGGGAGAAAAAAAAATGATGTAGAAGAGTCATATTTAGAAGATCAAAACTAATTTGAGTGTACAAAACAAGACTTTTTGTTGTCTTTTGATTGACTAAGTTTAGTTTTTCACATTTAAAAATCAAATACCCAACTGTGGACAAGGCAGGGCTGAAGTTTCATCTCACTATCCAAAGCTAACATCCAACAACTGCTCATCAGAATGCAGTCCATTCTTAGTTTTATGATCTAAATCACAGCTTGCTTCGCTTTCCTTCTACCACTTCCTTGTATTATGAAGTCTGAGCCTGCAAAAACTTGCAAAGTAAACATTCAATAACAATATACTGGACTTAAAAAAATGACACTATTATTTAGCTCTACAAAATATGAGTCACTGTTTTGGAAAGAGATGCAAGGCAGATTTAATTTAACTGCCACAGAAAGCAAATGGACAATGTGAGTTGGGAGGAACAGATTATTTCCATCTGCGTAACAAAGCGTCCAGCTCTGCCAGGACCACAGCAGAGACTTTTCTAACGGCTGAGTGAAGTCAACAGAAAAGGAGCTGGATCTGCAGCCCTGAGCTATGACCTCTATGATGTCACCGTCCCTTTTTAAGCTTCTCTCTATTAAAGCCCAATCAGAACCTATAACTGCTGATTCAGCTGCAGATTTTCCATGACACAGCGTTTTAATAAAGTATTCAAGCAGGATTTATTTAGCTGAATATGGAAGTCAAGTCATTATTGTAAGCAGTCAGTGAGTTGTTATGCTTTGGTTATCACTGTAGCTGGCCTGCAACGTTGAAACAGCAGAGTGGGAGTGATAGGGAGGCAGACTGGCTGAGTAAACACGCAGAGGAGAAATAAAACTGGAGTTCTGATAAACAGACTTAATCATCTGATAGGTAGAAGGACCGGTCTCTGTGTTCTAGACAACACAGCTGCACACTTCCTCGGGGAAATGAGTGGACAAACCAGTCAAAACCATTTCTACGATATTGTTCACATCTGTATTCTGTCCTTCAACGAGGGAGTAGAAATGAAAGAGACAATAAAATCCCCAAACCACAGTTATCAGTTAACCTACAGGGACCGCTGTTCACCTCATTAATATGCGGCAAATGCTTGGTGTGTTTGAGCATAGGTTGGCGTCTTAACAAAGCGCAGGAGCAGCTTGAGGCTCAGTATGATGTCACTGCACATGCCGTTACAGCTGCAGAGTTAAACATCTGCAGTTCCACTCACGGAGAATGGTCGAGTTTAAGTCACATGATCTTTGTGACTTCATCAGAGCAGAAAACTCATCAAATGCATGTGGTATACAAGAGGCTGTGCAGAGCTGCTGAATTATTAGAGGTAGGTTAACCCTCTGAGCCCGACCGACTTTACTGTCTTTCAGAGGCTGTAGCAAGGTCAGTTTTAGAGCTAGAGTGAAACTACAGATATCATAAGAAACTAGAAAACCGAAGGAATCCATTAGTATCAACCACTTGTTGGGAAGAAGGATAAATAACGCTCCACATTTGGGCTACATTTTGTCGAGGAAAAGCTGGCATAGTCATTTTCGAAAGGGGTCCGTTGACCTCTGACCTCAAGATATGTGAATGAAAATGGGTTCTATGAGTACCCACGAGTCTCCCCTTTACATGCCCACTTTATGATAATCACATGCAGTTTGGGGGAAAAACCATGCAGTTTTTAAATGTCTTATTTTTGAATATTTCTGCATACTGGGGTCCCTAAACAGTCTTAGAATTGCATACAATGGGTATCAATGTAAAGCTGAGACTCTTGTGGATCCAATGAGCCAAAATGTATGCTAAACCCTTATATACTTTTACAATTTATTTTAAATAATGAATGAATTAATTAATTATCATTCCACCACAGAGGAATGTAACAGAGTACAGGTCTGTGGTTGAAAACACAGGTTGTGTGGAGGTTCGGGGAAACTCAGGGGGAGATGGCACGGACACCATAACCACCACTGATAAAACCTCCAATACTCTAAAAGCATTCAAACGCACATGTGTAACCCTCTCCTCCTCCTAAGTTTTGGGCTGATAGCTCTCCCTCTCCACACGATAGAAATCAGACAGTCCTGGAAAAACACTCAACCGATATCTGATTGATGCCAGCTGGGTGCCTCATCAGTAAGATCAGCTTCTTTCCATCTATTGAGATGACAGACAGATCATAATGCACCCAGTGAGTCTTGGCCTACACTCGGATGCCTGCACGTGGCATTGATTGTGAAGCTGGTGGAAAGTGCACGGAAGTGAGACCTCAGCATTCACCTTGTTTCACCAGCTGAGAGTCAGCAGTAAAACATGACCTTGGGGAGGAGAGAGCTCTGGTTTCAGGGAAATGAACAACAGAGGGTCTCACAGATACTTTTCAGCAGCAGCCCATCATTTTAAGAGAAATTCGTGCTGAAATTTTGCCTGTTGTAGCTTACAGTTTAAACTGTATGTTGGGAAATATGTTTATGGAGAAAAGAATTGTGAAGAGGATGTAGCTATGACGGTGTTCTCGGTTAATTCCCGGTAAATGGCATGTTCATTTCCGTGAGGGACCAGGCCACGGGATATCCCGTTTGGCAAAGGAGGTGATGGGTCGTTCAGGGTCATCGCGGTTTAACAATCACTGTCTTCGTGCCAGAGAGCGTACCTGAACCACTCCCATACAGGAATCCAAGAAAATGGTTCCTTTGGGCTCTTTGGAGATCTTCTCATCCTTGTAGAAGTTTAAATTATAAGAGCCATCCCCGAGCTGGGTTAGATGGAAATACCGCCTCTTGAACGACTGAAACAAAAAGAAGAAATAACATTCAATTATTGGAAAACAAAGTGCAATGTTTTGGTCATAACATTAAATCACTGCAATATACAGTACACAATTAGGCTGCCAGTGATAAGAAGCCTGTCTGTAAAAAGACAATAACTAAAACCTGGCACAAAACTCAACCAATGAATGGATATACTAAGGATAGAGGGTATCGTATGCTGTACAGATTGTAAAGCCCTTTGAAGCAAATTTGTGATTTATTATTGTGCGCTACAATATATAAACAAATGGATTTGACTTAACGGAAACATCTGTAATGGAAAAAATTACTTAGGGGGAGTCCTTATTTGGGTGGAATAAACCTTTAAAACTATAAGTCGTTAGACATAAAGTAAAAAAAAGTAAAAACAGACATGGGCAATTAGAAATAGTACATGTTACAAACAGACAAGATGCATAATACAAAATCCAGTTTATGCCTCACCCTCATGGTGACGCTGATGGCACTGTTTATGTTGCCTTTGTACAGCCAGCCGTGTTTGGAAATCCCGCCTTTCTGGGATCCTAGGGAGGCCGTGTCCTGCAAGAGACACAAGACGAGACAATTTAATACACACTTATACTGTACACCTTGCAAGGGAAATAAATACATAGCCTATTTATACATCAGACCGGCACATACGGGTCCTTCGTCAAGGCCACGCCCCCTTTTGGGGGAAAGAAAACCGAAAATCCCATAGACTTCAATGCAATTTGACGTGTGTTTTGATTGTAATTTTGACAAATTCATATGCATTCATTTTTTATTATACAAATATTTGTTCTATACACAGGTCTAATAATTATTTTGCGACCTTGCAGGAACCTCAGTGTTCGTGAAACCTTAATAAATTAAGGTTGATCGCCACCATGTCCCTTCAGTCTTTCCCCGTCCAGCACAATGGCCGGATATTGCTTATCCAGACATCTCTATATACTTGATTGAATCACGTTCGGCTAAGTGTTGTCTGTAAATAACCAACATGGTAACTGCCAGCTGTTTGATCTACGGGCTGAGATTTAGTTGGAGACGACAGTCTGATGCTGCTATAACGTTAATGTATGACCGTATTACTGCAGCAGCCTCCCACCCAAGCGATTTAGCGATTTACCATATCGTACCGTATCATAAGTGCCTCTAATCTCACTAACCCGCTACATAACAGCTTTTCATCATTTTCTCTCCTGTGACAGCAAGTTTCTTTCCCCCAAACGGGAGCGCAGCCTCGGCGATGACGTGATGCTGGTCTGGTCTATAGCTTGGAGCCATAAACCCCCTCTATGATATCTTTGTTAGGACATGGCAGGGAAACAAATTGGAGATCAGCATTTTTGGATTTATTGTTGGTGCAACCAAATACACAGCAACTCTTCGGCATAGCATTATTACTATTACTGGTTCGTGGTCATGGAAGTCTGCTCTGGATGACGTAGTGCCGGTCTGATGTATTGATTCTTAAAATCCTGTTTTCCACATACTGTAACGTATATCCACAAATATACCAATTGAGTGAAATCATTTCACATTTTTTCACCCTGAAACAAGTCGTAATACTTAAAAATGGGGCTATTTAATGTCACCTGTTTCCAAGAAATTGTTAAAATCAACGAATATGCAGAGAAAACACATCTATATATTAAAAATATGGCAGATTTTGCTTAAAGAAGAACGTGACTTGGATATTTCTGCAGTGGATCGTCATATCTTGATATCATATCACTGATGTTTTTAACACACCCTGCCTCACCTCGCCTCACTGTGCAGAAAACCTTTGATGTTGTGGTTTGAGATGACACAGAGCAGAACACCATGTAGGTCTGTCTCAGTCCAAACAAGCAGGCAGAGGAACATTAAACAAACTATGACTGTTAAACAAAATAAATATCTCCATCCTCAAAGCAGATCCCTGACACGACGAACAGATCATCTCACACCCATAAGGCGGGCAGCATGAGATCACATACGATCAAACACAAAGCTACTGTGATCCACCAGCTATCATGATCTGTAAAAATAAACCAATTATGAGAGTAATGAAGGAGGAGGAGATCTCTATGGCCCTTTATATCTAACCGGACCCGGCCGGCAGATGGTTTGTTACACAGAACCAGCTGACAAGATGTCATTGGAAACTGTTTGGAAAAGGGCAGACACTTTCAAAAAAACACCTGGCAGGTGATTGGATGAACCATCTGTCAGTCAAACTCTCTCTATGTCACCTCACACACATGTAAGCCACGCCTGTTTAGCTGCCAGTAGCTTCACACAGGATGCTGATTTATCTGGCTCTGACTTGCTGGACACAAACCATGACTCTATAACAAGACCTGGATACGGTGCCGCCACACAGCCTTGCTTCCAGTTTTTTTCCAGTGGCTATTCAGTATTCAGCTTTTCATCCAGTATTGCAGCAAACAATCTCCCTGCAGCCAAAAAGCATTTTTCCCATAGACCACCACTGTAAAAGAGACATCTGTAAAACTGTTGGCGGGACACTTCAAACTGCAAAAAAGGTGGATAATGTTTCTTTCTATTATGAATTTTTCATCCATGAAAGTTTTTTTATTTGAAAAAACTTTCCTCAAGCCGAGAAAAGCGATTTAAGAATTAGTGACGTCACCACAATGCAAAGTCTATGGGCCGAGCAGGAGCTGAAGGGCGGGGCCAGCGGGAGAAACACGACTGCGCATATTCAGTGGGCCATATATCCTGGAAGCTAGAAAACGTTTTTGGCGATTCTAATTGGAATGAATAGGCATCATCATGGTGTCTGGTATCCAGTTCTTATAATTAGGGCTGTAACGCGATAATAACCCATTAACGCAAATTAGTTTTGATGCCACTACGGTACAACCGGACTCAGTTTTAAAGCTAGTAAATATACTGGCATCATATGAAACTAGAAAAACCTAAATAATCTATTGGTATCAACCATGTCATACTAGCTAGTTGCGAAAGAGGTCAAATAACGCTCCAAACCTGTGCTAAATTTTGGCGAGGAAAAACTAGCATGGCCATTTTCAAAGGGGTCCCTTGAGCTCTGACCTCAAGATATGTGAATGTAAATGGTTTCTATGGGTACCCACGAGTCTCCCCTTTACAGACATGCCCACTTTATGATAATCACATGCAGTTTGGGGCAAGTCATAGTCAAGTCAGCACACTGACACACTGACAGCTGTTGTTGTCTGTTGGGCTGCAGTTTGCCATGTTATGATTTGAGCATATTTTTTATGCTAAATGCAGTACATGTGAGGGTTTCTGGACAATATCTGTCATTGTTTTGTGTTGTTAATTGATTTCCAATAATAAATATATACATACATTTGCATAAAGCAAGATTATTTGTCCACTCCCATGTTGATAAGAGTATTAAATACTTGACAAATCTCCTTTAAGGTACATCTTGAACAGATAAAAAATGTGTCAATAATTTGCGATTAATCGCGATTAAATATTTTAATCGATTGACAGCCCTACTAATAAGACATGTATGACACAAATGCATCATTTGAAGCCTGACAAGATGGATTTTTGTGTGATATGTGATCCCGTGATTCTTGCATGATATTGCGAAAATACAGCTGCCGTGCAAGGTCACTTTATATCAGCCCTACACAAGACTTTGAAAGACTAAAGTGAAGAACTGTATCTCTAACAATTTCACACAATGAGAAGAGTGAATAGCCTTTCAAGATGTCTTCATCCTGGTCCAGCACCACTTCTTCTTCTTGTTCTTTTCTCAGTCTAATAAAGCGAAATGGGATTTAGTGCTGGCAGGAATTATAATATTTTCAATGTGCCTCGTGGAATGATGTAAAAAGCATCTGGAAAGGTTCTGTTTCTCCTCGTCAATGTCTAGACAACATTCACCAGTCCGTAGAGAGGCAGAAAAATCCCGGGGTTCATCGTCTCTGAAGTCCAGAAAAATAAACAAAAAATCAGCAAAGCAAACAGTTGCATTACTAAACTCCAGTCAGACAAAGACAAGATGAACCAAATCTCACAACCAATGTTGTATGTGGTCCAAAACTCCCAATCGCAAAAAAATAATGATTTATTCTGGGGATTTTAGAGGACGACTTCTTTCATCTGCACAAGCAACCTCCCAGTTTTAAAAAAAATCTTGTTGTGAAGAGATGGAGGCCAGAGAGAGGGCATGAGTTGAAGAAAGGGTGATTTGGATCTTCTTGTTATTAGTCGTGTTGAAGTCCTGCCCCGCCTGTCCTGTCAGAGGTGAGACTGAGCAGAACACACCCTGATCCGTGATGATCTGGCACAGCTTTACTCAATCACAGCTGCATTAACTAACACGCAGTTAAAAAGACACTGCAGTGTTGTTTTCTGTGTATTTCAGATAAAACCAAAGCACATTTAGTTGTCTATAGGAGGGCAGTTTGACATATGACGTGAGGAGAGCAGGTCAGGATCATCATCATACATCTTGTGAGGGAGCGTGACCTCATAGTATGTTAGATAAAACATTTCAGCCACAGCTTCGTATCATCTGCAAAGACTCAAATCAGCCATTACAATCACACACCCACTCCATCATACATGAATTAGAGGAGGATGAAAAGATCCAAATGTTGCTTGAGACATGGTACGCCAGCAAAAATCTATAAGTCTAATTACACTTAATTCTTCCCATTAAATTCAGCTATTAGACACAGAAATACCCTTTATCTCTATAACAGCTATAATGAAAACAGGAAAGGCAAAACCGATACCAGGAATTAGACACATTTAGCAGCATGCAGTCTTTTCTGGGCCGGGTTTCTAATAAAGAGATGTGATTCTGAGTAAAAATGCAGACTAGAAACACTGCAAACACACATACTTCATTACTCTGAGCTGTTGATCGGATTGTTTTTTGGCAAATTAAGGACATTATAAAGAAATAAAACTCACCTCATCTTTGTCGACATCCTCATCCACTTCAAATACGTGGACAGCCAGTTTATCAGGTCGGGACACTTTACTGTAAAAGAATGAATCCTCATTAACAGGCATTAGAATATTACTGCAGGTCAAGGTAACTTACAAAGTACTTTATAAAGTAGACTGAAAGTTGACACACTGATATCGATAGGGCAATTCAAAGATTTGGTTAGAGGCTCTATTGATTTTTAGTGTGACTAGTTTACATAATATACTTGTATTTTTATCTCATTTTTATACTTTTGCAAAGGATATTTTAGAAAACATTTATTTATAACTTCTCATGTTGTTGTCTACAAGTACATATATTTAAATATATCTATTTTAATACCATTATTATGGTATTTATTTATTTTTTTTTTCTCGAGCTCAATGTGACTTCCTGATTAAATAAAGTATATATAACTGTATACTCTTGTACTGCACTTTGGTACAATTTTGAGATATTGGCAACTTAACTTCAATATCTGCATTTCTCTGAATTTTAAAAGGAAAATATCATATATTTTTTTTTACTCCAACACATTTATCTGACAGCTTTCACTACTTAACACACAACTCATATAATATTATCTGAATTTACCACTTTACACTTCTATATTATACGTCATTATATTTTACTGCAAGTACTTGAACTTTTAGCACACTCTGCAAATCTTTCCAGCACATGTGGTCTGACGTGGTGTGACTGAGATGTGATTTTTCCATAGGTCTTCATCATTTTCTCTGAATAAGTAATTTTGCATATTTGCAGCTGTCTCCAGAGTCAGAAAAAGTCAACACAGCAGCAAATGCAAATTCCAGGAGTGTTAAGGTGCATACTGCCTGCTGGAAAAAAGAAAATGTGCCAGAGGTAGGAATCACTTTAACTGAAAGAGGAGTGAGTTTTTTTAACAGGCTATCCACGTCATGGAGTATTGTTTTAACTTCCCCAGATTCGGTAAAGTCACAGCATTTGGCAGCAGTGACAGTGTCAAGACTATAAGGTCATTGTCAACTCATATTCTAACATGTTGCCAGAAAAACAGATATTCTTTAGGGAAGAGGCTGGAGCTGATGACACAATCTCCGGACAATGAGGGTGGTTTCCACACTGGCTGCAGCCGGGAATTATCCTGTGCACCGTAAAAAGGAAACACTCTTTTGTTGCAGGGAAATAAGAATTATTTGAACTCTGCGTTTCCTTGTAATTAAGTCACAACAACATTTTGTCAGAAGCAGGAAACAAAAAGGTGACAAGCTGACCTCAAAACACAAATATTTGGGTGTGACTGTGTGTGCAGTGTGTCTCTTAGTTTAAAACCTCTGGCATCCATATATTATACGCAGTAGCTGTTCTTACTTGCCCATCATAAGAATGTCTTAGCACACTACCACATTACCTCTGTGAGGTTTTCAGCTGCAGACTTACTTTGGAAGCTGTCGAAAGTCTCCAGAATAGTCCTCGTACTTGTAGTTGACGACATGCCAGTCAGATTTGTAGGTTTTAATGCACTGAGAAGACAAGGGAAACAAATTACAGACCACTTTAACATACTGTATAGTGTGTCAATGCTATAAAACATACAGTGCAGCGGTACTTCAGGGTTGTGTTAATGTGTCAGTATGCAAAAGAACTACGCTGTGTTCGAAATCACGCACTATATAGTCAATTATATTTGTATAGTTCACTATTTTGTAGTGCTGTATGAATGTATAGTTGGAATTATTATACCCTATATAGTGGACTCAAAGTATCCCACAATGCATTGTGAAAAATAGTGGACAATGATGGTCACTAAACAGGCACTATAATATACCATCATGCATTGCGCTGAAGGAAAAAATGGCAGACGGATGAGAGGAGAGAGAGCAGCGCGACTGAGAAATATCCATGAGCTGTGGCACGAAAATAATGTATTTAATGTGAGAAGAGCAGCGCATCACTACACAAACGCCCACAGAGTACTTATTATTATTAATTTGGGAAAAAACGCTTACTGCCACAATGGCAGATGGCAGTGTATCAACGCATTATTCCTTCCGTTCTTACTTTTCACAATAAAATTACTAGTCATATACAGGACGCCGCATCACTGCTTATCAACTTAAATTCACTCAGAGCATTTCACTAAGAGGCAACTCAACAAAATACAATTACAATATCTATTTGGCACAAAAATACGTCGGTATTTATTATGGGTAGGCTTTTAATCTTGCCACCGCAATGACGTAATGGCACAGAGAAAATGACCTGAGTAGTGTCCTAGAGTATTTTTCATTTTGCCGATGAGCTCACTATATAGTCCTCTACATAGAACTCCCTGGGTAGTGAGTAGGGAGTAGTGAATCAGTGAATGATTTCGGACACAGCCCAAGTTGGTGTTGTCCAATCATGTCTGTGGCCGTTGGGAGAGACAAGATGCAATTTTCAAATCTCCACCACTGATATAGAAAAGATAAGAACAAAGTAGAAGAGACTGGAGACCTTTTGATGCAGCTGCAGTGTTTATTGATGCATGCTGCAAATACGGGTACAGATTTTATTATTATTACATCTTGTGTTATGAAAGTATTGTATTCCATCTTATTTTTATCTTATTTTATTAAGTGTGTTTTATTTTCCATCATATTTTCCCTGTTTTTATGTTCATTCTAGGTCTAATTTCCACTTTGTGCTGCATTTCTTGTATGGAAGGTGCTATAAAAATAAAGGTTTTAATACAATTTTAGACAATCTTTCCTTGAAGGCCTTCACGGTTTTGCACTCGGTTGTACACTCAAAAAGGAACAGAAGTAGTTGTGAAGAATGAAAAAATTTAAAATCTGCCTACTATGTCACAGCTGACCAATTGCTGCAAGAAGCGGGCGTCATTTTCAGATTGTTGGTTTGGGGAAGGGGGTTTCAGACACTGTTTGACCATCTGTCTAGCACTACGGTTGAAGTATACTGACACATTCAAAAAAGCACTTCACTGATTAAAAGACCGTCAGTCTCACAATGTACAGTTTTTTTTTTAAATGATCAAAATTGATGCAGCAGAACTGGAGATATCTTCTTGTATAATCCATGCATTCTTCTTTCATGTCAAAACCTGGTGACTACATTACCCACAATGCAACTCGACATCACAACATCTAATGTAGCGTCGAGCAGAGATGATAAAGTCTTCTGGTAAACTCACTTTCTTTTATTTTTTTCATTTTCAAACGTGAAGTCTTCAAACCAACCCGACGCTGAATCATTTAAACCTATCCACAGGATGAAATACTTTGAAAGAAAGTGTTCAATATTTTCTTACAGCTGTTTTTATGAATCACAAGACAGCACAGTCGAAACACAGGGGAAAAGGAGTGTATGGTCAGTGTTCACACTCATCCATTACCCCAAACTGGGAGGGAGTGTATCTCTATCTGCCTTTACTTGGAAAGGAGACATCTGTTCATTGTTAGAGTCAGTGATAGGAACAGCTTACTGGTATCTATTCTGCAGAGAGACGTGCCGTTTACAGGGAAACGAAATGCAACCTGATCAGGAGCGCGATCGGAAACAGAGAGGCTCCTGCTGGGTTGATCCACACAGCTGTCCTGGTGACGTCACGCAACACTTGACCGGGGGTTTCAGTATCTTTATGACTTCAGACAAGGCTCCCTAAACACTGACTTTGACCTGGAAGGTGAACTGCCGGCAGCCAGTTGGTCTCTGGCTTAAAAAGACAGTAAGAGCAGTGTGCATGAGCCGGATGTTAAACCTCTACTGTGATGGTTAGAGGAAGAAACATTTCCCCTCTTGTAGCCATAATTTATCATTTGGACATAATTCACAACGGGAATTATTTTCAGTCCCACTGCAGTTAAATTACTAAACAAACACATCTCAGGAGCTTCTGTGTTATGTCTTATGGTCTTTTGCTGCCATTTGGTAGCAGATATGCTCAAGACTGAGCACAGACAGACAGCACTATAAACCAAACACTGACAGACAATAAACAGAAGTTTGATAAACTTGCGGATTGAAGAAATTAATTGCGCTTTATCATTCTACGTCCCCTGGCATAAATAGAAATTACTGAGGAAATACAGTTCCGTTCTCTCCAGTAATGATCTGTAATGAGCCCAGATACCATTAATGCAACAGTTTCTACTTAAAGTTAGATGAATGCTTCATGTAGCTGAAGTAAAGAGGTTTCCTGATCTGCTGTGATGCGTAATGTACACTGCTGCTAATATTAGGCCACAAATTGGGTAATGATTCACATTAGTGTCACTGTTCTGCAGCAATGTGTCCGTGCGGGTTACGTGAAAATGATCTACTTTCCTAACCACTTCCTAACCTCTTGTACCAGACTTTCCATTTACAGCACTGCAACCTGGTTTATCATGTTCTGCAGTTAAAGAAACTGTCTATGTTTGTGCAATCAGTTACAGTACTTGAAGTGCTGTGTTTTTTATTTGTGTTAATACCTACATGTTTTTCTCATAATCATAAAGACAGGTAAAGACTCTTTTACCTGCAGTGTCTATAAAAATACTAACAGTTGCCAAATTCTCAATGGTTAAATTCTTAGGGATTACTGCTCCTGAATATTCCCAATATTTCTCTTAAGGGAACAGTTGTGTAATATTTCGGGGGATCTATTAGCAGAAATGGAATATAATATTCATAACTATGTTTTCATTAGTGTATAATCACCTGAAACTAAAAATCGTGTTTTTGTTAGCTTAGAATGAGCCTTTCATATCTACATAGGGAGCGTGTCCTCTTCACAGAGTCCACCATGTTGCTCCACCGTGTTTCTACAGTAGCACAGAACGGACAAAGCAAACACTGGCTCTAGAGAGAGACTTTAATGTTTCTACGTTACCCGAAGGCCACCGTAGTTCTCCAACACGATTGCAAAACTGCGGTAACGTGAGCCGCAGAGTGCAAAACCGTTTACCGCCAGCCGCCGCCTAAAGATGACCTTTCAGTGAGGCGAACGACGCTACCATGGTTTTGCACTCGGCGGCTCAAGTCTTGAAAAGGGAGGAGTGAGTGGAGGGGTACTCAGTTGGTTGCAATCTGAAACCACACCACTAGATGCCACCAAATCCAACATACTGTACCTTTAAATTTATACTGAAGTTAAATAAAATCTTTTATTTGGTTTGATAACAACATTTAAACAGTAAAGTTTGAATCTACTTGTTCTAGTGCTATTGTTGAAGCTATGTGACACTTACATTGAGGGGAGTATGCATATCCCATCTAAGCTTTTTATAGCTGGAAAGATGTGTAAATGTCTTGTGCATCATTTTTCTTTAAAGCCCCAAAAAATATTGTTAGGTATTATTTGTGTTTGGGTGGCATAGTTTGAGGTGGGGTTGTATGTATGTATGAGGGTCTTTCTTTTAGGTGGCTAAAATAAGTTTTTGCGGCCGTCCCCGTCCACAGCAGTACATTGCTTTGCTCAGGTGCCGGTACTCCTGTCTGTTTCTATAAGCTGATGGCGTGCCGACCGTCATCTACTGTAGGTAACACACTGACTATACCTCATACAACCCCACTTTGAAACACCCAAACTATCCCTTTAAGACTTTAAGACTACTATGTTTCATCAGGACTGTGTGGGTGTAGTTTTATCTGATTTGATTGACGTCGATCCGGCATCCACATTTTGATTAAAATGTTGCTAAATCCTGATTGGCGCATGTAAATACATGACATCACTTTTCATTTTTTTTCATTTGAGCTCTCCCCACTTCAGACAAAAACAGAAATCTCTAATGTGAAATAACCAAAACTGGCAGGAAAATGTGATGTTTATGTAGGACCCCATTGCTCATACTAAGAAGTTGATTAAGAAAATATGTTTTCAGGGCCTTTAAATCAGCTTACCTCTTGGACAAACAGACTCTGGGCCTCCCTCTCTGCATTCTCAGGCACTGTAGGGTAGAGAGTTCTCCCTTGCCGCCTCAAAGTTGAAATCTGCAAAACAAAACAATGGTTTATTCAACAAAGAGAAACAGAGCATGGAAATTACAACAAACATGACAACATTGTAAAAGTGAAAACGAAATGTGGAAGACATTGCTCAAGCTGGACACCTAGTACTGCAGTTTGTGGTCTCAGCTGGATCCGGTTGCTCCGGGTGTTCTTTTAAAATGTTATTCTATGTTTGAGTGAAGACCGATGTCTTTCTGAGGGTTCAAAGGGGCAGTATGTGAGGGAGGCAGGATACTTGTCCATGCTGTTCAGCTCCAGGACCCACAGACACACCCTGAGTCTGGCTCTCTGCCACTGTTGTAGAGCCGCACTCTGAATAATCAGCATCTCAGCACCTCTAATGCCTCGTTAATGCCTTTCTCTAATGACTGGAGCAGTTTCACAGCACAACAAGAAAGCTGAGCAAAAGCCTCAAATCATATTTTAACAAGACGATGTGTCGACTAGCTGCTCTGTAAGGCAAACTTCAGTAAATCTTTCATAGATAACCAACCAATAGGTCAGTTTGAGCCAAGTGTGAAAGCTGGAGGTCTATTTAAACTTGCCCTGACTGAGTAAAATAGTACTTTGTGCAACAACATCACCATCAGGTCTTAGCAGGAGGATTAATTTAAAAATAAAGTGCATTTTGACCACTCATAATCCCTGCGAGCAAGAGTGAAATATGAATACAGCCATTAAGTGAAGCAGTTCAGCTGACTGAGTTAAAAGGAAACAAGTGAATTGTGGCTTTGTGTGAGTCAAATGCTCGTCAGCTGTGTTTTTTATGATGAGAGGGATGCAGACAAAACCTCCATTATCATTTCCCAACACATTTTTATTGAAATGAAAAGCGCTTTGAGCAGAATTACGTTCCGTGTTATTAGTTTACAGTCCAATTTACTGCAGAGCTAATGAAGTGAAACGACTTTGACCACATAGTATGCCTATTGTCACATATGATAATCAGACAAATGTGTTTATAATCCCAGAGATATCACTGTGTCCAATTCAATCCAATGATCCCTTGAAAACATCAAGTTGATGGAATAAGTATTATTATTTCATATAATGATAATAATAATAATAATAATAATAATAATATGTAATAAAATGTTTTCCCTTTTATCAGAAGATATTGTACAATACATTGGAGTCATATTTTGTAATTTCAACACACCATGGAAGTGATTGACTGGAGATGAAACAATTAGTAGATTAATCACTAACTACTTTGCTAATTGAATAATCGTTAATCTTTTTTTTTTCTAATCAAGGAAATACACCAAATACGCTCTTGTTTCAGCTTCTCAAATGTGATGATTTGCTGCTTCTTTCTGTTTATACCGTTGTAAACTGAATACTATTGGGTATTGGACTGTAACACAAAATGTTCACTGTTTTCACATTTTATAGACCAAATCATTTATTGATTAATCAAGAAAGTAATCAGCAGATTAATCCATCATGACACTAAAATGTGAAACTGCCATCTTTCTCTGTTGCCTCACTGTCCCTCTGAATGACCTTGTATTTGACTGACGCTGGTCATGTCAACTACGACAAATTCCACACCGAGCTCGTTTTTGTGAACCTGAAGTCTCCCCTTCCTCTCTGCTAGCCAGGTTTCCTGCAGGGGAGATGATAATCTTTACAATCCGAGCAGCAGAAATAAACAGGCATAGAGGTAAGAGGGGAGCCAGGAAGTGGGCAACAGGAAGCATTTAATTGGGCTACAAGTCGCCAGGGAGAACCAGTCTGAACCATTCTCTGGTGGATATAGCCTAACGTGAACCAAGTGTGCCTCAGCATGCTATCATTCTCACAATGACAATACTAACATGCTGATGTTTGGCAGGTATAATATTTACCATGTTGATCATCTCAGTTTAATGTGTTAGCATGCTGATGTTTGGTAATTAGCATTAAACATAAAGTACAGCTGGAATGTCATTCGTTTTGCAGATATTTAGTCATAAACCAAAGTGAAAAATGTAAATATTCACCTCATGGTGGCTCACCAAAGTGACTATGACTCATCCTCTGGGGACCATGAATGTCAGTTAGGGCTGGGACGATACACCTATCTCCGGATTCGATGCTACAGTATCATGATAATTGGGTGCCAATTTGATATGTATTGTGATTTTTAAGTATTGCAATTCGATATTAGGATTTATTGCGATTTTTGTTAACTTTTTTTAACACTAGACCATGGAAAAAAGTTTAATCATACACTTCTAAGGACTTTTACTTTGGAAAATATCTAAATTAATACAGTAAGAATGTTTGATCTGCAGCGTGTATGTAGTCAGAGACGTCCTGAAGTCAGATTTATCAGTCATTTTCAGGCATTATTCATTTATTTTTTTCTAGCAACCCAAAAATCAAAGACTAAAAACATTTATTCCCTTACAAATTAGTAATATTTTCTTTTTACATTTTGATACTTCTGGTGCACATAGGCCTATTCCAATCAATCTTATTTCCATTAAGTAAGTATTTTGTATTTACAGTACTGTTTGTTAACAGCTTATTTTGCAAACACGAGTATACTGCCGCTAACTTCGCCAAGTCCGTCTCTAGCTCTCCCGTCAGCTCCGTTCTCTTTATACATCCATGCTCGGCTCCATCGGGACCGTTTGAATACATTTAACATAAATGTCAGTATATGGGTGCTCTACAGTTGTAGCGTCGGTCGATTTGACCACAGAGATGAGAGTGACGGCTGGCTTGACCGCACGTTACCGCAATACCAGAACGTTAGCTATCCGTGTCAGAGTTAGCATGCAGCTTTAGCCGTGATGTCTAGCTCTGCTTTTCCTGGTAATGTGTGAAGCCCAAAGTGTTTCCATACTTTACTGTATGTGTAGTGTTTACCACTTTGGATTTAACATGTGAGGGTGCAGGTCATATCCATGCGGACCCTCTGTCGTTTTGTACTTTATCATTTTGGCTCGCTGCGCCCAGCTGCTGTTTGTTTTGGTGACGAATACAGAACGGATATGACGTCATGTTACTCTGACTACAACAATAAAAGCGGAATCTTCCTTCTACCTCCACATGGACTCAAATGAAGCAAATATATTGATTCTGGCATTAAAAAAATCAATTTAAAAATCGTAAAAAACAAAAAGGGCGATACATAGGTGAATGGATTTTTTCCCCACCCCTAATATCTGTACAAAATTTCATGTCAATTCATCCAATAGTTGTTGAGCTATTTCAGTACAGACCATCCATATAACCATGCTGCTAGCATGGCTAATACAAGTGAACCTATACATAGTTGTGACACACTTTTAAAAATGTACATCCTCAGTAGGAACAAACGCATCTTGGTGCTGAGTGCCACAGACGGGAAGTTGGCAAGCCAAAGTAACACGTTGGTTTTTATTGTTCTCATGGGATTTGTTGACAATAACAAAAATATAGAACATCGCCAGCGTTATCCTTTTGGACATGGAAACTGTAAAGTGGCTGAAGTAAAGGAAAAATAATATTATCCTGATCTGTGGGTTTTACGGCGGGGATGGGCCTAGACCTGAGGGAAGGAACGGCCCCCTCCTCGTAAGCCTCGACAAATTTCTCCAGAAACCTCGCACAGAGAAACCTGGACAGAACTGGCTTGTGCCAACAGCTTCCAGATCAAAACCAGATGGAGATGATATAAACACTGACTGGCTCACAAAAGACCAGCACCAACACATGACTTTTGATGTGCCAGTGGGGATAAGATGTGGTAGAGACCTGATAGTGTTTTGTTATTCATAAGGAACAGTCAAAAACAGGGTTTATACAAAAATAACACAGAAAGAGGAGCTCTTTCTGTCTGTTTTAAACTTGATTGTTCACCAACTAACACTGTATACTTTGTACTGTCTCTATGCATATTAAGGGTTCTGTAATGAGTACACACTGGCTGTACCTTCATTAACTAAACATTGAAAAGGCCTTGACACAGAAGCTGAGTAAAACCTTGCTTGAGTTTGGGGAGGTCGGAACAGATGTTAGGTTCAATCACTGTGCCTGTGGTGTTTTTTTTTCCTCAGTCAGAATCACCTGTCAGCCCCTGACAACGTACTGTTTGTGTGTAAAGCTGGTATGTTATGTTCACAGCAGCAGGCTAGAGGAGCATGATACAAGAGAAGACAAAGTCAAGGCTGCCCCGCTGTCACGGAGCACCCAGCTGCCAGGCCTTTGTAATCTGTAACAACCAATGGTTTTATAAAGCGCCAAACCCAAAGTTAGAAACACATTGTAACTTTTATCTTCTACAGTAAAGTAACTGGAAAGATTATTCACCCTAAATACACTTAAACCTGCACTAGGCAGAATGTTTTTGGCATCAATGGGCAAAAAATCCACAATAACCTTTCAGCATATTGTTATTCAAGTGTTCTGAGAGATAACTAGACTTCTGCACCTCCTCATGGCTCTGTTTCCAGGCTTTAAAAAAGTAGAAATATAATATAGTATACTGGTATATGTAATAGGGCTGTTAAAGTTAACGTGTTAACAACGCATTAACGCAAATTCGTTTTAACGCCACTAATTTCTTTAACACATTAACGCAACTTGCGACGGGCTCAGTTTTAAAGCTACTGGTATCATATGAAACTTAAAACCTAAGGAATCCATTGATACCAACCATGTCATACTAGCTTGTTGCGAAGGAGGCTAAATAATGCTCCAAACTTGCGCTACATTTTGGCGAGGAAAAACTGCCATGGCCATTTTCAAAGGGGTCCCTCGACCTCTGACCTCAAGATATGTGAATGAAAATGATGGACAAACTATGGACAATCATGCGATTAATCGTGATTAAATATTTTAATCAATTGACAGCCCTAATATGTAATAATAATACCGGTAATTGTATACCATATCGTACAGTACAGCAGTATAATGTAACATATCAAATGCAATATTGTATAGTATGGTATAGGACAGTATAGTAGTGAGGTATAGTATAATAATATAGTAACCGTTAAAGTTTGTTCTCTCATAAGACCGTCTCGTATACTGCAGATTACATAATATAATGCTCAGATGCATCTGCAAAATTCTGTTTTATTTTTGTCAAAAATGTGTTATACTGTAGTTGCAACGTAACGCATTTGAAAGGACAGATTGATTTGAAAAGTCTACCCATCTGGTGCGTTCAAGTGCTATCACATAAAAGCTATAGCAACTGAGAGAACAACATTATCATACAATGTGTTGCGGTTTGGTATGACGGTGGTAATGGTTTCAAAAAAGACACATTTTCCTTCTGACCTTTCTTAAAAGATAACTCTTTTATGTGAAAATGTTGCAACATTAAGTGTACACTATCTGGGAATCTTACTCCCACTAGAGCTGTGGTGGAAGATTTTCTGAGTGTCCTCAGTGTTTTACAGAAAATCAATATACAGCTCCTCAATCCATTGACATTTGCCCCCAGATTTACAGATTAAGGTGCAGGAGGGAAAGGATTTGAGAGGAAGCATGTTAATGTGCATCAATTACTACTGTATATACTCACATGATGATACAATAAACAGTAGCTTTATACAACATATGTTGCTGCATATAAATCATCAAAACATAACTCTTATTTGTCTTCTCCGGACATTCAGCTTTAACAATAATAGAGTAACATTTCCACTGAATGGTGAGACACAACGTCAGGCTCAGATTTGAGGATATATTGCACATCTCATTGCTGCTGTTTGTAAGAACATCTTTCAATCAAGTCTCATTTCCTGAAGTACCAGCGACTGGGCCAGATTTCCATTCTAGATTTTCCATCCTCATTGTGGAAAGTGTGAGGGAGCGTACGTCCTGTACAATGTGGCTGGAGATAACACTTGCTCTGTCACAACATTGGAGACAGAATGAGCCAATTAAACAGATGGCCCCTGACCTCTCTCTCTCTCGCTACAGCATGGAAGGATGTAAACAAAAAGAAAGCCTCTGTGAATGACCCCACCCTGTAAGCCTACTCACTGGCCAGGGCCAAAAGGAAAAGACCCCTAAAGCCAAACAAATACAACAAAGAAAACACGCAAGTGGGAGGGGGACTAATGAATGTTGGGCCGATGACAATAACAATAAATGGATCATTAACACGCAAAGTGCCTCACCTTCCACAGCAGTAACATGAGTAGCTGCACTGGAAATCAAAACCCTAACCCTGGCTAGAGATGTCACGGAAACAGATCAACAGATCATCACCAAGTCAATGTCGAAATTCTGAAAACGTGATTCTACAGTACCGAAGCTACTGCCGCGGCTTGAGCCTAATGCTGTCCTGCCGCTTACAGCTGCAAACAGCTAACGTTAACCAGATTTCAACACAGGAGGTGCCATTGATTTACATTATGATGCGTTCAGGCTCTAGTCGGAAAAGGTGAGTGAAAAAATTTGTATTGGGTGAAGATAAATTCTAACGTTATCATGACGTGTTCAAATAGATGAGAGGGAATTATGACATGTTTAACTTCCTAAGAAAAAAAGTATGCAAACGGTAATAAAGGAGTGTATGTTGAAGTACACAGGATTTATTGTTTCACTCTGTTTTTTTACCGTGGTATGGAATTGGTATTGAGAATCGTGAAATTTCACTGGTATTGGTGTCGACTACTAAATTTCTGGTATTGTGACATCCCTAACGCTGGCAGTGTTATAACTACTGCCTATAAGCTTCACACCACCACTACCTTTACTTCCATCGTTAAAATGTTACTCACCATTAGAATCCCACTATACAATAGCCAGATTTACAACAGTGAGGCTTTTTGCGGCAGTTTTTCAAGTGCAGAGATGTGACTTGCATGCATGAAACAGGTGTGAAACTCACCTCAAAGTCCTCCAGGGGGAACTGCAACATGTCTCTGAGGACATCACTGAGGATTTGCGTCTTCCTCTGCACCAGCACATTTTCATAGTCAAGCGGCTCGATCACCTTCGGCTTGACCTGGAGAACACAGACGGAGCACTCTGTTACCGGGACAGTTGATGCAAGTTCACAAATACTGGTAGCTCTAAGGGTAACATACATGCAAAGATACAGAGGAAATATACTTAGCACATGTATTTTTTGTTGTTGTTGTTGCATTTTACAACTTTATTAACTAGATCCAGTAGAGAGATGATGGGAAATGAGGAAGGAGAAAGATGGATAATGACATCCAACACCGACCCCCGGTCGGAGACAAACCTGTCAAGCACTACTCACTTTATTAACAAAGCATCCTAAGGCCGTTATCAGGTAAAACTCATCCAATGAGAGTGAAATTGGAGTTACTGATACCCTGCAAGCGGGGTAAAATATAAACTAAGACAACATTATGCTATTAAATATTATACTTTCAATTAGAGTAAAAGAGACTATGGAAAATGAAAACTACATTCAATGAGAGCAAAGAAGAGGACTTGAATTCAAGCAGTGGCAGTGCAATACTGTCTTTGGTCAACATATCTGATGCCTGAACGCAGCATCTAACACACTACACGTGTAATAAATAACAGTAGAGTGCACACTAAGAAACAATTTTATCTTTGTACCAGTGGTTGCGTTAGACTTTCTCGTTGTCCGTCATTCTAATGCTCAGGGTTGTAAAAATTCTGTCATAATCTGTTATTGCCTGTCATTTCGTATTTTCATTTTTAATGATAATAAGACAAATGCCTATTTAGAGATGAATCATTTTTTCCCGTAGTCTTTTCCTCGGAGAGACGACATGACGATGAACCTGCGCTAGCTGTCACACTGGAAACTGGAATAACCAGTGACTCTCTGTATGTGGGATTTCCCAATTCCCACTCGCTTCACCGGGAGGATATCCCGCAGCATGCGCTCCTTCTGCACCAGCGGCGCAGCTGCACCGACACCGCTCTGTGACCTGTAATCACAGACACGCTCCAAAGTCCAGTCCGTCAAAATGACTGATGACCTTCCGATTTTTCCGTGTTTGTTAAAAAAAATCCAGTCAAAGATGGACAATATTTGGTTAATGCAACCTCTGCTTTGTACATGTTAAACAGTGTTTACTATTATAGTCAGATGATGTGGCACACAAAGCAGCAAAAAAACAGAAAAGCTGATAGGATATTCTTAGTTTCCAAGCCAAATCAAGCAAATGAAACGTATAGCTGTGCACAGGAGCAGAGATGGTGCTGTGCATAGACAGGCCTTTACTGTACAAAAAGTTTGATTGATCCAACAAAGCTGTCACATTGGATTTTACCAACATATGTTATGTGTTGGATACACTTCAGACTACGTCTATCGGGGCTCCATCTGCTCAGAGCAAATGGATCCGCCTCAGCAGTGGGAAGGTCTTGATGAGCTTATCCCTCCGTGAGAGCAAACATGCATGACGTGTATGTCAAGGAAACAATCACACTCCCTTTCAATTATAGAGGCACTACATGCAACACAATTATCCTCCACATTGTAAAACAAACAATCCACCATCATCCGCTCTCACTTTTATCGTATGTGACGAGAATCCCTAATCGGAAGTCTGTTTGCAAACGCTATGTTGTTTTATAGCCGACTCTCAAGAGCAGATGTGTCTATGTTATCTAAAGGTGATTACGGGTTTACGGTGCATCATGTCATAGTGTCTGCATAATGTTAAAGCATTGGCAGAGGCTGGAGAGGGCTTATGCAATGCAAAGATACAGTAGCCATTAAATGGAAAGTCAGCTGTCAACACTTGTAGCTGATGGGACGGCAGAATAAATCTTACAGCCAGCGAGACGGCAGAGTGCAAAACGAACAGTGACACATCGCCAGATTTCAGTGCTGAGTGACAGCACAGCCCACATGTTGCCTCCACATCTGGGGCTGATAATACTAGCATGATCTCAGAGGGAGAGTCATGGATATTGACCTGCTTAAATGCATGTTGCTAGCAACCTTGTTAATAACAGAGCACAGCTCACACTGAGGACAGAGGGGGCAAGACCTTGTATCAAGGACAAGGAGGGGATAGCAGAACAGAGACGGTGCCACCATGTCTGCCAGCTAAAGCAGGCTGTGACATTATCAGTCAACCGCTTATTCTCAGCTTTATCCGATTATAACACAAACTGTTTTTTCTCTCTACATGAGAGAGGAAAAAAAAATAGAGGCTGATGCTGACCTGTCTACAAGCAGGACAGGTAAATCAGGAAGGAATTAAAGACATTGGAAATATAAGATGTGTGCGTGGGTGTCTCGCTTGAACTGAATGAAAAAGCCTAAAATATCTATACACAGACCAGACAGCCTGTACCAGACAGTGAAACCTTAAGAACACCGAGTACACACAGATGCGTTGTCATTATTTACCAGGAAATAAAAAACGATGACACGCAAGTAGACAAACCAGGGGAATTCATTCTGCAAGTGAGAGGAGTTCAGGTCAGGAGCGAAAAGAGAGTCTTGCATTTTGTTGCTTCACCAGAAAACCTTTTACTGTCCAAATATCACACCTGCAATTAAAAGAGATTCTGATATTTAAAAGGAGCAGTGTGTAGGATCTGGCGATATCTAGCGGCGGCGAGAGCGGCGGCGAGAGCGGCGGCGAGAGCAGCGAGTAACTTTATTGACTCCGGCCTAAGCAGGAAAAGTTAAAAGCCTTTGGTTTGTCCGTTCTGGGCTATTGTAGAAACATGGCACCGTGAAGAGGACCCGCTCTCTATGTAGATATTAACGGCTCATTCTAAGGCAACGAAAGCACAACGATTCTTATTTTCAGGTGATTATACACTAGTGAAAACATACTTATTGATATATTCCATTTCTGCCAATAAATCCCTCTAATTGTTACACACTGGTCCTTTAAAGTAGCTGCTAAAAGATTTGACCACATTATAGAGATGGTGCCCTCTTCTCACCAGTGATGGATTCATGACCCCACCCTGTTGCTGCTGACTATTGCTTCACTCCAAAGCCCTCCGGGCTCTTCTACATTGCTTTGTCAGTGACCAGTGAAGGTGGTCAACCACACAGTACACTCAGCACTGAGTAAGAAAATGAACATACATAAGCAAGTGCTCCGTCATTCCCTCAACCCACAGTGCTGACCATAGTCAATGTATCTAGTCCAACTTTTATTCTATTATTGTGGTATCAGTCCTTGGAAATGGATTTTTAAATGTGTTGTTGACTGAAAATAGTGCACTTCTGTGTCTATTTCCTATATTTCTAGTGTTTCTAAAATACCACATAAATATTTTTGAATACTTTTCAAAAATAGAATAAGACCAGAACAATGCAAGCTGCATGTTTCACGTCACGTCAACAAACAGTCATTCCTGGAAAGCCCATGAAACAGAAACTTACGAAGCCATCTCCTCCACTCCCTCTCCACAGTGATCTAACAGCTGTTTAGTTGCAGCACCCACTCCTCCCATCACTGCACCCTCTCACAGCAATGAACAATGGTGCTGTGTAGTGCCTCTCCACTAACTAATACATTCAATCTGTGTATCTGCTTCCGTCTTCTTCACATGGCTCTCTAGAGATCCAACTGGACATCTTCATCGCAGGGCGGGACATTATCACTGTCGTCGACTTTTAAGCCACATAAAATGTTTTACAAGCCAAGGTCATCTTTGAGAATAAACTGGAGGAAGCTGTGTCCTGCTTCCCTCCAGGTGTTTAAGTGCTGGTAAAGTTCAACACTCCTCTGTGCTGGTGCTAACGTTGCAAATTCTGAATGGGAGTTGGCGATGTTGCGTGTAATCAAAGAGATGACAAAAGTGAAGCAGCACAGACGCTCACATGACACCTGTTTCGGGGCTTTATGACTGTGGTTAACCTTTGGAGCACTGCACGCTGTAAAAGATGTACTCATATATCAGAAAAGCTTTTTTAACATCAACCAAAAAGTCTCATTTATAAAACTCCTTCAATGACTTACCACCACCTGTGGCACGGTGTCTACCTCAGTCTCAGCTGCAGCCAAGCTCTTGTACTGCTGCGGACCCTCAATGACCAACTCCTTCTTTGGAGCTTTACTAGCCCTCCCTTGCATTGTCAACAGCTGTGGTAAGATATCTCCGAACTAGATCCCAAAGAGAGGCGGACAGCCAGCATATCCGATGGAGAACAATCCTGGTGCTGGAAAAAGTTAGTGAAGTTTGTATTTCTCCTCACAGACTCGTGTTATACACCCTCCCTTCTCAGACTGCTCCGTCTGTCTGAAAGCAGTGGACTCACACCCAGGCGGAGGAGATGGCCCCTCCTACACTCAGCTGTGCTGCCTGGGGGAGTTAAACAACCTCACACACCATCATACTCACACACACACACACAAACACACACACAATGAGGCTATTTGACCCGACGCTATCCACCTGCACGGTGACACAGGCTTGACAAACAAAAGATACACATTCCTCAAGTATTACAGTTTGGTCAGGGACTGTCCACGCCTTGTGCGGGACAGCTGAAATAAGAGCTGAAGTTTCATCAAGAGGAACAAGCCGGGGGAGAATGGGACAACAATGGGGCAGTTCGTGTCGCAATATTCAAAGAAACCACTCAAGCATCTGCAGAATAACATACAGTACGAGGGCACCAACTAACAAATCAGCTGTAGCGATTTAGAAGTGATTTTCTGAGCAAACATCACAGATAAGCTGCCAGGCTGAGCTCATCAGATTGTAGCAGGACATGAGCAAATCTTGACCCACATTAACCGCTAAAGCGTGAATCTTTAAACTCTTTCTGAATCAGCAGTGCAGCATAAATAGTCATCATAAACTGTGACAGTCAAACATTAGTCACTGATGTGTTTATTGCCGGCTCTGGCTCCACTGTATGACTGTACCGGAGATAGTAACTGTTAGTAATCAGAGTTTGAGATTAGCTTCTGTCTCGCTGCTTGTTGATGCAACTGCTGGAGGGGCATTCCAACACACACGGCTCCAGTCAACCCACCGAGGAGTGGGCCCGACCTACAGATTCCTCGGTGGGCCACAGCAGGGGAGGATGTTATCTTTTCACGCCTGTATCTAAGCTTAATGTGAAGGGGGGTGGGGGGGCAGGGCCAAGTCAGCTGCTCCCCTCCCACAGTCACATGCCCCAACGGGCCCCACACAGGGGTCGGTATTATGGTCAAAATTGTGATATAAATAAGAAGATTTTTCTCATATCAACATATATCACAATAAAGAAAATCAATACAACAGATCAAGTAATGCAAGCGTTGTCAATGACTTGTTTATATTCGGCACAACTACACAATCAGAAACCCCATTACTACAATGTCAGATTTCACTTTTGCTGTGAGCCAATGTCTGTGTGACTCAGTGGGTTGATTGAAGGCAGGTGTGTCTGGGTGTGCCTCCACTCTGTGGTCTACTTATGCCACATGCATCAAACACTGCTGGCACTCGCTCTTCTAGGTTTCTCCATGTGCAGGTATTGTACAGTATGCATGTGAAATTTAAGTGAATCTCAGAATAACGAAATTAAGAGCACTCATTCGGTTTCTCTGTGTGCAGATCTAAAGATAGAGTTGGGCTTTCTGAAGGTTTAAGTGCGTTGCCAGCCCAGTCCATGGCGGTGGCTTAGCGAGGACGGCCTTTGGGTGACGTGTTGTCAACTGACTGAGCCCTTGGACTGTTTTCCCCTCCCTTCCTATAGTACTGACCTCTTTTAAGTAGTTTGAGTAATTAGAGTATGGCCACAAGCCCCGGGTGGGCAACAGGATACCCCCTTAGTTTCACCTTACCCTGCAGGCCCAGACACACCAAACAGATATCAAAGAACTAGCGGCGATGAAGGCCGACTGTTAGCCCGTGTCCTGGCCAAAAAGTTGCACTCGAACAGACCGCAAAGACTACAGCCGACCGCCAACTACCACGTACGTCTTGCGCCTGCATGGGATGAAATAATGCTCCATACCAGCAGGTAGCGGTAGTCCGTATTCGTCATTCAATAAGGGAAATCGGAAGACCGAGGACTGCGGGTATACAAGCCATTGTTATGATGGTCATGTTGTCGTGAAAATATCCGTGTATTGGAATGATCAGATGTGAAAAATGAGAAGAGCCTTCTGTGTGTGTCCTCTTGACTTTATTCATTTGCTTGCTTTTCCTCACTTCTGTTTCTCTTTTAGTGCCAACAGTGGGGGACACACAGCAAAAAACTAGGGCGTCAGACGCTCACCGACGGCCCCAAATTGGTGCGTCAGGGCCTTAATGTGTGAACCCAACCTAAGCCCTCACCCCACCCACTGAAGGCAGCTCTAAGTTGAACACTATTCAAAGAGAAAACAGACTTTGACACAAGATCAGGTCCCTCCTGTCATGAGAAAAGTTGACTATGAAGTGAACTGCCCTCTGGCATAGAACCAGATCAGCACACCTCGATCCATGCGTGGACTGTGTGTGTGTGTTTAAGGGATATAAGCTGATCCTCCGCATGCAAGCAGGCTCAATAGTGAAGTGAGCTACAAATCAGTGTCATCCTGGGTGCATGTCAGCTCACCAAGTGGGGGTTTAAGAGCAGCAAAGTCAGTCATCATACGCTTCCTGTCTCAGATAGCTGTGTGTTTTAGCTATTGTTGAACTGAAATGCTTCAGTTCATCCTGTAAATAAGATGCTTTCCAGAAAACTACAAATTTGGCAGGATAATGAAGCATGCATCAGGACCACATTTGTTATGACGACTTCTCTATATTTCATTGGATGTTAATCATAACCAGAATTCCAGTTTGGATGCTCACTACAGACAGCGCAGTGTACTCCTCCCCCTCCTCTAACCACAATCCTCGGGCCAATTTCATCAGATATCTTTGTAAAACACATGCTTGTTTACTGTATCACACTCTGTGATTCATGCTATAGTTAAACACGGTTTCACTGAAAACTAAATTTAAGTCATTTTGCATTTTGACCAATTACTCTCTACAGGAAGCCACTTTATTGTTCGATAAAAATGCAATTTGGTGGACTATCTATTCATCTATACACTAAAGCATGCAGGTTACAATGATAAGCCACTAGCATCATTGGACATAGTGTGCATAGAGTAATGCTACATTACACGTCCTAGATGTCTGACTTTGATCTCTGAGTTTGTACAAAGGCAAGCTTCCTCTCCCAGACATCTCATATCTGCATCAACAAGAGATAAACTTCAGACAGACTTCCTTTCTACGCTGCAGCTCTGGTGCAGGATTCCCAAGTGAGTGACAACTACAAGTGACAACTAAAGACCTTGCAATGTCATGCAGATTTATCCATGGAGACCAATACAAATGTATTTCTTTGGGGCAAGTTGGCATTTGGGTCTGAGCAGGAAGGACCACTGAGCCATTTTAGTGGCACAACAAACACTTGTGTTGAGCAGCAAAGTGTTCCCAGAAGCAGACTGACAGGATGTTTTTGAAAAAGTGTATTCTGCTCAAATGCAGTTGAATATGCCCTGTGCTCAGTGTGAATAAGTAGTGTACAAAAAGAGACTGTTTCATACATTGATGACTGCACGCAGGGATGGAAACCAACCCAGGCTGAGCAGTGATTCAGAGGTCTGGAACTGGGCTAAATCCAATCAGTCATTATTTAAGATATAATTCATTAAAAGGTTCTGGTTTTGTCCTCTAAAGCCATTTGGGATTTTTGCTGGTTTTAATTATGTGTCAACACTGAGTCATTTTATGACAAAGCTGGAGAGAAAAACTAACAAAGGAATTAATTCAAATTCATGACGCCACATCGTCTTGCAATAATGAAAAGATGTAATTTATCTTTATATAATTATACGTAATACAAATTATTTTGAATAACAGTGTTGTTACATGTTCACATTTGGTTAGCACAACATATGTCAGAGTATAATAACTCTTTTAACATCTCCACCCCTGATGCAATCCTGACCAGACTCACAATAGCTCAAAACTGTTTAAGTATACCGCTGTATCAAGTGCATTACAGTACTTTACTGCCTATAGTTGTCCAGATTTGGACAGTTGGTGGATTCCTTGCTCTTTTTTCCTCTCATTTCAGTTTGTTGTTATCGTTGAGCAATTTTTCCACGCATTTTTTAAATTTTTCCACATCTATCAAGTTGTAATGCTCAGCCTGGACGGGACTACGACTAGGCTTCTTGATTACTTAACACAGGCTTGATGCAATCTCCAGGCCTTCCCAGCGTGAGCCAAAGCAAAACAGGGTGTAACCTGGAATGTAACAAAAACATGGCCCACCCCTCGCCGCCCCGCTACAGCAGCAGCAGCAGCAGCAGCAGGACCAGGACCCACCATCCTGCAGCCTGTTTTCAGTCCATTCCCTAGAGAGTACTGAACTGTGAGCTGGGAATGAGATTTTAACATGGAGGTAATAATGACACCATACCGTGTCTACACCCTCTCCTAATAACGTTACTGTAGTAGGACATGGGATACAATGGCATCAAAAATAACAGGATGCAATCATGAGGCAAAGACAGTCGTCTCGCACAACAGAGTCTCGAGAAACTGTACAGCAGTGCACACAATAATACAATCTGTTTTAGGGCTGGGACGATACACGTATCTCCCGATTTGATACTATCACGATACTCGGGTGCCGATTCAATATGTATTGTGATTTTTAAATATTGCTATTATATGAGTATTGCGATATAATATTACGATTTATTGCATTTTTTTTGTCTTGTTTTTGTCTTTTTTAACACTAGACCATGAGAAAAAGTTGAATCATACACTTCTAGAGACTTTTACTTCAGAGAATATCTAAATGAATACAGTAAAAATGTTTGATGTCCTGAAGTCAAATATATCAGTCATTATCAGGCACTATTTACTGAATTTTTTCCAGCACCCCAAAGATCAAAGAATAGACATTTCCCTTACAAATTAGTGATATTTTCTTTCTAATTTATAAGAGACATGTAATGTTTTTTTTACTTCTGGTGAATAAAATTCAATATTATTTCCATCTATGTTATTTGTATAGACAGTACAGTTTGTTTAACACCATATTTTGAAAACCGGACATAGTCACACGTGTATACTTCCGCTAACTTCGCCAAGTCCGTTGCTAGCTCATACATCCATGGTCAGCTCCATCGGGCCGTTTGCATGTGTGGTGTTTACCACTTTGGATTTAAAATGTGAGGGTGCAGGTTGTATCCACGCCGACCCTCCGCCGCTTTCTGCTTTCCCGTATCGGCTCGCTGGGGCCGGCTGCTTTTGTTTTGTTTGACGGATATGGAACGGATATGGTGTCATGTCACTCAAACTACAACAATAAAAGCGGTAACTTCCTTCTACCTCCGCATAGACTCAAATGAAGCAAATATATTGATTCTGGTAAAAAATCAATTCTATTAATCTATTCTTATCCTAATCTACAGGTCAAGAGACAAGCATTTAGGACCACTTTATTGATCAGTGCAAGCCTTAAATGTACCAGTAATGAATATGAATAATGCTGGCGTTGAATCTGTGGGAAAAATCAAACTGCTGTTACCAGAATGTCTTTTAAGTACATGAGTGCTGGAGATAATGGTTTAATGTATCAGTCAGCAAGAGAGCAACACACACACACACACACACACACACACGCACACACAAATGCTGTGACGTCTGAAGCCCTCCTCAGAGCAACGTCAGGGTGGCTGAAAAGTAGGAAGCAATCACCAAGAAAAACAACCCTGTCGCCGAGCAAAGTGTGCTGTTGTTTTACTGTAAAGCCATTAAGCTAAGACATGAAAGCTGCAGGGAGGGTGATCTTATTGATTGTCAATGTTCTCACTCAGTGATGCGAACACAGTGTGTATGTAATGCTGGTTAACTGTCAAATGTTACACCTTTAGAGAGATATCAACGAGAAAACAAGAGCAGAGCAGAATAAATGTTTATGTAATGATATAGACAGTACTGCACTATATACAGGAAATTCCTATATGGAGGACAAAAAGTGACTTAATCATCAATAAATAAATACACAGCTAAATTCTGAAATACAGAAATATTAAAATGAATACACTAAATATAGAAATAAGTACTGAAATACAAACAGAAATAAATAATAGGGCTGTCAAAGTTAATGCGATAATGCGTTAACGCAAATTCATTGTTACGCTACTAAGTTCTTTAACGCAATCAATTTTTCGGAGGTTGTAGCAGGCTCAGTTTTAAAGCTAGAGTGAAGATAATGGATTCAAATGAAACTAGAAAACCTAAGGAATCCATTACCAAAGTAATGTCATACTTGTCATGTCATGCTTGTCACGAAGGAGGTTAAATAACGCTCCAAACTTGCGCTAAATTTTTTTTTTTATCCCCTTAACAGACATGCCCACTTTATGATAATCACATGCAGTTTGGGGCAAGTCATAGTCAAGTCAGCACACTGACACACTGACAGCTGTTGTTGCCTGTTGGGCTGCAGTTTGCCATGTTATGATTTGAGCATATTTTTTTATGCTAAATGCAGTACATGTGAGGGTTTCTGGACAATATTTGTCATTGTTTTGTGCTGTTAATTGATTTCCAATAATAAATACATACATATATTTGCATAAAGCAATTATATTTACATAATAACATTTTGAACAGATAAAAAATGTGTATTTAATTTGCAATTAATCACGATTAACTACTTTAATCGATTGACAGCCCTAATAAATACATAAAATTAATAAAATTGCACATTAATAAATAAAAGAACATACATATAAGAAAATGCTGAAATAAATAATGAAATTCTGAATTGAATAAATAGATGCATAAATAATTAATAATGAATTAATTGGTAATTAATTGGGACCAATCTTGCTTTATAGTGAGGTAAGGACCACCAACCTCATTAACATACAGACAAATAAATAAATAAATGAAAGAAATCTAAAAAATATAGGAATAAATACATTTTAAAATGTAGAAATATGGAAGCACATAAATGTAATTTTGTAGAAGGGTAACATTAAATTAAAGACATTATTTATTTCCCGGTTTTTAATTTATCTATTGACGCAACTATTCAGCATATTTATTTGTTTATGAATAAGTACGTTTTTGTCCTCCATATTATAAGAATAGGCTCAGGGAAGATTTCGCAATGTCATATTAAACACACATGTTTAAAGTGAGAGCATGACGCATTTTAGTCAAGAAGGAAAGGAGAGCATTAGTCAAGTAATTGAATCTATTAAATGGATTTAATCTGTAAATAGTTTCTGCTTGATGACATGCAGAGCTGGTTAAGTATTTCATCAACTCCCCAAAACAAGGAACTTTTAAACATAGCATAATTGATTCGTTAGGCATGGTTCATTGAAAGTAAAACCATCACAGGTCTGAGTTCGAAGCATTAGGCTACTCCCAAAACATCATCGGATAAGAGGCGCTTTTATCTGTTACCAAGCTTGCGTCACCACTTTCTCTCTCTTTCCCTGCAACAACATTCCTCTGATAAAACCAGCAGACACCTCAACGCTCCTCAACGCTTCTGTTACAGCATCCAAACATTTCAAATAAATAACGGGGGGAAACTGAACCTTTGTGAAAGCAAAGAATAATGATACAACACTGAAAGGTGTTCTTCTTGATAGCTTTCTGGAGAGCAAGAGAGAAACATGACACTCCTGAATTACAACAGCATAATACACATTGATGCATTAACTCAAATCAGTGACTTGTATTTCTGAAGGCAGATCACTTCCTGACACTGTGATGAGAGTTTCCATGAGGAAGGAAAAGGCCGAGCTGTTGCAATCAGCGAGTGAAATAACAGAGCGGTGAAAAAGCCAGAATAGTTCGTTTAATTACTTAATGCATGCCTAGAGAGTACAGATCAGCCTCCCACAGACAGCTTTGTCTGTGAATGTGTGTGTGTGTGTGTATAAACGAGTGTGTGTCTGGCCTTTAACCCCATCATCTCCATTTTTAAATTCCCAGAAATAATGACCTGCTGCAATCAGAAGGAATTAAAAGGGCAAACATAATGGCCTATATCTTTTTATAACCAGGCCTAATGGATTGAAAAGGTGCAAATAGTGACGAGGGACAACGTCCCGTACAGAAAAGACTGCGTGAGCTGCTGCTCAATTTGAGATATTCTTGTAGAAAGCTAAAGTCAGTGTATATATATATACAGAACAAGACAAGCCCTATATCCAGTGGTGCCCAAAAACTGACAAAAACAGTAAAGTTATCAGATGTGTCAAAAATAACTGACAACAAAGTTACGTTGCTAAATTAAAGTTTCACAGACTGACTCTTATCCGGTTAGCCTGATGGCAAAAAAGCTAATGAAAATAACATGAGCAGGTGGAAAATAAATACAAGTATATCAGCCTTTATAAGAGTCAATTAATTATATCAATTGATTGGGTGTTAAGGAAAAGGATATAGCTTTACATTTTTAACTCTATTCTTATTATCCAACTAACAGTGTTATTTATTCAGTTCTATGTTTTACTCGTCTCATAACCTTTTACTGCCATACAGTTACACTTGTCTCTGACAAAAATGTGTTAAGCAAACCACATCCCCTGCACACATTTAACTATTGATTTTGTAAGACTGCTAAATGCCGACGGAGGATTAATTGACCCCGTCTGGATGATAAGACCATCCCTGAGCCAAGAGAAGCAACCATGCCCTTGACCTAATTCCCTGCTCTCAGCCGGGGCCACTGTCACTCTGCTCTCTGCTGCGAAATCTGATGAACCAGCGACGGGAAGGAGACATCACACACGCAGTACAGTAAGTAAACACAAACGAGAAGGGCAAGACAAGCTGGTACGGAGCAGCAGAAGCCCTGCCAAGCCCGCCGGTTCGCAGATGAAGAGCGGTGATTGATTTCCAGCAGACACAGAGCTCACTGTCCCCCCCCCTCACCCCCATCCCGGCCCTCAGAGGCTTTAACCCATGCAGCAGCGCTTAGTGAGAGGCAAGATCCAGCCCTCCCACTGCCCTACATTTTATACTGTTAACACTCATGGCTACATATGCACAAGGCTGAAATGAGGATGATGATTATTTTTGCTGTAGTTGCATCTATAATCTGTCAAATATGAAAGGCATGAGTACCAGTGCCAGGAAAATGAACACCAGCAGGTGTAGTTTTGTGTCAATACGGGGGAAAGGCTGCATACTTTACATATACTACTACCATTAACATCTGAATCATTTATCATATTCATGTCCTGCATTTTGGCATCTTAATAAAAGAAATCAGGTAAGGAATGCAGCATAAATCATTTGCAAATATGTCTCAATAAAAGACCAACTTAGACACAGTTCTATAAGGGGAATAATGCATACAGTATGTTTTAGGCTTTTAAAGACAGCACTCCATACACATCATGCATATGTGCTGAAACAATAAGTACAGAAGTCGATGAGTTGACCAACAGAAAATGAATCAACAGCAATTTGGATCAGTCATTTATCAAGCAAAAATGCAAAACATTTGCTTCTCAAATGTGAGGATTTGCTGCTTTTCTCTGTTTTATATAATTTGCCGTTAGCTATTAATTAATCTCATCACTAGTTTTATGATAGAGCAGCATTATGAGACAGCTGACTGAGCAGAAAAAATAGTTTGAAATTAAATTTACACCAAACTCAGTGGCATTTGCCATTTCACTAAAAGGAGGAGTCTCACTGAGCTACTGTTTTATGATGTGTAGTTTAGGGCTGAAACAATCAGCCGCTTAATCGATTAGTGGATAAGCAGAAAGCTAATTGTCAAAAATTTTGATAAACAATTGTTTAATTAATTTATCATTCACTGCTTTCCTGCTTTTTAAAATATGAGGATTTCCGCTTTTCTCTGTTTTGTATTAAAGATGGGTTTTGGACTGATATTAGGAGAAACAAAAAATGTTGATGAAAGATGTTGCAGCTCTAATATATATGGATATATCTATATATTTGTCCATTTGAATGTAATGAACAGCACAAAACTAAACATATTGTGTCTGCACACACACACACACACACACACACCTTAAGTACTCTCGGTGTTGGCAGTGCACGCGACTCTCTCCGACTCAGCGCTCGCTCAGCCTCAGATGGCCCAATGGGCTCAGCTGCTCCCTTACAGATGTAGCCACTACAGTTCCTCTCTAAGACCGTACGCAGCCCGTCAATCACAACCGTGCTGGTGGTGCACCCCATTCCTCCAGGTCCAAACAGGCATCAGTCAGGAGAGCCTGCCAGTGACCCAGTTTCCTTGATCGTCCCCTGCTCCTCCCTGGTCCATGATCTCTAACTTTGACCAGCAAATCCACAGCTCCTGACCCGGGGAGAAGAGCGCTGGAGTCCAGGCAAAAAAAGGATCCAGAGAGGAGAGCCGGCTGGAGGATGAAATTATGCACACACAGAGTCTCACTGTAATTCCTAGCTGCCCCAGTCTGTGCTCGTAGGAATACCTCAGTCAGCAGACGAGATACAGTGAGTGAGTGAGGTAGAGCAGAGAGCGAGGGATGGGGGGGATGAAGGATGCTGTGTGAGCTCTGCTGCAGCTTCAACCAATGCTGAGCTTCGGAGCAACGCGAGCTCGCATGTGCATCTGTCTCACTTACTAAGTCACTATAGCTCGTTCTCCTCTTGAGCCACTACGTGCATTTCCTATCTTCATTCTTTTCATTTCCACATTTGCATAATGTAGATTTGACTACACATGAAATGAATTAATCCCTTTCATTTTGTACTCCACAAAATGAGACTCCTTTTGGGAGCCGGATGAATAATTGTGAAATAAATGGGTTACAATAAATGCGGTCTTATATCCAGAGGGAGAGTCTGATTCCATGGTCAGGCAAACAGCAATATGGCTGAATGCTTATTTAGTTCAGCTGAGAAACCAGAGCCACAGGCAGAACAAATGGATGAATCACATTGAATGGATGGCATATAGTATGCAGCAGTAAGCAGCCTGTGTTACAATGAAAAATACAATATGAATAGCAAAATATGTTCATTTCTCCATTAAATACTTCATAAAACAAATGAAATAATCAAAAGGGACAAATTTACTACAATAAAATGAAATGCTGTGACCTGACTCGAGCCTCAAAGACATCTCGGTTTACAAAACATACCAAGGCCATGGGAGGATTTAAGCCTTTTAGGCCAAGACATCAAACAGGGAGTCTTTTTTTCCTATAAAAGATTAGCTGTTGCTTGATCACAAGCTGGCCATTCTGTCAAGTACAGACAAAATTTGATCATACACGGGTCTTTTAAATGCCAGGGAATGATTCATCCGCTAGCGTGGCCTTTGACTTAAATGTCTCAAGACTTCAATGAGGAAAACAAAAGATTAAAGCAGGAAATATGTTATAAAACGGTGCAAATGGAAAAATCACTTTCCTGTCTCTATTGTTTGTCTTTCTGCAGGACATTTGCAAAGACACTCATACTTAGTCCTTACTACAAAAACCCAACATAAAAATACAGCTGTGGGTTATAACTCTCTTAAAAGTAGGGTTGTCAAAAGTTATATATTATCGCGATAATAACGCAAATTCGTTTAACCCCTCTAATTTCTTTAACGCATTACTGCAACTTGCAATTTTTAAGTTGTAGCAGGTTGATGTGGCCCGGGAAAGGGAAGTTTGGGGTCCCCTGCTGGAGCTGTTGCCCCCGCGACCCGACCCCGGATAAGCGGTTGAAAATGATGATGATGATGATGATGATGATGATGATGATGATGATGATGATGATGATGAGGCTCAGTTTTAAAGCTAGAGTGAAGATACTGGCATCATACGAGACTAGGAACCCTAAGGAATCCATTGGCACCAACCATTTCCAAAAATAATGCTCCAAGCTTACGCTAAATTTTGGCGAGGAAAAACTGCCATGGCCATTTTCAAAGGGGTCCCTTGACCTCTGACCTCAAAATATGTGAATGAAAATGGGTTGTATGGATACCCACGAGTCTCCCCTTTACAGACATGCCCACTTTATGATAATCACATGCAGTTTTGGGGAAACTAACAGCTATTGGGCTTGAGTTTGCCATGTTATGATTTGAGCATATTATTTATGCTAAATGTAGTTTCTCGACAATAAGTGTCATTGTTTTGTGTTGTTAATTGATTTCCAATAATAAATATATATATACATTTGTATAAAGCAGCATATTGTCCACTCCCATGTTGATAAAAGTATTAAATACTTGACAAATCTCCCTTTAAGGTATATTTTGAACAGATAAAAAATGTGAGATTAATTTGCAATTAATCGCGATTAACTATGGACAATCGTTATTAGATATTTTAATCGATTGACAGCCCTAGTTAAAAGACATTTGACAAACAGCCGTTGTCTACCTGCTACGGTTGACCATATTTCACCCTCTGATTATGAGGAAAAGGGAGAGGGGGGGGCAAGGAAACAGGGCATCTTGGTTTATTTATCGTGGCTTCTTCCCTTCCTGCAGCTGCATGTCGCACACTCAAAGACTCCTTATGACCTCAAGGGGAATTGTCAAAAGAATCCTGCTTGTCACAGTGGCACGCAGATGCTGTAGCTACTGAAATACACTAAGTCCCACTGGCAGCAGCTGCACTAACCTCCATTACGCTTAGAAACAAAAACATCCATCTGTAAACTTCCTTTTAGAGATCGACCAAGTGAGAAACTTTCACCTTTTATTAAGTTACATTAAAAGGTGCTGACACCATCACGCCCTTACAAATACATTAACACACACACAAGCGCATGTCTGGAGAAAGTGAGGTGATCCCTTACATCATGATGGTGCACTATGCAATAAGTGCATGCACGCATTTCTGCCTGCTGCTGTGTTAATATTTCAGTAGTGCTTGACACACTGAACTACATTTGAGTGTACGATGAGAGGAGCTGCGGAGGAAAGCAGCTGAGTAGATGAGAGGATTCAGTAAGAGAGAGAAAGAATGGGAGAGAGATACTGGGGGGGAAGGAGGGACAAGAATATGATTATGCCTATTGAATTTTTAGGAAATACATCTCGTCTTTGGTTTATCCCTTTTCTCACACCTCGGATCCAGTCTCCATCCCCCAGTCGCTGCAAAGAAGGATTTTAGGCTTACTATATAAAATAACAAGAAGCAATCTGGCGTAAAAGTGGTGAAACTGCAAAGTCATAAATCCCCTTTTTGAGGCTGTATAGACGAGAAGCAACAGGTTTTCTTTAACTTGAACTCTTTCTTTTTTGGACACTGAGTGCAGATTCCACAAATGTGTACGTTACTTAGTTTGAAGAATATGGGCATAGGTGGCGACATCGTGGCAAATCTATTCCCTATTGATTAAACTGTGTTAGAAAACATACTTTTTATTCATTATTCCTTTTGGAACAGCCAGCTTTCAATGATTTCTGCCAGTTATCATTACTAAGTGGGTACCAACTTAAATAGGAGCTCGACAAAGTGGACAATGATGCACGACTACAAGCACACCTTGTTTGAAGTGTCACAGCTGGTGGTCATAAATCTTTTGCCCTGAGGACACAGATTCTTGTTTTGCATGTAAGGACAGGTCTGCAGCAATGCAGTGAGGCTGTTGCAATACTGTAGTAGTTAGTAGTTTGACTTTTTTGATAGAGACGGTAGAGATACAGACAGGAAACACTGGGAGAGTGGGATGGGGAATTGGCTGGTATGCTTAACCACTAGGCCACCATGACCTGAAAACATGTGGATTATAAATACATCGCAGGAAAAATATTCCAGACCAGACTAGGGGTGTAAGAAAATATAGAAAAAGATATCGTGATATTATGTTTTGTGATACTGTATCGACTCTCAAAAACACTGAATCGATTTTGAATTAATAGTTTACATGCAAAGATGAACTCAGTCAAAACTTTCCCCCAGGAAGAGCTGGAAAATGTTGCTGGGGAGAGGGACGTCTGGAATTCCCTATTAAGCCTGCTGCCCCCACGACCCGGCACCGGAGAAGCATAGGAAAATGGATGGATGGATGACAACACAAACATGCTCAGCAATTCTTTTTTCCTGACATCAAAATAGAATTTAAGCCCAACAATGCAAATTTGTGATTCAAGACTTTTGGCTATAAATTAAATTGACTTTTTAGAGGAATGCCCATGAGAAGCTACAGTTGGTTGAGACTGGTACTGTATAATCTGATCACAAGAGCTGAATGAGCATGAAGTGGCTGCCACTAAAAAGCTAAAATGATGCAGTGGCATAGGCAGCTCTGCGACATTCCAACCAGGATGCGTTTTGCTGGACCAGCCAACCACGTAGCTACCAAATCCTTGGTTTGAATCCAGCCCTGTCACTCCCATATTTCCTGTAACTCTCCATGTAAAACCTACTGGGGAAAAAGGACACAATGCCAACAGAAAGTTTGATTAGATGCCCCCCACGTTTGCTTCTGGGCTGTATTCTGCAACAAGCTTACAGTATACTCTACTGGTGATGAATTATTAAGGTCAGGCTGAGGATTGCTGAGTCATTACGTGTAGCAGAGTTTCATTCTACTGCCCCTGTGTCAAGAAACAAACACTCTGCAACAAGCCTCTTCACAACAAATGCTGCCAGGAAAGTAAAATAGGGCCTGACACATCAAGCCAACGGCCGGCCGTCGCACAGTTTTGGTCCGTTGGTGAGCGTCTGTCGGCCTAGTTTTTTCGGTGTGTCCCGCAGGCGTAGAATGTCCGCGCTTACTGGCCGTCGGCTGTAGTCTTTGCTGTGTGTTCGGGTGCAACTTGTCAGCCAAAACAAAGGCGACTTGAGGCGACGCAACAGGCAGCCTTCGTCGACGCTAGTTCTCTGATGTCGGGTTGGTGTGTCCCCAGCTTAACACACACTGCCTCGGTATAATCAGTGTAATATGGTATATATTGCTGCGTGACATGGTACACATTCCAGTTCCCCTGCACAGCTTGAGGGAATCTATACTGTGCATGTCTGTAGCTGACAAATGAAGTGGTACTGTAGCCTCCAGCAGTACACAGTTTGACTGTGTCAGCCATACTAAATCTTGAGTTGGAGCTCCAGGCAAGGGTACAGTGAGAATGGTAGGGGTGGGTTAAAGTGTGCTGTGGCACAGAGTGGGTCTATCTGTGGACGTTCAAGTGTGAATATCCTCAGTGGGATGTGGAAGCTCTGCTGCACAGCTCTGCTCAAATCTGCAGCAGCTGCAGAGGAGATAAGAGTTGGTCTGGGTGTGTGGAGCTGTTTGGATTACTGCTGCTGTCGTTTCAGCAAGGCTTCACTCTCTGCAGTGGGCTACACTTACGGGCACAGTGTTAAGTATGACCCCCATAATGTATTTTACAATACAACTGACAATTTCGGTGAGTGTTTACAGCTACAAATTAAACACTCACGAGAGACTTAATGTGAAAGTTAAAACATCTTCCTCAATATGTGATTAAGGATTTTATTTTGGAGGTTGATGTTATTTAATCATTTGAATAGTGTTGACAGGCAACCAGAGTCCTTATTGTGAATTTATTCATACATACAGACTTACTGTATATACAGTAAATAAATTATAAACAATATATGTTTTAATATTCATTTTAATAATCATTTTCATCAGCAATGAATCTGCTGATTATTCTCTCAACAAATAGTAAAGTATTTAATAAAATATTATTTTATTAAATACATTTATAAAATTTCAAATATCATGTTTTATCCTACCAACTGTCCAAAAAACAAACAAAGACTCAGCTTACAGTGATATAGAAATAAAGAAAAGACACAAATCCTTACATTGGAACGTAGCTGTAGCGTTGTCGGTGACTTTGTGCTCGCCGTTGCCACACACATACGGTCTGTCAGCGCTAGTGTAACGTTAACGAGTGTCCGACAGACCGTGTTTGTGTGGCAGCAGTGAGTGTGGGATTGTCGGTGGCGTTATAGCTGTGAACGTAGCAGTGCAGTGTGTGTACAGTTGAATTGTCTGTGAATAAATGCTACAACTCCTCAAGACCCAATCCAAGCTCCCGTGTCTTGCAACACCGGCTCAGACTCACTTAAGATGGGCTGTTAAGGTGGACTAGCTATTCTCCTGTAAGTGACAAGCCACTGCTCTGAGTTTTGCTAAATTTTTTGTTTAATTTTTAACCGTTTAACCGATAACATTAACCGGTTACATTTCTTAATGTTTTGACTCCAAATGGGACCATAACTTACTAAATGAACATCATGCTGTATTGAAGAAGACTTGAAACTAGTGATTGAGACCACAAACTCATGTTTACAATGTTTACTGAGGTAATAAATCAAGTGAGGAGTAGGGTCATTTTCTCATAGACTTCTATACAATCAGACTTCTTTTTGCAACCAGAGGAGTCGCCTCCTGCTGGCTATTAGAGATAATGCAAGTTTAAGGCACTTCCGCATTGGCTTCACTTTCCAGACCCGGAGTTTGCCCACTGGTCACTGGCCTGCAGTAACCCCCAAATAACACCACTTGTACTAATACAGCAATTTCAAGCTGTTAGCAGCAAGTGGTGGGTGGAGACGAATTAACAACATCAAAGCCAACACATGTGGACAGAGAAGGGCCAGCTTGAGTTTCCCCTTTCACACCAAGGAGTGGACAATCCTACACACAACAAAAGACTGAAATGTGAAATGTCCCTGCGTGGCTCAGAGGAGTAGAGGGGAGTTTAAGAGGAGTTGGCATCTCATCTGAGGAGCCTCTCTAGGATGAAGGTCAAGTCCGCAGCTGGACGTGTTTCCATGCCCAGGGTCCGCTGTGGGGCTCTGCAGGGTGTATGTGTGTGTGTGTTTGTCCAGAGATAGGCCACAATGTGGTGCACCATAGTGACATCACCCACATATCCAGCAACGCAGGGCAGATAAAACAGGCATGGCTCCCAGCTGGAACTCTCCGGGGTCTCCAAAAAGGAAGTGGCTGTTTCCTGCTGATGTGTGTGTGTGTAAACGCTGCCATAACAAAAGCCGCCTCTCTCTGCCCACTGTCCTTCAAACTCAATCAAAACTCCTGAACACCAGAGAGTTTGTGTGGATGTGTTCTCAGAGTAACGCTGACCTCCTCCAAAAGGTCGACAACATAATAAATGGAAGAAGTAAAAATTTTATTGGAGCACAAAGCCACGGTGCTCTATTAACCCTCGAGAGGCTTTTGAGAATGTTAAGTGTGCTGCTTCCTAGAGTGGAATTAGTTTCTCAATAGTGAAAAGTTATGTGGGTAAAGTTACACATGTGGGTGGGCTACAAAGATAGGCCTGGAATTTCAATAAGCCAAGTGCCTCACATTTTAGATGCCAAGTTTACATTACAACCCCAAAATACTTCTCACATAACACAATGAACAACAGAGTGGACTGAAGAGGACTTTTTCATGCAACTACTACACGGATTAAACTTTGAGCAGCAGTAGGCAAGATTGGGGCATATGATTAAAAAAAGGTATTTTTATAAAACAATCACTATATCCTGACATTAGTGCATGAGACAGATAATCTGAAAAAAAAAGCATGTGCCTCTGTGTCCTCCGGTGCTCCTAATGGTATCTGCAAGATTTCACAGACCGGAGGAAAACAACCAATCAGAGCCGAGCTGGAGCCTGACGTCTCCGAGCGGCTGTCAATCACTCGCGAACTCCGATCAAACAGTCAAACTAGGCAGCGCTGATCACTAGTACACTACAAGATGTTTCTGAAAACATCTGAGGTGAGAAAAAGGCATTACAGTAACAGAATATTAATTCAAATTTGATCAGCGCTGCCTAGTTTGACCGTTTGATCGGAGTTCGCAAGTGACTGATAGCTGCCTTCGCTGAATGAAAAGCTAATAGGAACGCTCTCTCTCTGAAATGACCTGTGAACCAAGTCTCCTGTCACGGGCTAGATTTTTTAAAACCTGAAATCAGAGCCATGAGGAGGTGCAGAAGTCTAGTTTTCTCTCAGAATACTTGAATTACAATATGCTGAAAGGTTATTATGGATTTTTTTCCCCATTGATGCAAAAAAACGTTCTGCCTACTGAAGCTTTAAGTGTCTCTTTGACCTTGAGTTTACACAAGGTTATCCTGTCCGTCCTAAAATGGTACAAACCAAATACAACGGGGGCCACATCCTCTTCCTTTCACTTGGTATTTTGGGATGGTTTATTTATCCCAAGAGAAAAAAAATTGCCTATTTTCCTGAGGGGTACCGCTTCCTTTTCTTTGTAGTGGGGTCACCAGGCGCAGAATAAGACAAATTAAAAGTATGAACACACACACACACATGCCATGCACTCTCCACGCTCTGTTGGATCTGCAGTGAGGTTGCTGCGGTGGGTTCACTTTATCATTAATAGATGTTACTAATAAAGCAGAGCCTTTCCACAGCCTCTGCTGCTGCAGCACCAGCAGAGATGGTCTGAAGCAGTGCCAAGCCCCCAGGGCCTGCAGTCACCCTCTTACCCCCGCAAACTGAGGTTTGGCTTCACTATACACAACACAGAGTCATCTCATAAATAAAAAATACTTGCTTACTCAAGCTATCAGTGCATCACAAAAGTGATCAAATTGCATATTTGAAATTACCTCTGGTAAATAAAATGCAGTTTGTTTTTCTTAAGAAAGTGAACGATAAGTTGCTGCACAGCCACACGGGAGCATTAAAGATAAAAAAAACAATCATACAAATAATTTAATTTCTTATCACATTTCAGCTGAAGGCAGAAAGTAGCCGATCATATGCTGTTCACCCACATGTGTGCACACATAGACACACACAAAGACCATATTGAGAGGCTCTATGCAGATGTAAATACAACAGTGTATGAATGCTGTTACTGCCACCTACAGGCCCAGGATGATACTACACTGACTGATTGACAGCATTTATTCTATTAAGTAATAAAGCCTGTTAACTTCTATTTGCATGAAAGAAAATAGATCATCAAATGACAACGAAAAACAAACAAACTTTATAGGTTATTTATGCAAAGTGGCAAAACTGCCATTCCCTGCCAGTCCTTTCTTCAGTGACTACTACTGTGTGATATCATACTCCATCGAAACAGAAGAACACTTTCCTCCCTGCACTCAGATTGACCATTGGTATAATGCAGCCATTGTTTGTCACGTGTGTGTCACTTCCAGCAGCTCATTGTGAAAACAATCATTCCCAACATTCAACCCGCTATACAGGAAGAAGACGTGACCGTATACAGACTGGACTGTACGGTGAGAGAGTTACAAGAAGCCTACTAGTACATTCACAGCTATAAAAACACAAGCAGAGGTTGAACTGCTTCCTCCCAAGGCCAACACAGACTTAGTGATACATGGAGTGATGACTGAGCTTGTAACTAGTTTTCATTGATACTAATTCAGTACAAGTCAGGAAACCAAAACATCCAGGTGTCGTGTTTTGCACAAAGAAAAAGCACGTTACCTCGATGACAAGCTGTCATCACTTATTGTGGGGTGTGATTTGATCCAAACAACCCTTGCCAGGTCAGTGGCCAGCGCCCAGGTGTGAAGGAGGTTATGGAGGGAGTGCTGTCATCATGTTCAGGCTCTGACATGCAGCATGGAAGCTGAGAGCCGAGAGATCCTGAAACAAGCCCACACTGGCTTGACGTGAGGCGAAACAGCTACACTCGGTTAGTCAAGAAGAGGCCCGACATTGTTTTAAAGGCTGTAATTAAACCTCTCACTTGTGTTTCCTCTCTACACTTTGCATGGATCCGTCTGTGTAGTAATGAAACATTTCCTGCAGTAACACGACTGATTATATTACTGAGGTTTAACTTCATAAATTCAACAAAATTTAGATGTAAAAGCAAACACAAAATTATGTGTGAATCAAGTAACTCATTTACAAGTGAAGTATTTTTATGACAGCATTAAAATTGATTCACAAAATGTTGTTACTTGCAAATAGGGGTGTCACGATTCTCCAAATCCACGATTCGATTCTCGATTTAAACATGCCATTATTAGACTATGGAGTCTTGATTCTTAAAGATCAACAGATCATTGGTGTTATGCCCTGACAACAGTCATTTACACTTTCAAATTCTTCTTTAAAAAGAGAACTGAACTTCCTTTTTATTTAGAAAGTGTTTCAAAATTACAGTCTACAACATAAAAAGCTGCATCTTTTCAACATCAGTATCTGTGTGACCCACCTCAGTACATAATCATTAAATCAAATAATCATAAAAACAAAACATAAATCCTTCTGCAGTATATTACAAGTGTGCTGTAATCTACAAAAATATGGTTTTGTTGTAATTTTACTGTCGTGCATGTCGGCTGAAATTCAATCGTGGTGTTGTTCTGTCGGGGGATGCAGCGACTTAATGTTAAACCAAGTAAGAGTAGAAGAGCTATGATGAGTAAGGAAACTAACTAACTAACTTACTATAGTCCGCTAACCGCTAGTCTAATTCATGCAGTGCAAGATGCCATCAGCATATGCAAGAAGTTCCCTGAATATCGTGAGGCAGGGACGGCCCACATTTCCAATCATGCCTGCCTAGTCCCGAGTGCTGGATTGAGTAGTTTGCTGTTTTATCTTCCAAAATGCAAACGTTACTTTTTTTTTTTTGTCTAATTTCGGAATCGTGACACCCCTACTTGCAAATTAGGGTAAAACAGAGTCATGCTGTGCCTTACTTCAGAAACCTAATACGGTTAGCTTACTGAAATATAATATTTATATTTATACAACATTTAGAGCCACTGATGCATTATACGTTTGCTAAATCCATATACCGGTAATTGCAGGCTTCAGTTGACATAATAAATGACCCAAAGGCTGGTCATTAACAGCTAGATTACACATTAAGTATGGCCATTTAGAAAGCAATGCACCTGGATTAATGCTTAACTGCTGCTCCATTTTTCTCATTGTTTGGAGCAGCTAATCAATAACATCCGTTTTAGGAAACAGACTAACTCAAATATCCCACAATGAAAGCCAGTTAGACTGAGCAGATTAAATAGCAGCAGTTTCCACACAGAAGCGTAATACTGTATATATACAGTGTCAGATGAGGGAAGAAAGAGAGAATAGTAGGAAGTTATTGTCATCTAGGAATAGGGCATTTTGGGAGGGAGGTGTAAGTCTGAAATGTAGTGAGAGGGTGGATTAATCTTTATAGCCACTAAACTACAAAACAGCATGAGACACGATTTTATGCGAAGGTGGAACCAAAGACAAATACGATGAGATATAAGAAGAACACAACATAACAGACAACAGAGTAATTAAAGCAGGTAATGCGATCTTTAATAAATATTAATTCAAGATAATATTTTCTGGTTTGGTAGCGACTTGAAGACGCCGTGTGGCAGGGAGATGTTGAGGGGGGGATAAAGGGTAGGAGAGGGCAGGAGTTTGGTAACCTTCAAGGATCAGCTAATCTCAGTTGGCTCTTTGTTTGTAATCACTGGAAATCCTCTTGAGCCTGGTTCAATGAGTGCTGCTTACAATCAAGGGAAACAGAGGACTGAGGAGGAGATGAACGCATGTCCGTGCACCTGCACCACTAAAGTGGCAGTGGACTTAACCGTAATACTATACGACACAGCTCCCCAGGGAGGCCGCAAAGGGCTAAAAGAAGCCGTCAGCCATGATGGCGACTGTACAGGGGGCAACAAATGTATATACAGTAAGGCGATATAAACATGTTCAACCATCAAAGACTTGCCATAGACATGCCATATATGCATATACTGTACATTATGACAATACTGGATTTTAATATGATTTTTGGATCAAATTAATCTGACTTAATTTGGTGGATTAGCAAAAAACAGATATTCCTACCTGGTTATTTTATCCATAAACTGCTTCTCAATTATGTTCCAGATATATTGATATTGCAAAATAAAATTAAGGATTTTATCCATATCTCTCACTCTTATTGGATGACATTCAATTCGCTCATATGACAACTAGGATACTGTATATACAAACATGATAAGAATTTGTACCTTAAATACTTTTTGCTACATACATAAATTAGGGAATTATAATTGTTCACAATACATATTGGCACTACATTTCATTGTATTTACACATTAAAATAAATCTTTATGATTTTAGTTGGGCTGTCAAGTGATTAAAATATTTAATCACGATTAATCGCATGATTTTCCATAGTTAATTGTGATTAATTGCAAATTAATCGCACATTTATCTGTTTAAAATGTACCTTAAGGGAGATTTGTCAAGTATTTAATACGCTTATCAACATTGGAGTGGACTAATATGCTGCTTTTGGGCAAATATATGTATATATTTATTATTGGAAATCAATTAACAACACAAAACAATGACAAATATTGTCCAGAAACCCTCACAGGTACTGCATTTAGCATAAAACAACATGCTCAAATCATAACATGGCAAACTGCAGCCCAACAGGCAACAACAGCTGTCAGTGTGTCAGTGTGCTGACTTGACTATGACTTGTTCCAAACTGCATGTGATTATCATAAAGTGGGCATGTCTGTAAAGGGGAGACTTGTCGGTACCCATAGAACACATTTTCATTCACTGATATGGAGGTATTATTGCGTTAACTTTGACAGCCCTTGATTTTAGTGGTTATTATGTAATAAGATGTGTTGTAATGTTATTTTTGATTTCCTCATAGGATTGGCACTGAAATGTTTTTTTTTAGAAAATCCAGGAATGGCACGCCGCCTTCTTCCTGTTGTAGTTATAGTTTGTTGGCACTGCCTTAGCTAACCAAGCTGTGCCCCGACACCCCCCTCTCAGAGGCCCCCTCCCTTCCTGACAGAGGAAACACATGTTATAGGATACATCCCTGTTATAGAAAAGCTTGACTGGGACAGTCAATATTGAACTGCTTACTTTTTCTCATGGCCTGTCTGAGTCTTGAATAGTTCACTAGTTCACAATAGGAACAGCAGAGCCCCCTCAGTTCCCCGTGCAGTAACAAAGTGCTGCAGAACTCTCTCATGACAAAAAAATCTCATTATTTGCTGCTGATCCCGTCTCCGCTGTTTGGGCATTTTGTGAGGTTTAACCTGCCTCATGGATCAGGTTAATACCAGAATAAGCAGGGGTGCTGCTATAGCAACTAAGATGGATTTGGATGGATTTGACATTTTTGGGTCTCAAGTCAGTCACTTGAGAAAGCGTCAAGAAACGGAAAAATGGAAATAGCTGTAAAATAGAATAAAATCTGAATCCATCAATACAAGACTTTTGTTAGAGTCATGTAAAGTCACTTGAGAGAGAAATATTTTGTTGAAGGAATTTTAAATGAAAGCACTTTATGACAAGCACAAACAGTTTTGTCATATTTTGAGAACAGTTATGGGTGTAGCAAATTCAACACACTGCTCAGTGAGTGGGGGATGGTGTCGATGGCTTTTAAAGACTAAGTGGAGACACTAAAAGCAGATTAAGTCAAGTCAGGGATACTGAGCTGTTTATCTGCACAGCGGTGTGCACAGTGAAGAGCAGGGATGTCATACTGCGTGTTTATGATGCTCAACACCATGCAGTAGGGCTGGGACGGTTCACCTATCTCCTGATTCGATATGTATTGCGATTTTTAAGTATTGCGATTCTGCAAGTATTGCGATTCTGCAAGTATTGCGATTCGATATTACAATTTATTGTGATTTTTGTTAACTTTTTTAACACTAGACCATGGGAAAAAGTTAGATCATACACTTCTAGGGATGTTTACTTTGGTAAATATCTAAATTAATACATTAAAATGTTTGATTTTCAGCATGTATGTAGTCAGAGACGCCCTGAAGTCAAATATATCAGTCGTTGTCAGGCATTATTTATTAATACATTTCCCTCACATATTAGTGGTATTTTCTTTTAATTTATAGGGAATATGTAATGCTTTATACCTCTGGTGAATATAATCTAATCAATGTTATTTCCATATATGTAAGTTGTATATACAGTTCCCTTTGTTAACACCTTATTTTGAAAACCGGACGTAGTCACATGTGTATACTTCCGCTCCATTCTCTTTATACATCCATGCTCGGCTCCATCGGGGCCGTTTGAATACATTTACCATAAATGTCAGTATATGGGTGCTCTACAGTTGTAGCGTCGGATGATTTGACCACGGAGATGAGAGTGACGGTTGGCTTGACCGCACGTTACCACAATACAATAACGTTTCCTGTCCATGTCAGAAATGTGAGGGTGCAGGTCATAGCTACGCTGACCCTCCGCTGCTTTCTGCTCTGTCGTATCTGCCAGTTTCTGCTCGCTACGGCCGGCTGGCTGCAGTTTGTATTGGTTGACGGATACAGAACGGATATGACGTCATGTTAGTCAGACTACAACAATAAAAGCGGTAACTTCCTTCTACCTCCGCATAGACTCAAGTGAAGCAAATATATCGATTCTGTCATTAAAAAAATCTATTTCAAAATCCTTTTTTACCACCCCTAACATGCAGGGTGTCTGCTTTTAGGCACATCATACAACGTAACACTTGGCCGTATGTCAACAGTGCACCGTCCAGGGTCACTTTGTTCTCCTCCATCACAAACAAGTGTGATTGAGAGCAGGCTTTCAGGCACACAGCCACACTGCTGCTCCTCCATAAACACCACACAGCTAACTTTATTTATCCATCCAGGGAAGGGACACTGCCACTGTGCAGTGCACACTTAGCACAATCCTGCATCCCAATGCTAAGCCCTGAAAAACAAACAGGGAGCAAACAAAAACAAAGCCCCAAGGAGAGCTCCGTCTCTACTGTATGCACACAGACTTTGACAGAAAAAACAAACAGTGATTGCTGTGTAAGACGTTAATTTATGTCTTCAAGCTATTGAGGAGTTTTTATCCCTCATTTTTTTCTGAATGTCAGCTGATATAACAGCCGACGAAGGGATTTTTATAAATAAAGGCCCCAAATCTCAGTGGATTTGTCTCTTTAACCAGAACTCATTTGTTTATTGTGGGCAGAGAGCGCACAATGGGCTTGATTCAGCTTTCAAAGAAAGAAAAAAAAGAGAGCTCAGCGTTTCATGTAAATTTTTCTTGAATGGGCAACTACAGCAACTCATCAGGATTCCTTTTACATGGGACTGCTTGTCTCAACTTTGTATTGTAAGTGCTTAGCATTGCACATGTCTCCCGCCAGTGGTACAGTACATTTACTCAAGTACTATACTTAGGTACAGTTAATAGGTACTATGAGGAAATACTAAATGATGTGACAGTAAGAGCTACATTTAAAGCATATCATGAGCTTATAAAATGCATAATACCATAATTGTTTTAATATGTTTTTCAATGAAAATGAGAATTATGATGTAAAAATTATCATTCCCTCAAATATTGCAATATCAGTTAAAATAATCAAAATCAAAATTGGTCAGCCCTAATATAAAGTATTTCAAATTAGCTCCACCTCGACAAGTTACAACAGTAAAATTCAACATCAGTAAGAACAATCCAACAATACATATTACTAAATAAGCACTTTTACTCTTGGTTCCTTAAATACATTTTGCTGATGATACTGTAGTTTTTACTTAAGCTGGATTTTGAATGCAGGACCTTTAATTATTAGTAGTTGTTAAGTAAAGGATCTGAGTACTTCTTCCACCACTTGAATGCATTTTTTACCATCTCAGAAGTCTTTCCACAAACAAAGTTTACATAAAAATCCAAAAGGTGAGATGTGAACCCTGCCCCAAAACCCACCCAGTTCTCGGCCCGCCTCCTGTAGGTTGTGCCCCTCCCCCTCACTCCCTCCCTGGCCTACAGTGTGTCAGAGTGAGGAATGCCAGCTATGCAGCCGGCCTGGTGAAAAGTCATTAGAGTTTATCCCCTCTGGCTGTGGCAGGTCCCATCCACACACTGCACAGCGTATAAAGCCATATGAATGAGCGCTGAGAACTGCAGAGATTTTAGTCTCTCTTTAATTAAGCAAACAGCATCCACTGTGGGAAAGAGGGAAACATCATAGGGAAGGGTAAACTCCGCATTGAGGAGCCTCTTACTTTTATCTATTTACCTAAGCTTGTGCAATGCCTATTCGGAGCGGGCCAATAGCATGGTGATTCTAAAGAAATTTCAAATAGGTTACTTGCTAATTATTAACTAAGTACCATGAAATTTGCAGACCTTTAAAATGAATTGTTACCTCATTTTTACTGAGCAGAGCATGAACACATCATAATGTCACAGTGTTGCATTATCAGGGAAAAAATAGTGTGCGTCTCCTCAAGTCTAGTAGTAGTAGCGCCATGCTTTTGAGCGTTTCTTTTTTCTCTCCTGGCCCCCCAAACAAACTGAAACATGATACGGCGTGCGTATGCGTCATTGTGCATGCATACCTATCACAAAGCATCAATACAGAGGAGACGATAGTCACGGAGGCATGAGATGCCAAGGAATCTCACAACTAAGAATACGTTCTTAACGGGAACTGGTTCTCTATTCCCATCTCTAGCGTATTTCCCTTCCTGCCAAAGTGGCGGATGGCCTGATGATTTTACCAGCCACTGCCAACATCAACCCGTATTTGGCGGGTGCTAATTTCAGACCCTGGTTGTAACGTTAGTATATCCAGCATCCAGCAGCAAAAGAGAACTTCAGTCAATGAGCAACGGCCTGTAAAGACCCGCTGCGGACGACATGCCCGACTCAGTCTGCACAGCCCTGAAGCACCGTCTCCGCACAGAGAGTTATACACCCACCAAGTTTGAAGTAGATCGGGTGGACGGTTCTCGAGATATGGGAAGGAAACAAACACACACACACACATACACACACACACACACACACATACGTACGTATAGAAATTCCTCGCTTTATAGTGAGGTAATGATTCATTTACCTGCCTCTGCTTTGGTGCTTTGGGTGAATTCAAATAAGTGCCCTAAACTCTCAGGGAAATCCCAGCTGAACGATAACAACTTCAGTGGCAACTTTCACTTTCATCTCTGCAGTCTGATAGCAGTCAGACAGCAGCACGGAGCAGGAATTTCAAGTAGTTTCCCAAACACTTCACAGCAGCCCTCCATCCTCCACACAGAACAAATAAATACTACACAATCACTTCCAAACACATCTGACGCTACGTTCACACCGCAAGCCTTAGTGCTCAATTTGAATTTATTGCTTTTTTGTTTGGCTGTTCACATTATCTTTTTAAAATGTGGCCAATATCAGATTCCAGTGTGAAGTCCTGAAGTGACCTGCATGTGCAAAACAACAATAACAAAGACGTCACACGCAGCACGCTGATGTACGGAAGTAAACGTGGATGCCACTGAAGTCAGTTTACTAAGGCTGTCCGGAATACCATGTTTTGGGCTTCGAAGCTTTGGTGAGAAATATTGGAAGGTATTCGAAGCTTCGCAGGCTGACCTGTGATATCCTGGCGACCTGTCCAGGGTGTACCTTCGCCCAATGTCAGCTGGGATTGGCTCCACCTACCCCCCGTGACCCTGAATAGGTGAGTTACAGATAATGGATGGATGGATGGATGGATGGAATATGAATAATGTTGTGGGATTATTCCTTATTTCATGGGCTATTTTGGGATTCATACTTCACTATTACATACATATATTTTAAAAACAAAAACAACGTAGCATTCGAATACTGATTTGGAGGTTGATTACCACGGCAATGGTCGAAGCTTCGAAGTATTCGGGTCAGCTCTAGCGTTTACGGTTTCATTTATAAGTTGATGTGCAGTGGAAGCCAGCGAATTTGTGAGCAGATGATGACTAGGATGAGGAGAAAGAGAGCATGGCTTTGTGTGGAGCAAAGGCTGCTACGTCTGTACGGAGGTGGATGAAGAGTCAGAGCCAGGAGTGGTGGGATCGTGACGTGAATGGCTTCACAGCGCAGAATTGTGACGAATGTCTATCTAGAATGACGTAAAAGTCACATGAATTCATATATGACTGTTCAGACCGAGGTCGTATTGCAAAAAAGTCAGAGCTGTATCTGATTTAGGACCACATAATAACATAACAAAAAAAAAAAATCAAGATCTGAGTCACATCAAGAAACATCAGATTTGGGCCACATTTGCCTGCAGTCTGAACGTAGCTTCATATTTGCATCTGCTCTGCCTCAAGTGATACTTGAATTGTATATATTAAAACACGCCAGTATTTTCTTTTCAATTGTCACACTTCATATAGCTTTTAGCTCTAAATCTCAGTACCGGAAACTAGCTTTTGTGTTGGCTAATTGTATGCTAATCCATCCCTCTGTGTTACAACACATCCGAGAGCCGCTGATCCTGCCGTGATCCGCGTAGCGAGTGTGAATGGGAGGTCAGCGACCACAACGAGGCAATGTCAAGGGAGGCCAGAGGGAGAGATATGCGTGCAAAGCAGATTAACCTACTGAGAATGTGCTGCTTTGCTTGACACTAAATCCCAGGAATCGCATCAGTAACACAGAAGAGTGAGAGATACAAAAGAAACAGGTGTAACAAGAACACAAGTAGGAAGTATTTCATTATAATTAGCCATATTCTAATGTGGATATGCTGGACATACTGACATTGTTGTCCCTAGAACATGCTGGCGTTGCTAAAAATAACACAATTTCATAAAACCAGAAGTTATCAAGGTTATCAAAGTTCAAAAGGTTCAAATTTCTGGAGTGTAGCATACATTAAAGAATTAAGTCAACTCCACATACGTCAAATAAAGTGAACCTCCACTCAGAAGAGAGGGCAAATGCAATGGCGGTGATTCAAAAATGGAGAGAATGCCATCAATTGGTATGGAAAAAATAATGACAAGGTTAAGAGTGTTAGCATACAGCGTACCCTCCAATCTCTTCTGTCATGGTAACAGCCGTGTTCCCACAATTACAAGTTAATGGTCAGTTGCAGTGAGGGATGGGAGGGAAACATTACTTTTATAGACAACTCGAGGAGGCTCGGAGAGTAAATGCACCTCACAGAGAACACACGAGACTTTAAAGGAAATGTGCTAGTCATTAGTCTGCTCTTTCTAGACATTTCTCCATCAGCCGACATCGACGTGTTGTTCAGTCTGCAGTCAGGAGTGCTGTAAGGCTTTTCAAGGCTTAACCCCATGAGCTTAATCTGCAGGTGCGCGTTGCACGTGTGCAGAGCAATGATTTTGCCTTTGGAGCTTTAGGCTTGACCAGTTTCACCCGTTGGCTAATGCTCTGGCTGGCCTCTCGCAAAATTAATGAATCAGTGGTGGCAGGCAGAGCAGTATCCTCCTACACTTGATATGTTTCTCTCATTCACTTGCTCGTGTGTGGGCTGGGCCGTGTAAAAGACCTGTTTGTAATGGCGCCATTCATGTGACAATTTTTAAAAGCAGCTTGGAGCTAATGGGGACTCTGCCATGTAGGCCGTGCACTCCCTCTCAATGCTCCGATGAAGAGGGGGGTTAGTCATTATAATAATCTGTGTCTAGGTTTTAAAGGTTGTTCTCAAAATAAAGATATCTGTATGCTGATGTTAAGGTTATGCATTTGATATCACCTACTCAACCGCTATAAACAAGACTAACAGGTCGTTCACACATAAAGAGCAAGTGCAGCAGAGCAAAGCCATTATTTCCAATGCAAAGTGGATGCATGAACAACAGCGACGCACACTGCTCTGGGTGTCCGCCAGGTTTAGCGGCCCAAAATTCAATCAAATTGAACTTTGACCTAGAACTGCACGATTATGGCCAAAATGATAGCCACGATTATTTTGATCAATATTGAGATCCAAATAATTTATCACGATTATTCATAGATTTTAGGGACAATATATTTTCATTGCAATTTGACAATTTAAATGAACAGAGTGAGAGAGTGCTGCTTACAATCCGATCCGATCCATTTCCGTCACACACACTCTTCTATGTCGGCATCTGTGCCGAGGCTCAGTCCGGCACATACACTCTTCTATGTCAGTGTTGCCAGGTCATTTTGCCGGGCTAAAGCTCAGAATGTTTTGAGTGTAGCCTCGTCAGAAAACCTAATGTGTGTGAATGTGCGATAGTGTTCGTTACAGAACTGACTGACAACGTAAAAGCTGGTCCCTAAACCAACTGTGTGCCTGACGGTCAGCGCTGAGTGACTTACAGCGGGAAGACGAGAGGAAAACTGAGAGCGTTTTGTCTTCTTCATGATTGTAGCTGCCGTTTTATTTTATTTTACAAACCTCACGTTGCATAATATTAAGTTAAGGTGTTGCTCTAAAATTAAATAAAGCGTTAGAGAGAAGAGAGAGAGAGACAGCAGCAGATGATAGAGAGGCAAGCAGTGCATGCACTACACTGAATTAACTGTATCTGAAAATTGTCTTTTAATATTTCAATGAACTAATATTAACATACAGAGATGGAAGAAAAACTCAGATCTCTACCTAAGTAAAAGTAGTAATAATACAGTGTAATTAAAATATTAGCTACAAGTAAAAGTTCTGTATTCAAAATATTAGGCTACTCAGGTAAAAGTACATTAGCAAAAAAAAGTACATTATAAGTATTAGCATCAACATATACTTAAAGTACCAAAAGTACTCCTTATGCAGAATAATAAATACTATATTATTGTATTTGATTATTGATGCATTAATGTGTTCATCACTTAAATGTTGGTAAATGTGGAGGTCATTTTAATGACTTTATATACTGCTGGGTAGTTTAATCTATAATAATACATAAACATGTATTAGTTAATTATATTTTGTATTAATAACCTGAATCTGCAAAGTAACTAAAACGTTATCGGATCGGTATCGGACATTAAAAACTAGTGTCGAGCCACTCTAACCTAGAGCCACAGAGGCTAAACAAGACTCAGCTGGATTTTACATTCCTCATAAAGATATGCTCAAGATATAAGTTGCAGTCCTTTGTGCAACAACTAAACTGCAATTTCTATTCCACTCATTCCAATCTAGCTCTTTATCAGATCACAGACGATGATGCCAGAGTTATCAGTTTACAGAGGAAGGCAAACTGGATTAACTACATAATGATCATGGAGGAAAAAGAAAGCAGAAGGAGTTGTGACTCAGTACAGTACGTCCTCCAGAGCTGCACTTAGGTGAGCGTCCTGCTGACTCAAAAATAGCAACCTTAATGGCCTCAAGGACGGAGGCCAAGCAATACTCCACTTGACTGCTAAGCTGTTGACGATAATGTGCTGCAGTCATGGTTCCATAGCAGAATGTGAAAAGAAGTTTGATTCAGATTGATGCGTTGTAAATGTATGGAGGGATTTAGACTGTTACCAAGCAGCGTTAAAGGCTTCCATATCGTCGACCACCCAGCAGCTCTATTATTCCACACTATTCTCCATTTGGATGGATAGGAGAGCGCAAAAACTAAACAAACTGTCAGAGAGAGAGAGAGAGAGGTAGCATTCCAGCCTTCAAAACAAACCTCACCTCAGCAACAAGCTTTTACTTATGAATTATGAGTACTGTTGGATTAGATGAATGTATATGTTCTCAGGAGGCGAGTGTAAAACAAGTCCCAGAGTGCCATGCACTTGCTAACTAGGAAAACACCCACTGGCCAGGCCGTTCTGCAGGCTGCCTCTCTGTTATGGAAACCTCCTCCAAAACAGCCGTGCTCTATCAGGCAGAACACTCAGACAGACGGAGTGGGCGGTTTAACAGCGAGCCCTGCCTAAAACTTCTGGTCAGCCCAAATACAGCCACAGGAAGCCTGCTCTATCTAGTAAAAGACAGGCCTCTGCCTCTCCCACAAGAAGATGAAGGACAGGAAGTCATGGGCACTTCCTGTTCAGGCAGGCAGGACGGAAAGATTTTGGAAGTGGCAATGTACGACGGAGTATTAGGGCCACATTGGGGAAAAAAATAAATCAGAGATTTCGAGAATAAAGTCATAATATTACGAGAAAAAAGTCGTAATTTAATGAGAATTAAGTCATACTATTTAAAGAAAAAAAAGTCGTTATATTACGAGAATAAAGTCATAGCTTTACGAGAAAAAAAGTTGTAATATTACGAGAATAAAGTCAGAACTTTACGAGAAAAAAAAGTTGTAATATTACGAGAATAAAATCCTAACTTTACGAGAAACAAAGTTGTAATATTATGAGAATAAAGTCAGAACTTTACGAGAAAAAAAAGTTGTAATATTACGAGAATAAAATCCTAACTTTACGAGAAACAAAGTTGTAATATTATGAGAATAAAGTCAGAACTTTACGAGAAAAGAAGTTGTAATTTTCCTCAATGTGGCCCTAATACTCTGTCGTAAAAATGAGCTTTCTTCTGTTTTGAGAAAAGAAATCAAATATACTCTGATGTTCTGTTGCCATAGCTGCATCTGTGTGACGGAAATGCCAATATAAAACGAGACAATTATGTAACAACCATGAAATCGGCACACAGACATGGATGCTTTTGTGCAACGACTGAACCAAAAATCAATGGATTGCAGATTACACAGTCCACTGATTTTTTGATGGGAAATAGTAGTTAGTCATTTCCCACGCTGAGCCAGGAAATTGTTAAATAATCTTGTGATGTGACCACAAACCAAATCGTGTGATTCGGTTTTGGCTCAAAATTCATATTCAACACTTATTTTTGGCATGTGGTAAAAATACATTCTGGCACAACAAGGGGTTTGTAAAATCAGCTGTCCCAGGGAGATAAGCCAAGTGCAATTCATGTCCGTGATATTTAATCATTTGTTTTCATTTGCACTGGAACAAATTCTGTCTGTCTGGCCACTGGATCATTTGAGTTGGCTTTGCTACTGCAGTACTTGATGTGGATTAACCAGGGGCAGTCAAGGCTGGATGAAGGAAATCCTTTCAGTTTTTGACAAAGTGCTCTATATTATCTCGACCTTCATTTGCTCAGTTGAGGAATTCTCTCAAGCTTCCCACTCCGACTGCAAGAGCCGTGACTGGCAAATCTGGTTTACATTATAACCACAACTGCCAAAAGTCATGCCCAAACCCAAGCAGACAAATTTTATAGTAAGTTTGAGGAGTCTCGCTTTCCTTGAAGCGTTTGCGCCGCAAGCCATGCGTCACTGCTTATATCTGGGTCTTGTGGAGTTTAAATGTTTCCATTCCAAAGTTTGACAAACTCTTGTTGGTTATTACGTAACATCATCATGACTTTATTATTAATGTTTTGAACTGTGAGACAGTGCAGAACTTCACGGTTTATACATATTGAAGACTTACTGAGGTGTTGGAAAGTTAGAATTTTGTACCACTTGGTATCAACGTTTTGGGCTTTTTGCATAGGAGAGAGCGAGAGTGAGTCTCTTAATGGGAGCATTGGTTACTAGAGCAGCCTCATGTATTATTGACCCATTTAGAGAACTCATTTGCCATCCTATCTCTACCCCCCCCCTGGGTTTGTTCTTGTACAGTGCCATTTACCATCGCAGTAACAGAGACAGTTTATGCACCCTTTTAGTCTGATACCAGCAGGCCTTACAGTGACAGACAGACAGACAGAGGTCAAGCTGTGTAAACCTCACACAACACTGACAGCCCAGTAATCTTCTGAATGGCTGCATATGTGACAGCCACCAGCGTCTGCTCCCAACGCACAAGAAAAGCAGAGAAGTTGTTTTCTTTTCTTGCAGGATCAATCCACTAAGCACATATTTGGTGCGTGGCATGAGTAACAAATCCGGCTTCACTACATGACAGAACTTGACTTTAAATCTGCAAACAGATCAAAGAACGAACATGTTCTGTCAAAACTAGAAGTTAGAGTACACACCCACTCAAGGTAATCCTGGGATACACATCTTGGAAAATTTACAAAACCTTGAAAAGGTCAAATAAAGCAAAGGTGTGCAAGCGTCGCCGATTAGATCAAGAGGGCTGAGGAAAGTATTGTATTTTATCATGTGAAGCTGAAGGAGAGGCCACAGTCTGTGCAGTGACCTCACCAAATGTGAGATCACCGGCCGCACAAACTGCATCTTCTCTGCATTGCAGCAGGAGCTCATTACTGGCAATGTTTGACTTTGAGCAAACACAGGTTAGAAAATATAGCCTGTCACATGATGCAGGAAGAAGTGACCATGGGGTCCATCGGAAGGGGCGTGACTTTGCCTCGCTATGGGGCTGATTATATGCATGCAGGATACTTGCAGGATCTTGCGTATACAAATTAGTAAAGAACAATATTCAGATTTTCTCTGTGCTTATGCAGTCCACAAACTGATCGAAGCAATTTAGCTTGCAAAAGGGACTTTTTCCTCAAGCTTTAATGCTTAACAGCGAGGTTTAGCAGCAACTTGTGTGCTTTGTTGAAAGTTGTCCATGTCTTTAATAATTTAATGTTCTTTTCTGCAGTTCATGTGAGACCTCCACTTTCCCTTATTGTTTCACAGTGAGTCACTTGCGTGTGTACTGGACATGGGCGGCTAATGGCATCCCTCCTACATAATGACACCCATCTGGTGTACAGCTCCCTCAGACACATAGCAGGAACACTGAGGATCTGAGTATATCATCATTAGGTGGCAGGCAGTTAGGACTATTGATTCCAATTATACAACTGTCCCCCAGCTGTTTCATACACTGTATACACTAACATAACTTTTCCAACCACCATTGATTTGTTATATACCCATCAGCCGATACATAAAATGGCATTTACATGATGTTGAGTCCTGCAGACAAAACTCACAACAGAACTCTGTACACACAAAATTATTTTGGTTTTAATTCCACGCAAACTAAAGTTGGAAAGGCAGCGTACTGAGTTGTATCGAAGCGCACCACCAGCACAACAAATTCAAAGTTGATGACAGCCATCATGGAGCTAATAGTGTTCTCAGCAGGCCTAAAGTGTGGAGAAACAGAGGGATGGCTCAGCTGAGAGCTCTGGCCTATTACAAGTCTCTCTGCTCTCCACTCCAACAATAAACAAAGAGGCTCTGGCCAGTGTGCGCTTTCACGGAAACGCACAAATTGTTGTGAGAGGAAGAGAGCAGCTCAGTGCACTTGACTCCAAAACAGAGTTGAGAAATTGCTGTGTGACCAGTAGGCATGCATGTACTATACTGTATGTTATAATCTAAATTACATGTATCTGGGAAAAATGTGTGTTTCAAGCTGAAACAACAATCAGAATGGGTGATAGGCCTAACAGCTACAATCCCCTCTTTATATCCCTGGAACAGATCCCTCTATTCCTGCTGAGGTATTTACATGTTTCATGGAGGAATTAATTACAAGTTGCGTGGACAGCCGTCTCGTGTACGGTCACATTCTTGTCCCACTGAGAAGCTTCAGCAAACACTCAACAACAGAGCCATACGTTCACATCTACAGCTCACATGTCCAGAGGCGGGGCTGGAGGCATGGCCAGCGGTGACACGGGCCCTCCCCACTACAACAGTCAGAAGCACCCCAACACTCTACATCACTGGTTCCCAACCTGGGGGTCCCGACCCCCATTAGGGGTCGCCAAAGCTTAAGGAGGGTTGCGGGGCCTTCTTGATTTTAAGGGGTGTAAGATAAGTTCTTTAAATATACAGTTTGCCTATATCTCAACATTTCATTCATTTTTATGAAGAAAACTAAATTAAATTGTTATTTTAAGTTTGGATTATTATTTAAGATATAAACAGGATCAGCGCACGGTGAAGACCTGAACACAAGTTATATTCACAGACCCTCTCCTCTCTGCTAAGCAGCCTCGTCCTGTATTACAAAAGTAGGCCGTTAAAACAACCAAAGAGCTAAAACAATAATGGCTATGAGTCAGGGAGAATAAAACACTGAATTTGTCAAAAAAAAGAAGCCTATTAAGTATGTCTGATTGTTAAAAATAAATAAATAAATAAATAATACAAACAGTGAATTGTATATAAAGTTCCTAAAAATAACAGGAAATCTCTGATGCAATATTCAAATAAACTAATAATAGCTAACTGCTATGCAATTTCAGGTACTCACAGAATTCAAGCTTATGCAAACACACAAACACACTAACGTTCAGGCTAATTAATCAAGATTAAATAGAGAAAAGTGCGTGTTAGTGTCTTAACCTACTGCTACTATTTTCCTCCATTTACTCGACCTAACTTTAACTCTCTTTTTCCTTCGCTCTCTTCTGTCTGTTGGTCTCTTCGGTCTTTTTCTGTGTTTTTTTGTTTCTTTCTCCCACCCTCTTCCTGACCTACAACCAATCACCACAGGTGACACTGACTGATACCTTAAGTAACCAATCAAACAAAATAGCTGACATAAAGGCACAATCTGTTTTTTTTTTAGTAAGTTTAGCCCACTGTTTGCCTTCAATATTGTTTATTTTAACTACTTATTCAACTATTTACATCCTACCTTGTTATGAGAGACCACAAAGAGACACAACACAACTACAAAGACACACAAAGTGACCACAACGAGACACAAATCAACTACAACGAGACTCAAAACAACTACTTAGAGACAGAAAACTACAAAGAGATGCAAAAAAAGTGATCACAAATAGACACAAAGTGACCACAAAGAGACACAAATCAACTACAAAGAGATGCTAAACCACTACTAAGAGATGCAATACTAAAAAGAGACGCAAAACAACTACGAAGAGACGCAAAGTGACCACAAAGAGACACAAAACAACTACAAAGCAATGCACGGGAACCACAAAGAAACACAAATCAACTACAAAGAGACGCAAAACAACTACAAAGAGACAAAAAGTGACCAAAGAGAGACAAAAAAACAACTACAAAGAGATGTAAAGTGACCACAGAGACACAAATCAGCTATAAAGAGACACAAAACAACTGTAAAGAGATGCAAAGTGACCACAAAGAGAGAAAAAAAACTACAAAGAGATGCAAAGTGACTTCTCTGACGTAGCACCCCTCCTACGTTGACATGTCTGTGTCGATTTTGACTGTTAATGTACATTTTACTATAGCCAAGAACCAGGGTTTTAAATGATGAATTTACAAATGTGACCCCTCCCCCCCAGTTTAAACGTTTCTTAACCCACCCCTGCACATATCTGCACATTAGTTTACCAACAAATAAACTGCTGGATTCCTGCTGATACTAAGACAAAAACAAAAGTCCACCGCAGAGTTTCCACAACTTAGTTCAGTCCTCCTTAAACATGTTGATTTCCCAACACGCATTCTTGTCTCCATTTGTGCTCTCCTCCCTCAGGCGTCTCTGGCAGTGCACCAGAGTAAGAATGAATAAATAATACGAAGGTGTGGTTGGATGTCTGGGATCCTGACTCAGGATTCCATTTCCCTGACAGAGAGCCTGGACGGTGTCCGTTTCGGTTACCTAGCAACGTCTTCCAGGAAAGCTGGAACAATCAGCCGGAGCACCAAACACCCAACACACTCAGACGCAACAAAAGGGCCGACTCCTTTTTCTTCCTGAGCTCTGTGAAAAACTGATACCAAGGAGGTATACTGCAGGTCCTCGTCGCCCAGATGTTCCAAAGTGGACGGTCAAATTCAGCATTATGTCACTTTCACTGGACACTTTATATGTGTCTGAAGCATGAAATTGAAGCCACATGCTTTCCCTTGTGAGGAGGGTATTATGTCATCGCAATGAAACTGATGCTCTCATTGACACCAAGTACAAAACACCTTGATCAGGCACTGATTCGTTGCAGACTTTCCAGGAAATAAGCCCACTTAGAATAAATGGAACAAATGCTTGAAAGTGACGTTTTCACCAACATTTTGGCATTTCAACAAAGCTCACAAAGTGAAGTTAATGTGCTATAAATTGCAAGCAAGAGAGATAGTTGTATGGTGCAATAGCCACCTCAAATTTTTACAAAATCTCACGTCAAATCAACCTCTCCCTCCCCTTCTTTTTTACACATTTGTAGGTCAAGGCCACTCCGTAATATGACCTGTAGTTTTTCATTCAGAAAGCCCAAAATGTGCTCCCACCCAGCTGATCCAAAAACAGCTGGACTTCAAGAACTTTGTGGCCATATATCAACACTCACTTGACCATGTATGAACTGCAAGCAAAAGATAGTTGTATTTTACATTGTGCTATATGCAAAAGTCCACCTTTCTTGAGGCCTATACATGCGTCTTTCACAGACAGACACCCTCATTCATTCACTCCAAATCAGTCTCTTTCACACATTTGTAGGTCAGGGTGACACATGCCATAATATGACCTGCACTTTTCATCCAGGAAGCCCACATGTGCTCCCACCCAGCTGATCCAAAGTCAGCTGGACTTCAAGAACTTTGTGGCCATATATCAACACTCACTTGACCATGTATGAACTGCAAGCAAAAGATAGTTGTAAGGGCTTTTTTTTTTACATTGTGCTATATACAGAAGTCCACCTTTCTTGAGGCCTATATATGTCTCTTTCCCAGACAGACACCCTCATTCATTCACTCCAAGTCAGTCTCTTTCACACATTTGTAGGTCAGGGTCAAACACACACCATAATATGACCTGCACTTTTCACCCAGGAAGCCCACATGTGTTCCCAGACCAGCTGATCCAAAGTCAGCTGACTTTTTGCTGAAAATGTGCATAAAAGCAGATGACTTTCCACAAAGGTTTAAACCAGGGCTGCCCAAAGTGGGGCCCGCGGGCCAAAGTTGGCCCGCCATAAGGTTTGATTTGGCCCGCCAGATGTTTCTAGCAAATTTATTTTTTTTAATTAAAAGACCTGCGGGATAGCTGGCGATTGTGACTGACTTTACTCTCTTTTGGAGGCTCAGTTTTAGAGCTACACAGGTATCATATTAAACTAGAACCTAAGGAATCCATTGAAACCAACCATGTCATACTTGTCAGGAAGGAGGCTAAATAACGCTCCAAAGTTAGACTAAATTTTGGCGAGGAAAAAACGGCATCGGCAATTTTCACAGGGGTCGCTTGACCTCTGACCTCAATATATGGGAAAATGGGTTCTAAGGGTACCCACGAGTCTCCCTTTTACAGACATGCCTACTATATGATAATCCCATGCAGTTTGGGGCAGAAACATGCAGTTTTTTTATTGCATGCAGTATAAATGTGTTATTTTCGCATATTCTAAAAAATTGTGTTTTTGAATATTTCTGCTGGGGTCCATAAACAGTCTTGGAATTGCATAGATTGACTGGAAATGAGCCCACTTGTATGCAGCAGGTACAGTAGGTTTTAAGGAGTTAAGGGGACTGTTTGTAACTTTTTTAAGCATATAAATGTACCGGGTCGGGACACATGCGCGCTCGCTCGCGTGCGGCTGAAGTCTCTGCTCCGCTGCCTGCTTGCCTTCACGCACACGTTCTCGCTCCACCTCTAGATGTGCATGCGCGCTCACTCCACACTGCAGAAGAGTAAGTTTAGCTCTGAAAGTATCTAGTGAATGTACAGTGGACGTTTATGCAGAGATAACTGCTGCAGCTCCTCCAGACCAACAGAGGTTTTCCGTGTCTTGTGAAGTGACGGGGCTCTGCAGCGAGAAACGTTATCACCGGCACCCGGTCGGAGACGGTAATGTTTCTCTTCCTGCAGCGGGGCTGAAGCAGGAGGAGAAACGTTACCGTCTCCGACCGGGTGCCAGTGTCTCTCTCCGGCTGCGGTCGGAGGCGATAACGTTTCTCTTCCTGCTTCAGCCTCAAAGCCAACACTAGGATCAGCATTGATTCATGGAGAGACCTTCGTCTGGTCAGCTAACATTACTGCCAAGCAGGTGAAATATAAAGTGATATTGTGGTTTTAGCTGACGTGTGTCGCCTCACTGTTTTGAGTGATGCTCGTTCATGTCTATTTAGAGCGAGCCCGACGCTGACTTCCGTTGACTTAACGGCCACAGGTGTCGCTGTTAACAAGCATTTCTGATTCATACAAACAGTCCCTTTAAATATGTAAAAGTTTAAATAATATTCTATTTGGGGAACTTGGGATCCTACTACCATTTTGCATCTTAACAATACAATACAATACAATACAATACAATAGGTGTATGCTTTTGGCCCGTGGCCCACCATTAAAGGTCCCATATCTTGCTCATTTTCAGGTTCATACTAGTATTTTGTGTTTCTACTAGAACATGTTTACATGCTGTAATGTTAAAAAAAACAACTTTATTTTCCTCATACTGTCGGCCTGAATATACATGTTTTTACCCTCTGTCTGAAGCGCTCCGTTTTAGCGCATTTCGAGGAATTGCGTCGAAATTGGAACAGAATTGCGTTGCTAGGCAGCAGCTTGGGTACTTCCTGTCAGCTGATGACATTCACATACACTGTAACAGTAAATTAACTGGGACACATTTAGAATCTCTACGTTTAAAACCGTGTAATAGTTTAAATATTGTATATTTGTGACATCACAAATGGACAGAAATCCTAAAGGCTTGTTTCAAACGCACAATTTCTGAATACGGGCTGTGTGTATTTCTCCATATATTGAGCGTTTTGATAGTTTAACAGTATTTATATAGCACTTAAACCTGCTTTATAATGTAAAAGACATGAACATCTCAATTTTTACAATATGGGACCTTTAAGTTCCAGTGTTGGCCCTAAAAGGGAAAAAGTTTAGGCACCCCTGGTTTAAACAGACCGACCGATGTGATGGCATGGTAGAAGAGGAGAAGAGGAGTTAAGGTGTGTACTCACAACTAGCACGGACGTCCTCACCACCTCAGACACACTTTGCCTGAGCTCCGCCGCGGTGCCAGGTTTGCCCAGACCTCGCGTAAACCTCCTGGTCTCCGGATGCGCTGCTGGAGTCGCCATCGTTACGCACCGCTTTGCATCAATGACCTGTTCAATCCACAATTTAAAACGAAGCGAGGTTTTAGAAGGAAATCATCACCAAACGCCAGAGAGCAGCACTTTGAGTTTGAAGCTGGGTCATGTTGTGGTGGTGGTTTGGCTGCTGCTGATTCACTCCCACCTCTCTCGGTCTCATACTTTCACTTTGGAAAGTCAGCTCGTGCTGCGTTTATTCCGGCGCGCTGCCTTCTTCCATCGGGTCTGTTGTTGTCATAATAAAGTATCCTCTTGAGGAGTGTTTCATTGGCAATCCAGCGACAGACAGGAGGTGTATAATCTGGTTGTCTCCTCGGAGCACTCCGCCCCTTACCGGTTTAAAGGCCTGCCCACTGCTGGCTGAGTGTGTGTGTGTGTGTGTGTGTGTGTGTGTGTGTGTGTTTGGACTTTGGACTGCAGCCACTTTAACAGTCTGAGTGACTGAACCACTGTTTTCATATCATCACCACAATAATCACAACTCTGGAGGGCATGTTTTCTGGAGTGTCACTACCTTTGTGCCTTCTGGCATTTGAAAAAAAAATGTTTTGAACTCATACTAGAGCACATTTTCATAGAATAACCAGATAAAATCTTTATCTTTATCTTTTATTCGGATCTCCATTAGCCCAGCTATTCTTCCTGGAGTCCACTTTAATCACTTTGAACTGTTAGGCTACATCTCAGTACATAATCACATTACAATCTTTACCAACAATGACCACAACGTCAAAAGCAACAGCAACAAAACACAACAATATTCAAGACACAAACCAACACACAACACAGGACCTAGGTTCAAGTTAATACTATTCACAGAGTATAGATGTAAATATGATTAATTTGTGGTTGGACCATAGCATATTATGTCAAAATACAAAAACATACAAAAACAGAACAAGCAACACCTTATTTTACCATAAATATTAACAGGACTTTGTATTTATCCAACATTAAACCTTTTATGATTTGATGTTAGCTAAATATCAGCAGACACAGAGAGCTGTTCAGCTCTATGTTAAAAAAAGTGGGTTAATAATTAATGAATGTGCTGCTAAATACATTTAAATCCAGAGGACAGATGGTAATTTTGTAATGGGTTATGTATGAATAATTGTGATGTGTTTTGTTTTTTGTCTGATGTGGTTGTCTTACTTGTCTGTTTGTCTGTCTATGGTAACAGTATGTCTGTTGTATGTGTACTTTTTCTCAAACTGAGCTGCCTATGGATGCAAAATGAATTTAAGTGCAAACTGACAATAACGTTGTATTGTATCGTATCGTAATATCGAGTTTCAAGCTGGTTCACTGACTTTGTATTACAACAAGATATCATATTAGACTCACTATTAAGCCTTCTTTTATTTGCATGTAACGTCAAAGTTGTGATTTCGATCCAAAACTGAGCTTTGATGCTATATAGGACACTTATATAGGGCACTTTCTGATATTGGAGGGGAAATATTTTGGTTAAAACAACTTTATTGAGTTTTTATCAGGGCTGTCAATCGATTAAAATATTGCATCGCGATTAATCGCATGATTGTCCATAGTTAATTGTGATCAATTGCAAATTAATCACATTTTTATCTTTTCAAAATGTACCTTAAAGGGAGATTTGTCAAGTATTTAATACTTTTATCAACATGGGGATGGACAAATATGCTGCTCTATGCAAATGCATGTATATATTTATTACTGGAAATCAATTAACAACACAAAACAATGACAAATATTGTCCAGAAACCCCTCACAGGTACTGCATTAAGCAAAAAAATATGCTCAAATCATAACATGGCAAACTGCAGCCCAACAGGCAACAACAGCTGTCAGTGTGTCAGTGTGCTGACTTGACTATGACTTGCCCCAAACTGCATGTGATTATCATAAAGTGGGCATGTCTGTAAAGGGGAGACTCGTGGGTACCCATAGAACCATTTTCATTCACATATCTTGAGGTCAGAGGTCAAGAGACCCCTTTGAAAATGGCCATGCCAGTTTTTCCTCACCAAAGAGTAGTGTAATTTTGGAGCGTCATTTAACCTCCTTCACAACAAGCTAGTATGACATGGTTGGTACCAATGGATTCATTTGCATTTCTTCACTCTAGCTTTAAAGCTGAGCCCGCTACAATCTAAAAATTGCATGTTGCATTCATGCGTTAAAGAAATTAGTGGCGTTAAAACAAATTTTGCATTAATGCGTTATTATCGTATTAACTTTGACAGCCCTAGATTTTAGTGGTTATTATGTCATAAGATTTTAAGTGCGTTTTTTAGTATAGTGAGGAAAAGAGGTACTTTTTTAATCGCCACACACTCAGATCTCTACAGATTAATTTAGTGAGCAGACGTGGTGCCTAAAACAGAATATCCAAATTGCTTTGCTTCATTTCATACACATTAGGGCTGTCACAATATCAGATTTTCACTTCACGATTATCGGGGCCAAAAGAATTAACGACAATGATATTATCACAATATCTATAGAAAATTTGAAAAAACTAAATAATGCTATCAGTCAAGACTCAAGTTCATATTTAAGTTTGTTTATAATGTGTTTTGTCTCTTTTTTGTCAAATGAATTGCATTAAAAATACAAGCGTAGCAAGGTGGAGAGAGTCTGTAACCATAGCTGTAAATATAAAATTATTTAAGAGTCTGCTGGATTATTTACACAATACTATCATATGTGGATTATTAACAGGATATCAGTATTTCATTTTTAAATATCACAACACCCCTAATACACATTTTTTCTATGTTACTTTCCTTCTTTGTTGACAAATTCTGAATATTTCTCACATTTTTGTCTTCAAATTGAGGGTAATATGACTGTTTTAGCATGCTGGTAAAACAGTGCTGGTACAGGCGCTGGTCTCCTGCTGTCATGAAGAGCTAAATGCAGATTTAGAAGAATTTATGAATGCATAAATTATTAGAGTACACTCACTGTTCAGAACAAAACAGGGCTTTGCTCTCTATTGCCTGTATGACTAGACACAAATATAAAGACACTGTGGTTATGGCTTGACTGAACCAAAAGATCAATGATGCCATCTGTAGGTCAAAGCTGTAAGCACACCGAAGAGCTGCCTTGCTGTACATGAAACATCACTCCAGCCTCTTGAGCGTTGACAAAAACACAAGTAACACAAATCTAAGTTTGAATAAGTTTTTTTTTTTTATTGCTTTCATTTCCAAAGAGCTCTCTGTTGTCTGAAGAAAAAGCAAAACGTTGCAGTTCTAAGCAGAACTGAGGTTTTCCATTTCATTTGCTTAACTGCAAAACCCTGTTCAAATGCATATTATTTCCATTCATGTAGACCCATAAAAAGATCTGGTATCTGTATACAGGAGGCAGCCTAGTTCAGCGAGGGCAACGGCGCTTGGAACTGAAAGTTTCTATTTTGTTTCACACGTAATCTTTAAAGCTTTCAATAACACTCACCTTCATAATACAATGATTATGAACAAATCTCACATTTTCTCACAGAGCTGAAGGGGAACTTTAGTTAGTAAAAAAAAAAAGCCAAAAAAAAGCAAAACAGTCTGAGACGTATTCATACAACAAATATCAGCGAATAGAATATTTACTTTACTTGAAATGGCATTAATCTGGCAGCTACCCCTGGCCACATTGTGATCCATCCTAGGGTTATGTCAATAATACAACAAAATAATTTCATATTTTCATAATTGTTTTAAAACAAGAACACATTGTGCTGGGCCAGGTGTGAACAGAGCATCGACCTTTAAAGGGTGGCCTGTTTTAATATGATTTAAAATGTCATGGTATACAGTCTAAGGAGACACTCCCCAATGTAACAAAATAGCATTAAAAAGTCCAGGACATTGATATATAAACCAGTTTGGCACTGAAGTTGCAGGACATTTTCAAAGCAGCAGTTTTCAATAAGATGAAAAAGTAGACAAAATCGTTATGACAATGCAGTGACAGTTTAACCATCTAAGAAATAATGCTGAATATCTATACCAATATGTTCCTACTGTAAGAACAACCAATGACAAAATGTAAAACCAGAAAGATAGGAAGTGGTTCAGACCATTAGAAAACAGTATAAAATGACATCCTTAAAAAGAGGTTTCAGAGTTGAGAGTAAAAATGCCAAAAAATGCAGTCTCTGATGCAGTCTAAACCAGCGGACATGTCACCATTAAAGCATTAAAAAGCACCAAATGTGCATGGACACATGTACAAATGTCCCAGAAATGTGTAGAAAAGAAAAGCAAAGAGTCTTGTCCTGAAGGAGATGGCGTGTGGACACAAACTCAGTGAGGGTGGGACTCTTTGCTGTTCAGGATGCGAGCGCCGCTGGAGGGGACTGTGGCGCTGCGGATGACCTCCATCCACCTGTAGGCAGAGAAAGACTTTTTTAATCAGACAACCAGGACTCAACAAAACTGAAAATATATTTATCATCTGGATGATTAAACTCGGTACCTCTCAAAAGTGTATTCGCTCTCCGATCGGAAATAGTAGACGTGGGACTTGAAATGCAGTTTGAAGACGTAGTCCTTGTGGATGTTTTCAGACTCTGAGGGGATGGTGACTGAGTAACCCAGCAGAGGAAGGCTGGCCAGTGGATAATCATCCTGAGGAAAATAATACAAATTTAAATTGGTCTGTTAATGATTGCATCAACAATTTGGAATAAAAGAAAAACAAAACAGTTCATTTAAAAAATGATAATTGCTCCCAACAAAACAGTACAGCAGAAAACCATGAGCAACATAGCCAGCGGTGGTTGAAGGATCCTTTATTTAAAGGGATAGTTTGGGTGTTTTGAAGTGGGGTTGTATGAAGTACTTATCCATAGTCAGTGTATTACCTACAGTAGATGATGGGTCAGCACGCCCCCAGTTTGGAGAAGCAGACAGGAGTTACCACATGGAAGCAAAACAATGTACTGCTGTGGAAGGGGGCAGCAGCCAAATGTATTTTAACCACCTAAAAGAAAGGTTCTCCTAAATAAATCAATGTCTAAGTGTACGCTATATTTAGAATATTTTTGCCGGTTTATCTTGCCATGAGACAGTAATACAGTCTATGTTTCTGACGGGGTACTGAAGCCGTTATCTCGCCAAAGCAACCAGACTCCATTGACAAAAACAGTAATTCTATCTCGCAGAACACGGGAGTTGCTGGTCTACCGCTGCCTCGATCGGTTATCTTGTTTGTGTTATTGTGTGGCTTTAGTTAGTTCGGATTCACCAGTCACACAATAACACAAGCAAACTAACCGATCGAGGCGGCGGCAGACCAGCAACCCTCGTGTTCTGCAAGGTGAAATTACAGTATTTTTTTCAATGGAGTCTGGTGGCTTTGGCAAGAGCATAGATGGATACAACGGCTTCAGTTCCCCGTCTAAAAAGGATGTCTGAAGGCAAGGTAAAACAGTGAGAATATTCTAAATATAGCCTACACTTAAACTGATATAGATTCTTTTTTGGTGGGCCTTTCTTTTAAGTGGCTAAAATACGTTTTGCTGCTGGCCCCTTCTCCAAGCTGGGGGCGTGCTGACATCTACTCTAGGTAACACACTGACTATGGATAAGTACCTCATACAACCCCACTTCAAAAACAGCAGAACTATCCCTTTAAATAAGTAGGTATCAAAAGTGAAAGTACTCATTCTTGAAATTTTCCCCGCGTCCGATATATTTTCATATATGACATTATTAGATTAATACTGATCCTTTAATATGCAAGCGGCGTTTTACGGTTGTAGGTGGTCAAAGTGAAGCTAGTTTTAACTACTTTGTTAACAGTTAGCTAGTTTAGTTCAGTGGTACCCAACCTAGGGGTCAAGGTTCCCTCAGAAGGTCACAAGATACATCTGAGCGGTCAAGAGCTCATTAATGAGAGAGGAAAGAAAAATACATGTTTTGCAACACAAATCTGTATTCATGTTTTTGGAATCTCCTCAAATCTTTGCTGTTTTGTTAGTATTGGGTAGTTTTACCTCTTTGAGCCTTGAACAGTTATTTAAATGAAACCATTTGAGAAGTTCAGAGGGGAAATGTCTCTTTGGTGGAACTGCTGACAACTCACAGACACAGTGAGGAAACATGACTACAACTAGACTCTGCTTTATTGTTAAAGGGATCACAAGCCAGAAGGTTGGGAACCACTGGTTTAATCTAATAAATTGCAATGTATTTTATAAACTTGTAAAATCTAATTCTGTAAAGTGAACAGCAACGACAGCGGTCTGATGAATGTGGTAAAAAGTACAATGTTTGTCTCAGAATTGTAGTGGAATATAAGTATAAAATTAAGATAATTAAGTACAAGTACCTCAAATTTGTGCTTAAGCACACTTCTTGAGTAAATGTACTTAGTTACTTTCCACCACTGGACATAACATTAAGATTTTCTACTGATTGAAAAGGTGCCAGCTGAAGCTACAACTTTTTGCACCGAAACTTTTTACAAAACACAACTGTTTGATGTCAAAAAGTAACATTTTACACTAACCCTATTACCCTACATACTATGTCATACTGATGATACATTTTTATATTTGCTTATTAAATATTTCTTAAAAACAATTTTTAAACTTACAAAGTGCTACACAGGCTCAGTTCCTTATTACAACTGCTATCCATCTCCTTTAACAAAAATAAAAATCAGTCCTGAACTGCATATTTCTCTAACGTCACACTGACTTTCTCATATTTTAAACAACTTCTGAATACTTTCAGGTAGTAATTTCTCCTTCTTTTAAAATCTACTAAGTCATTTAATAAACAGTGAAGTCATTTGTTTTCGATAAGTAGTTTTGTTTACAGCTCTTATAGCTCTCTTTTGATTGAAAATCAAACTTGGTTTCGAAAATTTAAACAGCCGACAATTTTTTTCTAGGGGAAGAAGTGAGATTTAAAAAAAAAAAACTGCAACGCCTGCAAACCTCCATCATAACACGAAGATTTGACATTCTGCACAGAGATGTGACGCCCTCGAGCCCAGCGGAGGGTAAACACAACAGAGTGAGGAGGGGAACGGACGTGGGAGAGGCTGCGATGTGTTCACTGGACAAACAGAGTGGAGAGTTGAATGTTCATCACCTGGTGAGACTTGTAGAAAAACAGGCTGAAGTTGGTGAAGACCACCCAGAGCTTCTGCCAGCCGTTGCTGTTCTTAAACTTCCTCAGTAAGTTTCCAGACAGCTGATTCTACAAAGACAAAAAGGAACACGTTTTACATCTAAAACTTTATCAATCCATACACATTATAATAACACTAGTAGTTAGATTTTTGACTAAAAATGTGGAAGAAGGATTCATAAAATAAAGGATATGTCTGGTGATATTCTAAATTTTTTCTTATTGTTAACAAATAGCCATAAAAAGCCCAAAACCAACAGTGAACTGATCCTCCAAAGCCTCATAAAGCTTATTCCTCTGTGCCATAGATCTCACTAAAAACACATTAAACCTGCCGTAAGCAGAATGTTTTTGGCATCATTGGGCACAAATTCCATAATAACCTTTCAGCATATTGTAATTCAAGTGTTCTGAGAGATAACTAGACTTCTGCACCTCCTCATGGCTGTTTTCAGGTTTTGACCAATCACAGGTCATTTCAGAGAGAGCGCGTTCCTATTGGCTGTTCATTCAACGGAGGCAGCTGTCAATCACTCGTGAACTCCGATCAAATGGTCAAACTAGGCAGCGCTGATTAAATATGAATCAATATTATGTTACTGTAATGCCTATTTCTCACCTCAAATGTTTTCATAAACATCTTGTAGTGTACTGTTTAGCTGTAAAATGAGAAAGTTTGCTTTTACACCGCTGATGGGCGGTGCTTGGTATTTCCTCAACTGATCTCAACAAGGCTGCCGGGTCACAAACTTTAAGATAAGTTAAGATAAGAATACAAAAATGTTCTTGCATGAGGCTCATTGTTGGTTTTGGTCATTTCATGGCATTTTCGGACAATAACGTGAATATAGAATATTGCCAGCCTCCGTTTAACTTCTGTGCTTATTTTATACTTCCAAATAAACTGTAAATCTACTGTTGCTAAGCATTTGTAATGTATTTATCTTCTAAAAGATAAAGTTAGTACTATGTACTTCTGTTACAGTATGTTTAATGATAGCAGTGCTTCTATCGTGAATTTCATTTTGGATCTTGAATTACAAGTTTCTGTCAAACCAATTGTCACTGATCTGCAACTTCTATTCTATCTGGTTTTCTTTTCTGCAAAGCACTTTAGACCTTTTTGTCTTATGATGAATTCAAGTAAACAGATACACGGGGCCTCTCCTGTCTGCCTGGCTCCTTTACCTCTAGACTCCTGCAGGATTCACTAAAGGAGAGGCTCTGAACACGGTACCAGCAGATAACAGACAGAGGCACTGGTCCCTGGCCACTGGATGGCCCCACCAGGGGGGCCTTATTCTCACTGACTGGACTAGGGTCCTCTACCACGGAGGAACGCACAGACGCATGGGGAAAAGAGAGAGAGAGAGACAGAGAGAGAAAAAAACAAGACAGGGAGGGAAGGACAGAAACACAGAGACTGAGTCGGTGAAACACAGGCATGCAGTGGCAGGGATAAACACGGAGGCCGACGACAGTGTGTCCAGGCAAAGCTGTGAAGAGGACGTGGTTACAACTACAGAGGAAGAGCAGAACTAGATCAGGGCAAAACAGGATCCGTTCTGTTGGTGTGAGATGAGGACGTTTAGCACATCTACGTACTGCTCTCTCTCTCTATTTATAGACGATCAGAGACTTCAAGTGCCAAGGGAGAGGAGAAAAAGGACAGAAGCACACAGGAAAGCCACAGTTTTGAGTTTAGATAAGGACGTCACACAGGCTACTGTTAGCCAAGAGAGGGAGGGGGGGAACAGTATCCTCGCCGAGGCTGCAAGTAGAGCAAATAAACAGCTTACAACAACTTACAGTGACTTACGGTAAACATTTATCTGATATATGCAAAATTCACAAGGCCCATCATTTTCAGTTTTCAGGAGCAGATTAGTTTAAAGGTACCATGTGAAGTGTTTGTCCATAAGTAGCGCTGTTTTTAAAAAGTGGGTCCCCGTTTTTGTTTGTGCCGTGCACATTTTGACAAATAAACTGAAAAGAATGAGCCTCATTTCAGTTCCTTAACTATGTCTTTAAGTAAGAAATGGTTCGATGATGGAGTGCAGCGCAGGAGGATACTGTTCCCGCTGAGAGATAATCAAAGTGAATTAAGATACAGCGAGACACAGAGAAAGAAAACGGTGAAGCAGGAGGGGAGAGGCAGGTCTGAGGTTTAGCCGGTACCTCCACAGCTACGCTAAAGTCCACCAAGGACACACTGGTGTTCCTGTGCCAGCACACGTGCACCATGGTGTTACCACGGTGAGGGGCGGACCTCTCCAGCGAGGTGTGCGATGCCGTTATGTCGTCCTCAGACTCCGCCTCCACCGAGGAGTCCTCAGGGCATTCTGGGAAAGTCAGGAGGTTGTTACTGCTACACAATGAGGAGGGTGGTGAGGGGAGAAGGGCGCTAAAGCACAGACAATGTCAGATCATTCACAAACCAAACGTAGTCTCTGAGATTTAATTTACTCAAAATGTGTTTTCTGAGATCCACTGTATATTTTTCAAGGAGATATTTTATATGCAGCTGTATGTTTATGTAGTAACTTACTGTTGTCTATCAGATCGCTGGTCAGAATGTCAGACGAAGGCCCGTTGCTGGTTTTCACCGTCTCTATCGCCATCTGTATGTCCTCCATCCACTTCTCCATCTCCATTAGCGAACTAGAGTGAAAACACACACAAATGGATAAAATGTTCAGCATGTGCCATCATTAGTCACCGCGGGAAGGCCTGGCGGTTAGAAATAGTCCATTGAACAAGAATGTCACAAGTTGGATCCATGTTAGTCCAGGTGTCCTGCCAAATCCTCCTCCTTAAAAAGACAGTAAGACACCATCTGCTCTGGATCAGCAAAGTGTTGGTTTGAAGGGAGGAAAGTGTTTTTTGTCACAGTGAAAAAAGTGGCAATGTTAACAGTGAATGTTATTTCCTGCATTTGTATATTCATGTCAACCCAGAAGATAACACATTATTAAAAAATGTGTTATTGGGTTTGAAGTTAGAAGTGATGTGTACATTGTAGGGCGGTCAAAGCTAACGCAAATTTGTTTTAACGCCACTAATTTCTTTAACGCATTACCGCAATCGATCTTTCTGAGGTTGTATCGGGCTCAGTTTTAAAGCTAGACTGAAGATACTAGTATCATATGAAGCTAGAAAACCTAAGGAATCCATTGGTACATACGTCATGTCATACTAGCTCGTCGCAAAGGTTAAATAACGCTCCAAACTTACGCTAAATTTTGGTGAGGAAAAACTGGCATGACCATTTTCAAAGGTGTCTCTTGACCTCTGACCTCAAGATATGTGATTGAAAATGGGTTCTCTGGGTACCCATGAGTCTCCCCTTTACAGATATGACACTTTATGATAATCACATGCAGTTTGGGGCAAGTCATAGTCAAGTCAGCACACTGACACACTGACAGCTGTTGTTGCCTGTTTGGCTTCAGTTTGACATGTTATGATTTGAGCATATTTGTAATGCTAAATGCAGTACCTTTGAGGGTTTCTGGACAATATTTGTCATTGTTTTGTGTTGTTAATTGATTTCCAATAATAAATATATACATACATTTGCATAAAACAAGCCTATTTGTCCACATCCATGTTGATAAGAGTATTAAATACATGTCAGAGCTCCCTTTAAGGTACATTTTGAACAGATAAAACTAGTGATTAATCACGATTAATCATGGACAATGATGCGATTAATCACAATTAAATATTTGAATCGAGTAACAGCCCTAGTTCATAGCAATATTATTAATATCACTGGGTTAATTGGGTTAAATGTAGTGCAGTAAAATTTACAATAATTCCTTCTGAGATATAGTGGAGTATAAAGTAGCATATAATGGAAATACTCAAGTTAAGTACCTCAAAATTGTACTGATGTATAGTACTTGACTACATGTACTTAGTTACATTCCATCACGTGAAAAATAAAGTATTAAAAGATATGAAAATGTGCAGAGAAACTTAATTGCTGTGAGGTAATTATTTGGAAGCGACCTTGATGAGCATATCAACATCTTTATCAGCTCTTTCCTCTGGAGGACGGCAGCTGTACAAGAAGACTTTAATTACAGAGAGTTTAGAGAGTGACATAAAACTGAAACTGTAAAGCGAGGGTGCCAAAAACAGGATTTAAACAAAGAGTCTCAGTGGAAATAATTTGTTTTTCTACACGTCATTATTTGTGAGATCTCAACCGCATCTGATGAGTTCATGTAACGATTCGAAAACTTCTCAACACCAAAATCCCGACACTCCAGAAGAAGAAAGGCCACGCTTTGCTTTAAGTCAACTTTAGGGTGCAGGTACAAGGTGTCTGTGCGCTGCTGACCGCTGTTCTTACCTTGCTGCCACCACCACCGACTGCTGCTGTCCAACCAACGTGAAGGCGTGCGGCACACCCCACTCATCTTCACTCTCTCTGATCTGGAAGACACGGAAAAAACATTAGAGAGCAGCGGTATCTGGGACAGCAAGGACCAAAAATAGACAGAAAGGGAGAGACGGAGGGAGGGATGATGAAAAGGAAGTGAGAGAGAAGGACATGTGTAGCCGTCCTGAAAGTGTGTCTGTGAGTGTGTGTGTGTGTGTGTTGGGGGGTGGGGGGAGATGTTGAAAGAGCTGTTCATACAGCGGCTTATCTGCAGTAATGACAAACTGGTGACAGCTGCTTGACGCACTTTGTGTTCAATTGGGAGAAACAGCACTTACTGTCATGCCATTGAGCGCCAGCTGCCCGTGCACTTTGAACTGATTGGTCGCCGTCATCCCTCGACTCGTGTACACTATGACGTCGTTGAACTATCGCCAAAGAGGCAGGAGAGGGAGAAAATGGAAATTAACAATCTTTCAAAACCAAACGCCATTGAGTCTGTTTTTTGTTTAAATGACTAAACTGAATGTATATAATCCAATAAATAATCCTAAGGAAGTACAAACAACTTGTCAAAACGACCACAAAGAAAAGATTGAGTGTAAATTATTCTACAGCACATGGCATTTTTTTTAATACTTTGTTTATCAAAGTTGTATTTGCTACAAAATCAAACACACGTGTGAAACACTTGCATGCTGCAAGACTGTCTGAGCAACATGTGGTAGTTTCCTCGAAATTAGCTTTTTGTAGTTGCACAACATCTGCCAACACCATCTGAGTGATGTATAGCTGGAAAGGACGAAAGCATGATTACTTTTCCGCTGAGATCACTCGGCTAAATAATTTGATTAGCGATGTGACCTAATCTAAAAAGAAAGTGGGTGTTACCAGGAAAAACATTCGTTGCTGCAGGCCTTTTCCAGACAGTTTGCTGAGGCAGCCTAACCGGATGAACTCCTGAGAAAGAGAAAACAGAAAAAAGACATGCATCATTTATTAGATGCATTCTATTCAGCAGGCCTATGGGCTGAATCCGGCCCTTTGATCATTTATAAATATGAAAAAAGTATTTTCAAAAAGAAAATGTCTTCCAATAAGAGAGTTTATTCCGTTCATTAATTTTACCACCCATGCTATTGAAGCAATATTGTGTGTTTTTATTTTAGAAACAACGTAAACACCCATAAACTTAGAATGCTAGCAGGTTAGATTATTAGAAGATCATCATTTTACTAGTAGGCTCATTATAATAATGCTAATTACTCCATTTATTAGTTATGTCTTGTTAAGCACAGAAATACGATGGCGTATTGGCCTTAGGGCCATTGTAGGTAAAAAACTAAAATTGAGCCGGGGGAGGGGGGTAATATTCTGAGAAAAAACTCAGAATTTGCGAGATTATAAAGTCATAAATTCTCGGGAAAAAAACTCTGAAAAACTGAGCAAGGCGAAGGTCCTGAAAAATTCATATACATGTTTTCTTTTATGTTCTTAGTGTGTTCTTTTATGAACTTAAGTACTAAAAGTTACAGGAAAGTAGAGAACTTCTATCTTTGACTACACACAGGCGTATGTCTTAAAACTAAAAACCCATTAAAAAAAACCATCGACTTCCAGACAAGAAGTGCTAAAATGCAAACTCATTTCCAGGTTTTAGGATTCACTCCTGTAGCACTCTATAAAGCTAATTAAAACAACAACAACCTACTAAGATTTAAAAGGTGTGTTGTTTTCACATTTAAATTCCTAGCTTTGCAGATCTGACACAAAAATGTAAATGTCCGGCCCCGTGGCACTTCACTGTTTTTCAAATCTGGCCCTTCTAAATAAAGTACTTGAACAGGCCTGCTATACAGGGTGTCTGTAGAGAATTAAAAATCTCTGCCAGTCCGTTCTTTCAAGCTTTAAACTCACCCGACCAGAAACAACAAGATTGTCGACGCCAATCAAATCCTTCTTCAGCTCCAGAAGCTTCTGGAAGTTCTCCATCTTCATTAGGCTTCCCTGGAGCTGCTCCACCACCTCAGACACATCTGCCAGAGCAGCTACAGACCAACCAGGGGTTAGAGATTATTGGACATGGACTGTTAAAATCTCTCTACAGCAGTGGTTCCCAACCTGGGGTCCGGGCACCCTCAGGGGGCGCCAAAGATCACAGGGGGTGTGTGAGGATTTTCTGCTCTGAGGGTGTCAAAATTACATTTGCACATGTATTACTAAAATCATAATAACACACTTACTGGATAATGTTTTACAAAAGTCTATATATACAACTATTTAAAAAGATATATTTCTTTGCTACTTAATAGGCCACATTCTGTTTAAACACAGTATTTGTGCACAGTTGCAGATAAAAATGAAGCTTGACTAATATTATTAGTATTAGTCTATTTGTAGAATTAGATTCCAGTGGTGGCTGCGTAAGATTGTTTCTGACTCGTGTGACCCAAACATTTCCAATAACTCCAGAGCGTTGTAATGTCCAAAAGTCAAAATGTACTGAAAAAAATTAGATGTAATCTTTTCAAAATTTCACAACATGTTTTTATCTAACAAAATATTGTGCTTCAATTCATATTTGTTGGCGTTTAGCCTTTCAAAAACAACATTTTCATTGTGCCCCTACACCTATTTGCTCTCCTGCATGGACCTGAATTAACGGGGCAATCTAGCAGCAATCTAACATCACCATAAATTACATTTATTTTAAGGATGCACCGAAAAGATCATATTATCTATCTGCATTTGCTTGGTGAATCCATCAAGACGTCACCACTTTATTTACTGTATGTTGACGAAACTGACAAGTTGTATTCATTAAAGTAAGTTGATTTAATAAAAATAGACTAATGCCGAATTCACACAGGGCAGCAGCGAAGTGTGGCTCAGCTTTTCTTAGATACAAGTTGGTGGGGCGGCAAGGAAATTAGTTTGGGAACCACTGTTCTACAACACCAGACGACCTAAATGTGCCTCTGTCAACACTAGCCCTGAGCGCAGTACCTCTGCAGTCCCTGAAATCCACATGAGTAGCTGGGTAGTGTTTGCACAGGCGCTCCAGGATCTGCTTGTAGTGACTGAGGCGGTGCAGAGGCCGCAGGATGAAGACGTTGAGGGGGACGTAGCAGACCTTCTGCAGCTCAAAGTCCCTGCAGAGACCCTCCAACTTGCGGGACCCCCTGCACGCCTTCTCCAGCTCCAACAGAACTTCAGACTGCTTATGCAGGTTTGCTGTCAGGGGCTACGGACAAAGGTGGAATATGGCACACATAAATGAGTATTAAATGGTTACTTTGGTATTTTTCAACCTCGACCCTATTTCACCATGTTTTTGTGGCTAACTGCCTAATGGCGACCACAATTTCTGAAATTGGTCCAGTATTTAGGGAGAGCGCTGTAGACAGTTTTTTTGCTCACAGGCTGCAATTTAATCCTATTGGGGCAAGCTGACACCGTCATTTACGTCCACTAAAAGTGCTTGTTTTTGCCATGACAGGCTCTAAATGTTATTATAAGTGTCTGACATTATGGAAAGAATCTCGCTCAAGGAGAAGTCTCGTTCGGAAATCGAGGTGACGTGTTACCGGAAGACAACGGTGGAATAGTGGAGTACATCCATGGTGGAAACGTGAGTGCCAGCCGGGCAGTTTGTTGTCTTGGAGTACAGAAAGTGTAGCTTAGTATTATCTAAAAGACTTTTAATATCATGGCTGAATATTTAGATGATTTTGACAATGTGGATGAGGTCTTTGAATTTGATGGTAATTATTTGAGCCAGAGTATACAGATATTCAGATTTCACAACGAGACTTCTCCTTGAGCGGGACTTGGACACAATAACAAAAAGACCGGATCAAGAGAACGGTAAGAAAAACATTGTATTTCTCTGTAGGGTCCTTTCCATAATGTTGTTAGACACTTATAACAATCTGAGCCTGTCAGTGGCAAAAACAAGCACTTGTAGTGAACGTAACATTGACGCTGCTCACTTGCCCTCAAAGCTCGTTTCGCAGCTGCCAGTTACAGCGTTATCCCTCAATACTGGGACCAATTTCAGAACTTGTTGTCCCTATTTAGTCAGCTATACACAAAAACATGGGAAACTAGGGTGCAGGTTGAAAAATACCGAAATTGTCCTTTAATTCATTACTGTAATTATAGAGTGGGAGTGCAAGAGTGATGCCTCACCTTCAGGCCCTGAAGGTTCTTCAGCATGACATCACCAATGCGCTGGTAATCTTTTATGTGAGCATTGGAGCGTCCTTCCCTAAAACACATAAACATCAGCAAGTTATTTTTAATATCCAAGACATTATAGAGCCATTTATAGACAGCGAATTAATTAATAAGCTACGCAAAAGCACTTAAAGCTCATTGATTATTCAGACGAGCTTTAGTTCATGCAAGTACAAATCAAATAAAGTTGGAAAGAGCTCTTTAAACTTTGAGACAGAGCTCCACCAGCAGGTGTCTCCCTTGAGCATGACTTCCCCCACACAGGGTGCTGGGCCATTACTGGGTTCATTCAGAATATTTATTATTACGTTGGTACAGCATTTTAGCAGTTGCTTTAGGGATCCAGTCTGTAAAACACATCCTTCCTAATCTACGACAGACAGCTTTCTAATCATGGCCACAACAACATCTCTACTACGATATTTGAGTATGCAAAGAGGCACAATGCAGTGCTAGTTAATTTGTGTACACATTTGAATGTGGTTCTTATCAGCAGAGTTGACTGTAATATCACTTTAGCTTCAATGTAGAGTTCTAACGATGACTCGCCAGAATAGGCTTTGAAATAAAAACACTTTCTGTCTGCGGATAATAGCCGTAAATTCGGACATGCAGGCTTCATGCATCACTGCCTGCATGTCTCAGTGTGTGTGTAGTTCGGTGTGTGTATCAAATAAAGCACAACATCATTAAGGAGATCAGACAGCAGAAACCCACAGGCAAGAAAACGCCGGCCGTGGAGCAGCACGACTGTTGCCATGGAGACGATAGCTCCTCAGGTCATCTAAAGGGACCGGGTCGCCCTCTCAGACTAAATGCCAATAAATCTCATTAAAAAAAAAAAGGGGGTATAAATTGTGATGAATTTGGCTAAAACCAAACCACCACATCACTGGACGGAGTGAAATGAGTCTCACCACAGAGCAAGCCTCTGCTCCACCTCCCTGAGAAAACCTGCGTGGAACTTGTGCAGAGGCTCGAAGGTGGAGAGGACGGTGGTCTTCAGAGAGTCTGGAGTCGCCTCATCTTGTCCTACAGCTTTCTGGAAAGACTGAGATCACAGACACACACACATATGCATCAGAGTTCAAGTAAGACAGTGGCACGAAGCAAGATACTGTTTTAATTTACATTAGAGGGAAAATTTGCCACCTTTTTTATGTGGATGTCCAGTCAGTATTGATGGTAAATGTAGGCGTAGGCATGGGCATGTAGGCTGCATACGTGTGGGTATGCAGATGAATATTGATGTGCATATGTGTAGATGTGTGAAATCTGTACATGTGGAAGGGTATATGCGGCCACATACTTTAGAAAGTGAAGATGGAGGAGCTACAGTTCTCCAGAGGACTGAGTTTTGACCCACAAGCACAGCGGCATATGCATGCCTCTTTCCATGCATATGCATATATCGTGTACATGTACATAAAAACTGGAAAAGGGTTTTATATACACTGTGATATTTCCTTTTCCGAATAAAAATAAAATAAAAAAATAAAAAAATAAAAGAAAATATCGATACACCTGAGTATCGCGATATTATGTTTTGTGATACTGTATCAATTCTCAAAAACAATTATTGATTTTTAATTAATAGTTTACATGCAAAGATTTGTGGCAGACAGTGGTTCATTTTGAGCTGTATTTGAACCCCTTCCACTCCAACGTAACAACATACACTGTACATATGTTAGGTGTGTTCTGTATACTATGACAGTGTTCCTAAAATTACATTGAATTAGAATATTGATTCATATTTGATCAGCGCTGCCTAGTTTGACTGTTTGATCGGAGTTCACGAGTGATTGACAGCTGCTCAGAGTCGACAAGGCTCCAGCTCGGCTCTGATTGGTTGTTTTCCTCTGGTCGGTGAAATCTTGCAGATGCCATTAGGAGCACCGGAGGACACAGAGGCACATGATTTTTTTCAGATTACCTGTCTCATGCACTACTGTCAGGATATAGTGACCGTTTTATAAAAATAACTTTTTTTTAAAATCATATTTGTTCTAATTCTACCCACTGCTGCTTTAAATCAGATTGAATTCAAATGTTGCACGTTGTGTCAGCGGCTACGAAAACAGCTTTTATTCATCTGACGTGATGGGAAAGGGTAGTTAAAAGTTGTTTTCTAGAAAGGGCTTGAGAAGAAGCGCCAGCTGTTGTTCGGATGACTTCACCCCAAACAGCAGCACCAACCAGTGTATGAGAAGAGAGCACACACACACAGCTGTAAAAAGAACGAGGACACCAGCCAACCCAAATATTTATGAGACGTGTGAAAGGCTTCTCTGAAAATCACAAGACGGGAAGCCTTTAAAAACGCCAGTGAAAAGCATTTTCTCCACGTGCGTGTGCCGAATCAGTGGCGCTTCACTACGGCCTTGTGAGAACATCCTCCTTGTTCGCCAGTTGAAGTAGCTGCATGTTTAATATCCTGTTTTCTGCTGCTCTGCCTTTGAGATACCATCAAATGAAATGGTGTCCATATGTTTGTACTCAGCCAGTGAAATCTAAAGGAACAGACTTGACACGGGGAGTCACATGCAGAGGGAACATGCGGCTAAATCCATCTATCTCTTTAAACACAAACACAGTTTAGTATTCACAGCCTTGGGTGAGACAGATAAATGCATTTCAAAGCGCGGGTGTGGGGGAATGAATAAAAAATGTAATCGCATCTGCCAAAATATCCCTATGTCACTGCCTGTGTCTGTGTTTTGGCGGGCGCTCTGCGATGGAGCAGCTAACCGGAATAATCAATGTTTTCTCCCCAGAGGACAGGAGAAAACAAACAGTGGAGAAGCGTGTTGGGTGAGGAGGCTTCTTTTTTTTTCTCTTACCACAGTCACCACCTCCAGGTCCTTCAGATACGTCCTCTCTGTGGTCAACAGCTCCTTGGCGATGAAGTAGGCCCGATCTGTTGGGAACCGCTGCAAAGAAGTCACAGAGAGGAGACAGTGAGCAAGGACAAGTCGTTTTTTTTTTTTTTTTTCATGGTGTATTTTAAGACATTATACAAAAAAGACATTCGACGGAGACATTCAAAAGACATCAAAACAGACATACAGATAGCACGGGAAGAGGAGGGTGCAAAGGGGGACACCTTAAGCCCGCAACATTCAACAGTTTTCCTTTTTTTCGTAGTCAACTAATCGATTAGTCAGTTGACAGAAAAATAAACGGCAATTATCTTGAATATCTTTGGGTTTTGGACTGACAAAACAAGACATTTAAAGACATCGCCTTGGACTTTGTGGGGCTGTGAATGGACATTTTTCCTCTATTTTCTGACATTTAATGGACCAAACGTAGGGCTGCACAATTAATGGAATATTAATCGCGATCACGATTTTGGCTTCCCACAATTAAATGACCATGATCGACTGCGAAATTGACGTTCATATACGTGCTCCGCTCAAAGAAAACTCTGCTGCATAAATCAAGTGCTACCTTAACTAACAGCTAGAGATGCAGTGTCAATCAGCAGCCGAACGAAGCCGGACGGTTTTCAGCAGTCTCATATATCGCATTATTTGCCGGTCAGCCGCCACATGATGGTTATACATCAGCACACAGCGACAGTAACGTCACACACAAACACACACGACATGTCGTTGGTGTGGAAGTTCTTCAGTGTTAGTGAAGAAGACCTAAAGCTGCAATTTGTCACCAATGCAAGTCCTGTACATTATGTTGAGTTCAAGCTCTGCTTAGTAAAAACTTGTATTGGGCGATGGTAAATTATAACTCTATCATGATGCGTTCAAATGTAATCTTGTAAAATGTAGTTTTTGGTGAGAAACTTGAACAAATCCAGATGTTTGAAGGAGATGTTTTCACAGTAATATAAAATAGATAATAGAGAGAGATTTGACCTGTTTAACTTCCCAACACCAGCTCTAAGCAGCTTATAATATATAATTAGAACGACTAATGCCAAGATTTTTTTTTTTTATCAAAGCAAATATTTAAATATAAATACAATGATTTATTTCCTAATCATTTGAATCGTGTGTTTAGTTGTGTGTTTATCCAAATAACCACTATAGATGACAATAATAAAATAAAAGGATAACATTTAGAGTTCATTTTGGCCATAATCGTGCAGCCCTGACCAACTCTAGAATATAATCGGCAGATCAATCAATTATGAAAACAATCACCAGTTGCATCCCTATTATACAATCCTTCTATGGTGGGAGCAAGAACCTGAGATGTGAAAGGTGGTCGGAGAGTTGGTGAGTAAGTGAGCAAGAACAAATCAACTATGCAACTATGAGTAAGTCCAGCTAGTGTATTTCCTGTCTAACCTATTTCTCTGAGTAGACTTACAGGAAAATACTCAGTCCCTGTGCAGAGTTATTTAGGACAGGTAATCTAGGTGCAGGGCTATTTTCAGTATGTGACAGTGGCTTTGAAGCACAAGCTTAGTAAAAAAAAAAAAAAAAACTAAAAAACGCATACAACAAGGCAACTTATTGGAGTGAAGCTGAACCATTAAGTCACAAACCTTCCTCCGAACCTCATCTTCATCGTCAGTGCGAATGCTGCCGGCGTCGTTGAGCAGCGGGCTGGTGAGTGGGGAAGGCAGCCGGCCGTCGGGACTGTGACCGCACAGCTCCAGTGACTTCTGACCGTTGACCATGCCGTGGGAGTGACCAGAGGACGCAGACAGGTGAGGGCTGTTGGGCACCACTCCTGCACGGGGTCAGCAAACCGAAAAGTGAGGGGAGAAAATGAACAAGTGAGTGATTCAAATAGATAAACACAACAGGGATATGCTTAGCATTTGCATTCAAGTCTCAGATGCACACTGTGAGAATTCATATGAAGTCAGGGAGATGATACGTCACAGAAAAGTAGACGATTTGTTGTATAATCGTACATTTGAACAGATAAAAAATGTGTGATTAATTTGCGACTAATCACAATTAACTATGGACAGTCATGCCATTAGTCGCGATTAAATATTTGAATCAATTGACAGCCCTAAAATGAATACCTTCATTCATTCTTCAACAAGACATTTGAAGATGTCACTTGTTTTCATTATTTTTGGACATTTTGACTAAACATTTAATCAATTAATCAAGAAAATAATAGTCAGATTGATGAAAATTGATAGTTGCAGCTGTACAGTCAAAGTCAAATTCCTGAGACACTCTGCTGACGTTTTGATATGAATCAGACTTTCCAGCATTCAATTCGTAATCCAACATGGCAAACATCACCCCTTGGGAGACTATGCAGGCTATAATCTGAAGTAATTACAAACCACAGTTTGACCCAGGATCAGAGTCTACTTCTGCCACACAGGAAACCTGGTGAGATGACTCACTCTACAGTCCAGACATCTCTGGCAGCCTCCGTGCAACGTCAATCAATAGGCGAGCTGAGGCGCATGCCGCAGGACGATCAAGAGGAATAGCTTACTAAGTGTCATCTATACCGACGATGTTCACTGAGCTTACTTACTATGTTTTGGCTGTGACTTGCCCACCTCCCCATGTCGTCCTCTGGCGTGTCGACGCAAACACAACAGTGATTACAAGCACACGAACCAGCTCAACGCACCAGCACAAATCTGGGAAGGATTGACTATGAGGAGGGAAGGAGTGGAAACCACAGTGCACATCTACAAGATCGCTACAAATGAGAATCTACACAGACATCCACCAACCAACACTACAAAACTACAGGGAGAGTGAAGAGGAGAAGTATCTACAAAGAGCACCAAAACACCGACTAACTGGGGTCTAAAAAAGAAGATCCGGAAAAACCTCACGTCATGAAGGTCATCTTTATTGCCTCTAAAAGAACATACATTGTTAAATGAATATAAATCTTGAGAAAAGCAGCATAAAAAGGGTCAAAGCCAGGTGAGCATCTAGAGGGAAACTGAGTGAGTGAACAAGAAACTGAAGTGCGATAATTCATGCCGACCTCTATAAAACAGATCTTTATGTTTGTTAAAATAAACAGCCTTGTGACACCTTTATGATTATGTTATTGCCGTACTGAGAAAGTCAGTTGGTAATGAGGAAACATGCATTATTCAGTCCATGAATACAAATCAAGTTTTACATCTTGTAATAGTGACACAGTGAGCTTTAAAAATACTGCATATTAATACGCCGTTTTAAAATTCAGTCCCTAATCGTACCGCCTGGTTTTCCTAGTCTTAAAATCTGCTTTAACATCACATTCTCCAGTCTGTTATACTAAATTAGGTAATGTGACAGTGAAGTGACTGAGAGCACTAGCTGTATATTACAGAACATTCAGCTCATGCAGAGAGCAGACAGAGCAGAACAGCATTGGAAAAAACACCCTCGAGGACACCAATGGTTGAGAAACACACACAAGTCTCACCCACAGACCTGGCACTTTGAGCCGAAACCAAAGATGGTTTGGACTAGAGCTGCAACGATTAATCGATTGGTTGTCAACTATTAAATTAACCGCCAAATATTTTGATAATCGATTAATTTGTTTGAGTAATTTCTTACGAAAAAAAAAGTCAAAATTCTCTGATTCCAACTTCTTAAATGTGAATATCTTCTGGTTTCTTTACTCCTCTATGACAGTAAACTGAATATCTTTAAGATGTGGACAAAACAAGACATTTGAGGACGTCATCTTGGACTTTGGGAAAACACTGATCAACATTTTCCACCATTTTATAGATCAAACAACTAATCGATTAATCGAGAAAATAATCAACAGATTATTCGACAATGAAAATAATCGTTAGTTGCAGCCCTTGTTTGGACCAAATTCTCTATCTGCTCCAAGTGACTTAGTCTCTGTGTGGCAGAACGTCATGCCAGGTGTACGGGAGAGCTTTGTGCACCAGAAAGGGTTCCCTCACACTGCAGTGATCCAGTAACTTCCTCATATAAACATATGTTCTCTTTCATAGTGCTGTAGTGATCTATGTCACGCCGCTTAGAAAGTTTTGCAATCGATAATCAGATACTGAATCGAATATGAAAGGCTAGCGTACATTCTGTTTGATTTACTGATGAACAGATAGCCTGTTAACTCTGCCTAAATGCACTTATTTCATTTATCAAACGTATATCTCTTCGACATGGCTGGTTTAGCTATTCAAGATAATATAAGGTGATGCGGAAATGGCAGTAAATTACGTCAGGAATGTTCATTTACGCACAAATTCGCACTTTTTATACTATTTATAGATGAGGCCTGTTGTGATTTTGGTCGCGATGATTTGACATTTTTAAAAAGTGGGTTCCCAGAAAAAAAGTTTGGGAAACACTGGGATAGATGATAATGGAGAGGCAGGCAGGAAACAAGGGGAGAAAGAGCGGGGTATGACACCCAACGAAGGTCGAAACGGGGACCTTTTCTCCCAGGCAACTGGGGTGCACCTTTGTAGTGTCCGTGTTGAATAACAGAATAATTGGGAATTGATAATGTTGAAATATCAATTAATCCAAAACACATCTGTCATTTAAAAGGCTAATAAAGTATAGTCGATCCAGACACACACATACAAAATAAAACCACAAAATCACACTCTGCTGCTTGACGTCAACGCTAAAAACGTCTGGGAGCACAAAAGCAGAAGCAGACGACAGTGATGGATGAGCCGAGAGACTCGCTGCTTTGAGGTGCTGCCCTTAAACTGCCTTTCACGCGTACAGTACACACACATACACTGTTACTAAAAAAACTGCTTCTATTTCCCTTCATATTCCCGAGATCCTGTCATCCTCAACCTGATGTTTCTATCTGCTCTGGAATAATTATACGTTAGCTGGATCATAGCAGAGAAGGCAACCCAGATTCTTTCCACCACACAGACTGTAGTGAGTGACAAAACAGGTTTACATGCAGCTTGGGGGGGGGGGGGGGGGGGGGGGGAAACAAAACAGAAAAGATAATGACAGTGTCATGCAGACAGACAAGAGCTTACATTGGACAAAGAAATAAAAGACAGAACAGAAATGTGATATAAAAATCATCACTTTCTCAAACAAACACAAGTAAACATGAGGGCAGAAGTGCAAAAGAAATGACCAAAATAAGAAAAGTGCAGTGCCAGTTTGTTAAGACGATTGAGAACTTTACAATCTTTGGATCTAGTGGACGCGATAGCTGTCGGAGCTTGAACACTGACAGAGACACTCGAGCAGGAGTCAAGTGCAGAGGGGGATGTGAATAGTGAGCATAAGAGCCATAAACTGTTGTGGAGTGGCTAAACTACCGCTGCAACAGACATTTACCTTCCCCTCAGCCTGACCAAGCCACTGCTGCTCTTTCTAACGCTATTCATAAAACATATTATGAGCTCATATTTACTCCTGTTGTTGTATTTCCTGCCGATTTCAACCACATCTGTGAATAAAACACAATGTTTCTGTTTCAAGACAGTAAAGAGCAGAAGGTGCTGTAAACATAAACAAAATTGAATACCAATCAGGATTTCAAATCGGTATTTTACAGCATGTTAGTTAGTTTCCACTCCGACACCAAACACGACAGAACTCCCTGCTCTCGCAACAATCACAAGCCAGAGGCAGCATCAACAAATCAAACAAGACAGCAGGATTATTCCCAATAAATGTCTATAAAGTTAACAATTACTGCCACAATTATACATCCACGGGTCTTTTAGGACTCGACAATAGACGTATAATGAGTACAAAAAAAGTGTATAATGCAGAAAGCTGTGCAACATTTAACCAACTTAATCAATCTAATAGAAAAGAGTCTGCAGACAATAATGAAATGATTCGTGTATTTCCCTACGGAAAGTCATAAGGCATCTGAGACATAGAAACTGAACGACTCACACTTTGTTCTCAATGACCAATGAATGTGAGAAAAAGTGCAACTGCAACATAAATTGTCTTTTGATTAATCTCAAGTTTAAAACTTCTCTGTAATCTCTGCGGGTTTCAATAACTAGTAGCTGTTCAGTGTTAAATCCTAACATGGCACTGACGTGTTAACGCAATGAAAGAACTGAACCTCCTCCGTGCAACACAAGAAAACCCTGAACAGATTCCTTCCTTCATGAAATATCGCAAAGCGAAAGGCCTCCCGATGAAACAGAGGCTGACGCTGGGCTCAAAAAGTTTCTAGCAGGTGCCGCTGTGCTTAAGAAGACTGCTGTGAACGTGGAGCGTGAAGATTTGAGTCGTCCTCTGACAGAAATAATCCGTCACCCACTGAACCCTGCTTTTCTTACACCATCTGGACCCAAACTAAACCCTTTAAACTCTCCTGTGGAGATGGATCGGAAGCGGTCTGTGCGCTAACAGCTGAAAATCTGTCCGCCCTCGTCGTCGCTGAAGGCGTGGCCCCCGTCCTCATCTGTCTCCTCATCCAGCTGGAGGCTGCCAAAGGAAAACTTGTTCCTGGGTATAGGGGACGTGGAGTTAGCCTCCGCCGGATTACCAACCATCAGGGGGCTGCTGCAGTTCCCCCTGTTAGTCTCCACCTCAGACTCGCTGGACTCTGAACCACTGGTGGTGGAGCAGTCGTTCATGTGAACCGGTCCCACGTGTGTGACACCGGCCTGCCCTAAGCGCTTCAGCCCCGGACCGGCCCTGGACCTGCCCGCTACCGAGAGGCCATTGGCCACCATGCGGCGCTCAAGAGCAGCCATGCGTTCAGCCCGAGACAGGACAGGACGTGACTCTTGCCCCGGGGAGGACGCTCCCTGGTTTGAGACTGTCTCATAGTGGTGACGCATTTTGTGGAGCTTTTGCGAGCGAGGAGAGCGGCTCGGGATGGGGGAGTATCTGTCTTCCTCGAAGTGAGGGGGAGCGGCGCTGAAGCCGTTCTGCTCAGCGTAACCGAGGGAGCTCGATGGATGGTTGTCCGTGGCGGGACTGGTGACGACACTCCTCGAACCCATATGTGGGGCTGTGAGAGGGTTGCTGTTACGCCTCTCTCTATTATGACCACTGAGGTTCGCCATAGCAGGACTTTGGTCAACCTTTTGGTATGACTGCTTGGGAGACTCGTCCAACTCATGGCTCATGTTGAGCGATTGCTTAGAAGAGGAAAGGGACTCCCTGTACCGCATCCTACCAAGAAACTGCTCCTGCAGAGGCCCGTTTGTGCTCCAAGAGCCAGACCCACGGCGGGGCATGGGGTGCTCCCTAAAACTGTGATCCAACCTTATAGCCTGGTTATATTCACTATCTACATCGCTGCAATCAACGAAGGGGATGGAAGAGATGATGCCTTTAGCAGGTCGAGATGCTGGACCTGTACGCGGATGTTCTGGGTGGGTCTGTCGCGTTGAGCCTCTCGTCTCCTCGGTCCTGGACACAGACCCCGTTCTGTCCTCGTGGCCGTTTCTCTGGTGAGACGGACTCGCCCTTGTCGTCCTTGAGGCCGAGGGGTCTTCTGCACTCACCAACACCGACTCCTTCCAATGACGCCGAGAGGGAGAGTCTACTCTGTCCCCGGGAGCACCACTCTGACAGAAAGAGACACAATTCAAACATTTCAAGAGTGTATTTTATACATGACTATGTTTCATTTGATTAATAATACTAATGGTGTTTAGCATTAAAGGTACTGTGTAAACTGTGGTGCCATGTGGCGTTGTTTTGATGAGCGGGTTTGTACATGAAGAGGATCCACATGTACAAGCATATGTGCACGGGGGCGGCAGAATACACATTCCTGCTGACAGTTTCTCTGATCGACAGCTAGTGGTGGTAACGTGCCAATAAATGTAGCAAAACTCTGGCAAACGGCGGGGAAGAAGAAGAAGACTCCGAGCCGACTAGACTTGCAAGTACGTATACTGGGGTCCAAGGACAACAGGTGCAATGACCAGAGGTGATCAGAAGTATGAAGCCATCTCTGAACAGGGCACAAACGGGAAGTTTAACACCCGTTTCCTTGTGCACCTTAGTAGGCTCAGGCGCCGTCCTGCAGCACACACTGCCAAGACCTGATCCAGCCTCACATTAAAACGTTTCTCAATAAAATGTATTTTTATTTTTTTGGGCATTTAATTTTTGGGTTGCTGGTAATAAATAATGCCTGACAATGACTGATATATTTGATATATACTAGATACATTTTTACTGTATCAATATAGATATTTTCCAAAGTAAGTGGAAGTGTATGATTCAACATTTTCCCATGGTCTAGTGTTAAAAAAGTTAACAAAAATCGCATTAAATAGTAATAACGAATCGCAATACTTGTAGAATTGCAATACTTAAAAATCGCAATACATATCAAATCAGCGCCCAAGTATAGTAATAGTATCGAATCAGGAGATAGGTGATTCGTCCCAGCCCTAAAAAATATTACCAGGATTTACAAAAAAATCAGGAGGGTAATGTTTAGAATAATGCAGATTGTAATATACTTAAAAACTTGATGGTTTTTGGTGAGAAAAGTTCAATAAAGTGTTTGTTTGTAAGATAACTTGACAGGGTAACATTGAGGTTTTTGAAAAGGCTGCTATAGATGCACTAAAAAAACAGACACACTCACTTCTGTTGGCACTTCATGGTGGCGTGGAGAAGGCAACGGGGACAGGCGGATATTTTGTTGGACCCGACTGCTGTGTTGGACCCGACTGTGTTTCCTGGCAGACAGGATGTTGAAGGTCAGTGTTATACACTCTGAGCGCTCTTGTCTAAACCAAAACGAGTCGTAAATGTCTGCAGACTTTACCTTTCAAACGGGATCTTTTTAAACTCAGACTCCCTCACGTAATCCATCACCTGCTTCTGTGTGCGACCGCTGCAGAGACAAGCACAGGAGAAACGATAATGAGCTATTCTTGTAGTAGACTGTTTAAACTGCAGTGGGTAGAAATGGAGCAAACTAGGCAGACAAACTGAAGGTTTAAGTGATGGGGAGACACTGACTGTAGTCCTGAGAGTCAGAGAGCAGCTTTATGATGCAAACTCACCTGAATCTGAAGGAGGAGCCTCGTGTGAAGAGCACAGGCTTGGGCTTCGGCTTCGGTTCCTCAAAGAGGCGGAAGAAGGCGTGGTATTCGACACAGATCTTCCAGAAGACTTTGCAGCAGTCTCTGCTGCCCATCATAAACTCCAGAGTGTCCTGATATGAACTCTGGGGGGCAAATAAATACACAACTTACATCACCAAACACTGATGGGTTTAAATTGTACACAGTGTGATTCAGGGATATCACTTACATTTAGATCTGGTCTCAGCTTGATGAGGAAACGTTTCCTCTTGAAGCTCAGTTTACGCACTTTAGACCAGTTGAAGGCGTTAATCTTTGTGTGCCCCTGCAGTGATGAAGAATAACCTTTATAGATCAAGCTTTAAAGGGACTGTACGGCCAGAGGTCTCACTGTTAACAAGCAATTTCTGATTCTTCCATAGAGTCCCTTTAGAAAACATATACCAGTTTTACCACCATACATTTCTACTGAAGTGAACTTAAAGCACAAATGACCCACAAGTTTTCATCACATCTGTACCATGCAGACGCAGCCATCATTTAACACACCACGTGTTGACCTACAAACTTATGTGACTGACCTGAAAGACCAGGACGCCGGTGTTTGCCACAGCCAGGCTTAGCCTCGTGCCCTCACGATCCTTGGCAGGGTGGAGGCGAATCCCATACATCTCCAACCTGCGCGCCACTTCTAGTAACTGATAGTCTGATTCTGCTGGTGTTTGACCTCTAGCAACACAAAACACAACGGGTGACAAGTTAAAGAATAAGGTTGGTGATATTTCATATTTCCCTTATTGTCAAGTAATCACATGAAAAGATCAAAACCAACAAAGAATTCTTGCTACTAACAAGAGCCGAACATAACTTATCCATCCGTGTCATACACTTTAATTTTTGTCCAAAAACTATTAACGCTACAGTGTGTAGGATTCATCTAGTGGTGTGGTTGCAGACTGCAACCAACTGAGTACCCCTCCGCTCACTCCTCCCTTTCCGAGACTGCGGTAACGTGAGCCGCCAAGTGCAAAACCGTGGTAACGCTGTTTGCCTCACTAAGTCAGATTGCGGCACCACGGTTTTGCACTCTGCGACTAACCTTACCGCAGTTACACAAGCATGTTGGAGAACTACGGTGGCCTTCAGGTAATGTAAAAACGTGAAAGGCTCTCTCTAGAGCCAGTGTTTGGTTTGTCCGTTCTGAGCTACTGTAGAAACATGGCGGAGCAATATGGCGGACTCCGTGAAGAGGACCCGCTCCCTATGTAGATATGAAGGGCTCATTCTAAGCTAACAAAAACACAACGGTTCTTAGTTTCAGGTGATTATACACTAATGAAAACATAGTTATGAATATTATATTTCTATTTCTGCTAATAGATCCCCTGAAATAAGCTGCTGCACTGGGTGACGTGTTTCTTCATTACCATGAACGTGGGCACTGTAGTTCATTTCAGTTAATTCTATATACACACCGTCCTGCTGCTGTGAATACTCCCTTGAGCACCAAATGTGTATTAATCCGCAGCTGAAAATAGTCCTCAACAAATGCACTATTTAATTATGTTTTGAGACACATTTGCTATAAACTACAGTGCCCACCTGTTTTTAGTAAACTACTAAGTCTTCTTGAAAAAAATAATTATATATTTTTATGACAGAAATCACAAGAAAACTCCAAGGCCCTCTCTTTTTAATCAATTAAAATGCCTTTATTGTAATGGCATAGTCATGTTAGACCTAAAAGCAAACTCTGATGCTTTTCGGCATCAAGCCTTCATCATCAGTTGATTTTTGTGTCTACATGTATCTTGATCCAAAGAGCACCTCAAACAAACTCTATTTGAGTCCAGGAAGTGCTCTTACCCAAACACATTTTAGATATTTTTTTATTTCTTGTAAGATCTATGTGTAGGAATAATTGGGGTCTGAGAGCCACAGAATGAGCAGGGAAGTCAGGAAGTATTGAGAGTTACACTAGCTCATTATTGGTTTTGGTCTTTTCATGGGATTTGTTGACATTTAGAAAAATATACAGAATAATAGTGACCTTATCTTTAAATCTATATATTGGTATTGTGCAAAAGTGTGTGTTATGACAAAGAGACTAGATTAGGGAGGGTGAATTAAAGAGCTAAATTAAAAAGAGCTAATCTTACTTACAGGTTTTAACACGTTGACTTAACTAGTGCAAACTGTAGCATTCATTACCCTTTCAGCATATATTTTGGGACAAATAAATGAAATCCCGGCTTATCGTCCTGCTGTGTGTCTCACTAATTGAGGTGAAAAGGCCGAGTCTGAGTGGATCCAGGTTTCTAATGTTTATCTGAGTTGGTAGAGCAGAGGTGGAAGGCTGGGGGAGGGGTTGCAAATACTAACTTTCCTAACTCTTATCAGTGGGTAAGCCTTCCTGTTTCCTGTGTGTGGCACTTAATAAGAGATTTAACTCAGCATGGCACCAGGCCAAAACAACTGCATTTACAGTTATCAACAAAAAAAAAAGCCTTGGTTGGAAAAAGGGCAAGTGAAAGAGAGCAGTTAAATCTAATGGAGCTCCTTTCATGTAGCAGCCGCCCACTGTGTGTCCACCTCTGGCATGGCCCACTGTAACGTAGAGGTGAGACAAGGGTTGGCAAAGTTCGGATTCAAATATGTGAACTGATGAGGATATTTAAAGGGAGGATGGTGGAAGGAGATCTGGAGAGTTTCCAGTAATATACTCCCAGCAGCATACCACTCTTAAACTTGAGGCTGACTTCTCTTCACAGAAACTCCTGCGTTAGACACGTGAGAATAGACTCTGAAAAGCTGTGTTTTTAACCTACTAACCCAGCTCACACACAGCTGTGTGAGTCATTTTTTGGGTTGGAGCACTGCAGCATTTTGTTGATACAGTAGTAGAGAAACTCTCCTTCTGGCCAGAAGCTGTAAAATAAAGAACTACACAAAGAACCCATTAATACAAAGGTTGATTTCCTGAACGTATCACCTGTATGATACAGTAAAACTTCCCCGCGGTACATGCGCAAGTTCTGAAACAACTGATCCTGTTCAAGGGTGAAGCCGAGGCTTCAATGGCCTTATGACTGGGGGTAAAGAGAAATCATGACTGGATCAAAGAAATGCCTTATCTTAAGGTGTGTGCACACCACACAGTAATCCAGCTCCAGAAACTCACATATTCTTTGAGTGAGACTCCATGATCTTGTCTATCAGGGGCATTTGATCTGGGATGTAGTTGTTGTTGAGGAGGTGTGACCGGCACTGGCTCTCCTCAAAGTCCCCAATCTCAGCTGAAAGGTCGGGGAGAAGAAAGGAAAAAAAAGTTATTTTATTGTAGAAATTAGGGATGCACTAATACCGATACTGGATCAAAGAGCTGGATCGGGAATCGGTGACAATGGAGCCGATCTATTCAATTCAATTCTATGTTTATATACTATATACATTATAGACTGGAATTGTAATTCCTGTTTAAGTTTTGACCAATTTGTTGCTGCATTAAGAAGGTTTCCACTTTATAATTGTAATTCCTGTTAATTTGGAAGATTTCTTACCAAAGTGCTAGTGTGCAATTTATTATTTTAATAATAAATAACTATTCAGTAAATGTGCACATAAAAGTTACACATAAAAGAATGATCCGAGTCGCTTCCACACAGTGAGGCATACAGCTTATTATACACTGGTGTCTGATCAGTACGCCCAAAGCCTGAGTATAGCTATCGGTATTGGGAATTCTACTGGGATGAACACCTTTCTACCAAAAGGCATTTCCTTGTGTAAGGGGCCGTGTCCACCAAAGCATTTTTCCTTGAGGCCAGTGTATTTGAGAGATTATTCTGGTGCTTTTTTCAGGTCGCCTACAGATGTTCTACGGTCTATTATACTTTATAACAGACCGTTGCTATGTATAACAGACCGTTGCTATGGGCGCAGTTCTGATGTCGGAATCTGGAGGACCATTTTTGTGCCAAATTCTTGATTTCTTAAGTAAGTAGCCATATAATAAGCAGGATAATGTACAGCTAGCGGGTCATTGTTCCCGACATGACGGTCTTGCATCGCCCTGAATGACCAGCTCGCTGTACATTATCCCTTACTTGTGTAATGTCCACTGTACACATAGACACAAACTGATCTCCATCATCATGCTTGTTGTCTTTGATCCCTTTCGGGTAACAGACTGTGGCGGCTCAGAAAATGTCAGGTTATGAAAGTGCTCAGTATTTCCTGCCATGATGTGTGAGGTTGTTCTGCAAGATTATGCTCAGGCATCTGACTGAAAGGTATCCATAGCAACACACAGATAATCAATTTGCAATGGTGCGCAGTGTGCTATATGACAATGTTTGATGATAAGCTCTGTGTGCGAAAAAAAAAAAAAAAGCACAGTGTGTCTTCAAAGACAAGTTATCTGATCAGTCGACTCTTTGGTCGCTTGAGCTAAATGAAGAAAACAGCCTTGAGGAACTCACACTGGATAATATGGGAGACCATCAGTGCAGCACTGGTGTCATTGCAGGTCAGACGTCCACAGGAAACATCCTGTTTAATCTGCAGGGCAAACAGGTACCTGGACACAAACGCAAACAGCTTTCACAGATTCAGTAGATCAAATGAAACTCAATTAGAAACACCATGTACTGCTGAATTCAAACAGGACATCCAAGGGAGCTGCTGTACCTAAATAACATTTGGGAACATTTTGCCCTCTTTTATTAGAGGGCTTAGAACATGATGATAGAAGTATATGATGGCCATTCCCATGCTATATTATGTCTCATAAGTTGTTGCAGCAATTTTTGGGTTGATACCATTTGTTACACAGATTTGGTGCTAAATTGAACCTTTTTTACCACTCGAGAATTGATAAAAATGATCAATAATTCCTCTGAAATACCACATTAAGACACCAAGACCTCGAGGAACACCACTGAAAAAGCCGTGCTGTGATTTGGTCTCAAAAACTTTTGACATTTGGAGATTTCTGCAAGAATTTCATTTTTTGGCGATTGGATGGCGAGCACTCCTGTTCTGGAAACTGCTCAGATTCCCCCTTATTGTTATACTAACTAGGAAAGCCATAAATCCCCTGAATGCTCCAGGTCTCTCGTTTGTGGTCGTAAAGTTTCATGAGGCTGTGATTATCCTAGAGGTCACCACAGGTCATTTTATACAGTGAGGTCAAGTTTAAAAAAATGGTCTCACTATATGAAATGGCTACTATGGAGACTAACATCATCACACATGAAAACAGCTGGGCTCATTGGATCCACAAGAGTCTCAGCTTTACAGTGATACCCAACTTATCCAATTTGAAGACTGTTTAGGGACCCCAGTATGCAGAAATATTCAGATAAACCATTTTAGAATAGGCAAAAATAACACATTTATACCCAAACTGCATGTGATTATCATAAAGTGGGCATGTCTGTAAAGGGGAGACTCGTGGGTACCCATAGAACCCATTTTCAGTCACATATCTTGAGGTCAGAGGTCAAGGGTTCCCTTTGAAATTAGTCATGCCAGTTTGTCCTCGCAAACATTAAGCGTAACTTCGTAACTTCCTGACAAGCGAGCATGACATGGTTGCTACCAATGGATTCTTTAGGTTTTTCTAGTTTCATATGATTCACTCTAGCTTGAAAACTCAGCCTGCAACAACCTCTGAAAGACAGAATAGTGGCCCGGTGTTAAGGGGTTAAATATAATGTACCCTGACTCTATTCATTTCACACAAGACTTCCAAAAGAAGTTAAGCCAGGTGCACATTATAGATTCAGTAATTAAATAAGTTGAGAAGAGTCTATTATCCAAGATTTACTGACTCTGATGTTACAGTGCTGCTTCTCTTGGATGCCAGCCAGAGCAGGGACCAATTTAGTCTTAATAAAAGCTATAATCAGTTTAAATAAGAAGAAATTATAATTAAGTAATATTTTAAAATACAAACTAAAAGGATCAGTGTACACCCAAACATCAGAAGTTGCCAATTTCATCAGTTGACCTGATGAAACTGTGATGCCACATGCATAGTTCTGCTCCCTGACCTCATGATGGAGGAGGGCCATCTAAAGTATGCTTTTTAATAAAGGTGAGGTCTTAACCGACTTTAACAGTACATACACAGGCGTGTCAGAGGGACATTACTTTCTGCATGCCTATTATTTATCCACTCTGTCCGTGAAAATCATGCAAGTCATGAGCCTGCTCCCCAGCGAGGAAACAGAAACCAGAAAATCATTAGCTCCACGCTAATCTCCAGAGGGCTAAATCAGAAACATGGCAGCCATGACACAAGTGCAAAGCTGAGGAGGGAATAAATCTTCTGGGAACCGGAGAACATGTTTCATTTGTGCTTCTACAATCGCTTTCAGTCACAGCTGAAGTTAAAATGTAAATAAATGCACACTTCAATGCCAGCGCGAGGATATACATAATGTATAAAAGATAAAAGAGTTCAAAGATGAGGAAAGGAGCTCACCTTGTTAGCTCCTCCAGTAGCTGGGCATGGTCTGGAGGAAAGAACTTCACAGCAAACCTCAGGATTGTGTGCTTCGGTCCTGTGTGGCATAGAGGAGTTTTGTAATAATACAAAATATATTCAGTTGCCAGTTTATTAGGTACACCTAGATAAAACTAGAGCTACAACAATTAATCGATTAGTTATCAACTATTAAATTAATGACCAACTATTTTGATAATCGATTAAAGTGGCAGTAGGTAAAATGTTTTTGACATCATTGTGCAAAAAATCCATAATAACCTTTCAGCATATTGTAATTCTAGCCTGTGACGGGAGACTTTGGCCAATCACAGGTCATTTCAGAGAGAGAGCGTTCCTATTGGCTGTTCAATCGACGGAGACATATGTAAATCACTCATACTGTTTAGCTGTAAAATGAGAAAGTTTGCTCCGGCTGGTGGGCGGATGAACAACAATTGACAATGAAAATAAACGCTGGTTGCAGCTCTAGATCAAACTAATGCAGTCGTCCTCCAAAATAACCATGAAGTCAAATCGACACCTCTCTAAATCGGGCATTGTAATACAAAGGTCATAAAGGTAGGATTTATTGGACTGTTAGACTGCATTCGTTTTAGCTAGGTGTACCTAATAAACTGACCACTGAGTGTAGGTCTCCCATTGGACTTTGCTTGGTTGCATAAAATACAAAACAGATCCACATGGATCCTACTGTATAGTTGTTCTTAACTCTTTTGACGGCTATTTTCTACAGATAAAACAGTGAAACCTTCAAAGACAAAGATGCCTTGAAAAAGTAAACCATTTAGAAACACTTACGTCTGAGCTGCTTGATAATGGGCTTGATATGGTCCAACCAAACCTGTGGAGAAAGAAAGATTAAAAAAAAACATCACTAAGCAGCTGGTTAGGAGCTATATTAATACTGGGATGTAAAATAATGAACTTTATTTCTATAGTGCTTTTCAAAACCCGAGTTACAAGGTGCTTCACCGTTGAGTTCTCGCTGCGCAGTGCGCTCTTTCTCCCTGTGGGGAGGGACAGGTTTCTCGGCACGACTGTCAACCGGGGCGTACTGTCCTCAGTGCGAGGGGTCTGCAGCGATGTCAGCACCCCGTCTCGTTTACCATGCTTATGCTGTGTGATATTTTGCCATCAGCGTTCATATCCATACAACCTTTATGATTAAACTGTTTACTAGAGCACCAATTTCTTCATCGATCTAGCCTTGTCATTTTGCTCTCAAAGTGCACCAGATTGATGCATTTAACTTTAAAATGTTCAAAATCCCCCCCTAGAGGATCCGAGGTCACCCACTACAATCTCTCAAAATCCTGCGGGAAACACTGTATTACGTCATCCAAAGCTGGCCCCCCCCACTTCAAAACTCAGTCCGGCGCCGCTAGTGGGGGGTAACACTGTTAGAAAAATATGATCAGGACTAACAACCTGGACTTAAAAAGAAGAGACTCCATATTACTTTCATTTTCATCTTCACTTACCATCATCTTTTGATGGTTCTGAAACTCCAAGCCGAAGTAGTCGCCCTCGATGAGGTTCATGTGGGAGCACACCAGGTCAAACAGCACCTTGCCTGAGGCTTTTTGCTGTGAACAGAAAGAAAAGAAATAATGGTTAAAATAACACTAGTCTGTACAGCAACCGTTTCTATTTTTAATCTGAACTTTTGTTCTCAGCAATTCAATACAAGCGACATTTTATAATCTTATTCAAACGAAGGATAACCAAACTTCAGGAAACCCCAATGATAAGAGAAGAAGTTAAAGCTGCAGTGGGTAGAAATGGAGCAAATATGATTTAAAAATGTATTTTTATAAAACGGTCACTATATCCTGACAGTAGTGCATGAGAGAGGTAATCTGAAAAAAATCATGTGCGTCTGTGTCCTCCGGTGCTCCTGATGGCGTCTGCAAGATTCCACCGACCGGACTAAAACAACCAATCAGAGCCGAGCTGGAGCCTTGCCGTATCTGAGCAGCTGTCAATCACTCGCGAACTCTGATAAAACGGTCAAACTAGGCAGCCTTGATCAAATATGAATCAATATTCTGTTACTGTAATGCCTATTTCTCTCCTCAAATGTTTTCAGAAACATCTTGTAGTACTGTTTAGCTGTAAAATGAGAAAGTTTGTGACCCGATCAGTTGAGGAAATGCCAAGCACCGCCCACCAGCCGGAGCACAGCCAATAGGAACGCTCTCTCTGAAATGACCTGTGATTGGTCAAAGTCTCCCATCACTGGCTAGATTTTTTAAAGCCTCAAAACAGAGCCATGAGAAGGTGCAGAAGTCCAGTTATCTCTCAGAACACTTGAATTACAATATGCCAAACGGTTATTATGGAATTTTTGCCCAATGATGCCAAAAACATTCTGCCCTATTGCAGGTTTAATGTCACTGAAATAGATGACAGCTCTCTGTCGAAGTTCCCCTGCTATCCCTCCTTCCATCTTGGCATTCAACAGCACAGTTGGCCACAAAAAGCTCCAGCAGCTGGAGGGGGTCGGCCCCCGTCTTTGATCGGTGTTTTCAGTGTCATTGCTGTCACTGATGATGGACCAGCGGCCTTTGAGGCTGATACAGTATCAGTAGGATGGGATAAAGATTCTCCCTGACCACCTCTGTCCTCACTCACCCCACACACAGTATGAACACTTTGAAGAGTGACTTAGCCGCCCACTTTGTGACAAACACTTGCAAACCTCAAAAATTCACCGCAACTTTGGAGCGAGAATGTTCCCATGGAAGGTCAAATAAATGTCAGGGATTTCCACTGAAACATGTCTTGGGTTATAGACGCCCCCAAGGAGACACAGAGCTCTGTCAGGCACACAACGAGAGTATTTCTGCATGGCTGCTTCCTCGTGACTGGTTTGCACCAGTGTGCAGCGTATCACAGCTACACAATGTGTTTATAGTAGCAGTTCCCCCTGGCTTGGATAATGATCCAGAGCTGCGTCTGAGTACGTTTTAAGGAGTTTCTCCTCTACTTTTTGCACAAAATGACAAGAGAGCTGCTAAGGCACAAGCTACGACAAGAATTCCCTTCATACAGCTGAACTGTGTTGACATCCCGCGTTTCATCTGACAAGAAAGGGGGTTGCCTGCTTGTAAATCTCTGTAGTGTTTCAAAGGCGTAGAATGACACTGTCTGTGTTCTTATTAATGCTTAGAGAATAAAAAACTTAAGCTCTACCAGCTTAGTGAGAGGTTTTACACTTCCACAACCGAATCCATAATCTTGCCCAAACAAGCCTCCCACCCTCACCGCTCCTCAACCGAGTCTGTCCTTCCTGTGTGTAGCAGCGCTATCTCTCTCCAGGCTGCCTCATGCAGTGCAGAGGGCATCCCACCACCGCGGACCAGCTGTGTCCATATGGTGATGCCGCTGAGGAGGGAGGCCACAAGGAGGCTGGAGGGAAAAATACCCCCTTCCCATACACACCCATTGCTTCTTAATAAACCAACAGGCGAAACAACCTCTGTATGAATTCTGTGTCCCGTTTTCTGCGCCGACTTCGACAAATGTGCTCTCAGGAACGAGAGCAGCAGAGCTGAGTACAGTGAAGGCTGAAGAGTGTTTCTGTCTCACTGGGGCACTCTCCATATCCAGCGTTATAAATCTGCTGTCAGTGTAAAATGACCACGAGCCGAGCAGAGATGGGTACGGCGGAGGCTGATTAGAGCCAGCCAGCGCTTGATTAAATGCAGCTGTTGCAGACCGGAGTTACGGCGCTGCCATTTGACACTGGTGCAGCCGACACAATAAGAGCGCTGTCGTTAATGAAGCAGAGAGAGAGATTGACTGCCGTCATGACGCAGGCACTCAGAGGACACTATTAGTAACACAGTCCTCACTCTAAAGTCTCTGTAGTCTAATTACAACAATGTTGTGATGAAATGTGTCATAAGAGCAACGTCTTACACAACAGAACCGATCAAAAAGCATAAAAACAGACCAAGTATGGACAGTGGTATAATGAACATTTCATGTCTGATACAACTGATCCATAGGGCTTTGTATTGGCAAGAATCTGGCCATACAATACGTATAATGATACAGGGGTAACGATTCAATATATTATGATACTGTAAGCAAAGAAATATTGTGAAGTTTTAAATCTAAATTTAAGAAAACTGTCATAGTATAAAAAACACACCAGAAATACACCATTTTAGAAAAGGTGGAGAAGCACCTTGCACCAACACCTAATGACAGGGGAACAAAAACTTAAGGACACAGCGGCAGACAAGAGGGCCCGCAGGAAAGAACACAGCAATGGAGGCAGACCACAAACAACACACAGATGCGACCTCTGCGATCGAGACTGCCACTCTCGCATAGGGCTTTTTTAGCCACAAGAGACGCTGTACCAGACAGCCAGATCCGTAGGATGCGCCAACCATGGTCATACCCCGACTGACGGAGGCCTATTACAGTATACTGAATGCAAAAAACTGCATGCTTTTTGCCCAGAACTGCATGTGATTATCATAAAGTGGGCATGTCTGTAAAGGGGAGACTTGTGGGTACCCATAGAACATTTTCATTCACACATCTTGAGGTCAGAGGTCATGGTACCCCTTTGAAAATGGCCATTCCAGTTTTTCCTTGCAATAATATATGTAATTTGTATATAGTCTGACATGATTGTACCAATGGATTCCTTAGGCTTTCTAGTTTCATATTATGCCAGTACTCTACTACTCACTCTAGCTTTAAAACTGAACCCGCTACAATCTCCGGAAGATTGATTGCGTTAATGTGTTAAAGAAATTAGTGCGTTAACTTTGACAGGCCTAATTTTTATATGATTGTAGTAGTTTAAGTTTTGAGATCAGAATTGGAAATAAAAAACAGTCTTGCAGCCGGTGCTCTTATAATATGGTAAATGGTAAATGGACTTGGACTTATATAGCGCTTTTCTTGTCTTCCGACCACTCAAAGCGCTTTACACTACATGTCAGCATTCACCCATTCACACACACATTCATACACTGATGGCAGAGGCTGCTAAGGTGCCAACTTTGCCTATCGGGATCTAATCTAATTACTCATTCACACACCGATGGCTATGCCTTCGGGAGCAATTTGGGGTTAAGTGTCTTGCTCAAGGACACATCGACATGTGACCTGGAGCAGCCGAGGATCGAACCACCGACCTTCCGATTGGTGGACAACCTGCTCTACCCTCTGAGCCACAGCCGCCCATACATATAAATGTTTGTTTTAATTAAGTACAGTTGACACAGTAAACTATCTTTTGTCTTCAAATATTTCTGAGGTGTTGCTTCAATTATCTAAATGAACTTAAATTAAAAGCTAGGTTAAGTTAGACTTGGATGGCATGGTTGGTTGGTTGATAGGTAGGTCTTGAAATATGAAAGATACTGGCATCATATGAAAGTAGAACACCTAAGGAATCCATTGGTACCAACCATGTAATACTAGGTTGTCGCAAAGGAGGTGAAATAACGCTCCAAATTTGCGCAAACTTTTGGCATGGCCATTTTCAAAGGGGTCCCTTGACCTATGACCTCAAGATATGTGACTGAAAATGGGTTCTATGGGTACCCACGAGTCTCCCCTTTACAGACATGCCCACTTTATGATAATCACATACAGTTTGGGGCAAGTCATAGTCAAGTCAGCACACTGACACACTGACAGCTGTTGTTGCCTGTTGGGCTTGAGTTTGCCATGTTATGAACTGTGCACCAAGCAGGTAGATTGCAAATGCAAGACTGTGCTGCACAACCTCACAAAGCAGGAAGCTGTGACTTCTTCACCCTGACGTGCAGCCCAACGCATGATTCCTCATCCCTCTCCATACAAGTCATGCGGCCTCTCCCCCAACAGAAAGGTTACAGTCTTAAAGAAACATCATGCTCAGCAGCTGACATTTCTTTCATCATCCGCAATGCCAAGAAAATGTCACCAATCTCCCTTTTTATGACCTCTATCTATAAAAGCACTGGAGCTATAGTTTACACAGGAGCAGCCAATTCCCGAGTGAGTGCGATGCATCCTGATTCAGCGGTCTCCGTCTCTGGCCGGGGAGGGACGGTCTGTCTGGGTTTATTAGGTTGGAACACAGCCTCACAGGATGCTACTAGTGTTTACATGTGTATGAGCGCTCGCATCGCTACACTGACCTCCGCATGCTCCGACTGACAGAGGAAGGCTAAATAAAGATGACAGCGATGTCTACACATGTGTCCACTTGGGTTTCCACTTCGGGGGGTAAACCAAATACACCCCTTCCCCCTAACCCCCACCTCTTGTTAGCAAGCTCCTGTCAGCACAACACAAATACAAGATAAAGGTCAGGTGTAAAGTAGCTTTGTATTCCCTCTACTGTTCCACTCCAGGAGTTGTTGGTATGGTTCACTTCACTAGCAATAAGCCAGGCCGGGCAGCGCTCACCAAACTCCTCCTGGGGGAGTGTGGTGGGTGGGTGGCATGGGTGGTAAACAGACTGCCAATGCCTTCAGGCTCCACATAGAGAACAAAGGGAATATTTGAATATGGAAGTCATGGTGGTGGCAGTACAACAGAGGAGGAGGAGCTGATGGTGTTTTTCAAGCCAAGTGGTCAGCTATTGTTCGACCGGATATCAGCAGGGATTTAAGAATTTGATTCCATTAAGTCTTGTCTTGTGCAGCTCTGGAAAGACTCTCTTAAACACAAGCTCCCAAGTCTTCTTCACACTGTGTCCCAGTCAAAAAAACCTGTGGAGAGAAGTTTTCTCTGGCACTGTGGCAGATGAAAACAACGCTATGTACCTGTCTTCATCCTGCACATTAAGTATCCTTTTAAACTTTAAGTCAGTTTAACCTGTATTGAACCCAGTGGGCTACCTCCGAGGTCTGAGAAGTGAAGTCTTAAAGTTGCATTCTTTCTAACAGCCAGCAGGGGGCGACTCCTCTGGTTGCAAAAAGAAGTCTGATTGTATAGAAGTCTATGAGAAAATGAGCCTACTTCTCACTTGATTTATTACCTCAGTAAACATTGTAAACATGAGTTTATGGTCTCAATCGCTAGTTTCAAGTCTTCTTCAATACAGCATGATGTTCATTTAGTAAATTATGGTCCCATTTAGAGTCAAATAGACCATAAAGTGCGGTATGCTTTAGGGCGTGGCTACCTTGTGATTGACAGGTTGCTACCACGGCTTTGTCTGGTCTGGGAGTTGTCCTTGTTTTTGTCTTACAACTTTATCCCTTTCACAGTGTGTTTTCAGTTCACGAAAGTTCATTATAACCTTTTTGGTCGCCTAAACATTTTTTTTCAGCATTCACTTCTACTTAGCTCCAACCTCTTGTGTCACTTCTGTTTGCAAAAAAAACAAGATAGTGACGGCCAAAATGCCGAACTCAAGGCTTCAAAACGGCAGCTCACAAACCAATGGGCGACGTCCAGGTGACTTCAGACGTTCACTTCTTATATACAGGCTATGGTCTTGTGTCGTGGGCTAAACTGGTCCAGTGGCCCCTGCTGGTTTAGTTATACCTTGACAGATAATGGAGCCGTCATCTCAAGCTTTTCAGCTGCAACATCACAGGAAGCTGATCCAGGTCAAAGATGAAAGAGACTGTGTGATTTAAATGGAATAAACAAAGTAGTGAAGTGGGAAAAGGTCACTTTTGGAAATCCCCCAATCTCCAGTGCTGGCATTTTCACTATTCACAACTTTGCACATGTGAAGTAGTAGCAGTGGAAAGCCCCGGGAATGACTTTGTATACCTTTAAATGAACCGTGGCTCTTCTGATAACACTGCTCAGCACCAGGCTGAGATTACAGAACTGTTTACAGTAGCAGGCGGATACATTCCCACATTGAATCCTTCTGGTGCTGTTATTGAAAACATATGTGAAGACTGCACTGACTGCCCGTCTCATACTCCCACGGGTTCTGTCCTAATAAAGCAAAAAAGAAAGACAGCCATTTAAAGTATCTTAAAGCACATGTACCCATCTTTGCATGTGCTGCGGTGTGAGTATGTACTCGCATGAGCAGATGTATACAGTGCGCTGGGAGGGAAGGGTAGGACAGAGAGGTCAGTGGCAGCTAAAGCTCATTGAGATTCAGGTCACGCGCTGCAGAGGTTCCCAGGGTGACTCGGCTATAGCGGGAAGCTGACAAAGAGAGAACAGTGGAGGGAGGCAAACCTGCTGATAATCCTGTCAAATTACCTGCATACCCTCACAGCATATACGGACGTGTGATGTGACTACTAGGGCTGTGTATTGGCAAGAATCTGGCGATAGGATACGTATCATGATACAGGGGTAAAGAATCAATATATTGCGATACTATAAGCAAGGAAATATTAGGATTTTTTTTAAATCGAATTTTAGGAAAACTATCTTAGTATAAAGAACACACCAGAAATATACCATTTATCCAATTTAGCGTAAATTTGGAGCGTTACTTAACTTCCTTTGTGACAAGCTAGTATGACATGGTCGGTACCAATGGATTTCTTAGGTTTTCTAGTTTCATATTATGCCAGCATCTTCACTCTAGCTTTAAAACTGAACCTGCTACAACGTCAGATTTTTTAAGAGATTAATTAAAAATCGATACGGCGTTTCGGAGAATCGATATCACAACACAAAATATCGTGATACTCATGTGTATCGATATTTTCTTACACCCCTAGTGATATGTTTGCAGTAGTGATTTCATAATTAGGACAGCTTTAATATAATAATACCTAAACATGATGCGTTTAAGATAGCCCGATACTCAGTAAAACAACATCCGAAGCAGTGTTACGTTTACAAGAAATACTGAGAAATTTAATTATTTAAGTATCAAGGCTTTCCCTCATTTGTTTTTTTTTTTCTTCCAAACTGCAGATGAAAAATATCAACAAAAAAAATGAAAGGAAAAGCGATGATTGGGCTGCCACAGCTGTCAGAATCATTCTGTCACAGTAGGCCAGCCTCAACGCCCCGAGAGGACAACCATGAAAATATGTCCCCTGGATTCAATAGGGGCTGAGATGGAGGTAGCTCCCCTCAACAGCCTCCGCCTCCTCCTCCTCCTCCTCCTCCTCCTCCTCCTCTCTTGGGCATGTTTCCCCACTTTGCCTGCCTGCCCTCCACAGAGCCTGTCTGAGCTGCTTGAAACATATTGATTTTGCATAAAGAATAATTAAGCGTCCTGTTGAGACCGTTGTGCTGCTGGATACCTAACAGCGCATTGTTGCTCTGTGCATTTGTGCGAGGACCTCCCACTGTTAGTCAGAGCGCCATAAATCAGAAGACGGATCTAACAGTTCTTTGCATCGTTAGTCAACCCCTCCAGGACGTTGCGATGGCAAAAATTAAGGCAAATTCAATAAATCCCCGTGAATTTTGCACAACCTTGCAATTTTGTCCAATCACCGCAATTGTTCCGCAAAATGTGACCAATCATAGCGGTCCCCCGCGCCCATGTCACCAAACACACTTCCTTCTTCTTTCTGGTTCTGAAGATCTGTGCTCACGTTTACGTCTCCCATTGGACTGAATAGACTCAGGACCTGCTGCTAGTCTCCTAAAGGTGCAGCGCAGTGCAAACAAAGTGTCAGTGTCACATTTACATACGTGTGCCGCCACCTCAAGATAGCTAACGTAACGTCTCAGCCACATACACACACACACACACACACACACAACATGTTGTCGGTGTGGAAGTTCTTCAGTGTGAACGAAGGAGATATAAAGCTCCCATTAACTGCAATAAAAACCGTGGAGGAACAACCTTAAAAAACATTTGGAACACCTAACTTAATCAGACTCTTAGGTAATTCATTCCCATGTTGCTGCTCAGAGTAATCAGAGAGATCGGCTCGACTGCCGACGGCATGAAGCTCCACAGCTCCGTTAACGGAAGTTCCATTATGTTCCATTATGATGTGTTCAAGCTCTGCTCAGTATTTGGCAAAGGTAAATTATAACACTATCATGATGCGTTCAGATGTAATTGTGTAAAATGTAGTTTTTGGCGAGAAACTTGAATAATTCCAGTTGTTTGAAGGAGATGTTTTCACAGCAATATAAAATAGATATTAGAGAGATAATTATGACCTGTTTAACTTCTCTAAGCAGCTTATAATATATAATTAAAGCTACTAATGCCAATAATTATTTTTAATCAAAGCAAATATATAAATAAAATTACTAGGTTAGGTCAATCGGTTAAAATATTTAATCACGATTTAATCGAACGATTGTCCATAGTTAATCGAGATTAATCGCAAATTAATCGCACATTTTTTATCTGTTCAAAATGTGCCTTAAAGGGAAATTTGTCAAGTATTTAATACTTTTATCAACATGGGAGTGGGCAAACATGTTATTTATCCTCCTTCTCGACAAGCTAGTATGAGCCTTTTTGGTAAGGTTACTTACCACACTCAAAACAGTGCGGTTTTATTCTCACTGGAACAAATTGCCTTTGATTTTTCATGAATTATATACGGTATGTATAAAAAAATATTGCAACTATTTTTGCAATTTTTTCTCCTGCTCCTGCAATTATTTTGCAAAAAAAAAATGCCTGAAAACATTGCAACATGCATTGCAATTTCTTTGAAAAGCTGCTGTGAAATCAGGCATTTTTGTCTGCAACAATCCCAAAACAAACACCAAAACATACCGACATTTATTGCTGTGTCTGCAAATATTAAGTTGTGGTATTATGTTAAACATACACCACAAAATTCTATCATGCCTGAGCCTAACATGGAGTATCATTAAAATAAGCAGAGGGCAAGTGGGGGTTTTCAGACAGCTGGAATTACCAAAAAAGATTGGCCTCTTTTTCCTTCATCTGCCTGAATCCCTTTCAGGGCGCTTCAAAGTCTGAACCCATGCTGGTTATTCTCCACTACCACCCCTTCCCAGAGCCGGGATTACTGTCACTTGAGGAGGAGGGGGGTACGTCACTTCACATTTAGGCAGCAACTCCACATTTAGTTTAGCTAGATAAAAGCAGACTGAAGAGCTGAATAATACATTTTAAACGGCTATTACAGTATTATCATAGAAATATATTCAAGAATTAAATGACTTGAAAAGACTTTTGTTACAAATATTCACCACTAAAAAGAAATTAATCCGACACTCCCATAGTTCCCAGTTCTTATAAATTATGAGTTATGTCAGGATATGCATGCAAACTCATCTTTCTCATCCAAGAGTCCAAAAAACTGTATGATGATTTCTGTTTCCCAAGCTTTTACAACACTGTAGAATGCTTCCTTTAAGCTTAAATTGGCTCATCATCAGGTAAAGGTCCTCGCATGGATCTCCGCCGTGTTCTGCTCCGTCTGTCGGTTTCTGCTCGGTATGTCCGGCCGATTACTGTTTGCTTTGCGTGACGGATACGGAACAGATATGACGTCACGTTAATCAGACTAGAACAATAAAAGCGATAACTTCCTTCTACTTCTGCATAGACTCAAATGAAGCAAATATATCGATTCTGGCATTAAAAAAAATATTTCAAAATCGTAAAAAAAATAAAAAATAATCACGATTCATAGGTGAATACATTTTTTCCCCATCCCTCATTAATACCAGGCAAAAATATATTTTTTTAATTTTTGTGTGAAAGGAACCAGCACCACCAGAATGAAGAGACAGCTGTGAATACTGTAGAGCACTGTAACTGTGCAAGCAAAGGCAATCAATAGGTTAATTAAGAGATTAATTAAGTGTAACTGTGAGAGACAACTCCCACAAGGTCAGGCTAAGAAAGAGACAAGTCTTTCATAAACTGTATAGTCTGAATACAAAACGTGTCAGAGGGGTAATTCTTAATGATTTGGATTGATTAAACGGTCAGTAGGCGCCAGGCAAGTCTTGCTTCACCCTCAGGATAGATGGTGTTATTATAGAATACACCAGAGAGCTGAATCAAACAGATAGTGGACAATACAGTTATGGCAGTAGGTTGAAGATTACATCTGACACTTAACCAGACTAGCAGAGGTCTGTCTGCTAACCACACCATCAAGAAAATGAGGGAGAAACAGAGATGCTTCAGTCCTCTGCATAACAAACTGGAAAAACGGCAACCCTGAAAAGTCACATCCAATCCACAATCTGTCCCAAGCAGAAGCCCAAACCGAGCAGGGCTCCAGTTTCACGCACCTATTCCCAGTAAACCAAGCCAGTACATCATTTACGTCTCCACTGAGCGTGACACTTCCCCTAAAGATCTAAATTTTAGATCAGTTACGGGACAATAATCAGAAATATGTGTGTCTGTAACTGCGTGGGCACGTTTCTAAACCAACTGTTTCAATATTTAGTTTCCTAATTAAAGTATGCAACTCTGCTGGGACTGTAAGACAATACCAGAAATCTGAAATTAATGTCAGAGTACGTTTAAGAGGCAGAGGAACAGCTGTTGAATTAGCGATCTGGGCATTGGCTCAGACAGATCAGTGACGAGCCAGGTATACTTTACCAACACCTCAAACCCGCACATATTCATCAGATACAAAAACAGATGGGACACATTCTTGTGGAAACATTAATATCCAAGGCATGTTAATTAAGTATAAGTATATGTGCCACCGTGCCTGTAAAAACAGCAGCTTGCTAATATTGGAGCAGACACACTGATCTAAATAATCGCTGTGATATATGATTATGTGCTATGTGTGTGTGTGTGTGTGTGTGTGTTGGAGAGATCAAGACAGAGAGAGCACCGTAATAATATGGGATGTCATTAAGATACGGTGCACAAGCATTAATAGGAACATAATTGATATGTAGATCCTGGCTTACCAAATTCAAATACATTAATAATCCCATTGCGTAAAAATGCAAAAGCAGCAGCTACAACAAACTGAAGAATACTTTATTAGGGACCAATAGTAAATACACAAAATAGAAAATAAGACGGGTCTCTTAAAGGACCAATATGTAATATATATACTGTAATAAATCATAAAATGACCATAATATGTCATCAGAGATTAAGGAAACATGCTAAATTGAAATACTGGCTACTCTGACAACAATGCAACAGCCAGTATGTTCTCCTTTGAAATTTGCAGTCCGGTCCGGAACGTATGTTTTTGTTTCAGCCGGTGCGATCCCGTCGACACCCTGTTGCCACATACGAAACAAACTGGCACGCAAACATAGACTTCTGCAGCCATGGAAGCAAGCAAACAAACTGGATGATGACTGAAACAATGAATCAATCATCAAATTAGCTGCTAATTCATTTTCAGGCAATTGTTTTGGCGTTACTATATATACCATGACAGATGATTATATCCAAATCACTTACTCCTAATAAAGGCTGAAACTAATGATTATTCTAATTTTTTTTATTAATCTCTCAATTATTCGTTTAATTTATTTGATTAGTCACAGTCTGACTCTAATTAGCTCCGCAAGGAGGTTATGTTTTCGGTTTGGTTTGTGTGTTTATCAGCAGGATTATGGAAAAACTGCTTGCCCGATTTTCAGGAAAGTTGGTGGTAGCGTGCAACACGGGTCAAGGGGGAATCCAGAAGATTTTGGTGCAGTTCAGAATCACGGGGCGGATACACCAATTGTTTTTCACTTTTGTTAACATTGTGCACAGGGCATGTAGGACCTTGGCGGACCTTTGAGTTGATGAATGAATTGGGTTCAATCATACACTGTATATAAGAAGTGGATGTAGTCACCGCGACGTCACCCATCGGTTTGTGACTATGGTTTTGAAGTTTCACGTTGGGCATTTTGGCCATCGTCGTATTGGTTTTTGGCCGTCGCCATCTTGTTTTTTGCAAACAGAAGTGACACGAGAGGGTGGAGCTAAATACAACCGAACGCTGAAAAATTAATTTTTAGGTGACCAAAAAAAATCCAATTAACTTTCATGAACAGAAAACACACCGTGAAAGGGTTAAAATTGTAAGAGGAAAAAGCGGATGACACCCAGACCGGACAACGACGTGGTAGCGACCTGTCAATCACAAGGTAGCCCCGCCCTAAAGCATACCCTGCTTTATGGTCTATTTGACTCTAAATGGGACCATAATTTACTAAATGAACATCATGCTGTATTGAAGAAGACTTGAACCTAGCGATTGAGACCATAAACTCATGTTTACAATGTTTACTGAGGTAATAAATCAAGAGAGAAGTAGGCTCATTTTCTCATCGACTTCTATACAATCAGACTTCTTTTTGCAACCAGAGGAGTCTGCTGGCTATTAGAAAGAATGAGAGTTAAAGGCACTTCCACATTGGCTTCACTTCCCGGAGGTAGCCCACTGGGTTCAATACAGGTTAATCTGACATAGGATGAAGACAAATACATAGTGTGGGTGTTCAACTGCCACACTGCAGGGGAAACTTTACTGCCGGACAACATTACTCCACAGGTTTTTTTGAGTGGGACACAGTGTGAAGAAGATGAGACTTGGGAGCTTGTGCGGTGTTTAAGAGAGTCTCTCCAGAGCTGGAGCCGGCAGGTCTCTTGACGGAATGTGTCCTTTGTTGGTACTGCCCTGCCGCACGTTCCCTTCCCCATAATCTCCGCCAGTAATAAATAATGACAGCTGCACATGCTGCTTCACCGGTGAGGCCAATCAATTGGCCTCCTCGAGATTAGCCTTAAACTACTTATCCGTCAGTGCTGCAAATCCAGAGGCCCTCTGCCCTGTGATGTAGTCGAGTTACAGATGATAGCTGTCGTGACGTTACATCCAAAACCTTGTCTAATATATCCAACAATTGCCAAAGCATTGTTAAAATGTGTCTAGTCTGCAAACTGTGGCATCCATTGGGGCAAAATCTGCATCGACAAACAGTCAAATTTTGCAGAACATACAGTAAGAGGTTAAAAGCAATCAAATCAGACCAAACAAAGGCAAATCCTTTGCTTTAAAAATTATTGAATCAATAGCTGCATAAACACCATTTCCAGGGATACCCAGAGGCCAAAATCAATAAGATCATATTTAAGTATTTTAATGTATTCACGATGGACCTGTAATTATCACTTGACCAGTGTGAGGGCGTGCTGGGATTTCCCTGTCAGAATAAAGTTGATCTTAGAGCACGCAGATGTAGAGACGAGAGCCTCAGACCAAGGCTGTACTTCCTGTGGACGAGGATTAAGGTCAACAACTAAGAAAGCACTCTCGGTTTGAAAAAGCACCCATGATGCCGCTGCTACAACCAGTGTACAGTTAGATGGACATTAAATTCAAAGTAGGTGGTCATTAGATCTTAAAAAAAAATACTGTCTTAGTCTCGGGGCACGCTGAATGAGACAGCAACAGATTTTGGATTAGTGTCTGGAGACCTGCATTGAGAAGTATGCGATTGGGATTCAGAAACATTCTGAGGCACTAACCTGAACGGTTTGTTACAGGAGTCAAGTCACTTTGAAAACATAACATTCACAGCAGCATTATACTGCCAATTTTAATACAACACAGTTTAAACCTTCAGCCCTCTGCTTGGCGGCAGCATTAGCGCTCGTTCTCCACAGCGTGACAAATGTGGACGCTGTCCTGAGGAGAAATCTCACATTTAAGCTCGTCGGTGTGGAGAACTCGGGCACAAACACAAGCCGGCAAACAAATGCGAGAGCAGGCACAGCCTCTGTGAAGGCAGCTGTTGCTTCATGTCTGCAGGCCACCGGGTCCAGCAGGAATTTAGGCCTCAGTGAGTGACTACAGAATACCAATTCCTCTCCACTGGAAGACAGAGCAAGACCAGTAACCATGGCAACATAAGGAAAAATTGCGATTCCTAATCTCTGAGAAAAAAATATATATATAAAAGAGTCATCTGGAGCTGAAGGGAATCATTCAGTTGAGGTGAAATAGTGAGTAATTATCTTTTTATTTGAACCATTCTACGGTGTAACGTGTGCTCTACTTTTAGAGGCACAGCTCCATTTCCCCATGTAATAATGTTGCAATTATTGTGACCATAACCATGGTTTTTGGAAGCTAAAATACACGGGGGTGCAAATGCCACACCCCGTTCATTATGGCTTCTCAAGCACACCCAAAACCATCTCTATGTGCTATGAAATTAGTGTGACTTAAAGCCGACCAGCAAGGACACACACACAAATCTGGCTCTGGAAATGGGAACACAGGACTCTTTGCTTTAGAGTGCTGGGGTTTAAGGGTTCTCAGAAATAGGAACAACCCCGTCTGACTAATTTAACAACACATAAACAATAGATGAGAAGTGAACATGAGTGTTTCTACGAATAAGAGGTTTAAGGCACAAGAAGTTCTCTGTGAAGTGTTTTGGGTTTGAATGCAGGCATCGGGTTTGTCTCAACGAGTGAGGTTAGCAAGCCAACGCTGGGCGCGACCCAGGCTTTCAGTCGCACAATGCTGGCTCACTTTTTAACCAGGGAAAGATCTCCATGGTAACCTACAGTATGCAGCAGCATGGCTAGTCTGCTCTAGAGGAGGTTCATTTCAGGGGATAGGATCGGAAATGTGTTAAGAGTCTGTCTAGTAAAATTAGTTGCATGCTGTATATCCACCGTTTGCTGCTGTAGTAACGTTATTTCCCTGCAAGTTTGGTTTTATATTAAATACACTACCATGCATGTGTGTTATCATCAATAAAAGGGCAGTAAGGGTCTAACAGGATCACAATTTTGCAAAACCCATTACACAATCATACTACTGGTTACTCAGTATTAACACTTGTGACTCTACTACTACACTATAATCTAATTTAAACCACATGGTTCACATTTGACTGTGCAGTCTAATCACTTCTCCTAAATCACAGTCATGTAAGTGTAATTTCACTAACCAAATATATGTGTATTAGGCTAAATGCTTCCAAGCTGTCTGTCTGTCTGTTTGTTTAAAAGGAGGTCAACTGAGCGTATGTGAGCGAGCACCCAGACAACATTTCTATGTAATGGATTTAAATGAAATAAAGCAAAGCGAGTCACACTAAAACCACAAGACCTGTGTCTCCAGCAGAATGTAAAAACAAGATGATTAGACCATCAATCCAGTACTCTAAAAAGAGAGAGAGAATATCTGTAGAATATGCATGTATGCACAAAAAAAGAAAGAAGAAAATTCACAAGGAATTCAACCTTGGCGTAGTATATGCTGTAGGGATGACGTATTTTTGCAGGCCAAATAGGAAGTTAGCATCAGCAGAAATTTTGGATTATTGCAAAAGTTTGTAAAATTCCACTGTTTGGGCACTACGGAAATTTGCTTCAAAGCTCGGCACTCTTCCTGGGGGGCTTGGTTAGAGCTAGCTCTTCTGCAATGATATGAACAGATACTCTGAAGCAGTCATTTGCGGCTGTCGAGAGACTACAGAGACCATAAATGCCCAGAACAGACCAACCCCCCACTGGTCGTGTGAAAGCAGACGTCCCCTGGGACGCATCCTTTGATATCTATTAAGGGGCATTCCCACACTGGCCCCCATTGACAGAGCTCTGATTCTTCTAGCGCTGAACTTCCGCGCATCACTTATCAATAGAGACAGCCAGAGAAAAGCTCAACAGTTGGGATGCCCAGACTAAAGCCCAAAGGAGCCCAAACACGCCTAAAGAGAAGAGAAAACCAAAAACAGGACGGATGAAATCCTCTGGTTTGCTATTCTCCATGGCAGCTTATGTAACAGTTCCCACTTTAATAAGGAGGGGGAAAAGGGGGCCAGGTCAATACCTATCCAGCGGGCATATGTGCAGCTGGGGCTACTGGTTTGAGATTTCACTCACTTTTTTTTACTCTCTCTCTCTCTCACACACACACACTCATGTCCCTACCTCAATCTTTGCTTCATTCATTCTCACTCTCCCTCCCACACATCTCCTCCATCTACCCAAGAGACCCCAAATTCAATTACAGCCAGGCAGCAGTGGGAGGCGGACTAAAGCCGCACAGGTACAGCTGAAAGGAATTCTGATACGCGACATGTCAAGCAAATGCATCATGGGAGCCACTTCACTGCAGGCAGAGCTACAGCACAGCACAGCACTGACCGAAAGCAGAGCCCGGGGTGAAATGCAGCGATTTCTGTTTTAATTACCACTGAAGCATGGCAGAAAATAACATGGGAAAAAGAGGAGCAGCATATGTGGTGCAGCATCAGCATCAGCAGCAGCACAGCGTCCCACCTTTCTGACAGATAAGAGCATTTCAGGAGATGAGAGCAGGGAAGGTGAAGCCAGAGCACCTCGAGTAAAATAAGGCACCACAGGATAAGGATAATCCCGTGATATCACACTGCTAGTCGGGTGCTGACATGTTAATTAGCCCTCTGAATCTCAATGAGAAATTCATAATTCATTGGAAGAGGGGCAGTGGTGCTGTGAAGCTGCTGTGAAGCAGCTGAGGCAAACCGGTTCCCACGAGGGTTTCACCCTTCATTTCGAGACCAGGGGGACATGACGGAGAGAGTGGAGGCTATTGCTCGGAGCAGTGCCGCTGCCACACCCATCATTTCACTGTGATGTCTATCAACCCTGCTGCTACTAAGTCACACAGCGCCACGGTTCAAGAGCTTAATGAAAGGATCAGATTGCCGTCATCAAAGGGTAACGTTCAATGGAATAATGCATGTGCATGAAAAGTCAGAGGATCCACCTTCATGCGTCTGTCACAATAACCCCAGATCACAGGTTATGTTTGCATTCGCCTCATCCTTTCTTTGTGAATTGACAATCGGTCACACACACAGGCAGATAGAGTCGACTTCACTGCTCGTCTGCACCAAACAAACATGAGGATCTTCCACGAAGAGACATCCATCTTGGTTACCATAGGAACAGGACTTATTATAAAGGCATCACTTTTCCACAAAGCACCTGGGCACAGTATAGAAAGCAGTGCGGCATAAACGGTGTCAGACATAAACCTGACAGCACTAGTGACAGCTTCCATCAGTGGCTCAGTGCTGTCTGTCCTTCCGTGAAACAGCATGAATGATGCAGAGTAAATGGCTTTCTCTATGTAGCATTGTACTACTTAAGCTGTGTTTACAACACGGCTGTTTGCTTGTGCTTTATGGAAAAATGGAGAGGAGACATATGATTGAGGTATTAAGCATTCAAACAATGATCAATTGCTCACATTCCTGCTACAGAAATACCCCACACTCTGCTCTAAAAATGTCTCTTTTATCTCTCACGGGAAATATGTAACAAATATTTCTGAGAGCGACTCACACCGTTAAGTTATGCACATTCCTACCAGCTGCATGATGCAGATCTAATTTGAGCATCTGGGAAAGCCTGGGCTGGTGACGGACAAGCATTCAATCATATTATTAATCCACTGGTACCAAAATGCTGCGAGTCTGCAAACACTGGAAACACATTGGCTGCTGTGGTGGATCTGTGGCTGAACATGTAAATCCACAAAAGACGTAGCGATCCTAGATTGTTGATCTTTAGTCTTAGTCTCTTTTCCAAGTAATAATAATAATGATGATAATAATTTTCCTTTTTGCATTAGGTTCAGTCAAGTTTGCATTAGGGCTGTGTATTGGCAAGATCTGGCAATATGATATCACGATACAGGGGTAACGATTCAATATATTGCGATACTGTAAGCAAGGCAATAAATTGTGATTTTTTTCAAATCTAATTTGAGGAAAATCGGTATATAGACACACCATATGAATACAATCTGAGTAAAAAAAAGTCACTATATGAAATGGCTACTATGGGGACTAACTCATTGGATCCTCAAGAGTCTCAGCTTTACAGTCATACCCAATTTATGCAATTCTAAGACTGTTTAGGGACCCCAGTATGCAGAAATATTCAAATACATCATTTTAGAATAGGAGAAAATAACACATTTGTACTGCATGCAAAAAACTGCATGTTTTTTTTGCCCAAAACTGCATGGAATTAGCATAAGATGGGCATGTCTGTAAAGGGGAGACTCGTGGGTACCCATATTGAACCCATTTTCATTCACATATCTTGAGGTGAGAGGAAGAGACCCCTTTGAAAATGACCATGTCAGTGTTTCCTTGCCAAAATTTAGTGTAACTTTGGAGAGTTATTTAGCATCCTTTGCGAGGAAAAACTGTCATGGCCATTTTCAAAGGGGTCCCTTGACCTCTGACTTCAAGATATGTGAATGAAAATGGGTTCTATGGGTACCCACGAGTCTCCCCTTTACAGACATGCCCACTTTATGATAATCACATGCAGTTTGGGGCAAGTCATAGTCAAGTCAGCACACTGACACACTGACAGCTGTTGTTGCCTGTTGGTCTTGAGTTTGCCATGTTATGATTTGAGCATATTTCTTTATGCTAAATGCAGTACCTGTGAGGGTTTCTGGACAATATTTGTCATTGTTTTGTGTTGTTAATTGATTTTTAGTAATAAATATGTACATACATTTCCATAAAGCAAGCATATTTGCCCACTCCCATGTTGATAAGAGTATTAAATACATGACAAATCTCCCTTTAAGGTACATTTTGAACAGATAAAAAATGCGTGATTAATTTGCAACTAATTTGCAATGAATCATGGACAATCATTTGATTAATCGCGATTACATATTTTAATTGATTGACAGCCCTACAACAGATTCCCCTGATGAAAATGCCATTTCTCTTTATGACTCAAATGACAGTGTGTGATTTCCAGCATCCTCTAGCCTGTTAGTATTCTTAGCCATCAGCCACCATCATTCCCACTGCTGCTCCTCTCCTGTGTCTCTCATCCTCCGCGACCCAATTACATTTCTGGATGTGAGGGAGGAAGAGGGTTGTACGTGGGAAAACAACCGCTCCCCCCCCACCACCACATCAACCCACTGCTGGATTTGAATTTCATGCCATGAGAAAAAGGCAACCAAGGGTTCAGAGGTCATGTGAGGAAAGTATGAGAATATTTTAAGCCAATGCAAAAAATGATGCAATGCCACAGTCACATTACTGAACAAGAACTGAATATTTTCCGGCTTCAATGTGCATCACCAGTGGAACATCTGAAAAAAGACGTTCATCTTTGTACTGCTGCATGTGTGAGCCTTCAAAACCACCGCAGCACTGGCTCTACAGTAGCACACAAATGTATATATTTATGGTGACACCAAACATATGACCCCCCCATCCCGACCCCCAAATCCTTACCACCCCAAACACAATGTCATCTCTCAGGGAAACTGGGTCAATCAGCAGGGAAACCAAGACGAGCTAATAATACCTCAAAACTTATTGTGTCAGTCATATTTTAAGTCAAGGGATTTGAATACGAAAAAGCAACTCGCACACAGCCCACAGCGAGGTAGGCTGTGTCTCCTGAATATGTTAGTCATAATTGGTGTGCAGCAGCGTATCCCCATGCCAGCGCGCAACACTCACATTAATGCTCTGCATGGATAACCCCCCCCCCTCCTCCTGCCCTCCGCGGCAGATATCAGTGGAAGACAGAACTCTGCAGCATGGCAACCGACTCAGACGCTCCACGTCCACCTCTATGTGTAGCCATGGCAACCCACACATAGACCAGCGTGATTCCATGTGGCCTTTCAAACTCAAACTCATATATAGCGTTGAAATTCATACACAAATGTATGTTCACAGATCAATCCAGGGATCCAAACTACCACCTCAGAGGGACTATATTGTACAAACACAGCTTGAAAGGTCGTGGCAGTCGCGCCAACAAGGTGCTTTCTATCCAGCAGAAGAGGGAGGGATGATAAACGACGAATAATTCCTTTCCATGGCAGGAGCATAACAGGGAGAGTAACGACAGATTAAAGTGGGCTGAAGCAATACTATTGAGACAGCAGTCTCGAACAGAAATGTTTCTATTTTACGGCTCCCAAAAGTGAACAAATGTAATATGTTAGCGGAACAGACAGCAGTGACAAACATCAGATGTCTGGATGCTGGTAATTCCCAACCTCTTTCTGATTGTCCCCACAGTCAGGCTGCAAACACTTGCTCGGGTGACATGGGACATTAAATCAGAGAGGAGCTATTTATCTGTACACTGTCTCTAACAATCCTTTCATTCACAACTCTCTATAAAGACCAGCTTACTGTAAGAGGGAGGGAGGGGGAGATTGCCATGGTCACCATCTCTTCGCATATCTCTACCAGTTTGCTGCTGTACTGTTGCTCCTTTTAAAATTCATTCTCCACAGCAGAATCACACTTTATAAACCTGAAAAATGGTCATCTGCATCAGGGGAATGCTACAGTCACAGCACAGTGAATCTAAATAGATCTCACCGTTACTAGTGCATGACTTATATTAGGGCGTGGGGAGCGACGGTAATGGGTTTAGTAAACTCATTGACATGGTGTAAACGGTAGGAGAGAGTTGGATTCGTTGCTTTGGGCTGCATAGTTGCAGCCCTATTCTCACGAATGCTCTAACAGCCAATCAAATTCCATTTTGTATTCTGCCAATGACAGCTCATCAAGAAATACTGGTGTCAAACCATCCTCTGTGTCCAAATCGTTCAACCACCACCTCTGTCAGTTCACCATACTAAAGCAGCGTGACGCTGGTGGAAGCAGACCGCGTCGCCACCGCAGCTCACAGTTTAACAGGATTTAGCACACTGCTTCAAGGCTAGACGGTCTTCCTCCCTCTGAGCGCTGCCATCGTTTACAGTCGACACGTCGCGTTTGAAAATACACAACATGCAACATGAGATATGGAGAACCTTTGATGGTCTGTAATGTGCATAAATAATATGTAGCTTGAATTTCAATTATGCTGACGTGTCTCTCTGCAGAAGATGAAATTCCTGAGTTTTTTTTCACATAGATGTGAGCTTGTATTGCTTTATTAATTGTGACTATTCAAGGTCAATGCCTAACCTTAACTATTCAAGATCAATGCCTAACCTAAACCATTCAAGGTTAATGCCTAACCTTAACTATTCAAGGTTAATGCCTAACCTTAACTATTCAAGATCAAAGCCTAACCTTGACTATTCAAGGTTAATGCATAACCTTAACTATTCAAGGTCGATGCCTAACCTTAACGATCTCGCGAGAGTTTCCCAAATTGTGGGTTACCTTCTAGACACGACCCAAATCATGTGTGCGCTTGCTAGTCTGCTAACATTACCTAATTTTACGGCGCCACTGATGTAACCAAACATGAAAGCAGCGTAACTCGTTTAAGTGGCAGCTGATTGGTAAATAATCATTTTGTGTCAGGAGGAGGCGGGATGTCTGTGAATTTGATTGAACAGGTTTACAAAGTGACTTTGTTATCAGATGTACGTATATATTCTTTGAATCTTTAGCGAGCTTCTCAGAAACAAAGCACAGCGAGCTACTTGTTGGAGACCCCTGCTCTAAAGCATGCAGGTCCTTTCATTAGTGACATAGCCCCCTTTAGTCTGGGTGGTTCCTGCTGCCCTGTAAACATGCTTTAATTAATGGAATGGAAAAAGAAATGTGATCCAAAATAGGTTGAATATCGCTAGTCGCAGGCGTAGGTGATTGCCACTCATATCTCACACAGTGCACGCCTCTGTATCTGCTCCGCTGTGACGAATGTTGGAAATAGTAGTGATAAACTATGGATCCAGCCACAGGGATGATGCATTGGGATCACGGACAGCACGGTCAGCTTCTCAGTGAGAGATGAATTACACCCTGTCACATGAACTCTGTAGATAATACGATTGTGACTCAGTGGGTCAACCTCAGACATGCTTCCTGACAGGATGAGGAGAGGGCTTTACATGGCATATAAATTTAAGAAGCTCCTAAAACAGTAATATAGGCTTCAATGTTTTCTAGTGTCTGTAGACAGATCAGGGTGTTATATGTTATGATGATGGATTGACAGAGTAGAAACACAGCTAGGTGGGTCGTCCAAAAACATCTTTATCCACTGATTTGTAACCTGAACTCACTGCAGAGCTTGAGAAAGTCAGGGATGAGTGTGAGTAAGCGGGCGGACGGGTGTCAGCTCCGTGCAAAGCACCCGAACAAAAACACTGATACAGCTCTGACTTTGATAATAATGCACTTTGCGTGCCCAGTCTGATAGTCTGTAGATTATATAAACTTTAAACAAGGTTTTTTTTAATAAAATACAGTTGTACCGACAGGATACAGTAGAGCACAGAAGCCGTTTCTGTACTGCGAGGCAGACAAGTGCTCGGGTCTGCCTGTTTGTTCACCTGAGGAGTGCAGTGAGACCAGTTGAGTAGGCGGTCCTTAATGTGGCCCAGACCACCTCTGAATGTGGTCTGGGCAATCGGATCTCAATGGTTCTTGAGTGTATTCACACCTGTAATTAGAGCTGTCCACTTGTGATCCGATCACTGAGGACGCATGTTAATGACCCAAATGGTGGATCAGCCAAGCATGGCTAAAAATGTCTTTTCCTTGTGCTTGTGATTAATTTGCTGTAGACTTTGATAATTGATAATTAGGAAAGAAAAAGTCATATATTGTAGTTCAATGAGACTGTGCAGGGTATGAAAATCTCATATAGAAAGCAAATGCCAAGAGATGAAGGGGTCTGTAATTAATGAATTCAAGATTTCTCACACGCAGTAGCCTTTTAAAAAAAGGGGCTGTACCGTGACTGTAATGGACAAAGCAAAGCAATGGCTGGAGGGGACAGCCTGCAGTCGTCAGTGACTCATTATAGTTACAGAGGAAGAACAGAAGTAGTAGTGCAACATAAGAGAGAGAAAGACAGAGTTGTGTCTGAATTTGTAATGGTGAGCGCCTGGTGTTGTTAATATCAGTATTAAATGGGAAGTGGAACATTACATGTTAGGTTGTATTCGTTTAGTATTCCAGGAGTAAGGTCCAGCTAATGGAGCCTGACTGTTTCCTTCACTCACAGCAATGAGCATGACTCTCTTCTCTCTGCTCTGCATTTATCAACCCATCCCCCACCTCCTAACCCCTAAACCCATGCTACAGTCACACTCCTCACCGGCAACTTCTGCTGAGCCCCTACCAGCCATCAACAAACATAAGCGTCAAAACATCAGTACAGACAGAGTCGGCGTGTGTTAGCCTGAGGACTGCAAGACAGACTGAGGGCCACGGTCTGGATTCCCCGCTCTATTGAACTCAGCACGGGCAAAATGGACAGAGGCAAGCTGCCCATTTTAATTAGAAAATAATTCCATAAAACTCCATAATGAAAAAAAGTGCAACCAGACCATTATTTTGGCGCAAGTGTGCTTATTAATCAATGCCAGTTGACCGTTGTCCAGGTTTGTGCAGGCAAACATCATCAGCATCAACACAAGTGTGTTCACAGCCAGAGTGCTAAGTAGGCCACAGCACGGTATGTGACCCACGAGATGGCTCCATGGCCCCTTTTTGTTTCTCAACCATCTGATATTCTGCCCGCTGAGGTGGAAACTTACCCCTCTGAACCAGTGGAGCAGGAACTTAAGCCTTCAGTATCAGTTACAGGGTGAGGTTAGAGGCTTTATGTTTTCTTAAAGAGACACAAAAAAAGTCCTACCTTGAGTCACTCTAAACTAAAATCACCTAAAATGAATTGCCTCAATACTGTATGTTCCCTGCTGCGAAATAAAGGACTACATAATTGCTTGACAAATGTGGTTTGTAGACCATGCAGTTATCTCACTTCACTGCTGCAGGGGAGAGATTATTATCAGCAGGTTGTGAGCCAAGTTGACGCATGTCTTCTGTATCCTCCATCTCAGCTGGACCAAAAAAATGAGATTTTTGGGATGTAGCTGATGTATATGAAAGGAAGCTAGGGCTCCACCAAAGTGTTTTTTTCCCAGCTGAAAACGCCAGGCGCTCTTCTGAAAACGTTCAACTGGGAGCACTTGAGAGCCCTTTGGAAGCGCTGCGTTTTTTCAGCTGAGATATGCTTTGGTTGCGTCTGGTTGCTATGATACGGAATATCCGCAGAACTAACATGTCGGCACAAGGTAGAGTGCTTGCTCCATAGCTATGGCCTGGATGAAGGGAGGGCTGAAGCACGTAGGGGAGAGAGGACGGCCCTGTCGGTCTACGTGGGTTCATGAGATATAGAAATATTTATATATCGATTGACAGACCTAATTGTTAGGTATGATTAAGACCAAAATTCTAGTTGTCAACTACAATTGACGCTCCCATTGCAAAAAAAATGCTTTGGTGGACACGGCCCCTTACTGCTAAAGTTGAGCAACTCACTCAAAGGGGACTTATCTTCATCAACTCGACACATGTAATACATACTCCAACTGTCTTCAGAAGCAACACTGGACTAAACGTGAAAACCTTTCCTCTCTTGCACTGTTTTTGTTGAAAAGATAACACCCCGAATGTGAACTGATGACTGAAGAAAATGTACTCCTTGCAAGCCCACTGAGATTTTTTTTGTATCTCATTGCTGACTTGAGATAGAGGACAATGTGTGTTAAATTGAGCATGAATAAAGCTTTCTGTTAGCGGGGGCCTTTTGTTACCGTCTCCTGAGCAGCATCTTCAGCTTGTTTCTGTCTGACATGTCTGCGGCAGTGACAACAGCTGTTTCTAGCTCACCATCACTACAGCTAAAACTACACCATCATGGGCCTGCTACGTTCACATGAAGGCAAACATGTCTGCATTTCCTCTGCTATAGCAGCATTTGTCCAAACACACAATAGGAATCTCACTGTAGTGCTTTTATTCTAGGGACAGTTCTGCTGTTTTATAATCTCTGTATCAAACTGAATGAAACCTGACAGCAAGTGGAAACAAGAGGATACAGACCAAGGAAAAGACTAAATCAAAGCTGTCGTATATATACAAATCTGACATGTATCAGTGTATTCTTTGGAGGGTAGAGCGATCTTAATCACACAGACTCTGGGACACCAAATCTCCATAAAACTCTACTGTATGCTAACACAACTCTGAGGTTGATATCTCCTTAGAGAGCCTTAGAGAGTAGAGTTTTTACAGATTACGAGCCCTGAAGCAGGATGAGTAACTACCTCTACCTCGTAGCAGATGGCATCACTGGCTGGATGATATTCACTTTTGAAAAGCCAGTACTCGCGAACTGATTGTTCTAAGCTGAGAACAGACAAAGCAGATGAAGCACATAATGACTGCCGTCTTAAAACCAGTGTATTGAGTTAGAACATCAAGAATCTTGTCTTGTAAAACAAAAACAAACAAGACTTTTATTGCCTCACTTAACCCGGAGTACACAACAAGTAATGTGGGTTAAATGAGGGCAATCAAATGGGACCTCACTGTGATAATCTAGTGAGCCGTAAGTATTAAGTACAACACATGATACCACTGGAAAGATTAGTAGTCATGCACAGGGAGCTCCGCCGCCCACTTTAGGAGCAACATTTACCCATACTGCCTTGGGAAACAGCCAGAAGGACACATCCACGCTGCGCTGCACGCGCACTAACTGTCAGTAAAGCTCAGCAGCATTAGTGCCGAGCCCCATTCATACACATTAAACGGGTCCTCTGTGGCTGATGCTGCTGCTGTATCTGTTTCCCTCCATCACCACTTTTCACTTTCCTCTATCTACTCATCTCATTCCTCTCCTCCAGGCAGGAAGGACTGTGGTCACAGAATGTGGCTTGTTCTTCTATTCAAAGACAAATAACAGTCTTTTCACTTACTCCACCCCTATGTTTCTGCCACTAAATCAAGGTCTGAGGACACCTTTCCAAAACACCACAAGCCAGAGGAATGCTGGGGGATTATCTTAACATCTCATCACCCTCAAGGATAATGCTGGCGTTATTCTATGTGTTTTAGGGCTGTCAAAGTTAACGTGTTAACGCAAATTCATTTTAATGCCACTAATTTCTTTAACGCATCAACGCAACTTGCAATTTTTAGGTTGTAGCGGGCTCAGTTTTAAAGCTAGAGTGAAGATACTGGCATCATATGAAAGTAGAAAATCGAAGGAATCCATTGGTAATCCATTGCCAACCATGTCATACTAGTTCGTTGAGAAAGAGGTTAAATAACGCTCTAAACTTACACTAAATTTTGCCGTCATGGCCATTTTCAAAGAGGTCCCTTGACCTCTGACCTCAAGATATGTGAATGAAAATGGGATTTATGGGTACCCACGAGTTTCACCTTTACAGACATGCCCACTTTATGATAATCACATGCAGTTTGGGGCAAGTCATAGTCAAGTCAGCACACTGACACACTGACAGCTGTTGGTGCCTGTTGGAGTTGAGTTTCCCATGTTGTGATTTGAGCATTTAAGACCTGCTCCAGAGCAGGTTAGCTGCAGTTACCATGGCGATCTACCTATGTAAGAAGTGAACCACCGTCGTAAAATGGAAAACCCAGGGTTAACCCTGAAGTTACTTTACTAACCCTAAATCCTGCTTCGTAGTACAGGCCAAAGGTTGGGTTCATGGTGTATTTGATGGGGACTATTTGCAGCCTTGGATTTATACACATTTGGTGAACTAGTGAGTATTTATGGTAGCAGGACGGCGCATGTGGGACTGACACAAAATAAACTACTGCCCATCTTCACCATAATGAAGGAACATTTCACTCAGTGTAACAACGTGGCTCATTTATGTGGCTGGTCATTTTTTAATTGTTTTCTGACAACAATGGAGCTCAGTGGAATATGCTATATCAGGCTTTACACACTACTTGTTAATTGTTGGTCTTTTCATGGGATTTGTTGACGATAAAAACAATATAGAATATCGACAGCCTTACCCTTTAACAGGGTGAATAAGAAAATATATTCAAAATGATTTTCAAGTTAGAATGATATCTGCAAATGATCTGCTTCATGTCCATAAATTCAGTTTGTAGAGCTTTAATAAATCTTTATTTTGCATTCAAAGTATTACCAGCGTATATAATATGACATTCACAATTAGTATCTAATTTTAGCTCAACTTCATAATCTGTGCAAATGGCTTAGACTCAAATGTCTAAATGCAGATCTCTCTGATGAGAAAGCTAACCCTCTAAATCCTGAAGTCATGAATGGAATTCAAATGGCAGCTCTTCTCATTCAAAGATATAAATAAAAAGTATTGTTGTCTCTTTTGTGTATCTGCCTGCTTTCATTACATTATCTAAGAAAGCACATGGATTCTCACACGTCATTATCACGCCAATTTGGGACAGAACGGTGAAATATAATTGTGTCCATGGTTCCCAAAGAATATCAAGAGAGGTTGTCAGGAGGACAGAGTGGAGGAAAAGATGTGTAGTAATAGATGACAGCTGTAGAGCAGGTTCGAGACAGTTTGGGAGATTAGGAAGCTGTGAAGAAATACCACTATTATAAACTGGAAGAACCCTGACATACTAAAATGATCCCTCCAGTTTCATCCATGCATTCAACAACTTAACGTCATGCAGTTGCCATGCCAACCTGTTTCCAGACTGCTGCTGCTATGGTAAAAATGGGAAAAGCTTTTTGGCTTCTGTGCAATAATGAGGAGTCCCAATCCGACTTTAATATTCCCATCAAGAAATGCGCCTGAGCAAGAAAGGCTTTAACAACTCACCGAGATGTCAAAGAGCTCCTCTGAGTCGTCCAACATGCGAACCCTGACGGTGACGTGGCGTCCAGGGGGCATGGCCGGGGGTCTGTGCCCGGGGTCCAGCGTACTGATGCCAAGAGTCTCCGGGGCTCCGAGGCGCTGCCCTGCTCCAAAGGCTATTGGCTCTGGGTCTGGCTCTGCCATGTTGCACTGCAATGCTCACTGCCCAGCCTGCAGAGAAGCCAAGAGAGGAAAGTCAGGCAAACACATGTACATGCAGTCATTCACTTGCACCTGCATACATTCAGTACAGTACTGTATGAATACGAAATAAGGCAATTACTGATCATTAGTTACAAGAAGTAGTAAGAAACCTCCTCTTAAGCTTCAGTAGGCAGAAAGTTTTCGGCATCTTCGGGCAAAAATTCCATAATAACCTTTCAGCATATTGTAATTCAAGTGTTCTGAGAGATAAATAGACTTCTGCACCTCCTCATGGCTCTGTTTTCAGGATTTAAAAAATCTACTTTGGCCAATCACAGGTCATTTCAGAGAGAGCGTACCTATTGAGCATTCCTATTGTCTGTGCTATCATTTTATAAAAACAACTTTTTTTTAATCATGCTGCTCCATTTCTACCTACTGCAGCTTTACAGAGCATCAGTGGTGCAGCAGGTGAAATACAATGAAAGCATCAGAGCCCAGAGGACAGGCTGCACAACCTTCAGTGTCACACTAACAGTAATTGTAAATGCAGTATTTGCACTTGCCGCTAATGGCTGATAATTGTTGCCTGTGGGAGAACCAATTACTGTAAAAAAAGATCCAAGCATGTTCTTGATTTCAAAGCACAAATCAAGCAGCCCTAATTTGATTTGACAAACGACTCACAGGGCCAAAGTGTAAAATCAAAGAGTCAATACAATGACGACCAATTGGGGAAGTCGTAAAAGCGAGGCATAAAGGCCAACGACACACAGACATGCACGTAGTTGGGTTTTAATTGGTCTCAAGAGCATCGGGCCAAATACGTGAGGACATTGAATGAGCGGTGAATTTGAGTCATCAAATTATAAAAAATTATAAACTATTTGAATCCAGCTGTGACCATATAGCGTCCATGTTATTCTGTTGCTTTTAAAAAGGTGCTAAATGCGAGATTGGGAGCATTTCTTTTGCCTCCGCACGGCTCTCAGCGTGACAACGGCTGAGCTGGTGGCTCGCAGCTAACGATGCTGATAGCGCCAACAGTGTTTACCTGAGGGGGAACCGGAGGGTGGGTGCTACACTTCCGCAACGACGGCGCTATCAGCTGTAACGCCGTATGAGAGCAGTGCAGAGCGGAGGCCGTGAACTAGCCAGTGGGGCACGCTCACATGCACTAAAAGCACGTGTGGCCGGCCATGTCAAAAAAAGCACAGAGAAGATCGGAGTACAACACACAGAGGGAGAGCAACTTCATACTCTGCTCAGGTAGACATTACTCCTCTATATCTTTACATAGCAAATAGTTTTTTTGCTGCTTAATTAATGCTCTGAGTATAGTATATAGCACCTTTAAAGATACAGAGCAAAGACTTGCGTAGAGCGGTTAGGCTCACACTTTCCCCACCGCAGTGATTCCTACCAGGAAACTTCTGCAGTTTCCAGGCTACATTGAAAGATTGTGGAGTAGCTAAACTAATTTGAAAAACTAGAAATTATGATTTTAATTTTTAAAAAATCCACAGTTAAATGTTTCAATTAGAAATCTAAAGGTAATGGATAACTGGTTAGCTTAAATTAAAGAGTAAACAGTTTAAATAGTTAGTTAAAAGTAATGGATAAACAGTTGAAATAGTTTGTGTAAAGTAATGGTTAGAATAAAGCTGAAATTAATGGATTAACTGTTGAAAAAGTTAGCTAAAAGTAATGGATGATGGTTGAAATAAATGGCAGTGTCAACCCGTAAAGTGATCTAACAGGTCTGCAAAGTGACTCTGTGTTTGTCCCGGGTGGAGGACTGTGTTCAGACAAAGTCGTGGACTCATTCACTCTGGGTTGGTTGACACATGAGCAGGCTGCTATCCAGCCCTCATTTATCCGCAGCCAGATCCCCCGAGGCCCTGCTGTCCTGCTTAATTCTCTCTTCATTGCACATTCCAGCAAGATGAAGTCATCTCGAGACCTCACCAAGTGCTTCATCAGAGTACCGAGGCCAGTGGGCAGTTGTTCAGCCGCCACAGAGGTGAATGACTGCTGCCAAGTTTAAGCTGAAAGCTGAATAAGGCATTTCAAAAGGAGTGGATAATGTAATCCAGCAGAGTGCATGGAGAAAATAGGCCAAGGACAGTGGATACACTAAATTTTGTCTGATGATGGTCTGCGTGATGCTTGGGAGAAGGCACATGAGAAGTTTCCAGTCAAACACTGCAGACTGCCGTTGGAGTGGATACCACAAGGCTGACGAGTAAATGTCACCTATTTTCATTATCAATTAAATTGTCAATTATTTTGTAATTGACTGATTAATCAGTTCGTCTATGATTAATGAATTGTCACAAAATCCCAAAGCCCAAGCAGACATCTTCAAATTGTTTGTTTTGCCTGACCAACAGTCCAAAACACAAAATATAAAATTTTCAGTGATATAAAACAGAGAAAAGCAGCAAATATTCCCATTTTGGAAGCCAGAACTAGCAAATGTTTGGCATTTTCCCCCTTGGTGAATGACTTTTCTGTCAAGCAACTAATCAATAAACTGATCATTAAAGTTGTTCCGATACCAGTATCAGAAATGCGTCCAATACATGCCCAAAATTTGACATCGGGTATCAGCGAGTACACCAGTCTATGCACCGATCCAATACCATAATTTATTAACCCAGAAAAAAATAAACGTGTTTAACCAGAAACTCTTCAATTCTTCTTTGCCGCTCTAAAAAGAGTAGCCTTCACTGTGCTGTCGCCCGGGTGTATCATGGCTGCTGCTGCAACTACTGCTTTAGAGCAGCAAAGAAGAACTGATTGCAGGTAGTTTGTCACGTGACAAACTGGTTTAACCTGAGCCAGGCCATATAACAAAGATATCCAGATTTCTTATATTTCAAGGCTAACCAATCTCCTATCACGTCCTTATCTGCTCTTGCTTTTTATTAATAAAGAATTAAACATTAACCCTCCTGTTGTCTTCCCGTGGACTACGCAACTTTTGTCTTTCCAGGTCAAAATGAACCCGGTCTGGTTTGGCTTTTTAATAAAGCATACAGTTTAAACGATCACCAAATTCTGTGTTATACCTTTTTGGCCAACTTCATTCCTAATTATTAAGTTTTACACTTTTTTGGGGGGGAAATTAAGGTTAATAAACCTAATTTCTGTGAAATTATACCTAATTTTGTAGTAAAAAAAAGCAGATATTGTGAATTATTTTGACTAAAGTTATTATCAGAGGAACATAATGTTGATGTATTACCACATACTGGTATATGTAAACTTTTAGTCAGAATATTGTTTTGAGTAGGCAGCCATCCATATTATTTTGGGGCAATTAGATTAAAGAAATCCATATTTATGATATAATGAAGTTTGAAAACGGGTCAAATTTGACCCGAGGACAACAGGAGGGTTAAACGTCATCATGTATATATGTGATCTATGTGAGTTTTACACATTTGAATGTCATGTTGTTTGAGTTTCAGGTCTTCCCTATGAACCTATTTGTAACTTTGGTTACTTATGCTAGAAATAAGGGATTCAAAAGTATTTGGATTCAACGAGCAGATTTGTTTTTGATAAAAAGCTAATGAACCCAAAACATCATGGCCAAAGTGTTAAGAGAGCATGTTGTCATCATTTGCACCTGTCTGTACACTCATCATCAGGCCAACACTCCCTTGGGCTGATGGAAACCAGACCAAATGCGGCCACCGGGAGCGTGACCGCAACCAGGCATATCTTTCAATTCAAGCCCAGTCATTTTGACATTTGATCCTCACGCCGTCATCACTCAGTGGCCCTTGCCTTGATTATTGCAAGTGTGTCATGCCGAGTCTGTAAATGTACGTCTTATACAACCTGCACATGCATGCCGTGTAACTAGACGCTCTTCAAACAAAGCACCGGTGTAACAGATGACAGTGAAAGAGTAGACAGTGATTATTTCAGCCAACACGTATCCTCCCCTGCACCATGGCTCATTTATCAACCACGCATGAAACAAACACACAAAACAGTCACCAGTTAGTTGCACAGCTGGCACCTTGTTCCAGGGGCCACAGTGTGACATAAAGCATAGTCGCCCAGAATACAGTTGCCAGAGGGACATTTACAGACCCCTGAGTGTTTCTCACCCTGCCTTTCAACTTGTTTGCCTGAAATTCCCCACAAGTGTGTAACATGGAGCTGTGACTGCTGGCTCATTGAGTCTCCGGGCTTGTAACAGTGGCTTCTCTGTGTGCCGGGGCACACGGGGCCCCTTTGGTGCGGTCCAACGCTGCACAGCTGGAATCCTTTAGTGACAGCTGAAAGGCCAGAGGCTGGTGCTGACACAGCCAGCTGTCTACCTGAGGGAAGCTCCACGACAACAAAAAAGAGCTCACTTCCTCTGTGTTCTTCTTCTTCTATCCCCATCAGCCATTGAGGGACCTCTCTCTGCCTCTCCTGGCTGTTGGTGCCTCATTCCACATGACGGACCTGGACCTCTCCGTCCTCCAGGAGATTCAGCCATCTCTATCGATTTAATTCAGTCCAAGGGGGCTTATTGGCGTGGGTAACATACGTTTACATTACTAAGCAACTGTGAATTAAAAACAAAATCTGGTCCTCTCTCAAGGTTCTATGGTGGAGATGAGGTTGTGTTGCTCTGGCTCTACCTGTTTGGCATGGAGAGGAGGTCGTGTTGCTCTGGCTCTATCTATTTGGCGTGGAGAGGAGGTTGTGTTGCTCTGGCTCTATCTGTTTGGCGTGGAGAGGAGGTTGTGTTGGTCTGCCTTTATCTGTTTGGTGTGGAGAGGAGGTTGTGTTGCTCTGGCTCTATCTGTTTTGCGTGGAGAGGAAGTCGTGTTGCTCTGGCAATATCTATTTGGCGTGGGGAGGAGGTCGTGCTGCTCTGGCTCTATCTGTTTGGCGTGGAGAGGAGGTTGTGCTGCTCTGGCTCTATCTGTTTGGTGTGGAGAGGAGGTCGTGTTGCTCTGGATCTATCTATTTGGCATGGAGAGGAGGTCGTGTTGCTCTGGCTCTATCAATTTGGCGTGGGGAGGAGGTTGTGCTGCTCTGGCTCTATCTGTTTGGCGTGGAGAGGAGGTCGTGCTGCTCTGGCTCTATCTGTTTGGCATGGAGAGGAGGTCGTGCTGCTCTGGCTCTATCTGTTTGGCGTGGAGAGGCGGTCGTGCTGCTCTGGCTCTATCTATTTGGCGTGGGGAGGAGGTCGTGCTGCTCTGGCTCTATCTGTTTGGCGTGGAGAGGAGGTTGTGCTGCTCTGGCTCTATCTGTTTGGCGTGGAGAGGAGGTTGTGTTGCTCTGGCTCTATCTATTTGGCGTGGAGAGGAGGGCGTGTTGCTCTGGCTCTATCAATTTGGCGTGGGGAGGAGGTCGGGTTGCTCTGGCTCTATCTGTTTGGCGTGGAGAGGCGGTCGTGCTGCTCTAGCTCTATCTGTTTGGCGTGGAGAGGCGGTCGTGCTGCTCTGGCTTTATCTGTTTGGCCGGGAAGCTGCTGGACATCCTCTTGGATCCACCTTCTTCACATTAAATGTATTATTTTTTGTCATATGGATTGTCTATGTTGTATTTTCATTATCTTGTTACTCTCTACACACGACATCTAATGCACGTCTGTCCATCCTGGAAGGGGGATCCCTCCTCTGTTGCTCTTCCTGAGGTTTCATCCATTTTTTCTTTTTTCCCTGTCGCACTGTAAAGGACAGAGGGTGTCGTTTCACGTACAGATCGTGAAGCCCCCCTGAGGCAAAATTCTGATTTGTGATTTTGGGGCTATACAAATGAAATTGACTTGACTTGACTTGACTTCTGCAACTGTCACCGATACCTGGGTGTGGCTGGCGGTTGCATGAATCACTATTCTAAGTTCCCACTGTGTTTTTTTGGCAAGGTTGCATGTGTTCGTTAAGGGAAAAGAATGACAACCAACTGGATAGTACATGCATGTTGTAACCAGAGCTTGGCTGCCATTTAAGCCTCTCCTAAAACAAGCCTTGAATGACAATTGAGAAGCAGAAAATGGTGAAGTCCAGTCAGTACTCACTCACTCAGTGGGGTTTTTTCCCACCTCACACACAATCTGGTAGTGTGTTCACACCATTAATGTAATGTAGGTTAATAGAGCAGGCTGCTGTAATCCTGCAGGATATTATCAAGACAGTCATGTACAGCAGCTGTGACATTACTGCATCACCTTCTGGAAACTAAATGACAGATTATAAAAATGCACAGTTCCTGATCATTTTAAATGTCACACAGAAGAAGCATGCAGCATTACAGTGACTGCAGCGTCTGCATGCATCCATACAGCTCTCTGTGCAATGCAATGCAACCCACACTGGAGGACAAATAGGAAGGTTAGTGGCTGCTGCACATGAAGATTTATTCATTTAGTTATTTCACATCCCTCGAAATCATCAGGATCACAAAACAACATGGCAAAGATAGTCCCCAGGACTTAACCCTAATCTCATCAAACAAGTTGAATCACTTCCCTGCAGAGCACACATACAGGCTGAGGAGCTGCACGATTCTTACCCCTTCTCTCTCCAAATGCGCGCTGATCCACACGGATGTCTTTCACCAGCTGAAAGGAGATATTAGTTACATCCACGTCCAAGTAAAAAAAAGAAGCAGAAACCCGGTTGGGTGTTTAGATGCTGCTCGGACCGGAGACGAGGCTTTCTGCGGTCGCCATGGCGGACGACTGAGAGAGTGAGTGAGTGAGCAGCAGGAGGAAAGACGGGATTACAGATCCGCTCCTCGGTGCCTTCCACTCAGACAATGAAGGAGGTGCAGCCACCTCCACCTTCTCAGCTGCACCGTGGCTCAGGCAGAACAGCAGCACCATCTAGAGGTGTCTGGCTGGAACAACCATGTTCATTATATATTATAAACCAGTGGTTCCCAGGCTCTTTTTGTTTTGGCTTAGTGTGACCCCTTGACCTAGGGCAGAGGTCAGCAACCTGTGGCTCCTTGTGAATAAAAAGAAAAATTATGGAAATGAATAACTTCTTTTAAGTGAACAGGGTTGTAATATTGTGAGAATAAAGTCAGAAGTTTACGAGAAAAAAGTTGTAATATTTTCATTTATCATTATTGTCTACGGTGATTCTTACGACGGAGTATTATAGGGCCACATTGAGGCAAAATAAATAAATCTGAGATTTCGAAAATACAGTCATAATATTACGAGAATAAAGTCATAATATTATGAGAGTAAAGTCAGGTTTCCGAGAAAAAAAAGTCATGATGTTATTCGAATAAAGTCATAAGTTTACGGGACACAAGATGTAATAATGTGAGAATAAAGTCATAAATTTATGAGAAAAAAAGTCGTATTATGAGAATGAAGTCATAAGTTTACGAGAAAATAGTCGTAATATTATCAGAATAGAGGTCATAAGTTTACAAGAAAATAGTTGTAATATTATGAGAATAAAGTCAAAAGTTTAAGAGACAAAGTTATAATATTATGAAAATAAAGTCGTAAGTTTACGAGACAAAGTCGTAATATTATGAGAATAAAGTCAAAAGTTTACGAGAAAATAAAGTTTTAATATTATGAGAATAAAGTCATAATATTATAAAGTAGTAATTTTACGGGTTATTTTCGAGGGGAAATAGAGAGAAGAACATGTCAGCGTGCCGTGCTGCTCCGCAAAGCTTCGAATACCTTCGAACGGGAGGGGGTAACACCCTGTACTCTGTCCCTTCCTGGTTGTGTGTACTGTATGTGCGGTCTGTTCATTGTCAGAATAGTAAGAAAGGGTCAGCCACGCAACAGCATCCACTAGAACTGCCAGACGCTTTGTTTTGCTCAAGGACGCTTCTGCAAAACAGCTGAAAGACACTCTTTTCTTGCAGTATACAATGCTATGACCTAGCCTAAATTCATTTGCATTGCTGAGATGCATTTTTCACACAATGTGGTTGAGAGTAGAGATGACACGAAGCCTGACTCTGATGCTTGTTGGTGGCGTACAACAGTGGTTGGACCTTTCCCCTTTTCTATCATTGAGTAAACCGACAGCCCCTGACTTAGTGACACATTTTATGGATATTTTATATTATATTCAATGCATAACAATAACAGTATAGAACAACTGATAAACTGTACAATCAATCTTGATAGTGAATGCAATAACTGCAGGACGTTTGTGCAAAATGAGTGATTTGGATGAATTTTAACATATTATTTCCTGTGAATATTGTATCAGAGATGAGCTTTCCTGTTAATTTTAGGAACGTTTAATACAAATCCCTGTCCGTATTATGTATTTTATTTTATTTCTAACAATCGTACATACTTAATAGGCTTCCTTTGACTAATTCAGTGTTTTCTTCTTACTGACGCTCTTTGGTTATTTTAACTGCCTCCTTTTCTAATACAGGACGAGGCTGTTTAGCAGAGAGGAGAGGGTCTGTGAATATAACTTGTGTTCAGGTCTTCACCGTGCCCTTATCCTAAGTTTATATCTTAAATAATAAAAATAAACTTAAAAATGTTATTTAATTTTTTTCACAGAAATGAACGAAAAGCTGAGATTGAGGCCAACTCTGTATTTTTTTAAATGGTTGTGCAATTAAAAGTCATCTCTCTCTTCCTCTCATGCATATCAACAGGAGTGTGTAAAACTCTGCCACATGAACACCAATTTAAGCTGCAGCCAGTGACTTTAACTTGGCATGGTAATGCTGATTTTACTGAAAAAAAACTACACTCAGTGTCCGAGCAGAGAATTTATTCCATCTCTGTAACAGCCAACAAGAGATCTGTAATGCTAATCAGCTTGTGGATTGTTCCACAACTGAGTTATGTATCGTGGGATCGATACTGTTGGAATACCACGCTGCATCAAGATCCCTAAAATACATTAATCCAGGTGCGGGTTAAGAAACCTTTGAATGGCTGGGGTGCAGTTTGAAAGAAGGGGGAAACATATGTAAAATTAGTAAAAATGACTCTCATTAAAACCCTAGTTCTTGGCAATAATAGCATGTACATTATAACTAGTTACACTGTTTATTCACTGTAACAAATTAACGCCAAATAAACAACTTTAATAAATATTGTAATATGATATAATATCAGGGCTGCACGGTGTGGAGTTTGCATGTTCTCCCCATGTTAACGTGGGTTTTCTCCGGGTTCTTCGGCTTCCACCCACAGTCCAACGACATGCAGGTTAATTGTTGACTCTAAATTGCCCGTAGGTGTGAATGTGAGTGTGAATGGTTGTCTGTCTCTATGTGTCAGCCCTGTGATAGTCTGGCGACCTGTCCAGGGTGTACCCCGTCTTCGCCCAATGTCAGCTGGGGTCAGCTCCAGTCCCCCACAACCCTGAATAGGATAAGTGGTTACAGATAATGGATGGATGGCCTATCCTCCTATGTGTCATGTTCTAAGTGTTCAGACATTTGTATTCCCTGCTTGTCCTGTCCTTGTTGCATGGAGAGTGGCCCAGGGCTTTGGCAGAGACCGGTGCCTCCACATCGCCCACTCCTCCATGTACGCATCAGGGACGGGGATAAAAGACGAGCAGTGCGTTGGAAAGCTGAAACTGGGATTTTTAATGTCTGCTGCTCGCCCACCTTCTCACTGGCAGGAAGTCTCCTACGCCTTGGTGGTGGTGGTGGTGTGGGACTGAAGATGGAGAAATCACACTCAGTGTCTTGGCAGCTTCAGAGGCCCCCTGGAGGCACTGATATGGAACTGAGGCAAAGATGAACATTTCAGCAAGAGCGTGAAAACGAGCAAGAGCTGCAGCATGAAAGACAAAAACAGACAAGAGACAATGTTGCTTTTGGATTAGTTATGTAAGCAATTAAGATGTTGTGCCATATTCTTAGTGATCTCAGTTATGTAATGGGAAACCAAATCACGAGTCAACTTCACGCTGATCACCACAGGGCAAGGAAACACTTGTACACATAGAATAATTACATTCTTAGAGTACTATTCATTTAAAGTATATTATATGATTTCCATTCAGGACTCTGTACACATATCTATTATCTCTAGAGCTCATTAATTCATATCAGCTAGAAATCTTTACTTTTTTAGGCTTCTTGTTCTCTGTAACACTGTGTACTCCAGGTTAAGGGGTTCAAATAGGGCCACCACCTCACAGCCTGATTAATCTGCCAGGGGGTCCCAGAGCGAAAAATTAGCTTCTGGGCCCCTGTTAACCACTCTCTGGAATACTACCGGTCCCAGATTTACTGTGTGGTAAATTGACTAAACATATTAATTTAAGAATATGCAACATGTAAGCACAGAACTCAAGATCAGGTAGAAAATCTAAATCTAATTTTACCTTACTCCTGTTGGTTTGCTGTGTTAGTTCCTTTACTATGGAGGACGGAACACGCCAAAATCAAAAATAAATGAATGAATAAATAAATGACTTGCTAAATAAAAAAATACGTCATTAAATGTAGCTAAAATAACATTAGTAGTAGCCATGGGTTAATGGATAAAATGTGACATAAATTGATATTTCTGTTTTAATGATTGCTTCTTTATTTATTTATCTTTGTATTAATTCCCTTATTTATTTACTCTTCTGTTCAATTTTCCCTTTTATTTATTTATGTATTTATTTATATTCATTTTAATAATATTAGTCCTATATATTGCCAAGCAGGTGAAATATAGAGTGATATTGTGGTTTAAGCTGACGTGTGTCGCCTCACTGTTTTGAGCGATGCTCATTCATGTCTATTTAGAGCGAGCAAGCGCGAACCTGACGCTGACTTTTGTGAATTAAAGGCCACAGGTGTCGCTGTTAACAAGCATTTCTGATTCTTACAAACAGTCCCTTTAAGAATTAAAAAAAACATCCCAATACCCACACAATCACACGGTCAGCACTGATGATTCTCACTGGCAGTGCATGTTGGGAAGACGTACCAGTACATATACAGTACACGTAAAAAGACTCTCCAAGGGAGGACAGCCTCTCAATCAACAACCAGAAAAATCTAAATTGACAGCACATTGGTCCAACGATGATTTCCAAATGTCATCTTCAATCTTTACTACTGTATTGTACACAATGAACTGGCAGTAAAGTATCATACAGCTGCACATTAGGAAATAAATGATAATGGACAAATTGTGAACTACTTTTAAACACATAAACAAAACAAATACTTTTTATTTAGGCCTTTGTTTTGAGCTGTAGCTAGCTGCTTGTGATAGTCAACGCAGTCGGCTTGTTGTAGCAACCCTGAAGGACCCGTGCAGCCGTCTGTCGCCCATACCTTCCTCCGTTCCGACCGAGTCATGTGACTGAGTGGACGCTACCGCGCATGTCCGATGGGCTAATGAATGAGGAAGATCGGCGGAAGATCCGGGTACTTTTCCAGACGGAAGTCGAGCCATTTTGACATCATGCGCCACTGAGCAACTTTCATAGGAATGAACTGGGCCCCCGCCTCAAACGCTGTATCCAGTTCTCTTTATACATCCATTGTGGATACACAGTATCTATTATAGTATATACTGTAGGCCTATATTATACAAATCCTCTATTGCTAAACCTTGAGAAGTTTGCATATAATCCTCCAGTGGTATATTCAACCTGACAGCCACCTGAAACACATTATTTTAAACATTTCCACACAATATCCTTCCCTGAGGGTGTATTCACCTTAAGACTGAATGGAGGATGGAAATGAGATTCCATTTCTATTTTAATCTCTGCAGCAGCAGCAGCTGCATCACCTGCCCTGTCACTGTTTGCCACCCATTTTGAATACCAGGTCATTAGAGCCAAAGCTAGACTCTTACATTTCTCCAACCCCCGCTGCTCCAGTCAGTCTGAAGTGAGTCTGGACCCACACACACAGGACACACTAACTACAGTCTAATTGCCTGTGTTGCTAGGTTTGGCTTACTTAAAGGGACTGTTTGTAAGAAACAGAAATACTTGTTAACAGCGACACCTGTGGCTGTTAAGTCAACGAAAGTCAGCGTCGGGCTCGCGCTTGTGCTCGCTCTACATAGACATGAACGAGCATCGCTCAAAACAGTGAGGAGACACACGTCAGCTAAAACCACAATATCACTCTATACTTCACCTGCTTGGCAGTAATGTTAGCTGACCAGACGAAGGTCTCTCCATGAATCAATGCTGATCCTAGTGTTGGCTTTTCCTGCTTCAGCCTATCACTCAATATTTATCATATAAACTTTTGTGACTATTCCTTTCTTTAATTTCAATTCCAACCTTGGTAATGAAGTGATATTTTTCACCGGATCTCCACGTTAGGTCAGATAATCCTTTATTATAATGTTGATGTAAAGTGTTCCAGCAGCAGAAGGACCTGCGGTATCTCGTTTTCACACACCGCAGGTGAAGCAGCCTGTCACTGAAAGAGTTTTTTAAGAACGCACACCTTTTGTAGTCCATCTTTGGAACATTGTAGTTTTACTACGGCAGAAAAACACCCGCCGCTCTCACATCACAATTACGTAATCTAGTGCAGGTGCAGTCGGATTCTCTGAACACTGCGGTTGTCTTTTTCTAAGTCCTTATGAATTCTCCTTCACATCTTTCCTTGACCTCATGACGTTTTCCATCGAGGTCAAGGAAAAGCGGTTAGGAGAAGACATTAGGACGTCATTTTTTGACGTTACATTTATTGACTTCTTCAGTCACATAAAAAGGTATCACTTGTAAGGTATTTAGTACAATTATGATTTTATAATCTGACACAATAATGCCCATGTTGAGACATTTTACATCTTGGTGTGTTTCCAGTGATTGGCAACTCTGACATCCATGAACTGTTCAAGCAGGGTGTAGAGGTGGGGAGTTGTTACAGCTGATTAAGCAGAGGGAGGGGATCTGTTTTGTACAGAGAGCAACCATCCAAGGATCAAGAATGAGGCTTCCTCCCTTTAGACATGAGCACCGTGGAGCTCCTGCTGAGCCCTACACCTCCACAAGAGAAGGAAACCAGCAGGGGGGAGCCTCATCACATGCTCTATTATTGAAGGTATAAAGGCAGCGGGATTAATTCTGATTTTATTACTGACACATTTCTGTTTGAATAAGATAGGCTAGAAATATTTTCCTGTAGAGATTCTCTGCCTGACAGTATTCAGATGCCCATAAAAAAAAATTGTTAGATGTATATATTATATTTGGTAGTGGTTATGAAATAATGTGTAATTTTATTGTATTTCTATCTCAGTCAGATGAAAACTGTCATCAGTGGAGCCACACTACGGAGTCAGATCAGTCTCAAAATTAATGAATACACACATAAGGATTCACAAATGTATTTTGTGATTTACCTATAAATGACTCTCTCCAAAAAATATATATTTCTATGTACACAAAAACTGTTATCATTGTATATAACTGTAAAAAAAAAAATATCCACATATACAAAAATAAGGTTCACAAATATATTTCTGATGCACACACAAATATTTCTTGTTTTAAATACATGCACAGTAATAGAAATCCACAAATATATGTATTTAAAAGTATTTGCAAGTGTCATCGAAAACCTATTAGATTTGATGTTCACCTTGTGCATGACATAAATCATACCCCCGTAGGGATACGCTCACGTGATTGGGTGAAAAGGAGGAAGACGTGATTGTCTACAGATAATTTCCTGTTGAAAAATATGCATTTGTGGATCGGCGCATGTCAGGGGAGCCTCATAAAACCCACACACAAATGCAATGAAGCTCACAAATGTCAAGCAGTTTGTAAATGCAGGTTCAACAGTTTGTATATAAATGTAACAACATCCAAATATGTTTTCGATGGCACTTGCAAATACTTTTAAATACATATATTTGTGGATTTCTATTACTGTACATGTCTAAAACAAGAAATATTTGTGTGTGCATCAGAAATATATTTGTGAACCTTATTTTTTTATGTGTGGATTTTTTTTACATTTATATACAAAGATAACTGTTTTTGTGTGCATTGAGAAATATTTTTGTGGCGAGAGTCATTTATATATAAATCACAAAATACATTTGTGAATCCTTCTGTGTGCATTCATTAGTTTTGAGACTGATCTGACTCCATACCACACTGTTTCGCCACGTTGCCATGGATTTTTTAATTTTTTTTTTGGTTTATGTTAACATACACAAAAAAAAGAGTATTTTGTCTTGTTCCACGTGTAGGAATACACCAAATCCTTCAGCTGTTGCATAAATCCATGCAATTAGTACTTCAATTTCTAATTTTAGAGGACTACATAATAGTGACAGATGGTATAGATTTAGGTTCTGGAGACTGTGAGAACAATCGTCAAAAACAGAAATATCCATCAGAGCGATTCTGCATGAAACTGTAAGTTGCTCACTGTCAGCTTTTCTCCATCCTCGAAGGGTTGCTTGTAAAATGTGTTTTTCTCTTGTAAGCTAATCAGGTGTGAAAACTGAGAAACTGGGAAAAAATATAGTAGGAATCTACTTCCAACGTGCATGGAGAGGGGAATATTTTTGACCCCTTGCAACTGGGAAAACTCACAACACTTCACAAAAAGCACAAAGGATGCGGGAAGGTTTAATTGATTACTGTAGTGAATCACTGCAGACTTGGCTTCGTTCTAATCTGTTGACATAACAACATTATATCGCTGTGCATTAGTGCTTCATTAAACATGAATAACAATTAAGAGCACCAGGAGTCATTTATAATTGCAGATAATAACTTATTATGAGACAGACTGGTCACCAGAACATAATGGGGAGGTGGGTGAAACTATAGAAACCACTGGTGGCGGCTGAACTGGCGGCTCGCAGCCAACGGGGCTAACAGTGTAAAGAACAGCAACGGTGAATGAAGCAAATATATAGATTCTGGCATTAAAAAATCTATTTCAAAAGCGTAAAAAAAAACGCGATACATATGTGAATCAATTTTTTTTGCCACCCCTAAAAGTAACAGAATAGAAATACTCACTAAGTACTTGAGTAAAAGCGCTCTGTTGCCACCCAAACACAATGAAGGTAAATAAAATTATTGATTTTTATTTTCTACTGAAGAAATAATCTCTATCTGCATATCTGGATTTGTGATTAGTGACAAAATATGATATGTTGTGATTTGGGTGAACTCACCCTTTAATGTCTAATAATGGCAACATGGATTATGAGATAGACACATGTATTCAGTAGAGGAATTTGTCCTTGTTATTTGCACAGAGCATCCCCCCACACATGCACTCCTCTTTTACAGCTGCAAATTAGACTGTGAAATTGACAATTCATGTGTTGCCATCTGGTTGCCATGACACCTGGTTATTAGGCCTTCTGACAGTCGTAGCTTGGCTTGTTTGCTCCGTCGCCCCCCTCCTGCACATCAACATTGTTTCCGATATAAAAAGAGAGTGTGAGGCACAAGCAAATGAACAACCTGTCACCATGTTCAGTCAGGAGCACGTCTTCTTGTGTTCCAAAAGCCTCAAAAATGTATTATACCATTAGTGAAAATGTTCCCTCTAAATGTACAATTTCTCCCTTTTACATTTCACCCTATTGAATTCCACAATCCCTCTGTGCTGCACAGGTACAAAAGCCTAATTTCCACACATTTCAGCCCCTGTCTGGACCGCATTGAGACTTTAATGCTCCACTGATCAATGAGACGATTAAAGCAATTTAAAGGCTCCTTTGTTCAGTCTGTGCATTGGAATCTCCTTCATCCTCCAAACTGCTGGGCTGGCAGCGTGTTCCTCCACTTGTCAGGATAAAAGCCTCGAGAACTCACCTGCCCTGGATTAAAAGTGCATAGGGCAGACATGGCCTTTTTGTCATGGACTGCTATATCCCACACAGACACCCCAGGGACTGTGCTGCAGTCTGGGAGCGATGGGGGTGGTGGTGGAGGCGATGGCAGCGTGACTAATGACGCTACCCCCTTTCATCTTGAGATTTGACATAGTGATGTAGACGATCCCAGCTGGAACAAACACACTGCGCTGTGTCACAGCTGCAATGTCTGTACCTCTGAGTCCCTGACTTACAGAGCCAAGAACAGGTAACAATGAGTCAGCGCCTATTTAATTCATACACCTACGCTGTGAAACTCTGGGGGTTGTTTTCAAGCTGATTTTATTTTCCTTTTCCAGTCTGTTCCCTACTGAGAATTCAATACCTATCATTCCTTGAAAGTCATTCTTGCTTCAACTCTGCAAGGACTTGAGGAACAGGGGAACTGGAGGGCACAATGACATTTTAAAAAGTTCAAAAGACAAAGTTGCACAACAAATATTAGGCTGATTCCTGCAAAGCATTTGGTAATCCATTCTCATTAAACCTCTTTCACTGGACAGCAAGGACATTAAACTGTGTTTGACTATATGTTACCACAAACACAAATGATGCTGCTGAAGAGTGAGTGATGCCAGAGGGATTCTGGTTTCTAATGAACCCCACTGAGACCTCTCACCATCAGGTCCTTCAGCCCTCTGCCCTGTCTCATCAGGGTGGATAAAGCACCGTAGCAAGCAAGACAGCACAATCATATCACACAGTCCCACTCTTTACTAGCGCCACTACACCAGGTAGTGCTGGCACACATTTTACCTGGATTTTAACTGCCAATTCTCCCAACAGGCCACTTCCACTCTGCATCAGTAATTCAAAACAATCTCTAAAATGAGTTGGGAGGCAAACCAAGGAAAAAGGAGAACTGAAAACATGGAGGAGCCAGTCTTTTTTAATCATCTCTTAAAACCATTTCATCTTTAAATTCAATGTTTGGTTCCTCGCTCTCTCTGACACGAGGGATTAACTCCAAATCCATATTACCCAAAACGGAAGGGTTTATCAAAAATGCATTTTCTAAATAAACTTTGCCGTTGTGTATTAGGTTACACTATTTCTTGTATGATCTGTTTTATTTTATGTTACTCTGCAAAGCACAGAAAAGTATGACCTCTAATAGTCAAATAAATCTTTTTTAGATTGAGTGAGACTTACCCTTCCCGAGGATATTATCTCCAATGTCAATCGCCAATACACGTCCATAAATCCGCTTAGAAATCTCATAGTTGTCTATGCATTCATGAGTACATTGCAAACAGGAGCTTCTAAAAGCTTATTCGGTGTAGTTTTAATGGTGCCAAAAGGCTGTAAAGGCGGACGAGTCGGCACTAGTCTCATTTAGCCACTTGTTAGCAACAGCTTTTTTTAGACACATAAAGGCTTCAAAATTCATGAGTAGGGTATTTATTGATGTATCCTATTTTATGTTGTAGAATAAAATGTTAAATTCTCTTCAGCTTGTGTTAACCACAGACCTTATTTCAGGCATCTAACTAAAAACCCATTAAAAAAAAACATCGAATTCCATATGAGGGAACCGGAAGGGCTAAAATGCTAGGTCATGTCCGGGTTTTAAGACTCATTCCTGTACCACTCAGCAAAGAGATGAAACTCCGGTGTGTTTTTGACAACAGCCACTGCTGCCATTTTGGACTGAAAACGCTTATTATATTTATAATATTGGATCAAACAACACAGGCCATTTCAGTAGAATATGACAGAATAGATTTTGTTTTACTTTAGTACAGCACTTTTTAGACAGATGATTTACTGGCATCCGGTAGATGCTTTCAGTCCAAAATGGCGGAAGCGTAGCTTTGCTGCTGGGTGCTGATGTTGCAATGGAAACGAACAATTGACTTTCACTTCTTGGCAATATACCTTCTTTGGCTCCATTTCAGCGAGTTCATCGAATTCATCTCTTGATGTATACGAGAGTGGTCAAAGCCTGTTAGTGGTTAAGGCCTCTGTGAAACAATTTAAAAAAGTTAGCCTATTAACTATGTAGAGTTACAAGTAGGAAAAGCACCGAAGAAAAGAAGCAATTTGGTTACAAAACAAATCTCAAGAGTGCCAGCATGTCAGTCCTTGGAAGCCTCAATTGAGTGTTGAACGCACTTTTATTGTTTAGGTGTCAAATGTAACAGTGTCACCATTCAGAGAGGGAATAAAGAGTAAATGGTCACATAAAAAAATATAAAATCAACAATGAAAATGGTTTCACGGGGAAAGTCTGGTTCCCGTGGCAACACAGATGTACAGTTGAGACAGTGTCCAGATCCAGACATGTATGTGTTTGGTTTGCACATTTCCACAGCCTATATTTATCTCAAACAATAAGAGTCCTTTTTTTTTGTTTACTAGCCATGCATACAGTTGACATTTCCACATGTGTTGAGTCAGTGTCTTCACAGGAGCTGGCACTTTCAATACAAAATATTTACACTACTATTTATTATTCTTATTATCATCGCCTTGGTCGTTGCTATTTGTTACTTTGAATGCTCTGAGCACATACAGAATGGGATCACAGGATGTTGAAACTCTTGAGCACCCCATTTCATATCGATCGGAGGAGAAAAAGAAAATGTAAAGTATGACAAATGTTGGCATCTTCACTTCAAAATGTCACCCATTCCTGAAAAGAGTTTAGAGAGATCGTCTGTAGAGATATTCAAACACTGGAAAGATGAACTCTTTGTCCCATCAGGATGAAGCAGTTAGTTATATTACTACTCGACAATCTGCCGTCAGTCTCCCAGAGAGGAAAACGAAACATCACGAGATATGTGAAAGACTCTGCTATTGTTTGTTTGCTATCTCAAAGTGAGAAAATAGGAAAGAGATGACTGCACCAATGTTTCAAGAAAGACACTGACTTATCCACCATTTTCTCTCCATTCCTTTTTTGACGACTGAAAAAAATAAAATGAAATAAAAAAAGGAGGCGATTTCAGTTCACCTCTTTGGTTCAGCCCTGTGATGAGTAGAAAAAAACTCCCACCAACCTCTGCACAAAATGCGCTGAAAGAAAAATTGTAAATCAAAAACTCCTTAATACTTTAAAAAACAACTGGATGCCAGAAATCTGTTATTGGATTTGTTTACAGTAGCTACTTGCAAATCGAGTCAGCAAAAAAAATGCATCTTCTGTGATACAAACAAAACCAGGAGAAGACATTTTTTTTACTCATTCATAACAGATTGTAGAACAACGTAAAGAGTAAAGTATCCTGATCTGTGACTGTTTGCTGATGATTTTCCTCCCACAACTCAAAAAAGGATAGAGACAAACCCAAACAACAGAAGAGAGTAACATAAGGCGAGGGCATGTTCCTTTTTTGTCATTTGTCAATTTCTCTTGCGGCAAATTCCCGGCATTCCTCGTTCAAAATGTATTCATAACTCACATGTCGTTATTAATAATCATGTCACTGCTGATTTTATGCTCCGTGGAGTTAAAATCCACCGCGTTCAACCATGAATTTTCCTTCCGTTTAATTGGCATGTGCATGTGCGTGTGTCTAAGTGTGTGTCTCTCTGCTTGCGGGTCGAAGCAGCTTCCTCTATAAGTAGGCTTTTTGCCCGGCCTGTTCCTGGAGGCCCCCGGGGCTATTGTATATTGCAAGAGGAGCAGCAGGGGTCATCCTTGTCTGGCTGGGCGGCGTAGTCCATCTGCCGAACAATCTCAGCGAACAGTTCGTCTACCATGGTTTTGCTCTTGGCCGAGGTCTCCATGAACGGGCAGCCCCACTCCTCGGCCAGGGCCTGACCTTCGCTGGACGATACCTCCCTCTCGCTTTCCAGGTCCACCTTGTTCCCCACCAGGATCACTGGAACCTTCTCGTACCTGAGGACAGACACAGACCCACATCGGGTTGTCAGACTCAGCCAACACTGATGCTGAAGAACTGTACGGAAGCAAGTTTTTGTGCTCTTATATTTTCACTATACTTGCAGTTTACAAAAACAGGCAATTACGCTTTCAGAACTTGGTATTAGCACATGCTTAATAGGGGTGGGGGATAAAAAAAAATCAACAAGCTAAAGTATCATGATTTATTTTTATTTTTTTTACAATTTTGAAATTGATTTTTTTAATGCAAGAACCGATACATTTGCTTCTTTTGAGTCTATGCACAGGTAGAAGGAAGTTACCGCTTTTATTGTTGTAGTCTGAGTAACATGACGTCATATCCGTCTCACAAGACAAACAGTAGCCGGCCGGCCGTGGCGAGCAGAAACCGGCAGATACGACAAAGCAGAAAACGGCAGAGAGTCAGCGTGGATACGACCTGCACCCCTCACATTTTAAATCCAAAGTGGTAAACACTACACATACAGTAAAGTATGGAAACACTTTGGGTTTCACACATTGAAGGAAAAGCAGAGCGAGACATCATGGCTAAAGCTCCATGCTGACTGTTGTTAACTATGTTATCGTATTGCGGTCGAGCCAGCTGTCACTCTCATCTCTGTGGTCAAATCGGCCGACGCTACAACTGTAGAGCACCCATATACTGACATTTATATTAAATGCATTCAAACGGCCCCGATGGAGCTGACCATGAATGTATAATGAGAACGGAGCTGACGGGAGAGCTAGAGACGGACTTGGCAAAGTTAGTGGAAATATACACACGTGACTACATCTGGTATTCAAAATAAGGTGTTAAAAGAAAATATCACTAATTTGTGATGGAAATGTCTTTATTCTTTGATTATTTTGGTTGCTGGGAAAAAAATAAATAAAAATAAATTCCTGACAAGACTGATATATTTGACTTCAGGAGATCTCTGACTACATATACATGTCGAAAATCAAACATTTTTACCGTATCAATTTAGATATTTTTCAAAGTAAAAGTCCCTGGAAGTGTATGATTCAACTTTTGTCCCATGGTCTAGTGATAAAAAAAAGTTAACAAAAATCACAATAAATCGTAATATCGAATCGCAATACTCCGAATCGGTACCCAAGTATCCGGATAGTATTGAATCTGGAGATAGGTGAATCATCCCGGCCCTAGTGGACAGCCAGAAGAGACGGCCAGTTAAATTAAACAGGCTACTGCACTATGATTATTAGAAGTATAACGGCTCTGACCACCAATATAATCACTACATCAGTTTTGATATTGGGATACATGGCGGGCCCCTGAGGCGGTTTGTACACATCAGAAGAGATAACAAAGATCAGAAACATCAGAGAGATAGCAGATCCTGCATATCCACATCCTTTGGTAAACCACAGGTTGTAATTTCTCTCATCCTTATCTGTGTGTAGGGCTGGCAAAAAGGAGCGCTTTTCATCCGTTGGACCCGTCGTTTGAACCGAGTTTAAATGTCTCGGTTCACGACACTGAACAACATCGTCAAAACCAACCGGAGTCATGCACCCGAACACCCATCAACACCATTAGGCTTTTCAAATGCTGCCCTCTCTCTATGAAATATACATGCTTCTAAATTATTTACAGAAAAAAAAACATCCTCATCCTTGATTGCTATGGTAGCAGGTATACAAGGAATTGACTAATGCTGGAGAGACGGGGAGACTGCAGAAGCAGCAACTGTGATACTTCTCCAAGTCGAGCAGCCGGAGCAATTCTCAGAGGCCAGAGGCTGCAGGTTTCAGCGTTAAATAAGCTTACACTTTCAGAAAACAGGGAGCCGACTTTGATCTGCTCATGAATACTTCATCCAGAGTGAACTTTAATCTCAACCGTCCCGTTCTGTTCCCAGGATCGGCTCAGCAGCCGAGAGGAACTGCTACGAAGAGACGATCTTAGAGGTCGGTCGCTGTGTAACCAAGAGCGTGACCGTGTTCTACGAGCTCGGAGGCAACTTGAAGGAGAAACTACATCTTATGCTTCACAACTTTAACATGCAGTGTACAGTGTAACAGGTCTCGCTCACTGCATTCCTGGTGTCAATAAAAAGCAAGCCAAGGCCGTTATTTTCCGGAGAACTATTTCGGACCACATCTCGTTTGTGGTGGGCAGTTCATGCCTTGAACCTTAAATTCCCCTTCCCACCTTCACGGAAAAATCCTAAGCATAGCTGTGGGTGAGCAGATTGAAGGCGAAACCTTTACTTTTATAGCTGCATTCGTTTAGGAGGAGCCACAGGGGGCTCAGCGTTTAATTGGTGTAATGGTGCCATTTGGGTGTGTCTGGCTCAAATCTCCTACTGTAAATATCTCACGGAGGCCTATGGAAAGTCATCTTATACATGATCTACCATCACATGCTGCTTCACACCTGCTCTTACTTTCCTGTCCCAAATGTTACTTGCTCCAGGAAAAAACACAATTCAGGGTGGTTATGAGCTCTGTGTATGGATTCAAGCTCCTTAAATGAGAAATAATGCAACTGCAAATTATCATTATTATCAGTAATTCAACAGCAGGGCTGCAATTTAAGATTACTTTCATTATCATCTAATCTACCGATTCTTTTACTCAATGAATCTATTAATCGTTGGACCATAGAATGCAAACAAATGCCCATCACAAATTCCCAGAGCCCATGGTGACATCTTAAAGAGGACATGTCATGCTCATTTTCAGGTTCTTGTATTTCGGGTTTCTACTAGAACATGTTTACATGCTTTAATGGTCAAAAAACAATTTCTTCTTATAATCTGCGTCTGAATATACCTGTATTTACCCTCTGTTTGAAACGCTCCGTTTTAGCGCCTGTCTCTTTAAGACCCCTTCTGAAAAAGCTCAGTCTGCTCTGATTGGCTTGTGAGAAAAAATATGGTGCACCTTTGTAAAGGTATAGGTCTCAAGCTGTGAGTGGAGATACTCAGATAGAGGGCAGTATATTTTATATGAGCCTGCATGTGACATAGGAAGGGGAGCCAAATCTGAACGGCTTGTTAAATCACATGTTTCTGATCTAGGCGGCCCGCAAAAAAACTGACTGGGTTGTCTTATTTCACAGTTTGTGGGTTGGTAGGCACTCCAGATACCCAAATGTATGTGTACAAGCTCTGAAAAAGTGAGTTTTTTTATGATATGTCCAATTTAAAAATGTCTATTTTTGTCCAAACCAACAGTCCAAAATGCAATAAAATTCAATTTAATATGAAAGAAGATCATAAAAACTAGAAAATGTTTACTTTTGAGAAACTGGAACCAGTGATTTTTTTAGACAGTTGTCAAAATAGTTGCCAATTAATTCTCTATTGACTAATTGATTAATTGTCTAATTGTTTCAGCTGTATGTAACAGTAATTATTGCCATCATTATCATTACATTGTTTATTCTTTTCTTTGGCGTAACACCCAGACGGTATTTCAGTAGATGGATTTCCAATCCACTGACAACATGTAAAGCTGTGAATCTTTTGTCAGAGCTGCTTGCATGTCAGATAATTATCATGGATGTCCCAAACAGCGGGAGGAATCCAAATAAAGTCAGTTCAATAAGATCATAGCAAACACCCGGGTATGCGGTGTGTGTGTGTGTGTGTGTGTTTTTTTTTAACCATAATGGAGGACTTGACATGTTCAGTTATGTAGCTCATTTAGGCCTCATCATAACACAAGTGCAGCACAAAGACATCTGGTACAGAAGGCGAGGGTCTATATATAGTCATAATAACAGAGGAGGAAACCGGCAGTCCCAGGAGGTGTGAGACAGCGGCTGCCACGGATACCGAGGCTCCCAGGGCCTCAACATAAAGGGTGTCGTCCAAGGAAGCGAGGCTCGTCCACAACACAGAACACATACGGAGCGGTTTACATGGTTTAGACACGAGCCTCAAAAACACAAATGAATAACTGCTTGTGTTTGTGCCGTGACACAAACAGCACAAACAACATGTCATGCTTTAGCCTTCAGCCTGTGTGAGCTTGACGGTGCCCCCGCACTGGAGCTGTCTGACTGCAGACACCCATTTGAGCTCGTCCAGACACACCTTATCTATAATGCATGATGCATCAACTCACATAGGCTTCGCTGACGGACGGACGGAGGAACCCAGCGGCCCAAGAGTCTCTGGATTTGACTCTGGCCAACGCCGTCGGGACGAGGGAGGAAACAGGTCGCGTGCCGGGCCTCCTCCCGACGGCCCTTTTGTTGGAGGGTCTTCAGTTTATTCAGTAGAGAGACATCAGCTGAGTCAGAGAGCAGCAATAAGCTCCTCTCATCTGGCACAGCATCAGAGCAAAGAAAGATTTCATCAGGAATAGATATCTGGAAAATCTTTGGTAAACAAACCATGGCAAGCACATGAATTTTGCATGAAATTTTCTGCTTTGCTGACAATATCAGGGATAGTACTTAATGTCTCTTCTGGATTAACTCAAGGTTGTGAAAACAAATCCTTTCCTTCAAAAATCTGATGCTATTCACAGATGACGGAGACGCTGGCCATGACATGTCAAAATGAGGAAGATGAACGAGCAGTGTACTTGACAGACTGTACAGGCTACTCATCCTTGGATCTGACGTATCGCAGCAATAAGACGGCACTCTGCTATCTCCCTGCGGTAATTATGTCGTCTAAGACAAATTCCTCCTCTCACTGTACGAGGTACAAAAAATAAAAATCTGAAATGCAAAGTGCCACTGTGTCGGAAATTTGTTCAGATTGCTTTTCCATAAAAAGGAATATGCTTTGCATAGTTCAGAGACTCATTCATAAGTCTAAAAATGATGCATTACACTGAGGATATTATTCCAGTGTCGACACTATCAGGCTAATGTTAGAAAGAACTCTATGTTTTGCTTAGAAATCACATAGGACTAATATACAATATGATGTGTCATATTAATTGTTAATAATTGTTGTAGGGATGCACCGGTCTAATACCGATATCCGGACGATACTGACTCAATGGTAGTGTTCTCCGGCTGTTGGGCGGTGCTTGGTATTTCCTCAACTGATCTCAACATGGCTGCCGGGTCACAAACTTTCTCATTTTACAGCTAATCAGTACACTACAAGATGTTTCTGAAAATATTTGAGGCGAGAAATAGGCATTACAGTAACAGATTATTGATTCATATTTGATCAGCTCTGCCTAGTTTCACCGTTTGATCGGAGTTCGCGAGTGATTGACAGCTGCTCAAGACGGCAAGGCTCCAGCTCGGCTCTGATTGGTTGTTTTCCTCCGGTCTGTGAAATCTTGCAGATGCCATTAGGAGCACCGGAGGACACAGAGGCACATGACTTTTTTCAGATTACCTGTCTCATGCACTACTCTCAGGATATAGTCACTTTATATGTTTTATAAAAGTAACTTTGTTTTTGTCATATTTGATCCATTTCTACCCACTGCTGCTTTAATGTCTCTAACATGTCGCGCTCAAGGACACTTGGACATGCGGACAGGAGGAGCCGGGCATCAAACTGACCCGCTCTGTCCCCTGAGCCACAGCCGTCCAAACAAAACCCAAAGTACAGCTGAGAGGATGACGGGAATGTCGTTAGTTTTGCAGTTATTAAGTCATAAAGTATCGGTCGAAAGTATAAGTCGAAAGTATTGAACCTGAGAATGACGCTCGCTGAAAAGTCAAGAGGATCACCAAAGTGATTACAATTCATCCTGAGGGGGACATAAATGTCTGAACCAAATTTCATGACAATCCATCTAATAGTTGTCAAGAACATTTCACTTAAAACCACAAATGTCAGCCTCATGGTGGTGCTAGAGGAAAGGTCAGGCCATTAGCGTTCATCCTCAGAGCAGCATGGTTCCAATAGTTGATGTTCCAATAGTTGGATATTTGAAAACACCACTGTGTAGCAAGTGTTAAGCAATCATCACTGAACTTTAGCTCAGTTCTTTTGCCCAGTTTTCACAACAGAAACAGATGAAAGAAGATCCCTCTGGGAGACTGCTGCTCCTCCATTTATCGATCTTGATCCTTTCAACCAGTTGGCACATGAACGAGCCTTGGGAACGACAACTCCACAGTTTGCGAGCCTCAGTACAATGTTGAAAGTACACATGCAGTAGTTTATTATCATGGTAGCCTTTTTTCACCTCTTTCTTCTTCACTATCCTCTGACCATGTCACCGCTATTTAAATGCTCTGTTAAGTCACAGATCACCATATATCCTTGGTGTATAGTTGACTGCAGCTGAAGTGAGGAGTGATGAGGTCCCCAGCGGACACAGGCAGGCCTCGGTGTAATGACGCGCACCCGTGGCCTCTGTGCTAAAGCCACTAACAGCAGGCGCTGATAGATGCTGACAGGGTTCAGAGTGAGAGCGACGCACAGCAGCGCCTCTGACCTGAGCGAACGCCGATGTGGTTGTGACGGGTCACGGTGTTTTGGCAGCGAGGAGGAACAGACAGGCAGGAGACAACAAGGCAATGTGCAGGAACAGTAACTGATGAGGTGAGCATAACAAAATGACATCTCCTAAATACAGTAGTTCACCACTATCAGACAGAGATGACACCTGCTGTTACTGCTGAAGCTGTGGTCCAAGTTATACTGGCTATATTTCAACCATCCCTCTCTCAATGTTAAAGGAAAAATTATATGATTTAATTGATTTATCTGGTGATCAGTTTTTTTAATCAATTAATTGTTTGGTCTACGAAATATCAAAAAATTGTGAAAAAATGCCTATTACAACTTCGCGAGCCCAAATGGTGTCTTCAAATGTCTTGGTTTTGTCCAAAACTCAAAAGGTATTCAGTTTACGAAGAAATATGACAAAGAGAATCAGCAACATTTTTTTTTTTTTTTTTTACTATTTTTTTTGATAATGATTGGAGTGATTAATCGTTTATCAAAATAGCTGCTGATTATTTTCATATAGATCAACTAATCAATAATCAACTAATCGGCTCTTTCTGATGTTATGATGATTTTAACTCATCAGTATTTGATGTTGTGAACAGTGAACCTCTTGATGTCTCAACCTGTCTGGTCCTCTCCTACTGCATTTACTGATTTCCTACATTTCCCACAATGCCCTTCAACCAGCCCACAGAACATGCCTGAAATTGTTGCATTTCATGCTCTTTACAGCGCCCCTCGGCCGAAACTCTATCCTCAGTGCGACGATGTCGGCAACCCACGGGGCCCCGTCTTGTTTAGCGCACTTTGTGTGTGTGCTTTTCTTGCCGTGTCATCACTATTCATATCTAGACAACCAATGTGTTTGTGATTAGTGTTTACTGGAGCACAAGCTATTCTTTTAGCCTCTTAATTTTGCACCAGGTTGCGGATTTAACTTTAAAATGTAGCCTACAAAATCTTCTTTCTAAATGCATGAGGTTTCCAAAGTCAATGAGTAATCGTGTTAAATAATCGTGATCTCAATATTGACCAAAATAATCGTGATTAAAACAAAAACAAAGTAAAACAAAACTGTCCGTTGCAAATATGTGAGTGCATGTATTTCAGTTCATGAACTAGTGTTTATATGAGACCCTTTTCTGCATTTAACAAACAGCAAACTTCTGAAACACATCATTGTTGTCTTACACAAACAGCCATACAACTTTCTCTTTAAAATGCAGCACAATATTTACAAAATGATGACTATAATCAGCAAATATTTGATCAAAGAACAACACGTTACTGGTGCTACAGATACAACTTGGCTGGTATCTAAACATAAGCCCTAAGCCTCCAAGAGTTTACTTTTAATTTGCTAAATAATTTATAATCACAAGATAATTTGTGATTTATCTGTTAGCATTCTTGGCTCCAGCAACAAGAGAAACAATGACTGACACTGCGTTTAGAAATAAATACAGTATGTGGTTCTTGTATTGATCCTTGATGGGTGTAGGAGCTAGGTTTTCATACAGTATGTAGCCAATTTCACTGAAATGAAATCAACTGAAAAAGGAAAACTCAGTCTTTGTTTGTATCGTTGTAGGCGTACGAGTTGAAGCTGTTTGTTTGAAACCTTTTCAAAACTACACACAGAAGATTTCTGCTACTAGAAGCGTCTGCGTGTTGACAGCAGTTACATAAGCTGACTTCTGCTCTTGATAGGTTGTAAATAATATACTGTATACGATAACACACATACTAGCTCGTCGCGTGGGAGGCAATATAACGCTCCAAACTTTTTTGGCCAGGAAAACCTGGCATGGCCATTTTCAAAGGGATCCTTTGACCTCTGACCTCAAGATATGTGAATGAAAATGGGTTCTATGGGTACCCACGAGTCTCCCCTTTACAGACATGCCCACTTTATGATTGCAAGTCATAGTCAAGTCAGCACAATGCTGAGGTCTCTAAACCTACTCAAGTCTAAGAAATTATTTGATTCATCTCTCCTTTATAACAAATAAAGAAAAATTCTGTGAATAACCAAATAAAAAAAGGAAGAAATTAAATAACTAATGCCTGACAATGACTGATATATTTGACTTCAGGACATCTCTGACTACATACATGCTGAAAATCAAACATTTTAATGTATTTATTTAGATATTTTCCAAAGTAAAGTGTATGATTCAACTTTTTTCCCATGGTCTAGTGTTAAAAAAATTAACAAAAATCGCAATAAATGGTAATATCGAAACGCAATTCTTGTAACAACACAATACATATCACATTGGCACCCAAGAATCGTGATAGTATTGAATCGGGAGATGGGTGAATCGTCCCAGCCCTACCCATGACCCTGACATTTTTTAACTCCACAGTTTCAAACACAATCTGTGTGAAGCATACAGGACTCTGAAATGAACTACTGTGTAGGAGTAGCATGTGAAGTGTGATGTTTTCGCTACAGAAAATAAATTCTGCTGTGACATTAGAGAGCAGCACCAGACTGAAAAAGTGTGAAATCACATAGCAGCCTGGCTGCATCTGCTGTGTGAGCACACATGTATACATTTACATATGAAGACAAACACACTTATCAAACACACACTGTACGTAGCCTGAACACACCTCTCCTCATTCTCAGCTCATATGGGGGAAACATGTTGGCCTCATTCTTTCATCCGGAGCCACAGATTTATAGGATTGTTTATAAGATGCAGCTGAAAAAAAAGTCCAATTAGGTGACAAAGACTGAATGAAACTAATAAACATCTTTATAATGATTGAGTTTATGAGCACGTGATGAGCATGTGAGGAGCATTATCTAAAGTAATTAGCTGTATCAGTAAAAGGGCTGGGACGATTAACCTATCTCCCGATTCGATACTATCATGATACTTGGGTGCGCGATTCGATATGTATTGCGATTTTTAAGTATTGCAATTCGATATTACGATTTATTGCGATTTTTGTTAACATTTTTAACAGTAGACCATGGGAAGAAGTTGAATCATACACTTCTAGGGACTTTTACTTTGGAAAATATCTAAATGAATACAATAAAACTGTTTGATTTTCAGCAGGTATGTATTCAGAAATTTTTCCAGCAACCCAAAAATCAAAGAATAAAGACATTTCCCTCACAAATTAATGGTATTTTCTTTTTAATTTATAAGTGACATGTAATGTTTGATACTTCTGGTGAATATACAGTAATCCATTCAATCATAATCCATATATATGTATGTTGTATATACAGTTCCCAATGTTAACACCTTATTTTGAAAACCGGATGTAGTCACACGTGTATACTTCCGCTAACTTCACCAAGTCCGTCGCTAGCTCTTACCGTTAGCTCCATGTCAGTATATGGATGCTCTACAGTTGTAGCGTCGGCCGATTTGACCACGGAGATGAGAGTGACGGCTGGCTTGAACGCACGTTACCGCAATATAATAACGTTTCCTGTCATTGACAGAGTTAGCATGCAGCTTTAGCCATCATGTCTAGCTGTGCTTTTCCTGGCAATGTGTGAAACCCAAAATGACTTTTGAGTATGAGAGTGCAGGTTCGTATCCACGCCGACCATCCGCCGTTTTCTACTTTGTCGTTTCAGCCGGCTGCGGTTTGTTTTGGTTGACGGATACGGAACGGATATGACATCACGTTACTCAGACTACAACAATAAAAGCATTTCAAAATCTATTTCAAAATCGTGCAAAAGAAATTAAAAAAAATCACGATATATAGGTGAATTGATTTTTTTTGCCACCCCTAACCAGTAAAATGAGCATTAAGCTGCACTGCTTTAAATATGCTTCTTCATTAACAGCCTTGTCTCTGTGGAGCCTACTGGACTCCCTATACTGACTGTAACACATCCACCGACAATAACAATGACTGATGAACCCACACAGTCACAGCCCGGTGCGCGCTGCCACCAGTGATTTAACCAGCAGCATCTATGACATATTCTAATTAGGCTCTCACTGAGTTATTTACCATTGTGCCATGTCACCAGGTGAATGTGCAGCAGTGTGTCTTCACAGTGCCACTGGAAGAAGAGCATAACAGCATAACCACACAGCCTCAGCTAACCTCTCCCGTGTATCAATCAGCAGCTCACACCGGTGACCTCATATCTGGATCATCTGTGTAACAAGCGCTCAGACATATCAGGCGATTTCATGCTTTCAATTGTACCGCTCTTCCTAAAGAGCGTGTGTGCAGCTTGTTAATTAAAAACATGGCCTCTTCTTCTTCTTCTTCTTTTCCTTAGTGTGCTGCTTTCCTCCCCTACAGTATTTTGAGCTTCCTTGAAGCTCTCTGCAGAGCCTCTGTTGCTCTGAATCCTGGGTATCCCTGGCTGGGTGTTTCACAGGGGTTGCAGCATCCGGCACAGTGGGCAGCAGCAGCAGCAGCTCGGATGATCACAGACAGCGTCTAGCGTGTTATGACTGGACCGGTCTTCATAAGTTAGGATGACCAGATCCCAACGAATCAAATGTGGGACAAAGAGTATGTTTGTGTGGGACAATGTGGGACATGTTAACAAGGCTGAGAGGTATAGTCTACAATTTTCATATAATGTCTAACTTAAAAATACAATTTTTTATCCTGCCCCTTATCTCATAACATCTTTATCCTTTTTGAAATTGTAGCAAAGACGGTGACTGACAGGTCAACCTGCACTTGACCCACATGTGCACAGTTTGACAGCAAACACAGACAGCCTCGTGATGACGGCCTTATTCCCTGCTCTCTTCACAGCCATTGGATAAAAGCCAGATTTAAAAAAAAAAAAAAGCGTCAAAAGCGTCTGTCCTGCAGTGGTTTGACTCTTGAAAACTGGATCCAAAGAAAATTTGGGACGGCAACAACAACATCTGGGATACAAGTTGGATACATTGTAAAGTGGGACACCTGGTGCACCCTCACAGTGCTGATGGACAGAGTGGATCAGCACTGTTGCCCTGCTGTCATTCCTAAAATACAACTATCTAGAAACATGACAAAGTCGCTTAGAAATCACAAATGCCAAAGAAAATGTGGGACATCGTCTCAATATGTGGGACGACAACAACAACAACAACAACTGGGATCGTAAAGTGGGACACCTGGTTACTGATGGACAGAGTGGATCAGCACTGTTGCACTGTTGTCATTCCTAAACTGTCTAGAAAAACATGACAAAGTCGCTTAGAAATCACAAATGATGACTTTTAGAGCTGCAGTGCGAGGGGCATTGGTCTACCTACAACTAAGCATTGTGGGTGAGACACCAAAAAAAAAAAAAAAGAACAGGCATGTTGTGTTGTCTGACCCTGAAGATGCTCAGCATCTCCATCCAAGCACAGATCTCAGACCAGGCCTAGGCCCACCCTGAAACTACACAGGGGCCTGATAAGGCCAGCACTATATATGTGAAGATCCACACATACTATTCTTATTCTCACCAACCTTTTCACTCTGATGATCTGGTCCCTCATGGGCTTTATATCCTGGAAGCTCTGCTGGTTGACCAGGCTGTAGACCAGGATGAATCCTTGTCCGTTCTTGATGTAAAGGTCCCGCATGGAGGCGAACTGCTCGGTGCCGGCGGTGTCCAGGATCTCCAGCACCGAGGGCGACGAGTCCACCTCGATCTCCTTGCGGTAGAAATCCTCTATAGTGGGGTCGTACTTCTCAATGAACGTCCCGGTGACGAACTGCACGGTGAGGGCGGATTTCCCGACCCCGCCGCTGCCCAGCACCACCACTTTATACTCGCGCATCGTTGGGGATTTAAATCGTGTAAAGTATCAATAAATGAACCCAAAAAGCGCACGGATCACATTCACCACTCGCGTCCCATTTTGCACAACAGTGGTTGTCAATATTACAGCTGCTGCTTCAGCTTCAGCTCTGGCAGAGCACAAAGACTCGCTGCCCAGAGATGGATTTCATTGTAGAGATTTACCCCATGCAGGCCACACACTGACAGCTATTTGGGCATCCGAGGATTGTGCCAAAATGCGCACAGGGAGGAAGGAAATACAGCCCGATGATGTGTTGGTTTTCATCTGCTTAGCTCACCCTTCTCTCTATGCATCAGAGAAAAAAAACAAACTTGCTCCATAGAGGATGGAAAAACGCTGGCAGCTGGTTTATAGCCCCGACAATGAAGTGCAAAGCTCAGGAAAACAGCACCCACTGGAAGTATCTCCACACTTGGTTAAAGAAGTTGCATCTCTTTGTTTCAGCATCTCTGGCATGTCTCCTCCGCTTCTCCCTCGCTCTCCAGCGCAGTCCCAGCCGCCATACTCCTCTCTTCTCTCGGGGTGGAGACTCCACGGCACGCTGCGTAACCAGCTGGTCCCTGCTCGGCTCCCGTACCGAGGCAGGCAGGACCCTCCTCCTCCTTCTCCTCATCAGACTGATGGATGTGCGAGCGGTCCAACCGGACAGCCTCTCCTGCTCTTACTGGTGCCTGAATGGGAGCCAGTCACATCCAGAGGTTTGCGGTTTCCGTTCATGTGTTAAAATTCCCCCATCATTCGGTTGCCCTGGTGACATCCAGAGAGAGAGCTCGTCCAATCACAGGGGGGCACTCGAGGATGTGTATCCAGGAGGAGGAAAAAAATGCTACCGGATGCTGTTGCTATGGTAACGCTGCATTTTTTGTTGTCCAAAATTTGAGTTTAAAAAAAAAAAAGCTGCCTATAAAAAGTCAGGAGAATTATTTATCAGCCTATTCATTGATCTGAAACCAGTGCAGGCAGATATGATCAAGACATTACAACCTATATTTGCTATATGGAAAAATAATTAAATGTAACTGTATTTCTGGTCTATTGTTAAATATAAAAAAAAAATATATGTTGCTCCCACGAATCACACCAGACTCAGGATGTAATGGACATATTTTTAAGAAATTTAATTCTGCAAGAATAAATAAAAAAATACAAGAAATTATCATATATTATCATTTCATATATTTATTCTTATTATATTATTATTGTTATGTATATATTATATAATTTGTTTTTATTATTTTGTTTTTTTATTTGTTTTGTTTGTCAGGATAGACTTATTTTAAGAAATCTAATTCTGCAATATATATATATATATATATATATAACTGAACCACTGAAAACCAGCTGATAATTTCTGCTATTTTTATTTATTCTTATTATATATATATATATACACACACACACACATATATATATATATATATATATACATACACATTTTTTGATTTTATTGTTTTGGATTTCATATAGTTTTGAAAATGTAATTTGAATGCTTTTCTTTACCTCTGTGTTTGGAATGGGCTGTATGAAAGCTGCCTAGCCTAAATTAAATTTCAGGAGACTATCACTTACAATAAAACTTTCAGACACACTACCTGAAAGGAAATGGAACAAGGCTAAACAAAATAACACAATCTTCTTGTCTGATTTGCCTGCTATAGGATTCTCTACTAACAAGTGATACATTTTAACTGTTTATCCACCGAAAGACAGATTATTGTATTTATAATCTGTCTTTCAGGATTATTCAGGAGTTTGGAGCCAGAGCCAACTTGCAAATCTTTGGCATTAAATCTTATCATTAATGTGATGTAATAATAATTGTACAGTGCAAAATCAAACAACAAAGCTCACAGCACGGCATCTACTTGACATTTATTTATTTGCAATATTAGATATTACACAATTTTGAATTTACAGGAACAAAACTATCCACATGAAATGTTTAATTGTGCACAAATCAAATTATTTTCACAAGTAAGTTTTAAAAAAAGAGGGACAGTTTATATTCAGGCCAGGATTTAACCAAATGCTGATATAATATTAATATAATTTAACAAACAATTTAGCCAGTCCTATCAGGATTGTGTTGATTTTACAAATTTAGCCTCAAGCTTGTGTAGCAATAATAATTTCACAGAAAAGATCAGTGAAATGTGTTTTTATTTATTAGACAATATGGAATTAATAATTACTGAAGAAATACAAACTTAGGAAAAGATTAAAGATAAGGCAAAGTTCACAAAAAGCATGTCCTCTCAGTCTGACAGTTGAGAAAGTGCTTTAGTCAGTCAGACTAAACATTCTTACTGTCCACATCTTTTTGACTGGGTGATCCAAATCGCAAACAACCTAATGTGCCGGTGTATCCACGACATTCAAGCTTTTTTGCCAAAAGGTGAAACAAACATTCGGTTATATGCCTTTTATTTGCAGGTAAAATAAATAAGGGAAAAAATGTCATATATCTAATAACAACTTAAACTTTAAAAGCGATCATATTATGAAAAGAAAACGAAGGTCCAAACAGCCGCTGAACCGTCGACTACCGACATTCTGACTGCAGATTCTCCGAGGGTGGATTATATGTTTACTGCAAGATGTTAACATGCAGTGGAACCCATATAAAACACAAAATTTCACATTTCAAAATATATTCTCATGCACTGGATCACTTACAGTGTTTCACCATGGCAGAATAAAGTATCTGACAGTACAATCTAATGTGTTATTGTGAGGAGGAAAAACAGTTTCATCCCCTGCAAAAATACAGTTTTAATCACTGCAACTTCAGATTGCCTCAGCAACACATCAAAACAATTAAATGACAAACTATTATAACACTATTATGAAAGTTACTTTCCGTAAAATGTGGCCTGTACAATGCACTTTTGTACATAAAAAGCAATTCTATGGCCTTGCTCATACAAAGGTTCGTTGTCCCTCACAGGTGACAAGGCAGTGTCAGGGATGAAATGTTTTAAGCTTCTACTTTGCTCCAACATTCGATCCCTGGACACAAGACGGCTTCTCATAGGCTAATGCGACAGATCAAGGCCCTTTGAGGAACCTCCAGCAGAGCTAAAGTCAGTTAAATAACTTACATTCATCGTAAAATAGAAGAGAATACATTTTAAAAGTGTCCTTTTCTAATGTTAAACTAGTAAAATATGCAAGTATACGCCTTTTATTCCAACCAATAAAACGTTTGAGAACAAATGAAATATCTCTTGGTGGATTGTCTGCGTCAATCAAACAAAAGTGTACACACATATTTTCATTAAAAAAAAAAAGAAAAAAAAAAAGGATGTCAGTCACTTGGAAAGACATCGGAAACATTAAAGGAAATGTTGATATTTGCACAAGCTGTTTGCAAAACAGGGAACTAAAATTTAATTTTAAGATGTTCAAGAGAATGTTACATTTACGACTGAACACTTTTTTTTAACATCTGTTTTGTTTTCCACTTAACCAGACACAATACCCACTCTGTCTGCTGTCCGTTTCAAACAAAGATGGGTAATTGCATAATGTGGTATCGATGATACACAACTAAACTTTACCAAACTTCAACCTCTAGTATTTTACTGTGCATGAAACTACTTAGGAAACACCATCTTACACTTATCATCTTAAAAGTGAAACAAATGAAATTAAGCTGGATATAAATTCTTATACATAGCACACACAATTTGAGCATCAGTGAAAATGAATTAAACCACTAAATACTAATGTACTGACGTAGCATTGTAAAATATTTCTTTCTGAATCTGACTCAAGTAGATTTAATCTAGTGATTTTTCACACAAAGCCTTTTAAATGTGCATGGATATCCTCATCTGCACAATTCTTCAGGCACTTGTAACATTCAAACAATACAGTACTGAAAACTGACTGTTACATTAAGACTCACAGTTCACACACTACTCGACTCATTCTTTATAGGATTACAGGAACTTTAGCTTGAATATGAGCGGTGGTAATTCTAACACCCTTTTGTTGAGTTGACTTCGATGGCTGTGGAGGCTCTTCTTAAAAACATGGTATGTTCAAGTCGGACCAGGAGCCAGTTTCACAAAAGATATTTTAGACCGGTCTGTAATGTTAGGCCAGTCCTAATTTTGCTTAATTAGTCTAATGCAAGTGAGACAGTCTCACAAAAATCAAGCTTATTTTAAAGTCATGGTGCCTTCAAATGAAACTCGTGAGCTTGTGTTTACAACATGGGAAGTCGTGTACACAATATGCTTTGCGTTCAAGTGGGTAAGTCGTGGGAACAACGCTGCTAAGCAACGGCAATATTAACGTTACTGTCGGCGTCTAGAAGCTACAGAGGCTAACAATTTAGCGAGCTAGCAAGCGGGTAACATAATGCAGGAAATGCAAAGGCATAATGACAGAGGGAAAAGATGAAGCAGTTGGGAATATCAACATTTTCCTCAGACATATTCTAAAATCACAAAGAAAAACAATATACGACTAAAATTACAATATATTCAATTATTATGCACCGAAAATGGCCTTCGCCATTTCTGACGACGTCAACAAACACGGTAAACATGACCCCATTTGAAGGCACCATAATAATCACCCAACCACCAGGCTAACTCAGAACTAAGATATTTCCATGGTAACAATCAGTGACACCTGCTGACCAGTGTTTCCATGGTAACAATCAGTGACACCTGTTTACCAGTGGCATCAAACTACAAAAAATGGGGAAAACATGGCTCATATTTGGTTTTATAACAATATTGCGGAGCGAGTGATGACAAGGGAGAGAGTTTTTAGAGGCCGAAGTAACCTGTTGAAAATATACAGCAGTGAAACATCGTCAGTCATTTTCTTTTGTTCAAGGTTGATAAACGATTAATCGGTTTGGGTAAAAAAAAAAAGCTTCTTTAATGTGAATATTTTCTGGTTTCTTTACTCCTCTATGACAGTAAATTGAATATCAGGGCTGTTCCGAATACCATTTTTGGGGCTTCAAAGCTTCAATGAGAAATATTCGAAGGTATTCGAAGCTTCGAGGCGTGGAAGACTGACATGTTTTTTCTGCCTGTCTGTCTCCATCTCTCCCGTTTCAGTGCCCGAGACAGTGTCGCTGCCACACTACCGTACACACAGGCACCTCTATACACAACTAACAGCGATATACTTCTGAGAATAACTAATAATAATTAATGTTGAGTATGAATAATAAATTATGTTGTAGGATTATTCCTTATTTCATGGGCTATTTTGGGATTTATACATTGTTATTACATAAAAAAAAAAAAAAAAAAACAAAGCATCAGAATACTGATTTGGAGGTCGGTTACCATGGCAACAGCCGAAGCTTCGAAGCATTTGGGTCATCCCTACTGAATATCTTTGAGTTGTGGACATTTGAAGACGTCATCTTGGGCTTTGGGAAACACTGATCGACATTTTTCACAATTTTCTGACATTTTATAGACCAAGCAACTATCAATTAATTGAGTAAATAATCTACACATTAATCAACAGTGAAAATAATCGTTAGTTGCAGCCCTACCAGCCAAATGTCCTTGCAACTGTTGAATCGAAACATTTTCTGCTGAGCGAATTGATGTGGTTACTCGGTCAGCCATTAGTCTTACTTTACAATTTTGTGAAACAGATTATTTCAAACATCTGAAATCTGAATATTAGTTTGACTAAAGCCATAGTCTATCTTTGTGAAACTGTCTCCAGAAGTGAAAACCACTTACAGATACATCAACAAGTCAACAATCACTGTGACTGATCCAATATTTTTTAAGATAAAGAGGGGGAAATCTAAATGTTTGAATCATTGTTGCTTCGCTGCCTTAAAAAAAAAAGTATCTGCAGCAAATGGAATAAACAGTATTTTCTCTCAGCAAACATACTGTATATGCAATGCAAAGGCACACCAGGAGGTGGAGCACTGATCCTGTTCTGTGGGGATGACAGGCTAAACCATATAGATGGACTAACCTCAGAACATTTGAAAGGAAACTTCCTTAACTTTGAGGACTTTAAAGTTAAAATAAATGTGTTTTACTGTTTGAAATAATTAAAGCTGGCACTATATAAACAATCATTAATGTGAAAAAAAACTTTTAGTTTACATAACACATTTAAGAAAGGAAAAAAAAATATTTGTTGCTAAATATCTTGATACGATTTTAACAATCACCAATATAGGACCCTTTTACACCTGCTCTTAACATGTACTGTTTTCAGATTATATCTGTCATGCTCATCTGTTCCTCTTGTAATATTTACATCATTTAAAACTGTCAGTGTTTGTTTCCATATCAGTTAATATAAGGTTTTACTACTGTGTCTGTACTGCCTGTTTCTGTGTTATTCCAATGTGTTTCCTGGTGTTCAGAAAAGTTAACTTTGATTTATGAGGCTCCTACATGTGAACTGGAGACACACTGCAGCTGATTAAGAGGCTAAATGCACCTCTGAACTTGTCAGGATTGGTTTAGAGAATAGAAACCAGGATATTATGCACATTACTGAGGATGCATGGTAATACGGGTGCAAAGGCGCGTGCATACAATAATCTTCTGTGACACTTATCTAACACAGTATAATCCTAGTAATTGAGCTGTGTAATTTATTATGAGCGATCAAAGTGATGTCTACAACTTTTTCGTCAGTGATGTTATCAGCATGCAGCTTGTTGTAAGTTGTGTGTGGTGTTAACAGGGTATTTACAGAGCAGTTGTTTGGCGTCTTTAACAGCAGCAACACGGCACTGACTTCTGTCTCTGGTGGTTACTTGAGGATGATCTGTTTCAGGGACAAAACACAGTCACTTAGTGGTTGCAAAAAAATAGAAAAAATATACTTGGTCCAAATGTTACATGACAAAAGGGCCCATCAAGAATCATCATTGTGATGGATATAAAATTGATAAAATGAAATGAAACAAATACCTTAAACCCTTAAACACTTGATATTGGTCTTATTTTTCCCTTAGGTCTTTAAACTGTAAACAACTTATGACAATTTTTCATGGCTGTGCCATTACTTCAAATTGAAATACTATGTAAGGGATAATGTACAGCGAGCCGGTCATTGTTGTGAAATAAACCCCAACAGGGCGGCGCGAGGGTCTTGCATCGTCCTGAAGGGGTTTATTTCACAACAATGACCTGCTAGCTGTACATTATCCCGCTTATTACACAGCTACTAACTTAAGAAATCAACGATTTGACACAAAAACGGTCCACCACAGTCCGACATCAGAACTGCGTCCATAGAAACAGTCTTTTTTTTTTATATATTATAGCATTACTAATAATTAGTAAACATTATTAATTCTCATTTCATGGTTTGTTCATAGTAAAAAGTAAAAGTATTAACTAAGTTTAATTATCTATCAATTTACCATTTACAAATGATGGTTATTATAAAGTGTATAAAAATAAAATCCTATTCAGGACAGCATATTTTCAAAGATGATAATAATACAATTAATGCAAATATTAACTAATTAATACAACCAGTATGACAAGTACCTAAGCTACTATTGTGTTTTAAGTATTCAGGGAACATTTTGAACTGCATATTGAGTAATGAAACAGACACTGACATGGAACACAGCAAAATAACATGCAGTAAAGAATATATGCAACATCACTGTTTGCAGATGGAAGACCTCGAAATACATGTACTGTAAGTGACGTCTGTCATCAGGGAAAGGGGTGAGATGCAACCTACTGTAGTTCAACTGAAGGTCTACATGAATGATGAAGCTTGATGACAGGCAATGCAAGCAGGGCAATGCTATGCTGACAAAGCAACTCCCCTGATTTAAAGATGAAGCACTCATTCAGAGCTCAAGGATTTATGACAGAAAGCTTTAAAAAGGAGCAAACCTGATTGGCTGGTGCTGTTGCTGCGTAGGTGACACTTGTGGCGGGAGTAGTTGCTGCAGAGACAGTAGCAGGCGCAGCACTGTACATCATGGGGACTTTTTCAGGAAAGGAACCATGAAAGCAATGAAAACGGAGGTGGAGCATTATGGTAACCATAGCAATGTTTTTCTCTTTCTTGCCAGGCAAATACAATATGACATTAGCAGCGAGCCATCATCGGGTTAGACCAGCAGATGGCATGTGATCACACAGCAAAGCGAGACAGCAGGGGAGAACATAAAAGGAGAGCTGATAAGAGATAAAATTAGGAAATCTGTCCATAATCTGACATCCCAAAAGAGACGGCATTTACAGCAATGCCACCAGACATGATCAAAGTGTTTTTTAATAAGAAATTTGAGGAGTTTTAATGATGTAACATTTTAGATAGGGCTGTCAATCGATTTAAATATTAAATCGCGATTAATTGCATGATGTTCCATAGTTAATCACGATTAATTGCAATACTCTTATTAACATGGGAGTGGGCAAATATGCTTGCTTTATGCAATTGTATGTATAAATGTATAATTGGAAGTCAATTAACAACACAAAACAATGACAAATATTGTTCAGAAACCCTCAGAGGTACTGCATTTAGCATAAAAAATATGCTCAAATCATAACATGGCAAACTGCAGCCCAACAGACAACAACAGCTGTCAGTGTGTCAGTGTGCTGACTTGACTATGACTTGCCAAAAACTGCATGTGATTATCATAAAGTGGGCATGTCTATAAAGGGGAGACTCGTGGGTATCCATAGAATCCATTTTCAGCCAAAACTTGCGCCAAAATTTAGCGCAAGTTTAGAGAGTTATTTAGCCTCCTTTGCGAAAAGCTAGTATGACATGGTTGACATGGATTCCTTCGGTTTTCTAGTTTCATGCCAATATCATCACTCTAGCTTTAAAACTGAGACCGCTACAACCTAAAAATCGCAAGTTGCGTTAATGCGTTAAAGAAATTAGTGGCGTTAAAACAAATTTGCGTTATTATCTCATTATTATTAACTTTGACAGCCCTAATTTAAAGACTATAAAACATTGAAGTGAAACTAAGAGATGCTGATCAAATTTCCTAATCCATGGTGCGTGGTTATTCCACAAACAAAATCCACCAAAATGCTTACATTTAAATATTCTGTTTGACTACCTGAAGTGATGTTTGAGAAAGGATTATTGATATATTACAAGAAAGTATGTATCACAAGACTTGATTATAAAAAAAACCCCCACAAATATGCACTACAAAAAACAAAATGACAACAATAAAACTATCCTCTGATCAATTTGAGATGCGATTTTAATGTGGTTCCTGATTGATCCTGATTCAAAGGTTTCCTTTCCTATGCTGGAATAACAAAAACAGCCAGATCAATATGAAAGCTTCACTCGTGCTCTTCATTGATAATAAGGCAGAGTTTATAATAAATAGAGAAGGGACCTACCCATGCCGTTACCGGGAGCCATGCAGAAGACAGAACCTGTGTGATCATCAAATGGAAAGAGAGACTGTATTTTAGCGTGGCTGACACATATCAGTATGGTCAACACTGGCATGAGCCCACATGAATACATCTTTAGTGTAGAAAACATACACAAATAAGACCCATAGTGTTTAGATGGTAAAGATTTAACAGATGTGCAGATTAAATTAAGTAAAATACTACATCTTGGTTCTTAAAGCTACTACGAGGAACTTTAATTTTGTTTTGATTTTGGTGGTCCCTGTGGACAAAAGCCGTGGTGTTTCCAAGCACCAGATTCCCTTTAGAAAACCTCTCATTTAACTGCAGCAGGGTCTGACAGTCTGCCCCGCGCAACCCTGGTTCTGGTTCCCCTGTGCCTCCCTTTGCTTCAGCGGGCCCAGCAATACGGCCTGTGCGGAATCCGACCCGGTGCTACTGATGACAAGCATTAAGAATAACTATACAGAAATAGCCAATCTTCTCGCTGGTGGTCTCGTTTCCTTATGTAGGTCATATAGAGCAGTGGTTCCCAACCTTTTTCCTTAAGGGACCCCTTTTCTATCAGTGAGTATTCATGAGTTTTGAGCAGATTATTTTCTGTGAATATTGCATCAGAGATGAGTTTTCCTGTTATTTTTAGGAACTTTTAATACAATTCTCTGTCTGTTATTGTGTAAGTATTTTGGATTTTTAACAATTATACTGTACATACTTAATAGGCTTCTTTTTTTTAATATAAATTCAGTGTTTTCTTCTACCTAATGCTTAGCCATTGTTCCATTAGCTCCTTAATGCATACTTTTCTAATTTTTACATTTATTTCTTAAACAACAAGTTCATTGAGTTTTCTTCACAGAAATGAATGAAAAGCTGAGATCAACTGTATATTTTTTTTTTAAAAAAAGGTTGTCTTACACCTCTTAAAATCAAGAAGGCCTTGCGACCCCCCGTGAAGTTTTGGCAACCCCATGGTGGGACTGTTTCATAACCAGTTAAAAGTTCCTCTCAGTAACTTTAAGTCAAGTGACAACAAACGTGTGTATATTTGTGGGCAATATCCCCAGAAAAAAAGAATTAAGAAAGTGTGAAGTGTATAAAATTCCTGTTTAGCCTTGACTCAAGATCGAGTTTAGAAGCTCACCTGTGGGATAAAATGCAGCAGTGTGCTGCTGCAGCTGTGAGTTGGCCAGAGCCTGTTGGTAGTGCAAAAAACTGGGGCTGAGGAGAGAGCTGGCCCAGCTGCTCTTCTCAAAAGCTTGTCTCTTTGGTAGGGGTATACTGTAGGGATAGGCCTGAAAGGAAACCAGAGGAGACATGACACACCAAAACTTTCTCTTCTCTCTGAGCATCTACTTAATATTTTAGTATTCATTTACAAAAATATGGAAAAGCGGCAAACACGACTACAAAAATAAAGGTGACTGTTATCACATCACATCAAATCGAGCATGTTTTAGGATACAAACATGAATGGAATAACAAAAGATTTTAAAACATATCTAGCACTTAAAGCTACTGATGATGACTGTGTACACAAAGACTATATGTAGCACAATGACAAAAAATGAAAAGTTATTACAGTTCAATTAATAGCTACAACCAAAGCAAAAGGTGAAAATACCAGGTCTACAGTTGCCTCGAGGGATCGCTTCATTGCTTTGGCAGTCGACTGAGTCTTTTAATAGCAGGCAGCGAGCACATGATGGCAGTGGGCCAATGGGATTCAAGCGTTTAACATACAGGTAACAGCAAGCAGAGGTGCGTCATGGGGGACAGCATTGTGGATAGGTGAGAAGGGGAAAACAAAAACAAAATAATCTGAATGTAGTATACAACATAAAACACAATATGCATGCACAGTAACCAAAATAACTGATTAAAAGACACTAACTAAAGACTCCTTCATTAGTAGGTCAACATGTACAGTTAATCAATAGCTTTGGCAACACAGATTTACAATGATAGGGCACAATCTTATATCTTATATCTTAATCTGTAATTTTTGACACTGAATATTGATCACTACTACTTGATCAGATTTCGATAAGGCTAACAATGTAATGCACATCAAGCACTGAACATTTTTATAGTTAAATTAAAAAAAATGTGTGGTTTTGTGAGAGATAGCCAAAGGCTACATCACAAATAAACAGCTGAAATAACCATGTATGCGATGTCATAAAACACAGAATGTGGAGCTCCATTTACTACATTCACACTAAGGCTTTTGGTGGAAGGGTAGATGCCTCCTCTACATCATGATTGCTTCTGTGAGCTTAAAATTCAACTTAAATTTCATGCAACACAAATATTATGTAAATGTAGGTAACCATAAAAGATGATGTTAATGAAAAGTAGATGGTCTACATGTAGGGAGGGCAAGGAAGCACATTTTACTGAAGCCACATGACATATGGCAAGAACTGAAAGTGCAACTTTAAAGCAACTTAAACCTGCAGTAGGCAGAATATTTTTGGCATCATTGAGCAAAAAATTCCATAATTTCAGCATATTGTAATTCAAGTGTTCTGAGAGATAACTAGACTTCTGCACCTCCTCATGGCTCTGTTTTCACGCTTGACAAAATCTAGCCATTGACAGGAGACTTTGGCCAATCACAGGTCATTTCAGAGAGAGAGCCTTCCTATTGGCTGTGCTCCGGCTGGTGGGCGGTGCTTGGTATTTCCTCAACTTATCTCAACATGGCTGCTGGGTCACAAACTTTCTCATTTTCCAGCTAAACAGTACACTACAAGATATTTCTGAAAACATTTTATGCGAGAAATAGGCATTATGGTAACAGAATATTGATTGATATTTTCAGCGCTGCCTTTTTTCAGATTACCTGTCTCATATGCACTACTGTCAGGATATATTGACTGTTTTATAAAAATATTTTTTTTAAATCATATTTGCTCCATTTCTACCCACTGCTGCTTTAAGTAAAGTAAGTTAATGTTAAAACTGAAACCAAGAAACATTTAAAGAAATGGCAGAAATGATGAAGCGGAAAACTGTCAAGTTTAGAACAGATGACTTTGCTCTTTTGTGCACTTTTCCATGCAGGCAGTTATAACAAAGCTTAGCCATTACAATGATTCATACTGTATAGCACATAAACTGTTCTGACAAGCCATTCGTCAGTTAACTGCAATATAGCACCGGTTCTGTCTATGAAGCGTCTGGTGCATGTGCCAGCATAGAAAATGTTCATCTTTTGATTGGGCCAAAGCTTAAAGGCAAAAGCTTTGAAATGTCAGCAAAAAGCACAGCTCCATTATAAAAACTCAAAACTCAATCTTGTATTTCGAGTTTTTATAATGGAGCAATAGCAGTAGCAGGTTCCAACCTGCTATTGCTCTCAATTTGATTGACAGGCCTTGTAATCCAAGGACTAAACCTTGACAACAACTACCATGAATCTAATCTCATCTCATCCTTCTTTGTAATATTTTCTGATGTCATAAAAAACCTGTTTACATCAGAATTAAAAACTGGCATATGCTCTTAATTATCAGAAGAGAAACAGACAAAGTGCAGATTTTTCCATTTATGACTAAATCTCTTTTTAATTTAATTGATATAGTCCCAGAGAGAAGTTTTCAGTTGTCTCGATGTTGCTGATTTCCTGCTTTGTTTAACACTTAGACATCAGATACTTTTTTTTTTCTACATATAAATATATAGTGCTCCACATTCAGTGATGTCATGGCAAACACAATTCCAACAAAAACCAACATATTATTGGCATGATAATATATGTTTTGTGCAAACTAAATAAAGGCTCTGTCTTACCATGGCTGCAGCTGCGGCCTGGGCTGCCACGGCTGTGTGACTGACTTGCTGTTGACTGGATTTGATTTTGGCCTGCAAGTGTGCAGGCGGGTGAAAATACTTGCACTTCTCCCTGGAGCAGCGGCTCTTGATGTAGTCCATGCAAACAGTGACAGTGTTATCTGTGGTGTCAATCATTGGGCTGTCACTGGGGTGAGCGAAGCGGCAATCTGTCTCCCCTCTCGCACAGTTTCCCCGCTGAAACTCGCGGCACACCTGAGAGAGGAGCAATTATAAAGACGGTGACAACAATTCAGCATTTCGGCATGGAGCCAGATTATGTCAACCCACAGAACTACCGATGTATTTTTTTCATGTTCAAATCACTCCTTGTGGTGCATGAATACCTCTAGTTTGTCTGCACGCTGCAGCTTCTGTGAGGGAGACGAAGAAGAAGAAGAAGAAGAGGAGGAGGAGCTCTGGGCCGTGATGGGTGGGCTCCCGGAAAGAAGAACTTGGGTGCTGGAGAGGTTGTCTGTTGGGATGAGGCTCATTCCATGGCTCATTCCATGGCTCATTCCATGGCTCATAGGTGTCATGTATGAACCATAACCAAGACCAGTATTTGTGCCCAGTCCCTGTGTAACATGAAATGTTGGCTATGAGGAGAGTGAGACAAGCTCCATTACACAAATAGGAGTTCCTACAAGGACCTTACCATAGACTGTAGGCTGGGTCCTGGGATCATGAGCTGCATCTGTTGGGCGAGCACAGCTGCTGCTGTCTTCTGCTGGATGAGATTGTTGCGCCCATTTATCTCTAACTGGGTTTTTAAGTGTGAAGGTGGATGAAGATACTTGCAGTTTTCTCTTGAGCATCGGCCCTGTATTCAGAGAAAATAGAAAAGGCATAAAGAACGATCAAGATTGCAGGCCGTTGATCCTAATAATATTCCTCTAAATAATCTTATTGTCTCTTATCATGAAATTCTTTGAAACAGATGCTTTAATCATTGGTCTAAACTGAGTTGCAAACATCCTCCTCCAGCATGAAAGTCAGATGTGTTACACAACAATCCATCACCTCGATCTACTGTATCTCTCACCTTGCTACATGAAGGAAACACCATTTCCCACATTGGCATTGAATGTGAGCTTTGGATGTAGATGATGTGCCAATATAAATGTAATAGACAGGGCTGTAAGGAGCATGATGGTCCAATGGGAATCCAACGGTTATTAAGCTTAAGCATTTCTACCTCCTTTTAGACTTTAAAATGAGCCTACCAATCAAATTTCTGTCAATCAAGCATCTGTATTAGCCTAATGAGAGCTTAGCTTTCCCTGCCCTTCACATTCAAATCAAGTTAACTAATTTCACATCATTTGCATTTCTCCCAAGAGGTTTATATTAATTAATTTAGTGAATATCCATGTAGGTTTAACTGTCATCAATGTTTCATTAGTCTAGATATAGCTCTGAGAAAATGCAGTGCCATTAGAAAGTATTCACCCCCTTTTAATGTCTAAGATTTTATTGTTATACAACTTTGTACAACTAGTTGCTTGAAAGTATGAAATGAAAGTATGCCTTGCATATTACACTGGCATAAAGGTTCCTGCGTCACAGCTACGGAGGGTTTAGTTAAACTGAGGACCAAGACGAGGAAGCTGTTGCTCATTGACTACTCTGCCTTGACAATATGTAAAGTAGCATGAAATGATGAACGGGTATATGGCTGCAACTAACAATTATTTTCATTGTTGATTAATCTGTTTATTATTTTCTCGATTAATCGATTAGTTGCTCGGTCTATAAAATGTCAGAAAATGGTGATAAATGTTGATCAGTGCTTCCCAAAGCCTAAGATGACGTCATCAAATGTCTTGTTTTGTCCACAACTCAAAGAAATTCTGTTTACTGTCATAGAGGAGTAAAGAAACCAGAAAATATTCACGTTTAAAAAGCTGGTATCAGAGAATTTAGACTTTTTTTTTTCTTAAAGAGGACCTTTTATGCTTTTGTGCTTTTTCTCTTTCCTTTAGTGTGTTAAAAAGGAATTACTCTCCCCACAGAACCCTGCTCCTGAACTGCCTGAAACGCCTTGATTGAAGTCCCGCATTTCATCCGTAACGTGGTGATGTCAACACGTAACACATTTGCATAATACCTGCCTAGCAGCTAGTTTGGCACACCCTCAAACAAAGCTAGTTAGAGTTTGGTTCGGTTGACCAATCACAACAGTGGGCCAGCTGACCAATCAGAGCAGTCCTCTTTCAAAAATTACTCAAACCGATTATCAAAATAGATGCCGATTAATTTCATAGTCGACAACTAATCAATTAACCGTTGTAGCTCTAAATGGGTATGCTCACTTCTCTGCTGTCTGAGAGTAATCCTCTAACATCTAACAGTCGTGAGAGCTAGCCACAGGAAACAGTTCAAGTTTGTTTATCAACAAGACTCTCAACTGCTTTAATGGAAGTCATGAGATACTAGTTACAATAGCAAAGCATGTGCACATTCTGTTAGGGGTAATTGATGAATGGGTAAAACAGTTTTGACCTGAAATGAATCACATGTCAAGAAATTGCCATCTGTGGAAGAGCCAAAACAGTGAAGTAAGAGGAAAACAAACACAACTTGGGCAGCCAGCTCTATTCTGTCCTTTAATAAATAAAGGCTGAGGGTAAGCAACAGCTAGAGTCCCAGTTGACGTTATACCAGTAGTCATATTGTTAAGAGACTTTTGAGGACTCCTCAGACAAAAGCCTATTCATAAAGATTCATGTGACATCATCACATGACTTTTAGCTGACCTCTCATTCCCATCCTCGCAACAGATATTCTAGGTTAAGACTTAAAATAAGATAAAACTAGGCTTGATATTTATCTTAATTCACTCACTTAATCCTAATAGGGATTAAACATCTCTATTATGGGCACTTTTACAAGCCATAGTCCGTTTGGCTGGTCCGAATCAGAGTGAAATTGATACTTTTGGTTTGTTTTCTATTTAGTCTGGTTGGTCTCACACTGCATAAATTAATGTGGACCAAATAAAAGACTTCATGCTGAGGGGCGTGTACGAAGGAGCAAATTTATCTTTTTCGTCTAGAGCTGCCACTTCTATGCAGGGAATCACGGACCTTGAAATATTGCTCTCAAAGTTTTTTCACTTTGACTCAGCGGAGAACTACATCAATATTTTTGTGGACTTTATTTAGCATATTCTGTATGTTCTCTTCAGCCCAGATGTCAAGCAAACATCAGACTTCTGCAGAAGTCGAGGTCAGTTGTACTCTCCTGCTCATGTTAAATATGCAGTAGGCTGAATATTTTTGTCATCATTGGGCATAAAAATCCATAATAACCTATCCATAGTTTGACCATTTGATCGGAGCTCGAGAGTGATTGACAGCTGCTTATAGATGGCAGGCTCCAGCTCGGCTCTGATTGGTTGTTTTCCTCCAGTCTGTGAAATCTCGCAGACGCCATTAGGAGCACCGGAGGGCACATGATTTTTTCTCAGATTACCTGTCTCATGCACTACTGTCAGGATATGGTGACCGTTTTATAAAAACAACTTATTTTTTTATCATATTTGCTCAAATTCTACCTACACCAGAGCTAACCTGTCGCTGTGTCCATCTCAACAAATGCCCACTCAGGCACCATATAATCACATGTGTTTTGGTTCACTACCTGCAATTGGGTTGGATAATGTTCTCCCTGCAATCGAACCGCACTATGGTTATTTTGGTCTGCACCAGAATAAGATTACTGCATTCACAACTGCCCAAAAGAACCACCCTGCAGTTTGACTAAAACGGATTTAATGTTGGCTTGTGAAGGCGCCCTAATTGTTCTATTGTTTACTGTTTATTTATGGAAATACACCAAAATGAAGTCCACAATTTAGTCTAGCTGTGACATACAACATTACAAAGTTGTATATGTATATTTCCAAACAATGCTGTCTTCATCTATATATTTTGTAGGCAAAAATGATGCAGGTCAGTTTTTAGATAAAGGAATGAGGTAGTTACTTAGAGCTAAAGCCTTTGGTCCAGGCCATTGACCACATGGGCAGAGAGAAGGCCCTCTGTCCACACAAGCTGTGTATAAACTGCCTACAGTAAGGAGATAAGACGATGACTCAACATGAGAATAATCCTAGGGGCAAAGCTGTATTGTGTGGTGATAGTGAGTGTGCGAGAGTGAATATAGCAGCCTTGGTCTCATTCAGGGCAACTGAGCAAACAGGAGAATAAACAGGCTGTAATCCAACTGGCTGTTTGTATAGTCTACATTAGATAAGTGATGAGGGTAACATCTGACAGGTATTTCACTCTATTTTTGGAAAGGTGTCTCATTAAATACGGTTGAACAAACACTGGAGCTATACATGATGGAAGATAAAGCTTTGAGATTGTGGTTTATCATTTTTCTATACAGTATATGTTAGAACATTGCCGTGTACACAACTATGAATTATATCAGGGAGGGATGTTTTTCCAAACTCATACTCCAAGCCATGTCCTGTTGTTATCACTGGTTAGCTTGGTAGACCTGCAGGTTTGAATCATAGATCGTATAAAGATGGACGACGTGACAGCTCCCCAAAAGAGAAGCCAAAACATCTCGATTTCCCCCTGGTGGCTGGCTGCAGTATAGGTCCCATTTCATGTTAGCGGATGGGACAAGGGCCAAACTAAAAAGTCAAAAGACAGGTATCTATGTGGCTCACGCTAACAAGCTGCGGCCGCCAGCTGCTTGGCTCGTGATTGGCTCGAGCAAGTGTGTGAGCGGGACCTCGATACCGCAGCTCCAGGCCCCCGATCACTACTGCGCAGACTCTGGCTCCAAATGTCACCAAAATCTCAAGATGGCAGCTCCCGTATCCCGGATATTTTGGTTTCACTTTTGTAAAGTGAAAGTCATCTTTATATATAGTCTATGGTTTAAATGTATTTGATGGGACAGGCTAGCTAGATGTAACCCGCACCCCCAAGAGCACTTTGAGTAATCCAAAACATTTTAAATTCTTTTAAAGAGGAGCAAAAATGTAAAAATGCATTTTTGATTTGGCACAGAGAAACAATTCACTCAGGTAACCTCTAAAATGTTTCATTTCATATGGTATAAAATCCTTTTATATGAGGGTGTGCAGTAGTTCTTACCTTCAGTGAGTCAAAGCAGGCAACTACTCTCCCATTGTCAACTTGGCAGCTCTTCGGTGGATGAGCAAATTTGCATTCCTCGTCACTACGTGAACAGTTTCCCCGCTGAAACTGTCGACAGACTTCCAGAGTTAGCCATTTTGTGTCTCTTGATGAAGAAATGTTCAACGCCATGACCAAAGGTTATAATCATATATTTAAATCTTCTTTTAAGTCAATCTTATTGTGCCTCATACACCAAAAGCTGTAGGTTGGCTCTACGTGCAAATTCCTCTTTTAAAACACCGTGGTGAGTCCTTCATCAGCTGGAGCAGAACGATCAGATGGCTGGTCAATCACTGAGAAATCACCCATCAGAAAGAAACAACTGCAGATGTGATTTTTGTTTCCTCTGACACATTCAAGTGTATATTCCACAAATGATGGTGCCCGTAAATATCAGACAAGTGAGGGAAATTTAATGCAGACTTGTCACTTTAGTCATACATTCTCAGGTCATTAGTCTCCGTCCTTTTATATTATGGCTCTATTTTAGCATCTTTAGGTGCTGAAGTTGTGCAAAGTGGTGGCAAAGGGCTTGCAGATGAGGTATCCTGGGATGGTGTTCGAGTCTGGCCTTAAAGAAGACACAGGCTGGCAATGCACACGGACCAACTTCAAGTCGGGGATATTTTCTCAAAGGCACTTTCTGTTGGTGATCTGAAAGACAAAAAGCATGTATATTATAGAATCTGTATCCAAATAAACAACACTACAATTATGGTGCCATCAGTCTACAGTTGGCACATTTAGAGCTACCATAAACACTGATAGCATCTCAAGTGCTTTGTACTATTCACTAGAGACCGTTCATCTGTTCTTAAGCACAAGGCACAGGGCTCCAGCAAAAAAAAAAAGAAGCATGGATTAGGAACAAGGAAGTACAATATACAATATGTCACTGGATCGAACATTGAAACTCTAAACAACAAAATTAAATCTGACCAGGTCACTATATCAATAAAACTGTGTATCTACTCTACAGAAGATGGCATGTTTCCCTCTTGGTAAATTGAACATTTCCACTTTTTGTATTACTTTTGCGATTTTGTGCTTTACTCCACAATAATTCCTCTCTCAGTCACTGTTTTTTTTTGCCCTGTGTCTGCACAAACATCTCAAGATGAACATCTAGATGTTTTCCAGCCTAATGTTGGTAATGGTAGCTAGTTATCAGAGAATACAGATTATTTCGACAGACCATTCCAAACTTCATAAATGTTGTGTTGGTTGTTGTACATGCAATAGTAGTATATCGGCACATTTCACATGCGATTTCTCCCAGCCATGCCTCTTCAATAAAACTGAACAATGTTAACCATGTTCGACACACAGTCACAGTTGTTGTGCTAGTCTGGGATGTGCGGCTGGGTGGTTTCATGCTAATCAATCAATCAATAACAGTACGTGAACATTTCCAAAGCTCAAATCCATAGAGCCATAAGAGGGGTGCTGTGCTACATTTGTAACACATTTTGTGGATCAGTATCCACTAAAACAGACTAGATTTCATCTTAAATCACACATAAATTCTGTACTTTCTCTCTGCTCACTTTAACCTTTTTGCTATTATATGGTTGCTCTCTATTTATTTGCTAACACTCACAGGATGACACGAGCACTTGGTGCCAAATTGCTACCGTCAGATATGCTGACTCTTGTTCCACCAAAGCCCACATACAGAATAGAAGGAAAGCAAGACAAAGCTTATACACACATCATGTTGGGAGTCAAACACAGGACGGGATAGTCTAACTGGTAAAACACACAGGAAGTTGCTGAGCAGGCAGAAAAGGTGGCTAACTCGTGAGCTGAATAAGAGTTGAGAGGTTTCTCCACTGAGAGCAAGTAACATGGTCTAAAAGTGTACACAAACTCAAAAGGCACAGATTCAGAATAAACTCTGCTGTTGTTAACCCAGATCTTCTGCTATAACAGCCGCTCAGCTTTACTGCATGCTATCCCACAGCATACTGCAGCAAATTCCTTTGGGCGCAAGTCAGGAAACAGAGCAAGAAAACCTACCTCTCTCACTTCATGTGGCACTAAAGAACTTCTGTCCCCCGACCGAGGATCTAGGTTAGAGATACAACTTTTGAGCGGCTAACTTGTTAATATAATGACCACAACAAGCTTTTAACCCCCTCTCTGTCCCACGGATTCAGTAACCAAAGATTTTCTCTTCACAACAGTAAAAATTGCCTGTCCAACTCTGCTGAAACATTTCTAGCCACCCCCCCTTCCTGTCTGGGTGCCAGCCCCCAGGAAAACCCTCCCAGTCAGAAATTGGCCAATAGGAAACCAGGAGCTGATGCACTGTTTGTGCACAGCTTGGAGCAAGACGCTGCTGGCAGTTGACCCTATATCTATGAATATATATTGATTATTTAAGAGGAGACTGGATTCAACACATAGACACAGGAAATGATATACCTACTAACACTGTACAAACATTTCGCCCGAATGGACTGAAAAAGTCGGTTCAGTGCATCCCTAGTGTTTCTATTTCAATTTTGTGTAATTACAACTCCTTAATAAGCCAGGTTTTCAACTTGGTTTCAATATTGATCAGAGTACATCAGAGATTTTTTTCTTAAGAAGTGTATAGATAGTGTAATGTAACTTACTTAATATTGTAGTTCGTAATACACTTTTGTGTAGCACCTTCATGCCCCTGCAAACCCCCCAAATAATTCAGAGTAAAGTCAAGATTTTACACCTAGATTTTGCAGAAATATGCATACATAATTCATTAACTTCCCTTGCGTAGTGACTTCTGATATGTAACTTCTCACTCAAAAAGGGATTTCATGTGAAATCCAAAATGACAAATCCCAAGATTGACGAGATAAATTCTCAATATTGACCACAAGGGTTGCTGTGTTTAATAGAGAACGCTATTGCAGTAAAAATATGAGTTCATGGCATGATGGTATGATGAACTGTTTAGCCAGAGCAGTTCATTTAAAACACTGACACATCATTACTTTTTAGAACTGATATTTAAAACATTTTCTGTATTTTTCTAAAAATTTAGCAGAGGTTAACCTCCTGTTTCACAACTTAGGTTCAATTAGCCTAATGTTGGCCATTTTTTTGCATTTCAGATTTCTGGAATATATTGTGATATGAAGCCAATACATTAAATCCAAACCCAGTACCACTCCAAAATCCCCAGAATGTGTCCTAATCAAACCAAAATTGCAAGAAAATGCAAGCTGTGAATTGAATTGCCTTTCTTGGGCTCAATAAAGTTGTCTGAATCTGAATCTGAATAGTTTTGAAGCATTTAGGCATATTAGAAAGACATTAAATATCAATAGTTTTGGAGATTTATTTGTTTGAGGAAGACCTACACCCACTGGAGCTTGGGTGTCCCACATTAGACAGTGTCCTCACTTTACAGGAACTCATCCTACTTTTTGTTGAATGAATGGTATTATTCTTGGTGATAACATTTTCCAGTTTGAAATAGTAGGTAAATGTTTATTTCTGACACATGCTGCCGTATTCAGTCCAGTATTAAAGGTCCCATATTGTAAAAAGTGAGATTGTCATGTCTGTTATAAAGCAGGTTTAAGTGCCATATAAATACTGTGAAAGTATTGAAACGTTCAATATACGGAGAAATACACATAGCCTGTATTCAGAAATTTGAAATAAGCCGTCAGGATTTCTGTCCATTTGTGATGTCACAAATACACAACATTTAGAGCATTACACGGTTTTAAACGTAAACATTCTTAATGTGTCCCAGTTTATTTCTGGTTGCAGTGTATGTGAATGTCATCAGCTGACAGGAAGTACACATGGACCAAAAACTGTTGCCAAGCAATGCACTCTGTTGCAAGTCCGTTGAAATGCACTAAAACGGTGCGTTTCAGACAGAGGGGTAAATACAGGCATATTCAGGCTGACAGTATGAGGAAGATAACGTTTTTTTTTAACATTACAGCATGTAAACGTGTTCTAGTAGTAACACAAAATACAAGTATGAACCTGACAATGAGCATAATATGGGACCTTTAACGATGATAAAATGCACATTATAGATATTTAAATCAATATCCTCCTCACAAACACTAACCATACACTTCCACGCAACACACTTATCTTTTTTGCTATATTTACTATATTGTTATTGTTGTTATCATATATATATATCTTGTTCTAATTGTTTGTTATCACTATTATGTAGTCATATTATTTATTTATATTAATCTTGTCTCTATAGGTGGTGGTTTTGTTTGCCTCTTCCTGCACTGTATATTATTCATTTATTTATTTTGTTATGTTGTATAGTCTTAAATTATGCAAAACAAATAAACAAACAAATAAACAACACACACATTGTACTGTTACTTGGAGTGCAGGTTAAAAGCACAACTAAAAGCATCTTGTGCGATTATAATTATGTTGAAAGCCTTTAGAAAAATACTTTAAATTGTTTGTGAAGGTTCCATATTTCTGATAATGGACGTCCCACCCATACCACGTTACTGTATATACACAGTCATGTCTCTCCATTAACAAGCACACCATGCCACTATAATGACTGTCAGCTAACCGTTACCTGACAGCTGATACAGTAACGAGGTAACGGTTAGCATGGTTACACCGTTGTCATGGTTGCTAACGGTATAAATGACCGTTAACATTACCGTTAACGTCCGTTAGCTTCCGTTAGCTAGCTGAGGAGTGCACCTGCTTACCTCATCATCATCAACCGCTCTCACCAGAGGAAATCACGCAGCAGCTAGGACGACAGACGACACGACAGTCCAGCTGAACTCACGATAAACAAGATGTCAAGTGCTCCCGAAAATGTCTGTTGAACAAGCCCGTTATTTCGACCTCATTTCTTCCATTACTTTACTGTAGCACTGCACAGATTTAAGCAACAAGCTTTTGACAGCTTACTGTACTGATCGTCAGTTTTAATGTGATGACGAGGGTTCTCCCAGGGGGGTGTACAGATAAACATAAATGCTATTCATAATTGAATATACAACGTTTGAGATAAATAATAGCAAACAACATGTTATGTCACAATGTTAAATGCGTTAAGTTGAATTTAACGTGATATTTTTTAGGCAAAAAGAGGTAATTCTATAACTTATATCTTCCAACACCCCCCTCCCCTTCCACCACCACAAAGTGGTACGGTCCACACGAATGCCAGTAAGGCTAAGGGCAAGGGTTTGCTTGTTACCAAGGGAACAGCAATAAAACCATGTGAGTTTTTCTGGATTAGTTTTTAATCAGAAATATGAATATCTAAGGCTAATTAATGAAGTATATTAATATGAATTTGACAAACAAAAATAGTGTGAGGTCAAAATTCTGCCCAATATTTAATTTATTATAATGTTTTGTAATTATAGTAATGAAATAGCCCCATGTGTATCTTAAAGAGTTGTGAATCCAATATATTTGTATAAGAAATAATGAAAATGAAAGGCTTTTTTAAAGAGGTATAATGAAAAGCATTTGCCTTGTATAATCAGAATAAGAGGCAAAGCAGTAGCCCAGCCTTACAGGCCTGCTCAAGGTCAAATAAGATGGATGAGATTTGTTTCTGAAGAAGTGTATAGATAGTGTAATGTAACTTATATGATATGGTAATATTGTAGTTCGTAATACACTTTTGTGTAGCACCTTCATGCCCAAAATTCTGCAAACCCCCATTATTTTGGGGGTTTGCAGAAAAGAAACACCTAGATTTTGCAAAATTATGCATACATAATTCATTAACTTCCCTTGCGTAGTGACTTTTGATATGTAACTTCTCACTCAAAAAGGGATTTCATGTGAAATCCAGTTTGACAAATCCCAGGATTGAGGAGATAAATTCTCAATATTGACCACAAGGCTTGCTGTGTATAATAGAGAACGCTATTGCAGTAAAATATGAGTTTGTGGCATAATGGTATGATGAACTATTTAGCCAGAGCAGTTCATTTAAAACTCTGACACATCATTACTTTATTACTGATATTTAAAACATTTTCAGTATTTTTCTAAAAATTTAGCAGAGGTTAACCTCCTGTTGCACAACTTAGGTTCAATTAGCCTAATGTTGGTTTTGCATTTCAAATTTCTGATATATATTGTGATTTAAAGCCAGTATAAGGGCAAGGGTTTGCTTGTTACCAAGGGAACAGCAATAAAACCATGTGAGTTTTTCTGGATCAGTTTAATGAGAACACGCTTTCACGCAGAAATATGAATATCTAGGCTAATCAACGAAATATATTAATATGAATTTATCAAACAAAAATAGTGTGAGGTCAAAATTCTGCACAATCATTTGTAGTAAGTAGTAATGAAATAGCCCCATGTGTACCCTAAAGAGTTGTGAATCCAATATATTTGTATAAGAAATGATGATAATGAATGGCTTTTAAAAGAGTTATAATGAAACGCATTTGCCTTGTATAATCAGAATAAGAGGCAAAGCAGTAGCCCAGCCTTACAGGCCTGCTCAAGGTCAAATAAGATGGATGCTAACCCAGATCAACCAGGGAGCGTGCAGAGGGAGGGATTCAGGGAAGATTTTGCTTTTATGTTAACAACATATTTCTGCAATAAAGACAAAAATAACTTTCTGTCAGTGTCACTTATAGACTTTACAAAGTTGCCTATATATGTGCCTCAGTTGTGGACTATACAGCTAACTTCCTGTTATTCATTTTCTAACAAATTGGTACGACTGTAGGAACATATTTATAGACAGCACCTCTTTGTTTCCATGTAGATTTAAATGAAAGGATGAACCTGCTTCTCTGAATACATCAGAACATACAAAAACATCAGCAGCCTGTAATTTCATACACTGGCAGTGATTGTTTATTTTGTTTATTTATTTTGCACAATTTAAGATTACATAACATTAACATAACAAAAATAAATAAATGAATAATATACAGTGCAGGAAGAGGCAAAAAACCCACTGGGCTTATCTGAAGCCTCCACCCAGAGACAAGATTAATATAAATAAATAATATGACTATGTAATAGTGATAACAAACAATTAGGACAAGATATATATAATAACAACAATAACAATACAGTAAATATATTAAAAAAAAGACAAGTGTGTGTGTGTGTGTTGCGTGGAAGTGTATTGTTAGTGTTTGTGAGGAGGATATTGATTTAAATATCTATAAAGACTTCTGGACAATCGTAACCAAACAACATTGTGAGTGGGAAAAAATAAAAAACTTAAAAACAGATACATGGACAACATGGGCAAAAGCAATCACAAAACAGCAATTAAATGACCCTTTAAGCGACATTTGAAACATTTGACAGATGAACAGTTTATTGATAGATATGAAAGGCTACTACGTAATGTGGTTCCTCTAAATCTTATTGAAAATTGACCTCTACTAGTGAGGAGTTTAGGAGGATGAAGATCTAGAGACTGACGGTTTGAGTAAGAATGGACCTGAGAATTTGTTTTAAAATAGGTCTTGCTCAGGAACATTCCCACCAGAAAGTATCTTATAAATAAAAACACTATTTGAGAAATATTGATATCATAAATAGTAAGAATCTGCAGTTTCTTAAATAGAGGAGCAGAGGAGATGTGTGTCTCTGATCGAGTTGCAAACGTTTTTTGGAGAACTCAAATTTTATGAAGGTTTGTAGGAAAAGTACTCACCCAAATTATATTACAATATGAAAGATAGGAATAAATTAGACTATAATAAAGAGTAAGGAGACAGTTTGTGGTGACAAGAGGACTAACCCTTCTTATTATACCAATAGATGTATTTGTTTGGGATGGTTATGCTCTACCTAAATACTTAAACACACAAACTAGTTACCACTAATTGATTGATTGCCTCCCTTTTATATTCCTCCAGGCTTCTTGAAGCAGCAGAAGAGTTTAATCTGACCTGTCATACTGACAGATCACTTCAACAAACTGGAGATGTGGCATCAAGTGCCACAGGGAAAGGTCACCATATTGCTCCCTTTGAGGAAAATGTCACTGTCAAAGACAGTCAGATATAAGAACAAAGAGAAGGCAGCAATCCCTGCTTTCATTTCTTTGACCTTAACCCTGTTTGTTGTGCACATATTTAGTTATTTACACTCCATATAATATTTCTTTGTGGCTTTGATAGGTGTCACATTCTTTTCATTCTGATTTCACATGCACTTTCATTAAAGTGGCAGTCGGCAGAATATTTTTGGCATCATTGGGCACAAATATCCATAATTACCTTTCAGCATATTGTAATTCAAGTGTTCTGAGAGAAAACTAGACTTCTGCACCTCCTCATGGCTCTGTTTTCAGGCTTTAAAAAATCTAGCGTGATGGGAGACTTTGACCAATCACAGGTCACTTCAGAGAGAGAGCGTTCCTATTGGCTGTTCACTCAGTGGAGGCAGCTGTCAATCACTCGTGAACTCTGATCAAATGGTCAAACTAGGCAGCGCTGATCAAATATGAATCAATATTCTGTTACTGTAATGCCTATTTCTCGCCTCAAATGTTTTCAGAAACATCTTGTAGTGTACTGTTCAGCTGTAAAACAGTACACTACAAGATGTTTCTTGTAGTTATTACCTGAAAAGACTGCTTTTCAGGGGAAAATACTTGTATTTTATGTATTTATTGTCCTGACATACGAAAGATACTATATCTACTAAAGATCTCTTCTACTACAAATAAAACAAATCTAGTTTTTCTCAGTCACATCTTTGTCTCTTTCAAAACAACGTTAATCACTGATATATGAACTTAATCTTTCTGCTGTCCTTTGCTTTTAAACATTTTATTAATTAATCTCAAGTAGAATATTGGATGAAAATGTAAAGCATTGGGTTGTACTGTGAATACAGTATACTGTACTTGCAGCTCATTTAATTGTTGAGAGCAACACTCCCATCTAGTGTAAGAAAGTAAAAGAAGCAAAGCAGAGCTGTGTTTGAGAAACAGACATATTTGAATAGGAGACAGGCTAATTTCTTCTTCCTTTCATTCCATTTATTATTGTTCTAAAAACATCATAAGGAAAACTGGGGGGTTTCTGGAACGTTTGTATGAATTAACAGCCTGTAGAACACAAGATAAGCAGCAATTGTATTGTACGGCCTGTAGATGTCAGTCTTCTCTAAAATATATTTTCACAAATTGACAGGCTCAACATGGGGGGGCGCAGCTAGTTCACAAACCCAACTGTGAGGTGTTGGTTTTGTGATGCAAGCTGTATCACATCCTGTGCTCACTGAGGGTGTGCAATGTGGGTAAATAGACGACCTGCATGTTAAAGCGAGGATCGATATATATCAATATTCAGAGTCTTGTTAGTACTGTTCTCTGATCTGACCATATGAAAGTTACACCAGGCCAGCTGATGGACCAAATGAATGTGAATGAACTTTAGTAGAAACCAAAGAAAACCAAATTAACTTTTATTTTGGTTAAAACATCATTTTCTTTTCATTTTGTTTTTGTTTTTTCACACCAAGAACATAGTTTGTCTTTTTTGGGATATAATTTGTGCTGACATTATGCTTCTAAGATAATTTTACAGTGGATCTGATCTAGTTTTATTTTGTTTTATTATGTTATTAACCAGTAAAAACTCTTCTTGTTTGGTTCCCCATCTGAATAAAGTGTTAAATGCTACTGTTGATAAAGATGTTCATTGTAAATGTTTTCATATCAGTAGCCTATCAGGCACCAGGGTTTTGTGCTGACTATAAAAGCTCAGAAAGTAGAGCAAATGTCTTCGAGCAACGGTGCTTTTTTTTTCTTCTTCTTTTTTTTTCAAGTCATTACACACTTCCTACGGTTAAACATAGAAAATAATACAGTTATGCCATCTGGGTGGAAATGACTTGCTGCAGTCATGGGCTGAAATGCTGAGCCAGCCATCCATACAGTGCAACCTGGAGGGAAGCAGAAGTTTCTGTATGTCAGTAGGATACAGAGCAATAATGTGAAGTGTGCCTTGGAAAACACCAAGTTAACTCGATATACTGTAAGCACTGAGGCACTTTGTTTTAATGGTGAAGTAAGTGTATTTTTGTTGGCAATATTCTTACACTTGCTAACACCAATTCAGTGATCTAATAACAATAAAAGCATAATTTTTATTACATTTCATGCTGCTTTTACATAGAATAGATAGAAGATACTTTGTTCATTCCCCTTGGGGAAATTCAGGTGTCCAGTGGCTCATTAGCATATAAATATAGATTACGTAAAAGCAAAAGGCATCTAAATAAATGAATAATTACACAAAATAAAATAAAAGGTACCTCATAGTCCTTGGAGGGGTGCCATTTATCAAACCCTGCTTTAATAATTCAAAGTGCTTTGCTAATATAAATATGTCATGTTATCACTGTATATGCAGATATAAACTTCCCTTAAATTAATTGTTATCTGGCCTATAAGGAATGTAATAGTCTGTTGCTTATTTGAATTGAAATAAATAGAAATAAGAGAAAATATTAAGCCAGTTCCTAAGAAAAGCACTGGACGTGCTTATCTTTAATAAGACCGTATAAAAACCAGACACATGCTTACCTTGTTACTTCTTCACATCCGAAGAAATGAAAATATTCATACGAATATGCACTGTGTAATTGTGTAGAGCAGGCTATTCTGAGTCTGAACATACAGTCTGTGTAATTCCTTCTTGACCTTTTGCAAGATGATAAATTTCAGCAAAGCAGTTGGTTCTGTCTGCATAAGACAATGTTCTACATTTTTCTTTTAATTGGTTGACAGACGCTAAGTAAATTACAGTCAACACAATTAACGAATAAATCTCTCTGTCTATGCATCACATTATGAGCTAAAAATATAGTTGAACTGCAGTGGCGTAATGTAACAAAGTAATAATACTTCATTACTGTACTTAAGTGTTTTATGGGAGTATCTGTGCTTTATTTGAGTTTTTATATTTCTGTCAAGTTTCACTTTTACTTCTCTACACTTCCTAAATAAAATGTGTACTTTTACTCCGATACATTTCCCTTGAGCATCTTCATTACTTGTTACTCTTTCAAGCAAGCAGGTTTGGCAAATCAGTGGTTCTAGCTTGCATGTTACATCATTCATGTGATGGCTAATATAAACAAAGTGTGCTCAAAGCTGTAGTTTCGATTTCGGCTCAAGTCCAGGCAGGCTGCAGGCTGTTCTTTAAATCCTTTTAGACTTGAAGAAGTGTAATGTAGCCTCCATTTTTAAGGTGATGTACATGTTATTAAGAGGAATAAACTTCATAAATCTAAAAAATCTGTATGCTTGCTTTATTAACATTTACTTGTACTTTTTCTACATTTTTAGTACATTTAATATCAGAAAAACTATTTGTGATGTGTAAACGTCCAGTGTGTAGGATCTGGCGGTATCTAGCAGTGAGGTGCCAAACATGTTGCAGTGCTATTGTGGCCGACGCGAAAACACCAATGTCCCTCTTTAGAGCCAGTTGTTGTAAGAGTAGGTCATCTGGAGCAGAGCCAGTGCGTAGAATGTGTGTGTGTGTACGTGGGAAGTGAGTGGTGAAGCAAGAGAGAGAGAGCGGCGGCGACGGGAGCCAGTAACGTGATTGACTCTGGCCCAAGCAGGAAAAGTTAACAGTTGGTTTCTCCGTTCTGGGCTACTGTATAAACATGGTGATGCAACATGGCGGACTCTGTGGAGAGGGGACCAAGCCTCCAGGAAGAGTGACGGGCTGTGAAACAAATCTTCGTAGTGGCCAAATGGCGGTACTACAACTTTTTCCCTATATTGGGAAAGAGACGTCTGTAACTCGGTGGATCATTTTTTAGAGGTGAATCAACTTCCCCCCATGAACACTTGAATAGCCCTTATTTAAATCATTAGGTCCTAAAAGTTGTAAAATGCACTAAGTAAAGGATAATGCACAGCGAGCTGTGAAAGAAACAACAATGACCCGCTAGCTGTCCATTATCCCGCTTATTACACGGCTACTTACTTAAGAAATCAATAATTTGACCCAAAAAATGGTCCGCCAGAGTCCGACATCAGAACTGCGCCCATAGCAACGGTCTGTTATACATAGCAATGGTCTGTTATAAAGAAATAACAGACCGTAGAACGCCGTGATTGACCAATCAGAATAGAGTACTCAACACAACCGTGTAATAATAGTAACTTACTAATCCAGAGTTATTTCCCTTCCTCCGTTCATGTGAATGAGACCCAGACTGAGGCTGGACCGAGGGCTGGGAGGCGTGGTTAAGGGAAGCCGTACTGCGCGTTCTCTCTGGGCTCAATGGATGCGGAAGATCGCCGGATGATCCGGGTATGTTATCACTCAGCAGTCGAGCCATTTTGGCTTCATGCGCCACTGAGCAACTCTCATAGGAATGAACGGGAGCCCGCCTCCAACACTGTATCCAGTTATCTTTATACATCCATGGATGGGACCCGCTCCCTATGTAGATAGTAATGGCTCATTCTGAGGTAATGAACACAACGATTCTTAATATTATATTCCATTTCTGCCAATAGATCCCCCTAATTGTTGCACACTGGTCCTTTATACAGTGTGGCTTTTAGGTACTCTCAAAGTTGCTTTGAGATGGTTCACAAAGAAATTTTCTGGAACCAATTTTGAACATTTCTTTGGGAAGAGAGAAGCAAAACACCTACAAACATACTATATATTCATATATCTAGGTTGAGAATATGAAAGGCAACACACATCATGATATCATGGCCATTCGATGCATTTATTTCTGATATCTTAAGCAGAATTCACTCATTTTTTTTCAGGTCTGACAAAATGGCAGATTAAATATTACACGCCAAAAGGCTTTTAGACTGTTCATTTCATCACAAGACTTTTAACATGTACATAGAAATTCTTACACTAAGAAAGCTCTCTCTCCATTATCACTGAGGTGTTGGTAATACTGATATATTCCACCAGGCAAAGCCATTCTTTAGCAACAGTTGAAATTATATAAACAAACAAATAAATACAGATAAATCAGCTTCTCAGAGATATGGAGTGGCAGTACAAGTTCATTAAAATGCTCCTTTAACAAAGCGGCATGTCACACTTTTCTGGAAATGTCAGTTAAATTTAGAGTGAAAATCCATGTTGGCTTTTTCCCACCCCATCACTTTATTTACACCATAGTCTGAGAGTTTTCACTTTTCATATGTCATATTTCAAAATTGGTGGAAAGTCTTTTAGGACATCATTTGGGGAAAAACAAATATCAAGAAGTCACAGAAATAATGAGCTTAAAATTTAACAGTGTACTCTGGTTTTATTTATAATTATTCAGCTGTTTTATATTTTCAGTGTTCAGTGTGGCAACTGTGACTGAGAAAGAAAGAACTCTGTTAACGTTTTGTTCATGAGTTGATGAGATCTCAGCCTTTAAATGTGAGTTTTCTATCTACATATGTTGTTGATTATGCTAAGCCAATGGATGCACAGATTTAATTGGTGGGATTACTGGTCAACAGCAATGTTCTTCATTGTTTTTTACATCAACACTAGCTCATTGAGGACATTATCAGGAAGTACTTTAAGCGTTTGCATCTTTCATACTTTTTGAATTATTAATTTTTCTGTGAATTATTTTCATTCATATGGACGGATGGAATGTGGGACATCACATGCAGAATGGCTGTTAAACATGGAAAATGTATCTTCAACATCACTTTACTCCCAAAATGTTAACTCTTCATACATAATATTGAATCAACATGTAGAAGAACGTGCCTTCTTTCAAATAAGGTATCTATCTAAGCAAACAGACTTACACATTTTGTGCTATGAGCCTCTAAGTGACAGGAGTGCCATCCAACTGCCCCATTGACTGCAATGTTAACTGAGACCAGAAATTTCAAAAGCAAAACAGAAAAAGGGACCTTTTTATTTATTTTTTTAGCTTGCTCTTCCCACAGTGTGTTTAGCAGAGTCCACTCTCTCTCACAATTAAAAAATCTAGCAATAGGAATTATGTTTTGAGTACTAAACTAGAGTTTGAGTGGTGCCTCTCTCTATTAAGTTAACTGACCCAGGAGTCACTCAGCAGTTACCATCTCCATAGCAACCATTAATTGCAGGTGGGAAAACACAGCTGATGTGCTAATTAGACTTTTTCTCTGATCTCTGATGTGTGGTGTCACAGTAGCTTTATTACACAGAAACACAGGTGTTATTTACATTTTAACATTTTTAACTATTACAGTTCCGTTTGTTGCTCTCTGTCTCCCTCTCTCTCTCTCTCTCTCTCTCTCTCTCTCTCTCTCTCTCTCTCTATATATATATATATATAAGCTCTAGGTGATCAGTCTGTATACTGCATCTCACTGAAGGCTTTAAGGCAGCGCAACACAGGTGTTAATGATAATAACACACAGACACCTCACCTCTGCATCAGCAAACAGCAATCCCAGCGCAGTTTCTACAAAAATTGCATTCTGTAGTTTATATATAAATATATATACACACACACACACACATATATATATGTATATATATATATACATATATATATACACACACACACACACATATATATATATATATATATATAGCACATTGAGGTATATAGCACATTTACAACAAGTGTTTCATTGGGGTTTCATTAATAGCTAAACAGCACTTCTACTGCTCATGCAGTCCTCATACCATCTGTCACTGGGGAACATTGTAATTCCTACAGCTTGTCACACAGCAGTGCTGCATGTTGGTTTATTAAAAGAAATTTCCAAAATAAACGTGCTTTTGGCAATTAACAATTTAAAAACAAAATCCTCCTGGTCTAATAGCAGTAGAATTAGCAGTTAATGCATATATTCTGTCTGTGGTTAAAGAAATACTCAATAACAACAATAACACCTTTTCCACAGAAGACAATATGAAAGGAGTTACTAATATTATAAATTAATGACAATACCAGGACACTGAAAATGCAGTAGCTATATGGAATACAGACATTATTCATTTTATTATTTACACCTGTGCTTTTCCTACTATGAAATGTCAAAATGCCTTTACTGAAAAAATAATGATCCTGCATTCAAAATTTAATTAAAGGACCCTAAAACATATTTTCTATATCGGCTTATTTACTATGAGCAATGGGGTCCTATACATGAATGACTGTATTTATTTATTTTACTTAGGATTTTAAATATAATTAAGTAATTGAGTTACTTCCATGGCTTATTTTTGCATTGATGTATCAAACCACACCTACACAGTCTTGATAAAGCAGATCTTTTGAGGGTTAAATTCTTAATAAATATATCCAAAAATGTGTATTTCCCCCTAAATTTGGATTTTTGTTTATCTAGTCATGAATATTTCATGTTATATTACATAATTAGGCATTATGCAGAACATATAAAAAGTTATTTTATATAATTGGATTATTCTACATGATACATAAGCAATGTTTTCATGTTGCATGTACAGTGTGAAATGTAATTAGCAGCTATAGCTGTCGTATAAATGTAGCGGAGTTTAAAAGTGCCATTGAAATGTATAAAGTACCAGTTTATCAATCATTTGACATGAAATAAACTTTTGTCACCAATCTATTTCAACACAAACTTCACAAATTCAGTTATATATTCTACACAGAATGATTCAATATTCAGAGCTGTAGCTCCATTTGATGGGAGTGTTATCAATGTGCTATACACCTCGTCTTTGTTCTCTTCCATCCATCCGTCCACACACTCACTCAATTCAGACTAAGTGCATCCGTACAGACAAGCGCACCCATACAACTCCTGACAGCTCAAACCTGTATTCATTCAACACATTCACTGCACGAGCTGGATGAATCACTCAAACAAGGCGAAACACAGGTGATTCTTTAAAAATGGAACAAAACGGTGCCATCTGAGGTATTTCATAAGTAACTGCAATCAGAGAGGAAACATGAGAAATGTTAAATTAGCAGCAGACGTTACACTTCAATGTTGACATTTAGTGAACATTTAATTTGATAAGAGGGGATTTGGAGTGAATGTGAGATAAGAGGCATAAAAAGCATCACTGAAGCCTATTTAAGCAGATAAAAACAAGCCCCTCTTTCATCTTCACGTATTGCCACGCTGATTGGATTTGAGGGACTGGAAACTGTCGGGCAGAAGAAATGATAGACATGTTTTATTTTTCGACTATATCTGCTTTGAGGCCGGTCTTTGTGGGCTGGCGCTCTGCTGGCATTAAAGTGCTCTCGCTGCCCACAGTGCAGTTGCCGTCAGCTCTACAAACATGTAAAAGCAGCCAGTGTGACGGGGAGGGGCGTGAGAGCTGAATGCTGATCATCTCATTCACAGTCGGACCACACACCAGCCACTGACACATTTCATCACCTGTACTATTTACCAACTTTTTTTTTTTTTTTATCTCCGCAACCCACTACTTCAAAAAATGAATTACTCGCAAAATATGCTTTTCTCATCACAGACAACTTGTTTCCTTTTTCTGATGTAAAAAACAAAATGTTCTACCCAAAGTACGGGGAAAGACTGAAATTATTTTGCTCAGCAAGATGTCCTCTTTGTGACTGGTTTTGTGTGTACATGTTATCTTTGGGAGACGTGTTAAAGTCGGCAAGGTATTGCACTTGAGAAAATAATACATATTGGACTGTAACTAAAATATAAGAATGAGATATAGTCTTCTATAATTTGGTGTAAAACATGGGTATTGCATGCATACAGCATGGTCTTTAGAGAAGGTCTCATTGTCATTAAATACAATAAATACATTGTGTTTTTTATTGACTTTGGCTTACAGTACTGCATATCTTGGAAACTCACTCTCCCCAATTGTCAGTATAATGTGGACGTGTGACATGCAACCATCTTCTATAACTACATCTTTCAAATGGTTTTCTACCAGTTGCAACAAAGACTTCAATGACATTCAACAATTTTGCTTTGAATGTCAAAATTAAAAGCAATGCAGTCTATGGCAGCTTCTTTTGATTTTTTTTCTTTTTTTTTTTTCTCTTTTTTCACCTCAGTTTACTGTCTTATTCAACACATTGAAATAACCAAGGCGAAAATCAAATGACCAAAAAAAAAAATAATGTATAAACAGCATTTAAAGATTTAAGACACCAAAGGGCACTCCAAGGCAGAGCTGCTGTGAGACTCGCAGACTTGGCAGTTTTCATAAAGAAACAGCAGAGCGCTCGGATCACACTGAAGCTGAGAAAACAGACAGATGCAGGAGACAGATTAATGGTGAGGCAAAAAGAGAGAGACATAGGATGTGCGAGAGAGAGAGTCAAAGGTTTAAACAAGTCTGTGAGGAATCTCTCTCTTGCTCCTCTCTCTTAAGACCAAAGCCTCACCAACGGGCCACTTGGCTTGTGTAGTCCTCAGTGGTGGTGGGGAAGTCACCGTCAGTCCCTTTCTCCAACCCGCCTCCCCTTCTCCCGCCTCCATTTCCTCCCCCTCTGTGTTTGGGCGGCCACGGCCTTCCCTGCTCTTTTTGCTCCCTCAGCCAACGCCTCTCCTCGCGTCTCTTCAAGCGCACCTCCTGGTGCTCCCTCTGGCGGGTGAACTGGAAACGCTGGAGGAACAGGTCCTTCGCGTACTCGTACAACTGCACGTCCAAATAGTTGAGCTCCTCGATGCGTCTGCGCACGGCCTCGCTCAGGTCCACGTTGGCGGCTCGCGTGCTGTTGATCTGCGTGAACGCCGAGATGAAGCGCAGGCTGAACGTCCGCTCAAACAGGTACTGCGTCTTGCGTTGGAACTCGGTCAGGCCGTAGAAAGCCATGTTCTTCAGGTTGCTCATGGCGCTGCTCAAAAGGATGTGGTTGCGCTGGCTCTCGTTCATAGAGGACAGGTTGTAGCAGCCCACCAGGCTGAGGTCGGCCAGCATGCGGACCTGTCGGTTGTTGGCCAAGTTGGACGGGCAGTTCATGAACTCTGTCAGGGTGACACCGGACCAGTCATCCCCGCTGTAGCAGGTGGGCAGCTCGTCCTGGGTGGGCGAGCGTCCGTCACACATATGGAGGGCGGTCTTCCACGTGGCTCCGCGCTGGACGTGCTTCCACTCGCTCAGGTAGCGGGAGACTGGGTCTCGCAGCATGGTGATGTAGTAGAAGTTCCTGCAGCCAAAACAAACACAGTTAGAGAGCTGTGAGCGCATCATCATCACAGAGGGCTGCCCTGCATTGTGCTGACAGATGGTGACTTTTTGTCAGTGTATGAAACTTCAAGGTTGAATGCTAATTGGCAAACTGAAAGTCCCACTAATGACATTATTAGAGTTTCTATATATTGCCCTTGGAAATTGCACCAGAGTAATGATTTAACAAAATTGAGCTAGAACCGTTTCCACTCCACAGATTTCTCCCACCTGCCAACATGGAGAATAATTGGGAATCAAGACATAATGGTAATCCATGGACATACAGAAAGTGAGTAAAACTGACCCAACTAAATTCCAAACATGTCACTGTTACAGAATAATGAGGTTTCAGTGTTGGTACCTCATATGTGTTGCACTTTTAACTGGGTGTCCTACCAATCATTTGTCACCCAATCAGCAGGGCATTTTACAGGAGAAAACACAATCGGCTGGCATTTTGGTGGTGAGAAACTGGTAAATGAGTGCTGTTCTTTTTTTAAACAAACTTCTCCCCGAGAGAGTGACTATGTCCTCAATCATTGCAAAAAGGACAAGTCACTGAACGAGGAAGCATCTGTTCTGTTTTTCAAATGGAAACGGCCACCCAGCTGTTGCAAAAAGCAGTGATGTAGGTTTCCAAAGTAAGCTAATCAATAAGGTTATGAATAATGTGAACGCTAGCACTCGCTGAGTCAAAGTTAGCTGTGCTAAGTTTGGAAATAACTGAAAGGGTTGGTTTGGATTTTTTGAAGTGGGGTCGTATGTATACTCCCGCGTTCTCCGAGCTAAAATGACTGAATTCACTAAAATTTGTGGCCACATTATAACAACTTCAGTTACTGTCGGAACGGGCTGTCTGGAGGCGAGGTAAAGCAGCAGAAAAACGTATTTTACCCACCTAAAAAAAACATCTATATCAGTTTAATTGTATGCTATATTTAGAATATTTTCACAGCTTTACCTTGCCATCAGACAGCCCTTTCCAAGACCAGACCAGACTCCATTCACAAACACAGTAATTTCACCTCACAGAACATGGGAGTTGCAGGTCTACCGCTGCTTGGATCGGTGAGTTTGTTTGTGTTATTCTGTGACTTTCGCATCCGAACTAACGTGGCGTCCACAGCAGTACATTGCTTAGCTTCCGTGTCGGTACTCCTGTCTGCTTCACCAAACTGGGAGCGTGCCAACCGCCATCTAAGTTAAAGTATATTTCGTTAATATGCTGACTGTAAGGATGTATAGATACTGTATATGTAGCAGCGACATCGTATAGAAACCTATGTCAGGTCACGTGGGAAAACGCTTTTAGAAGGGCTTGGAAAAACAGCATTTTGACACTAAAACATACATATTTCGACCAAAATTTGAATGTTTGGATTTGAATACATGCAACTGAAAATGCAACTGCGAAGCTACAGAATGATACAAAAACCTAAAAAAACTCAAAAATAGTGGACTCGCCCTTTAATATGGATTCATAAGTTTTCTGCAGTGTCAACACTGTACTGTACAAAGAGAGGAGTCAGTTTCTTTAAAAAAAATAAAAAAATAAAAAAAGCAAAAATGTCAAATAGAACTGCATGGGTACAATCACATTTGATTGTGAAGTTGGTATTTTGCTTGAGAGTGACAGGCCACACACAGGGGGTTTCATCTGCCCTTCATGCCAAGGTTGACGACCTCCAAGGAGACCTTCTACTCTGCTGAACCTGTCAAAGCGCACTCTGATAGAAGACAAAGATTGGACAGGTGTTGGCCAGCTAAACCTCTCCTAAGGTGATGTCCTGTGAGTGCCATGTGAATATTTAATGATGCAACCCATTCCCCAGAGAACAGTCAGGGCAGATAAAGTGGAGTGCGGCGCTGAGATTTCACACCGACTCCAAAGCTGTTCTCGGTGCTGCTTCACTTCTTTCAGCACAACAAACATTCAACACACAGCCTCGCCCAGGAGTGGAAATAAAAGAGCTACACAAACCTTCTCCTGTCTGTGCTTACACCTCCTTGTCCTTCAGGGTTGGATTCACAGCGGAATATTTTGGCCAAACTTTTGCTCATTTTTTTTTTTTTTAACAACAACTTGTTCCATTTTTGTCCTTACCAGTTCTGTTAAATCAGCTCTAACACTGAGATTACATCACGGCCATTACCAGACTCGGAGTCTGCTTCACTGATCAGGATGGAGGGGGATGACGCCAGGAGTCTGCTCTACAGCTGAAACAATTAGACTTAATCGATTTGTTGATTTAATCGGCAACTTTTTTGATAATGGATTAATCATTTTTCCAAACATTCTCTTGCTCTAGCTTCTCCAATATGAGGATTTATTTGTGTTGTATATTGTTGTAAACTGAATATCTTTGGGTGTTAGACTGTTGGTTAGGGCTGGGCGATATGGAGAAAATCAAATATCACGATATTTTTGCCAAAATACATCAATATCGATATTGCAACGATATTGTAGGATTGACTATTGATTTTACAAAATATTTACACAATGAGATCTTTGATAAATAATAGGGTTGCACCAATACCGATACGGGCCGATACTGACTCAATTAGCTGGATTGGATATCGGTGACAATGGGGCCGATCTATTCAATTCATATGTTTATATACTATATGCATTATATACTGGAATTTTAATTCCTTTTTAAGTTTTTATCAATGTGTTGCTGCATTAACAAAGTTCACACTTGAATTGTAATTCCTGTTGATTTTGAAGATTTTTTATCAAGTTGCTGGAGTACGATTTATTATTTTAATAATGAATAACAATTCAGAATTTTTTGTATTTATTTCTTACATTTTGTTTGGAAAGCAATGTTTATGTTAAGCCTTATGTTGCCTTACACATAAAAGAATGATCCCAGGCACTTCCACACAGTGAGGCATACAGATTATTAATTAAACATTGGTATCGGTTCGGTACTCGGTATCGCTATCTGTATCGGCACTGAAAAAGTTGGATCGGTGCATCCCAAATAAATGATTATCAGTAATGTGAACAGCTATTACAGTCTGGTAAGTTGAGAAAATGACATCACTTTACTGTAAAAGCAGGAAAAGATAACACTTATGCAATACGATATCCAAAATCTAAGACAATATCTAGTCTCATATCGATATCAATATAATATCGATATATTGCTCAGCTCTATTGTTGGTCAGACAAAACAAGACATTGGAGGATGTCAGATAAACTAAACAAGTAATTGGTTAATCAAAAATACAATCAGATTAACTGTTAATGAAAACAATTGTTAGTTGCAGTCAGTTCCAACAGTTCCAAGAGATAAAGGAATATTTTATTAAATGTTTAAAAAAAATCAAGCACATTTATGTTTTATGGCTGCCATGTCAGGTGGTGAAGACATGGCTGTCAGATATCAACAAGGACACTTCCTCACTGCAGAAATCATGCTGTATGTGGTGTTAATTGCAAAGAGTGAACCTGCTCTCATACCAATCGTGTGAATTAAGTGAAACAGTTTGACAATGAGGTGTAAAGTAACACTGTGGATGGGATGTTGAGGTGAAATATGGAAACATACTTTCAATTCTGGCATACCAGGTTCAATAGAGAATGGGAATGTTTCTTTCCTGCGTCCCTGTTTGTACTTATATCTCCTTCATTTTACTGTTTCGCTCTCAGCTGTATAGGAGTTGTGTTATTGTGCCTTCAAATGGGGTCGTGTTTACCATGTTCACGAGAAGAGTCCATATGAACGCCCCCCTCTTGTCGTATTCACAATCTCGACAAGTGTAAAGTTTCTGAAAGCTCTGAGTTCACGAGTTGTGACGTGTTTGTTGACGTTGTCAGAAATGGCGGAGGCCACGGAAGTTCATTTTTCGGTGCATAATAAGTTAATATATTGTAATTTTAGTCGTATATTGTTTTTCTTTGAAATTTTATAATATGTCTGAGGAAAATGTTGATATTCCCAACGGTCTCATCTTTGTCCTTTGTCATTATGCCTTTGCATTTCCTGCATTATGTTACCCACTTACTAGCTCGCTTAATTGTTAGCCTCTGTGGCTTCTAGACGCCGACAGTAACGTTAATATTGCCGTTTCCCATGTTGTAAACACAAGCTCACGAGTTTCATTTGAAGGCAACGCTAATTAACTGCTGATGAAAACCATTTTGTGACTTTGCTGTTTCAAATAAAATAACAGGGACTTCTATTGTGAAAAATGTATAGGAAATTAAATGTTTATCTTTAGTGGCTATTCTTAATAAAAACAGGTCTAATACTGCAGAGAGCAGTGTAAGGGAACAAGTAGCAAAAATAACGGGACTTTTATTGTGAAGTATACAGGAAATGAAAGGTATTTAACCATCGTTTTGCTGCTGCTCCTTTTCTTTCATGGTACACCCTCAATATACATCCCTGTTTTAATGGAGATGCAAATCCCTGCCGTGCTGGGCTGATATCACACAAACATGGTTTGAGATGAATGCAAACTGAAAAACAGGAAAACATTTTGAGTGTATTCAAGTTCACAAATAGCAACATTACTGTATCTGACTGAACAAGATTGCCAAAAATATGTCTTGAGTTTATCTGGGGAAGATTTGTCCTAACAGGGCTATAGCAATGCCACCGCTGATAAAGTTAGACGATAGGAGTCAGGCAAGAAGCTGTGATTACAGCCCTGGTGGCACTTGCTCCTGGAGTTGGCTGGCTGCAGATACATCCTCATTAGACTGTCTCTGGGACATAAACACATGCAGCAAGTGTTGTTTGAGTGCACTCGACAGCCCAAAGGTCAGTTGTGTGCACCATCAGTGTCAAAATGCATCAGGATCAGCGGGTCTGCAGAGCTGTCGAGAGGAGGCTTTCCCTGAGTGATACAGATGGCTGTCGATGGGGGAGGGGGCGAGCTATAAGGCTTCTCTTACCTCTGGCCTGCGTTATCATCAATGTCACTCTTACAGTCAATTCACAATCACTTTCAAAAGTACTGTGAAAAGTTAAAGCACAGCACATACTGTAGGAAGAAGCTAGAATTAGACATGTTGATAATATACTGTCTCGTATGGCAGCGCTGTGACAGCCACATCCCAACATTTCCCCAAAAATATTCTAGTGCGTTGGAGTCGTTAAATCGGGTGAGATCGTCAGCAAAATCTTCAAAGAAAAAGCAAGTTTTGTAAAGCGATCAAACACTATTTCTCTGTATTTTCAATATCAAGTCTTTAACCAGTAGCTAAATGTTAGATGTGTCAGTAAAACACAGAACACGTGCAGATTTGACAAGTTTGCTTATTATAAGCGACTTTGGGCTCGTTTTCCTGAAAAGTAGCGTACAAATATTGGTAGTCGCGGGTTGCAGTTTTTTGAGCTTGTTTCTAAAGTGTAGCTTGCTCCTGTCTCGCTCCTCTATACTGGTCTAGTTTGTCAAGCCACTCAGAGTGTTGTTGTGAGACAAATCTTTGCGAGGTTGATGGGGTTTAGCTTACAATGGCAGATAGTAAGTGGGCGAAATATGGCAAAAAGTATAACAAAGACTGGGAAAAAGAGGACTTTTAGATTGGTTTCTCCCTCAAGTGGGGGACGATTCAAAGGCAGTTTGCTGTTTTTGTAAGTGTGATTTATGAGCATATCATGCCGATCTGGTTAGATAAGAAAAAACAAGAAAACTTACAATGCTAAAATGTTACAAGCTAAAAATAAAATACAAAATGAAATAAAATGTTCAACTTCTTAACAAGAAAAATTTAAAGTTACAAGCTAAAAATGGATAAAAAATGCAATATAGTGCAAAAAAGAAATAAAATGCATGCAATCCAAAATAAATTCATACATATATATATGAAGTGATTAAGCAGCCGCCTCTCTCTCTCTCATATTGTGGTGGTTAGGTAAGGTTGCTTGTTCTGGGCTTTTTTTGGGGGGGGGGATTTGCGTCTTTTGTGCTTGTTTCTATAGAGATGTCTGGCAACGCTGAACACACGCATACAGAGCGATAAGGGCCGTGTGCCACAGACAATTCACACACACTTTTCAGAATTGCGACACGTGAGTGTGTGCGCTTTGACCAACAACACATGATAATCTGGTCGGTTAATACACAGTTCAGTGACAAATCGACTACAGACACAATTTGGGATCATCCTCCACCCTGTTGAAAACACCTGACCAGATGTGTTTATCAACACCAGGTTTATATTGAACATGTCCATCAGTGATGCTGCGATTTTGCGTGGTGTGTGGAGGAACTTTGGCTCGCGAGTCGTGCAAAGCTGTTGTGCTCACTAGTTGACAGGAAATACCAAACATGCAGCGGGTGGAGGGACAAAAGCTTTCTTTTACCATTTGGAGGCATTTGGTGACTGGTCATTATAAATATTTGGGGGGGGGGGGTTGACCCCTGTACCCCACTGCAATTACACGCTTGGTTGGAGTCAAGAACCCTGTTGAACTCTAGTTAATCATGGATCAATAATGGATAGGAGGCATATTGCAACTCATTCCACCCCAGAATACTCATCTCTAAAGCAGCAGCACCAGCAGCCCGACTTCACTGGAACACAAACTAAATAGGGGCCATTGAGCAGAGATCGAAGAGGAATTCAAAAGTGTGGATAAAAATGGAAAATAAATCAAGGAATGATGAGGGGGAGCAGAGGAACGGAGCTGCTGCAGACTATACTGAAGCGTAATACTGAAGGCTATAGTGTAATTTACAGTAAATAGATGTCGTTTGGAAAGAGTTTGATAAATACAGCATGCCCGAAAGCTATTTTTGACTGATACATTTGAAAAACAGCAACGGCTGAGAAAGAGATATGATATTCATTTAAAACAACAAGTATATTTTTCAATTATAAGCTCCATTCATGGGCTTCTGTCTGTTTTGTGTGAAGAAAATAACCATTTGAATGGGTCTCTGATGGTTCAAGGTTAAGGAGTGAAAGAATAGATAAGACAATGTCAAAAGTGTTTAAAAAGAGCATGTAAAATGCAAGGGTTAGGTTACTCTCACTCTGCAGACTGGGGAGCTTCATTCTCTCAATAAACAGACAAGGAACTCAAGAAATCTGTGTCTTCATTTGCTCATTGAAAAAATACTACGATAGACAGACTGACATTTCAATCCCTAGAGCCACGCCACTTCTATCACTAAAAAACAGCCAGCTCCCTGTGAATACCGACACCAAAACAGCCCCTAAACCCGCGAAGGGACAGCTTTATCCTCAGCCAATGTCAGAGCAACAGACAACTCGCTTTTAATTGCCTGTTATTAGCCTCAATGACACAATTCCAGCCCACTGCTTCACCCTGATTGCAAGGCTGCTATAAGGGACATTGTACTTTCAGCCTGGGTGCATGGCGTTTTGAAGCAGATGTACTGAATTCACTCATCAACACTTTCATGTGTGGGAGTTGGATATCGTTGCAGGTGCTCGCGGGTGGGCTACACAATAGGGAAAAGCAAAACAATATATCTCTGTGAGCTGGGCAGAAAGTTGTTGAGAGCAAAGGCTAACACAGTGAGCAGTAAATAAGTAAAGACAGACCATGTCCCAGTACAACAATGGGACTGACTGATGTTGTTGGGATGTAGTGTGGTAGACATTGTGTGTGTGTGTGTGTGTGGAGTCGGAGTTTGAAGCAGCTGCTTTTGTATCGTGTAAAATTTCGACCTGTTTACAGTCTGCCGACTTCTCTGATTTATCCTCACAATGTAACAGCCTTGATCTCTCTCCATTGCTCCTCTGCAGCTCAGAGGCATTAAGAAAAACATTTTTTAAACACCTTTTACTGTCATTTTCTGGGCTTATTGCCTTTATACAGTACAACAGTCACAGTCGAGAGAGACAGGCGTGACTGCGGATGACATATAACATCACAGTTATATGGCTGCTAAACAACTAGAATCACGTTGTGATTCATACGCAGTATATTCATGTGAATCTATTCAAAGGAAGCTGTAAGGACTATAAATGAGTGTATAGAAATTAAGGTATTTTTAATTATGTTCTGTTGTTGCTGTTTATTCTTTATATTTATGCTAAAGGTCTAACTGCTTTCTTTACAGTATACTCTGTGTTGTTTATTTCCCCACTGGCATTTTGAGACTCAGCATTATACATTCCTTTGTTTTTCTTCTTTTTAAAAGAGATTTGATTTGCCATTTTTGCGGCGTAACATGCAACAGAGGTCCCCTGGTCAGATTCAAACAAGAGACATTACAGTTACGGGTTATGCGTCTTAGACCACTTAGCCACCGTAACGCCCCAGGATTCTACTATTAATTCAATTAAGAATCATTACAGGCACTGAAAACAAATGTTCTCAATCATCTTCTTACTACGGGCAATGGAGTGCTACATGGACACACAATTTTCAGCTAAAACAGAGTTTTTGGTATTTCACATGCTGTTTTGTCTGTGCTCGTCTCACTGCTTTTGCCACACATACGTATAACTCAATCATGATTTAGCAACATTTAAATCAACTAGAATTCAGAATTCGAATCAGGTCGTCCTTGAATCCAAGTGGACGTTTGTGCAAAATTTGAAGAAATTCACTCAAGGCATTCCTGAGATATCATGAGAATGGGACGGACGTAAGGTCACAGTGACCTTGACTTTTGACCACCAAAATCTAATCAGTTCTAAGTGGACTTTTGTGGCAAATTTTAAGAAATTCCCTCAAGGCGTTCCTGAGATAAGAATGGACCGGACGTACGGATGGACTGGCAACCCAAAAATATAATGCCTCTGGCCACAGCTGTCATCGGAACAGAGGCATAAAAAATGTGATGACAATTGTGGGTTAGGGTCCCAGACCTCTGAATCACCGCCCACATCTCTGATTTGTTCAGCGAACCAAATAGGTTTGGTGTTTCACTCGTTGGCGGCTGTTTTCACTGGTTAGAGAAACAGTCAACCGATCAGATAGTAGGCATGATTAATTACGGGGATGTCATCTTCCTACATAGCAAGCTAACCAACTACTGTAGCAACAGAAAAATTGTGGATGAGATTGACGCAGTTGTTCAAGTTGACTTACAAAAATAAAAATCCTATTTCTTATAGCTATGTGAAAAACGTGAACTGATCCAACCACCATCGTAGTTTCTGTGTCAACCAGTCGGCAATTTCCGTGTCTGAAAAGTGAAGCCAGTGTGGAAGCGCCTTAAACAAAAAGAAGTCTGATTGTATAGAAGTCTATGAGAAAATGATCCTACTTCTCACTTGATTTATTACCTCAGTAAACATTGTAAACATGAGTTTATGGTCTCAATTGCTAGTTTCAAGTCTTCTTCAATACAGCATGATGTTCATTTAGTCAATTATGGTCCCATTTAGAGTCAAATAAACCATGAAGCAGGATATGCTTTAGGGTGTGGCTACCTTGTGATTGACCGTTGTCCGGTCTGGGAGTTGTCAGCGTTTTCATCCGTAACTCTTTCACAGGGTGTTTTCAGCTCATGAAAGTTAATTGTAACACTTTGGTCGCCAAAAAATGTCTTGTTCACACATCAATTTGTCTTTGACATTGTCATCAATGTTCAGCATTCGGTTGTACTTAGCTCCACCCTCTCGTGTCACTTCTGGTTGCAAAAAACCAAGATGGCAACGGACAAAAACCAAGATGGCAACGGACAAAAACCAAGATGGCAACGGACAAAAACCAAGATGGCAACGGACAAAATGCCGAACTTGAGGCTTCACGATCATAGTCCACAAACCAATGGGTGACGTCACGCAGAAGGAGTTGACCTTTAACAATAAATGCCTTAGGATGTTTTTCACCCACACTTTAACCTTGATTATTGCACTTTGAGTAATACATATTTAATGTTATAGAGGAATACTTAATGACTTGATACAAAGTTTTCAAAGGCTTTAAAGAGAAAAACTGTCATCCTTATATGTTAAACAAGTCCATCTTCACAACTATTACTGTTAAATGCTGCCATCGTTAATTACATTTCTCCAGGGCCACTTTACTGTTTGATATCTGACAAAACTTAGTGCACCTACGCACAAGTCAGTATGCAGTATAGTATGTTATATCACACTGGTTACAACATACTATGACTGAATGTTATTTAAATGAATTGTAGTTCATACATTCAGTATCATCACATAAGAGGCAATATATACCAAAGGTTTGTAGGAGCACAGAGCACAGTACGCATGGAGAATGAGTACTGAGAGCATTCCTGTAATTTTGCACCTCACTTGACTCCTGACCTTTTCTCCACTCTGCTTCTCCTCCATGTCCTACATAAGTGTTAGACATTAGTGTTCCCTCCGGATCCATAACCTTTTCTTAAAGGTTGTCACATTAATCACGCTGCTGATTTCACTCGTCAATCTCCCTCTGCATCTCCTGTGTTTATCTCTCGCTATGCTGTGCATCATCTCTCCTCGCTGCCCTCCACTTGAGACACTGCATAATAAACAACCATCGCTCTCCTTCTTCACTCTTTGTTTTTTACAGCCTTTTCCAAGAGACTCCTCATTCAGGTAAATCATGGTAATGATAAAAGTTTATGAGAGAGGAAGGCAACATGGTGATGTCTGATTGTATCTCAACAAACAATTTCAGGCTGGTATAGTTTTGTATTTTAAGATATGAAATCAAAGATTGGAACATGATGCAAGCTGCTGCTGAGGAAAACAGTTTTTTATTAAAAACCATGGTGACCATGAAGTGTATTACAAAACAGGGCTACTGAGTGCACAGCGACAGTTTATAAAACGATATCAACCCTGTCTATGTAAGTATGTTTATACAACTAATTTGCAACAGCAAGGTTTCTATCAATATAATGAGGGAATGTTGTTCATTAACGTTATCTGGCAAGACGCAAGCATGTCCATCTGTACTGACAACATATTTAATTTCTTTTCCAACGAAATATCCAATCTTGAAATAGCACTTGGGTAATAGTGATGTGCGAGTCATGAGTGAATCCTATAAAATGAACGATTCTTTTTACTGACATCTCCATCTCCACTAACTCGTTGGCTGAGTTGACTCTCCTACCTGCTAGTGCGAACTGCTTCTGAAGGTCTGACTCGGGTTGCACGAGAGAAGGAGTGGCTGTTAAACAGTGGACACTTTTTTTTTTTGCGTCACAACAACCCTTGTGAAATTACTTGTTTCACTATCAGAATTTGATCCATTCAGTCCGATAACATTTGGAAAGTCTACAAGAGCCACATGATTCAATTATTTCATCCTATTCAAGTCAAGCCCCCAGGAAGAGCGCCGAGCTTTGATACAAATTTTCATAGTGCCCAAACGGAGGTACTACAACCTTTGTTTCTGTCATGTGATGCCATTGAGCCAAAAAAAGACTGTTTCACATAGACTTACATTGGGAAAGAGATGTCTGTAACTCAGTGGATATTTCTTTTTTGAGGTAAATCACCTACCCAGTTTGAACACTTGAATAGCTCTTATTTAAATCATTAGGTCCTAAAAGTTGTAAAATGCACTAACAGCCAAATCCAGAGTTATTTTCCTTCCTCCGTTCATGTGAATGAGCCCCAGACCGAGGCTAGACCGCGGGCTGGGAGGCGGAGTTTATGGAAACGCTACTGCATCTGCTTTATGGGCCCAATGGATGCGGAAGATCGCCGGAAGATCCGGGTAGTTTATCACTCGGCATTCGAGCCATTTTGGCTTCATGCGCCACTGAGCAACTCTTATAGGAATGAAAGGAAGTCCACTTCCAATGCTGATCGTTTGTTTTGGTTGACGATACGGAACAGATATGACGTCACGTTACTCAGACTACAACAATAAAAGCGATTACTTCCTTCTACATCCAAGTAGACTCAAATGAAACAAATATATCAATTCTGGCATTAAAAATAAAAATCGTGATGCATTGGTGAATCAATTTTTACTTCACACCCCTAATGCAACTGTGATGCGGTAGATAAATGTAGCGTTTCATAATGTTGTCTATAAACAAAATCCATGCAGCGATTACGTTTGTTACCACAATGTAGTTGTGAAAACAGTCTAGTGCTATATAAATGTAATTTCCAGTAGACACGGTTAAACCTTCTACACAAAGCTAAAAATATCCAACAGGTAGTATCTGGTTATGTTGCCCCACAGCCCTCAAACATGATCTGAGCTGTACATCTGATCAGAGTCGACTGTTAGCAGCCAACAGCAGGACAGAGCAGGAATATGGGTATGCCAGTGGCACTGCCCTCAGCTAAACTACCTCAGCTCTCAGAGAGATGCCCCAGTGCTCTCCTTTAACCGATAAACAACTGTACACAGGTATATACTGTATATATCTATATATATGTATATATAGATGTACACTATCTATTAGCACTCATCATTGAAGCAGAAGCTTCAAAGGGTGGTGTAGGACAAACTGTTCTAGTCTTACGTAACACACAGGTTGAATCATGAAGAAGAAATTTGTTCCACAGCAGGTGTGACTGCATGATGTTTTGACTTACCGCTACAGCTTTATGTTACAAGAACATAAATACTTTCTCTAGTGCTTTTTGCTCTGCCAGTATTGAAGGGTATTTATGGTGTAGTTTTACCATCAGTGTGACCATGTTACCGGGGGTGAGGCACTATGAATATACTCTCCTGCCTCCTATTCTGAATCAGCAAGTGCAAATAATGAGCAGACCGAGAATAATGGTTACATTCACCTTCATGCCAAACAGCCATAACCATTTCTTACATTAGCTCAAATAGCTGAAACACCTTCCAAAATGGCGAACACCCACATCTGATTGTGTATTTTAAGATCTAATACAGCCATGGCACTGAACCCTTTTGTTCCGTAGGGAAAAGCAGAACCAGTCAGACCAAAGGAAACAATCAGATCACGGCACTCTAGAGGAAGTTTCAATTTACAGCCTCCCGAGAAAGAAAGGATAACCTTTAAAAGTCATGTGTTACCTACCAGATGCTGCAATCCTTTATTGTATTTTATTCATCATTCATTTCTGCCCACTGTAGTGCCAAGGACAAATGATCAGACTAAGCTGTTTATCTTGTTCACATCTGAAAATGTCTACAAAATAACAAAACAGAACTTTGTTTGCTTCGTGTTTATATAATATTCAAGGTCTTGTAAGAATTTTTTTCTTTTACGAAAGATACAACATAGGGCTGCACAATTAATCAAATAGTGTTCGTGATCACGATTTTGGCTTCCCACAATTAAATGAACATGATCGACTCCGATGTTGACGTTTAAAATGCGTGCTCCGTTCATAGAAAACTCCGCTGCATATCAAATCAAGCGCTTCCTAAACTAACAGTCAGCTACCAGAGGGGGCGATCGAGATGTTTTGGCTTCACTTTTTGGATGCTTGACTGATGCATTTAATTTATTTTGAAAATATCTGGCTGCATATGGACTCCTCTCCCCCTTTCTTGATCATTTCCTTTCACTCCCTTTTTCCCACACTCAGCAAGTATTGCTGTAAATTAATTGAAAACCCTACACACCATGACGCTTACTGTAGCCAATATGGCCCCGATGTAAATGGAAAGCAAACCTCATGGTAATTATGAGCTCTGACAAAGATTGACCTTGGTTTCTATAGTTTTGACAGAAGCTCCCGGGCCTACACGTAGAAGAGAAAGGAAAACACTTTTGAATAGATGAATGTTTCTAATCTATTTAGCGGCTAATTATGACGCCCCATTTAGTGTGAAAAAGAAAGTGTTTGAAGCTGCCTTTCTCCTGTGCGCTTTTAAATGAATGTGAGGTTTAGCTTTTGTGCCTCTAAAATCTTTTGTGGACTTCTACATTGCTGAGGTGGAAGCTTTGCTTTGTGTGAAGACCAGCACATCATACCCAACCGGTTTACACCTGCTGTATGCAAACAATAGATCTTGCATGTTATGTCTTTTGTACCAGCGAGATGGAATTGTACGCCCCCTGAACCAGTGTTAATTTTGTTAACAAAAACTCTGACGAAATAGGTTTGTCAACGACCTTTTTTTTCCATGACTACGACGAAACGATGAAGAAACGGCACCGACTTCATTAAACACTTACGGTGATGATATCAAAAGGAATTTTTTAATGCCAGAATTGATATATAAATATTTGCTTCATTAGAGTCTATGCGGAGGTAGAAGGAGGTTAACGCTTTTATTGTTGTAGCCTGAGTAACGTGACATCATATCCGTTCCGTATCCGTCAACCAAAACAAACAGCAGTCGGCCGAAGCGAGCCGAAACAAAAAAGCCGAAAACGGAGGAGGGTCGGCATGGACACCACCTGTTCTCTCACATTTTAAATCCAAAGTGGTAAACCCTACAAATACAGTAAAGTATACTAATTGCCAGGAAAAACAGAGTCTGTACATGTAAAATACATATATGGAAATAAGATTGATTGGATTATATTCACCAGAAGTATAAAACATTACATGTGCCTTATAAATTAAAGCGAAAATACCACTAATTTGTGAGGGAAATGTCTTTAGTCTTTGATTTTGCGTTGCTGGAAAAAAAATTATAATTCCTGACAATTACTGATATATTTGACTTCAGGACATCTCTGACTACATACATGCTGAATATCAAACATTTTTACTGTATCAATTTAGATATTTTCCAAAGTAAAAGTCCCTAGAAGTGTATGATTGAACTTTTTCTCATGGTCTAGCGTTAAAAAATTGCCTTGAACCGCAATAAATAGTAGTATCGTATCTCAATTCTTGTAGAATCGCAATATATCAAAATCCTAATACATATCGAATCGGCACCCAAGTATTGTGATAGTATCGAATTGGGAGATAGGTGTATCGTTCCAGCCCTACAGTACATGTTGTTGCTATCAGACAAATAGATGTAGCTACATATAGCTGTGAAAAGTGTAGAGAGGTGATTTGGGGATATGCACCAGTGTTAAATAACTGCTACGCTCTGCAGTAACTGTCACAATCCTTGCTGCGTCTGAAGAAGTTTCTGATATTACTCGCACCGACGGAATCATCAGACATCTTCAGCAGTTGTCTAGTCATTCTTGATCAAGAGAAAACACCAGTATGAATATTTTCTAGGCTTGCACTGAAGCAAATTTTTTTTTGCCATCCAGATCATTTCTGTGACACGCACTTCTGCATCTTGTTCATTACATTTTAAATATTTTCCAGCAGAGAGTACTGCTTGGCTTCATCACGTGGTCGTCAGTGTGAATCCTGATGCTGCAGCCCGTGGCCCCACAATGTGCACAGGAACATTTAGTTATCTACTTGACATTCATAGTCTGCAAGGCTTTCATTTGCACAAAAATCACTGCGTATGAAGGCAATTTAGCTCTCTCATTAAAAAGACATAAACGCCTTAGAACTTAATGGCATCTCACAGTAGAGGAGTGAGCCTTTACAGTTTTGAGATTACATCTTGAGATTGTCGCGCGCATAAAAGCGGACGGGCTGGTATCGGCTCAGCGTCGACTCTCATCGCCGTTTGAATGAAAACGGCCAACAATACAAGCTCGCTGTCATCCAGCTTTTTATCCGTGCAGCTCTGCGGTACTCAGACATTGTGTGAGGTGTTTGGCATTACTTTTAACTTTTAATTGTGTCTGCAAAGATATAATGTAAGGGCGATAGGAGGTGAACCCGTATCAGTGATTGTGATCTTAATCAACCACAAAGCAGCATGTTGTGTTTTGTTATCTGCACCTTTCATTATAAAATCTATCACAGGGAGATAATGCAGCGTAGTGAAGCTTTGTGGGGAGAATTTTCTGAACAGGTTGGCCTCTCACGGTGTACAAGAAGCTTTAACAACTGCATTTTGATTATAATTCATCTTGATTAGTGCATCTTTTACCACTTTAGAGATGCTACAGTAAGTGCTATGTGCTTAACCTTGTGGAAAAAAAACCCTGAGTGCTGCACCATACACCATGTGATAAGATGTTTAAATAGGCAATGACTTCTCTAGGCAATGACTTCCTCCATCGCTAGGGTTATAATTTCAGCAGTCACGAAAAGAGGGATTGAGATTCATGAGGACTCTCCTTTATCAACGGTAACATTCCCAAAAGCAGGAAAATAAAAACAATCATACATATGCTAATAATAAACGGGGAACACGCGGTGTGATGTGCTTTGAACGTCAATACCGTGGGTTTGTTTCAGTTGTTCATACAGTTGTGTAATGGCTTTAGAGTGGGATTATGTGGCCAGCTCCTGCCTGCATCCTCTCTCCACCATCTCTCTGGTGAGAAGATGTCCTTGGTCTGTGAGAGCGAGCGCGTTACTCAGCATGCAAGGTCTCTGCGGTGCATCTGTACATCTCGGCGCTGTCCCGTTTCTCTCAGACAAGATGAGAATGAGACTGGAGACATGCATTATTTGTAACCGATACCATTCCTTAATGGTGTCTGCGCTCCCCCCGGCAGCCCATAATGGACCGTTTTTGAGGTTCTCGGCATCTTGTTCGACTTTTTGATGGTGACGGAATGGGGACAGTGGGTGTCACCTGGGAAGAAACAAGAAGAACGATGGGACCTTTCATTTACTTGTCAGGAAGCTGGCATTGCTAGCACTTGACATGATGTGCATACAGAGAGTGCTTGTGCCAGGAGTGGCAGATAACAACAAGGGGAGAAATTGCCCTTCAAAACGGGAAACATTTCAATCTCTTTCATACCACGGAAACCGGATAAAAGGAAAACGTCACATATCTAAGGGAATGGCTCACTTATACAATAACTGTAAACATTTCTCACACAAATGGTCATTAAAGACCCTGAAACACTATTTAAAGAGGAAATAGTGCCAATTTTACACATCAGAATCTGTTTACAGGTTTGGGAGAGTGCTGCTGCAAGCTTTTTGTGGCTCCAGAGGGAGCTGCGCAAAGTCAAGTGACGTCAGTTGGAGCTGAAGACTACAAGTTTGAAAATAAAAAATTAAATCCGGGGGTGTGGAGTTAAAAATACGTGAGCTTACCAGCACTGCTCCTCCTCTCTGCTTGAGGCCAGGGGCGAGTTTAGAAAACTTTTGAATAGGGGGACCAACCAGACTGGGGCACAATCTTAAAGAAGGGGGGCACATTTGTAAAATTAGTAAAAATTAGGGCCGTCAAAGTTAATGCAATAATAACACCTTAACGCAAAATTGTTTTAACACCACTAATTTCTTTAAGGCATTAACGCAATCGATCTTTCGGAGGTTGTAGCGGACTCAGTTTTAAAGCTACCATGATGATACTGATGTTATCACGGAAGGAGGTTAAATAACGCTCAAAAGTTACGCTAAATTTTGGCGAGGAACATCTGGCATGGCCATTTTCAAAGGGGTCCATTGACCTCTGACCTCAAGATATGAGAATGAAAATGGGTTCTATGGGTACCCACGAGTCTCCCCTTTACAGACATGCCCACTTTATGATAATCACATGCAGTTTGGGGTAAGTCACGGTGAAGTCAGCTGCAATTTGCAATTAATCGCGATTGATCACGGACAATCGGGATTACTCGCGATTAAATATTTTAATCGATTGACAGCCCTCGTTAAAATATGTATGATTAATCATTTAAAGTCCTGCTTCCTGGCAATAATAAACTGAATATTATTATTAGTTACATTGTTTGTTCAGTGTAGCAAATGGCTGCCAAATAAACAACTTTAAAGTAATAATTGCAAAGATTTTGATTTAAATAATTATCTGTTAAGACACTATCGGCGATTGAAGTAACACACTGGTGATTAAGCCTATGGCCCACTGATTAAAGTATTTAAATATTGATATATTTTAGAGCTGCACCAATTAATCGATTAGTTGTCAACTATTAAATTAATCACCAACTATTTTGATAATTGATAAAATGTGAATATTTTCTTTACTCCTCTATGATAGTAAACTGAATATCTTTGAGTTGTGGACAAAACAAAACATTTTGGACGTCATCTTGGGCTTTGGGAAACTCTGATCGCCATTTTTCACCATTTTCTGACATTTTATAAACCAAACAACTAATCAATTAATTGAGAAAATAATTAACAGATTAATCGACGATGAAAATAATCGTTAGTTTCAGCAATAATATATTTACAATATAACAAACTGGGTGTCTGTGGCGACATCCCCCCCGAAAAAATGCTGTATTAAGTTACTGCTAATGCAAACTGAACATTTCCTTCTGCTAAGACAACTACGCTGCAGCTCACAGAAAAATCTCCCTGAGCTAAGACACAAGAAACCACTTCATGGCTGGCTGCGAAGATAAACAGAGCCATGTACCGCCTGAACACAGTGAGTGAGTGTGGACTGAAGTCTCGGGTAACCGACTGCTTTATCCGAAATAAAATGTCGTTGGAGGTGAAATCACTGTTTAGATATGAAATACACTGCAAGCCGGGTCATAGCAGGCCTTCCTGCCTTTTATGCTCTCTGTGATGTTCACGCGCCCCGCAGTCTGACACGAAGTTCTGATTCACAAACACAAAATGTAACCTTGCCGCAATGAGCAGCAGCATATAAGAGTAGGGAGGGAAAAAAACATCTTTACCAGGGGCAAGACCTAAATTACAAGCTGTAAGCTTTGGGAAGGATGAATGCACCTCTAGAGGAATCAGCTGAGGATGCAGCTCCGGGACGGCACCGTCTTCACTCAAATCTGAACGGCTGTGTATCTTTAATCAGATCTGTCATCTCGTTTCAGCTGCTGGGACGACACCTGTTTGACCTCCTCTGCTTCTCAGGCAGCAGAGAACAAAGATTTAAGTGGCACTTAAGCAGTGTTGATGCAGCTCCATAACTGTGCAACAATCACAATAGATCTCACATGATACCTCCTAATGACACGATATAGTTGAAATGCACAAATGCAACTCTTATTTACTGCCACTTCTAAGTGCGGTGCTTGGGTACAAGTGTCTCTACAGGGGAAATGACTGCACAATAACTGAACAAGACGTATAGGTTGGACAGGAAATCTGAATGTCCCTTTACATTGGTAAGCGGCTCCCTGCTGTCGTAATTGCTTTTCTGTAATTTGAGACCAATTAGACATTATAATATGACAGCACTGCTTCAATTACATTGATAGTGAAAATCCTACTGTCTAATTATGCCCTCCTTTTAATCTTTCTCTTTCAAAGATCTTTCCAAGAGACAGCGGAGGAGGAGGAGACAAGGCGTGTACTCGCATGGTCTATGAATTAATAATACAGCCAGAGGAGAGACGCAAGTACACAGGCTGGCAGTGGAAACCACAGCACATGTCACATCACATAACACAGAGCCGGAGACACTGAGAGCTTTGCATGCTGCCATGAGAGTGTCTCCGATACTTTTACGCACACACAACTTTTTTATCCTCTCGGTTCAGTCATTACTTTATAATGTCGCCCAAAAAATCATCTAAATTCAAGCAGTAATAGTTTTTATCCTCATTATGGAATTTTATTATCATCACCATCATCATTGCAGGAGCAATACAATAAATGCTGAGGTAGCTATCTCCCTCTGGATGAGTGAAAAGAAATAGGGATGAGGGAATTATCAATGATATCAGCAACTATCCACAAGCACCAACATACAAATACTATCTAGTGATACTACGTCTTGTTTGCTCCTGTTATTGTATCTCTGCACAGAGTTTTTAGGCAGGAATTAATGTCATTCTGTCGGTCCACCACTTCTGAATAGGGCTGCGTATTGGCAAGAATCTGGTGATGTGATATGTATCATGGTACAGGGATTACGATTCAATATATTTTAATATATTGCGATTCGATTTATTCCGATCCCAGTATCGGAAATGCGTCCGATACTGCCCATAATTTGGTATCGGCAAGTACGTCAGTTTATGAATTGATCCGATACCATAATTTATTAACCCAGAAAAAAATAAACTTGTTCAACCGGAAATCGATTCTTCTCCGCCGCTCCAAAACAGTAGCCTTCACTGTGCTGTCGCCCTGGATGTATCATGGCTGTCACTGGCAACTGCTGTTTTAGAGCAGCGAAGAAGGACTGATTGCAGGTAGTTTGTCATGTGACGACAGCAAACAACAACGGTGCAGTGAGAGCGAGGAAAAGGTCAACCATTTGGTAATATTTCACAGTGAAAAAATCCAACAAGTAAAACAGCGACAGTAATTTAAGTAATAAGTAAATTAGCACACAGGCTGTCCACTGAGGAGACAGCTAGAAGAGAACAGAATTGTTAGGTACTCCTTGCACACCAAGTTCATATTTATCATGTAAAAAAAAATATACAACCTCACGTTGTGCCACTCACATTTACACACCGACTCAAAAACCTTTATCTGTCATTAAAGTTTTCGGAGCAGGTTCGATTTTCTGCGTTTTTTCGCATCCATCGATAGGCAAAAGAGGGTTGTTTGACCACTCAGAGCCACCGTCCGTGCAAACGTCATCATCCACAATGGCATAATAAACATTCGCTTTGTCTCCCAGCACAAAGCACCTTACAATAAAGAAATAAAAGAATACAGAGATGCAAAATTTAAAGATAGATTGTGGCAGGTGATTGTAGAAGTGTATTGATTGTGAATTTTCACAATGAATAGAATAATGAAATGCATTGGATTCAGGGTGCAAGGTTTCTGTGAGTAACGTTTTTTTATCGGATGACGGATTAAAAAAGACGCATACGAAAAATACAGACTTGGTGTGCAGAGGCCTTTACACCTCTACTTCTGAAATATCTCAACTGCTATGAAATTTGGTACAGGCCCCCAGAGGACTTTGGTGATCCCCTGACCTTTCCTCAGGCGCCACCACGAGGTTGACACTTTAGCTTTTTAGTGAAACGTTTCGACAACTACGGGATGGATTGCCATGAAAATTGGTTCCGACATTCATGTCGTACTCAGCAATAACTTTGATTATCCCTTGACTTTTCATGAGTAACTTCCACAATCTGAAGCGCTTTTACTGTTCCTGCTTATTGAGCCAGAATAAGTTATAATGAATGTATTTAATCAGAGAACAATGGAGCCGGCATTGATTTTACGAACATATTATTTTACCCTAAGAGACTGGGGTGCTGTGCTTTCTTTGAGCTGCGCCGGCCGAGAGCTTACGACCTCTGTGAGGAGGAGACTGCAATACGACTAATAAATATTTCCATGTTATTCTCGCAAATACCATAATGTTACGATCAATAAAACTTGCTCTTTCAATAATTACTTTTATGTGGTTCTTCCAAATTATAGAGTGGCTGTAATCATGATACATAAAAGTTTTAATTTCCTTTAATGCACATTTCTAATGGACGGACTCCTCTGCCAATTTAGCTGACGGCCATGTTGAGCAAATTAAAGGGAAATTGATGTGGAAACATTTCCCGGCACTAAAGAGGCCTGATATTGAATTGGGTCTACTTTTGCTTGATTCTTCCACGTTATCCAGGAACGGATATTTGCATCTCCCACAAGCTACTACTTTGGACACTGTACTTATAAAACTACTGATTTTCAGTGTTTAAATGAAGATTTGGTCTCCTTAAACATCCATCCAGGTGGTTCCTGAAGTTGTACAGTATAATGAAGTGAGTGCCGCTTAAATAATATTAGTATAGCTGAGAGAGAGTCATGTAGATGAAGCCGATTATCTCATTTTCTGAAGCTCATTTTAGTCTCTGCTTGGCACAGAGGATCAAGCCAGCAGCACTGGAAAGGTTTTAACCACGGCTATAATCCCTGCCCTGCTGAGAGAGAGAGAGAGAGAGAGAATGTGTGTGTGTGTGTGTATGTGTGTGAATGCCAGACTGAAAAACAAGGAGGGCTAGAGAGGAAAGGATGCTGGGTAGAAAAATATTAAATAAAAATAATGGAAATAGAGAATGAGAAGACGTAGTAAACGTTAAAGGTGTAAAACACTGGTTCTGTTGTTAATTCAGATAGATTTAGAGCTGAAACCATTAGTTGATTAATCGATGAGTCGATCCACAGAAAAATGAACCGACCACTATGTTGAGAATGGATTAATAAGTCAGTTTTTAAGTAAAAATACCGAACGTTCTTATTTTAATTATTTATTTAATGTTTATAAAACTTCTCAAATGTGCATTTTTTATTTGGCTGTGACAGTAAACTGATCATTTTTGGGCTATTGCTTGGACATAACATGCAATTTGAAGACATCACTTCAGGTTTGCGGGGGTATAGAGAGGCGAAGTCCCGCCCCTTCCGGTGGACCACCATGGGATCTTATTTCGTAAAAAAATATGTACGGTAGTCAAGGGCGAGAGACAAATAATTTTTTGATCCCATGAATCACACATATGATGTTTGTCAATTTAAAACATATTTTTGCAAGTCAAGAAAGTGCCTGTTTGTTGTAGTATCATTTAATTTTGCGTGTAACCGCTCAGTGAACTACAACTCTCGTCTCGCACAATATACGTCACCGAAACTATCTAGCTAACTAACTTAGCTATGACCACGCACAAATGAAACATCATCTTACCTGATGTGTTTTATCCAGCGACTCCTGGTCTTTTTATCAGCCGGGAAGCAAAAGAACAAGCGAGACTCATTGCTGGTGTGAGTACATCCCAGTAGGAAACACACAGGCATCATAGCTTCAGAGAGAGAGACGTCACTTACATGACTTGTTGGGTATGTAGTCTTTCTAATTACGTATTTTCAAAGTCTTATACTTCAACGGTTTTACAACAAACAGACTTTCTTGACTTGCAAAATTATGTTTTAAATTGACAAACACCAATGTGTGTGATTCATGGCACAATTCAAACGAGATAAAAAATAATATTTGTCTCTCGCCGTTGACTACCATTTATATTTTTTCTTAAGTTAGGTCGCATGGCGGTCTACCAGAAGGGGCGTGACTTTGCCTTTCTATTGTGATGAAAATAATCCATACATTAATCTGCAACTCTTTACTTTAAATCCCCCCATTTAGCATTTATAAGCAGTATATGAACCTTTAATAAATGGTTTATAACACACTGTAATGTAGCTGTAATGTGGGCATTCATAAATGGAGACTGGTGTGTAAACAGATAATAAATGACAATATGGTAAAACACAGTTGTAATAATATAAAATGTCTTCATAGGAGAAGTATACTATACATTAATAAACACTTACAAATGTTTACAAATGAATAATTGAACTAAACGTTTGTATACTGCTTCTTAATGCTAAATAGGGGAATAAAGTGTTACTGTACTAATTACTGCACGGATAGATAAGATAGATAAGACAGAAGCTCTGCCTGCTTTGTTCAGCACACATCGCTATAGCTACTTATTAGTCTAATGAGGACTGTATTCGGTGATGTAGTGAGGCTGCATACCCGCCGTTGTGTCTGTGCAATTCTATCACAGACTCTCAGGATTTAGATTCATGGTTCAGATCTTGCTTTTATCATTAATATGATAACTGCAGAGTAAATTATTCATGGAGCGATCGCTGCTCTCGTGTTTAAGGAACCATAGCTATGATCAAATAGTGACTGTTTCTGTCAGCCAACTCTGTAAAAGCTTTTGATCATTCCGACGAGGAAACGCATGTAAACACATTTGTTCCATCATCTCAACGGCCGGTATTATCGTGACATGAAAACTTGAAACAGGCATGAGATGGGTTTAACTATGAACTGTACATGCAGATTGTGGCTCTGCGTGGGTCCTCCTTCACTTCCTATGAAGGTACAATTCATGGTGGAACTTGCATTCCCAACAGCTGAGATACTTAATAAGGTGTAATTACTGATTTGTAGTCACAAATATACAAACGTCATATTGTAAAACATATTATCTTAACATTGCAGCTTTTCATTAATTCTTTGTAATTTTGACATATGCATTTGAAAATCTCTCTGAATTTTCTGATTGTAAATTACAACAAACAAGATCAATTAGGGGTTGATTCACCCATGTATATTCCCCTAAGTATAACATTTAGAAGTATGGCTTCTGTATTACTGATTTTATGTATTTTTTTAGGTACTTTATCAAATTGTTAACTTGTTAATTGTTTGTGGATGTTTTATTACGCTGTAGTTTTGGACGAACCAAACCTGCCATCACAGAGCTTGTTTGCCTATTGGTGTGCTGTATGTATAAGTATGGGTGGGGTTTCCACTTTTCAAACACTTTGACCTGATGAAGGTCCAAGTAGGATTGAAACGTAGTCAATAAAAATATTGTGACATGGAGTGCTGGCGTTACCTTTTGTCTTTACGGAGGCTAATGGCGTACTCACCACATTTGCACAAAGCTAATATGTTGGTGACAAGTCGTCTGTCCCCTGAAGGCTCAAAGACAAAGCTCATATCATACCCTCCATCATACACAGCGAACTGACCCCCAAAATAACAACAACGCAGCATTAAATGGAACCATTACACAGCTTTGTTGAATACTCGATTCTGATTGGTCAATCACAGCGTTCAATGGTCTGTTATTTCTTTATAGCAGACTGTTGCAATGTGTAACAGACCGTTGCTATGGGTACAGTTCTGATGTCGGACTCTTGCGGACCGTTTTTGTGTCAAATTATTGATTTCTTAAGTAAGTAGGCGTGTAATAAGCGGGATAATGTACAGCTAGCGGGTCATTGTTGTGAAATAAACCGCATCGCCCTGTCGTGGTTTATTTAACAACAATGACCAGCTCTCTGTACATTATCCCTTACTTAGTATTGTAATGTTATTAAATTTCAAACTGTAATCCCTTACTGAAAAAAAGTAACGTGTTACTAAGTAATGCATTACTGCACAATGTTAGTTTACAAGATCTACAACTCAAACAAGCTTCTACATATTTGTTTGCCAATCAATCGTCATCATATTTCTAATTGAAATTATGAGTAGCAACCACCATGATAGTGATAATTCCCCGTTCAAACTCTTCACATTACTCTGCAGATTAAACCACTTTTCTGAATTCAACACCAGGGATTAATTAAATCAGTATTGTATAGTGACACAAAAATCTACAAAAGCTTGGTTATGGCTTCGTGCCCAGCTGCCCTCTTGAGTTCTTTCTGGCACTGAACGAGCAGGATGTGCAAGCTGAGACTCCCATCCTGTGCAAAAGCAGCGGCCTTAGGCCTGTATTTACAGACACAAGACAGAGAACTCCTCTTCAGTCCGTCAGATCAGCGGGTTAATCAAACAACAGACAGTTATTTGGATCTGAGATAGAGAAGAATAAATTATTCACAACAGTGACAGACTTTCTGAAGAGAGCTGGCAGTGTTAGAGATCAAGGTGGTGGCATGGTGTGTGTGTCGGCTTGAAAGTTGCCGTGTGTCTCTTCAATGGGATGGAAAATATGTTTCTTCTCTGGTTGGAATTAAGTTCATTAATTTTAATCATTATACTCAAAAGTCCTCTTGAGTTATCAGCAGAAAGGGTTCTAAAGGGCAGTGTGATTGTCTAAAGTAGATTTGAGAAGCTATTTGTACAAGGGCAGTGCCTTATGTGAGCATTATTCATTTCTTGCAGCACACATAAACCCCAGAAATATTATCAAACAAACAGATAAGACTAAAGAAACTTTCTATGATGAATACTTTCCTTTTTAAAGGTGCTAAATGTGAGATTGGGATCTATTGCCTCCGCACGGCTCTCAACATAATCACGGCTGAGCCGGCAGCTAGCAGCTACAGTGCCGTTGGTCAGGACGGCGTTATCAGCTGTAACCGCCATATGAGTGCAGTGCAGATGCACCAACATGCACTAAAAGGCACGCGCAGCTGGCCCGACTATGTCGACAAAGCATGGAGAAGTTCGGATTACAACACACATACAGAGAGCGACTTAATTCTCTGCTCAGGTAGACATTACTCCTCTACTGTATATCCTTACATAGCGAATAGTTGATTGCTGCTTTATGAATTCTCTGGATATCGTATAGAGCACCTTTAACCAAACTCGAAATCTTAGAATTACAAGCTCAAGATTTCTGAAAGCCTGAAGACATCTCAGTGCTTACTGTTTATAGCAGCCTGCTCTTAGAGAGCAATAAAACACATAAAACACCAAAGAACAGCAACATCCTGTAATGCACATCACAGTGATGAGAATATCATCATTGCAATATGCAAAGCACTGAATGAAATGGAAAAGCAAGAGGATCTCAAGTGGAAATAACTGTCTGTTATCTAATGAAATATTCAACAGGTTTACTTCAGTGAGGTCCGAGGGGTTTTTCGATACACTTGGCCTCTGACTGTGAGTAAAAAAAAAATCATCATATCAGCATTTTTCGCAGAGAAACTCTTAAGCGGTGAAGTGAAAGTACCGTTTTGACTATTTCTTTCGCTGATTTGTTCATTATTAAATGATGCCGGTAAAGGCAGAAAACACTGATCTTGTCTGGAAGACAGCGTGTTTGACAGTAGTGCGGTTCTGCCACATTAAGCAATTATTCATACAGGCTTTGATGTGCGGTGTCAAGACTGACGGCCGGGCAGACTCAACGCTCCTCTTTGCTCCACTGACTCCATCAGCCAAAAACCACCGAGCTTCAGTGGACCATAGCTCCGCACAAGTTCACCACCCATCTTACTGTCAATCCTTTACAACTCACAGGTAGAATACCGCTCTACTTATTAAGCCTGAATGTTTCACTTTCTTTGTCACGTGGGAAACATCTAATATGGACGTAGCTTTTCTTTTTAAGACTCTATTACATGCAGATCACTTCTCATTATTTGAGAACATTGTCTTGTGACTGACCCGCATCATGTTAGCATACAAACACATATTAAACCAACTGTTGGATGGATTGCCATGACATTTGATACACACAGTCATGTGCTCCTCAGGATGAATCGTAATCACTTTGGTGATGCTTTGACTTTTAGATCTAGCGCCATCATCAGGTCAAAACTAAATGTGTTCAATAACTTTGGTTTAGGACCAAAGCCGTACTTTGTGTTTAGTACTTATTCGCAAACTTAGCATGACTAACTCTGACATTCTGACAGCAAACTCCAAAGAGTTGCTTTTCAGAAGAGATCATAAAAGGTTTCAGTAACAATTAGATTTTGGGTAGGCCTACTTATTTTTTGAGCACACAAAAGGAGGTAATTGTTGATGTTAAAGGGATGATTTGGGTGTTTTTCACGGGAGACTTTGACCAATCACAGGTAATTTCTGAGAGAGAGCGTTCCTATTTGCTGTTCATTCAACAGAGACAGCTGTAAATCACTCGCGAACTCTGATCAAACAGTTAAACTAGGCAGCGTTGATCAAATATGAATCAATATTCTGTACTGTAATGCCTATTTCTCGCATAAAATGTGTTCAGAAACATCCTGTAGTGTACTGTTTAGCTGTAAAATGAGAAAGTTTGTAACCCGGCAGCCATGTTGAGATCAGTTGAGGAAATACCAAGCACCGCCCACCAGCCAGAGCAAACTTTACCATTTCACAGCTAAACAGTACACTACAAGATGTTTCTGTGAGTTCACAAGTGATTGACAGTTGCTGATAGACGGCAGACTCCAGCTCGGCTCTGATTGGTTGTTTGTCTCCGGTCTGTGAAATCGGAGGACACCGGACGCACATGATTTTTTTCAGATTACCTGTCTCATGCACTACTGTCAGGATATAGTGACCGTTTTATAAAAATAACTTTCTTTAATCATATTTGCTCCATTTCTACCTACTGCAGCTTTAAGTGTACGCTATATTTAGAATGTTTTCTGACGGGAAACTGAACTGAAAGTGAAACTATCGATATTGTTTTTGTCAACGGAGTCTGGTGGCTTTGAAAAGAGTATAGATGAGTTTCACTTTCAGTTCAGTTCCCCGTCCGAAAGAGCTGTCTGACGGCAAGATAAAGCAGTGAAAATATTCTAAATATAGCGTACACTTAAACTGATATCGATTTTTTTTAGGTGGCTAAAATATGTTTTGCTGATGCCCCCGTCCACAGCGGTACATTGCTTTGCTCCTGTGCGGTAACTCCTGCCTGCTTCTCCAAACTGGGGGCGTAAAAACACCCAAACTATCCCTTTAAGGCTGCTTGGGCAAAGTGAAAACTATATCAACATACTCAAACCAAGAATAAAGTATTTTTACAGACTCTTGCTGTTCCAATAATGCTGCAGTGAGTTTGTACTCATGTACAACTCCTTTGCAAAAGAGAAAAATAGTTTGGCCTGCAGACATTTCTGTATCTTTAATGAGCCTCGTCCCCTGCAGTGCTGCTTGTTTCATTCATAGTGGAAAGTGTGTATCATTAGAAATGAAAGTCAGACTGTTAAACTGCTCTTAAATAAATAACTGCGTTAGTTCCCCGCTCACAGTAATCTGTGACTTTGTAGCATCACATGCTAATGTTCCAGCATTTTGAACTATATTCTGCCTGCTTTCTGTTTGTTGGTTTTGGTTTATAATTAATATTACATGAATAAACATGGTCATAATGATCAGTGTTACTAGTGCGACTGTGCTAACACTATCTTTAAACAGAAACAGGATCGAGGAACATCAGTTTTTGAGGCTGTAATGTGCATTCAATCCTGTGTGTAGAGTTTAGGTATTCTTTTGGGGTATTATAACCACATAGGTTGATTTTGTCACATTGACTGACAACTGTAGATTGTATTTTCATGATGAAATTAACTGCGGCACCGATCTCTTGTTTTGTAAATGGAATTCTATTGATTGTAAGAAGTGTTATCAGGGCTTTAAATGGCTTCTCTATCTGTTCCCACGTCTCACAGCTTTTTCAAGACTCCGCAATTGTGAAATGAAGCCTCTGAAATCAATATGTGCCACAATCAATTTTTACTCATTATCATCAAGATCCCGGGTATTATTAGGAGTCAATACCAGGAAAATGCCTTCATCAACAAATACAGGAGTAGCACATTGTAGCTGTGTTCAACTCATAATTAACACACAAGGTCTTTTCGGATATGAATGCCCATGGTCAAATGAGAGTAAATGAGAGGAATTAATCTCAGTCTGTCGTATAAATGTTTCCAAAGAGAGAGACTTCCTCTGCACAGATTTATTGTATTTCAAATGTGCAAATACGGAATTGCTATTCCAATGAATTTAAGAAAATAATAAAGATGCAAGATGAATGATTTCAAACCGAAATGAGAAAAATCATATTTCCCCCATTACTCTGGATAATAAACAGAACGTGCTGTCAACAGTTTTCATCTGAACCGTCTCTTCAGTAGAAAGAAGTTCCAATTAAAATGTTTTTTTTTTTCTAAATATAATTTTTCAATGCTGTGAGCACCACTAACGAAATTCCACTCACCTCCATTATGTTGGGTTGGAAGCAGAAAACCCAAATCTCAAACAGCAAAAACCACTGAAGCTACAGTAAGTGGGAAAATATGTTTTTGTGATGTGGCTGAACTGACTTTTAAATGTAGATGAGATGAGGTGTGTACACGAGACTGTTTATGTGCATAACCTAATTAGTATGTGTGTATAAAGTATATATACACCAGGGCTGTCAATCAATCAAAATATGAATTGCAATGAATCGCATGATTTTCCATAGTTAATTGCGATATTCGCAAATTAATTGCACTTTTTTTATCTGTTCAAAATGTACCTTAAAGGGAGATTTGTCAAGTAGTTAATACTTTTATCAACATGGGAGTGGACAAATATGCTTGTTTTACGCAAATGTATGGATATATTTATTATTTTAAATCAATTAATAACATAAAACAATGACAAATATTGTCCAGAAACCCTCACAGGTACTGCATTTAGCATAAAAAATATGCTCAAATCATAACATGGCAAACTCAAACCCAACAGGCAACACACAGCTGTCAGTGTGTCAGTGTGCTGACTTCAGGTGATTATACACAAAAGAAAACATACTCATTATTATATTCCATTTCTGCCAATAGATCCCCCTAATTGTTACACACTGGTCCTTTAAAATGACTATGAAATTGAAACGAAACAAACAGCAACAAAACTACTCGGTTAGGTTTAATAAAAGAACATCATGGTTTGGCTTTAAAGGGCTGTGTTTGTTACATTATCAAGCTACACATGGAAATTTAAAACAAACGTAATCTGCGACAAAATATATTTTTTTTGAAACATAATTCCTAATGCAGTTTCGTTGTATGGGAACATATTTTTTTAGGAGACAGGGTTGTTTTTCAGGCGATAAACCCTCTGTTGTGCTAAACTCCTCATCATTGGGTTGACTCTGCTGTCACTGTTGTTGTTGCTGTATTTTTTCTAGGGGTGTCAGCGTGGGTCAGGGTGCAGGGGAACATGTCCGAAGCACGGTCAAATGCCGCAGGAGTGGAACTGCTCTGTCTTTGAGAGTTTCAACAGTATGTTGACACACTGGTCTTGGACATACTGTACTGTAAATCAGAGTGGAAGCACTTACAAAAACTATTAGAGGTGCTAGCTTCAGCCCATATAAAGGTGCAGAGAGTTGTTTCATGACTGGACTACAACAGTAGTGAAGACTGGATGCCATGAAAAGCTCAGTTTAACAGGAAAAAAATAATAATAAAATATCCCGCCACAACTCCAATCTGCATATAAATCATCATCAAAATAATATCTTGAAATTACTGTTAAACTTTGGAAACTTCCCCCCGTGTCTCTCCAAATATATCACAGCAGGTATGGAGACATTAAGAATGAGAGAGCAACCTTGGTACACGATTTTCCATTACATTTCAATATCAGAGTTAATGAGTCCAATAAGCCTTTGAAGACCAGTTTCTAGCTGTATTATTGATGTTACAAATATAGCTCTGCTGTGCTATCAGTTAACAGGAGATGTGAGCTACGTATCTGTCACAGCACATTTCCCAGACTTAAATTGAGAAAGTAGAAGCCAGATTGAAACAAATCGCTACTGTTTCAATTATTTAGGCTCATCATGGTGAAATGAAGATTGTTCTGTCTTTATTGCATTGCAGTGAGACTGATGAGCTAGGATGAATGACAGGATGCATATTTAATGTCTGCGTATAGCGTTATTTTCTTCCAGCTCTTTACCTTAAATTGTGTTCAAGGATATTTCCCCCTCTGCTCAGCGCTATGGAATACATCATAACAAACAGATCCGTTATGGATGGACTATTTAGCAGGAAATATTAGGGGTGTAACAATTCATCTACTACATCGATGTGTCGATTTATATTCTCACGATCCAACTACATCGACAGGTACTCGGCAAATTGTCCTTCACATTTTGGCTTTTGTAAAAAGGGCCTTGATAAATCGCTCGCTGTTTGCAGAGTATGCAAAGGCCAGATAAAATACAACGGCAACACGACCAGTCTTTCTACGCACCCACTATTCGGTTTTGGTATTGCTCTATCGTTTATTTTGAAAATGAGAACTGAAGCAGCAGGTTAAACCACCATTCATTTTACTTGAACAGAAGTTGGTTTATTATATTTCTTGTTAAATATTGCACTGCCTTGTATCTTGAGAAGTGAAGCAGCGGGTCCTGAAGTTGCACTTTTTATTATTTTCAAATGAAAGGTGTATGTATTTGCCATTGATCGTTGTGTTTACTTGTTTATATCCATAATTAATTCATCCCTGATTCCCTTACAAGAAAATCTTTGAGGAATCCTGACCTGCACTGTCCAGTATCAAGGTGTTTATTTCATAGTCACACTGATTGAATCTTTGGCCCAAAAAAAAGTTACTAAATCGATTTCAAGTCATTGAATCGTATCGTATCGCTCTAGATGAGCCAAATATCGCCCTTGAATCGTATCAGAACCATGGAAAGTAATGTGTGTCATATCGTTGTAAAAACGTACTGTATCGTTACACCCCTAGGAAATATGCCTTTTGGGTTACTTCAAGGCTTGTTAAATTATCTCCCTCTGGTTTGGTGTAGAAGTAGCAAAGCTGACCACTGACAAGAGCGGTTTTCTTAATCCTGAAACTCCACAGCAGGCACTAATCCTGCTGTAAACTTGTTTACTGGGTAGGATTATTTAGCCACAATGAATGCCATTGAGCAAGGCATATTGCTGCGGGGGCATTGCACTGCAAGGGACACTGTAAAACATAAACTAAGGCTGCCGCGATTTGCCGTTGTAATCGATGATGTTGACACTGAAAATGCGTTGACATCAATATCCTAAACCGAAATACGGAATATTTATGGCTTTATGAGATAAATACACTCATAACGCCATAAAGTGGTCTGCCTCCTACCTTAGAAAATTATTATACTACATTAAATTGCCGCCCAAATCTCTGCCGGCATGTTCTCACGATTTATGCTGCCATGCTACCGTAGCGCGAATCGATAGCAGAGTCTATTGATTTTGATCAGGGGTGTACTGTAAGAATATGGGGAGCATATTTTGATATTCTATTATAATATATTTATCTAAGATAACAGGGGTAGCGTATTTTGATAGACCAATATCAAATAATGCTCTCACTACAGAATAATTTTATATTGCACCACTACTCACTTCATACTGTAAGAATATGGGGAACATATTTTTTTGCATGTCGCATATCAACCTACAGTTTTGGACTTTAATAAGTTAACCTTTGATTACATTTTGTTTTGTGCTGTATTACACAATGACATACAGTTTGGCAAAATAAATTAACTTAAATTAAATGTTCAATTAGATTTTTCGGGGAGGAAAATTAATCGTTTACATTAATCGATAAATTGATAAAATAGTTGATAGATTAGTCGATGGATAATGTTTCATTAGCAGCAACCCTAACATAGACACTGTGCCCTGATCCTGTTCTTTGGATACTAATTTGTAGAAAGCCACATTTTCTTCATTGTTCAGCTTTGTTCTAATCCTACAAATGCAATATTAAAAACTTCAGATGCATTCGTTTTTTCTTTCGACAGAACGATTACAAAGAAAGTCACAGTTTGCAGAGCATTTACCTCAAGTACAGACAAGTGGAGATTTTAAATTGAGTCATCTGGAGACAATATTCTCAAGTTTTATCACAGTGATGAGAAATCTGCTCCTGCTGTGTCAGCTCGTTCTCAGTGTGAAAATATGCAGAGTTACAAAACGCTTGACTCCGTAAACAGTATGAAGTCCCATGCGAAGGAGACGTACATGTACCAGGCTGGTTACCTGTGCAGCGGGTTCAGACTATCTATGGTTTATTTTCTGACATACTTGCCATTCCTCAATGAAAGCACTAATGTAAAGGCTGACTTTATGACATCCTGTTAGTTTGATACTGTAGGTGTTTGATCAGGGAGAAATCAATGCCTTGATATAAGTGACAGACGAGATATACTGTATGTGGCCAGTAGTGAAAATGTCCCTCTTAAGCCACCATAGTTGTTATAATACAGTATATAAGTAACCACATTGTCTTGGTTTCATTGACATCTTCCCTTTATAGAGTTTTATTGTTTAGTCTATGTGATAGTGACATCATTAATGGTACTTTGTGCCCTGTGGTGAAAGTACTAATCGATGCTGCGAACTGACCACATTTTCCTTTGTTTCCCGAGAACTGCAGTCCAAGCGGTGCGAACGGCCACGCTACGAGTCGGGGTTTCGGCTGTGATAGGTTCCCCTCACCTGTAATTCACAGCCCCATAATTGTGTCTGTGTGTGGTTGTTTTGCACTTTTTTTTTTAACAATTGATACCCCTCTCTTCTTTCTTGTTGCAGTGTGTATGAGGGCATCTGAAATATATATATATAACAGATTTAAAGTAAATCACTGCCCATTTTAAATTGTTTTGTACAGTTGTATTGGTTGTTCGAACATAGACGATCACTGCAACTCAAAGCTCCAAGCTAAATTAGACCACGGCCCGAGCCGGCTACATATAGTGCTGTAAATAGACTGTCTAAAATCTTCTATTGTTTGGATTTTTAGAAACAAAAGGCTCAGTAATAATTATTCATAATTAATAATGAATAATTAAAATATATATATATATATTGTTCTATTTCTTCTTCTTCTTCTTCTTCTTCTTCTTCTTCTTCTTCTTCTTCTTCTTCTTCTTCTTATTCTTATTCTTCTTCTTCTTATTATTATTATTATTATCAGTTACAATGACCCTTAAAATATGATAACAGAATTATAATAAACATAATTATAAACCTGATAAAAAAATAGTATGCAACTATAATATGTTATATAACTGAAGCATGTTAGTTTACATGTCAGCAGTGCTATAGCATTTAATAAACTGCTAAATGAAAAATAACATCAGCTGTGACCTTTTAAGATAATGTCCTATGATCATTAAAACTTAACATATACCGTAAGTGTGCGACAGCGCAGCAAGACTACTCCTGTCTGTATATTCAACTCACATACTCACTTACTGTATGTCAGTTATAATCAATACCTTAAGCAAATGTACACGGTATGATAATTGTCAACTTTCATGATATACCTTGATACCAGTATACTGTTACATCCCTGAACACACCAGAAACTATAAATAATAACTGTCTACCTTCCATCACCACGCTATTTTCATCAATTTCCTCACTTTAATGAATGCAGATAGACATGAGGTATTTGTGGATGAATGTCAGCTGCTGCACTACAGTATGATGAAGCCTCATATTTTCCAATATAACAAAGTTATGTGCATGTATTCACACACCCCTATGCTTCACAGTTGCATTTTCTCCCTCCCTGCTCCCTTTCTATGAGACACAGTGATAACGGTAACCAACCTTGTGTGTCTGCTCACATGACACTTCATCCTGATTATGCAGTGCCTCTGCATATTTTCACACAGTGAATGAGCCAATAGAGCAGGTCGGAGCAGATTTCTCTTCATTACAAGATTATGAGCAGAAGTCTACTGCACTCACTGCCTTCACTTGTCGTACAGTAAATGTTTCCAGATTAAGTGAGGAAAACCAGAAATCAACAGATGTCGAGTGAAAGCATTTGAAGTCTCACTTTATTTGTCGAGTTGGCGCACAGTTGGCATAAGTGCATCTGAAAATTAGTTTTTATTTTTGGACCCCCTCTGAATTGAGCTTAAAAGTTCATTCTTGACCCTGGATATATTAGCTTGATAATCTTAAAGAGGACCTTTTATGCTTTTGTGCTTTCTCCCTTTCCTTTAGTGTTTTATATAGTTTTTTCTGCATGTACAAGGTCTGCAAAGTTACAAAGCCCAAAGTTCCCACCAAAGGGAATTACTCTCCCTCACAGAAACAGAAAGACGAGAGAGGAGAGAAGGATCTTCACTACTCCTTTCCAACTTTTTAATTATGGCCTAACACTAACACTGTCTCTCTCCAGCTCACTTACCTTAATTCCAACCAATACTATTGTCTTTACTATTTTACTCTTACTAAACATTACACTTAACTTAATTTTATTTCCTCTTTTTTTTAGCTAAATCTATTATTTCATTTAATATATTTTTTCTCTCTTTTATTATTCTTATTATTTTTTTTTTAATTTTTAAAATTATTTTATTCTGTTATTTTTTATTTTCGTTTCTGTCGTGTGACCAAGACCAACCTGGGGTGTGTAGAGGGGAGGGTTTTTATTTATCACAGACACTCAGTTATGTTTTGCATTTGATTTGATGACCTTTGCTATGTCTGCAAAAATAAAAAAAAACAATAACAAATATTTGGAAAGAAAGAAATATTCTATTTCTCACAATTTGATGTACTGTTTTATTTTCATTTATTATTTATTTATTTATTATTATTATTTTTTTGTCTTGAATTAATAGTTTTTTTTGTGAGGCCATTTTCTTTGTAGACACCACAATGTGATTTGTGTTGATTGTATTGAGAGCTTTGAGTACACTACACAATTTGGAGCATGCTTTTGCAAACTTGAAATGCAGTTTTGATGTTTCTGTCAATTGTTCTCAAAAGTGGGTCTTTCGTGTCTCTCACAAAATACATCACAACAATTACATTAAATTCAACCTCTTGCAGAAAAAGCAGAATATTTTTGCTTGACAAAATATATTCAAGCAACAACATGACACTTGGAAGCTGAGGCATAATGAGCAAAGCTATATTTAAATCAATTGTCGACATATTCTCTTTGACTCTTAAATTGACTCCGCAGGACTGGAGGTAAGGGAGTAATGAGATTGGAATAATAGCTTTGACTTATTACCATGTTTGCCTCTCCTTTCACCTCAGCCCGCCCTGCCATCTAGCATCTGAGACTCCTCAGCCAATTACTACTTGTACTGTATACCACTGCAGTCTCTGGGAGGATGTGAGGTCTCTGCCAGCCGTGGCTCAGGATGACAAGGCTTTCTTGTGTAGCCAAACATCCAGCTAATCCATCTCCTCATGCCTCATCTTCTCCTCAGACTACACGGAGCTCAAAGTGCCGAACGCTCAGTCTTATTAGAGCAGTCCTCTGAGGGACCAGATGCAAAATGAGCAAAATTCGGATCCTTTTTTTTGATGTATGTGCTGCACACCGTATCTCACCGTCCTGGAGAAAAAGGTTGTCACCGTATTCATGAGAATGCATGGATTTCTTCACATTAATCTTCTACTATCTCCCTCAGTTTTCTTGTTTTCAGCCTCAAAAGCCATTTCAGCATGTGCTTTGAATATGTATGTAAAGCATAACGGGCCATAAGGAGGGTTGAGGTGAAGGATGAAATGACCTACTGTAATGTATCACTCATTTCCTCTGTGCTGCTGCAGCGCCTACATGGAGACAGATCCAATATGGACCGATGTAGCATTCAGATAAAAATCAAATAATGAAGCTCCATTTCACAACAATGTCCCCCAGGCAACATTCAGGGAGAGCAATGGAGGCGTTTTATAAAGGTGGAAAGAGAGAGAGCTGGTGATACTGTGGGTGTTGTGTCCTTGAGTGAGGCAGGGTTACAGCCCTCCATCGCTAATTACCACATTGAGACCATGTAGCTCTGTTTGACACTTCTCTCTGCAAAATGCTGAGGTATCAACACGAGCACTGACACATTCAAAAGGTAAAAATACCACTATTGTCAGAAAAACCTGGGCAATAAATTACCCAGGGAACAAGTTGTTTCAGTGAGATTGTGTCTTCAACAGCAAGGTTAATGTCTTTTGCCAAACCCGTCACCTAGAAATTATGATTATATAGGCTACTATATTACTGCATTTTGAGGGATACTGCAGGGATTAGGTTTATTATTAGAGGTGCAATGGATCACAAAACTCACGGTTCAGATCGTATCACGGTTTTGAGTCAAAGATCGGATCAGCAGAATAAAAAGGGAGCAAATATAACTTTTAGAGATGCCCCGATCACGTTTTTTTTGCCGTAGATACAGATTGCCGATCGTCAGTGAGCCGATACGGATCGTTTTCGTTGTTGTTTTTCAATTTAAATGTTATCTTTTTACTTTGTTATAGTCAAAAATAGTGGTTATTTGCATAAAAACACACAATTCAAATGATAAGAAAAGATTGTATTTTTATTGATAAAAGGAATCTTGGCAATAGTAGTTCAAATGATGTATTATAAGCTGCTTAGAGCTAGCGTTAGGAAGTTAAACAGGTCATAATACCCTCTCTATTATCTATTTTATATTGCTGTGAAAAAATCTCCTTCAAACAACTGGTTTTATTCAAGTTTCTCGCCAAAAACTACATTTTACAAGATTGCATTTGAACACATCATGATAACATTACCAATTTACCTTCACCCAATACTAATTTTTACTGAATAAGCGCATGAACGCACCATAATGTAACTTCTGTACGTTAGCTGCTCCGGTGCTGCCAATGTGAACTATAGCTCTCCTCCTGCTGATTTCAACACGGATTTGTTGTTCATAATGTCGCATTATCAGGGATCAGCGACCAGAAAGCATTAATGCCAATCTCCCGATCGCATATTTTTTACTGAATATTGTCCAATAATGATTGGCAGTAAAACTTTATTTCACACTATGACGGTTAACCTGTGTAATCAATCAGCGGTTCACATGTGTACTGAACCATGGGGGGGGATCCGTACAGATCACAGATCAACTACGGTCCGTTACGCCACTATTTATTATAAACTTAATGAGGAAATGTTAATCAATGAAGCAAATCACAAAACTTTGATACTAAATGTATCTGTAACTAAATGTTTATTGTCAATGTATTTCATTTGTTTTCCCGACAATATCTGCTCGTATAGCAGCTAAAGCATGATTACTAGCACATTTTTTTATCGTTATGTTTTGGCACTCGTTTAAAATAATAGTTCTTCAACATTTTAGGAAATACAGTTATTCACTTTCTTGCCGAGAGTGAGATAAAAAAATTGATACCTCCGTTATATTATATCTGTCCGGTAAATACTGTATACAGTTACAGCTGGCAGCTGCTGGTTAGCTTAGCTTAGCATAAAGACTGGAACCAGGGGGAAACAGCTAGCCTGACTCTGTCACAAAGTAAACAACATCATAAACTAAGACCTCTAAAGCTGACTAATTAACATATTAATATTTTGTTTGTGTATTCCTGTCCATTCCCCCCAGTTTCAAAGATTAATGCTAAACTAGCTACATGGCTGTTGGCTGTAGCTTCATATTTAGTGCATGGACACAAGTAGAGCTGCAACAATTAATTGGTTAAAGGGACTATTTGTAACTTTGTACGCGCATAAATGTAGCGGGTCGTCACACATGCGCGCTCGCATATGCGCGTTCGCGTGTGGCCGCTGCCTTTCCTCCTCTGCCTGCTCGCCTTCACTCAGAGAGCGCGCGCGTTCTCAGCTCGCTCCACCTCTAGACGTGAACGCGCGCTCACTCCACACTGCAGAAGAGTTAGTTTAGCTCTGAGAATATCTAGTGAATGTACAGTTGACGTTTTTGCAGAAATAACTGCTGCAGCTCCTCCAGACCAACAGAGGTTTCCCGTGTCTTTTGAAGTGACGGAGCTCCTCAGCTAGTAACGTTACCGTCTCGTTACCGACCGGGTGCCGGTGTCTCCCTGCTCTCTCCGGCTGCGGGCGGAGAGAGCAGGGAGACACGCTGCAGAGCCCCGCTGCATCAGCCTGCGCTGAGGCAGTAAAAGCCAACACTAGGATCAGCAGTGATTCATGGAGAGACCTTCATATGGTCAGCTAACATTACTGCCAAGCAGCTGAAATATAGAGTGATATTGTGGTTTTAGCTGACGTGTGTCGCCTCACTGTTTTGAGCGATGCTCGTTCAGGTATATTTAGAGCGAGCAAGCGCGAGCCCAACGCTGACTTTCGTTGATTTCACGGCCACTGGTGTCGCTGTTAAGAAGCATTTCTGAAAGTTACAAATAGTCCCTTTAATTGATTAGTTGTCAACTATCAAATTAATTGCCAACTATTTTTATAATCAATTTATCGGTTGGAGTAATTTTTTAAGGAAAAAAAAAAGTAAGAATTCCCTGATTCCAACGTCTTAAATGTGAATATTTTCTGGTTTCTTTACTTCTATATGACAGTGAACTGAATATCTTTGAGTTGTGGACAAAACAAGACATTTGAGGACGTCATCTCGGGCTTTGGGAAACACTGATCAACATTTTTCAACATTTTCTGTCATTTTAATGACCAAACAACCAATCGATCAATTGAGAAAATAATCGACAGATTAATCGACAGTGATAATAGATGTTAGTTGCAGCCCAAGCCACGAGAGTGGTATTGATCTTCTCATCCAAAACCATGATATTTCCCTTAACGTAATAACACTTTCTTAAAACTTGCATGTGGTATAAGAAATGTAACACTTACTTTACTTGAAAACAAGATTTTGTCTGTATAGTGAGGCTATAATAATCATTGTTAAAAAAAAGAAAAAGCAAACTGTTGAAATATAAAATATTTTAAATACAAGTTGAGATAGCCTACAAAAGTAGTTTTTATCTACTGTATACATGTAGCAGTCATAGTGAAGTGAAGTAGTAACTGACCAGAGGATTGTATCGAAATGAAGGTCTTTGCAGTCTTAGAGTGGTTCATCATGTTGTGAGCATGAACGTGTAAAGAGATGTGTGTGTGGAGGTATTACATATTATATTTATGTGAGGACGGTATGAGCAGAAAGGCCACTATGTTAAGTCACTTGGGAGATTTCATGATATCATATATAATGTTGAGTGAGCAGAGATGTGAAAAATGAGCTAGAGGGATGAAGTATTTATAATTCAGTATGTGTGGTATACTGGTTGTCCTTTCAATACAGTTTGTGTTTTCGTCTTAGGTTTAGTGTGTTCGCATGCATTTTTTGTTAAGCATACTCTCTCTGACTCCTAACATTTTCTCTATAAAGAGGAAATAAAACAGAAACAGTTGAAGTGTAAAACTACTTTTTCTCTGACATGCAGCTTCAGGCCCCAGACCACAATGGGATGAGTGGCACAGCAGGCTAGATCTCTCTGATTCAGTCTCTCTCTGCATCGTACTCGAGCCAAGCTGAACCCCACAGCTTTCCTAAAGCTCCACTTTGCCACGAATTAAGCCTTAATGCGACTCTTCTGTCTATTGATTTGTTTGCCATGCATTTCCTGTCCTGCTTTGATGTCATTGTGGTGTCAGTGTTTGGAAGATTCCAGATAAAATTATGGAGGGTTTTAGCTTTTAAGCTTGTTATTTCAGGGGATTATTCGGCCGCAGTTGAATTAACATTTTTATTCTTTTTTTGGCCACAAACTGGATTATGTGACTCTGTTCTGCAGCGGCGATATCAAATGCCAATCGCTGATATGCTACTGCCATGAACCCCTACCACTGTGGAGGAGAGCAGTGCTGATTGAGTCTGGGGAGAGCTCTGTGTAGAGGATTTCACCAGCTTGGCCTACAAGCTCTGCAGCACATTATAGTAAAAACTGGGCCTTAGAGCCGGGGATCGGAGCAAAATAAAACACATTCACTAATGTAAAACAAAGAGATCATTATGTATTATAGTGGAATATTCGCTGATGCTGCAATTCTGCTGCTGTGTGTTCAATATTTCAATGCAATGTCACTTTTATTGCTTATTGACTGAATGAATGCAAAATGTCCTGTTGTTTTGGCTCTCTGTTTGAGTGGAAAAAATGAGTTTGGGTTTCTTTTGACCCACATGGACCCTGTCACAGCTAGCTGGGAAGGAGCTGAACTTCAGCAGGGATAACCCCTGCCTGTGCTCAGCACACTGGATGTGGTCCACTGGTCCCTCTGCAGGGCTCAATACACTCTGCATGGGAACAGAGCGAGCCATGGTGCGAAGCACCAAAATACAATACAAACAAAAGGCAGATTAATGGCCAGGATAATCGCAACCCAGAGATTTGTCCCTATTTGTATTTTTCTGACTCAACAAATTTCTATTCGGTATTGAACTTTTGTCAAAAGCCTCACACATAGCTGTGAGCAGCAGCTGGGCTTCAGCTCATCTCTCTCAGTCCAGCTGCAATTCACATTGTCATTAAAGCACCACTGAGCTGCAAAATGATATTCAACACAATCACATCGGTAGAGGATTATTTTATGGCAACAACTTTCACTTCCATGTCGCCAATGAGTCCAAAGCCATGAATGTATAAAGAGATGTCTGTAAATCAGAGAATATTATTTTTTTTAGGTAAAACCAACTTCCCAGTACAAACACTTAAATAGCCCTCATTTAAATCATTATGTCTTAAAAGTTGTAAAATTATAATAGCTGAATCCAGAGTTATTTTCCTCGGCATAATGAACTACAGGATTGCACCGCCCTGCACGTTCATATGACATATCCGGTTCTGCCAGCTTCCTGCTAGCTGTATGTGGCTGTAATAATGGATATATTGGCTGTAATTCATCACTTTTATTATCTTATAATACACTCATGGGCTGTGTGCTGTAAGCCTGTACCGTGGTGGATGTATTAACGTGTCTGTTTCCAAACAACCGGCTATCGGCCAGTAGCTAGTAGTGCTAGTAGAATGACATAAACAGAACTTAATGTAGTTTTAGGTTATTCACTTACATGCAGGGCAAAAGCACAGGATACATCCTATTTTACATCCATGGTCTGTGATTTATTGGACATCTATTTTGGATGTCCTTGACATGTAAACGTTTGAGATTGATCTCAAAATCTGTGTGCTGGATTTCTCTAACTTCCATTTATGTCCATCGCTCACTTAATGCTCCTCTGGGACGCGGCCGGGGCAAAAAAGTTTAATGAACAAACAAGTAAGTAAGTAAATAATTATGCTAGTATGTATATTTATACTCGTTTGTATTGTTCAACACAGGCCATTATGGTCGAGACATTAAAATTATGACATTAGCAGAGAAATTATTTTGTTTTACTTTTGTAATGCACTTTGTTGGCGGAGGTTTTACTGGCGTCCAAAATGACGGAAGAGAAGGTCTGCTGCTGGGCCCTGGCGTTGCAATGGAGCGTATAATTGACTTTTACTTCTTAGCAATATATGTTCTTTGTACAAACGTTACACACCAGCGATAATTGAACCAGCCCATATTTTGAGATACTATATATTTGTTAACGGACATACATATCAAAGAAACAATATGTAAACAAAATTGGCAGGGTACTACATGAAATAGGGGTGTCGCAATATGCCGGTATTGACGATAACCGTGATATTTAAAAAATAAAATATTGATATTATGTTAATAATACACATATTATAATATTATGTAAATAATCCAGCGCCTTTTGAGTCATTTTATATATACAGTTATGGTTAGAGACTCTCTCTCCACCTCCCTACACCCATATTTTGAGTGTAATTAATTTGCCAAAAAGAGACAAAATGCACAATAAACAAAGGTAAAGATGAATTTGACTGATCAAATTTATAGATATTGCGATAATATCATGATTGTGAATTCTTTTGGCCATGATAATCGTGTGTGGAAATCTGATATGAAACATGAAACATATAAAATGTTGTGTCTGGGGTCAGCTGAGACATTATTCCAACTCAATTGAAGATGTTCCATCAACAAAGCTGCAGCAGTTCTTCTTCGCTCTGTGCTGCGACACCAATATGAATGTCTGCTGAGCTCTCTGAAGGATTGTGAAGGTGGAATCAACAAACAGTATAATGGTGGTATGTCTGAGCTCTACGGTGCGTTCAATGTATATCAATAGACCCTTACTCCACTTGAAGCAGTCAGTGAGCTGCCACGAACGTGTTATGGCCAGCACATTTTCCCTTCATTACAGCAACAGGGAGGACCATTACTGAAATAAAACCTTATGACCTTTTATGCTAAATGGGTGGAGTGATGGGCGACTGTGGTACTTAACTATGTAAAGTATGATCACGCTTTATGACTTTTGGCATAAGAGATCATAAAACAGCCATTATACTGTAAGCTTACAGCAGAGATGTCGACTCAATCCAAAGTGTTACTTTCATTTTTTTGGAACTTGATAAATAATTGATTTTCGATCATATACTCACCGGATGCTTCTTCATGGATTTTTCGGTGTCCAGCTACAGTAAAACCATTTCTGCGTGAGGAAACTTTGAACTGAATGCAGTACGTATGGGAGCAATGTTTGTTTTTTGATATTTCAATTGCCAAGTAAAAGCAAAAATGTCCTGAGTTCTTTTTGGGCAGGTTTTTATTTGGGTTGAAATCCCTTTGAACCGGTGCTTTTGTTGTGTATCTGTTATTTCTCTTTATCAACATCTATGCAAATGTGGTCTTTTTAACCGTGAGTTGAATGAAAATAAATATAGAAAAACACAAAAGGGAGAAAATGAAATGTAATAGAATAAGAGAAATGAAAAAACACTGATGAATAGTAAAATATTTTCCTTCGGGCAGTGCGTAGTTAAGTTCCTGCCGTCACCAGCAAAGTGGTAGACAATGAGACTGTCAGATCCATTTCTTATTGTTAAGAGCATGACGTTTCCAGGTACAACCTCTAATACAAATGCAAAGCTGTTGAGGTGAAAGGCCAGAGAAAGATGAAATGTTCTTCTACTTATTGGTGCATCATTTTCTAGTTGCGTGGCTCAAGGGATGGCATAGTCAGCCACGAGGTCGGTCCATTTATGTGACATAAAAAAGGTTTCAGAAACTCTGACATACAAGCCCATATAGCAGCGTGTTAATTTCTTTGTACAAAAAGGTGTAATTCATCACACACCTGCCCGTTGGGCACCTGCTGTCTTGCTTTGTTGTTGTGTCTGGTGCTAATTACACCGTTATTCTTGTGAATGTTCACACACAAAAATCTAACCAATATACAATCTGCTGCTCAACAGCTCGTGTTGTTATCAGTGCAGGTTTGTTTGATACTGACAACCATCATTTCATGCCCTTGGACTGCACTAAAATGTCATTATGCTTTTGCCCTTGCTGTGAGAAGATTCGGTCTCCTGCTTGCGCCCCGCACTGTGTGAAGTGAAAATATGAGACTGTCAAAATGACCTTTCCCCACGACTCACAGGGACTGCTCTAATTGGCACTTTTTATTGTTATCAACCGAGGCAAACAAAAATGTTCTCCTGTGTGCTGCTATGTTGCCATTTCATAAAAAAGACAACAACAAAAGAAAGGTATTCTGAAACGTCTGGTTAAAGATGAAATATAATATTGTAAGTTGCTCTTCATCGACCCGCGTAATGTCTTGAAGATAAAAATCCTCATGCCGGTTTATTTCACTACTTTCTCTTGAAACGATACAAGATCAATACCAAAGGAGGAAAATAAACGGTGTGCTTAATGGATATAATGTGTATAGCTATAATCGATCCCATCATGCAACACTATAAGAAAGGTCATACTTCACAAATAGTGAAGCTTCTCCTCAACCGTTCAATCAATACTGACATTTTATCCACAGAAATAGAGTTGGGGAGATATTGGGCTTCTGCACTGTAGCCAGTTCGCCAGGCATTTACTTCAAAGACAGACTGAGAAACTGCATATCTACCACAGATAATGCTCCTTAAACTGTCCTGAAATTAAATCTGTCACACATCCAGATCAGCTATTCCATTGTGTGCTTTTCTGTGTTATCTCGTGTGTCAGGTCATGTCGTGTGCATAATCTTGATTTTGGGTTCGGCGTCCTCAATTAGACGGCCGCTCTTAGCTCTGCTTTCGTTCGCCGTCACACCAGATGGACCCACAGATGGACACAGCGACGTTCTATTAGTCCATCGGCTCAGTCGGCAGCCAGCGCGTCATGCTTCGGTCTATCATATCTCTCCCTCCAAATCCCAGAATTAGATTTTTAGTTGCCTGTAAATCACAGATTCGTCGCCATCTCACATATGACAAACAATAAAACTGAAAGAGGCAGCGCGTGCTGTGACGCTCAGCAGATGTCTGACACCTCCAGCACGGCCACAAATGGATCCTGTTTTGTTTTGAGGGCTGTGATGCTTGTTAGTGTAGTGGAGCTGTGGAGTATGTCGGGGGCTCTGACAGGGTCAGGCGAATCTCTCTCTCACAGCTCTTACTATTTGGAGTGATGCCGGTGTCAGATCCTCCTCCTGCCTCCCGCTCTGCCGTGGACAGTTGGCATCCGCCGAGAGAATGACTGGAGAGATAGGAGCTTTCTGACCATTATTATCAGACAAATGTAGCCAGGGCTCAGTCTTGCGTAGCGGCATTTGATAGCTGCTTTTGCTTGGTGCTCCTTAGCGTTTATAGATATCAGCTTAGGGCATCTCTGAGGAGCAGAGCAATTCAACTTTCCCGATCACCTAGGGAGCAAAGGAGCACCGGCGTAGCCCCGGATCTTAACCTGATAACATCCATGATTTATCCTCTTCATGTCATGCTGCTAAAATAAAGTCTAGTGGGAGACAGCAGCCATGCCCTGAGCTGACAGCCCCACAGCTCATTTGGCTTTTGTTGCAGCCCGATCAGCTCTGATTACAGGGTGAGCTTCAAAGAGCATCCCAGACATGTAACCTATACTGTACTGGCAAAGAGAGGATAGCATGGAGTGCCACGAGTTGGAGAAGTTAAATGTAAATCTTGATCTTAGTCTATTTAAATATTCACACTATGCTACTAAAAAAGAAAAATAGCAACATTGCGGTGTATGAAAGGGGTTAATACTTTCACTGTCCATCAGTTTCAGCCATGAGTTAATGGAGCACATAACAAAACATTAAGCTCTGTGATAGGATGTTTCTTGTCAAAATGCACTGGGGGAGTCGTAGTTAACTTGTTCTCTGGTGTTTTTATGTACACAGGCTTTGAGTTTTTATCAAAGAACCCGATATTTTCTAACGCAGTTGTTCACATTTTGGACTGATGATTACACCAGGAGAGTTTCATGCCCATCTAAACTGTACAAACCATAGAATGTATATATAGATGAACGACGCGTCTCCACTTCCTCTCACTGTACAAAAGTGAAGCCAAAATATCCCGGATATGGGAGCTGCAATCTTGAGATTTTGACGTCATTTGGAGCCAGAGTCTGCGCAGAAAGGATCGGGGGGCTGGAGCCGCGGTATCGAGGTCCCGCCCACACACCCGCCCGAGCCGATCACGAGCCAACTAATTTAGGATCAAATTGACACATGTTCTATTACATAGACTCCTGACTCGAAAGTTAAAGTTACATCTCCTCTCTCGTACAATTTCCGAGCCTCCGGCTGCCCAACTACTTCACTCAGTGCAGCTGAGGCCACAGGTGTCAATCATGACGTCTCACACCCTTTTTTTTTAGCATCAAATATGTCATTCAAACCAAACTTATCATAGGGTGAACACTTAAACATACATCAGCATGAAAAGAACTACCTAAAATGACATAAACCATCTTTGGGGAAACATTTTTTGACGTTTACTTTGACTTTTTAGTTTGGCCCACGTCCCATTCCACCAACATGGAGGAGGCGGGCTTTATGACCTACACTGCAGCCAGCCACCAGGGGGCGATCAAGATGCTTTGGCTTCGCTTTTGCTGTCATGTCGTCCATCTTTATATACATGTGGTCTATGGTACAAACGCTCCAACTGTGAGTTATGTAACATTGTCTATGGTAAAAAAATAAATGGAATTTAGGGAATTAGGGGCATCCGAAATACCACCTTCCACTTTGCAACTCTATGACAATACTAATATGCTGGTGTTCAGCAGGTATAATGTTTATAACGTTCACCATCTTAGTTTATTAATTACGATAAAATATTTTAATCAATTGACAGCCCTAATGCTAACATTTGCTAGTTAACACTAAACACAAAGTAATGCTGATGGGAATGTCATTTGTTTTAAAGGTATTTGGTCATAAACCAAAGCATTCAACAGTTTAAAACCACCTAACCCACGGGGGACATGCATATCTGAACCAAATTTCATGGTGACCCATCCAATAGTTGGAAAGAAAGAGAGAAAGATGTCAAATGTTTACCTCATGGTGACGCTAGAGGAAAAGTCAGGGGATTATCAAAGTCAGTAGGGCTCATCCTCTGGGGATCATGAATGCCTGTACTAAATTTCATGGCAATCGGGTAAATATTTCAGTCTGGGCCAGAGTGGTGGAGCAACAGACACATAGCTGCTCTACCCTGTATACTAACCACAAACAAACTCGAAAAATATACAGAATCTAAAATAAGAAAGCATCACACAAATTAACAGTAATTACCCTACAACAACTCACTACACTATTTTTTTACACCGCTTAATAAAACCCGAAGCCTCACAAACAATCCCTGCTTCGTTTGCCACCTTGGAGAACAGTTTCACACATCAGTAAAAGACTGTATTTCAGTATTGCAAGTACGCAAAGGCCAACACCTGCAATTTAATATGTCTTGCTCTTTAATATCTGCTACTTCAGTCGTGCTGCAAACTTTGCCAGTTACATCAATACCAGTTAATAACCAAACCCTCGCGCATTTCTGTTCAATAACAAGGTAGGCTTTGATTCGTGGGCATATATACCGACACGGCCGGTTCAATTAAAGTTCAGGTCAAAACGTACGCCCAAATATTTGTACTGCTCTATCTGCTCAACACACATCAAATATTTCACAATGAATTACTCATGAATGGCTGTAGCCGCCTCGCTATCATCAGACGGCAGAGTGTAACTGCTGTGTCTGACAGATGAGCGGGACTTTGAGTGCTTAGCTGGCTCACAGACACAAAGTTTCATTGACAATCTGAGCCGAACGACTTGCGCAATGAACAAAGGCGTCGGCAGCGGTGGCAAGCTGATCACAGGGCTGCAGGGAGAAGAAAAGACAGGAAGAGACAGAGAAAGAAACAAAGAGAGAGTGAGAGAAGGAGACTGACATGTCTGTATAGTATCTTTGTTGCTCACTAGTGTCTGATCCTCTCGCTGTTGCTCTGCAGATGATGAAACTTCGTCAGCTGCAAATAATGCAGGACTTGCCATCTTCGGAGCAACTGGGGAACACTGACACTCTGGTTATATCCGTTCCCCCGTGAGGAAAACCCTCCTCTCCGTCACACTGCTGTCTCAATTATGCTGCACGTCACCGCTGCAAACCTCTCATTCAGTTCTTGTGAAGCGAATACTGCTCAAAGTCGGCCGTGTGCGGAGTCGTAACTGTTCAAGAGTGCTGAACAAACAGCCGGGCTGATAGATATAATATTGTGAAGGGGGCATGAAATAATCTTTGTTGCTGTTCTCGTGACACTTCACATGAGGAAACACAACACGGAAATGACTCCTCGTCCTCCCTATTCCTCCCTTGTTCATCTCCAACCCCGAGTAAAGCCACGGAATACACTTCATTTACTCTACTGTGGCTGCGCCTTTGTGACTCTCATGGGGAAGTGCAAAAGTTGCTTTTTTGCAGCTCAGCAGAAACTTCCCTACATTTTTTACTGCTCCTCTATATGCCTTTAATCCATATGTACCAGGGCTGTATCAGCAAACGTCAAAGTCACCACAGCAAGGATTTCTGAACGAGTTTATGAATTAGAATACTCAAAACTGCAAAAGGCAATTTCACTAGTGCAAATCAAGCGGCAACCTCTGGTGCTGAGATATGAGGCCGACGCGGAAGTGCCAAAAACTGCAGGTCGCTAGCTGCTAGCTGTCACCAGCGCCCGCCTCAACTCCACCGACGATCCACCACTTTGCCCATTTTTAGATTAGCTGGGAATTATGGTACATGTTCACATTGGCGTTTTTGGAGGGTTTCCCTCGCTTCCCAGCATTGCACGCTTGATTGGATGCACTAGGCACCTGATTGGATGAACACTTTCATTTGTGGGCTGCTGCTCCTAGCTTTCAAACAGGAACCAACATGGCGGCTTGTTTGGAAACTTTTTTCTTGCATATTACAAAAATAATTCACCGAAATGTGTTTCTAAAAACATTTTAGGTCAATTAATAGTCAATTAATCGATTAGTTGATTGACATAGAATTAGTCTGCAACTATGTTGCGAATCGATGAATCCTTTAAGTGATTTTTCAAGCAAGAACTCCAGTATCAGCTTCTCTAACAGGAGGATTTGCTGCTTTTCTGGGTTTCATATCATTGTAAACTGAATATCTTTGGACAGTCGGACAAAACAAGACACTTGAAGAGTTTCCAAGAGTCAGCTTTGGACTCTATAGGAAACTGTATTTTAATTATTTTCAGACATTACATAGACTGAACATTTTATACACCATTTTATTCTGACAATTTATAGACCAAACAATTATTTAAAAAATATAATTTTTAGATTAATTGATGATGGAAAAGGACTGAAACTAAAGCTTATTTTTTTTATAATTTATTATTGTGATTTTTTTCTTTATTAATCAATTAAGCATTTGGTCTATGGACTGCGCGAAAATTGTGAAATCATAATCAGTACTCATAATTACTTTAAGCCCAAGATGATGTCATTAAACCAGCGCAAAGATTCAATTCACTATATGATATGAAACAGAGAAAGGGAACAAATCATCACATTTGAAAAGGTAGAGGGTATTTTGGGTCATTTTTACTTGAAAAATGACTTAATAAATAATGAATTGATTATCTAAATAGTTAATTTTATGTTGATTAATTGATTATTCAACTAATTGTTGCACCTCTAAATGAAAATGATCATAGCACTACAACACATGCATAGAGAAATTGAGCAACTTATAAAGTGTTTGTAGAAACACGGCCCTCACTAAAATAATTTCACGGCTCACAGAAGAAATAACAAGGAGGTTTACACACTTCAATACAGTCGGTACAAACGGCTGTTTCCATGCACTTTATGTTTTCATCGTGATCTGTATAACGGTGAGACAAAGTGAACTGATTTGCTGCATCACTGTTTAAACCACAGCTGGCTAGGATGCATACTGCGGCTACCAACCTATTCTAATCACGGGTATTTATAAGCTAAAGCAATCTGTGACACAGAAAGAAAAGAAAATCAAAGGCTGTAATAGTCCTGCTACTGCTCTGAAACCAGCGTGCGAGCTCTGCCAAACTACCCGAGCCATGCTGCAGGCACAATATGCCACGAAGAAGCAGAGCCAAATTGTTTATCTAAACTGTTTTCAGTGAGAAGAATGGAGGGTAACAGTAAAAAGGCTGTTATAATTTGACCTCTATTCGATAACGGGGCCGAGGTTTTGCCAATTAAGTGGCCTTGGCATATGAGGATTTGAGGACAATATCTTTACACTTTCTCCCCTCTGGCATTTTCGCACGAAACACACTCCCAAACAGATTGATCTTGCCTCACAGGGGAGACTTTATGGTACCTGCTTACCAATTACTCGCATAGGCTTATTCCTCTGACACAGTCTGAGGGAAAACACACCGGATTGGCCGCTAGTCATGACAGAAAAGCTTAGTGGAGGTAAATTTGTGGGTTGGGAGAGCTGCCAGCTTCCAAACACGCACTGCACTCAGAGAGGCAGATTTACCGTCTGCGCTCCTCTACAGGCCTCGCTGTGTTTGTCCTGTCTCCAGTGGCTGACTGAAGACCTTGCTCGCCCAACAAAAACACTGTCAGAGATAGCTCAGCCAGCCATGAAATTGATTTTGTATTAACAAACAAGGGGATCTGTTTCTCCCATACTGTTAATCAAATCATTTCGAGGAATGAGGGGAAGATGAGAGTAAAATCATTAACTTCCAACAGTAAATCAGGTTCAGTGCCAACCTGTTGTCCCATTAACCCTGAAACCTGTTCAATAGCTAATTAAGGCAATTACTTCAGGCATGACACGCCAGTTAATCATGAATGACTAGCCCATTTATAGTGGTGGCTTCATTACCATTGGCAGCACTCACTGATTGCCCCTCTCATTCTCCACACACACACAGAAAGCAGTATTGAGGATAAAACGTGACAGTGGGTCTGTCTCCCACACATTTACAGGGCTATTACTGGAATGGATGGACGTATCAAAAAAAGTGCACTGCTAGTTGTGTGCTTGGATTCCCAATGCTCTATCTGGTGTCGTCTTCGTCTTTTGAGCGTCAATAACTTGGCCCCTGTTGAAAATGATTCTTTTCCAAAAACATCCATATAAAAGGGTTCGATATCATATAAAGTAAATAAATAAGGAATTATTAAATAAATAATTAAATAAAAAACTATATCAGAGGGACACCTGTTCTGTTATTTCTGTTATTTTATCAGTTTGTGTAATATGAAATAATTAGTTTATAAATTAAATATTGTATCATAGCTGATAAAAGACAATAACAATTACATTCTGATTACATTAGTAAACTATTTAACTGTTTATTATTGCACACATTGTAACATTTTATATACCATATAAAATGTTTGTTAATAATTATTAAATAATTAACATTTAAGAAATTGTTTGTAAAACATCTATAAACATTACAGATAGACCAGAAACCAATAATTAACCATTGACAAAGTATTACATACTGTATCTATTGAAATAATGTTTATAGATGCTTTACAAAGTATTTATTCACCGTTTAACAGGTATTATAATCATCAGTTGTAACTTTATAATAATAGTCAGCCAAATAATGATTATAGACGGTTCACAAACCAGTTATTAACCATTAACAATGTGTTACAAGTGTCTATGTAATGTCTATAGATGTTTTACCAACAATTTCTTAAAGGTTTACGAATCATTTCATAAACACTAATAAAATAATGATATGTATAGTATATAAAAAGATTAAAATGTGTACAACAATAAACTGTTAAAATAACTAGCATTACTAATAATTAGTAAACATTATTAGTTATAATTTCATAGTTTGTTAACAGTGAAATAACATACATTTTAATTAACTATCATTATTATTATATTACAATACTATTGTTATTATAAAGTGTTATTGATTGAAATTTAGATTGAATCTAATAATTCTACGGTCCTAACGTACTAAGGCTATTTAGTGAAAGATTTGTTTTATCAATCACACAGAGAGAAGATGTTATATGACAAAGGTGCTGTTGTACACTTGCTAAATTCATGCTGCCAGGAATTTGATGAGAGCAAGTTTTAAAGGAGTGAAGAAGAAGGGCAGACAAACCTGGGGCCGACATTTTGCCCTCGCCCTCTGTCACTGTCTATCCAGAGCTGTCCGCGGTGCTGAACAAGACTTCAGTCGCTCTCTAACAGTGTGATCAGTGTGCCCTGACACCTTCCTTGTCAGCAGTTCCCATCCCACCCCGCTTGAGGGACTGACTCTGACAGATAGCGGCGTTGAGAAAGGCCCTTGTAGTGAACTGTCCTGAGTGCGAGTATTGATTTTCCTGTTTGTCTCCCCTGACTGCGGCAAGGTGGAGGCTAGCTGAAATGACTCCCTCCGCTCTGAGGCCCATTCCTCTCAGCTCGCCTCAGTCCCCTATAAAGACAAGCCATACTGTTGCCTGATTCTAGTGCATATGTGCAAGGTCATCTGCTGCAGAGTATTCAAGCTGGTCAGAGGCCGCTCATCCTCTCGCTGTTAAATGTCACTCTCTCCCCTCCACTGCACATCAATAACTGGCCCTGGCACTGCCGACGGACACCCCTCTCGGTTGTTCCCTTTCCATTTGCAGCCATGAATATAAATTTCTGGACGTCCTGCCACTCTCATCAACACAAGGGGGAATTTCATTCTGCTACCGTTCCACTGAGCTGAGGCCTCCAAATGCTGGGTGACATTAAAAAGCTTGCAACTGTATATTTCCCTGTAGCTCTCACTTTAAAAAGAAAAAAGGAAGAAAAAAAAAAAAGAAGCACACCTCAAATAACACACTGCTGGCACAGCTTTGACTTTGATCTACTTCGCCAGACAACAAAGCAGACAAATTTATTGCTGTGATTGCAAGTGTGGTGCGTTAATTAAAAACAGCAGTGGTTACCCTCGCTTAGACGTTGTTTGTCTTCTTAATGTGACAAAACACAGCCGCTCATCAAAGCCGCGTATAAACAGGCGTCTGTTTGCTCTAACTTATCAAGCATCGGCGCTAAGGTCCTGAGGGAGAGTGTGGTTGTGTGCCTTCGCTTTTAAACAATTATACCAGGAGTCAGACATGTAACCTCGCTCGGTCACACTTTCCATTTCAATGTAAATGTCAGACGGATACATCTTGTGCAAAGACTCCCCTTGGACAAACTCCAGAGCGCAGATTTTCACGTTCCATTCATACAGTGGCGACAGATTAGATTCAAAGAGAATAACAGGCATAAAGTGATGTTAATTAACAGACTATATATAATAACCTCCTTATGGCTCCATCCGAGAGGAAGCTCCTTCCCCAGCTGAGCTCACACAAACTGATCCAAAATGAAGCTGTGAATCAACACATACCTGCACACACTCAAATGCACCTGCAATTATACAAATCTCATATGCTGCTGAACGTTCTCCAACTTATCATCTCTTCAATAATTGTAGCTTTCAGTGTATATTAAGCTTTTACTTTAGCTTTCACTCAGGACAACAGGAGAGCCCCGCTTGCACAAAGGCACATTATTTCACAGCCTTTAAACACAACCCCCTGCTGGGAAAACCATTATCAAGGCTAATGTCAGTTGTTAGAGGGTGTGAGTGCAGCCTGTGCATGTGGATCCTGGGAGCCGGTAATCAGGGAGAATGTTATGTGGAATTTAAAAGTTTAAAAACCTTGTGCACAGTCTAGAAAAATTGCTCTTTAGTTAACTCGGGATGGGGGCTTCGTGATCACGGCCAAGAAGAAACAAGACGCCTGTGGAAGTATAAAGAAGCACGAGCTTTGAGCATCGATTCATCTTGTAACCTTCCTTTCTAGTTCACACAAGGTTATCTCTTTAAAGAGTCAGAGTAAGTGTCATCCCCCATGGAGTATGATTTAAATCATCAAAAATCATTTGTCAAAAGAGCAACGCATTCGCACTACCAACTCGTCAAAAATACCGCCGCTGGGTCGGTGCCCCTCGGTATCGCAGACCGACGCATGGGGTACCCATCTTGCGGCACCAAGGCACTTCATTGGCCGATCAAGAGAGGAGTGCAAGCACACATTCCTGGTAGATTACTCTGCAACGTGGCACCCGATTTGACTGTTATCATTAAATGTAAGCCTCATAGATGTGGATCATTAGGGGCTTATTAAGTCGTCAAAGTGAAAGTAAAAAACAACATGTTTAGGTTTAGGCAACAAGACCACTTACTACGGTTGCTGTCGTCTTCTTTTATTCAGTTGTTCGGTGATCGACCATGTGAATTGATGATAATAACCTACTAGTGGGTGTAGCAGGCCCCTTCTGACCCACATCTATGAGGCCTATAATGACTGATAACACACATTTAATGGCCTGATAGCAGTCCAATCAACTGAACGTGAACAACGTTTTCTACCTTTGTTGCATCGAAAGATAAAATGAAATGTATTTTATCGTCTCACCTGTGTCTGAAACAACAAACCAGCACCAACGTAGCCACTTGTTTTAACGCAGTGCTGTTTTAGGAGCTAGATGCTTGCACTCCATGATGTGACACCAACACCACACAAGGCAGTGACATTGGATGAGGTAAAAACAACAACAAAAAAAGCCCACAAAGGGCTTCCGAAGGACTTATCCCAAAGTCTCTTCAAACCCCTCCTTTCCTCTTTATTCTTTGCCTCTTACTTTTTTCTGTGGAACATCCCCCCTCTTACAGAGAAAATGGATGTGGTAGCGCTCAACAAGGCTGCTTTTCGTGGACCTGGATGGATTGCATGTAAGCGATGAGATTGGTTTCAGTGTTCCCCGTGGACTGAAGCCTTTGGTGTTTGGTGATAAATGCCTCCTGTGTGGTAATACAGTGTGATTAACGGACACAGCCCAAAGCCTGATCCCTCCTCTCCTTCCTCACCGCACCTGAATCAATCATCTACATGGAAAGGCCACAGTCTGGAACAGCTGCTTAGAGCTCAGCTCTCTCCTTTCACTCTTTAGGACAGACATTTTTTTTTGCCCTTACAAGAGAGAGAATATACAGGGGACCCCGTCATGTATGTCCCGTGGAATAATTTGACGTAGCCTGTTCGTTACACATCTATAGTCTTAGCCATGTGAAAGAAGAACACTAGAGAAATTTATCAAATAACGCTGCATCCTCAATAATCATCATATCTTATATGCATGTTTTGTTATATCAGTAAAAACAATTAAATCCCTATAAACCTATAGACCTTTGTTCCACCCACTTCCAAACCATCCAGAGAACGAATACATCCGTCCACTCTTGTAACGCTGAGGTGACAAGGCAGGTTGAATTTAAAACTCGACACATGGCTCCACACTGAGCAGCCCTGCATGATCAGATTTGATATTACGGCCGACATTAAAAAAAGGCTGCGACAGCAGTTTTACAAATAGCCGTGAAACCGTATCATTGGAGGGGAGATTATGGCAGTGGCATAAGCAGTCAAATCAATCCCTGAGTATTTCTGTGCAAGTCGATAGAGGATACAGGTTAGGCCCATTAGTCATGTTGGCACCCTGCATTGCATTCCCGGGCCAGAAACGACCCTGCAACTTCTCTGCACGTTGTTGCTAAAAGCTCACAAATTGGCTTTTCGCAGCACACTGGCTTTTATAGGTGTGTAATGTATGTCACATGGCATTAATATGCATTGGTTTATGCTCCATCTTGAAATATTTAACAAAGGCATAATCTGCTTCTTGATGACTAGCGAGAGGGAAAAGCCATTTGCTGATAATTCATACGTAGTGTTCAAAAGGAAGCACTCAAAGACACTTCACATTGTTCCTCCCTCCGTAACTCGTTATGATTCACAGACATGCCTTGCATTAAAAGCAAAACAAAATGCCTCCAGTGTTGGGACGATTTCCTCTTCTCTCACCGGCCTCGAGAAGAAAGTAAATAAATCCGCAGCTCCGATTCCCTACATGAGAGGGGAGGCTTACACAGAATGATGAATGAAGCAAAGTCCAGCGTCCGTAGCAGAATGGGGACTGATGAGAAGTTAAGTGATCCCTGGATTTGCAAGTGGGATTCAGAGCTCTGTGTTGTAGCCATTCGTCTGGCACCTCGAGAGGGCCGACTCGCATTGAGGGACATCGGATTCCTATGATGAGGTTGATGTGCTGTATCGCAACACGTGCTGGGACATAATGCTATTTGTTCCACACCAGCACTCTGTGATGCCACAAGATGTTACTCTACTCTCTAGTGCCGTGCCGTTGTTAGGACAGATTTTCAATCCATACTTATTATACTGAGGCCTGGGACCCAATTTATACTGCAATATATTGTAGGTGGTGGTGAACAGAAATTGATCTAAAGAGGGAAATCCTTTTCCAGTGGGAAATAAACGATTGTTCAGTCGGCTTAACGTACAACAAAACACATCATGTCTGATGTTCTCTGCCTTTATACTAATCACAAAATATAGAGGGTGTTAAAATATTTGGGCTGTCAATCAATGAAAATATCTAATCACGATTAATCGCAAATTAATACAGATTTTTTATTTGTTCAAAATGTACCTTTAAGGGAGATTTATCAAGTATTTAATACTCTTATCAGCATGGGAGTGGACAAATATGCTGCTTTATGCAAATGTATGTATATATTTATTAGTGGAAATCAATTAACAACACAACAATAACAAATATTGTCCAGAAACCCTCACAGGTACTGCATTTAGCATAATAAATATGCTCAAATCATAACATGGCAAACTCAGGTCTAACAGGCAACAACAGCTGTCAGAGTGTCATTGTGTCTTGACTTTGACTTCAAAACTGCATGTGATTATCACAAAGTGGGCATGTCTGTAAAGGGGAGTCTTGTGGGTACCCATAGAACCCATTTTCATCACATATCTTGAGGTCAGAGGTCAAGGGACCCCTTTGAAAATGGCCATGCCAGTTTTTCCTCCCCAAAATTTAGTGCAAGTTTGGAGCGTTATATATCCTCCTTCCTGACAAGTTGGTATCACATGGTAGGTACCAATGGATTCCTTAGGTTTTCCTAGTTTCATATGATACCAGTATCGTCACCCAGCTTTAAAACTGAGCATAAATGTGATGTAATGGTAATGCATTAGTGGCGTTAATCAAATTTGCGTTAACTTTGACAGCCCTGTAATTAACGATAGATGTGAATTCCTAAATTCTAAAGAGTTGTTTTGTTATGTAATTAATATTGTTTCATTAGATTTAAGGCTGCAACTAACGATTATTTTCATTATCGAATAAATATGTCTATTATTTTCTTCGATAAATAGATTATTTATACTATAAAATGTCAGAAAATGGTGAAAAATTTTGATCAGTGTTTCCCAAAGCCCAAGATGATGTCCTCAAATGTCTTGTTTTGTCCACAACTCAAAGATATTAATTTTACTGTCATACAGGAGTAAAGAAACCAGAAAATATTAACATTTAAGTTCAAAAATTCAAAACATTTCCCAAACCGATTAATCGATTATCAAAACAGTTTGCGATTAATTCAATAGTTCTACAACTACTCGATTAATTGTTGCAGCTCTGGATTGTTTTATATTAAATTATATATTGAACATTAATGAAGACAAGTGTCTGTCTGATGTTAATCATGTACACTGCTGATCAAATATCTATAATGATTTTGTAAAATAAAACAGAACCAAGCACCTATTTATAAATGCAGGAATTTAAGAGGCAATCTGGACTGCAATCTGTTCAGTGAGATTATTCAAATCTCTCTCGCAGCAAGTCTGACTGATGCTGCAGCACGGGGAAGATGCAGAGGACACCAGCAGTAAAGATTTTAGTGATTGAATATATTCTATGGATTACCAGTTTATTATATACATACATGTCGTCGCTGATTTTGGTATATCTTTACCTCAATGCTCCCTGTAGGGAAGCCATTCTGAAGTGTTTAATTTTGATATTTTTCCCCACATCGCCAGCCAACACAGCCCACAACAACACCCAAACATCGAGGGCTTTATCCCATCAAGAGACGCTGGGGGTGCACACCCTCGCAAGCGGAGATTAGTCCGTGTGAAGGTGACTCTACCTGTGCTTACACTTTTAAGTGTGCCAGGTGCTCAGTCAACCTCTGAATTCAAATTGGGCGAGCGGCGTGAGGCGGGCGGCCTCAGCGAGCCTCCCCACAGTATAACTTACCTGTCACCGGCTCGCCCCAGATAAGGACAGATGACCTTTCTCCAGGTTGTTATAATAAATCATCTCCAGAGGCGGTTATTCCTGGCGCGGCCCTCTCGTCAGGCCTTACAGGTATCAATTGAGAAATAACACAGCCAGGCACCTCCTCTGCTGCCATTTTCCACATGTTTGACATGTCAATCTGTCAAGTAAAGACACGGGTATGAACAAAACCGATGCACCCACACAGGCAAGGACGTCCTTTTATATGAATTGACAATGAGGCTAACCAGGGGGCTATTTCACAAAAGCAGATTTAAGAAATCCAGGATAACAGAGAAGGCGAGCTGGTCTAGTTAGTGCATCCTGTCTTAATAGGTTTCACGTTAGCCAAGCCAGGCTGAGGAGGTGCGACTAAGTTGAGCCAGGTGTAAGTAATTCGGATAGATGCGTGTTCTCTCTTTTCTTCAACAGACCACGAGGTAGATCATAGATTTACCGATGCTGAAATGGATCCGCGTTCCGCGTACTTTAAACCCATTGAAAAACATCTACTGATGGAAGATTTCGACGAAGTAAAGCATGAATATGTAAAAAGGCGACACGGCCGTCGGCTGCTGTAATAAAACTGAAACCGTCATAATTATACCATTCAAGGAGTTTCTTGTCTCTTTGCCTTAAAGCTGCAGTAGGCAGCATGCTTTTGGCATCATTTGGCAAAAAATCCATAATAACCTTTGAGCATATTGTAATTCAAGTGTTCTGAGAGAAAAACTAGACTTCTGCATCTCCTCATGGCTCTGTTTTCAGGCTTTAAAAAATCTAACCCGTGACGGGAGACTTTGGCCAATCACAGGTCACTTCAGAGAGAGAGCGTTCCTATTGGCTGTGTGTCACAAACTTTCTAATTTTACAGCTAAACAGTACACTACAAGATGTTTCTGAAAACATTTGAGGTGAAAAATAAGCATTACAGTAACAGAATATTGATTCATATTTGATCAGCGCTGCCTAGTTTTTTTAATCATATTTGCTCCATTTCTACCAACTGCTGCTTTAAAAAGTGGAGTGGTGGAAGGAAATATGTTTTTCAGGAAATTTAGCATGTAGATTAATTACAAACACTAATCCACAATGCTAGAATATTACAACCATTATATATATATATAAAATAATAACATTGCGTTAGACATGCTTACAGTGTGCATTGGAATAAACACTTATCTTTCTAATTTCCTCAATGTCTTTCTTTTTATCTCCATATGTGATTTTAAAGGTCCACTCTTTTTAAATAAATCAATGCAGAGGTGATAAGTGTGTAAGGGAATGGACTTTTTTTATTTGATATTTGATTTTCACTTCTGCAAACATGTGCTGTACAGACATCTAAACAGTTTGTGAATTCTGTAAAACACATATCAATTAGCGCAGCAGGAATTGTGCATGGTCGGAGTGACTGAAAAGATAACGCACCAGGATTAATCAAGCCTGGCTGTTAGCCTGGTCTGGATCAGGCTAACTGCACAGAATAAATCTCCATGGTAATTTATGTGCCACTGCTTTCATGAAACCAAGTTACGTCTAAAATGAGTCAGAATAACTGGAAAATCCCAGCTTAATCTGCTATCTAGGTTTTGTGAAACAGCCTCCAGGTCTGCCTTGTTTACATGATTGTTGAACATTTTGTTTCTGTTCATTATTTTCTATGTTCTCTTGCAGTGATTCTTGCTGTAATCATAATATATAGCACACATTTTATTGGGTCTTATTGGGTGACACTTAAAGCTAAACTGGTTAAAAGAGCCAGCCAAATGTTTTTGCAACACAGCACAAAAAGGCTGTATAAAGCCAACAACCAGTGTCTTCAAAGCAATATTCATGAACTCGCTGATCAGGCAGCTCTTGATCAGCAAACACTAAAGAATTTATGGTGAAAATCTTCAAGTTTTGCACAATTACTTTTTTTTATGGACTGTTTATACTAGAGAACTAGAATGTTCTTTTCTCAATTAGAGTGAAAACAGAGCCAAAGTTAATTGCCCCTCTGATAATAGGAGCATTTGAGCAGGCCTCTTGGGGACATTAAACACCGAATCTCTGAATCGCTGCACCAGCTGACTCATTCTCATCACACTGATGACTGCATTTAACTAAATCAGTGTGAGGTGCTTTGCTTCTCTTCTTTTTTACTTCAGTCTGGGGTGTGATCTCACACTGATCAAAAGCTGACTGGGAAGTAGGAGTTCAGCGCCGCGACAGCACGCCAGGGATCTGAGAGCTCATAAAGGCACGCGGCTCAGCGCTAGAACAAGGCATTCATCATATGCGATGGCATGGATCAAATTAAGAAATCAACATTTCTGACTCGAGCTGAAACAGTTTAACGGCTGAATCTTCACAGTGCCATTCCTTTCAGTGAGGAAATTGTGCCGTAAAAATAAAGCAAATGTGCTACATTGCAGTGATTCCACATTTCTTTTCCACAGGAGGATCTAAGTCTACCCAAACCAGCTTCCAGAAAACGGTGACACGAGGGTCCTTGCCAGCCACTCGACCAAATGCCACACTTTAATCACACTATAAGAGCTGAATCAGACAATTGGAGATTCATATTTGCCGGACCAGCAAGTATTTGACAGCAGCATCAGAGAAGCTACAAGTCTGCTCTGGCAAGCCGCATGGCTTTCATTACCTAGAGTGGCTTTTAGAGAACGCCGGTAAGCTCCATCCATACTACATCTCGAACAGCTCCAAGCCAAATGGACAATGACAAATATCCATAACAAGACAGACACATGCAAAGCTTTTCATTTTTCTCCAAATGCAAAAATTCCAGAGGCCTATAAGGGCTCAGTTATTCAATCAACGTGTACTGAACAATGATGTGTGAAGACAACTTGGGCCTCCCTGTTTGGCGCATCATGTATCAAGCTGCAGATTTCCGCATGGAACTGGGACACTAATCCCCTTTCCAATAGAAGAGACATCACATGGCAAAAAAAAAAAATTATAATCTTCCTAAAAGTGATTAAAAACTTCTTAAAACTGGGTACACACTCACACAAAGTACTACACATCTTTACTAAGATAAGCATTGTGTGATAAAATAAGAATTGCAGAGAAGATCCCAGAGATTGTAGTCAGTGGCAAAGATTATTTTAACTCGTAGGTCCTAGTTTGTCACATAATCGGAATATAATGTCTTCCATCTTTTTTTCTTCCTTTTTCAAGCTGTATTAAAGTAAGCAGTGAAAAAATAAATGATTTCATCCTAAAAATCTAACCCATGTTATACTTTCAACTTCTACAGCCAACTTTCTGTATTACACCCTTTTTTAACTTAAACATATCACTATTTATCTAAACCTGCAATAATACATTTTTGGCCACTTGCAGGACGTACAACAAGCTGTAAACACAGCATTGACATTATAAAGTTAAGATGAGGAATGTGATTAGGGCTGCAACTAATGATCATTTTCATTGTCGATTAATCTGTTGATTTTTTTCAATTACTCGATTAGTTGTTTGGTCTATAAAATGTCATAAAATGGTGAAAATTGTTGATCAGTGTTTCTCAATGGCCAAGACGACGTCCTCACATGTCTTGTTTTGTCCACAAATCAAGTTAACTTTCATAGAGGAGTAAAGAAACCAGAACATATTCACATTTAAGAAGCTGGAATCAGAGAATTTAGACTTTTTTTTCTTAAAAAATTACTCAAACTGATTAATCAATTATCAAAATAGTTGATGATTAATTTAATAGTTGACAACTAAACAATTAATCATTTCAGCTCTAAAATATATTAATATTGCAATACTTTAATCAGTGGGCCACAGGCTTAATCACCAGTGTGTTACTTCATTCGCCGATAGTGACAGTAATTTAAATCGAAATCTTCAAGATTATTACTTTAAAGTTGTTTATTTGGCATTTCAACACTGAATAAACAGTGTAACTAATAATAATAGTCAGTTTATTATTGCCAGGAAGCAGGACTTTAAATGATTAAACATAATAATAATACTAATACTACTACTACTTCTAATATAAAAAAATATATATATTTATATAGCGCTTTTCAAGAACTTAAGGGCACTTTGCACAGCTAAAATGATCATGAACGAAACAAACATTTTTACTAGGGCTGTCAATCGATTCAAATATTTAATCACGATTAATCACGATTCTCCATAATTAATCGCGATTAATTTCAAATTAATTTTTTATTTTGCAAAATGTACCTTAAAGGGAGATTTGTCAAGTATTTAATGCTCTTATCAACATGGGAATGGACAAATATGCTTGCTTTATGCAAATGTATGTATATATTTATTATTGGAAATAATTTAACAACACAGAAAAAAATAAATACTCAAACTGGTTAATCAATTATCAAAATTGTTGGCGATTAATTTAATAGTTGACAACCAATTGATTAATCAATTAATTGTTGCAGCTCTAAATGTGATTGCAAACAGCTGGCTGCTTACACATCCAGCAGATATGGAGCAGCATAAGCATTTATTTGGAGACATAGTTCTGGTCACCTGATAAATGTATGATCAATATTCACTCTCTTGAGGGAAGTAACTTCCTCTTTAGCTGATAAATGCTCCACTAATAGTATCAATCATCTAGTCAAGCATTAACTTCTGAGCCCTAACCAACAATCTGAGGTGGTTAAGTTAAGCATCACCTCTCTCTCTTTTGCAGAAATATGATATCAGTATTGCATGATGACAACCAGCATCAGTAAATGTAATAACTTTAGAGTACAATAACAAGATTTTTAATTGGATGTAAGAGTACAATTTAATGAACTGAAAATGGACAACTGTGTTATGAATAGGGAATACTGGCTGCTCTGCTTTACTTGGAAATGTCTTAATGTTAGCTAAGTCTTTCTGCATGGAAACTGTTCAAAGTTTCTATTCTATTAAAAAGCACTCTTTTCCTTCTGCATATAGTCTTTTGAATCACATTTAATGACTTCCTTGACCATTTTCATTTTCTTTGTCATGACGCTGAACAAGTGCTTGACATATGCTGTTGCACTCTCCGCAGAGGTAACACTTAATTATCAAACCAACTGGATTACTGCTCAGGCTTGCCAGCAATGACGACTTGAATTAATGACACATGAAAAGCAATCTCCGCGCCCTGGAAGTCCAAGGCCTGCAGGGCACCCACACCTCCACACATAATAAACACCCTATCACTGTGATGAGCACTTTGCCTCCTATATCTGAAGATACGACCAGAACTGTAAATCTGCTCAACTTTCCTCCTTCGAGTTCATCTGTGTCTGGAGGGCATCCATTACCCTGCTGCTTTACTGTGTCTCATGGAGGTTGTGCGCTTTCTCTTTTTCACTGAGCGAGAGGCTTCAGAGTACACAGAAGAAAAAGTCCATAAAGAGAATTTATCAATTTACTGGTAATACTGTATTTAAAAGTTTAAAATGTGAGCTACAGTACCGTATAGTCTTAACCCTCTGAGATGCAGCTCAGCACTGTGTCAAATCACTCCAAAATACCACATTAAGACACCAAGACCTTGAGGAACACCATAGAAAAAGCCATGCTGTGATTTGCTATCAAAAACTTTTGACAGCATTTTTCGGCGATTGGATGGCGAACACTTTTATTTTTCTAAAAAGTGCTCAGACACCCCCTTATTGTCCATCCGGCTAGGAAAGCCATCCATCCTCAGAATGCCCTAGGTCTCTAGTTTGTGGCTCCAAAGTTTCATGAGGCTGTGATTATCCTAGAGGTCACCACAGGTCATTTTATACATCGAGGTCAAATTTAAAAAAGAAATGGCTCCTATGGGGACTAACATCATCACACATGAATACAATTGGTCTCATTGGATCCACAAGAGTCTCAGCTTTACAGTGATACCCAATTTATGCAATTCCAAGACTGTTTAGAGACCCCAGTATGCAGAAATATTCAGATACACCATTTTAGAAAAGGTGAAAATAACACATTTACACTGCATTCAAAAAACTGCATGTGATTATCATAAAGTGTGCATGTCTATAAAGGGGAGACTAGTGGGTACCCATAGAACCCATTTTCATTCACATATCTTGAGCAGTGGCAGCACATGGGCCCTGTGTGCCAATGACCCACCCACGGCTAATTTGACGTAGCCTATTTTTTTACACTTCTATAGTCTTAGTTATGTGAAATAACAGAAAAGAAATGTATTAGACAAATATTAAAGGAGCAATGTGTAACATTTATGGGGATCTATTGGCAGAAATATAATATAATATTGATAAGTATGTTTTCTTTAGCGTATAATCACCTGATAATAAGAATCATGTTTTCGTTACCTTAGAATGAGCCATTCATATCTACATAGGGAGCGGGTCCTCTCCGCGGAGCTGGCCTCCATGTTTCTACAGTAGCCCAGAACGGACAAACCAAACACTGGCCAGTGATTAGAGTGTGTGTGTATGTGGGAAGTGAGTGGGGAAGTAAGAGAGAGAGAGCGGCGGCGATGACGGCGGGAGCGAGTAACGTTATTGATTCCAGCCAAAGCAGGAAAAATTAACAGAGTTTGGTTTGTCCGTTCTGGGCTACTGTAGAAACATGGCGATCACTAGGTAGATATAACTCTATATATAATTCAGGTGATTTTACACTAAAGAAAACATAGTTATTAATATTATATTCCATTTCTGCCAATAGATCCCCCTAAATGTTACACACTGGTCCTTTAAATATGTATTAAACATGTTTGCAGATTCTAAGAGTGCCCATTAAGTGCCCAAATATTGTGTAATAAAATGAAGAATCTACATCAGTGTTGGCAAAATGTAAAATATAACTGCTGTCTGCAAGTTCAAGGTCACCTGTGTTGGGCTGGCAAAGACTCCCTCCCACATGCCGAGACAGGGAGATGCCCAACATTGGGAGATGTCATGTGCAGGTAGTTGATAGAGTTGCAGCATTATTGGATGATAATATATATCCGTTGTAACAACCATATGGCAGACAAGGCTTGCAGTGGTCCTTCACCAAGTCACCATAGTGATGCGGTGTTCAAACTAATTGTAGCTGAACCAAACAGACAAAGAACATCATGCACACCTCGGCACTTGATCAATTGTAGGTCTGTGAGATGTATTTTGTGGGCATTGTCTCACCATGAAGTGTGTGCCTCCCCTTTATATTTCATTATAACTTCTCCCTTCCCCTTTGTATGATCTCAATAAAGTATTATTAAGGAGTGTAGTAGATAGAGTGAGACATGCATGGTTCAATGATCCGAGCTGTAACTGGTAACGACCACGCAGTAATTGCAGCCCTCTCTGCATCACTTATTATGAATAAAATATGATGTGAGGTGTTATTCAGCAAAAGATTAGGGCACGTCATTGGTGTGCCATGTAAGTAATAACAGTCTATTACCGCTCCCGTAGGATTGGTGTAGAAACTAAGGGAATGTGAATATGTTATTTTTTATGCCTGGTAGAAAAAACATAATTAGCTTTAATAGTTTTGTAATACCCGCCATTCATTGGGTACTATTCCAACTAAGCTAGAGTAACCAGTAATGGTGATACTGGTGATCCAAAAAAAACTGGGACATAACCAGGCGGAGGTAGAAGGAAGTTAACGCTTTTATTGTTGTAGTCTGATTAACGTGACCTCATACCCGTTCCGTATCCGTCAACCAAAACAAACCGGCCAAAACGACAAAGTAGAAAACGGCGGAGGGTCTTTGTGGATACGCCCTCACATTTTAAATCCAAAGTGGTAAACACTACACATACAGTAAAGTATGGAAACACTATGGGTTTACAGTAGTTGCCAATTTGTGTTCTATATACACAACTTAAGATAAAAACCTTGATGACGCAGTGATCTAAACATCATTATCCAGAATCACAGCAGAGGACATCCTCTGTCATTGCTACATACTGTAGGCACATCTCTCTCTCTCTCTCTCTCTCTCTCTCTCTCTCTCTCTCTCTCTCTCTGTCTCTCTACGCTTCATCAAAGAGCGCCCATACTGTACTCGTGTTTTGGCTTTGGTCTCTTTGTACTTCTGAACTGAGCATTCATTATGCATAAGCAACAAGAAAGCTGCTAATGAAGATTTTATAATTGATAAAAACTGCAGCATCAGCATATGCATAACATTACCATGAGGCCACAGTTAAAAGGGGAACAACTAACATGAAATGAAACAGGGAAAAAAGCTGTACAGTCCAACACTTTAAAGACTTAAAAAATGTATATCAATTGTATTGGTCTGAATGTTTATAGCCTTTATCCAAATCATAAATGAATGTACCTGCTAAATATGTAGAGAGTGGATGAGGCAAGAAACAAGACTCCAGGGGAAACAAATAAGCATGTTTTAGTGTTGACTGCCTCAGATTCATGAATTCAAGTCAATTTTGTTTTGTATTTTCAAATCCAACTTGAATTTCTAACAACACATGTGCCAAGCTGTGTTTTTGAATAAAGCTGAAGGCACAGAAACAAGGATTTGCAACTACTGTAGAAAACTAGAGGTATGCACTCTCGCACAAACGCACATTATGCAGGCTGAAATAGGAGCAGCATTTTTAGAGAGATATGTGCTTATTACCAGAGTTTCACAAATAGTTTTTAGCCATTAGCATTTGATTGGTTTAGCTTTGTGATTAACAGTGTTTCCCCCTTATTTATCATGTGTATTTGTTGAACTGGGTGGTGTGCAGGGATAAATAAAGTTGTATTGAATTGAACTGAATAGAATTAAGGAATCCAGGTAAGGGGAAAAGGTATTTTGGCTTTATGCCTGACAGTTCATGAGTCATGGTGGCCCTATTCACACCAAAACATTTTTCCTTGGCCCATGACATAAATTTTCATCCAACTCTGTTTTGTACTATTTGAGATATCTCGTAATTAACAGAGAGGCAGATAAACAAACAGAGCTGGACTCATAACCTCCATGGCAGAGGTAATAACAAGACTCTGATGAATTAAAAATAAATATGAATATCTGTAGTGAATTCATAAGTAATGGGCTGGCTCTTGATCGTTCTTGAACTCAAACAAATATAAATAATTGATGTTCCACCAAAGTGAGACATTGCTTTGCTACATTTCAAGGAATCAGTGAAAGGAGGAGAGATATATGAATAAAATTCAAATCAGTTCAACACCACTTCAGTGGTATTAAGTCATCAAAACACCACATTAGAAATGTTGTAAGCTAAAAAAACTCTTAATTCAGCCAACAATTCTTGTCTCGTCCAGCCTCTATAGACACATATTGTCAGAGCCGGCCCCAGGCATTAGGCAGTATTGGCGAATGCTACGGACACCGTCCATCCATAGGCGCACCCCGAATGAGGGAAGACATTTTTTTTTTATAACTTTTACTATTTTTTACTAATAATATTTTAATACTATTATTTAGAAATATTACAAAAAAGCCCACAATAACATAAATATGGAACGTATTCTCATATAACGCTTTGTATGATATCTTACAAAAAAGTTCTTCCTCCATTTTCGTTCGTTTTACTACGAATGTCCAGCAACACGTGTCAATTTCTGCTCGTTACATGCACACAGTCTTTTAAAAATAAACTTCCGTCTTCACAGGAAACAACTTGGTTAGGCTTAGGCAACAAAACTACTCAGTTAGGTCTAGGAAACGATCAACTTCATTAGGTTTAGGCAACAAAACCACTTAGTTAGGTTTAGGAAACGATCGACTTCATTAGGTTTAGGCAACAAAACCACTTAGTTAGGTTTAGGAAACGATCGACTTGGTTAGGTTTAGGCAACAAAATTACTCAGTTAGGTCTAGGAAACGATCAACTTCATTAGGTTTAGGCAACAAAATTACTTAATTAGGTTTAGGTAACAAAACTACTTAGTTAGGTTCAGGAAAAGATCGTAGTTTGGCTTAAAAAAAAACCCTCTGGAAGTGGCGTTGCTTAACTACGTAAGTTACATAACCATATCATGAATAAATGAACGTTGACTTCTGATTTCACATGGGACATGAACGCCTCTCTCCTGGGCAAAAGTCCTGTATTTTTTGACCCACCCCAACCTCCTCCCTACGTGGCGTTCGCTGCTCTTTGTATTTCTGGGTTCACGATTATGTGACAAACTGATTTTGTGGGATATACACAAATTACAGTTCATTACTTTTCATATGTATAGCTACGAACAGTGTAGCTTAAGGTCCTATTTTCTGGGTTGCCCGCAGCATCAACCTAATAAATAGCTAGAGTTAACGTCAGTTACTCCCACCTTAAATTCATTAGGGAACGTTGGAAGAAGCATTCAGTTGTTTGGGGAATAACCTACAACATCATTTTGAGAAATACAGTTTTTCTTTGAAGTATGATCTGCATAGCTTAATTTCAAGGACATAAATCTACACAGCTTCTGTGTGAGTGTATGAACACAGTGATTGGTTTGCTGCTATGCAGGGGGCACCAGCTAATATCTTGCCTAGAGCACCAAATTGGTCATGGCCGGCTCTGCATACTGTAAAGAGATGCTGACATTGTCAACAGCAGCAACACATTACAAAAAGGATAACCCTGATTAATTCTTCTCATTTCTTCAACAAAACTTCCAGTTTCCACCCCTGTGTTTCAATGCATGTCAACCACCTATGAAATATAGGCTTTGATTTGCTATTAAAACACATTTTCAGGGGAGCCGTGAAGAATTAAAACTATGAAGAAGAATGTGGAATAAATGAGATGCTCAGGTGGAATCAGCAGTGAATTATTTGTCTTCTCCTTGAAAACAAACCAAGCTCACACTCTGGGCACCAAGAGTAAGTTGTCACCTCAGCTGAAGAAGCAGTCTCTCTTTCTGTTGTATGAATGACAATGCGACATATCAGTATTCAATATTACAGGTATATCATCTGCTGGGGATGTTTAAAGGGGACATTTCATGCTCGTATTCAGGTTCATACTTGTATTTTTGGTTTCTACTAGAACATGTTTACATGCTTTTAACGTTCAAAAAACACATTATTTGTCTCATACTGTCAGTCTGAAACGCTCCTTTTTAGCGCCTGTCTCTTTAAGACCCCCTTCCGAAAAAAGCCCAGTCTGCTTTGATTGGCTTGCGAGAAAAGTTAGGTGCACTTTTGCAAAGGTAGTTTTCAAACTGTGGGTGGAGATACTCAGATGGAGGGTGGTATATTGTAATGAGCCTGCATGTGACATAGGAAGGGGAGCCAAATCTGAATGGCATCAAATCTGAAAGGCATCACATGCCTTAAGTTTCACTTTGACTTTTTATTTTAAGTCAAAACACAATGTTTCCCCTAAACCTAACTAAGTGTTTTGGTTGCCTGAACCTAAAGCAGTTGTAGTTTTGTTGCCTAAAACTAAAGAAGCCATCTTGTTTGTGTTCACAACCTAACGTTTCATTCAGTTTTACAACGTGCTAGAACGTGTTGCTTTTAAGTTTCGCTGTAAGCCCCTAATAACCCACATCTATGGTGCTTATAGCGATCAATAACGCCTATTTAATGGCCTGATAACAGTCGAATCGGCTGGTTTGTGAATTGGTAGGCACTCCAGATACCCAAATGTATGTGTACAAGCGCTGAAAATGTGATTTTTTCATGATATGTCCCTTTTAAAATAAGTGTTGCTGGTATTTGCTCAGACTCTAAATTGCCCATAGGTGTGACTGTGAGTGTGAATGGTTGTCTGTCTCTATGTGTCAGCCCTGTGATAGTCTGGCGACCTGTCCAGGGTGTACCTCGCCTTCGCCCAATGTCAGCTGGGATCAGCTCCATAGGATAAGCGGTTACAGATGATGGTTGGATGGATGGATGGTATTTGCTCATAAGCAAATATTCTGTTATTAAAACTGATAAAAGTAAAATGATAATACGTTTATAGTGTAACACTGCTGCTTTATTCAGGGCGTATAATGTATGCTTCACTGTAAGGACTTCAGGCTGTATGTTTGATAATCAAATTTCCTCACCCCAGACCTGTAGCCGTAACAATAAAGCTGTGATATTGTTATTTTTTTAATCTCAGTGAGAGAGATTCTGGCTGCACCACGATGGAAAATAATATTGAAGTGAGAATCTGAATGAGCTCATTTTTATTTAGATGGAAAGCAACATCAAATATTTCTCGGATACTGACCAACGACCTTTTACTACACATGCAAAACAATTCTGAAGACGCAATTTACTCAGCCCATGCTTTATGCAAGTATACATTTTGAAAAAATCAGCTCCTTGTTTTGTGCCCCAGTGTCACATTGAATATATCTTACCCGAGTACCTCCAGACGAAACAGTTAGCTAATGAACGTGTAACAATCAGAAATAATTCTAGCAGCTCTCCGCAGCACAGGCCTCTGAAATCGCCTGAGAGGAAAACAACCTGCTCAACAAGCCATCTTCATGCAGCCGACAAGGTAATGCCATGGTGCTCTCCACAAAGCAACTTGAGAGGACAGCACTTAGAGGTATGTTTCTCCAAAAATCCCCTGAAGAGAGGCATGCTCGCCCGCTCCACTTCTCCCCTGACTGACAGCACACTCCAGAGGAGCCACGCCGCGGGACACGCACACTGATCCAGTCTGACACGCCTGACCTTTCCTGGGCCGCACGGCTGGCTCACTGTGCGGCGCGCCCTGCCCCGGCTGGAAAGGCCATACAATGCCACGCAGGCACTGCCATTGCCATCGCGGCCCACCTCGCACCCCTCCTTACTGCCATCTCAAGAGCTGGCAAGGTGAATGCCTGGGACTGCGGAGAGACAGCCACTCCATCTGAGAGGCTCTCAACCGCAAAACAAGGGTATGCCATCTGAATTTGGCAGTGATGAACGATTGGTATTCCCCATTGCACCCTCAGGGAGGAGTTAAGATTTTTTTTGTAACAAGTGGATTATTTATTTTAAAAAAAGTACTATACGAGGGTGCTTTTTACTTTGACCTTATCCTTATTTAAGATATTTTAATTAAGGCATTGTTCATACACAAAATGATTATGAGGATGAAATCTGCATAGCAGTCATCTCACTTAGTAAATGATGCATTGTGCAGTGGCTGGTTAGTGAAGGGGGTCTAACGTAGTGTGTCTGCCAACAGTCTCGGTCGAGGCAGACTTATCTCAGAATAGATGCTGCGGGAGGAGCCCGCTAAAGAACAAGGGACGGGAGGACTAGTAAGTGCAGAATAGATGCTGCAGCTGTGAAATGAAGAGCTGTCGCATCCAGTGAGCACTTTCCTGAGCAACGGAAACACTTGGCACAGCAGAAATAAATCATGTGCTTCAGTGTAAGATTGTATTTTTCAAAACAGAGAAGGGAACTCTTGTGTGCTTGTGTGACAAGATATTTGGTCAATGCATGCTTTTTCTACATGTGGAAGTATTTTTGAGGATATATATATATATATATATAACGGAGTAATAAACTTTTAATGTGCTAATTTAATGAATAACCTAAACTGTAATGCAATTTAAAGAATCACAAACTGCATTAAAAATACACAAATCCATTCTGCTGAGTGGAAACACACACATACAGTATTGCTCAAGCAGTGACTAGTTCATTACAATGTGTCCTCCCTTTAGTAATTGTACTGCATCTCTATCACATTAGTCACAGTATACAAGCAATTGTAAAAGGTATTTTCTACTGCAATTAGAACGGAACATATTGTTGAGATAATGCATATTAAATTAACCGGTTCTTCTCAGATAACTTCTGTACATCCTGGGATAAAATGGCATCAAATATAAAGACGTTTGTAGTGCATCTGTTCTGTAAGCCATCAAGAACACCTTAAAGCTACTTATCACACAAGACACAAGGCCAAGGATTAGGGCTGTCCTCGACCAAAGAAATTCTTAGTCCACTGACACTCATACGATTTTGACGACGAATCGACTCATTGATTTAATCAACAGATCTGTGAAACTGAGTTTCTCCACAAAGAATCACTCAAAAGCACCACTTTAAATCTTGTGTTTACCAGAGATGTGCTAATACGTGTCCTGAAATAAGTCATTCGGCATGAAAAAATCATAAAAAACAACTAATAGACGAAAGAAATCTTAGTAAACTAAGACCAAAGTGGCTAATGAATTGACTAATTTACTAAGAAGGGGCAACCCTACCAAGGATGCAGGGGGAGAAGTGTGTACTGGTGTATGGAGTACGATACACCCCAACTTTGGACAATTTAATCGACAGAGATGCATTCATCAAAGGGATGACAATTCAGCAAAAAAAAAAAAAATCAGTCACTAACCCTTTAACTTATGCTTATGGATTCAGAGTATGCACACTTTCATAAAACTCACACAGCACTGGCACAGCTGGGCAGGAACAAGTTCATTGTGAGCAGCTGATGTGAACACAAAGGACAAATACAGACGATTTACATGTCTGAACGTCAAGCAAAGTAAGAGACTCTTAAATGTTGTTATGGCAGTTCATACTATTACATTATCCCTAGTCTAACACACTTGTGTGTGCACTCCCACAAAATGAGCTGATGCTGGGTGATTGATTGCAATTATTTGCCTTCTTACAATCAGTGTAAGTATTATTCCTGACTTCCTGACTAGGGGAGGCAATTGTAACAATTTATGGTTTTAATGTCATTACTCAAAAACCTCTTGAACTATTTGGATTAAAAAAATGTATGTAGGCAACTTGTATTTCTGTTCTACTTGTTAACAGTCATCAAATGGAAACCTTTTAATGCAGCAACAAATTGGTAAAAACTTAGAATTAAAATTCCCAGTCTATAATGTATACAGTATATAAACATAGAATTGAATTGAATCGATCGGCTCCATTGTCACCGATATTCAATCCAGCTATCTGAGTAACGATCAGCTCGATATCCGATCCGGTATCGGTATAGGTGCATCCCTAGTTAGAATCACAATATTGACTGAAACACTATACGTCAAATGTTACATCTGCCTCCACATGCAGGGGCGATTGTAACAACACACGTAATACCTTCATATAAATACCAAAGTCCACAATAAACTACCAAGAATATAGATAAAACTATTTAAAATCCATTGAACAATGAATTTCTTTCAGACAAACTTTGATAAGTATGAGACATAAATGTGACAGGCACAGTTTGCGTTGGTTCAGGGGGCTCACCGAACCCCCTAGTGGCAGTAGCCAAAAATGCATGTAGGGATTTAAATATTATCTATATATTTTTTTTTTAAATAACACAGAACTAATAAATAATTGTAATGATGAATAGTATCAACCTTTCTTGTGTCTTCTTCTTTGACAGAATAAGGTTTGAATCTGAAATATTGCAAAATAGATGCGTTTTGCTTTTCGCTTCGACACCAAATCCTCCGCCATCTCTCGGTCGGTCAACTCTCTCTCGTCCCGCGTGTGAGAAATATGACACCTGCCACTCTGAGCTGAGACTCAGTACAGAGCATACGCTTTCACTTTTGTAGCGTCCGTCATCTGACTATCTATTGTTATCACGCCGCTGATACTCCAAAATGAACTAAATGGGTTTTATTTCTGTTAAAAAGCAAACCAACACGTAATATAATCGGTGTGTGCCCGACAACCGTGTAACACCGGTAACACCGACCACCGTGACATGCCCACATTCCCTCTCGATTTTTTTTTCGTGAACCACCAACCCTTAAAGTTCAAACTGTGCCTATATGAAGTTTGTTCTTTGGCAGGCAGAGAGGTGATCATCACAGACCATGAGCATATATGTCTTGTTTCTTGATTGGTGCAATTCTTTCTTTCATGGTTTATTTAATAGGGACCAATACAATGTACATAGACAACTTAAAAACAGCTATCTGATGCCAGTATCATAGTGCTCATAGTGGATGCTAATTTGCAACACCTGTCCCTAGAAGGGCTTTTTGTGAATTTGAGATGTTACATTTGCCCCCGGTCTCCCCTACAGTATATCACTCCAGTGGGAGCACCATCTCATCCATCACTCAGCTCACTTTTTACTGTTCAAGAAGACTGAAGGCTATATGCCAACTAACACCAGGACAAAATTAAATGTATCATAAACCTTAAAGTTCAAACTGCGCCTATATGAAGTTTGTTCTTTGGCAGGCAGAGAGGTGATCATCACAGACCATGTCTTGTTTCTGATTGGTGCAATTTGAGATGTTACCATTGCCCCCGGTCTCCCCTACAGTATATCACTCCAGTGGGATCTCATCCATCACTGAGCTCACTTTTTACTGTTCAAGACTGAAAGCTATGCCAACTAACACCAGGACAAAATGAAATGTATCATGGGGACTCCAGCAGTGCATGTGTCTTGCATGCCACATTGATGTGGTTTGGAGCTTATTTCAGCATATCTGCATTCACACACACATGCAAACAAGGTGGAATCACATGCATATACCTTTTATTCCTCTGGGCCTCCTTCTTATCCATAATGACAGGCACACAGTTCGTTAGCTCGGTCCAGTCTGCATGCAGTCCGCAGCTCCAGCCGGTAGAGAACCGAGAGAAGAGCCAGGACTCCTCTTTGCCCGGCCGGTGACATGTGCATTTCTTCTGTCCGGGCTTGCAGTCGCACGGCTGCTCCAAGCGGATATTCCTCACCAAGTGCCTCCCGAAAGTGGTCCCTCCTGTCTTCTGGATGTGCAGAAACACGATCACGTCGTCCCCTTTGATGTTGAACTCCACGTGTCTGTCCAGGTCTCTCTCGGTGAAGTTGAACTTGGACGGCAGCTTGTAAGGAGGGCTGTCATCCTCCAGGTCCTGATCTCTGTAGAAATCATCGCTGTTGTCCTGGTAGAGTAAGCTCACACCACTTAATTTCTCCCCAGCCTTAAAGTAGCACGAATTGCTGCCAGCTGGACATATGTACTGGTAACCTATCATAACAAAGAGGACAGCTAAGATAGGCACCAAGATGAGCTTACTGGGTCTATCATCCATTATTTCAAGATAGTGCACTTCATTCCATTACTGTGAATAAATAAATAACCCCTATGGGATCAATAGCCATGCATGCCTCAGAAAGACTCCCACATGTTGATCAGATAATGCACTTAATGTGGAAGTCCACCTTTTCTGCACTGCGCTGGAAATCTAGTCCAAAGTCAAGAGTCATGGCATTCAGATGTGTGGCTGTCCCAACTTCTTCTGGAGCCGGTTGTACAGTAGATGAGCTGCTGCATCCGCGCAGACGACTCCCATAGTCCGGGTGTCTGAAGTTCAAAATGAGGATGCTGATGATAGTTTTTTAGCTTCTTTATCTATTTTAAATCGCAGTGTGGTTCATTTCGGTGGTAATTCTGCAGAAATGTGCCGCTGCTCGGACTGGACTGGGCTGGATCCTCCTCCGGCTGCATCCTACATCCTCCTCGGTCTGACTGACTGTGCTGAAGCAGCTTTAGAGAGGAGGATGCTGCTGGTACTGATGCTGAGGATGCTGATGCTGATGCTGCTGCATCCCAGCCGACACATATGCGTTACCTCTTTCGTCGTCCTGGTTGGGCTGGATAACTCTACATCCCATCCCATAACCTGATATGTTCAGGTGGAATTTCATTCATTCATTTCATTCATTCTCACTGTGCAATATCATTTCCCACTTTTGTTAATAGTCTGTTTATTGTCAATACTGTATATACTGCTCCTATTTGTATACTTCCTTCTATTTAAATGGTTCATATTTTGTTACACTTTGTTTAGCTCTTTTTTTACTGTGTTAGCTGATGCATCTTGGTTTTTTTTGCGCTATCCCCTTTGCTGCTGTACACTGCAAATGTCCCCACTGCAGGACTAATAAAGGAATATATTATCTTAGCTTATTTTATCTTATTATTGATACATTAATGGGTACATTACTGTACTGTTGCAGCTGTAACTGCAGCTGCAATTTAGTTAATAGTCTGTTTATTGTCAATACTGTGTATACTTCTCCTGTCTGCAGGACAGATAATAATGCACTATATTCATTTTTAACAGTCTCTTCTGCACTATATTCACTTTTTTCTTAATAGTCGTGTATCACAGCTGTTACCCTGCACTATATTCAGTTTTAACAGTTTTCTTCATCTCCCTGTATTTTTATATCTGGTATATTTTTTTTGTACTTTGTACTTTGCACTACTAACTTTTTTACTGCCTTTTTACTAACATGTTTTGCACTATGGAACTGTGATGCTGGAAACTTGAATTTCCCTCGGGATCAATAAAGTTACTATCTATCTATCTATCTATCTATCTATCTATCTATCTATCTATCTATCTATCTATCTATCTATTTTTATACTTCCTTCTATTTAAATGGTTCATATTTTGTTACACTTTGTTTAGCTCTTTTTTTACTGTGTTAGCTGATGCATCTTGTTTTTTTGCACTATCCCCTTTGCTGCTGTACACTGCAAATTTCCCCACTGGGGGACTAATAAATGAATATCTTATCTTATCTTATCTTATAATCTTGTTTAAAGCCAGAAGCATGCACACGGACACTGAACTGAGAGACAATATGGACAATTAACCATATATATAAATATCAAATCCCCTGTAACTTTTTTGAAGTGCATTCATCCCAGTGTGACCTTTGATGATTGAAGAGATAGGGGCGAATTAGCTTAAAGGTCCCATATTGTAAAAAAGTGAGTTTTTTTATATTATAAAGCAGGTTTAAGTGCTATATAAATACTGTTAAACTATCAAAACATTCAATATACGGAGAAACACACACAGCCCGTATTCAGAAATTGTGCGTTTGAAATTTCTGTCCATTTGTGATGTCACAAATATACAATATATAGACCCTTACCCGGTTTTAAACATAAACATTCTAAATGTGTCCCAATTTATTTCCTGTTGTAATGTATGTAAATAATATCAGCTGACAGGAAGTAAACATGGACACAAACTGTTGCATAGCGACGCAATTCCGTTGCAATTCTGTTGAAATGCACTAAAATGGAGCGTTTCAGACAGAGGGTAAATACAAGCATATTCAGGCAAACAGTATGACAAAAATAAAGAGTTTTTTTTAACATTAAATCATGTAAACATGTTCTAATAGAAACACAAAATCCAAGTATGAACCTGAAAATGAGCACGATACGGGACCTTTAATGTGGGACATTTTTTGCATTTCAGACTTCTTGCAATATGAAGCCAATACAAATACAAACCCAGTACCACTCCAACATCCTCAGGATGTGTCATAATCAAACCAAAAAATAAAATGCAGATATCACACACATAAAAGAAATGGTATCAGTACTCTTAGTGTAAGTTCTCTCAGACAAATCTTTATTTCCTAATGTGGGACAGTCATGTCCGAAATGAAGGACACTAAAAAGTCTGTTAAAAGACACCCTGTTAAAAGGCCTAAGTCACATTAGTTAATGTAGGAAACATTCATGGCTAAATGTTCAATCACATGTTCAGTAATTTTACCACTTAGCATATTATTGTTGCTACAAAATCTAGGCTTATGTGTGGATGTTACATGGAGAATCGAACAACATCAAACAAACAATAAGACTATAAATAATAATAAATAAATAAAGATTATAATAGTTTTGAAGTATTTAGGCATATAGAAAGACATCAAATATCAATAGTTTTATTGACTTTTATTTGTTTAAGGAAGACCTACACCCACTGGAGCTTGGGTGTCCCACATTAGGCGGTGTCCCACTTTACGGCTACTCACTATTTCTCTCCCTCAGCTCAATTGTATGACATCATAAAGTTTGATTTATGTAAACAGAAACGACCACTAACAGTTAAATTGTCCATTTGCTAAAGCTTGTAAACCTATTTTATCTTTAGTTTGGGATTTATCCTATAATTATCATTACTGTCAATGTGTACTTTATTTATTATTATTTATTTAATTTTAATTTATTTTTTTAAATCTTATTTTCTTTTTCTTTATTTCATTTAACTTTGTTTTTTGGTCTTTATCCTTTTTGCAGTAGTCACACATCCATTGGAACCATAACATATTGGTGTATTGCCTTACTGGCATATCTATCTACCTATCTTTTTTTAAATTAATTTATTTTTTATGTCATATGGTCTTCTGTCATTACAGCTTCTTTGGTTAATTAAGCAGTACCAATTATTTTTGCATTTATTTTCATATTGTTTTGTCATTTCATAGCGGCCAACTGCAAAAAGTTTCAATTGATATGAAATAGAGAATGTTTTTACAAAATGACACCAAAATTAAATTTAAAGGAGTGTGGCTTTGGAGGGATCTTTCCAAAATTACCCTATGATGTTATTGGTGTTATCTTGGCTTGGGTTTGGAAAACTTAAGGTTTTGTAAAAGCCTGCTTCACAAGCTGGGTGCATGGAGATCCAAAGAAGTGAGCTTTTACCAGGTAGTGAGGGTCTAATGAAAGATACTATAAGAGTTGCCTGGATTGAAAATAGTAGGATCCAGCATTTTTAAGCCATACAGATAATAAATCAGAATATCTCAGCATCTAATGCATTTATTTAGACCTTTTCCCTCACACAAATACACCAATGGGAGTCTGATACTAAATTGCTGCACAACCCCCTTTAATATTCTGATGATTGACTGATAGATTGATATAGAAATTGTTTCATCTATAATAACTATTATAATTAATGTTATTATTATTATTAGGGCCTATCAGTTGTTAAATTACAACACTCTGCATGTGCTATCTCAACATTAGCACATCATAAGATAAGATAAGATAAGATAAGATAAGATATTCCTTTATTAGTCCCACAATGGGGAAATTTGCAGTGTACAGCATCAAAGGGGATATTGCAAAAAACAAGATGCATCAGCTAACACAGTAAAAAAGAGCTAAACAAAGTGTAACAAAATATGAACCATTTAAATAGAAGGAAGTATAAAAAATAGGAGCAGTATATACAGTATTGACAATAAACAGACTATTAACAAAATTGCACGAGTGGAAAATGATATTGCACAGTGAGAATGAATGAATGAATGAATGAATGAATGAATGAATGAAACATGCTCCAGTCTTTATGATATTGACTGGAAGAAAGTTTGGTCCTTACAGCAAAAGTTCCTTCTAACAAATAAGGTAAAAGGTGTCATTTAAGTTGATCCACAGATTCTATCCAGTGAAATATTTCTTACAAAAGTTAAAGAGTGACATAAACGTAAATTGTTCCTTCTGCGAATCACATCCTGAAACTTGCTCTCATTTATTCTGGTCCTTTAAATTTACATGTGAATTGTGGAAAGATGTCAATAATTTTATACTTGTTAACATTTCCTCAGATTTTGCACTGTACTATAGAAATATTATATTTGATTGCTATAATTACAGTGACAAAGACAGTAATGCATTGTTTCTTATTAATTTCATTTTAATTCTCGCGAAGTTCCACATTCACAAGTGTAAATTTACCAAAAAAAAGCCTAATTTCTTTGTATTTATGAAAGAAATGGATCTATATCTGTCAACAATTTCTTCCTCACAAAACAAAAAAGCAATGAAAACAATGAATGTGTGCAATATCTTTAAAGTTTTTAAGTGAAATTATTGTCATACTCTCGCGTGGTCTGTTTTTCTTATTATTTATTTTATTTTTTAATTTTTAATTTTATGTTTGTTTTGTTTCATTTCTCTGTTGTCCTTTTATGTTTGGCATAGCTCTTTGTTTATGTTATCACTATGCTTCTTCTGTATGTAAATGTTTTTAATGTTTTCTGCTGTTACTATGTATACTGTCATTTTGAAATAATAATTAAAAAAAAGAAAAAAAAAGCCTAATTTCTTTGTATTTATGAAAGAAATGGAATTATATCTGTCAAGAATTTCTTCCTCACAAAACAAAAAAGCAATGAAAACAATGAATGTATGCAACATCTTTAAAGTTTTTAAGTGAAATTATTGTCATACTCTCACGTGGTCTTTTTTTATTATTATTTTATTTATTTTATTTATTGTGCTTTTTTTAATTTTATGTTGGTTACTATGTATACTGTCATTTTGAAATAATAATAAAAAATAAAAATATAAATAAATAAATGAAAAAGGCTCCAGTGTTTAGTGGGGGAAAGTGTTTCTGCCTCCTTCGCTGTCCACCACTGTGCCTGAATAAAAATACAACTTTAACCACCAGATTTTTCTAAACTTTTACACCCACTGTCACCACTTTTATCCATCTAAACAAATTGACAAATTGTGCTTATAATAAATAAAAACACACCATGATTTATTTTCATTTTACGGTTGTTTTCAGACACGAATAACGGTTACCATGATACGCCGCTGCCCTGGCAACCAGCTAGCAACCTTAGCGGTAGTACTGCTTGTTAGCTTAGCTTAGCTGCCCAAAATACCTCCCTGAAGCCTTGTATCTCTGTATGGAAGCGGTCAGCATCTCTAACGGGGTGAGGGATTTATTACTGGCAACACACTGACCAATGGTAATGTATTTATAATGTACTGTTGCATGTTTATGTTAAAATAACGCGAGTGTAACGCTAGCTTTTATGCTACAGCTAAGTTAACTTCTCTGTCTGACCCCTTTGAAGGTGTTTTATTTTATATATCGGTGTAGCTAACAAACACTTGATTTTTCCACATGTAGCTACTAGATAGCATCTTCCTCAACAAGTGTTCACTGAATGTCTGAGGTTAGACGTCTAGTGCATTGGTGTTGTGGTTTAGATAGTAACTTAAGACTACGTGGCACTGACTGGCACTTCTCAAGTCAATAATTGGATGTGCCAGTTTTCTTCAGCTGAACAAAGACAAAACTGAGGTCGTAGTTTTTGGAGCCAAAGAATAAAGATTAAAGGTTAGTGCTCACCTACAATCTGTGATGTTAAAAAGCTCAGACCAAGCCAGAAATCTTGGTGTAATCATGGACTCTGACTTGAGCTTTAACACTCATATTAAGGCAATTACAAAGACAGCCTTCTATCACCTGAAGAATATAGCAAGAATTAGAGGACTGATGTCTCAGCAGGATTTGGAAAACTAGTCCATGTATTTATCTTCAGCAAACTTGACTACTGTAACGGCGTCTTTACTGGTCTTCCTACAAAATCTAGAGAAGACAGGCTGTGTCAGCTCTGTCCACAGAGACAGGTAGAGAGAGAGAGACAGCTCTGTCCACAGAGACAGGTAGAGAGAGAGAGACAGCTCTGTCCACAGAGACAGGTAGAGAGAGAGAGACAGCTCTGTCCACAGAGACAGGTAGAGAGAGAGAGACAGCTCTATCCACAGAGACAGGTGGAGAGAGAGAGACAGCTCTGTCCACAGAGACAGGTAGAGAGAGAGAGACAGCTCTGTCCACAGAGACAGGTAGAGAGAGAGAGACAGCTCTGTCCACAGAGACAGGTAGAGAGAGAGAGACAGCTCTGTCCACAGAGACAGGTAGAGAGAGAGAGACAGCTCTATCCACAGAGACAGGTGGAGACAGAGCAACATTTCCTGCTACAATGTAGCATATATGAAGAAATTAGGAAATTTCTTTACAAACATTAAATGTAAACTCCCAAGATTTTGATTCCCTCTCTGACCAAAATAAAATACAACATCTACTTGGAGAAAATAGTGTCATCGCCATAGAAGCTGCAGGATATGTCAGTGCATGTCACAGCCTAAGAGACAACCACAACAACACATAATAGATGTAACTCACACTCTGCCTTTTTTTTTTTACATTTATCCTTTGATATTGCAATATATTGTTATTAATAGTTTTTTATTTGTTTGTTTGTTCTATTGACACAACAAACAGTAATTACTTCTTTATTGTTTTCTTCCATTTACATGCATGTTCTTTTTTAAATATCTATATATTGTAATTTGCTTAATGAATTGTATATATGTATATATATATATATATATATATATATATATGTTTTTGTTTTAATTTTGTTCTTTTTTTATTTTTATTTATTATTGAATTGACGCCTTGGTAATATTGTTCACCTGACAGTCATGCCAATAAGGCAAAAGGAACTGTACTGACTTGGCTTTGGTGTGTTTACTCTCTACCACTTGTAGGTTCATGTAAGGTCTCTCCGGGATATAATGAGGAACGTTATTGTGCTGTCACTGCTGCTGCTGAATATACATCATGTCAAATCAGCACCCAAGGGCGTCACTGCCAGTCTAAAAGCAAAGTGGAGCATGACGCCTTTCCTCCTGGAGACAAGGTACTCACCCCTTGGACAGGCATACTCATTTTTAACAGTCTCTTCTGCACTATATTCACTTTTTTTAATAGTCTGTATCACAGCTGTTACCCTGCACTATATTCAGTTTTAACAGTTTTCTTGTATTTGTATATATTTGTATTTTTATATCTGGTATATTTTTTTGTACTTTGTACTTTGCACTACTAACTTTTTTACTGCCTTTTTACTAACATGTTTTGCACTATGGAACTGTGATGCTGGAAACTTGAATTTCCCCAGGGATCAATAAAGTTACTATCTATCTATCTATCTATCTATCTATCTATCTATCTATCTACTGGTATCTGGCACTCACACCAATCTGCAACAAGCAGGGCCGTAACCAGGATTTTAATGTTAGGGGGCTCTAAATGAACCCTATACCCCCCTCATATTTTCATTTAGTTAATTCTGCTCAGTTATAGTTTCTATAAATTCAGTTTCCCAGCATGTAGGTCTAAATGTCTTTTCAAAGCCCATTGCCAGGCCTAAAATCCTGGTTACTGAATCTTTTCTTGTCTTTCTTTCTTTCTTTGTTGTCTTACAAGTAGTTTAATCTAAAAATATCGAGTCTAAATAAAAATCTGGAGTCAGCCTATAAAAAAGCAACAATGTGTATGTTTTTAATGGTTAAATAAAAACCAGGTTGTTCAAACATTCAAATTCCCACTAAAATACAGAGAACTTGACCTCTCATGGGCCATGGCAATAAATACAGATATTATTCAGAGTGTTTGAACTAGGTTTATCAATCGATTAAAATATTTAATCGCGATTAATCGCATGATTGTCCATGATTAATTGTGATTAACCGCAAATTAATCACACATTTTTTTTATCGGTTTTAAATGTACCTTATAGGGAGATCTGTCAAGTATTTAATACTCTTATCAACATGGGAGAGGGCAAATATGCTTTCTTTATGCAAATGTATGTATATATTATTGGAAATCAATTAAAAACACAAAACAATGACATATATTGTCATGAAACTCTCACAGGTACTGCATTTTTCCTCATTAAAATGTAGTGCAAGTTTGGAGCATTATTTAACCTTCTTCGCGACAAGCTAGTACGACTTGGTATCAATGGATTCCTTAGGTTTTCTAGTTTCATATGATACCAGTATCTTTACTCTAGCTTCAAAACTGATCCTGCTATAACCTGCGAAAGCCTGATTGTATTAATGTGTTGGAGAAATTAGTGGCGTTAAAAGGAATTTGTGTAAACGCATTATTATCACGTTCATTTTGACAGCCCTAGTTTGAACATAATTTTGTTTCTTGTTAATTGCTTCATATTCAAGTGGCTGGGAACGACTAGAAGTTATAAAAATTGTGTATTCATTGGGGAAAAAATATTAATATATTGACAGATTCCATACCAAAAGACATAACAATTCTGTAAATAAGTCCCCTGTAGTGGATTATAACTTTAGTATTCACTTTTCATATATAATGGACTTAAATAGCAAGCAAAGTAATTTTGTTGTTGTTGCACTGTTTATGACTTACTATGTATAAAGTTATTTTTTTATGGGGTTACTAGACATTTTGGTCATCAATATGTGATTTGTTTTTTTCTTGTGTGTGAAAATATTCTGATTGTAACCTACTGCTTGCCTTTAAGGTCTGTGTAATGCTGTGTGATACTTCACAGTGGACATTATGGAACCGAGACTGGGCAGAATTATTACCAGAAAATATGAAATGATTATGGTCTATAGCTTTAAGTAGTTACTTAGGTACATACTGTGGTCACTGAATAATGCTGACTAATACTTTACTCTTGTGCAGCGAGTTTATTGGAGAAGATGGGAATGAGAAATTCTGGCAGTTTGTTGACACTGTGAAAGAGCTCACTGTATACAAGCACGGAGGTATGTTGTTTGATTCCAAAATAGATTTTAAATACTTTGACACATGGACAGGTGTGCGTCTTTTCTAAGAAACCTCATTATTACTAATGTTGATGTGTCTCACAGAATCTGTGCGCTCGTACTACAACCTGATCCTCAAGAAGGCTGGCCAGTTCCTCACAGATCTTCAAGTTAATCTCCTCAGATTCGCTCTGGCCCTACGGTCATACTCACCAGCTGTTCATGCATCCCAGCAGGTATGTTGTGATCAAAATAGTATGACTATTTCAAAACCTTCTCAAGAGCAGCGTGGGAATATTACGGCATGCATGTATTGTCTGTTAATCCTATTCTTGACCCAGGTTGCTCTGCAGGCCTTACTTACAGTTTTCTCGATTTCTACTGTGTGAAATTCTACACATCAATAACTCATTTTCCCAAAACAGTATTTGTATATATCTGTGGTTTCTCACAGAATTTAAACGTTTAAGGTTAATTATCTGTGATTGATCCAGTGACAAACAGTTAGTGTTGGTGATCAAAATCGAAAAGACTGCTTTTTGTATTACTCTCAGATGCATTTGTCAACATGCACATTGTGCATATTCTTATATGCAAAACATTTTTAGACATAAATGTTTAATAAATGTCAATCTGACCATGTCTTAATGCCAAAAGAATTAATAACAGATCAATCTTTAGGTCCAGTAAATTGAATTAAATTAATAAACCTATCACATGTTGTCAAATGTAGATTATTTACAAAAAATCCCTAAATCCTGTGTCTCTGTGTCCTCTGGTGCTCCTAATGGCATCTGCAAGATTTCACAGACCGGAGGAAAACAACCAATCAGAGCCGAGCTGGAGCCTTACTGTCTAAGAGCGGCTGTCAATTACTTGCAAACTCTGATCAAACGGTTAAGCTAGGCAGCGCTGTTACTGTAACGCCTATTTCTCACCTCAAATGTTTTCAGAATCATCTTGTAGTGTACTGTTTAGCTGTAAAATGAAATAGTTTCTGACCTGGCAGCCATGTTGAGATCAGTTGAGGAAATACCAAGCACCGCCCACCAGCCGGAGCACAGCCAATAGGAACGCTCAATAGAAACGCAGTCTCTCTCTGAAATTGTTTAAAGCCTGAAAACAGAGCCATGAGGAGGTGCAGATGTCTAGTTATCTCTCAGAATAGTTGAATTACAATATGCTGAAAGGTTATTATGGAATTGTTGCCCAATGATGCCAAACATATTCTGCCTACTGCAGGTTTAAGTGCTTAATGTAAGAGAGAGCAATACATGAAAGGTATATGCTGATTATCCTGTGAAACTGGTGTTCATATGACATGAATTTTAAATGGATACTACTCAGTTGCCTTAGGGCTAAATTTGACTTTAATACTGAGTGACTCTTAATGAAATTTCAGTGCACTCTGTGTACATAGTTCTTTAGCCTTTTAATTGTCATGGTCTCAGATATGATAAGGAGAAATTCCATTTTGGTGACAGCAATGCACTGGTTGATGAAGTTCTCTAAAATGTGTTAAACTTGAATGAATAATGGCCTTTTGCAGCTGAAATGAGGTGTTGTGCTGCACAGTGGAAATTGTGGAGAATATTGAGAATAAATCAATCAAGTGAAAGATTTATCTATGATTAACCTTGGCCCAAGTTAAAGAGTGATCCTGGCAGTGCTAGCGTCATGTTGTGGCCAGTGTGTTCTAGAACAATCCTTCACTCCTCCACGCTCTCTCACAGATAGCCAGTGATGAGCCTCCGCCTGAGGCTTGCCCTGCCTTTGTCTCCATCCATGGTCAACATAGCTGCAGTACCAAGGACATCAAGAAGCTCCTGAAGGCAGCTGCAGGCAGGTAACACAGAAGTCTTCCCCCTTCGTGGATAAACTCATTCTGTAGAGCAGAACAAGATACAAAGTTTACGGTTATTTTGTTATAAAAATGTTGCTTTCACCGACTGCAATTTGCCTGTAATGAACACCAACATGTTTTTGATACAAATCATTTTTTTTAAATTGAAATATCTTTAACAACATTTCCAAACGTTTGCAGGCCAAAACCATATTTATACAAGAACGATCACATATATCCAGGGGTCAATAAAACAGATGTGCCAGTCGTGATCCTCTATGCTGAGATTGGAACCAAGAAGTTCACCTCGTTTCATAAGGTGCTGTCAGAGAAGGCTGGAGACGGCACACTTATATATGTGCTGCGGCATTTTGTAGCGGTGAGTAGCAATGCTTTTGCAGCCATTTTAAAGTGGTGTTCCACTGATTAAATGTCTTTAATAATGAATGTGGTTTCCTGTTTGTGAAAACGTTATCTAGAAATCTAACTTGTGATTGTATCTTTTGTTTTTCACACAGAAGAGCTCTGTTTTAAAGGATATAAGGCTTGTGATAGTCTATATTTTTCTTACCGTCAACAAATCCCATGAAAAGATCAAAACCAACAATCTATTTTACTAACACGTATTGCCTGCGCAGCCAAAGCCTATTATAGCTTATTCCTCTGTGCCAGAGACCTCCATTGTTTCATCTTTACTTTTGATGATAGCACTATTGCAGTGATACAACAGTGACATATTATTCCTTTTAGTACATTCCTCAAAATCTAACTGAAAACTCAAGAACTAACCCGAGATACAGACGCCTTTGATGGAGTAAAAGGTGCTTTTCTTTAAGAAGTCTGTTGAAGAAAAGCAGAGTGTGGGTGTGAAAGACTTCTGATGTTGCCTGTGAAAGCACGAGGCAGCGCTTTGAATCTGAGTGACATTAGTGTCAAGGTTGAATGTCAGTGAATCTGCTGCAGTATGTGGGGGCACATGTGCTTCTTGTTCCCTCTGGTAAAAACGTGTTATAGTTAATAACTTTCACTGGCTGTCTGGTTTTGAAAACACGTAAACATGGGAGATACACATCAAACACAGTTGAGGGGATAATATATAGACATACAATACATGGCCAAAAGAATTTGGATACCTGAACATTACAGGTGTAGAGGAGAATAGTTGCACACTCGTAGCCATGATGCAAAAAATTATTTGATAATTTACCAACATTTCAACATGACAGTCTTCTTCAGGGTATTGGCAAAACGTGAAGCCATATGTGAAGCGCTAGGCACTGGTGTTGGCTGATAATGTCCGATTTGCAAACGGCATACTGACTCAACCAAACGGTGTTTGATCAGGTTCAGGTCAGTCAAGTGTTAACATTTTTCTTAATTGGAAGGAGCCTAGCCCAAACAATGAAAAACAAGCCCAGACCATTACTCCTCTCCACCAAGCTGTGCAGTTGGTACTGTCCAGACCATAAATTGTATATAACAATGGACAACGCACCTCCACTTCCTCCCATTGTACAAAAGTGAAGCCAAAATATCCCGGATACGGTAGCTGCCAACTTCTGATTTTTACGTCATTTGGAGCCAGAGTCTGCGCAGTAGTGATCGGACGCTGGAGCCGCGGTATCATAGTCCCGCCCACACGCCCACCAAGCCAATCGCGAGGCGAGCACGGCCACACTTGGCATTGCACATAGTGATGTTAGGCATGCGTACTGCTGTGCAGCCATAGAGACCCATATCGTGAAGTTCCCAAAAATACGGATCATGTGCTGATGTTGCATCCCGAGGCATTTTGGAACTCGGTGACGACTGCTGCAACTCTTGCAAGTTAAGATAATTTCTCGGGCGTCAGCATTCAGCCTACTGCTGTGCAGCTAAGCTGTTGTTGCTCCTAGGCATTTCTGTTTCACAATAACAGAACTTACAGCGTACTGTGGCAATATCTAGCAGACCAGAAATCTGATTAACTTATTGGAAAGATGGCATCCTATCACAGTGCCATATTGAAAGTCTCTTCACTGTGTGTAGCCCACTCTACTTCCAATGTTTATGAATGGAGATTAACCTGTCTGTGTGCTTGATTTTATTGCCCTGCTAATTAGTATGGTCGTCCACATAATTTTGGCCATGTATTGTATATAGTATGGGCAGAAAGCATCCCCCATGGGATGGATCTGCAGACTTGATGATTATTGTCACAGTACTTTTGACAGAAATGTACATGTAAACAAAACTCTACACTGTTCTCCATTTAAGCCGTTACTGTGCCTCTCACTGCCTGCAGGAGCCAAAGCCTCAAAAGATGCTTTTATCTGGGTATGGTGTTGAGCTGGCTATCAAAAGCACAGAATACAAAGCTGTGGATGACACCAAAGTAAAAGGTCAGCTTGTGACTTATCAAACATTCTGTGCTGGACTTCGCTTGTGTCCAAGGCAATAAAACACAAAGCTTGTGCTTTGCAGATTCAGTTACAAACGCTGAGGATGACAATATTGATGAAGTCCAAGGGTTCGTTTTTGGAACGTTAAAGTAAGTAGCTTAAATGTAACCTTACATTTACCATGAAGATTTTTTTCTTCTATTGTATTTTCTGTTTTTACTGCTGGGCATCCTGTGCCCTGTGTTACTTTATAAAGAGATAAAAAAGAAATCCTTGATTGTATTTGTATCTTCCTTTTTTTCACTTTCCTCTCTTAAGAAAATCTCACCCTGAACTCCAGGAGCAACTCGCCGACCTTCGCAAACATCTCCTGGAGAGTACCAATGACATGGTCCCTCTCAAAGTGTGGGAAATGCAAGGTCTCGATTTTCTATTTCAGTTGTTCAATTTATTATAAGGGAAAAAAAATCAACACAGGAATGTATGATTACTGCAATGCAAAATTTGTTTTAGCTTTTGAGTTATTGCATATTATACCATTTGTGGCTGGGGATGATTTTATTTTGTATTGTTGTCTTTGACTTACAGTTAATAATTTTAACACCACATATTGAATGTAATTTATTTTGCATGTATTTAATTTGTGTAAACATAATGTGCACTCGTAGATACTGTATAAATGTTGATGATATCATTATTTAATCTCCACAGATCTTAGTGTGCAGGCAGCTGCCAGAATCCTGTCCGTGCCAAAGTTTGATGCTTTGAAGCTCATGCGAGACCTCAGTCAGAACTTCCCGAGCAAAGCCAGGTCAGAAAATTCATCTTATTTTCTCTTTCTGGCTGACTGGCTAACACATTTGGTACCATTCCAAAAATCCATATTTTTAGGAGCCCTAGTCTGTGATACAATGTGTGAATCCAGGCACAACAAATGATGTTATTAAAGTGCACATGAAATATGTCTTTTATAAACGCATTTGTTTGAGCATTATCCACAATACATACAAACTTCAATACAGAGATCTAATCAGCTTTTTGATGTTTGCTTATTTTGGCTCAGGCAGCTTGTAATAATACCAAAAAGTGCTGAGTAAGAGTTAGGTGTTTATAGGGAGTTGACTGAAAACGTACCATCTTGAGGACCCACAGGTTTTTGGAGATTAAAACTGGCATTTTACTGCCGGCTTGGGACGTGCTAAAAGCTGATGGTGACTGTACATGTTTTACTGTTCCCACAGATCACTGACAAGAGTGGCCGTAAAGCAGGAAATGAGAAAAGAAATTGAGGAGAACCAAAAGGTGCGATATAATAAGCAGCATTTCCACATGATGGTGCAGGAGGTTTTCTTTGATAACGTCCTTAGTTTTATTTTAGACAATGAGTCTCTAATCTGTATCTGAAATACAATTCCATAACCTCAAATGTGAAATTGTATTTTCTCCTAGTCTCTGCACGCACTTTCTCTCTTCTATTTACTGATGTAGACTCTGTACACATCTTTTCTTGTCGAAAGATCGGACATTAAAGGTAGAATCGCTCATTTAAGGGTTTTGGCGTTCGACTAAAAACTTTGAGCTTATTCTTTCAGCGTCTCAGCGAGACCATCGGTGTTCACCCGGGAGACGGGGAGCTCTTCATCAACGGACTGCACATTGATCTGGACTCTCACAACCCTTTCAGGTAGGAACCCAGCAGGTCTGCCTGTGCTCTCCCCAGGAAGCCTCAGACATATGCTTTGGCTCAGTAATCCTGTTGCAACAAGATCAGAGTTTGGTGCACCGCAAAAACCACTGCCACACAGCTAATATGTATAAAACACTAACCTGTGATTTTATATTTACAGCATTTTAGACATTCTCAGAGCTGAGGCCAGGGTCTTGGAGGGGCTTCATAACCTCGGCATAAAAGGAGAACATCAGGGCAAGCTGCTGAGGTTACCTGTGAACGCTGTGGATGACAGCTATGCCTTAGATATCAGACATCCAGCTATAATGGTGAGTCCTGTCCAAACGCATTATTCTTCTGGCCCAGATCAACACTGCAGGTGTTTTTTCTTCTTTGTGTACCAGGGTGTAAATATCAGTCATCCGGCTATTGCAACAGTCTCGAGCCTGCCAGAAACTTCAGGTATTAATTGGGAATTCAGCCAAGAATCAAATTAAAAAAACTTTTCATTTGCCCCTCTAGCCATTTTAATATTCTATGTACTATAAAAATGTCAAAGAAATGAAGAATTTAAGCCTTTCCACATAAAACCAAGAGGTCTGTCATTTCAGCTTGTATCTCCCCTTCTAGATACGGAGAATATGTGGGGAGGCTTGTACCGCAAGTCACAGAGAGAAAGACCACTGTTAGTGCCAGATTGGCCAGAGATGATGGATTGTTTTGCATCTATGATTATGGTCATTTATCATAAAAAGCCATATCTAATAGCTTACTGATGGTGGGTGGTAGAGCTTGATAACAAGTGTACATGTTAAATGTTGTGCACGTCAGATCAAGCATATTTCTGTCCACAGAACTGTTCACTTATGTGCCGTGCAACAGCTTTATTTAGGGCTGCACAATCGATCGAAATTTTATCAAAATCGCAATATGGCCTACTGCACTTTTCATATCGCAGCAGGTGCAATATTTGTTAAAAGCGAAATGTGTCTCAAAATACAATTTTAAATTAAATAAAATATAGCTTTATTCTTACGCATGTAATTACCTCTTTATTGAGCAGGTAGGATGCTCTACTTAAAGCACATTTAAGTTGAATCTGTACACCTTTTACACCTTAAATAAATATAAAGATATAAAGCTGTTAACAGGAAAGAGATTATTCTTTCAAAAGTTACCTAATGTAACACTGCAATATCTTGGTGCTCCTGACAAATAACAGGATACACTTATCACCATGCTCGTTAATGTCAAGTACAGGATGTAGTTGCTCTTTGAAATTCAGTTATGCTAGCATTGGATACCCAACATTTATGAATGAAAGTTTTGAATTTGGAGTTGTGGGCGGGGGTTGCTGGTGAAGGTTACAGATGCACAGTGCAAATGATATCAGAGTAAGCCATGTATTGTAACTCATTGTCTCAAATTGTGTCATTAACGCGCTTAACCGAAAAGTCTGTATTTACATTTATTTGATAGATACTACGTCATTGAAGAAATGTAAAAAAAATATAGAAAACACAATTCTACTAGTCTGAATTGTCCTTGAGTGAGGTACTTAATCTCAACCTTTTCCAGGGTTGCTGTTCTGTTGCTTGTACTTAACTCATGAATATCATCATTTTCACCCGAGCCTTCTTTTTGTCATGCACTTTCCAGTGGATAAACGACATAGAGAATGACCCACCGTACCGCAGCTGGCCGACGGGTGTACAGGAGCTCCTCAGAGCCACTTTTCCTGGAGTCATCCGGCAGATCCGACGCAATTTCTTCAACCTGGTGAGTCTGCTGAAGGCCAGAAACGCTGCAGGGTAGTGGTGATAAAGGGAATGGAATTGAGAAAGGTCTCCATTGTATTGCAACTGTGAAACTCTTTGGATGCTTCTGACTCTTCTCTGCCAGACTAGATTAAATATGTTTTGTCAAATTGCGAGGTATTTGCATAACATTTCAGTTAGTACAGTCAGGCACACTCTCACAAAAGAGAAAACCCTAGAGAGTACATTTTGAATACTTAACATTGAACTGTCTGGAACTGGGTGTATTGATTCAACCATCATCCAAGTTGGATAATGAGTATTGGTAAATGTATTATGATTCAGATTTGATGATGATGCCTTTGTCAGGTGCTGTTCCTAGATCCAGTACGGGAAGAGAGTGTTGAGCTGGTGAAACTAGCAGAGCTTTTCTACAAGCACAAGATCCCCTTGAGGTTGGTGCTGTTATTTCTAATGTAACCTCCACAGCTGTTTACATGTTCCACTCGTGGCATTTATAATCTCAACCAGGTAGTGATTCTCATTTCACCTGCAAATTGAATACTTGTTTTTTTACCCCTTTTCTATAGAATTGGATTTGTGTTTGTTGTCAACACCAAAGATGAGATTGATGGCTTCTCAGATGCGGGGGTTGGATTTTTCAGACTGCTGAATTACATCGCAGACGAGTACGATTTATCCCAGGCTCTGATGTCCATGGTCTCTGTAAGTATATCACATTTATAAGTCTCTGTTGTTTTAGAAAGCTCTTCTTTAAGAATAGCTAAAGCACACTCGCCAGCCCATATCTCTTCGTGCCTCAGAAGTCAGTTGTTTTATTGTGCCTTGTGTTCCCGTGGTTTGAGACATTATTGGACTAGATGAGTCAGTGGGATTTTTGCCTCTGGTATCAGCTCTTTCAAATAGAGTTGGGAATTATTGACAGTCGCGGAGATCTGAAGACAGTGATCAAATCTGTTCTGACTTGCCACTCTCTTGCAGTTGTACAACAAAGTAGACGTGGGGGAGACGCTGTCTGTTGATACAATCTCTGCTTACCTGAAGAGAAAATTCCCTAAAGCCAACGCTGAAAGGATTCTCGGTGTAGAATCCGAGTATGATGACAAAAGAAAGGTAAGGAAATAAAATAAAATAGCTCCGTCTTGTTTCTTTCCCTTTATCGGAAGTAAGAATAATTACCTGCTAAATAATAAATTAGGAGCATCCAAGGATTCAATCCATGTTTCGTGTGCTCCAGGACGGTACCCTCTTCTACAAAAAGAGTGGCCTGGGTGCTCTGCCACTGGCTTTATTTAACGGAGTCCCTCTGAGCCCAGATGAGATGGACCCGGACGAGCTGGAAACCATCCTCCTGCAGCGCATAATGGACACCACCACCGCCTTCCAGAGAGCTGTCTTTATGGTACGACAGGCCTGTAGGGAATAACCTGCGAAACCTGCCAGGAGTAGAACCTTTAGATTAATATACATAAACACTTATATGAGTGAATTGAAGTGGAGAAACCCTAGATAATTGCACCAATAGCAGTTCATCCATGCTTATAGTATGCAAGTAATATTTCACATACTAGCCTGGGGTTACTATAAGCTTGATATTAAATAGTGGTTTATTGCAGAAGCAGACAATATGATTAAAACTTAGTTAACACTGTGTGTTTAACATAATGGGGTAAATCATTAAAAGCATATTACCTAATTGATTAATAACCAGCATCATTTTTGACATTGCAGTGTGCAGTCTTATAATTTATAGCATGTAAATATTCCTCCCTAGCCCTCTATTCTTGTATTTGCAGACACGTTTACACTTCACTGTTAGCTGTACAGAAATAGGCAAGATCCAGTATGTCCTTATGGACTGATGTTGTCAGTGACTCACTATCATCTGTTTTGTCCTCTGCCTACAGGCTCAGTTGACCGAGGGCTCAGATGTGGTGGACTATCTCATGGAGCAGGCCAACGTGGTTCCCAGGATGAATCCTCTTATTCTAAGCACTGACCGGAAGTACCTCGACTTCACTGCCAAACCAGGTGACCTGTGCTACTCATCTTAAACTATCCATTATTCATTAACTGTCTCTTTTTTCTAATTTTTTTCTTTCTTGCTTTACAGTTGTAGATGACTGGGAGGACACAACTATGTTTTCATTCTTTGACTCCAGAGACAAAACAGCTGTCATGACTAAGAGAATGAAGTACTTTACAAATAACGGTAAGAAGTCACTTATTGTTATTTTATGCCTTGGTTTCCTAATTAACACATTTTCAGATGCACACCATTTCATTTTCAGTAACACTTGCAACAATATAAATATTCAAGCATCTGGATTTTGTCACCTAAAGTGGAATAACCATTCTGCATTTACTTGTTGAAAATCTGTAAAATGAGCAGTATCTGAACAAAAAATTAATCCTACACTGCTTTACTGATCTATGAAAGTGTGAAATTGACCTTTGTTAAAGCAGACAGGCTTGCGCCTCCAGCGAGATAATTGCTGGGTCTGCTGACTGGCTTCCGGCCAACAGTCTAAATGGTCGTCAGAGCTGCATTTCACTGCTCGGGCCTGGAGTGTAGCTGTCTCACTGAGGCTGAGGAGGCTGATTGCCATCCTCCCTCTGCGGACTAGTCGACCGGCTGACTGCCTGCTTTTCTGACTGACTGATTGACTGACTGACCGGGGGGGATCTAACTATGACAGGTGGCACAATTCTCCGCTATTATACTGAGCTCTCAGTATGTCTCAGATGTTTCAGTCTCTCTCACCTCGTGCACCCAAACTGAACATTCACTGTAACAACTGTACCTATTTTTCCTTCTCACTTTCATCTGATTCTCATCAGTGCATAAGCATGAGCTAACCCTTTTAAAGGATTAGCAGCTCTTGCTAAATGCCACGTAAGCATTTAGGCTGACATTGAGATAAAAAAACAAGCACTCAAAATACATTTGCCCTCCACTGGTACTTCTCATTATATAGCAGTTTATTGTACAAACGTCAGGAAACTGCAGCGGACTGGTCTTAATGTATTTTAATGCTTAAATTGAAATGCCATGTGATATGTATGTAGAGTTTAGAGTACAACAGAGTCATTGCTCTTTTACCTTAGATGACGATGGGATGAGTGCTGTGACCATGTGGATAGTCGGAGATTTTGAGAAGGTCTCAGGAAGAAAACTGTTACACAGTGCCCTGAAACGTGTGGTGAGTATCATCTACTCTCTGTCCTGCTCACCTCTTCCCATTCTTTTAACCCATCATTTACTTTCTTTTAGGGCTGTCAAAGGTAATGCAATAATAACGCGTTAATGCAAATTCGTTTTAACGCCACTAATTTCTTTAACGCATTAACGCAACTTGCGATTTTCAGTTTTAAAGCTAGAGTGAAGATAACCTAAAGAATTCATTGTTATCAACCATGTCATACTAGCTTGTTGGGAAGGAGGTTAAATAACGCTCCAAACTTGCATGGCCATTTTCAATGGTTTCTATGGGTACCAACGAGTCTCCCCTTTACAGACATGCCCACTTTATGATTATCACATGCAGTTTGTGGCAAGTCATAGTCAAGTCAACACACTGACACACTGACAGCTGTTGTTGCCTGTTGGGCTTCAGTTTGCCATGTTATGATTTGAGCATTGTTTTAAATGCTAAATGCAGATCCTGTCTGGACAATATTTGTCATTGATTTGTGTAAATATATGCAAACATTTGCATAAGGCAAGCATATTTGCCCACTCCCATGTTGATAAGAGTATTAAATACTTCACAAATCTCCCTTTTAAGGTACATTTTGAACAGATAAACCATCATGCAATTACATATTTTAATCGGTTGACAGCCCTACTTTCTTTCTATAAGGGAACATTTTGAAAGACATGATCTACAAATGTACATATACTGTATGGCATGTGTTTATGTGTGTTGTTGTATATTATGCGTTAAAAGCATAAATACCGATATGAATCTTGCAGCTGGTGTTCCTGCAGATATAAAACAGTAAATCTAACATCATTTTTTACTGATTAGGGCTTAAACTAAGTCAATTTATTCTGAAAATGAAATTTCTGCATGTATGTCCTCCCAAAATCATCAATACAGATGCCTCTAAAATGAAATATTCACTGTTGATACACTACAGATGTGTGATACAGCAAGCAGGCATTTTTTCTGTCATGAAAAAAAGAAAAGATTCCTTGCTGTTAAAATAAGCAGAAAAGGAGAAACCTTTACGGTTACTTTTAAGCAATCAACGCTCTCTTTTCCCAGTGCTCTCTCTCAGTGACACCTGCGGTCTGTGGAAATATGAGAATGTGTGATATTTGTGTGAATTATATCACTGCTGTGTTTGTGTGTGTGTGCAAGCAGAAGGCCAGCCCTGGAGTGCGTGTGGGGGTGATAGATAACCCCAGCGGAAAGCCCAGCGAAGATAACACTGTGCTGTACAGGGCTATCTGGGCCTCTCTCCTCACCCAGAAGAATAAGGCTGCAGGAGAGTTTGTGCAAAAACTCCTGAAAGAGGAGAGCGGCCAGCTCCTCCAACAAGGGACCAAGATAAAGGACTTACTGATGCAGGTAAAGGAGTGATTAAGGAATGCAGTTCTGTTTTTTTGTTTTGTTTTGTTTTGTTTTTTCACATCAGAGACAATCAGTTACCAAACATTTGATTCCCATTTTTTTTCTACATTTCAAGCATTTAGTGTTTGTGTTTTTTAATTACATCAAAGTAGTAAATGTGCGTCCTGTGTTTTAGGTACAGCTGTGCAATATATTGATTTGCTGATTATATTGTGACATGAGTCTAGATGAGGTCTTGAATTGTCGTTATTGTTACATGATATACATTTTTGCATAGTTTGCCCGTCCTCAAGGCCACATTAGTTTCATTTCTCATAATAACTTTGTGTTTGAATGTCTTCTCAAAGCATCAATAGTCATCTCTATAATAGTATCACAATAGTATCATATTGATATACTTTTAGATCAATATTGAGATATTTGGTAAGCAACAACTTCAAACCCCAAAAATCATTTAAACATGACTATCACACATACACTCACATTAACAATGCAATGCAATTGCAATTAGCCTTACTTAGCATTTGTTCCAAGTTATTCATGCTCTGAAACATTCTCATATTGTGGTGTGGTTAGTATATTATGTTATTTTAACCTGTGTGAACTAATTATCATAACCAAGATGACATGTTCATATTGGAGTGTTTTTTTATAGCGCGTGTGATCTGCGTCCTGACTGACAGAAAGGAACGGTTCACATGATCACAATTACGAGTAGGATATGTGAAAATATCTCCTACCTGCCACCGCAATTTGCTGAAATGTGTCAACACGAGCAGGAAACGGAGACATTTTTCTGATGCCAGTAGTCGAGGCTGATTAGCAAATTACAATTTATTATCTGCTGTGTTAAACACATGAATGCCTTTGAGCTGAGGTGGTGAATAAATCCCATCTCTTGTTTCTTCTGACATGACAGGAACGTGTCAGAAGACCCACAGCCGGCAAAGTAAAGAAGCAAACATAAGAACAAAAGTATAGTTTGTGTGACACAAAAAATCAAATTGACAAATGAGATGCCATGACAGTTATTTAAAGATATTAGGAGTGGGCTATGTGGATACAATCTTCTGCCATGGTATGTGTTATTTCATATTATGATATTGATATATATTGTCACATAGTTCATTTTCTTTAAATTATTTAGACATAAAATAACCAGAAATGTTTGTTTTAGGCTAAACCCGTGTTAGAAGTACAGTACCTGAGGTACTTCATCACACTGCTGCGAATTCCTATAAATCCAATACTACCATAAAACAGTCCTGCTCACTGATTTGCAACACTGCCTGCCATGGACTAATACAACCAGAGCTATTAAAGGGATAGCTACCTAAATGTAAACAGTATGTCAAAAGCTCCAAGAGCTGATAAATATATATTGTCTTTGTGGTATACTGCATCATATCAACCAATCCTAAAAGATATGCAGGACTACAGCATGAGTGTTACTGTGTTGAAAGTAAGAAACACAATCTTTTGGGTTTGATTATTTGATTGTGCCAGTGAAAGGTGCATCTGTGAAATGTATCTCTGCAAAAGGGGAGAAATGTTATTCAACACTGATATATCTGATAACGTTTTATGCAGATTTGATGAGCATAATGGCAAAAAGGATGAAAACAAATGTTGGATATAACCACTTAACTTGAGATTTGTCTGTCACTGCTTTCTTGATTCAAGTGCACAGTCGGGGGTTGGGGGGGGAAATGGTGATTGATGAGCCCATCTTCTCATTCCCCTCCTGAACATCAGCTAACAGAATACATTTAGAGCACGCGTGATGCTCCACAGCCTGTGGATGCCAAGGCAAGCGGCCTACTCACTGTCAGTTCCACTTGATCTGTCACAGGGGCCAGCACAAGGCGGGGGGCTCCACGCGCTGAATCTTTAACTTAAAAGTGCTGGTGGATACCTGGTCTCCAGGACCTGATGAAACAGCCGAGCTCCTGCTCACCGTTCATGGTTGTGTAAGCCATACGTGTTCAGCCGAGCCTGACCATCACTCTGCTGCTGTAAGCAGTCTACAGCCACTAGTGTTCTCCATCCTGCAGTGTGCAGTATCCACCCACGCAGCATTACACACAAGAAAACAAATTCTCAGGCGCTAATCAACAAATCAGCTGACAGGAGAGCTCCCATCTCTTCCATTAGGAATAAGTCATACAGCATAGGTTGCATGTGGGACCGACCAACCATAACAAACTGCCCTTCAATTATACCAGCCTTAAACAATGGGGAGAGAATGGGCTGGAAATAGCAATGGAAAGATGGGTAGGAGGTGGCTGTGTGAGTTGAGACCCAGAGTCGAGGGATATGAGTTTATTATTGGCTGCCAGACAGACTTGCTGACTGGATTGTGCTGACATTATTGCTATTTCACCTGTTCTCCTGAGGAGAGATGTTGGAGAAACTAATAACCTGACTCCACAAACCCTCCACACTCCCACACCTAATTTGTTATAGACAAAAATGGCAGAGGCTTAATTAAGAGCGTGGTATATTAATTACAAATTGATTAATCTCATTTTCACACGTGCTTTTCTGACAGCTCGGTCCTCTGGCTGAAATATTTCATGTTTGAAAAACTGCAGTGATTGCGCTGATGCAAGGCATCATTGATGTTGCGAATAATTTGTTTTCCTCACATACATCATTCCCGACGCCAATGCATCACTCAGATTTTGTTTTGGACAGGCCGTAAAGGGAGAAAGGTCCTTGAGCTAGTCTATTGGATCTCGCAGTACATCGCAACTTCAAAATGTGAGCCAACAATGCAATCAATTTATCCAACATCCTAAACAAACTTTTGCTATTCTGCTCTAGGGCATGGACGGAGATGCCTTTGAGAAAAAGTTCAACACACTGGAAGTGGATTTTATTCGTAGTCAGCAGCTGTTTTGTCGAGACGTCCTGAAACTGAGCCCTGGGCAACGGGCAGTGATCAGCAACGGCAGGGTGAGTGGGCATGAACTCCAACACAGCTCAATTAGCGTATTCTCAGTTGAATATTGATTCATTGATTTCCACCTAGAAAGTTGAATAGACCACAATATGTGGTCAGAAAGGCAAAGCATTGCTGCTATTGTTTCATACAGTGAAGTAGGATCCTCTAAGCCACTGCACTTTGGAGGATTTTCCCTCTTGTGTTTTCCTTAGTACTGTCAAATCAGCATGAATGTTCCTCAAAGGTCACAGGTGGCACAAACTGCGCTGTGCGTGTGCGTGTGTGTCTGTATGTGCTGACTGTATGTGTGTACAGAGCTGATGACTGATGTCTCAGCAGCAGTGATGCTGACAGCCACGGATGAAGAGGCCAGCCTCTGAGATGGCAGTAACAATTAATATCATTTTACATTCCTCTGCTGCAGTGGCACGACTCCCAAAAATAGAAAGGAGGAAAACACAGGCACCGTCACTGAATACCACGACTTTAAATGGATAAAACACTGTGTTACAATCCTAGTCCATTTTACACCCCCTTGGCAAGTAGTAAATAATGTAATACATGCAGAATGGGAAAAGTCGTGTTCTGACTGCATTATTGTCTTCATGTTAGATCCTCGGCCCATTTGAAGAGCAGGAGGAATTCACTGTGGAGGATTTCCAGTTGCTGGAGAAGATTACACTGAGCGGTTCTGCAGAGAAAGTCAAAGCCAAAGTAAAACTGATGGGGATGAAACCAAAGCAGTATGTTTGTATTTTTCTTTTTCTTTTTTTTGCCTGGTTATGTGGGAGAAACGGCCTCTTTCTTCAGTTTCTCAGTTAGAAGGAACAGTGTGTAGCATTTAGGGGGATCTGTTGGCAGAAGGACTGTCAATCAATTCAAATATTTAATTGCATGATTGTCCATAGTTAATTGCAATTAATCACACATTTTTTTTATCTGTTCAAAATGTAACTTAAAGTGGCAATAGGCAGTATTTTTTTGGCATCATTGAGCAAAAATTCCATAATAACCTTTCAGCATATTGTAATTCAAGTGTTCTGAGAGAAAACTAGACTTTGCGTTAGTACCGCAATAACTTTGACAGCCTTAGTTGGCAGTAACGGAGTTGTAATAGTAATAAGTATGTTTTCTTTAGTGTCTAATTACCTGAAAATAAGAATCATTGTGATTTTGTTAGAATGAGCTGTTTATATCTACATACGGAGCAGGTACTCTTCATGGAGCCGGCCGCTATGTTTCTACAGTAGCCCATAACGGACAATCCAAACACTGGCTCTAGATAGGGACATTTGGGTTTTTGCGTCAGCCACCGTAGTTCTCCTCCACGCTTGGCACACGGGAGGAGTTTCAGTTGGTTGCATTCTGTAACCTCATCGCTAGATGCCTCCAAATCCTACACACTGCACCTTCAATTGATTTATGAGGCTACCTTGTTAACAGCTTGACATCACATCATGTGAGCTCTGTTTGACATCTTTCCTAAAACGTAGCATTAATAAATGATGGACTGACCCTGCTACACCTCTTTTCCCCTCAGCGCCAGTGACTTGGTCATGAAAGTTGATGCCCTCCTAACTGCAGCCCCCAAAGGAGAGGTCAGGAGGGACGTCCAATTTATCAAAAACAGCCACAGGTGGGCAACGTTATTTTCCTCTGTTTAGTGTCGTATTGGCTCTGCCGTCTCACTGGGAAGTGTTTACTCTCCTTTTGTTACAATGGATCTGAAAATTGCTAAGCCATCACGTCAAGCAGTGCAGAAAGGCAAATCTTTTGATTTGCGGTCCTGCTGAATAAGGGTTGTATAACCTTGTGTTGCTGAATCCGCTTTGGCATTCTGTTCTCCTCCTCAGTGTGCTCCATCTCTCCCCACGTGAAAACGAGGTGTTCTATGATGTTGTGGCCGTCGTTGACCCGCTCACTAGGGAGGCACAGAAGATGTCCCCTCTACTGATTGTAAGCTGGATTCTTCTCCTCTCTTCTCCATCGATTCCTAATACAGCAGGGACACTTTAAAATCCCTTTCACTGAAAGGAAGGGTACAGAAACGCAATGCTTGCCAAGGTGCAAAAGTTTAGATGGAAATTTTCTTTTTTTCTATCCTCACTTGATGCTATGATCACATTTTCATGGTTATATTCTGTTATGCACACGGTTTATGCTGAAAGATACTGTAGCTTCCAACTCCTTAAAAGCATTTATTGAGTCGGTAAAATTGATCAGAAAAATAGTCCCATTCTTTGTGAGCTAAAACAAGTATGCTTATTTATTTAAAGTTATTTAGGAACAGTCTCCTCAGTGGGCTTAGTTTCACTGAATCTCATTAGCTGTCTGCTGCATCTTGCAGGAGGCTCGCTGTGGTGAAGAATTTGACTTGGGTGAATATGAAAATATGACTCACCATGCCTTTACAGACAGCCAGTCAGACAGCCACCTTCAGTAGCTGTTTGCAGCGTACACTTTTCAGTAGTGTACTGTAGTATGCAGTAGAAATTGTGATGACAGTATATCAGCAGCACGGCTGATTTTAAGGAAGGCAGCTCAATGTGCTAACCACTGAGCTTGACCATTGTTATATCATGAAAAATGTTATGTAAAGATATTAGGGCTGTCAAAGTTAACGCGATAATAACGTGTTAACGCAAATTAGTTTTAACGCCACTAATTTCTTTAACGCATTAACGCAACTTGCAATTTTTAGGTTGTGGCAAGCTCACTTTTAAAGCTAGAGTGAAGATACTGGTACCATATGAAACTACAAGATCTAAGGAAGTCATTGGTGTCAACCATGTCATACTAGCTTGTAGTGAAAGAGGTTAAATAACGCTCCAAACTTGCACTAAACTTTGGCGAGGAAAAACTCTCATGGCCATTTTCCAAGGGTGTCCCTTGACCTCTGATCTCAAGATATGTGAATGAAAATGGGTTCTAAGGGTACCGACGAGTCTCCCTTTTACAGACATGCCCACTTATAATAATCACATGCAGTTTGAGGAAAGTCATGGTCAAGTCAGCACACTGACACACTGACAGCTGTTGTTGCCTGTTGGGCCTGAGTTTGCCATGTTATGATTTGTGAGAGTTTCTGGACAACATTTGTCAGTGTTTTGTGTTGTTAATTAATTTCCAATAATAAATATATTAGGGCTGTCAATCAATTAAAATATTTAATTACAATTAATCTTACGATTGTCCATAATTAATCACAATTAATCGCAAAGGAATCACACATTTTTTTATGTGTTTAAAATGTACCTTAAAGGGAGATTTGTCAAGTATTTGATAGGCTTATCAACATGGTAGTGGGCAGATACGCTTGCTTTATGCTAATATATGTATATATTTATTATTGGAAATCAATTAATTAATTTGACTGACTTGCTCCAAACTGCATGCAATTATCATAAAGTGGGCATGTCTGTAAAGGGGAGACTCGTGGGTACCCATAGAACCCATTTTTATTCACATATCTTGAGGTCAGAAGTCAAGGGACCCCTTTCAAAATGGCCATGACAGTTTTTCCTCACCAATATTTAGCGTAAGTTCAGAGAGTTATTTGACCTCCTTTGCAACAAGCTAGTATGACATCGTTGGTACCAATGGATTCCTTCAGCATATTTTCCAACTCCCATGTTGATAAAAGTATTAAATACTTGACATATCTCCCTTTTAAGGCACATTTTGAACAGATAAATAATGTGTGATTAATTTGCGATTAATCGTGATTAACTATGAATAATCATGCAATTAATCGCTATTAAATATTTGAATCGATTGACAGCCCTAAGGGATTTTTTTTTTTAATTAGTATAGTAAGAGTAATGGGGCAGTGAAAGCCTTCAGTCCTTTTGTTCAGCCAAAGGCTGATGTATCTCTTGTACCTCTCTGCTGCGCTGGGCTCTACTTTGCACCCTGTTTTCTTTAACTGGGTCTCTTCTTCTGTGACTCCTGCAGGTGCTCAGTCAAGTGGTCAACGTGAGACTGCAGGTGTTTATGAATTGCAGGGCCAAGTTGTCCGAGATGCCCCTCAAGAGGTAAGCTCCAGCTCCAACAGTAATTAAATTTTCCTGTTTGGCTTGTTTGTGTATCCTCCGACCGCTGCAGACTTAGCATCTCTGCCTCGTTCCCTTTCCCTTTGTAAGATTATACTGCACAGATGCAATCTGCTTAATAACACCACCTTATTGCTTTGGGCCTCCCCTTACATCTCTAGGCAAATTGCTTACAGCTTGCATTGTTGTGGTTCAAGACATACAGTAAAAAAAAACAAAATGATAAAAAAAAAGTACAACAAATGAAGGGTTTAAATTGCCCATTAACATTCACACCACTGAATGAATGTTAGTCGTTATGTAATTTGGTTTTCTTTTTTAATTTGTTCTATAATGGGTTGAGTCAATTGTAGTGGTAGTATACTGAAATAGCTCAACTGTTTTATGTTTTGTTATGCCAAATGACAGAACATTACCAGAAAGTTTACCCTCGCTTCGGAGGGACTATTTACTGTATGACCTTTATTGACCTCAGTCAGAGACCAGCTGGAATTGAACTGATGGAAATAACTCTACCTCCCCTGAACCCATCACACTTCTTGTCCTCCTGAGTGACAATTGCCTGTAATTGACACAAATGGCTACATGGTATTTTCACATGAGAGATAGATAGGCTGGATGTCTGCAGTCACGCGGCCACTGGCTGCTCCACTAGTCCAGTATATCACAATGCAGAAACATTTAATGTTATTTGTAACAGAAATTGGTTTCTTTCTAGTACCGTCGCATTCAACCACTGAAATATGAAAACCTGGGCAGAGGACATACTCTTAAAGGCTGAAATTCTGAACAACTGGCAAGATAGTATTTGTTAAGTCATTGGTGTTGATCAAGATCCCTAAACACTTCCTCTTTGGGGAACTGATGACTATTTAAATGTAAAAAAAAATAGGACAATGCAGCTTTGTTCTGTTTTTGGATCTCTTCATAAAGAGGGGATGATCATGAGGGGATGGCATTTAGTTTAGAACAGCAGATAAGTTTTGTAACCATAAAGTTACAACTTCCCTGCTTGATGTCCCTTGCAGAGCCATAAGCCTGGTAATCCTATAGCCCACCCCTGGAGATGCTGCTGTCAGTGGCCAAACATGAATCCTATTCCGCATCAGTGGGTTCATTTCATTCACTGGTAAACTTCTCATAGTGGCAAGACCGCAGCAGAGACCACAGGGCTGCTCATCTTTCGCTCACTTTTCTTCTTGTGGAGAATTGGTCATCTCACAAATTGGAACCAGTCCAATGAAGACTGGGTTTTCCCCTGGTGTACTGGGCTTCTCCTTCTAAAATACAATCTTTCCCTCGCCACTTTCCTGTGCCGTGGTAGCCGCTCCCATCCCACCCTGGAGTCAGCAGCCCCTCTGTAACTGCTCTGTCATGGTCCACAGAAACATGGGGCTGCTGTGGCGCAGAATGAACTTTTGAGAAATCTCCCTGTGAAGAAGAAACGACGGTCTACCTTTTTGAAAATAAGAATAAAAAGAAATTAGCATTGGTAATGTTTATCGTCTGCCACGTTATCTACACTGATTATGACTCCTCGGTGTCAGAGGGCACACTGTAGAAAAGCAATTAGCTCTGTGACATCTCTGAGTAATAACGAAGAAAGGGAACACTTCTGGTGCACAGACTGCCGCACATATTTCTGTTACTGGCCGAGCAGGAACACTGGCAGTAAAAGTATTAGATTCCTCACTTTGAGGAGATTGTATATACCCAGCTGTCACAACAGAGCCCATCTCTCCCGTCCTAGAAAGGAGACGATTGCACAACATGTCATCATTTTAGTGCTTGCTTAAGAGGACTGCGTTTGCTGGATGGAATTGTTGACTCAGTCCGGTGGCAAAAAGTCCTGCAGGATATCCCACCATTTTAGGAGCTGCAATTCTCGACTCTGTTGTTGGATATTCTTTTAATTTGCAGTTATTTGCAAGGCAAGCATTTATATTTTCATCATCTCTGTTTGTCTGTCTTTGTCACAGCTTTTACCGCTTTGTCTTGGAGTCTGATGTGAATTTCTTGGCCAACGACACCGTGTCTCCAGGACCAGTCGCCCGCTTCATGGATCTCCCGGAATCTCCCCTTCTCACCCTTAATATGATCACACCGGAGAGCTGGATGGTGCAGGCTGTCCGCAGCCCGCATGACTTGGATAACATCCACCTGCAGGAGGTATCCTGCTACCGGCAATCTTATCGTTCTCACCTCTTAATTAGGGCCGCGTTGCATTCTATTAATCATTCCCCCGTTTTTTTTTCTTTCTATTGTGTAATTTGTGGTTTCGCTCCAGGTGAGCGGGGTTGTGACTGCGGAGTATGAGCTGGAGCACCTCTTGCTGGAGGGCCACTGCTTTGACCTGTCAACCGGCCAGCCTCCCCGCGGACTGCAGTTTACCCTGGGCACGAGCCGGGAACCGCTCATGCATGACACTATCGTCATGGCTAACCTGGTCAGTAACCTTTCTCTACTCAATACTAGAGTTACCGAGACAGTTTTCTTGCACTGTGTTAAAGATATATATGACATGGGTATAGTAGTTAAAGGTGCTAAATACGGGATTGAGAGCATTTCTATTGCCTCTCAACGGCTCTCAACATGGCTGGCGGCTCGCAGCTACCAGCGCTAACAGTGCAAACAATGGCAAAAGTGCTGATAGAGATACCAGTGTTTACCTGAGGGGGAACCAGAGGGTTGGTGCTACGCTTCCGCGAAGATGCCGTTGGTCAGGATGTCGTTATCAGCTGTAACTGCCGTATGAGAGCAGTGCAGTGGCCGTGACTCTTACTTACGTTACTCTACTATATCTTTACATAACAATATATATACAATAGTTGTTTGCTGCTATATTAATGCTCTGGATATCGAAATTAGCCCCTTTAACTACTCTATAGTAAGTTTCTAACAGAAACTGCCTAGTGCCAGCGTTGAGAAAACAAGTGTGCATTTAATGCTTACAGTAAATACTCAGACTCCTGCTGTTTCAACTGCCAACAGGGATATTTCCAGCTGAAAGCCAATCCTGGCGCCTGGATCCTGAGATTACGTAAAGGGAGATCAGAGGATATCTATCAGGTTCTCACGTGAGTATTCACCAGCGTCTACGGACTATTTGTAATGCCAATGTTGTCATTTCCCATCTCATTCCTCACAGACATTAATATCTTTTAAAAAAAAAAAAAGTTAGGTAATGATGCTAATTAGGCGGCTTCATCAGGAGCTCAGCATGAAGGTTGTTTTCAGCTACCTCTCCCTTTCATACCGGTAGCTATGAAACCCATCACTATGGTAACATAGAGAGTTGCTGACACTGTAGCAGCTCAAGGTTTTGATGAGTACAGGGAGTTCTGCTCACTACAGAGGGAAGAGAGACAAGTAGGAGGAGAGGGGCGCTATTAAAGAGAAGACGGAGTGGAGGGATGATTCAGCCGGTCACCTGCCATGCCATTCACCTCAGACAGCAAAATATCAGCAGCAGAATGTGTTTTAGTTTGGACGGCGTAGGTGTCAAAGGCTGCATATACTAGACAGAGTGCGTCGGCGTTGTCTAATTTCCCCGGACGAGTAGAAACAGTATTGTCCTTTGGTTGCTTTGATGCATTTTCAAACAAAATACAATTTTCCTTGTATTCTTTTAATTCTACACTTTTACTTTAATCACTTCTATGTAACATGACAAAGATAATCCCTTACTATCAAGTCGGGATAATGGCTCATATCCCAACCATGTACGTGAGTCTGCGTGGTCAACTGTAGTGCATCATACGAGATGTCCCTACAATCACAGATATTGTCCTCTCTGGCTATCCTCACATAAGATTTAGGACACATACAGCCCTCGGTTCCTCTGGAATCATATCAGACAACCAAGATTTATTCCCCAATCCTCCAGGTGAAGCTAAGAGGTGATGTCATTTTTCACCTTGGCAGTGTCATTATTCTTGTGGTTAGCGGCACTCTGCTCTGGTTAGGTGGCCGATCAGAGTCTAGTGGGAGTGTCTGTGCTCTCCATTCCCAGAGCCTGCGTTTTCCCTCTTCCGCCCTGCGCTGCCACTGCGTCTCGCCCTGACAGCGATGAATGAGATGGCCAGCTCTCCTCTCCTCAGAGCAGGGATACAGATTGATCTCTGGTGCTTTCTAACACAAGCCCTAAAGGCTGAGTTGCATCAGTGACAGCGGAGGGGGCAAAACACAAGCAGCACTTTGGGCCCAATGAGGAGGGAGCATTTGTCATAGTGATAAGGTTGGTTTTTTGCCTTTAGTAAGCACTGGGGTCGTAATGGCTCGCCGTGCATCACAGCCCATTGCTCATCTCTTCCTGAAGTTCGCTCTCTGGTGTTTCACCACGAGACCCTGCAGATCCTGCCTGCCAGAAGACATTCTCCACCGGGCAAATCAGTCCTAAAACAATTACAGTGAAAGGCCAGTGTTATGCAATCAATACTGTACAGACTTTCTCATTAAATCTATCAGTATATACAGCATGGCTGGGAAGTAGTGATGGTTAAAATAATGGTAAGGTGATTCTTAATGATGATGGAGGGTAATGACTATGATCAGAGTGTGACCCTGGCAGCTGTCCCAGTATCCGCTTTTAAGTGCGTGCTCTCACTGTCTGTCAGTGGTCTGTCCATTAGCTGCTGTTGTCTCCTTCATGTAAGGAGCCCATACTGTATATTTTTCTTGCACTGTTGCCATGCAGGGTTCAACGTTAATGTTTTTTGGTCGATCGAGCAAGTGGGTCAGAAATCTAATCGCCCAAAGTTTTTTACTTGCCCCTATACAAATAGTTTTAACCGCCGTCACTGACACAAAATAATGTGTTTCACTCAAGTACACTATTAAAATGGAAATCTGAGACTGATTGGTTGAGTAGTTCTGTAAGTGGTAATATAGTTATTTGCATCAGTGAACAATGATGAATGTACACATTGCAGCAGGCATGAAGGTAGGTAGTCGACTGCATTACATTGCAATGTTTGAAAACTCGCCTGCAAATATCAGCATTGGTTGGTTTTAGATGCCGCTTGTTCTGGTCCTCATTCTTCACTTCCTCTGCTGAACGCTGTTTGTCCTTGGCTTGTGGAGTACAGTTACCAAAGATTATTTCCAAAGATCTTTTTTTCCTTCTTCTATTAATAGAATATATTGCTTGTAAATTTGAAAACCATGGTGACAATAATTATTGATCGCAAAAGGAATGACTTTTTGTGATTTCAGTTGGACTTTAAGATTGATGCCGTTACAAAAAGCTTTTTGGCTAACGTATAGAAAATAAAGTTGTATGATGTATGACCGTACAGTCAATTGAACATTGTTATCCAGACAGCATTGATGGCTATCCATAGGCAATTCATTCATTCATTCATTCATTCAACCTTTGTTTTGATTCGGAGGTACATTTAGGTAGAGACCTCATTTACATAATAGCCGAGTTAAATATAATAAACAAAAAATCATAGGCATCAAGAAACTCAAAAAGAAAATAACAAATAAAGCAATTCGAATTCAAGACGAATAAATAAACTAACATGAGAACAACTGGAAGTGAAATGGGATTAAATAAAAAATATAAATTGCCGTAAGGATAAGAGTGAGGTAAGCTTTAGATTGTCCTGCATGTTATTCCATGTTGCAGGTGCACAATGGGGAAAAACTGGATTTTCGAAAGTCAATAAAAACATCCGGCACTTGCAAGATTATCCAATCATTTGAGTGTGTTCGATAAGGGCCCACATTTAAAAACAACAATGTAAGGGGGGTAAAAAACTATAAAGGGCCTTATAAATAAATAAAAGCCAGTGTGTATCATGCCTTACAGAGAGAGAGGACCACCCAACCTTATCTTACAGCTCACAATGATGAGTATTATAATTATCTCCAGTAATAAATCTTAGTGCATAGTGATAAACAGCATCCGGGGGCTTCAGAATCGCAGCTGAAGCATGCATGTATAAAATGTCACTATAATCCAAAACTGATAAGAAAGTTGCCTCAATAAGCGTCCTTTTACAATGCAGAGGAGAACATGTTTTATTCCAATAGAAGAAACCAATTTTTTTCCTTAACATTCTCACCAGTTCAGTCACATTGTACTTAAAAGTTCTCATTGATCCAAAAACCAAGGTACTCGTACTCCGTGACTCTTTCAATGTTTGCACCATTTTTGAAAAGATTTGTAAAGATTCCTCAAAAACTAGAAATGATTTTGTCTTACTGTTGTCATGCGGCTTAGCCTTATATTTTGATTTAATAAAAAGACTTGGAGTTACCTCTCTTTGTGTCTAGGTTACATATTAAGGCAGTACTATAATGTGTAGAATGCTGAAAATTGTCACGATCAATGGGGAGTTAAAGATGATCAGTATATATTACATGTTTTGGGGTTGTATTGAATTGATATTATTTTAAATGTATGTAATTTTGACTATTTATTGATTTTATTCTCCAGTCTGTTGTCAAGTTCCACTCTCCAAATGAGGCTTCACCTGTGCTAGACCAACTAGCTGCGGATCCTCATTGATTTTCACTCTCAGTGACAGTAATCACTTTCTCCCCCTTTATCCACTTTTTCAGGCACGATGGAACCGATTCCCCGGCAGATGCTGGCGATGTCGTTGTTGTGCTGAACAGTTTCCACAGTAAGATCGTCAAAGTCAGGGTGAGTGTGCTTCTTAGAACATTTGTAAAGTTTATTACATTCCTCATAGCACTGGACATTATTCAGCGTACAGTTAAAATGCTGATTAAAATAATTGTTTTGTGTCTCCTTTGTCATTATAGGTGCAGAAAAAGGCAGATAAGATGAATGAAGATCTGTTAAGTGAAGATAGTGAAAGCAAAGGCATATGGGACTCCATAGCAAGGTGTGTAATCACTTCTCACATACAGCTAGGTTTAAAACCCTCCCCCAGCTGACTGGAAGTAACCACTATGAGCTCACTGATTGGTGGTTTCAATGATGTGTCCTTTGTTTGTCAATTATACATTGTGGTTTTCAGGACATCTGATTCCTCCCCTCGATCCAGACTGCGATATTATGCTGTAAGATCTAGTCTTGCAAAAAATATGTGCTTCTGTAGGTATGTGTGTGTGTGCATTTGTGTGTTTCTCCCCCACTCCCCTCAACACTTCCTAACTGTGATCCTGTCTCCTCACTTAATGCTTGCTGTGTGAAGTGTTTGGAGCACTTTTGAGAAAAGGTAGGCAGTGTTGCTGCGAACCATTTAATATCTAAAAACGTCTTCATTGTCATTAGCATGCAGTGGTTATTGGTTGCTTTTTTGTAATGAATGAGAATGACTTAGAGATATTCTAACAGGATATGGTAATAATGTAGAGCTGTGGTTGAATGTGATATTTTTATTTTCATGTTTTCTTTTGCATTTATTTATGTGGTCATTTTTAGAATATGGCAGCTGAAGTTTGGACTATTTAAAAGACAGACAATGAAAAACACCAAATACTATTCAGTCTGAGTAACAGATGACACAAAATATTGAAAATGCATTTGTTTGTTTGACAGTTAAACCTTCACAAGAACATAATTGTTTTCTCATTGATAGAACAGATTGGTTTTTCACAGGATCCGTAAAAATACATTTTTAAAATGCCTGCACTACATAATAATAATTGCGCAGGTTTGCAAAAGTAAACAAGTCTGAATATCTGATCAAACACCGTGTAGACCTTGACAAGTGATGTTACAAAATATTGTTGCTTCCAAAGTAAAGATGTCTCTATATACCCATTACTTCATTTGTAAACAGAGGGATTCGTTGTAAAGGGCGGGACTGAAGGCCATGTATTGATCCAACACATCTGAGGAATTAGTGAGGTGGATCCATGCATTAGCAAGTCTAAGTGACAGCGTTGTTACAAATTCTCTCATCTTTAAAGAGAGTTTTATCTCTGTAGAGGAATAATGAGCCTGAGTGAAAATAGATTTCTTTCCTATTCTTTCCGACACGCTCTCCATCTTTGTTTTGTGATTTTTTTCTTTTGAGCTTTCTCTCTTGCTCTCTACTTTGTCTCTGGCTGGGAGGAAGATGAAGGGAAGTTTTTCCCTCCTGCTACTCTCAGCCTGGGGAACTTTGAGGGTTTAATGTCCTTTATGCTGTGCTTAGAGATCAAAAACGTCAGGGCCACACAGGGTGTGAGAGAGAGAGCATTACCTGAGGTTACCTGAGGGAGTTATTCAGGTTTTAGGTGGAGGGTGCTGTAAAAGCCGCCTCTTCCCAAGTAGTCATAAGACCTTGGACAGTATTAGACGATGCCTTGGCCATTAATGTTTTCCAGATTGAATCCAGATAATGTACCAGCCAGGGTATAACTGGAATTTGTTTACTGTCTGAGATTTGAGAAAAATGAGGATGGTTTTGTCTGTGGCTTTTTGTCAAAGCAAAACGTGTTATGCAGACCACATGCTGTAGCTCAGAAGATAAACTGAATTGTAGAGTAGTAAGTTGTTGTGATGAGCTTTCCATGGTGAAGACACTGGTTGTGGTTTTGTCTGTCATGGTGTGCCGTGTGGGTAAAGTGTATGTAGTAGTGTTTGTGGTTACAGTGTGGGGAAGAAATGAAGGGGTGAGATTTTTTATATATTTACATGCAGTTCAGTTGTTTATATTTTTTCTTTCTTGGCAAAATATTAACCAACAATAACTGACTTTTTCCCTTTCCTTCATGCCTGACCAAACTGACCAGCATCTCATCAGTTGCTTTCAGTGCAGTGATGCTTACCCATTTATGAGCTGTCTTCTTTTTTATTCATTCATTCAACCTTTATTTATACTTGAGAGATCATTGAGGGGCGATCTTTTTGATTTGGAAAAATAATTTAATAGATACATTTGGATATTTAACAGTGTAAAATAAAGCACAAAAACCAAAGAATTTTGCAATTACGATAGATCATTTTTAATAAAATGTAAATGAAACAGTTATGTAAAACAAGTTACAAGTAGAAGTTGGGAGATTTAAGATCAAATTTCTAAAATGTCCAAAAGGTATAAGTGATTTGATTTTAAGGTATTTTTTGGGAGTATTATCCAGGAGTCAGGTGCACTAAAGCAGTTTTTCCAAGTTCAGACCTAACTCATGGATTTGAAGCAGGAGACAGTCATGACTCAACTTTTGTGTTTTTTATGTCTTTACACTGTAGACTGGATGCCATCACCAGTGATGTTCCCAGACTTTGTCCCCAAATAGAGTGTTCTGGTGGTCTTTTCTTGCTTTGTTAGTGTTTTGGATGGTTTGGGGTTTGATTTTGAGACTGTCCGTGAGGGACCCACCACACCCAGCCAGGCAAACTGCAAGCAAATAGTACTATAAACAATGGAAACCATGGGAAACTATGATGCAAATTACAGTTATGCTTTATATCCACTATTTGTCTTTCTGCTCATTGGCACACATCTTGTTTATGTCTTAGGATGATCTCTCCACCCAGATCAGAGAATGAATCAATCACTGAGTTATAGGAGAAGCAGAAGTAGAGTTTTGTCCGGTTAGTGTTGTCCACTGCTCAGGATTTACCCAGAGCTTTGTGGATCCTTCCAGTGGTTCAGATTATCTCGAGTGAGTCAGCCAAACGAGCTCTCACCTGACCCTGTAAAGCTGCTTATCTGGTGGGGACCCACTGTAGCGCTGAAGGCCCTTCATAATGGCTGGCTTAGTCATGGCAGGCAGTCGGTATCCCCAGACCCTACAGATGTGTGGTGACTCCCCAAAAGTCAACTCAACTCGACACAGACTACAAAATGGTAAAAAAAAATAAAAAATTGTGCAGCATTGTGGGCCATCATTGAGTTTGTGTTGTAGCGATGTGACTTGCTTACCAGCCAGTCTCTCGTATGTTTGTGTCAGAGTTGGTTTTAGAGGACATGTCGAGACAAACAGTATGCTACCTCCCCTCACCTCACACCTCCCTCTCACTCACTGGTGTCTTCCTGGACCCTCGGGGGCCGAGGAGGCCGTGGTTGTGATTGAGTGTGGGAGAGGCGCTCCTTCCCTCATCAGCAGTCTGTTACAGACAAGGACACACAGTTTGACTGCAGACACATCTACCCTCCAGCACAAGTCCTGATTTTCTGTCCGCTAAATGTGCCTTGCATCACGAGCCACTGCTCTTCAATAGCGGTTGGGCTGTGGAGAGTGTCCTTTGAATTTTTGCTGGTATCTCAACATAAAAAAAACCCATTTTAATTAATCTAGTTAGCAATCTAGATTTTTAAATGTTGATTAGATTGTTGCTAACACTCACTTACATACATAAATGTAATTGAGTCTAAAACTTAATGGAGTGATTTGATAGGTACTATCTTTGAGCAGGCAAGGTGTATAAAGTGACGCTTTGGGCTATTTTTTTCCCCCTAAGGCACAGTGAGGTTTTTTCTTGCTTGCTGATTTGGTATTTTCTAGGGATGCACCGATCCGACTTTTTCAGTCCCGATAGCGAGAGCGATACCTGGGCTTTGGATATCGGCCGATACCGAGTACCGATCCGATACCAGTGTTTTATTAATACGATGTATGCCTCGTTGTGTGGAAGTGACTGGGATCATTCTTTTATGTGTAGGGCAATGTCAGGCTTGACTTAAACATCGCTTTCTTAACTAACAAAATGTAACAAATAAATACATAGATATACTGTACATTTACTGAATTGTTTTTTATTATTAAAATAATAAATCGTACACCAGCAACTTGGTTAAAAAAATCTTAAAAATTAACAGGAATTACAATTCAAGTGTAAACCTTTTTAATGCAGCAACAAATTGGTCAAAACTTAAACAGGAATTAATATTTGAGTCTTTAATGTATATAGTTCATAAACATAGAATTTAATTGAATAGATCGGCTCCATTGTCACCGATACCCGATCCAGTTATTTAGGTCAGTATCGGCCCGATATCCGATCCGGTATCGGTGCATCCATAGTATTTACGTGGCTCGCCGTCCACCGGAGTGGGACGAGAGGTTCTAAAATGAACCACATTTGATGTTGTCTGCTTCCAGTGTGTTTGGAACGTGTCAAAAGTGCGCAGTGCACCCATGTTGTGTGAAATTAGTGAAAATCACCCATATTAAACAACAAACTGTTGCATATTTGGCATATTTTACTTGATGAATGAATTGAACAATTGATCATCAAAATTGGAGTCAATAATTCTCTAGTTGATGCAGTGCAGATGAACAGGGTTGGAGATGGTAACATCTTCACACAGTTCATTGAGTTATATGAAAAAAATGTAGACAGTTTAAACTTCTCTCTCCTCTCATAACTTAACTCCCTCAGGTTGATCCGTTCTCACATGTTCTTTCTCTTTATCCTCATCCAACAACACCAGGTTACCAGGGCAACAGCCGTGTGTCTGGCAAAGTGGCGCCTGAAGCATCACATTTTTAATTTGCGGCATGATGTGTTAGAGCAGAGTCATGACTATTCATAAATGTTTTGGTTAAATTATGCAACCATAGAAAGGCTTAAACTGACACATTTTTGTTAGTTTTCTAGTAGCAACTTTGTTTTTGCATTGGGTGTCCAAATATTCACTTACAGGTTTGTTTAAAAAAATAAAAAACACAGAGAGAGAACCACTAGACACTAGAAACACTAGACCACATTTTTCTTTTAACCTTTATTTATTGATTGTACTGTAATACGCTCGTAATGTTATTTACAACTGGGTGTGGCGAGTTTTTAAATATCATAAATCCAAATAAAATCCCAAGATATGTGTCTAAAACATGGTGACCATAAGGCTTACAGTATTAAATATGAATTATAAAGTCTCCCACAGGAGAATATTAGTCTCTCCTCAGGAAAAGATCCTCCAGACTTTCTGCACCATTACCAAACTGTCAGTACCTTATGGTGGGAGGAGCGCTGCTTTTAAAGGGGATGAGAGGAGCTCATGTGATCGGTCATGATTGTTACCAACCCCCAACACAATATATATACTGTATGACAATGCATTTTTGCAACTTATACTCCCATTCACTCCTGGTTTAGCACATGCGTCCAGCCAATGAAAAGTGTGTGTGTGTGCTCTGCAGCTTGATTCACAAAATGTGTTTATTTCACCACTACTGTTCCAAAAAAGCTTAGATCACATGACATAATGTGCATCTCTGGTTAGCTGTTTAGTGATTTGATACAAATCAATAATTTCCTTCGTATTATGGGCTCTCTATTAGCTCTGTGGGGAGATAAGAATAAGGAGCAGTCAAAATGTTGCCGCTGCTTTTAACCGTGTCTGTTCTTACACATTGATTAATTAAATTCTCTGGAGGACTTCCAGCAGGAGAACTGAACTGTTGCTGTTAAAATCATGTCATGTCTTTCCTTCATCATTGTTTCATTTAAATAAAACACCCCAGTTTGCTGCACAGTATGCATGGTTTGTTTTGAAAAATGTTTGATGCCGGCTGTTATAATTGTTATTACTCCTGGCTCTACAAAAGCATGGTGGCTACTAATGGATTAGTTCTGATTTACTGTCACTATATGAAAAGAAACACACAAGAGACTCATGTATTATGGTCTCATTTACAGCATCACAGGTGGCGGCTCCAAGAAGGATGATGGAGAGAAGAAGAAAGAGGATGTTCTAAACATATTTTCTGTGGCCTCGGGCCATCTGTACGAGCGCTTTCTGAGGTGGGTCACTTTCAGTTCACTCACACGCTTACTTTTCAGGCCGTACACGTTACATGTCTTTTAGTCCTGATCCTCAAACTGATTCCTTCACTCGCTCTGTCTATTTCAGAATAATGATGCTGTCCGTCCTTCGGCATACCAAAACGCCAGTCAAGTTCTGGTTCCTCAAGAATTACCTCTCCCCGTCTTTCAAGGTACTTCATGACTCCACACACACAAGCATTCTGTTGTTTAAAATAACTTGATCGCAGATTTATTTATACTGAGCAAAGGAAGTATCTGTGGGTTGTTCCCTCGAGGAGAATCTACATGACTGTGACACATGTTGAGTTGCAAAAAATGGCTTGAATGGAGTGAAGGAAAGCATTTTTTATTTTAAAGCGTAACTTCAGTATTTTTCAACCTGGACCCTATTTTCCCATGTTTTTGTGTCTAAGTTACTAATAATCGGGACAACAATTTTTAAAATTGGTCCAGTTTTGAGGGATAACACTGCAACTGGCAGCCGTAAAACAAGCTGCAAGGGCAAGTGAGCAGCGTCAATGTAACGTTACGTTCACTAAAAGGGCTTGTTTTTGCCACTGACCAGCTCAGATTGTTATTTTTGAAGTGTCTGACAACATTATTGAAAGGACCCTACAGAGAAATAAAACGTTTTCCTACCTTTAGCTTGATCCGGTCTGTTTGTTATTGTGTCAAAGTCCCGCTCAAGCAGAAGTCTCGTTGTAGATCTGAATATCCGTATACTCTGGCTCAAATAAATAAGGACAGCCATCAAATTCAAAGACCTCATCGACATCTAATTTTTTTTAGATAACACTAAGCTACGCTTTCTGTACTCGTAACACAACAAACTCTGCTCGGCTGGCATTCACGTTTCCACCATGGATGTATTCCACTATGCCACCGTTGTCTTTCAGCAACACGTCACCTCGTAAGATTTCCGAATGAGACTTCTTCTTTAGCGAGACTCTTTCCATAATGTCAGACACCTATAATAAAAATCAGAGCCCGTCATGGCAAAAACAAGCACTTTTTAGTGGACGTAAATGACGGTGCCAGCTTGCCCCAACGGCACCATATTGCAGCCTGTGAGCAGCTGCTGTCTACAGCGCTCTCTCTCGATACTGGACCAATTTCAGAAATTGTTGTATTGTCGCTATTAGTCAGTTAGACGGAAAAACAGAGGGGAAGGGGTCCGAAATACCGAAGTTACCCTTTAATGACATCTTTAGTGGATACAAGTTTCTTTATATAGTAAATCCAGATGTCTTGCACTGTATATTATACCACTGTTGGCTTCGACCTTGCATTATGATTTGACTAACTAACTGAAATGAGTGCCAATGTCTCTGAATACAGTTGTCCAACTGGATCTCCATAAGAATTACTCAGCCTTATCTGCTTTTATCACAGCCGCCTATCAATGTCTGGCCCTCGGCTTGGCCACACAAACTAACCAGCATCTGTTTGCTACAGGGCAACATTTATGGTTTTATGACATAATGTAGTTGCCTCAACAGCTAGTCATAATTGTCTGTAATGAAACCTTGTGCCTATGACTTCAGTGCAGCACTGCTAATATCCCACAGTGTAGTACTCTTGCTTCTTATTGATTTTATGTGAGGCTTTCCACCCTATTGTTAACAACATTTTGCATATTTCTAAACATCTAGTTACAAAACAATGTTCTCTCGTATTGGATTAACCTCTGCTGTTTTGTTTACGTTGTGTTCAGGAGACCATCTCTCACATGGCGGAGTCGTATGACTTTCAGTACGAATTGGTACAGTACAAGTGGCCCCGTTGGCTCCACCAGCAGACTGAGAAGCAGCGCATTATCTGGGGATACAAGATCCTCTTCCTGGATGTTCTGTTCCCCTTGGCTGTCGACAAGATCATCTTTGTGGACGCCGATCAGGTAAGGATCAAATTGAAGTGACACAGGAAAGAGCTATGTGAGAGTGCGTTTTGAAAGTGAGAGACTCGTCTATATATCAGTCCGTGAAGATTGGATGACAACACCGCTGAAGTCTCGTCAGTCCTCTCTCCATACTTACCCATGTTCTCGCTCTCTCTCTCTTACAGATAGTTCGGGCTGATCTGAAGGAGTTGAAGGATTTAAACCTGGAGGGCGCTCCTTATGGTTTCACGCCGTTCTGTGATAGCCGCAGAGAGATGGAAGGCTATCGCTTCTGGAAAACCGGCTACTGGGCCTCACATCTAGGACACAGGAGATACCACATCAGGTATATGCCTTCTTTAAAAACTGTGAAATGGAACATAGCAGCAGAAACTTTTTGAATGCTTGGCAACTACTTCTGATATTACCATTCAGAACATTGTGCTTCTACGGCCACCGTCTTCCCTGTCGGCCATTCACTCGGTTCATTTAATTGGGGACTTTCATGTAGAGCTAGTTAGTTAGTTAGTAGTCAGCTACTAAATTCATTCCCAACTATTTTGATAATTAAAAATAAAATTCTGATTCCAGCTTCTTAAATGTGAATATTTTCTGTTTTCTTTACTCCTCTATGACTGTAAACTGAATATATTTGAGTTGTGGACAAAACAAGACATTTGAGTATGTCATATTGGGCTTTTTGGAAACACTGATTGTCATTTTTCACCATTTTCTAACATTTTATAGACCAAACAACTAATTGATTAATCAGGAAAATAATTGACAGATTAATGGACAATGAAAATACTCATCAACTGCAGCCCTCATTGTTTCTATACTTTGCAAAGCAGAATGAAAGGAATTACGAAAAAAACAGAAGTATAAAAAAAGACCATACTGCAAAATATAGTGTATCTCTCAACAATCATGAAAATACATCTCTCACTTTGCCTGTATATTCAGTAAATAATCCAGAGGAATTATTCATTATTCTGCAAGAATGTGTTTTTTTTTTTTAGTTCTTCCCAAGTTCCAAATATGACAGAGGAGGAAGTGGAACTGTATTTGTTTATTTAGAGGCTGGAAGTATGCTGCTGTTGTTTTTGTTGTACTTCTTCCTTCAATCTATCTGGATCTCGGAGACTGTAATAAATCCAAGAGAAAGCTAAACTGGCTATTGAAATCTCACCCTACACCGGCCATAGAAATTAACCGATCCACCAGACGTTGGCTCTATAAGAAATTTTTTTTGTCAGAAAAGTGAAATTATTTTTTCCCAGATTCCTTTGTGCAAGCTGAAATCAAATTTTATATATATATATATATATATACACCATTCAAAAAAAAGAAAAGAAATTGTAGCTGCACTACTCTACAGTACTGTGTTCATCCAGTTTCCATGGTGATTGGACCTCACCAATTATAGTTGCAGTTCTTGTGGCTATTTTTTCGTATGAGACTTCTATGTACAGCCGTGGTACATATTAAATCAAGGTATGAAATAAAAAGTTCAGCTCCTTGCTGAGCCGTCTGGCACCGAGTTCTCCCTCTGACGGTGCGGTGGCAGCCAGTGGCTGAACAGAGAGTGCAGAACTCTGCACTTTACCGCTGGCTTATCAGGACAGGAAAAAGTCAGAAAACCACAGTGATTTGATTGGATGCCAGCGTGCTGCTTAGCTCTGTTGGGCAGGACAAAAAGCAGCAAGGGTAAATGATCCGCATCAGTGAGCCCAGGGAAAACATAAGGTAGTGAATATCCTCTTGGCAGACTTAAATCTAATAAGTGATAAGTGAAACTACACAGTCTACACGGTTGGGTTTATTAATATGCCACGTTAGGTACAATTATCTGAGTGTGCCTGGGGTATTTATCTTTATTGAGACATTATTTTTATTTTTATTAAGTCACTCCTTTGGGCTTTCCCCTGTAGAAAATGCTTTTCTCACACCTGCTTTTTATGTCTTCTCTCTCCTATAATTTCAACCAGCGCTCTGTTCGTAGTAGATTTAAAGAAGTTTCGGAAGATTGCAGCTGGGGACAGATTACGAGGCCAGTACCAAGCCCTGAGCCAAGACCCCAACAGTCTGTCCAACCTGGACCAGGTATGTACTGTAACTCCGAGATGATATCATTGCGTTATATATCAGTGGTTCCCAACCTGTTTTCATTAAAGCCCCCCCTACTTGTGTCAAAGAAAAGCTGACTGCAGTGAAAAATCATGTTTTTGAAATGCTAAACGCCAACAAATATGGATTGAAACTGAATATTTTGTTAGATTTTGCTACTTTGCTACAAAGTAGGAAATATGTATATATTTTTTAAATAGTTATATATTCAGATTTGTTATTATGATTTTAGTTATACATGTGCAAATCTAATTCTGACAACCTCAGAGCAGACAGATCCCGTGATCTTTGGCGCCCCCCTGTCCCCAAGTTGGGAGCCACTGCATTACACGATGCAGAGTTTGTCCTCTAGGCACCTACTGTACTTTGTTGATTGTTGTATTTGTTTTTCTGATATTTTTAGGACCTTCCCAACAACATGATCCACCAGGTGGCCATCAAGTCTCTTCCGCAGGAGTGGCTGTGGTGTGAGACGTGGTGCGATGATACCTCCAAAGTCTCAGCCAAGACGATAGACCTGGTGAGTCCCTGAGCAATTAGATCTACACAAATGTGGGGAAAGCTAACCGGCATGCCTGGGAATTTGCTGCATAATTCATCATCAAATCTAATTGCTCCTTTTTTATTTAGATGGTGAAATCCCTTTTGTCTTCTTTATTTTAATCCTTCTTTTGTGTTTAAAACATGCTGATTATTGAAAAAAAAGTGTTCATATAACACTTTTTTTACACCATTTTTGCATCTATTTTGGTTTAAGCTGTAGCTGCTGCAGCACTGAGAGGTAGGAGCTTATTCCCAGTCACTAATGTCCACGAGGCACTTGGCATTTAGGAGACAACTGAGGAGCAATCCTGTAGTCTCCTAAACTAATTTAGAGAATTACTGGACGGGCTCCAGTAGACTGGAATAGGAAGCATTGTCTCACTGTGGCATAGGACACCACTTGGTAATTCAGACACAAGACATGGGCTAATGTCCTTTTAACAGAATTGGAAATCAAATTAGGTTGAAATGGCTGCCACAGACAGTGCTGGGAATGACAATATGAGTTGTTGGGAGAAAGTGGAACTGGGTGGCGTGGGTGAATGTGGTCTTTTCTGCTTTTTCTGCTGCAGTGCAATAACCCAAAGACAAAGGAGCCCAAGCTAACGGCCGCAGCAAGGATTGTGCCTGAGTGGGTTGAATATGACAACGAGATAAAACAGCTACTGAGACGGCGGGTCCAGGAACAGGAAGACACAGCAACACAAAAACAGACCCCCTCTCCTTCACAACATAAAAAAGGTTGGGAAAAAAAGAAAAACACAATTTATTGCCAATTTCTAAGACAGAAATTCAACCTTTTTTCTTGGCCAATTTTTTTTGTCTCTTTCACCACTTTTGCACATTTTCATTATTTCTTTCCACCCTCTGCTCAGAAGACAAGCGGCGTGATGAACTTTAGTGCCTGCCAGCACGGTTCTGAAGAGGAAGGAGGCAGCACCTTTTGCGAGCAGGCCACCTGTGAAGCTTGAAGACAGACAATTCCATCTAAACATAGCCGTGGAGCGTTGCATCCCGAGCCCGGAGAATGATGGGATATTTTCAGAGATGCCATATCTGCTTCTGCAGTCGATACGTCTTACACAATTAACATGTGATGTAAGTGTTAAACTGCCAACTGTGAACTTCTGGTGTGCTATCAGCACTACAATCGGGTCTTGGTTAGTATGTGGTTACCGGAGAATGAAGTGAACGCAGAAAGAATAATGGGGTGGGGGTCAGTCGAAGCACTCTATTGGGTGTTTGAGAATAAATAGTTGGCATATATTGCACTGAGAATGTAAGCAAAGAAATTAAATGGAGAAGGCACATCTCTTAAGAATCTGATCTCAAAGTTTTTTACGTTTTTTTTTTATTATGGAAAACTGTTTCAAAAAGCTAATGCATTAAGATAATCTTAATTTGACGTTGACTGAAATGCCCAAACCAAAGTTGTGACTAACATGAAGCTAGTCTGTTTTTAAATTTCATAACTGGCTGCAAAGTTGATAAATTAAAGCTTTGGGACTGTATGATTATTATTGAGGAGGGTAGTGTAGGGGAGGGTCTTTTTTCTTTTCTTACGCCAAGTCTTTTTTAGTTCAGCCTTTCCTTTGCAAGATTTATTACATAAACAAGGGATCAAATGGTTACACCAAATGATGGCCTTCATGGGTTATAAAGGTGCCTTTTACATGCAGAGGATCACCAATCTCTGTATTGTATTATTTATTACTAATTGAACGTCTCTACTGTACGTAGTTGCTCCTTTATTCTGAATCATAACAGAAGGCTGAACCAAAGTTAAGTTAAAGCAGCAGTGGGTAGAACTGGAGCAAATATGATTTAAAAAAAATAAGTTATTTTTATAAAACGGTCACTGTTTCCTGACAGTAGTGCGTTAGACAGGTAATCTGAAAAAAATCTGTGTCCTCCGGTGTCCTGCGGCTAAGTGAGACTACAAAACGCCATCACGCCAACACGTCCGCCATTACAGCCTCGTTGTGTATACTCGCGCCCATGTAACCGTGGTGTAGTTCATTTATAGCCTAACGTTAGTACTTCTGGCGATTGCATTCAAACTTCAAAAAATCATAAAAGTGGTGTTCACTTGGTGGAGATTATCTTGCTGAACAAAAAGTATCATAAACGTTTGTGTGCCGCAGAGTTCATTTTCTGCAATAATCCAAAACCCAATGGAAACATCCTGTTGGCTTTTTGTCGAGGGAACCAGGGCGATGCTATCTTCCTGTTTGTCCGACAAAAATATGTCATCCCTGCAGCGCTCTATATAATCTGGTGAAATTCATATTTATTTTTAGGCTGTTTATTGTAATTCAGGGTGAAAATATTGCGGTCACAGATCTGGAGTCTGTTAAAGGTTTGCAAAAATTGGTGACTGAAAATTTTGTAGCTTTAATTCCAAATTTTGTGGCTGTAGTTTCACCTCTTTGTTATGTTTGCGATAAATGTTTGTTTGTTTATGTTTTTCTATGTCAAGGGGAGGGTCCAACACAAATATAAATAAGGCTGTCTCGCCATTTAATGAAATAAAAAAGATTCAGCCCGTCTCACCACCCCAATAATTTTCCCACGGTCCCTTAGCAGACAAATTACCATTGCTAAGCCAACTTCTGTCTGTCTCATGACGCTACATTAGATGACTTTGGCTCAACAGACCAGATGCTACTTTATTATTGCCAAGTTGTGGATCAAAGAATCCTCATTTGCACACTAAATGTTGTGGTTTATGGGTAGAATATATCCGTATGTTTACGTCTCACGTACATTCATCGTCACTGCTTTACATTTTTAGAAATCACTTTTCAATATTTGAATTCCACAACGATCCAGTGTTTTTTGTCTCAGGAATAAGATGGGTGTTGCTGCTCAACCGAAGCCAACAGTAGTTTTTTTGCTGTCTTTAAAAGTCGATAAAAAATGGGTGCAGGAAGTCTGCTCTCCAAGACACCCATCTTTCACTGTGCTGTGTGTCAAATACAAATGTTTATATTACTGTCTGGTGGAAAAAAAATAAATCTTTGCTACAAAACCGTCATTACTAAATCTGTTTGTGACTTCTGTTGTCCCCTCGTGTGGCCAGTGGATGTGTGATTCATGCTCTGAAAGGTCTACAATGAAAGGATTTTCTTGCGACTGTAATTTGTTCCTCACCATAACCATTACACCGTGTGAGAAAATGCATTTATGGGGAGGAGAAGCAGTTAAGAGGGCTGCAATTAGGAAAAGGTTAGAAGTAATGAAGAAGAAGTAGCATTTCTAAATCCCATTTCTCAAAACTTCAGTTCATGAATGTCACAAAGTCACTTCCCTTTCCATACAGCAACAGTCTGGCCCCTCAGTTCAATTGAAGGTACATAAATAGGTCTTTATTTACATTTCAGAAAAACTCCATTCATATAAAAATAGTACTGTACTTATGTACAAATAGAATCTTACGAATGGATGTGAATTGTAAAGTGTGCAATACGTGGAAAGGATGTGTCAGGATGAACCACTTAACACGTGATAAAAGCTGCTTCACACATGGCAGATAGTTGTTAGCATAGCAACAGACCTTCCCCAAAACGGAATTCAAAGTTGTATTATTCAACAACAAAAGATGCATATTTAATCAAGGTCACTGAATTAAAGTCACAATTTGCTCCACATTCCCCGACATTCCTTCCGCCAATGATCTCCCTTTTAAATAGGGAGGACAATAGAAAAATATCCGCTCCAGCCGTGCTGGATGTGAGCTTCCTCAGTTGTAGTTGAATTTAAAGTTGAAGGGTCCAGAGCCGAATGGATTGAAACCCTGGAAGCCCTGGTAGCCTCCGTGGAAGTGCTGATGATGGTGACCTTGCTGGCTCTCCGGATCCATGGGGTCCTCTCCGTGGTCAAACTTGGTTCTCATCTCTAGAAAAAAAACATGTCGGTACAGAACAATTTAACAAAATAATATATACTCGGGTATTGTATTAGAAATCAATCCCTCAAGAAAGCTTCGGAGTTTTGTGACATCTGGGAAATGTTTTTGAAATTTGTTAAAAATGGGGACATTGAAGAGGCACTAGAGGTGTGAAGTTAAGAGTAGAAATGACTATTCTATTGTTAGGAATGTGTGCTGTACTTTGTTTTATGTTTGTGACCATATTCTCAATTTAATTTATGGTATCTACATAATTATATATTTATTTATTGATTTTTTTTAAATATATTTTCATTTATTTACTTCATTATATTTTAATTGTAAATATATATCCTTTTAACTTCATGTGTAGCTATTTACTTTCAATTAAGATTGTTTATAATCATTTTTATATTATTGTTTTATACACTGCCATATGTTCAATTTGGGGTACGGTTCTGTGTTGTATGGATAAAATGTATAAAATCAATAAATATATATGTAAAAAAAAAAAGAAATCAATCCCTCAAGGAATTCGTAGGTCTGTCCTCAACCAAAGGAATACTTAGTCGACTAACACTCGTACAATTTTGTCGGCTAATCGATTAGTTGATTTCATCAACAGATCTGTAAAACTGAGTTTCTCCACAAAGAATCACACAAAAGCACCACTTTAAATCTTGTGTTTACCAGAGATGTGCTCATAAGTTTTTTTTTTGGATATAAGTCATTCAGCATAGAAAAAGCCTAAAAAACAACTGTATGGGGCTGAGGGGTAATTGGAGGCGTCTACATTCCTGTCAGGTGGCTCCACCCACTCCCATTAGAGAGTATTGGGAGCAGTTGTGAGAAAGGAAGCCCCACTGTGACTGTCAAACATCGGTCAGGAGACCGGGCAGCTAACTCTACAAGTTAAGTTAAAAGGTGGCATCTAAATTTGATCTATTTATGCCGGAAAATGTGGCGACTATGAAATGTACGAGCATTCTTCTGTTTGGCCTGATTGTAGAAGAGTAACTGCCGAAATTAGGTTTTTACTGATTAATAGGGCTGTCCAATTTTACGCGATAACGCGTCAACGCAAATTTGTTTGAACGCAACTAATTTAACACATTAATGCAATCCATCTTTCGGAGGTTGTAGCGGGTTCAGCTTTATAGCTGGAGTGAAAATACTGGTATCATATGAAACTAAAAAAACCTGAGGAATCTATTAGTACCCTGTTATACCAGCTCCTCGGGAAGGAGGTTAAATAACGCCGCAAACTTGCGCTAAATATTGGCGAGGAAAAAGTGGCATGGCCATTTTCAAAGAGGTCCCTTGACCTCTGACCTCCAGATATATTAATGAAAATGGGATCTATGGGTACCCACGAGTCTCCCCTTTAAAGACATGCCCACTTTATGATAATCACATGCAGTTTGGGGCAAGTCATAGTCAAGTCAGTACACTGACAGCTGTTGTTGCCTGTTGGGCTGCAGTTTGCCATGTTATGATGATTTTATGTTAAATGCAGTACCTGTGAGGGTTTCTGGACAATATTTGTCATCGTTTTTTGTTGTTAATTGATTTCCAATAATAAATATATACATACATTTGCATAAAACAGCATATCTGCCCACTCCCATGTTGATTTGGGAATTAAATACTTGACAAATCTCCCTTTAAGATACATTTTGAACAGATAAAAAATGTGTGATTAATTGAAATTAACTATGGACAACTGTGCGATTAAATATTTTAATCGATTGACGCCCTACTGATTCATCGAACACTAACTTGATATTAGTCCAAAAAGGAAATGGACATTAATTGTGGTAAATATGTGACATGAGCATAGTTAGGGCTGTTGGGAATACTACAATTTGATTCTGTAAGATTGTTTGGATAAAACCATTTTACTGAAATAAAATTGACGCCCAGTAAAATAATGAAGGTCTCAAGCTAGCTGAACAAAATAGCAAGTAGTGAGCTGTTCCCAGCAGCAGCCCCCTCAGAGGCCTGGCATTTACTGAGAGACTGGCAGTAACAACTTTCCACCGACTCTGCAGACCACAAAACTTTTTACCTGGGTCAGTGAGAACCTCTTTAGCCTGAGCGATGTCTATGAACTTCTTCTCGGCTTTCTTCTTTTCCTCTGGATCCTGGAAGTTGTCCGGATGCCACTGCTGTGCTTGTTTCCTGTAGGCTTTGATAATCTCCTTTTTCTGTGCAGTTCTGTGACAATGGGGAGAGCATTATCAGCACATTTATTACAGATACAAAAATACAGCTTCTTTTCAGCACAAGCTGGACCAAATAAAATACTCCACTCCAAGTGTCAGGGTTACCACATCGGCTCTTATGTAATAAACCATTACTTCTTTTTATTACCGAGAGTGCTTTCATTGCCTTAAAATGTAATCCATCTTGAATTGTCAATAGTGCTTTTGAACACAAAATGTTCAAAAAGGGGATAGATGATGTGGTTTCCAGTGCAGCAGAGCTCCTTTGTAGAGCAGTGGTTGTTAAACATAGTAGTCTCAAAACAAAGCCAAATTGCTTTCTGATGCAGTCTTTGAAAAGCAACCAATTTTATAAGAAAAAAAAATATTCTTTTCAACTTTACCTATAAAATTCCCTGTCTGGAATAAAGCTATATAAATAAATAAAAAAGTATCCAAAACTTCCGTGCCCACCTCTTCACTCCCAGGATCTTATAATAATCCCTCTTGTGAGACTGTTTGAGAAGTCGCTGAGCTTTCTCCAGGCCTTCTTTTATCTGACGGTCGTTCTCGCTGTGCTTTGCAGCAGTCTCGTAGTCCTTAATAGCTGGAAAGTAAAAGAAATGGAGGACAGAATCAGTATCGCTTACTCATCCAAAGCAGCTAATGGGGAAGTGAAGCACAGTATTTAAAGACAGCAGAAGGAAACACAGGACCTTAAGACCTTATTGTGGCAAGCATCCACCCTGCTGAAGTGTCTTTGAGCAAGGCACATGGTAATGTGTCTAAGCCTCCATTAAATGAAGAATGAGAATGTACATGGATCAGCTGACAATAATTGCATTATCTTCAATCTGTGCTTTTCATTTCCTCAATTAAGCTACGGTGATTAGGTTTCTTAAACAAATGATTTTGAACGTTGGCACTGCATTTATGAATTTATGACTCACAGTAACATTGAAACACTTTGATGACTCACCTGTGATCTCAACACAGGAGACCTGTGGTGGTGTGAGCATCCCATTAAAAACATTACTTAAGAGTGTACAGCCATGCTACTGTAGCGGCTCTGTGAGGCTGTACTTAGGCACAGCAGTGCTTTGAGCTAAATGCTAACATCAGCATGTTAACATGCTCAACATGCCAATACCAACATGCTGATGTTTAGCAGGTTTAATGATTACCATGCTGTCTTCGTTTAGTGTGTTAGCATGCTAACATTTTCTAATTCACACTGAACACAAAGCACAGCTGAGGCTGATGGGAATGTCATTTTTAGTTTAGCAGGTGCTAAGTCAGAACGTTTTGGACACATTTTAATTTTGACCCGATGATTATGTTAAAAGAAATAGGCTACTATAAATGTTGTCACATTAATGTAAAGACAGATAACTTCACTTAAGTGAAGTATTGCACTTAAAGAGCTACTGTAGGGCTGTACCAAATGTTTTTAACATCCAAAGCTTCTATTGAGGTTTCGAATGAAGCTTCAAATGTCTGTCGACATATTTTATGACATCATCACCATAAATATACAAAACCCTCAACTTGAATACAGTGATTAATCGGATTAAATGAGAAGTCTTTTTTTTATCAAATCAACTTTCTTTAATGAATAGAACTCGTGCCTCCAAGCAAACATTTTTTGACTGCAGTGAAAATGTTGTTTTTGAAAGGCTAAACGCCAACAAATATGGGTTAAAGCAGAATATTTCGTTAGATAAAAACATGTGAATTTTGAAAAGGATTTAATTTATCAATTTGTCAATTCATCATTTTGTCAATAATTGCTGACTTTTGGACTTCACAACGCTCTGGAGTTATTGGAAATGTTTGGATCAAAAATGTCGGAAAACAATCCCACGCAGCCCTTACTGGAATATACTGTAATTCTACAAATAGTATAATACCATTCACTACCGAGCCTGTTTGTAACCGCTAACGACAACGTTATCTTCATTTGACCTGTTGATGATGATAATGATCGCGGTGCGCCACTGCAGAATGAATATAGGGGAAACACTGATTGGTGTAGCCTAATCTTTATCTGCAACTGTGCAGAAATACCGGGTTTAAAACAGAATGAATATCGAATGTCAAGCTTCGAAGCGTCTAACGATATTATAAAGAGCATATTTCAGTCAACTGTTTGCTTGCTGATACTGTTGTGTCAGAGATGTGATCCTCTGTAGTGAAGTAAGTAATGTAATATTTAACAAAATCAACAGTTATGATCAAAGAACTTGTAGAGAAAAAGCCCTGGTTGAAAACAATTCTTACATTTAAATAACAGTATTGTTGCCATAATCATTGGTATTACTGACTTTTTCATATCTCCATCACTATAACAACCATTATGACCAACATAGCATTATTTGACTAGTGTCCTTAGTAATCCTATCTCTGAACAGGTTTGATCTTATGCTGTTAAATAAACCACTTTATTCATCAGTACCTTCAGATCATGTTGCAGCAGCTCCAGGCTGTTCGTGTGTGCACGTTTGAGGCACCATATGAAACACCATATGTTTGGGTTATGCATCATACAGTATATGGGAACATTATGAATTAATCTAAGGTAGTTTGCGGATTATATGAACTAAATGAAAACTGTTGTGGAGCTTTAATACATCTCTTATCTTTTTTTCATAGCTGCTATTTTCTTTGCGCGTGTTCACTTTTCCATCTAACACGCCGAGATAAAAGTAAAATAAAACATCGCTGTGTCACACTAACCTCAAGTGGATACGAGCCAACACATTTCAGCTGGTGCCTGTAACGCACCACATGTTAGCTTTTGATGATTTAGTGAATTAATGTATCATATATTTTCATCTCTAGAAATCTATCAACTTGTGAAGTGGCCTTTCTGGATGCACACTGAGGTTCGTTCCTCGCCTGTACCAGTTTGCTTTTCTGGTGATTTGCTCCACACCACAATGGTGGGAGCGGCATAGTAGTAGTTTTGCACTTTAAAACGTCAGCAGCGCACTATTCCTGTGTTCTATGATATATTTTTGTCACAGTAATAAGTTGAGGCACATAATACTTTATTATTAATTGTTTATTAGATTTATTTAGTTGCACAGGAAAAAATAATTTTCTGGCGTTGTAATGATCTCATCAGCTACTAGGGCTGTCAATCGATTAAAATATTTAATTGCAATTAATCGTGTTTAATCATGGACAATTGCAAATTAATTGCACATTTTGTATCTGTTCAAAATGTACCTTAAAGGGAGATTTGTCAAGTATTTAATACTCTTATCAACATGGGAGTGGGCAAATGTGCTTGCTTTATGCAAATGTATGTATATATTCATTATTAGAAATCAATTAACACAAAACAATGACAAATATTATCCAGAAACTCTCACAGGTACTGAATTTAGCATAGATAAAATGTGTCAAATATTCAATACTCTTATCAACATGTGAGTGGGCAAATATGCTTGTAAGTTTGGAGCGCTATTTAACCTCCTTCGCAGCAAGCTAGTATGACATGGTACCAATGGATTCCTTAGGTTTTCTAGTTTCATATGATGCCAGTATCTTCACTCAAGCTTTAAAACTGAGGGTACGGTACGACCTCCGAAAGATCGATTGCGTTAAAGAAATTAGTGGCATTAAAACAAATTTGCATTAACGTGTTATTGCGTTAACTTTGACAGCCCTACTAGCTACATTTACTAGCTACTATCAACATAAAGAGAAAACTGCCCTATGAATACTAAAAACATTTTCTTTTTAATGTGTACTTATTATGGCAGAACAAATACTGTCTAATTCTTACTAGGATCTCATCTACAGCAGCTGGCCTGTACTACATGACAGCCTCTCTTTTTAGCAGATTGACTGCCTATAGGAAAGTGTCAGGTATTAGATAAAGTATTTTCTGCACTAATTTCAATGATGCACATTGTCAAACTGTGGTCACACACACAACAGATCCATTTTAGTTACCTCAATCCCAGCCTCAACTATCAGCAGTCTATTGCAAAAATAACCACAAAAAATCTCGACTCTTCTATGCGTCACACTGGTTGGTTATGAGTCATCCCTTTACAGTCTTTCGGTTTAGGTAGTGCAAATCAATAGGAGTGTTGGAGCCTGACGCACTGGATACAGTTCAGAGTTTCATGAAAATTGTGAAGAAAGACAATGAAAACACTGGTTTTGAGTACTGCACCACAGTGTCTCTGCCAATATTGATACCAATCCTATATGTCCTGTCTTTCTCTTAAAGCCACTATGTGTAGGATTTGTACATTTTTCAACTTTGGGATCATCACATTTTTCAATAAACAAAACCTCTATTGGTAGGTTTTCTTTTTGGCACTTACTGTATTAATAAGGTGCACTTTCACAAGCCATATTCCGCTTGGCTGGTCCGAATCACAGTCAAATTGATTCTTTTGGTTTGTTTTCTATTTAGTCTAGTTCAGTTTCACAGTGCACAAATTAAAGCGGACCAAATAAAAAAATAACAATTTGCTCAGGGGCGTGTACAAAGGAGCGAATTTATCTTCTTCGTCTCGAGAGGAATTACGTACTTTGATATATTGCTGCCAAAGTTTTTTCACTTTGACTCAACACCAATCTACTGTGCACACATCCCTTCTCTTTCTGTTTATCTCAAATGACTTTATAAACGTCACTATTTTTGTGGAATTTATTTAGCATATTCTGTATGTTCTCACCCTGTGGATGGATAGACTGGCGACCTGTCCAGGGTGTACACCGTTTTCGCCCAATGTTAGCTGGGATCGGCTCCAGCAACCCGGTTGCGGTTACAGATAATGAATGAATGGATGTTCTCTGTGGCCAAAATGTCAAGCAAACAAACATCGGACTCCTGCAGAAGTCCAGGTCAGTACTCTCCCACTCATGTTAACCTGTGTCCAACTCAACAAATGCCCACACAGGCAGCCTGCGTTATAGTTTGCTTGGAAATGGTCCGAGACCATCTCTCGCAAGCGGTCTCGGACTGACTGTTTTGGTCCGCATCATAGTACGATTACTGCGTTCATAACCGCCCAAACGAACCGCACCAGAGTTTGATTAAAAGGACTAAATGTTGGCTTGTGAAAGCGCCCCTATACAACTTTGTCCCATTCCTTTGCATGATGCTTCTGCACATGTTCTATAAAGTTTATTCCATTCCTTGACACCCTTCACATTCACACTTCGCCCTTTTGCTTTTTTGTCCGGCAGGCAGCTTGCTCTCCCTCGCCCGCTACACTACCGTTACTTGATGTTTCAGGGTAGGTATATTTCAATTTTTTTCATTTAACCTTTTTCCAACATTTAATCCTATGTTTTTGGCTATCATCAGACTGATAGTCATTAGAAGGTCGAATGTGTGAGAGTTTCAAACTGAGCAGTGAAAATGATTCTATAGGAACCAGGGTTTGGACATCGCATTGGCATCTGTGCACAAAGACACAGAGACAGGTGGGATGGCTTACATTACATTTCAAACTTAATTGACAGATAAACATAAAATATAGGCAGGGATTTTGACAAAAAATATCCATCGGCTGTTTGCGCGGCGGTAGCAGAACATCAGGCGACAGGTAAAATGATGGCTGGGACACAAACTATTCCTGGGGATTTCACCATCTGCCATCACTGGACTTTCTACGATTTGACAACAGATAGGGGAGACCGTTGTTTCAGCCTAATTCCCCCTCTGCCAGCAAAGGCTTTATGGAGATAGTAAGTGCTGTGTGTGTGTGTGTGTGTGTGTGTGTGTGAGTGTGTGTGTGTTTTGGCACTGCTACTGAAGAATGGCTTTAGGCTTGATAATCAAGAAATTCTGCATAATTTCAGCCAGCAGTGCAGGGCAGCTCTACATCTTGCGGGCTATTCTTACTTCCAACACACTGTGCGCCACACATAATTCTAATTATACTGTATGGGATAAATACTCTTACAGATGACGTTTGTCTTTTTCAAGCTTTAGACATAGCAGTTATGTGCTTCCACCAAATTAGCATGCGGACAGCACTGTATTTATCTACATTTAGTCTGTATTGTGCTTATTTAAATTCAGTGATAAACAGAAAGATTGTGTTAAATGAAGCACAATTTAATTGGATGTGAGCATCCGTCGCTTTTCTGACCCTATGCTGCCTGACAGCATTTCCTTTGGATGTTTACATTAAAATCACATTTTCCATTAGACATAAACAACCAACAAACATTCCAACAAATAAAATGATCAGATGGTGAGATGCTTATATGATATTTTAACTTAATTTCACTGTGTATTTTTTGTAATGCTACAAGGACCCCCTGTGTTAGACTCCTGCCATGACACCAGTGTACAGTGTAGTAGAGTTAGGAACATTACAAGATACACCTACAGTAGCTAAAACCTTCATGGAGGTAGGATTTATTACAGGGCTGTTGTATTAGACTGCATTAGTTTTAGCTAGGTGTACCTAATAAACTGGCAATTGAGGGCAGATTTCAGTAATTTAATTTAAATGTCTGTCATGTCACTAAACATTACTAATAAAAACAGGTAAAATGAGTAGAGAGTAGAGCTATTTAGAAAAATAGTCTTATTTGGCATTAATAAATCAATACACTTTGTTTCCAAACGACTACCATTTTCACATCTGTGCTCAAATTCAGTCCATCTTCACCGAGAAGACATAGTGGCCATGGACTTTCTCAAATGAAATGAATAAATTCCCAGTGAAGGTTGGTAGACTCAACAGCATTTAGTGTGGAAATTTAACAGACTGACTCCATTAAAGGGCAGGTCCATTATTTTTATTTATTTATTTGTTTTATGTTTTTATATCTGTAGCTTCCCTTTGGTGTTCCTACTGTATTCAAATCCGAACATTCAAATTTTGGTCAAAGTACGTATGTTTTGGCATCAAAATGTTATTTTCCCAAGCCCTTCTAAAAGCTTGCAAGCTAAGTAATGTACTGCTGTGTGAACGCCACGTTAGTTCAGATCCGAAAGTCACACAATAACACAGACAAGCTAACTGATAGACCAGCAACTCCCGTGTTCTGCGAGGCAAAATGTTTTTGTGAATGGAGTCTGGTCTGGTGGCTTTAAAGACAGCGATATAACAGCTTCAGATCCCTGTCGGAAAGGACTCTCTGATGGCAAGGAAAAGCTGTGAAAATATTGTAAATATAGTGTACACAGCTGCTTTACCTCGCCGTCAGACAGCCATTTCCGACGGGGAACTGAAGCCATTACATCACTGTCTTCAAAGCCACCAGACTACATTCACAAAAGCAGTAATTTTACCGCGGGTGTATATATACATTACAACCCCACTACAAAAAATCGGAACTAACCCTTTCAGTTATTTCCAAACTTAGTATAGCAAACTTTAACTCAGCTAGTGCTGCCGTTCCTACGTACGTCACTGCTTTATGCAACGGTTTCCATTTCCATTCGAAAAAAAACGAAACAGAACGCAGATGGACCCGCCCTTAAGATTGAAAAATGAATAGATCTCAACTACATACGGCTTCAACTGACAGGCTTACCTTCCTCATACTGTTCATCTTGGACATAGGCCTCAGCTCTGTCCTTCAGCACGTTAACGTTCTCCGGGTCCGACTGGAGGACTTCGCCACACACTGAGATAGCTCTGCTGGGCTGCTGGCCCTGCTCATCACACAAAGAAAAAACATGTTGTTTAAATGTATTGTTAAATGAAGTCAAAGAGTGAGTTAATGCATCTCATGGTAGCAGCAAGGGGTCTTACCTGTGCCAACGCATGGCACATGCGCTCTTTGGCAAGGAGAGCGAAATGGTGCACGTTGGGCTCGGTCTTCATCACCGCCTCGTACTTGCTCACTGCTTCTTCATACCTAAAAGAGCAGGAAGCAGGTGGGTGTTTGAACAACGCTGTGACGCCGTCAATACAGCAGAACGCAACATGGATCATTGCACCCACAAACATCATGTCGCTCTGTTATTCACTCCATTTAGTCTTGTGTACATGATGTCTTGTATACGTCAAATATGATGTGACATCCATTCACATTAAGATGGGATTTGCACGGCTGTTTGTAAGATCAGAAAGTGCTCGGAGTGCTTGAGGGAAAGGCAGCCGTCATTCTGCAGCTGATGAAATCCCTGGTATTCAGAGAGGATATTATTTTATATTTACAGGGATATACAATTGCCAGAACACACACACACACCTCTGCTCTTGGATGAGCTCCTCTGCAGACTGGATCTGTTTGTTGAGCTTCTTGACCTGCTTGTAATGGCTGTAACACTGTTTGTGATCAGGATCAAGCTTCAGGCACTCACGCACCTCGCTGCAAATTAGACGAGAGGAGGAGGAAGGTCAGAACAGACTCATTTTCCATATTACCTGATGTACAGTACGTGCTATATTGCCAACTTATAGAGGGTGGACAAAAATAACAATACAGATTTCAACTATGTGGTCATTTTTGAAGCTATAGTTTGTATTGTTGTTAAACACAAATCCTGGTATGTGTCGTATAAGTAAGTGCTGCCGCCACATTACATTCTGTAAATGTACAGTGTTAATGACTGAAAGATATTTATACGTTTCATTTCCAGAAAAATGTAGGGCTGTCCCGAATACCATTTTTAGGTCTTCGAAGCTTCGGTGATGAATATTCAAAGGTATTCAAAGCTTTGCAGCGCTGCAGGTTGGAATGTTTTGTCTGTCTGTCTCCATCTCCCACGTTTCAGTGCCTGGCACAGTGTCGCTCCCGCACTACAGTACACACACGCACCTCTACACACAACAAACAGCGATATCCGTCTGAGAATAACTAATAATAATAATCAATGTTCAATTTGAATAATTAATAATGTTGTGGGATTATTCCTTATTTCATGGGCTATTTGGGGATTTATACATTATTATTACATACTTAAATAAGAAAAACAAAAAAATAAAGCTTTCAAATACTGATTTGTAGGTTGATTACCATGGCAACAGTTGAAACTTCAAAGCTTTGAAGCATTCGGGTCAGCCCTACAACAATGACCATCAAGTTTAGAGAAAATAGTCTCAACAATAAACAAAGGTAATGAGCCATTTACTGCAGGACTATTGCTTTGTATCGTGAGATGTCTTCTGTTATTTCCTCCTCTTCACATAAAAACAAATGCAAGAAATATGTATTTAATAGCCTTCTACAGCAGTTACACTGATATGAAGTAGAGCTTCAATCCATGGCGTTTAAAAAAAAAAACAGTGTCCTCAGATGGATAATGTCAATGTACAAAAATAATTTTGATGTAATCTATTATAAATTGTGCCATGTTTGATTCTGGAGGGAACACCTTAGTAATTGGGAAGTTCTCTCATGGTGAAACTGTTGAATCCTGCTACTTGTCACAATGTCTGATACTGATACAGTGTGGGAGCCTCAATCTTACTTTAGGGACATCTCGTGGTCTCCAAGATTATAGTAGATGGTGCTGAGTTTGTAGAAAGCCGGGGTATTGTCACTCTTTAACTTGGACGCAGCTTTGAGGTCACTGATGGCTTTCCCCATCTCTCCCATTCGTATAAAACACTCCGCTCGCATCTCACGAGAGGCCACATCCCAAACGCACGTCTGTAACAGGCGGAAAAATATCTCTTACAAACCACAATTTACTATACAAATGCTCTGTAGACTCTGCAGTGATGATAACATGGACAATGGCATGCTCGCAGGAAAATTAGGCAAATGCTGACGAGGTAGGTATCTTACCTCAATGATAGTGTCGAGCTGGGCAGCAGCTGTCACATAATCCTGGCTGCTGAAGCTGATGCGTGCCTGAGCCACCAGTCGCTGAATTTCATCCGACTTTGTCAGCTGACTCTGGGCTTCCCTCTCCTCTTTGTCGTTTGGGTTGGACTTCAGCTGGAACATTGCAAGGCAAGACATTAAATTGCATGCTTATGGTCATGATTAAAGCGGTCTATCTAGGAAAAAAAAAGTTAGTGACTTAAAAGACTTGAATTCAGTCCGTCACCAACACATTCCAATATGAGCTCTTCTATTTCTGAAGAAGTTCTTGTGTCGACTTTACCTCTTCAGAGCATTGCCTATCACATCATTAGCAGTGCTTACCATTCCCTAAACCCATTACATTATAATTATCCCCATCATAGAGGTCATCATATTCACAAGAGCAATCTCTGCTAACAACACATCCTTTACAAATAGACCTGGGTACCCTTAAAGTGTTTCCTGCTTGCTCAGCTTAGGAAAAAGCGTAATGCATAAATGTGATGCATTAAGCGAGGCCAACATTGTGGACTGCTGAAGCAGCAGGACAGCACGCACCTCTGGCCAGATCCCTTGACAGTACCGCAAAATGTTGCCCACGTAAAAGTGTATAAGCCCAGATGGCTTCTGCTGGGATGTGCCCTCTTGATTGCAATTTTCTATTCCATAGACACTCCCAGAAAGTGACTGTTTAACTTGTATTATTTAATCATACAGTTTAGCAGCCTATAACATATTGAACTTCATATAAGCCACCTGAGGTTTTACATTACAGACAGCCAAACAGCAATACAAGACTAACCACTGAGCTTCAACATACATATAATAAAGCTAATCAAAAGATGACTGATTTGCTGTGTGTTCAATACAAGGAAATGTAAGGACAAGGCACTAATGATCCAAACAGGCTTGTGAGGCTGCAGGCCCGCCACATGTCCTTGGCACAATGTGACACTGACATTCACACTCTATCCCCATGTAGAAGAGGAACTGAATTTTTGCCTGCATGATTACCTCACCTGAGAATACAGCAGCTTTAAATGGAATCTAGGATTTAATCGTAGATATAACAAGGGCATTTATGTCTTCTGGGAGTGCTGTGAAACTTCTCTGTAAAATGGTAAATCTAATGGAAAATGCATTAGCGAGCTCCAGTCTTAATCCTCAACGAGTACCTTAAAATGATCCCTGAAGGTCCAAATGAGACTTCGCTGCCAATTTAAGTATTATCTACATATTTTAAGATGGCTTATGGATGCAGGGTATTCCTGTTCTCTAAGGTCTAATGTGGCCTTCAGTATCTGTTTTTAACTTCCTTGCCACTTGGTTTAAAAGCCTTTTCCATTCACCCCATAAATACCAAAAGCTCTCATGTTGTCAACCTCATTGTAGAACAGTACAGCATAGTGAAATAAATAATACAATTAAAGTGTGCACACTGCATAGAAAAGCATAAATATCCTTCACAACATTAAGCCTATAGTCTTCATGCTTGAGTTTAGCTTCACAGTAACACCATGGTACAGATCAACACTGACACCTCCTGGCGATCTCTGCTTATCTAACAAAATAGTGACTTCTCAGTCTTGTTGCTGTTGAGTTTAAACTGGATATTCCTTTACTTACCACCTTCTTGAAGTCATTCTCTGCTTCATCTAGTCCCCCCTGCTTCAGAAGGAGATTTCCTCTCTGAAGGCGTGCCTGTGAAGAGAGTGAGAGAGGAGTTGTTTTGCGTAATACCAGTACAAAATATACTGTAGACTTTATCAACACAGCTGACATAACTGACCGGTTTCCCAGCAGCGTTGTGCCTGGGGCTGATCTGAATTATAATATTTGCACATATATTGTATATACAAATATGGGGATGCACCTATCCAACTTTTTCAGTCCCGATACCGATAGCGATACGTGGGCTTTGGGTATCTGCCGATACCGAGTACCGATCCGATACCAGTGTTATATTAATAAGCTGTATGCCTCACTGTGTGGAAGTGACTGGGATCATTCTTTTATGTGTAAGGCAACATCAGGCTTGACTTAAACATTGCTTTCCTAACTTTGTAAAACAAATGTAACAAATAAATACATAGATATACATTTACTGTATTACTGTATTTACTGTACTGTTATTTATTATTAAAATAATAAATCGTACACCATTTACTTGGTAAAAAAATCTTCAAAATTAACAGGAATTACAATTAAAATGTAAACCTTGTTAATGCAGCAACAAATTAGTCAAAACTTAAACAGGAATTAAGATTTGAGTCTATAATGTATATAGTATACAAACATAGAACTAAATTGAATAGACCGGTCCCATTGTCACAGATACCCGATCCAGCTATTTAAGTCAGTATCAGCCCGATATCGGTGCATCCCTATACAAATATACCTGTTTCTTCCAACTACTTATGTAGATGTGTTTCTCACACCGTTCTGCAAGTCTGCAGTATGACATAAAACTGTGTGCAACTGATGTGAAAAGAGAAACTCACAGATGTGAAGTCTGGTTTGAGTTCAATAACTCTGCTCAGATCTGGCAGTGCAGACTTTGACTTCCCCATTGCTAGAAACACTGTAGCTCTCCTGTAGTAGGCCATGTAGTTCTTGGGATCTCCGTCTGACAACAGGACAAAAGAAAACAAGATTTTAATCCTTAATGTCTTTGTGTATAACCTAAACATCTTTTTTAAACTCAGCATGTTTTCTGCCACTTACCCACAGCAGCATGGAAATGAGAGAGGGCATCGGCTAGCTGGCCAGCAGCGAGCAGTTTCTTCCCCATCTCCATATGATTGTCCACACTCCCATCCCGGCCACATTTCACTCCTGAAAAACAAACAATACTGATATCCTGCGACCACATATACTGGAGCATATTACCACAGACTAGTAGCCACAGTACAGTACTCCATTCTTAATGTATTCACGTTAATTACCAGACAATGACAGGCGGCAGCATAAATCAGAGAGATTACTTTGACATGTAGGCTAGCTAGCTGTCATACGTAGCAGTTAAGTTGCAAGTTTATTTGTTTTGTTTTGCACAATTTAAGACTATACAACATAACAACAAAATAAATTAATAATATAAAGTGCAGGAAGAGGCAAAAAAACCCACTGGGCTTATCTGAAGCCTCCACCTAGAGACAAGATTAATATAAAGAAATAATATGACTACATCATAGTGATAACAAACAATTAGGACAAGATATATATAATAATAACAATACAGTAAATATATTAAAAAAAAGTATGTGTGTTGTGTGTAAGTGTATGGTTAGTGTTTGTGAGGAGAATATTGATTTAAATATCTATAAAGACTTCTGGGTAATCGTAACCAAACAACATTGTGAGTGGGAAAAAATAAAAAACATAAAAAACAGATACATGAACAACATGGAGGAAAAGCAAGTACAAAACAGCAATTAAATGACCCTTTAAGCGAAACATTTGACAGATGAACAGTTTATTGAAAGATGTGAAAAGCTACTCCATAATTAAGTTCCTGTAAATCTTATTGAGAACTGACCTCTACTAGTGAGGAGTTTAACGGTTAACGGTTACTGTAGCTACATTACACTATGCTAACGTTACCAAGGAGACGGTTGAGTTCACATGTAGGCTGAACTAATGGTAATTAATAAACTAAAAAACGGTTTGACTCGATATAAGTTAACATTAGTGATTAGCTAGCTTAACGTTAGCCTCAACTGTTATCAATTTCAAAAGATAACGTTTACCAACTGACATTAACGTTAACTAAAAGCAGGCTGTCTGAACCGTTGCAAAGTTCTACATCAGTTAACAGTGACGCTAATAAGCTAACGTTAACTTATATGTAAAGTACAGTATGTTATGTTAACTTATATCGAGTCAAACCGTTTTTTAGCTTATTGATTACCATTAGTGTAACCTACATGTGAACTCAACTGCCTCTTTGGTAACGTTAGAATAGTGTAATGTAGCTACAGTAACCGTTAACTTGCAACGTAAAGCTACGTATGACAGCTCACTGTTAACTGACATAGAACTTTGCAACGGTTCAGACAGCCTGCTGGTAGTTGACGTTATGTGGCTAATGTCAGTTGGTAAACGTTAAGCTATTAAATTGATAACAGTTGGCTAACGTTGAGCTAGCTAATGTTAACTTATATCGAGTCAAACCGTTTTTTAGCTTATTGATTACCATTAGTTCAGTCTACATGTGAACTCAACTGTCTCCTTGGTAACGTTAGCATAGTGTAATGTAGCTACAGTAACCGTTAAAACGTAAAGCTACGTATGACAGCTATCTAGTTGTCATAGTGATTAACGTCACTGTTAACTGATATAGAACTTTGCAACGGTTCAGACAGCCTGCTTGTAGTTAACGTTATGTGGCTAATGTCAGTTGGTAAACGTTAGCTATTGAAATCGATAACAGTTGGCTAACGTTGAGCTAGCTAATCACTTATACGATACGATACAACTTTATTGTCAGTTTGCACTGAGATGCAAAATGAATTTCAGTATAATAAAGTTGTATCGTATCGTAAAAGTTAACATAAGCTAGCTTAACGTTAGCCAACTGTTATCAATTTCAAAAGCTAACGTTTACCAACTGACATTAGCATTTAAACATTAACGTAGAAGCAGGCTGTCTGAACCGTTGCAGAGTTCTATATCAGTTAGTAGTGACGTCAATAAGCTACTTGCTGTCGTTAACTTGCTGAGTTAAAGTATAAAGTCTTACCTTCATATCTCATGTCGATCAAAACAAGAACATACGGGATGTAAGTCAGTATTTTTTGAGCGACATGATCGATGGCAACCATGGTGTTATATTAGCATCAGACAGGTCCGATCTTGTGTCCACAAACTTCAGATAACGATGTTATTTTAACTAATGTTTCCTTTAATTCTCAACAGTCCCCATGTGTTGACAGCACTACTACTTATTCAGCATTGCTTCTTCTCACTTTCTCCCCAGCAGTCGCAGCGGAGCAGCGGACTCAAGCAGGCCGGGTCGTGGGTGACTGTGATTGGCTGGGATTGTTTGGAAAACACCGCCCACATCTGCTGGCTCAACGGAGAGGAGCCACGGCAGCATAAGACCGGTCATGATATACCGGTATGTGTGTGTGTGTGTGTGTGTGTGTGTAGTTTGTTTTTTAACATTGTTGAGGTCCCACTCATGGTGTGGGGTCAGCTTTGTGGGGAACAAATTGCTGGTCCCCTCAAAGCAACCCAGCCAACATGGTTATGTGGGCCCCACATGGGTTATGCTGGGGGTACCTGGGTACCAAGTGGGTATGGGTACTTGGGTCAACTAAGTTGGTCCCACATGGGCACCCCATGTGGGCTACCTGTGTGGGTCCTAGTTGGGTCACTACTGGGAAATTAGTGCATTGGGCCAACATGGAAACTGTGGACAAACCCTCTTACAACACACATTTCAGCCCATGTAGTCCCCATGTAGTACCCACATAGAACTTAAAGCCGGGACCAAGATGGGTCTTGGGTATGTTGCCCAGTTGGGGCCCACATAACACCCATTGTAATCCTGCATGAAATCCATGTGGGCAATTGACATTGGGTCATTATGGAACCCGCGGACAATCCCATATAGGGCCCATTTTTCAGCCCTTTTACTATCCACATGGGCCCCACATACAAATGTTGACTGGGAACTATAGCCAGAAATATTAATCTAGGTGGGATATAATGTGTGCAAGAACCCCAAATTTGGTAGGCATCATTGGGCAAAAAATCCATAATAACCTTTCAGCATATTGTAATTCAAGTGTTCTGAGAAATAACTAGACTTCTGCACCTCCGCATGGCTCTGTTTTCAGGCTTTAAAAAATCTAGCTTGACGGAAGACTTTTGTTATTTGTTTTATTTGTTTTTGTTTTATTTATTTTGCACAATTTAAGACTACACAACATAGCAAAAAAAATAAATGAATAATATACAGTGCAGGAAGAGGCAAAAAAAAAACACTGGGCTTATCTGAAGCCTCCACCTAGACACAAGGTTAATATAAAGAAATAATATGACTACATAATAGTGATAACAAACAATTAGAACAAGATATATACGGACAGAAGTACAGAAACACAGACTATTTTCACACATATGCATTTGTAGCTGACGTCTTGGTGGTAGCGGTGATCCCAGAGATGCTGCTGCCTCTGCTGCCGCTGGTTGTCCTTGATTTTCTGCTCTCACTAATCTCTGTACGAGCTGAAGACACAATGCTCTTTTTTGTCGGAACAACTCGGTAGGCATCAGGCAATTGGTACTCAGGGTATCTTTTTGAGCTGTGAAGTTCAGATTTAAGAAATGGATGGTTATTTTTTAATAGAAGTAAGTAATAGAAATGCCATAAACATATCTGTGACAGTAGCAGCATTTTACCTCGAGTGGCACCCTTCTCTCCCTGCAAAGATACTGATAATAAGGCCTCCAACAACAAGTAAGGTGGAGCCTCCCCAGCCGACAAAGACACCAACGCCTATTTCAAACCTGGCAATAAATAAAAGAATAATATATAAATGTACAATTATTTCACAGAATCATCTGGTAAATGTTGTTACATGACATAATCTGAGTTTGTAATATATTTTATCCATATCACTTGAAAATTATACATACTTCTGAGCTTTGTAGTTAGGGTCTTGAAATTCTGCTCTTATTTTGTTTCCATAGTAAGAGAAAGAAACCATAGAGCACATCCCTGAAACAATAAGCACATCATAATTTTAACATGCATCATATAGTGTTTTGCAATTTGAGTTTTTTTTTCCAAAAAAAGTCTGTGTAATGTCTTACCTCCAATGAGATAGTTCATCCCCCCAGCAAAGGTTACTCTTGCATTAGCAAGCTCTGATCCCCCAAGCTTTGTGCACTTCATTCCCACTAAGACTAGAATTGACCCAAAGAAAGCCAGGATAATAGCGATGATGATGAGAGCACGGCACATGTGAATGTCCCCTGTCAAAGAACAGCAAAGCAATGTTATGCACACATTACAAGGTGCAGTAAAAAAAGACTAGGGAGCTTGTTTTTATTGATCATCATGCCTTTGCTGAAGCTGAAATACATTTTACTTACAATTCAGAGCAAGCATTGATGGAATTCCCTTGCAGTCAGATACTCCAGTTGAATCAGATATACAATCCTTCCACAGGTTGGAGAAGTAGTTTGAAGTGGTCAAGACTATGCTATCTACCTCCGACCATGTCCAGATCTCCGTGGGCATGGTGGAACACACCAAGATCCATCCAGCTACACAGACCACAAAGCAGCCGATCTCCATGTACATCACCACAGTCCTGTAACTCATGCTTGCCTTGAAGTTGAGCCTCTCTACAGAGAAAAGGCAAATCCAACAGCTCCTGAACGCAAACTGTGGGGCGCCTGTGTGCCTGGCATTGCAAGGAAACACACAGGTAAGCACACACAAGAGGCCAAACTCGGTTTGTGTACATCATCACATGTTTTGCCTTGAACTGATTCCACTGTTTTGTGATGGTATGTTTGGTAATGTGTTTGTTGTTGATATAAAACACATGAGCCTACCAGCATGGGTTCAGTCTTACCATTTAGCTCTTACTTCAGATGCTGTGTTAAAGTATAAAAATGTGAACAAGACAGAGTTAATGCAGTTAATAATGTGGTATGAACTCAGCAGTCACATGACAAAGGGTTGATAATATATAATATAATATATGACATTGAAAATGCTCTTTGACAAATTGAAGCTTTTGTTCCTTTTTGTCCTTCCCTTTAAATATGTTTGATAACACTGTAAGATTTATTATTATGTTTTCTCTTAAATTCCCTTGTTCTTCTCTTTGTTCTGACTTTTGTAGAGTTCTAAGGTTAGACGAAGATAACTTGAGATTTATGAATACCATTATATTGAGTTACTTTGTATCTTTCTAATCTGTTTAATGTTGTTTTCTGACTGATGACATGCATGATAAAGGTAAGTTAAAGGTGATCATCAGTCAAACCAATTTCTAGTCCTCTCATTGGATTACAATCTCATGAAATCCAACACAAAAACATAAAGTGCACCTTCATAAATGACCATAGTTAGTTGAACCAACACCTTTTCTGGCGAAGTTATAACGATTTAACATTCTAAGAAGCTTGTGTTTATTGTTTATTGTATCCGCCCTTTTATTGTAGCCCCTTCATGCTACACACTCATAGAACATAATATTCAAATATTTACATTGGAATAGTATGTAGTATGCAAGACTGCTTATATATAAACATGTACAGGTTACTTGCAGTTAAAGATACATTGAGCAAAATAAATACAAAATATTACACACTTAATTACAAATACATTACAAATGAATACATTAAATTAGATTAAATAAATTAAATAAATTAGACTATATAAGACCATTTTTTTTACCAAATATTTTTTTCATTTTTCTGTTTAATCATAATACATATAATATCCTAACATTCAAGACAGTAATACAACTGCTGATGTTGGGGAATTTCTATTTCTACACAGCAAACCCCTGGAAGAAACATTTAAATATTCTAAACTTCATACCGGGCGAGCCACAGATTGATATCAGCAAATTGTGCAGCTATTAGACCGAAACCACCAAGTTTCTCACAGTGTGATGTATCTTTTGTGGCTTCCGGGGCGCTGCTCAGCGGCTGACCCAGAGCTTCACATCTATTTTAGACCCAATATACAGTAGCTCTTTTAAGACTCACCAGTGGTTTCAACTAAAAGTGTTATATATTCACATCCCTCACACAAATGCATTCTTATCAAAGTGCTGCATCCTGGAGGAGTTGCTGTAGTCAGGAGGCGGCCTCTGGTTTACAGACTTTGCCTGCCCTCTTGGGTAGGAGGAGATATGAGAATGTGAGGCAGTGCCGTAGTAGATATAGTTTGCCTGACTGTGGCTGTAAAGAGACAGAACACAGATGCATCTTCATAAATCAAGCACCTATATAACTCAACAGAATTGATTTATACATGTATCTTCTGTATAATGTAAAAATAGTATACGTGTTCCTCAAAGCACCTTTTGGTATGTTTAAAGAACCTGCGATGGAAAAGCAGAGGATGCTGCCTCCGAGGATACAGAGGATAGAACCTGACCAGCCGATAAAGAGAGCAACACCCAGGGAATACTGACAAAGACCTATAATTGAAGGTTATATTGACAACATTTTATAAAGAATAGACAATTTTTTTTAAATTTTTTTTTTAAATACATCCACAGAGCTTTTAGAAAGGTGCCAAATAAAAGTATGGCTTTTCCTAATAAAATATTATGATTGTGAATTAATCATTTAAAAAATTTTGACAGGTCCACAATTAATATTTTGTTTATCTCTGTTGAATATATCAGACGGTTGGTTCTCACTTCTAACAAGGCTTGTGAGCCAATAGAATAACTATGTTGGTATCACGTGGTAGGCCTATATCTGTGTCGTCAGCGATCAAGTTGCCAGTTAGTGTGGAAAAAAACAGACACATGGCTGAGTTTGACCGCACTGACGCTGGTGTCTCCCATTAGGCTGCAGAATACGTGAATATTTACTGTGGCAATATTTGACAACTGATGTTAGCATATATATTAGCTATCTTAGCTTAATCGTCTGAACAACATTAGCCCATAAAATTACAATTCAGCATATTTAAACAAAACCAACAACAATTACCACCAATATGAAATCTGTGCAACAAACTGGCAACCACTTGTTTTGAAGTGAATGCAATGGAACGGGGGAGGGAGAATGTGTCATCCAGGGGCTGAATGTTATCAATGTTATCAATAGCTCCTATAATGATTGTTTTTTCTTAATTGGTTGAATCACATCAAAACCCTTTGGCTCTTACAGTGATCATACAGTCATACAGTGCTTACTTCAGCTCCACAAACGTTGGCTCGAAAAACTCTGTTATCTGGTGTGCATACAGGGAGCATGCTGAAAGTGAGCAAAGACCTGAGAAGAACAAGAAAAAAGGGGAATCTAATTAGATCACACAGAAAATTACATTGATATTGCTCACAGACTTTCACTATACTTACCACTAAGAATGAAAGTTGCACCAGCAAAGCAGGCAATTCTGGCTTTGTTTTTGTCATTTCCTCCAATTTTGGTGCATTTCATTCCAACAAGGGCAAATGTAGACCCAACAAAAACCCAGACAGATGGCTGTATTCATCAATGCCCTGCATGCTTGGATGTAGCCTGCAAACATAGAATAGAGGTAAATTTATATGCAATCAAAAGAGTGTTACTGTCTGTGTCTCCGTTCTGTGGTTTCGCATTCGCTGTACTCTCACATCTGCACACCGCAAGGTCAATGGGTTATTGACCTTGTGACCAGTTTACACACAAAGCAAGAAATACAATTTGTCACAAGTAACCCTAATTGTTTTCAGGAACTCTGTGGCAGTGTAGTGAGCGTCTTGGTATGAAACGTCCCATTCAGATGTGATTTTGAGGCAAATATTACCTTGGAAGTTAACCCCTGAAACCAGTCAGCCGTGGGAGAAACCGCCCGAGTTTCACAATAAATCTCCTTTATAGCTTTTAAGCTCAGAGAACAAAGGCTAAACATTGACATATTTAGAGGTAAATGAGCTATTCCTTGAGACTTGATTTAGGCCTTGGGGTATCTATTGTATTATAATAGCAATGAGCTTCAACTTGAATTTTCTTTCAAAGTTTAGACAGAGAAGGAGCTGAGGTTGAACACTTAAGCGGTTGGAAACTGAGGATGAATCAGCACTAGGCTAAATGAAGAAAAATTAAAACAACAATTTCAGGTATTATGTGATCTTGTTAACACTTTATAATAACCATTATTTATAAATGGTGAATTGATAGTTAATCCAACTTAGTTATTTTACTGTTAACAATAAAAATGATAATTAATGATAACTAATTATTAGTAACTGAGGATGAATCAGCACTAGTCTAAATATAGAAAAGTAGGCTAAATGAGATATTAAAACAAACTTTCAGGCATTAATTGGCATGCTCTTTAGCTAAAAAAAACAAACTGAAAATTAATTTGACATGATTGACCAAAACCATTAAAAAGGTCAAGAAATAGGCATTCAACTAACTAGCATGTAATAATGAGGGGAAAAAAGAGCTGACAATCAAGTGCCAGCATCGAGGTAAAGTCTTTGCAGTCAGAGACTCCCATAAAGTCAGTGACACAGATCTTCCACATATTGGATCGCCTGCTCCTCCCGTCCACATGTCAAAGTGTCCTTGGGCAAGATACTTAACCCCAAATTGCTCCCAAAGGCTGTGCCAGTGGTGTATGAATGTGTGTGTGAATGGGTGAATGCTGACATGTAGAGTGAAGTGCTTTGAGTGGTCGGAAGACGCTATATAAATACAAGTCCATTTACCATTTACAATACTTATTAGGTATAAAGTTATTTTTTTTAATTATATATCAATTCATAGATATTACAGTGACAGTTAGAGTTCTTCATTTTAACATGCTTTTGTTAAATCACAAAAAAGTTAACAATAATGAGTAGACACAAGACAGTGTATTTTATACAGAGTATGACCTGTTTTACCAAAACAACACATGACAAGAGCTTGAAAACAACAAAAATTACAATTGTACATTGCACACTTCATCCTACAGTATCTACAATGCAATGTGCTGATTGTTTGTTAACCAGATTGGAGATACTATGTCTTGTTGTGTTTGTCGGTTTGTGTTAATATAAAACTATATATGAAAAAAGAGCTTTGAGCTATTACACAAATGCATCTCTTTCTGAGATTTTCGTAGGTGTTGTCTGGGAGAGCTTTGAGTTGTTAGAGCTTCTGGATGGTCCTGAGCCCAAATAAGATCCATACTGCCTGGAGGGTTTGTAGTATCCGGTGTACAGGGTTCTTCCTCTGGAGCGAGGGTCCACATATGTGCCTCCTCCATAGGCATATACCACTTTACTGTAAGACCAAAATATTGACAAAATGAACAATGTGGTATGAACTCAGCAGTCACAGGAAAAAGGTTGAATACGGATGAATTTGAATACCTTTCAGGGCAAATGACTCGGAAGACTGTCACAGCGTAAAACAAAGCCCCTAAAAGGATTAAAAAACATCCCACCAATCCTAGAAATATGGGAGGTCCTAGGTCATACCTGGAATTAGTGAAAATATAAGAAAAAAAGTTGTGATACATTGTACATAATGTAATTACATAAGCATTAATAAGCAACATTTTAGCGTGGAATTAAAGAGCATTTCTACAATTTAAATTATATGGTGATGTAGATCAGTGTAAGAAAATGTACCGTAAGACTCCTGGCCCTACACTGACAGCAAAGGTTGTTCTGGCAACCCTGTTGATGTATAAGCAGTAGGCAGAAACATCTGACACACCTGCATGCAGAAGTTTCGTTGGTATTAAAAAATAATGAGGGCAAAACATTCCTGTCATTTACAGAGACAAGCATGTGCATGTTTTGTACTCACTGCCAATTATATGAAACACTGCCCCCGCAAAAAGCAGCTTGTCCTTGGTTTTATCAGCTCCGCCAATATAAGTGCACTCCATCCCAACAAAGCAAAGTACCACACCAAAGAATCCAAGAGTTAACCCGCACATAAGCAGTCCTCGTACTCCCTGGACGTAAGCTGTGAGAAGCAGAAAGAAAGGCAATATAAAAATTAGAAAGTATTCAACAGAATATGTACAATTTCTAGAACAGCGTTCAATTTCTCTCTTTCTTCTCTGTGAGTATGAAATGGAGGATTTCCAAAGCTCCTTATATTCACTACAGGGAGTAGACACAGTAATGTGAACAATTTTACAAGCCCAATTAAATAGATGCTGCTAATGCTTATAATTGTTTTTTTCAGTTTTGCTAAGCCTTTTTCAAAAAGGGTTTGATTCAGCCGAACGGTGACTTTTGAAGCAGGGATGAAAAAATATTCGTTGTACCTTACAATCTAATATAATCCAACACAAGTACACCTTCAAAAATGACCATAGTCTGTTGAATCAACACCTTTCTGATATAATTGTAACACAGATTTTACTTCTACTTTTTACAAATGTATATTTTATTGTGTGCACTCAGCTTATTATCATCCATTGCTATGTATTGCTCTACTTGTTGAACCAGGACTTCACATGTTTCTGTTCATTCAGAGTGTAAAACCTTAATATGCACAGTAATTATACCTTAAGCCATTACATTGAAGTTATGAAGTATAAAAGTACACTGGTACCTTTTGAAATGTGAATTAAAGTGGCCTATAAATTCTCAAAAAACTGAAATGTTAAATTACAGTAGTCATGATTTTTGGTATTTTCTGTCAAAGTCAGTATTTGTCACTTGTATTCTTAATGCTCTGGATTTTTAAATATTTCATTGGGACAAATGAAGCTCTACCGTCTAATGTGAGTTTGTTAAATGCATAACATTCATCAGACCACATATTCATGTCAAAAATTTTAACATTAAAAGATTGTAATTTTATCGCTCTTTAAAGGGAGTCTATGTGACTTTTTTTCTCAACCACAAGACTTGACAATAATAGGATGTTGTATGCTAAAAGTTAGGGTGACAGTAGCACAAGTAGAGAAGAATCATAAAGTCAGCTAACCGACCCAGTAATGATATTTACATACAGTAGCAATATCTAGCTAAAGTTAGCAAACATTAGCAAACAAACCTACTGGTCATACCAGACCATGTAAAGCTGCAGTAGCAAAATCCCTGAGTGTATTGTAATTAATAAGGGTGCATTTTATTGCTTATAACTTTTCATTTCTTGCTACGCTCTGCCTGTTATGTTACTGGTCTGCAAATGAAAGACTACCACAGATAGTAGAAACATCTTTGCTGAGGAATATACAACATGTAGAGCACTTACGGGTGACAGTCCAGAGCACAGGGAAGTCCCTACAGTTGGTGATGGCTGTGGAGTCAGTGAAACAATCCTTCCACAGGTTGGACCAGTACCAGGCCACTTTGATGATAAAGGAGCCTCCTTGTCCTCCTAGTTGGAAGATCCTCCAAAAGTCCATGGCAATGGTGCACAGCACAAACAGCCATCCCAGTGATGAAATCAAGAAGCCAAGCAATTGGATCAGACGTTTATTCATTTCTGAAATCACTAAATTAAACCTGGTAGCGTCCACTCAGTTGGTTAGAAGCACAAAACACACTAAACGTCCACTCAGTGGTAAGATGATGAGTCATTTCCTGTTTCAGGACGCGTTGACATTGTGTCTGTGCCGTGTGCTATTAGTGTTGATGAGGGTTCTGCACCATTGTGTAAGATGTTTACTGTAAACGTTGTGGAGTGTGCCACCCACTTGAGATAATTCACACCAACTCTAGCTATTTTTTCAGGTTTTTCCATTCTTTGCATCCACAATAGCAATACGTTTAATATGTGTTTACAGTAAGAAAGCTCATGCTTGTAACCACCTTAAAACTTGGATTATTTATTATCACACTAACATATTATTAGGATAAATAGGGTGACTCTCACAGATCTTCTTTAACTTAACACAAAATGCAAACCTGCTGCCCTCTGCAGACATGATGTGATCACTGACAAGCAGATATGACTATAATCTGCTTAAAAAAAACAAGAATAAAACACTCAATAGTTTTATCTTTTTTATTTCTACTCACATACTCTTCTAAAAAATGATGCCTTCTCATAATTTGCCACACATTTCAAGCAGACAACGACAAGGTGCAGTCCTTTTCTTGACTTCTTCAAGATTGCTTATTAGAAAAAACATGGTTATGTCATGGAAAACAAAAGACTCTGTGTTTGACACAGTTTTAAATATTGTCATTATGGATTAACAACATGTGCAGGTTACTTACAGTTAAAGATACAACCAACAAAGGAAATGTCGTGCCCAATATTACACACTTAATTGCCACATACATTAAAAAAAATAGATGATGATGCAAAAGAATTTGATTAGAAAGGCCCATTCTGGACCATAATGTTTTTGATTTTGCTGTTTAATCATAATACATACATAATCCTAGTATTCAATGCAGATTAATATGTACAACTGTCAAATACAGAAGATATCTGCTGTATAGAAAATAAAATTCCCCAACATCAGAGAGTTTCGGACCCCTGGAAGAAACATTTAAATATTCTAAACTTAATTCCTCCAACTCCAACTTAATTGAGCCACAGCTTGATATCACCAAATTGTGCAGCTATTAGACAGAAACCACCAAGTTTCATACAGTGTGCTGTATCTTTTAGACAGAGATCTTTTAAGACTCACCAGTGGCTTCAACTAAAAGTGTTTTATATTCACATCCCTCACACATATGCATTCTTATCAAAGTGCTGCGTCCTGGAGGAGTTGCTGTAGTCAGGAGGTGGCCTCTGGTTTACAGACTTTGCCTGCCCTCTCGGGTAGGAGGAGATATGAGAATGTGAGGCAGCGCCGTTGTAGATATAGTTTGCCTGACTGTGGCTGTAAAGAGACAGAGCACATATGCATCTTCATAAATCAAACACCCACAGAAAATAACTCAACAGAATTGATTCAAACATGTATCTTCTGTATCATTTGAACATAGTGTACGTGTTACTTAAACAAACCTTTTGGTACGTGTAAAAGAACCAGTGATGGAGAAGCAGAGCATGCTGCCTCCGAGGATACAGAGGATAGAACCTGACCAGCCAATAAAGAGAGCAGCTCCCAGTTCATACCTACAGACAAAGATACCAATACTTGATGATTTTCCTTAATTGATAGAGTCACATTAAAACACTCTGGCTGTACAGTCAGTCCGGCTCTTACTTCTGTGCTATATACATTGGGTCGAAAAACTCTGCAGTTATCTGGTGTGCATACAGGGAGCATGCTGAAAGTGAGCAAAGGCCTGAGAAGAACAAGAAAAAAGGGGAATCTAATTAGATCACACGTCAGTTACAAATATTACACAGACAATTCCACTATACTTACCACTAAGAATGAAAGTTACACCGGCAAAGCAGGCAATTCTGGCTTTGTTTTTGTCAGTTCCTCCGATTTTGGTGCATTTCATTCCAACAAGGGAAAATATAGAACCAAAAAAACCCAGACAGACGGCTGCAATCATCAATGCCCTGCATGCTTGGATGTAGCCTGCAAACATAAAATAGAAGGTCAATTTATATGCAATCAAAAGAGTGTTACTATCTGTTGCTCCGTTCTGTGGTTTTGCATTCCTTGTACTCTCACATCTGCACACTGCAAGGTCAATGGGTTATTGACCTTGTGACCAGTTTACACACAAAGCAAGAAATACAATTTGTCACAAGTAACCCTAATTGTATTCAGGAACTTTGTGGCAGTGTAGTGACTGTCTTGGTATGAAACGTCCCATTCAGTTGTGATTTTGAAGCAAATATTACCTTTGAAGTTAACCCCTGAAACTAGTCAGCCGTGGGAGGAACCGCCCGAGGGTCCCAGTAAATCTCCTTTAGTTAGTAGTTTTCAAGCTCAGAGAACAAAGGCTAAACATTGACATATATGGAGGTAAATGAATTGTTTCCTTGAAGACTTGCATTAGGCCTAAGGGTATCTATTAGTCCTGAGTAGCAATGAGCTTCAACTTGAATTTTCTTGCAAAGTTTAGACAGAGAACGAGCTGTGGTTGAACACTTAAGGCGCTTGGAAACTGAGGATGAATCAGCACTAGTCTAAATATAGAAAAATTACAAAAACGATTTCAGGTATTATGTGATCTTGATAACACTTTATAATAACCATCATTTATAAATGGTAAATTGGTGATAAATTAAACTTAGTTAATAGTTATTTTACTCTTAACAAACAATAAAATAATAACTTATTATTAGTAATGCTATTATTTCTGTATTTTTTATCATTAGTTTGTACAATATGAAATAATTAGTTTAGAAATTATATATTGTATCATAGCAATTACGTTCTGATTACATTAGTAAAGTATTTATCATTTTATTGTTGCACACATTTAAAACATTTTATATACTATATTAAGTATTAGTTAGTGATTACCAAATGATTTGTAAACCTTTAAGATTTTTTTTGTAAACATCTATAAACATTACATAGATAGATAAACAATAAACCAATTATTAGCCATTTGCAAAGTATTAACTATCTATCTAAATAATGTTTATAGATACTTTACGAAGTATGTATTAACCATTTGACAAGGTATTATAATCATCAGTTGCAACTTTATAATAGCATCCAAATAATGTTTAAAGACATTTACAAATCTATTGTTAACAAAGTGTCACAAATATATATCTATGTAATATATATACAGTAGATGTTTTACAAACAATATCTTTAAAGTTTACAAAAAATATCTTAATCATTAACAGATACCTATATATAGCATATAAAATGTTATAACGCGTATAACAATAAACTGTTAAAATAACATGAATTATAGCATTACTAATAATTAGTAAACATTATTTATTATAATTTCGTTGTTTGTTAACAGTAAAATAACTGAACTAAATTTTAATTAACTATCAATTTACCATTTATAAATGATGGTTATTATAAGTGTTACTGTGAAAATAAATTCAACATGATTGACCAAACAAGGCAGAAAAACCAAGAATCCAATGAGAAGGGAACAACGGGCTGACCATCCAGTGCCAGCAGCGAGGCAAAGTCTTTGCAGTTGGTAATTCCAGTTGAATCAGTGACGCAGGCCTTCCACAGATTGGACCAGTAGGTAGCTGTGGTGATGACTGTTCCATCAAGTGAAGATACCTTCCAGAAATCCATCGGCAATGTGGAAGACACCAGCACCCACCCCGAAGTGCTTAAAACAAAGGCCATAATCTGCTGAAACATGCTGCTCCTTCTGGAGAGAGGACTCCTCCACACTACAGTGTGACGGCCAATTAAGTCGGAGAGACCTGAAATTGATTAATGGTTCCCTGGCTAGTAAGTCTTGTTAAAAATGTAGCTATGATCTGCACTAGTAGGTTCAATGGATAAGCTGTGATTGATAGTTAATGTGTTGTGGGCTGTTATATTCTGAAGGGAGGAGTTTGGCCCTTAACATCAACAAGTGACCAATGGTCTATTATAGCACCTTCCACCCCCTCATCCAGTACACGTCACAGTGACTCACAGTCATAAATGATGGGGAGTTCTGGATGTAGAAAGTGTTGGGATGGCATCAGTAATGACGTTTAAAAGTAAAGCAACTGTAGGCATACACAATGAATTCTTTGCTCTGTGTTTGTGAGTTCATGTATTATTTTGAGTGGGCATGAAGTCCAACACTCAAATTACTTGATTAATAAGTCAAATTAATGATACCATAATGGAGAAATACTTCATAAATGTGGAATTTTTTTATTTTATTTTTTTACAGAAGTAAAAGTTAATGTTCTTATGTATAGTATTCATTCTGAGGTATGTTACATTATTAATATATTAAGCTGTAAAATGCTGCCGGTGGTCAAACCATTCGTACTCCGTGGTAGGTAACAATGCCTCATACAGTATTAATCAGTATATATCATGGGTGTATCGCCATAGCATGAGCCAATGATCAATGTAAGGTGTTCCTGTTATTTTGTCCATCCACACCACAAACTATGTGAAAAGTAAACCAGCACCGTTCTTACAGCCTCACTTCTTATTTGAGTAAAAACCTTTGTCTTGAGAAACCACAGCCGACATTTGAGATATGATACAGTACAGTGAATGTGTCACCTTCTACCTTTCACCTTGCACTGCCACCTATGATTAATACGCAACAAGAGTGCTGTAACTTCCTAAAATAGCAGGATTTAGATAACTTATTAACAGCATGACACTCACTCCTATATGGAAGCCCTGACTGGCAAGTGAGAAAAAAAATTGGTGATCCATTTTCTAAGTCTGATTTCAATTGTTTCCTCTGATGTGTTTATGACTCAAGAACAGGTGAAAAAAAAGGTTTTACCAGGTCATTTTTAAAGTTACTTTCTCTTTCATCTGTGAAAACAGGTGAAAAAAAGTGTCTGTCTTTGTAATACTAATTTTGGCCAGAATAGGCTGAAGTGCGCCACAACCCCATGTTCTATGGTAAATAGAACTAAAAGCATTCACGTTTTCTTCCCATAGACTGTAAGTGGACGTTGTCACCGTGACGTCACCCATTGGTTTGTGGACTGCCGTTTTGAAGCCTTGAGTATGGCATCTTGTTTTTTTGCAAAAATAACACAAAAGGGTGGAGCTAAGTACAACCGAACGCTGAAAGACATTTTTGTTACAATTAACTTTCATGAACTGAAAACACACTGTGAAAGGTTTAAAGTTCTAAGACAAAAACATGGACAACTCCCAGACCGGACAATGCCGTGGTAGCGCCGTGGTAGCGCCGTGGTAGCGACCTCTCAAAGTTATCCACGACCTAAAGCATACCCTGCTTTATGGTCTATTTCACTCTAAATGGGACCATCATTTACTAAATGAACATCATGCTGTATTGAAGAAGACTTGAAACTAGTGATTAAGATAACAAACTCATGTTTACAATGTTTACTGAAGTAATAAATCAAGTGAGAAGTAGGGTCATTTTCTCATAGACTTCTATACAGTTTTTGCAACCAGAGGAGTCGCCCCCTGCTGGCTATTAGAAATAACGCAAGTTTAAAGCACTTCCCAATAGGCTTCACTTTTCAAACTGGAGGTAGCCCACTGTTTCTTACAGGTAACTTTTAATTTGTCAGCAAATTAGCAAGTTATGTAACATTACTGTCATGTCCTTCTTTTGGCTAGAAATGTATTTTAATTTGGATTAATCTATCATTAGGGAAAACCCAAAAAAAAGATTTAAAAGAAGAAAAAAAAATCCCCTGCCAAATTTTATTTTTCCACCTGTTTCACGGTTGAAAAGAAAAATTTAGGAACTTAGAAAAATTATCCTGACAAATCATATCCTGACGTCATAAACATAGGAGAGAAAACAATTTAGATCAAACTTAAAGAATGGATCACCAGTATTTTTCTTTTTCTCACTTGCCTTTCAGGGCTTCCATACACTGATGTCACAGCATGTGGAGGAAACTTTTTGTTACATTGCAGAGAAATGTTTTAATTCATTGGAAAAGGATCACTAAAAATGTATTTGGGATGTCACAGATAAAAAGCAAACAAGAGGGAAATCACACCCAAATAAAGGACTTATTAAGCTTTCATAATGTGAATTAGAGACCCATCTGGTGGATGTAGGTACTGTAGATAACTTCACTGTAAACACACTGCCACCATCAGATGGAGCTGAGAATCTCAAAACACTCTGCAATCGTTCTTTTAAAAAAATATGTTATTCTTTTAAAAAATATGTATAACATGTTATACATGTTCCTGAATTGGGTGGATTGACAATGTGGTGAGTAGAAATAGGTTCAGCAAATGAAAAAAACAATTACAAGAAAAGAAAACAAAATAACATGACAGACAAAACGTAATTCTACTAGACAACTAGATACATAATTATACACTTATAAATATAACTCGTCAACACATGGGTAAAAAGTTTAACACTGACAGAAGCTGTGCATATCCAATAATATCTAATTATAGACAATAAGTGCAAGTTAAGTTATTTTCTCCCTTACTGGCCCATTACTGCCTACAACAGGTCTTTGTTTACTTCCTCTGTAGAAGCTGTGACACTCTCAGTTTGACATTTCCAACAAAGGATTACACATTTGCCACTGTTAACACGTGAGCCATAATCTGGAACAGAAATAGTCATTTACTTATTTTTTCAGCATAAATTGTATTTTTGCTATAAATCTGAAACAGCATTTGTCAAGGTAACAAATTTGTGATTTTATCAGCAATGACCATGAAAGATAATGATGAAATGTCATTATGGGAACAGGTATATACCTGTATAACAAAACAGTTTTTATTTAAAGAAAAATACACGTGTGAAAAGTCTATCTGAGTCTAAAGATGAAAACTCTTCCACTGAAAAATTACAAAACGCTGTCAGACTGTATCCTCCTTAATGACGAACCTTAAGTAAAGATTTCTTTGCAAAACACATCTCTTAAAAATGACGTCTTTCATAACATTTTACACTAACCTTCAATAGTATTTTCAAAGACTACTTTATGTATTGAACCCATTGAAAAGTGGTACTACAGGAAAGAATGTTTGAATATCTGCTGCACCTGAAAATATATGCACTAAATATGCAGATGCATACTTGTAAAACCAGTTGTTTCTGTGGTGAAGAATATTTAGGTTAGGTTACACTGTGTTATTACACATTTCATAAAGCACCTCAACAGTATACAAACAATACCTTGCCATTAGTAAGGCTATATTCACACACTAGCCGCTATATTAACAACGGCTGTATTAACAGAGACAGATGCGTCATTCAGCAGTGTGAGAACAGATACTGTTATGTGGTCGCTGTGAAACTCTGACCCTGTTAGCTTACCTGCCAGCTGAAGGATAGTATGATGTGGTCTGCAATGCAAAGCTCCAATGGCATTTCCAGCACAGTTGTTCCACAGACCCTGGAGCACCCAGGTCGCTGTGATGACTGAAGATGCCCGGCTGGTGGCCCTCCATTCATTGGACACTGTGGCACCAATAGTGGCACCAAGCCCGGCCAGGCCGCTGACAAAAGCCAGAATCTGCAAGCCTGACATTTGGAGGTTCAAGATATGTATACAGTCTTTTGGCACATTCAAGAAAATGAGAAGAAATAAAATGGCCCCAGGTGGGCAAATTACACAGTGGACATGTGTTTCATTGAGATGATTTACAGACAGGACATCTTGCCTCCTACGTCTCTAGTGGCGAGGGACGGACACAGGTGTCTGAAAGTGAAATAGCAGGAAGGAAGTATGAGTTTGCAGTTAGTCATTACATTTTGGCAAAGTGGTATTTGAAATGCACGTTTCAGTCTACAAATAAGGTCAAGTATCATGTTAACATAACAAAAATAAAACAGTAATCAGTAATCCTCAAAAGAGGAAGCAATGTGACAAAGTCCACTTACTGGTTCATCTATTTCTGCCCATACAATATTAAGCAACTGAACGACTAATGATTGCCAGCTCATATGTGAACATGTATGTTGTTTTTCAGGGTCACTGTTGTCACAAACATTGTACATTTAGAGAAAGTGAAGCCACTTATAAAAAGAGATGGTGGCATCAGAACGTAATCAGCTGTAATGTGAACCTCAATAAAGTCATCCAGGAAATCATTAGTGAAACTAAGATTATTGTCAGAAAGATTTGAAATCTGGCAATTGTTCTGTTGTATTATTTTATTATTCATTTTTGTTTTTGTTTCTATCACAGAATAGAACAAATACAAGCAAACAGGTAATAAAAACTATATTATTATATATCATGTTTATGTAACACAGAATATGTATTTAGGAGTGCATGTGGAGAATGTGGAGTTCATTTTTGAGAAAGTTTACAAAAAAAAAGAATAAAAGTGGGAGTTTGATTCAGTGCATTTTACAGAAAATGGTGTTAGAACAGTCAATATCTGTAATTTTTTATAATTTACAGATAAGAAAGATGAATCACATGTAGGGGTTTTAAGTAGGGTTCCTTCATTTTAGTTTAGGTTATACTTTATTGTCAGGCAAGCCACATACTGTATCATGTTGTGAAAAAAGAAATCTCTTGTAGGTGTCACTTCAGTTTTTCCGTGAAAATGAAGAGATATTACATTTTCCTCTGTGACTTCTGTTCTTCTGTTGAATATTAACAAGCGTCCCTATGACTAACTGGATGAGGAAGTCCTTTCAAAACAGAATTAAATGGTACTTTATACTTTTACTCCACTACATTTCAGAGGGAAATATTTTTACTCCGTAACAGTTACCTGACTGGAAAAAATGGTGGCTTTGCACGCAGCACAAATCTTCACATTACCAAATAGTTTTTTAATGTATTTTCGAGAATAAATGTAATTTTGTTTTCTTTTCTCACTTAGTCTGTCCTTTTTAAACATTCTCACAAGTAGCTCTGTAAAATTCTTGAAACAAGTTGATTTCTATTGTTAATATTTAAATAATCCATCTAACTACCAGACTGGCAATTTTTTTTCACATATTATACATTAAGTATAGTTGAAATTAGCTCCACCATGACCAGGTGACATTTAAATGCTGCTACAGATGAATGTATAGGTAAAAACATATCTTGTAATACATTATAATACAACACAATATATACAACACAGTACATTCGTCCATCCATCCATCCATTATCTGTAAGCGCTTCTCCTACTCAGGGTGGCGGGGGGCTGGAGCCAATTCCAGCTGACATTGGGCGAAGGTACACCCTGGACAGGTCAAAATAATATAATATAATATAATATAATGTAATGTAATAAAATATAATATAATGTCATATAATATAATATAATGTAATATAATATAGTACAATATAATATAATATAATATAATATAAAATAATATAATATAATATAAGACATGAGTAGGCTATTACTTTTGATACAAATTTGGATTTTATTGTAGTACTTGTGTGTACATATTGATTGCTTGGTGAGAAAGCACAGAGTTCATTCATGACCCATGAAGGTGTACTGATGGAAGTGATGGAGTCTTCCATCAGCCAATCAGCGTGCAGTGGGCGTGGTTACGCAGCGCCACCTCTCACCTGACAGAGAGCCAAGCCGGCTGTGTGCGTCTCCTGTAGTAGCTTTAATCCTGTCCTGCATGTCTGTAGGTGTGATATTGATAGACATTGGAGTTTACAGCAGCTGTTCTCTCAGGGTTTTCTTCCTCTGAGTCTTTTGTCGATATATATCCTCCCTGCCTGCCACACAGCCTGCAGAGAAAGTCCTCAGGTTGCTTTTTTACCTGTTTGGGTGGGCATGGATCCACTGCGGAAGGATAATCCGTCGGCTTCAGCTAATCTTCTCTCCAAGATTTTCTTCTGGTAAGAAAAGCAGCCCGCAGTGACAGCCGTGTTTGACATTAATTGAATGGAGAGCTCTCCTGTGTGACAGTTTGTGGCCACTCAAAAGACAGGCTTGTCCCTTTGGAAGTGATAGCAGCAGGTATATAGCTGCTGCTGAGCATCCGTCCATGCGTAAACATAAACAACACTGTTCACCACACAGGAGGAGAGAGAGCTCAGGCTCTTGGGTACAAGTTTATCCCTTTAGTCTTGAATCACAACAGGCACACTTGTGCACAGTAAGAGTAGTTTGGAGAGTGAATAATAGCCTACTATTGTTTCAATAGTAAATATCAGTTACTATAATAATAGCTTTAGTTGTGTAGAACTTTTCTGGACATAGTTACAAAGACAAAGTAAAGATGATGAGAGACAATAACAAACATAAATTATAAAGTATAATAATGTATTATATCATCAGATTTTTACGGCAGCCCCCATAAAATCCTTACCACCAGATGGATATCCCCATACTCTATCTATTAAGCAATATCTTCCTTTCATAATGTTTTGTTCTTAGAGCTGCCAATTGCATTAAACAAATTAGAAAAAGGGGATGGCTCCTTGCTCCTCTTTCTATTTTTGTACATATGTTTAATTTGTATATCTGTATGTTTATGCAATCTTGAGAGGATGGCATGAAAAAGAAAAAGTTAGTCATAAAAAAAAAATATTGAGTAAAAGTTTTGGAAGTGTGCTTACAGTAGTAGGATACATAATCTGATTATTCTGAAGAATGGACCATTTCACTTGTGTGAACAAACTAAGAGGTACACTCAGAGATACTCAACTTGCTTTTTACAAAATGACCGGAGGTCAGACAATAAACAAACATTAATCAGATAAAATGGATTTGGGGTTTAGTTCCCAACAGAGGTTACACTTTTTTCTTTTTTTTCTTTTTTATAACTAAGCTCTATTGGTCTATTTCGATGCCTTTTTATGCACTCTGGTAACTTATTTACATTAAAAGTACAAAAATTGTGAATCAAATTTATTTTCATTGTCAATTAGAAAATGGTCGGCGGGCCACCCGGCACCCGTAAATTGAGTATCACTGTGGTATGTAAATGTATAGCAGCTCATACAGGTGGGCTACTTCCGCTACTATTACAGTAGTAAAAACCTTCCATGTCCTTTATTTTCATGTTGCTTTTCACAGTTTCTTTGAACAATAATTTCAATAATTGTTTTCAAGTACTGAGCATATTTTCATGTACTTCTTCTCTAGTTGGCTGAATCCCTTGTTAAGAATCGGGTACCAGAGGAAGTTGGAGAAAGATGACATGTATGAAGTTCTCCCAGAGGACTCATCAGATAGACTTGGCGAGGAGCTACAAGGGTAAGACATTAATTCAGTTTAATAATACTGATGTTAATTTACTTCTGTCATTTACTGTAATTATCTCAAAGTTGAAATTGAATAGGCTTAGATTCTAGATGCCACGGTGATATGTTACTGTGTGTAATTCTTGTCTGGTACCATGTGTTCACCTTCAAAGTTCATAGTCATTGACATCGAAACCCCCTGAAGGATAATATTAAATGGTATGTTTGGGCATTCTCCCAGACCCAATCCACCACTTCAGCAAAGACATAGTACTAAAAACTACTATATTCAAACAACAATCAGATCTTTATTCTCACACTAAGCAGCAGTCATATTGGAGTGACCTCCTTCTCTACTGGGAGAAAATCCAAGTGTTTAGTAGCCAACTAGAGACTCATGGATGTCCCAACCACTGCCTGGCACCTCTTCTAAATAGGGGACACTTTGTTCTTGGAAGGAATTCCACCTATATATAGACTGTACTTCTCAAACTATCACATGAGAGCTTACTGACCTACAATCAGCATTACTTACAATTTCCAGCTAAGTGTGATGCGGTCAAAATGTCAGCAACCACCCCCCCATCGGAGTCCAGGGTGGGAGAGACCCAGAAAGAGGTGGCCTGTACGTGTTGAGGGGTGATAAACTGAGTTTGGTGCAAGTACTTCAGTGCTAAGACAAATGATGGTTGATGACACATACCAAAAGTTAAGACACTGCAGGTGCAGAAAAATGTTGAATGTTTTCAGAAACATCTTGTAGTGTACTGTTTAGCTGTAAAATGAGAAAGTTTTATCCGGCTGGTTAAAAATGTTCTCATTTTACAGCTAAACAGTACACTACAAGATGTTTTTGAAAACATTTGAGGTGAGAAATCGGCATTACCGTCACAGAATATTATAAACATAATAATAATAATAAACATTTAAGTTTATTATTATTAAGTATATGTAGTTATGGTGTAAAAGAATAAGGCAGTAAGTTGAAAGTAGCTAAAGCCAGTCGAGTAGAAGTAGCCGTCAGTATGTGATGAGTGAGATCAAGTGTGCATGCCACTGTAACATGTAAATATGTTGCACCAGAGTTAGCTTCATGTTATGCCTGCCTGTGAAACACTAGCAGTGGTGTACTGGCCATATGGTATACTGGGACAAATCCCAGTGAGCTGTCAAATAAATTCTACATGTTTTTACTGGCCGTCCAGCCCTGTCTGTCTCTCATCGGCCCTCACTGTGTGCCTGCCATTCGGGTTGTGCATGAGAACAAATTTGATCAGTTCGGTCCGATAACATTTGAAAAGTCTAGAAACACGTTTGAATTATTTTATCCCCATTTAAGTTAGCATGGGGCTAACCTGGAAGTTAGCCGGCTCGGCCTGCAAATGTCTCTGGTGTGTATGGTCTGCCTATTATAGAGCATGCGTATTAACATTAAGCAAAAGTAGCGCGTAGCAGTGGGATCGCCAACAAGAAGTGTCGTATTTACTCTACATATGTAATCAAGCCTCATCCGCCATTGGACGTGGTTCGATGCCTTCAGCAGACTACTCATTTTTTTCACGATTTTGAAACTTAATTTTACGTACTTTGCGATTGTTTTGATCGTTCAAATTTGGTTGGGTGGTTAATAACACATTTTTCTGTGGTGTGTTACACTCAGAACACATATTTATGTTTGATTTACTCAGACTTTAACATCCACAGAAGCAAGACATAATAATGGATTATTCTGCTTGAAATATGTGGAACTGAATTCTTCTTGTGATTTCTCTCACAACAATCTATATTAATAACTACATTCAGTAGTAGTTTTAATCGTCACATACATACTTATATGAAATATAACTTCTGCATTTAACCCATCTTAGGCATTTAGGAGCAGTGGGCTGCTCTAAAGCGCCCGGGGAGCAACTTGGAGTTCAGTGTCTCGCTCATAGACACTTGGACATGTGGACAGAGGGAGCCGGGGAGAGAACCGCCAACCTTGTGATTAAAGGATGACCCGCTCTAATCCCTGAGCCACAGACAGCTGGGAGTAACCATTGCTTTTCTTTTTCACTTTTTAAAGGTACTGGGACAGAGAGGTTCAACAGGCGGCAAAGGATCTGCGCCCACCCAGACTTGCCAAAGTTCTTGTTCAGTGCTACTGGAGATCTTACGCACTCATTGGAATATACATCTTTATAGAGGTACAATGCAATCTCACAGTGAAACTAAACGTCTCCAGAGAACAATGCTGCATTAAGTTTTGTTTTAATGCAGCACTCCCACACATCTGCTTTACATCTCATTTTCTATCAGGAAGTTATCAAAGTCATTCAACCGTTTCTACTTGGGAAAATAATTGAGTACTTTGAGAGATATGACCCCGACAACACAGCTGCAGTCTATGAGGCCTACAGCTATGCTGCAGGCATCTCCTTCTCAACCATCGGCCTGGCCACCCTTAATCATCTCTATTTCTATCACGTCCAACGAGCAGGCATGAAGATTCGTGTGGCCATGTGCCACATGATCTATCGGAAGGTCAGTCATTATGAGACATGTATGATTAAATGTCATCTGTCATATTCCTGTGGTTTCTATGACTTGATTTAACACCTTTGTTCTACAAAGGCTCTTTGTCTTAACAGCAAAGCATTTGCCAAAACTACCACAGGACAAATTGTCAACCTCTTATCCAATGACGTCAACAAATTTGATGAGGTAATTATCTGAAAGTATTTTAGGTTTATATCTTTAAATATATTTTTTAAATGTGACTTACTCATTCAATAATATATGACCGTACATGAGTAGTTCTTTCCTCTTCATTGTTTTCTTTACAGGTAACCTTATATTTGCACTTTTTGTGGATTGGTCCTCTACAAGCAGCAACTGTGATACTATTGTTGATGTATGCGATTGGCCCATCGTGCCTTGCGGGAATGACTGTCTTCGTCATCCTGTTGCCAGTACAGACTATGTTCGGACGCTTGTTCTCTAGTCTCAGGTTTGAAGTCATTCGCCAGATTTATCAAATATAGAAAACTATTTTCTCTTCTTTAAGTTAATGTTGTGTGTTGCACTGATGCCATTGCTGCAATTTGTGTGTGTTGTTTTAGGGCTGAGACAGCAGTCTTAACAGATGAAAGAATACGCACAATGAATGAAGTCATCTCTGGGATCCGCGTTATAAAGATGTATGGGTGGGAGAAGCCTTTTGCTGCATTGGTGAATGAAGTCAGAAGGTAAACCAAAAACTAACCTGCCTTCCATTTCAATATCTTAACAAGTTTTTGTAATATCCTCTTAATTGATACTTCGCTAAGTCCCACCCCTCGAAAACAGATTGGACAATCGTAGCGTAGGGTTTGACAACCATCCGGCTCTGCTCCTTTTCTTCATTTTCAGGCTGGTTTTGTAGATTTCGATCTAGTCATAGTCAAACGTTGTGTCTAGGCCACGTGTAATAATGATACTCATTACCCGGAGAAGTTGGAAGGAGATATATGTTTATAAAACATTTCGTACATAAAAACCTGTGGAGCTAACCTTAGCAGAGTATGTTAGCACATCATCAAGCTACTGAAGGTATACTGAATGTATACACATGCTGCTTTTGCTATTTAATGATTGTCACAGTGAATGAAGACCTACCTGGCTTTACAGGAACACCGTTGTTCATTGTCTTCTGTCTCGACCGCTAGGTGATTTGGTGGTTCACTTTTACACTGAGATCTGTTGGCTGCAGCTTCTCTCTTTATCTTTTTAACCCGGTTCGCTGCTGAGTCAGTTTGAAATACTGATATATATTTCAAACACATATTGAAGACCCTTCTTTTTTGCTTCTCTCTGAAACTGCTTTTTTCGTTTTTTCCAAAAATTAGATAATATTTATTCAGTGAGTGCAGTAAGTGACAGTGCGGGCTCTATGGTAGCTCTGACAGTTTGACAGAGTAGCAGCGAGGGATGGGGCTTAGCGAAGGGTTATTAAAAAACAAATGTTGCTGTTTGTGAATGATAATCTGCGTCAAACAGTGTTTACCGACAACATGTTTTGTTATTGTCCAGAATGGAAATCTCCAAGATCATGAAAAGCTCCTACCTGCGTGGCCTGAACATGGCATCTTTCTTTGTGGCCAGCAAGATCATCGTCTTCATCACCGTCTGCGTCTACGTGCTGACAGGAAACCAGTTGTCTGCCAGCAGAGTGTTTATGGCTGTTTCCCTCTACGGTGCAGTCAGACTCACCATCACATTCTTCTTTCCCTTTGCCATAGAGAAGGTCTCCGAGTCTCTCGTCAGCATTAGAAGGATTCAAGTAAATACACCACAGACCGAGCTCATATTTACACCCAGCGTGTGTTGATCACTGTCTGTGGAAACTAAAACTCTGAATATGATTCTTCTTTTAAGAATTTTCTTCTGCTGGATGAAGTTGCTCCTCAGCACCTGGGGCATCCTGTGGCAGAGAAGAAGGACTGCATGGTGAAAATTCAGGATTTAATATGCTACTGGGATAAGGTGAGAATTATTGTGGGCAACGTGTCGCTCCTTTCTATCTGTACATTGCTCACGTGCAACAATCCTTAAACCCCTTGAGGATCTAAGTAAGGATAGAGAGTGGCGCTATACAGATTGTGAGGCGCCTCTCGGACAAATTTGTGATTTTGAGCTATATAAGTAAACCTGACTCACTGAATAGTTGCTACATGACAGTGTTTCACTTCATTTACTTTTTTTCTTTTACAGATGCTTGAGGCTCCAACTTTACAGAACATATCTTTCACAGTGAAGCCAGAGCAGCTCCTGGCAGTAATTGGTCCTGTTGGGGCTGGAAAGGTCAGGTCTGTTTTGCAGTCTCAGGGTTTATAGTCATACACACACATGATGATAAACCTGAGATATGTTAAGTAACTCAAAATCATTAATAATATGATGCTATGAATTGTATTAACATTATATCGTTGAGTCAGTGCTGATGTTTTAATTTTAGATTTTTTTTACCAGCAGTTGAGTGACATATAAAATATCACCGGGGCCATTAGATTTGACTGACAGAATGGAGACATAAATGTTTTAATATGTAGGAAATACCAAGATTCCTTTATGTTACCATAAAATTATCCTGTTATGTGATTTCTTATTAAAGCCAATAGGTAGCTAGCTGCTAGATAGTTCACTTGTATGCAGGAAGCGCAATGCATTTTCTTTTGGGTTAACTGAAATGGCATTAATTAATTGTCTTTGGAAAATATACTTATTCACTTTCTTACTTCTTAGAGTGAGATGAGAAGATCGATATCGATATCATTTTTGTTACGCCATGCTTGCCAACCCTCCCGATTTTCCCAGGAGATTCAAGTTTTTCATTGGCCTCTTCTGGTTTCCTCCCGGCGTCTCAATTCTCCCGCCTTCTCCCGATTTATGGCAATTTCTCACACCTTTTTTTCCTTTTCGTTATCTCAACCTGTTTCTGGCACTGTACAGTGTGTATAAGCTATAAGCCCTACTGTTTCCACCCGGACAGCTATAGAGCTACACCAAATGTCTTTTTCCTCGGAGGAGAGCTGCTTGCGACATTGCGACGTGTTTTGAACTGCGCTCGCCACACATCACAGCATCACAACAAAGCCATCGTGCCGTGGCGCAAGCCATTGGAAATAACGGGTTTCAGAGCGCAGTGATGCCGTTGTCGCATTGTGTCTGAAAGGGCCTTCAGTGAGTGAGAGGAGATAGAAATGGAGAGTACTAAGATAAAGAAATACTCAAGCAGGGGCAAAAAATGAATGAATTAATAAAAACTGATGAATATTAGTTTATGCCAGAAATTCACACAAGTTCATGCCAGAGGGGTGAATTATTCAGTTTTCTTAAAAATAGGCCTATTTATCAAATAATGCTATTACAGTATACTTATTTTCAGTCATTAAAAGTCACCAGAATGCAGGAAACAAAGGCTCTGAAATTTTTCTGGGGGAGGACCACCAGACCCCCCCACGTTGGTTTTGAAACCATCCCTATTTTTTAGGGTCTCAAGGTTGGCAGGTATGGGTATCGATCTTCTCATCTAACTCTCGGCAAGGCAGTGATTTTAGGTTAATTTCCCAAAATTGTTCCCAAAATTGTTCTTTAAATCTTAGTTTTTGTTCTGTGTTTGTGCATGTCAGTCCTCGCTCCTCAGTGCCATCCTGGGAGAACTGAGTCAGGAAAGTGGTGTGGTCAAGGTCAAAGGAGAGCTGACATACACTTCTCAGCAGCCCTGGATTTTATCTGGTACGATTCGAAGCAACATCCTTTTTGGCAAAGAGCTCAACCCCAAGAAGTATGATAGAGTTCTGAGAGCCTGCGCCCTCAAGAGAGTGAGAATCACTGTTGATTAATACATGCCCTGCTGCATTTTAATACTCTGTAGTCTAGTTATTAGACAGGTTTAGCTCGTAGTGAGTCCAGTTTATGTGAATGACTGGTAAGGGTTGCATTTGGACCCTGTTCAGGACTTGGACCTTTTGCCAGGTGGTGACTTGGCAATGGTCGGGGACAGAGGGGCCAACCTCAGTGGAGGACAGAAGGCAAGGGTCAGCTTAGCAAGGTGTGCTGGATAACTATGCAGCGATGCACATTTTTATTTGTTGACAGTGACAGAAATAACCTCCATATGTTTGAATTTTTAGAGCAGTGTATCAAGATGCAGATATCTACTTGCTGGATGACCCTCTCAGTGCTGTGGATGCTGAGGTGGGACGGCACCTCTTTGAAGAGTAAGTCTTATTACTAATAATAAAAATATGTTATTCTTTTAAAAAATATGTATAACATGTTATACATGTTCCTGAATTGGGTGGATTGACATTGTGGTGAGTAGAAATAGGTTCAGCAAATGAAAAAAACAATTACAAGAAAAGAAAACAAAATAACATGACAGACAAAACGTAATTCTACTAGACAACTAGATACATAATTATACACTTATAAATATAACTCGTCAACACATGGGTAAAAAGTTTAACACTGACAGAAGCTGTGCATATCCAATAATATCTAATTATAGACAATAAGTGCAAGTTAAGTTATTTTCTCCCTTACTGGCCCATTACTGCCTACAACAGGTCTTTGTTTACTTCCTCTGTAGAAGCTGTGACACTCTCAGTTTGACATTTCCAACAAAGGATTACACATTTGCCACTGTTAACACGTGAGCCATAATCTGGAACAGAAATAGTCATTTACTTATTTTTTCAGCATAAATTGTATTTTTGCTATAAATCTGAAACAGCATTTGTCAAGGTAACAAATTTGTGATTTTATCAGCAATGACCATGAAAGATAATGATGAAATGTCATTATGGGAACAGGTATATACCTGTATAACAAAACAGTTTTTATTTAAAGAAAAATACACGTGTGAAAAGTCTATCTGAGTCTAAAGATGAAAACTCTTCCACTGAAAAATTACAAAACGCTGTCAGACTGTATCCTCCTTAATGACGAACCTTAAGTAAAGATTTCTTTGCAAAACACATCACTTAAAAATGACGTCTTTCATAACATTTTACACTAACCTTCAATAGTATTTTCAAAGACTACTTTATGTATTAAACCCATTGAAAAGTGGTACTACAAGAAAGAATGTTTGAATATCTGCTGCACCTGAAAATATATGCACTAAATATGCAGATGCATACTTGTAAAACCAGTTGTTTCTGTGGTGAAGAATATTTAGGTTAGGTTACACTGTGTTATTACACATTTCATAAAGCACCTCAACAGTATACAAACAATACCTTGCCATTAGTAAGGCTATATTCACATACTAGCCGCTATATTAACAACGGCTGTATTAACAGAGACAGATGCGTCATTCAGCAGTGTGAGAACAGATACTGTTATGTGGTCGCTGTGAAACTCTGACCCTGTTAGCTTACCTGCCAGCTGAAGGATAGTATGATGTGGTCTGCAATGCAAAGCTCCAATGGCATTTCCAGCACAGTTGTTCCACAGACCCTGGAGCACCCAGGTCGCTGTGATGACTGAAGATGCCCGGCTGGTGGCCCTCCATTCATTGGACACTGTGGCACCAATAGTGGCACCAAGCCCGGCCAGGCCGCTGACAAAAGCCAGAATCTGCAAGCCTGACATTTGGAGGTTCAAGATATGTATACAGTCTTTTGGCACATTCAAGAAAATGAGAAGAAATAAAATGGCCCCAGGTGGGCAAATTACACAGTGGACATGTGTTTCATTGAGATGATTTACAGACAGGACATCTTGCCTCCTACGTCTCTAGTGGCGAGGGACGGACACAGGTGTCTGAAAGTGAAATAGCAGGAAGGAAGTATGAGTTTGCAGTTAGTCATTACATTTTGGCAAAGTGGTATTTGAAATGCACGTTTCAGTCTACAAATAAGGTCAAGTATCATGTTAACATAACAAAAATAAAACAGTAATCAGTAATCCTCAAAAGAGGAAGCAATGTGACAAAGTCCACTTACTGGTTCATCTATTTCTGCCCATACAATATTAAGCAACTGAACGACTAATGATTGCCAGCTCATATGTGAACATGTATGTTGTTTTTCAGGGTCACTGTTGTCACAAACATCGTACATTTAGAGAAAGTGAAGCCACTTATAAAAAGAGATGGTGGCATCAGAACGTAATCAGCTGTAATGTGAACCTCAATAAAGTCATTCAGGAAATCATTAGTGAAACTAAGATTATTGTCAGAAAGATTTGAAATCTGGCAATTGTTCTGTTGTATTATTTTATTATTCATTTTTGTTTTTGTTTCTATCACAGAATAGAACAAATACAAGCAAACAGGTAATAAAAACTATATTATATATCATGTTTATGTAACACAGAATATGTATTTAGGAGTGCATGTGGAGAATGTGGAGTTCATTTTTGAGAAAGTTTACAAAAAAAAAGAATAAAAGTGGGAGTTTGATTCAGTGCATTTTACAGAAAATGGTGTTAGAACAGTCAATATCTGTAATTTTTTATAATTTACAGATAAGAAAGATGAATCACATGTAGGGGTTTTAAGTAGGGTTCCTTCATTTTAGTTTAGGTTATACTTTATTGTCAGGCAAGCCACATACTGTATCATGTTGTGAAAAAGAACTCTCTTGTAGGTGTCACTTCAGTTTTTCTGTGAAAATGAAGAGATATTACATTTTCCTCTGTGACTTCTGTTCTTCTGTTGAATATTAACAAGCGTCCCTATGACTAACTGGATGAGGAAGTCCTTTCAAAACAGAATTAAATGGTACTTTATACTTTTACTCCACTACATTTCAGAGGGAAATATTTTTACTCCGTAACAGTTACCTGACTGGAAAAAATGGTGGCTTTGCACGCAGCACAAATCTTCACATTACCAAATAGTTTTTTAATGTATTTTCGAGAATAAATGTAATTTTGTTTTCTTTTCTCACTTAGTCTGTCCTTTTTAAACATTCTCACAAGTAGCTCTGTAAAATTCTTGAAACAAGTTGATTTCTATTGTTAATATTTAAATAATCCATCTAACTACCAGACTGGCAATTTTTTTCACATATTATACATTAAGTATAGTTGAAATTAGCTCCACCATGACCAGGTGACATTTAAATGCTGCTACAGATGAATGTATAGGTAAAAACATATCTTGTAATACATTATAATACAACACAATATATACAACACAGTACATTCGTCCATCCATCCATCCATTATCTGTAAGCGCTTCTCCTACTCAGGGTGGCGGGGGGCTGGAGCCAATTCCAGCTGACATTGGGCGAAGGTACACCCTGGACAGGTCAAAATAATATAATATAATATAATATAATGTAATGTAATAAAATATAATATAATGTCATATAATATAATATAATGTAATATAATATAGTACAATATAATATAATATAAAATAATATAATATAATATAAGACATGAGTAGGCTATTACTTTTGATACAAATTTGGATTTTATTGTAGTACTTGTGTGTACATATTGATTGCTTGGTGAGAAAGCACAGAGTTCATTCATGACCCATGAAGGTGTACTGATGGAAGTGATGGAGTCTTCCATCAGCCAATCAGCGTGCAGTGGGCGTGGTTACGCAGCGCCACCTCTCACCTGACAGAGAGCCAAGCCGGCTGTGTGCGTCTCCTGTAGTAGCTTTAATCCTGTCCTGCATGTCTGTAGGTGTGATATTGATAGACATTGGAGTTTACAGCAGCTGTTCTCTCAGGGTTTTCCTCCTCTGAGTCTTTTGTCGATATATATCCTCCCTGCCTGCCACACAGCCTGCAGAGAAAGTCCTCAGGTTGCTTTTTTACCTGTTTGGGTGGGCATGGATCCACTGCGGAAGGATAATCCGTCGGCTTCAGCTAATCTTCTCTCCAAGATTTTCTTCTGGTAAGAAAAGCAGCCCGCAGTGACAGCCGTGTTTGACATTAATTGAATGGAGAGCTCTCCTGTGTGACAGTTTGTGGCCACTCAAAAGACAGGCTTGTCCCTTTGGAAGTGATAGCAGCAGGTATATATCTGCTGCTGAGCATCCGTCCATGCGTAAACATAAACAACACTGTTCACCACACAGGAGGAGAGAGAGCTCAGGCTCTTGGGTACAAGTTTATCCCTTTAGTCTTGAATCACAACAGGCACACTTGTGCACAGTAAGAGTAGTTTGGAGAATGAATAATAGCCTACTATTGTTTCAATAGTAAATATCAGTTACTATAATAATAGCTTTAGTTGTGTAGAACTTTTTTGGACATAGTTACAAAGACAAAGTAAAGATGATGAGAGATAATAACAAACATAAATTATAAAGTATAATAATGTATTATATCATCAGATTTTTATGGCAGCCCCCATAAAATCCTTACCACCAGATGGATATCCCCATACTCTATCTATTAAGCAATATCTTCCTTTCATAATGTTTTGTTCTTAGAGCTGCCAATTGCATTAAACAAATTAGAAAAAGGGGATGGCTCCTTGCTCCTCTTTCTATTTTTGTACATATGTTTAATTTGTATATCTGTATGTTTATGCAATCTTGAGAGGATGGCATGAAAAAGAAAAAGTTAGTCATAAAAAAAAAAATATTGAGTAAAAGTTTTGGAAGTGTGCTTACAGTAGTAAAAACCTTCCATGTCCTTTATTTTCATGTTACTTTTCACAGTTTCTTTGAACAATAATTTCAATAATTGTTTTCAAGTACTGAGCATATTTTCATGTACTTCTTCTCTAGTTGGCTGAATCCCTTGTTAAGAATCGGGTACCAGAGGAAGTTGGAGAAAGATGACATGTATGAAGTTCTCCCAGAGGACTCATCAGATAGACTTGGCGAGGAGCTACAAGGGTAAGACATTAATTCAGTTTAATAATACTGATGTTAATTTACTTCTGTCATTTACTGTAATTATCTCAAAGTTGAAATTGAATAGGCTTAGATTCTAGATGCCACGGTGATATGTTACTGTGTGTAATTCTTGTCTGGTACCATGTGTTCACCTTCAAAGTTCATAGTTATTGACATCGAAACCCCCTGAAGGATAATATTAAATGGTATGTTTGGGCATTCTCCCAGACCCAATCCACCACTTCAGCAAAGACATAGTACTAAAAACTACTATATTCAAACAACAATCAGATCTTTATTCTCACACTAAGCAGCAGTCATATTGGAGTGACCTCCTTCTCTACTGGGAGAAAATCCAAGTGTTTAGTAGCCAACTAGAGACTCATGGATGTCCCAACCACTGCCTGGCACCTCTTCTAAATAGGGGACACTTTGTTCTTGGAAGGAAGTCCACCTATGTATAGACTGTACTTCTCAAACTATCACATGAGAGCTTACTGACCTACAATCAGCATTACTTACAATTTCCAGCTAAGTGTGATGCGGTCAAAATTTCAGCAACCACCCCCCCATCGGAGTCCAGGGTGGGAGAGACCCAGAAAGAGGTGGCCTGTACGTGTTGAGGGGTGATAAACTGAGTTTGGTGCAAGTACTTCAGTGCTAAGACAAATGATGGTTGATGACACATACCAAAAGTTAAGACACTGCAGGTGCAGAAAAATGTTGAATGTTTTCAGAAACATCTTGTAGTGTACTGTTTAGCTGTAAAATGAGAAAGTTTTATCCGGCTGGTTAAAAATGTTCTCATTTTACAGCTAAACAGTACACTACAAGATGTTTTTGAAAACATTTGAGGTGAGAAATCGGCATTACCGTCACAGAATATTATAAACATAATAATAATAATAAACATTTAAGTTTATTATTATTAAGTATATGTAGTTATGGTGTAAAAGAATAAGGCAGTAAGTTGAAAGTAGCTAAAGCCAGTCGAGTAGAAGTAGCCGTCAGTATGTGATGAGTGAGATCAAGTGTGCATGCCACTGTAACATGTAAATATGTTGCACCAGAGTTAGCTTCATGTTATGCCTGCCTGTGAAACACTAGCAGTGGTGTACTGGCCATATGGTATACTGGGACAAATCCCAGTGAGCTGTCAAATAAATTCTACATGTTTTTACTGGCCGTCCAGCCCTGTCTGTCTCTCATCAGCCCTCACTGTGTGCCTGCCATTCGGGTTGTGCATGAGAACAAATTTGATCAATTCGGTCCGATAACATTTGAAAAGTCTAGAAACACGTTTGAATTATTTTATCCCCATTTAAGTTAGCATGGGGCTAACCTGGAAGTTAGCCGGCTCGGCCTGCAAAAGTCTCTGGTGTGTATGGTCTGCCTATTATAGAGCATGCGTATTAACATTAAGCAAAAGTAGCGCGTAGCAGTGGGATCGCCAACAAGAAGTGTCGTATTTACTCTACATATGTAATCAAGCCTCATCCGCCATTGGACGTGGTTCGATGCCTTCAGCAGACTACTCATTTTTTTCACGATTTTGAAACTTAATTTTACGTACTTTGCGATTGTTTTGATCGTTCAAATTTGGTTGGGTGGTTAATAACACATTTTTCTGTGGTGTGTTACACTCAGAACACATATTTATGTTTGATTTACTCAGACTTTAACATCCACAGAAGCAAGACATAATAATGGATTATTCTGCTTGAAATATGTGGAACTGAATTCTTCTTGTGATTTCTCTCACAACAATCTATATTAATAACTACATTCAGTAGTAGTTTTAATCGTCACATACATACTTATATGAAATATAACTTCTGCATTTAACCCATCTTAGGCATTTAGGAGCAGTGGGCTGCTCTAAAGCGCCCGGGGAGCAACTTGGATTTCAGTGTCTCGCTCATAGACACTTGGACATGTGGACAGAGGGAGCCGGGGAGAGAACCGCCAACCTTGTGATTAAAGGATGACCCGCTCTAATCCCTGAGCCACAGACAGCTGGGAGTAACCATTGCTTTTCTTTTTCACTTTTTAAAGGTACTGGGACAGAGAGGTTCAACAGGCGGCAAAGGATCTGCGCCCACCCAGACTTGCCAAAGTTCTTGTTCAGTGCTACTGGAGATCTTACGCACTCATTGGAATATACATCTTTATAGAGGTACAATGCAATCTCACAGTGAAACTAAACGTCTCCAGAGAACAATGCTGCATTAAGTTTTGTTTTAATGCAGCACTCCCACACATCTGCTTTACATCTCATTTTCTATCAGGAAGTTATCAAAGTCATTCAACCGTTTCTACTTGGGAAAATAATTGAGTACTTTGAGAGATATGACCCCGACAACACAGCTGCAGTCTATGAGGCCTACAGCTATGCTGCAGGCATCTCCTTCTCAACCATCGGCCTGGCCACCCTTAATCATCTCTATTTCTATCACGTCCAACGAGCAGGCATGAAGATTCGTGTGGCCATGTGCCACATGATCTATCGGAAGGTCAGTCATTATGAGACATGTATGATTAAATGTCATCTGTCATATTCCTGTGGTTTCTATGACTTGATTTAACACCTTTGTTCTACAAAGGCTCTTTGTCTTAACAGCAAAGCATTTGCCAAAACTACCACAGGACAAATTGTCAACCTCGTATCCAATGACGTCAACAAATTTGATGAGGTAATTATCTGAAAGTATTTTAGGTTTATATCTTTAAATATATTTTTTAAATGTGACTTACTCATTCAATAATATATGACCGTACATGAGTAGTTCTTTCCTCTTCATTGTTTTCTTTACAGGTAACCTTATATTTGCACTTTTTGTGGATTGGTCCTCTACAAGCAGCAACTGTGATACTATTGTTGATGTATGCGATTGGCCCATCGTGCCTTGCGGGAATGACTGTCTTCGTCATCCTGTTGCCAGTACAGACTATGTTCGGACGCTTGTTCTCTAGTCTCAGGTTTGAAGTCATTCGCCAGATTTATCAAATATAGAAAACTATTTTCTCTTCTTTAAGTTAATGTTGTGTGTTGCACTGATGCCATTGCTGCAATTTGTGTGTGTTGTTTTAGGGCTGAGACAGCAGTCTTAACAGATGAAAGAATACGCACAATGAATGAAGTCATCTCTGGGATCCGCGTCATAAAGATGTATGGGTGGGAGAAGCCTTTTGCTGCACTGGTGAATGAAGTCAGAAGGTAAACCAAAAACTAACCTGCCTTCCATTTCAATATCTTAACAAGTTTTTGTAATATCCTTTTAATTGATACTTCGCTAAGTCCCACCCCTCGAAAACAGATTGGACAATCGTAGCGTAGGGTTTGACAACCATCCGGCTCTGCTCCTTTTCTTCATTTTCAGGCTGGTTTTGTAGATTTCGATCTAGTCATAGTCAAACGTTGTGTCTAGGCCACGTGTAATAATGATACTCATTACCCGGAGAAGTTGGAAGGAGATATATGTTTATAAAACATTTCGTACATAAAAACCTGTGGAGCTAACCTTAGCAGAGTATGTTAGCACATCATCAAGCTACTGAAGGTATACTGAATGTATACACATGCTGCTTTTGCTATTTAATGATTGTCACAGTGAATGAAGACCTACCTGGCTTTACAGGAACACCGTTGTTCATTGTCTTCTGTCTCGACCGCTAGGTGATTTGGTGGTTCACTTTTACACTGAGATCTGTTGGCTGCAGCTTCTCTCTTTATCTTTTTAACCCGGTTCGCTGCTGAGTCAGTTTGAAATACTGATATATATTTCAAACACATATTGAAGACCCTTCTTTTTTGCTTCTCTCTGAAACTGCTTTTTTTCGTTTTTTCCAAAAATTAGATAATATTTATTCAGTGAGTGCAGTAAGTGACAGTGCGGGCTCTATGGTAGCTCTGACAGTTTGACAGAGTAGCAGCGGGGGATGGGGCTTAGCGAAGGGTTATTAAAAAACAAATGTTGCTGTTTGTGAATGATAATCTGCGTCAAACAGTGTTTACTGACAACATGTTTTGTTATTGTCCAGAATGGAAATCTCCAAGATCATGAAAAGCTCCTACCTGCGTGGCCTGAACATGGCATCTTTCTTTGTGGCCAGCAAGATCATCGTCTTCATCACCGTCTGCGTCTACGTGCTGACAGGAAACCAGTTGTCTGCCAGCAGAGTGTTTATGGCCGTTTCCCTCTACGGTGCAGTCACACTCACCATCACACTCTTCTTTCCCTTTGCCATAGAGAAGGTCTCCGAGTCTCTCGTCAGCATTAGAAGAATTCAAGTAAATACACCACAGACCGAGCTCATATTTACACCCAGCGTGTGTTGATCACTGTCTGTGGAAACTAAAACTCTGAATATGATTCTTCTTTTAAGAATTTTCTTCTGCTGGATGAAGTTGCTCCTCAGCACCTGGGGCATCCTGTGGCAGAGAAGAAGGACTGCATGGTGAAAATTCAGGATTTAATATGCTACTGGGATAAGGTGAGAATTATTGTGGGCAACGTGTCGCTCCTTTCTATCTGTACATTGCTCACGTGCAACAATCCTTAAACCCCTTGAGGATCTAAGTAAGGATAGAGAGTGGCGCTATACAGATTGTGAGGCGCCTCTCGGACAAATTTGTGATTTTGAGCTATATAAGTAAACCTGCCTCACTGAATAGTTGCTACATGACAGTGTTTCACTTCATTTACTTTTTTTCTTTTACAGATGCTTGAGGCTCCAACTTTACAGAACATATCTTTCACAGTGAAGCCAGAGCAGCTCCTGGCAGTAATTGGTCCTGTTGGGGCTGGAAAGGTCAGGTCTGTTTTGCAGTCTCAGGGTTTATAGTCATACACACACATGATGATAAACCTGAGATATGTTAAGTAACTCAAAATCATTAATAATATGATGCTATGAATTGTATTAACATTATATCGTTGAGTCAGTGCTGATGTTTTAATTTTAGATTTTTTTACCAGCAGTTGAGTGACATATAAAATATCACCGGGGCCATTAGATTTGACTGACAGAATGGAGACATAAATGTTTTAATATGTAGGAAATACCAAGATTCCTTTATGTTACCATAAAATTATCCTGTTATGTGATTTCTTATTAAAGCCAATAGGTAGCTAGCTGCTAGATAGCTCACTTGTATGCAGGAAGCGCAATGCATTTTCTTTTGGGTTAACTGAAATGGCATTAATTAATTGTCTTTGGAAAATATACTTATTCACTTTCTTACTAAGAGTGAGATGAGAAGATCGATATCGATATCATTTTTGTTACGCCATGCTTGCCAACCCTCCCGATTTTCCCAGGAGATTCAAGTTTTTCATTGGCCTCTTCTGGTTTCCTCCCGGCGTCTCAATTCTCCCGCCTTCTCCCGATTTATGGCAATTTCTCACACCTTTTTTTCCTTTTCGTTATCTCAACCTGTTTCTGGCACTGTACAGTGTGTATAAGCTATAAGCCCTACTGTTTCCACCCGGACAGCTATAGAGCTACACCAAATGTCTTTTTCCTCGGAGGAGAGCTGCTCGCGACATTGCGACGTGTTTTGAACTGCGCTCGCCACACATCACAGCATCACAACAAAGCCATCGTGCCGTGGTGCAAGCCATTGGAAATAACGGGTTTCAGAGCGCAGTGATGCCGTTGTCGCATTGTGTCTGAAAGGGCCTTCAGTGAGTGAGAGGAGATAGAAATGGAGAGTACTAAGATAAAGAAATACTCAAGCAGGGGCAAAAAATTAATGAATTAATAAAAACTGATGAATATTAGTTTATGCCAGAGATTCACACAAGTTCATGCCAGAGGGGTGAATTATTCAGTTTTCTTAAAAATAGGCCTATTTATCAAATAATGCTGTTACAGTATACTTATTTTCAGTCATTAAAAGTCACCAGAATGCAGGAAACAAAGGCTCTGAAATTTTTCTGGGGGAGGACCACCAGACCCCCCCACGTTGGTTTTGAAACCATCCCTATTTTTTAGGGTCTCAAGGTTGGCAGGTATGGGTATTGATCTTCTCATCTAACTCTCGGCAAGGCAGTGATTTTAGGTTCATTTCCCAAAATTGTTCCCAAAATTGTTCTTTAAATCTTAGTTTTTGTTCTGTGTTTGTGCATGTCAGTCCTCGCTCCTCAGTGCCATCCTGGGAGAACTGAGTCAGGAAAGTGGTGTGGTCAAGGTCAAAGGAGAGCTGACATACACTTCTCAGCAGCCCTGGATTTTATCTGGTACGATTCGAAGCAACATCCTTTTTGGCAAAGAGCTCAACCCCAAGAAGTATGATAGAGTTCTGAGAGCCTGCGCCCTCAAGAGAGTGAGAATCACTGTTGATTAATACATGCCCTGCTGCATTTTAATACTCTGTAGTCTAGTTATTAGACAGGTTTAGCTCGTAGTGAGTCCAGTTTATGTGAATGACTGGTAAGGGTTGCATTTGGACCCTGTTCAGGACTTGGACCTTTTGCCAGGTGGTGACTTGGCAATGGTCGGGGACAGAGGGGCCAACCTCAGTGGAGGACAGAAGGCAAGGGTCAGCTTAGCAAGGTGTGCTGGATAACTATGCAGCGATGCACATTTTTATTTGTTGACAGTGACAGAAATAACCTCCATATGTTTGAATTTTTAGAGCAGTGTATCAAGATGCAGATATCTACTTGCTGGATGACCCTCTCAGTGCTGTGGATGCTGAGGTGGGACGGCACCTCTTTGAAGAGTAAGTCTTATTACTATTATTATTATTATCCACATCTACCCATTGTTTTCCATGAAGAAATCCAATGAAAAGTACATATCAGTTAATCAGCTGTTAATAGCAGATGAAAATATGTTAGCAGTTTTTCATTTCTGCATAACATCTTTTGTTTCAGGTGCATTTGTGGATTTTTGAGGAAGAAGCCTCGTATCCTGGTTACTCATCAACTACAGTATCTGAAGGCTGCAGATCAAATTGTTGTCTTAAAGCAGGTGTGTGTTTATGTTTGTGTGTTTATTATGCTGTCTCAATTTGCGTACTTCCGTACTTACACTTTACTATTTTTAGTGCATAACTGTGTTCACACTGTGTACAGTATGGCAAAATGCAGTGCTATCTAAGTACCCGGATGTTGTACTCAAAATGATCAAAACGCTGAGTGTGTAACACTGGACACTTCTCGTTCTCGACGGTCACCATCTTTGCTGCGTAGCGGAAGGGGAGGGGCCACCAACCTATTTCAAACTTGTGAAAATGGCAGGCGGGGAAACCGTAGCAGTTGCAATTGAAATGGCAAACACCGAACTATAAAAATGTAAGTTATACATGTGTTTTTTTCACTAAGTACCATTATACTGTAGTTGGACAGAAGCCATTATTGGGTTTATTTGTTCGTCTGAATTGAATTACTGCCGATACGGCGTGATGTCCGTGACTGACTAGTTGATTTACCGAGTTTCCAGTCAGTGCACAACACTACCCTGTTGAAATTCACGCACTACACATGTAAGTACATAGTGTGCACAGTGTACTACATGGAAGTGTACTCACGGAAGTATCCGATTTGGGACACGGCATAAGAGATTACATGTGAAGAGAAGTGCTCAGGTGGTGATAAAACTGAAAGTTTGTGCATCAAATAAGCAAATACAGTTGTTACTGGTTATGATGCTGCATGTATTCTGAATATTTGCCATTCACATAGTTTTAATGATGATCACAGTCGGTGTATGATGTATAATTCTGTTAACACTCACTGTCTTGTAGCACCATTTATGTCTAATTTTATAGAATTTCTCAGCTCAATAACGTTTCAGCGACACTACAGTAGACTTGTATCTTTTGAGTATCAAACATTCCCCCTGTAGACCCAAAGGTTGCTTTAAAAAGTTTGTTACCCGAGGGCATCAGCTGTAGTCAGCCTGAATTCACAGTGATTACAGTGGATTCTAATGATGACCCAGTTCCATGACAAAAAGAAGAGTGTTTGTCGTCTGCTCGTTTATGGACCAGAACCACTCTGTTTTGTATACAGTAGGACATGCAGAGTCACACTAACCAGCAATGAGTGACCTATGGCCATGACTATGACAGAGCTGTCCCCTTCCTGATTAGTGTTAAAGCCTCAACTGATTTCTGGCCTATGTGGCAGAATAACTAAAGAACAAGCTGACAATTGGGTGGTATTGCTAATGTGATTTTGGTCTTCTTTGACTGCTCTGTCTAAATATTTGCCTTTCTGCACTTGCTGGTCGCTAACTCTGTCTGTCTGTCTGTTCTTTGGAGCTCAGTGCACTGCAAATTAAGAAAACACATGCAAGTAGACACAACACAAGCAAATGAAGAAACATCACCAATTTGACACGTACGCAGGATTTAGAAAACATTCTTCACTTCACTTCACTTGACGACACACGAAACCATCAATTTGATGACACACAGCAGCATTTGGAAAAAGTGCTGCAAGAAACTCACACCACAATGGACACTGTTTCAATGGGACACTAAAAAGTGATGCACACGCGCTTGTTGTTGCTGTTTGTGGATTATTATGTTATTGAAGTCGGCTATCGGTCAGTGGTGTTAGAAATGTTTTTTTTGGCTTATTCTAACATTGTAATCGCATGATTCATGCTGTTAACCTAGCATTAGCCTTTTGATTATCATTATAAAGTCTGAATCATGCAATCACAATGATGGATAGCCGACTTCAATAACTTCATAAGCCACAAACCATGACAATAACAACAAGCGTGTCCCAGCCGTGTGCATCGCTTTTTAGTGTACCCTGGAAAGTTTCCGTAGTGTTGTGAGCTTCTTGTAACATGTCTCTGTATTTGCTGCGCATGTGTTGTCAGTCAAATTGATGTTTTTCTGTGTCGTCAAGTTTGTGAAGATGTTTCTTCATTTGCTTGTGTTGTGTCTATTTGCACGTGTTTTCTTAATTTGCAATGTGTTGAGCTCTCAGGGCCACAGCATTGTTTACTGAAAAAAGAGAATGGCTCCTCAACCATACAATATAATATTTGTGTGTTGTAAAATGTAAACATTGAGCTTTTCTATTTAAAAAAGTTTTACAGAAATATTCTTTGTGGATTTGTCAGTACGAGCGACCGCTTCCAAATTATTCATTTTAATCAGTGTTGATTATAAAATAGAATAATAATATTGATAAGCAGCTTTTACCACAGCTTTGTACTGCAAAAAACAACAAACATTTACTTTCTGCACAGTGGTAGCAAAGGTAAAACAATTGGAAAATGCATGATTTAACTTCATAATATCCATTAATATGTCATCAAGTTATTACTTACACTTAAATATTGTTCATATACAGTATGAACTGTGACTATTGTTTTCACAATCACATCCAACATGGTGAAAGACATTCAAGAACATTCTGTGAACAAAATTCAAAGAGGATGTTATTCTGTTACTTGAACAACACATTTGAGTAATTTCTGTCAGGGAGGATTTGCCTTTCTGCAAGAGCTTAAAAGTGACATGTAAATGTATAGGCAAAACTTACATAATCATTGTTTTTTATTGGTAATATTGACAGGGGCTCATCTTCTTCTGCTTAAATCACTTACAGATGCTGAAATTCCATGACTATGTGTGAGTTTTTGTGCTGTAAACGGCCTCTTTTCTGTCATTGTCAGGGTCAGATGGTGGCGCGGGGGACCTACAGTGAGTTGCAGGGCTCTGGACTAGACTTCACCTCCCTGCTAAAGGAGGAGGAGGACCAGGAGGAGGACAGGCAGGGCGCAACCCCCATCCCTGGGACTGTCTCCCGCTTATCCCAGAGGCTCTCTGACAACTCAATGTCCTCTATGTCCTCCCTCTCCTCCTCTCTGTACTCCTTGATTGATGGAGCAGAGCCACTTGCAATGGTAGGTTTATTTGAAACATTAAATTACCAATGGCTATAATTGGTAAAAGGTGTTTTTTATCAAGCTTTAAGCATACATGTATAGAGATCTCATTGTGGGGGAAAGGCTTGTTGTGCATTCTACAAGCCACTAGAGGGCAGAAGGTACTCATCTTTTACCTGCTGCTCATAACAGCGTGATCTGAAGTGGTATGACTGGCATTCACACTAGTGTCTATCTGTAGGTAGTGCAACCAACGGAGGAGGAAAGCCGCTCAGAAGGAAACGTCGGCCTGCGTATGTATGTGAAGTATTTCAGGGCAGGCGCTAACTTCCTGGTCCTCTTCATCCTCATTTTACTCAATGCCCTAGCACATGTGAGTCATTTTCTTAAATTCATTTGGTGTGTGTTTTATATCAATTTTGGAAAAAAATACAACACATAATTTATCTCATGTGACAAAATTGAATGATGTAATAAATTGTCTTGATAAATGTTTATTTGTGACATTATTTTAATTTTGCTTGTCTAGATTACATTTGTTCTACAGGACTGGTGGCTCGCTTGCTGGTGAGATTTTGTTTCTTTTACACACCCTCATGAAATCACAAATTCTTGCAAATATTGAGAGTAGTAGGTTCTCTAAGCCAAACTAACATTTTCTGAACCTGGAAATGGTTGATGATTTAATAGAAGACGACTGAACCAAACTGTTTTTCTTGGCATTATCTGTCACTTGTTGAAACTGACCTTGTGCTTCAGGATAGGAGGAATGTGTTCTGTATAGTGCCTTCGTGTAGCAGCGTTCTTTCTTTGTTGTGTTTATTTGTCCTTGTGGATTTTTGGTTCTTTTGTGGCTGACTTGCAGGGCCTCTGAACAGAAGCACATCAATGTGACAGAGCACCTCAATGGCAGCTTCCCTCGGCAGCTGGACCTTGACCTGTACCTAGGTGTTTACGCAGGTGAAGCTCACTGAGCGCACATTGCTTTTTTGTGTACTGTTGAGGCTCTGAATACGCCAGCCATTCAATGAACAGATCCACAGTTCTTTGGCTGTGGCCCAAGGCCTTCAAGGCCCAGTGTATGTGTACATGGGCCTCAGCTGTACAGGGAGATAGCAGTGCCTTTCTTGTTCTCTGCTGTTGGATTGCTCTGATTGTCTCCCTGTGACTCCTAGCCTCTTCACTCTTTCAGGCTTTGTATTCACATGTGATAGATCAGCATTCAAGACAAAAAAAAACATCATTGAAGGAAAAACTTAAGTGGAATATATCTGCCGTCTTGTGCCATTCAGCATACTGAAACCTTAAATGCATAGCTGACCTTGGAACAGGTACAATGATAGCATTGTAGTGTGCTGATGGATTTTTTTTCTGTGCTTTTGGCAGGTTTAACAGCCACTTCAGTAGTGTTTGGCTTCCTCCGCAGCTTGGTCTTCTTTAATGTCCTGGTGAGCTCGGCCCAAACCCTACATAGCAGCATGTTTAATGCCATCCTCCGGACCCCACTACACTTTTTTGATATCAATCCAATCGGTAAGTGTCTCATTTCCTCATCACATTCTCATTAAGATGATTGATAATTAACATCTTCCTTATAACATGATCAAGGTTGTACAGGAATGATGAGATGTTTACATCCAGTGGGACCTGCTGGTGAAATTATTGCTCTAACATCTCACCACTAGAGAGCAGACTGTTACTTACTTTCTCATGTTTCAATTCCACTTTACAAACATCCATAATATTCTTGCCCTTAAACTCCATAGTTTATTATTACTAAGTTATATAAAATATACATACGTTTTTAAATGTTACAATTTGAATATAAAAGTATAAATAATTGTATTCTATTCAAAGATTTCATATTATCATATTATTGAAATGTTTATGTAATATCCCCTATAAATAGAATGAATAACTGATAAATATTAATCAGAAGATCTAATATGATTTATTATAATATAAAAGGCTGTGCAGTTAGTCATACAAGCTTAAAGATGGTTTTCTGTTTGAGGGGTTTATGGGGTTTAATATATGACAGTGAATAAACTGGCATCACAAAAGTCGCTGCTGGGAAGTAAAGCCTGTGTAACCAAGAGGCCAATTCAGTCAAAACACTTTGTGATATGACTTAATATATAGCCATAATATATTTAAAAATGAGTAAAGAGTGCTATCTTTTTTTATTGTGAGCCTGAACAAAAAGCAAACAATCATATTGAGTAAATACTGTTTTCACTAGATCTTGGACAATGTTGTGTTTGGACTATAGAGCTGTGTAAATACAGACATATTTGTCTTGTGCGCTGTATCAGAAATCTTCGATTATTTCATTAGCTTTGTAGGCTGTAGCTGCTGGGTCAATGGAGTGGGCCAGATGGACATGATTTTAAAAGTGTGCAAACACTCCAAATACGTCTGACTTTACTCAGGGAGGGCTGCTGTTTTTTTCTTCAGGCGTGTTTCGCACCACCTTTTTAAATAAGAAACCAATAAAACTGAGAGCGTATTTCAAGATTTGTGTAAATCAATTGCTAAATGTTTTGCTCTTCTTCTTATTTTATCTCTATGATTTTGTGGTTTTAATTAAAAACCTCTAATAATTAGGTTAAATAATGTCACTACAGTGTGTCATTCATATCCAAAGTCAACTGTCAAGTGGCCCACTTTGATAAGTTTAATTTTTCTGGAGCATTGTTCACCTGTCAGCAGATAATTACTCACCCTAATCTCTCCATAGTGACATGCATGTACAACACAATCAGCTCGGGTGGGAATTCTCAACAAGAAGGAAACTTGTATCTGTATAATGAGTCATAATAAGCTGGTAACACAAGTCTAAATATGATTTGAGGGTGTTCTGGCGCTTGCGGTTTCTTCCAGCATTAGAAGTGGGTGCAGCGACAAAGCTTTCCTTTGCAGAGCTGTGTTTGGAGCAAACACCACAGGTCTTAATCTTTGGCTTTTGTTTTTACTGCTGCTGCTGTGTTACGTATTGGACTACCTGACGGCTTATCTGGGTGTTGCCTTGCTTGGTAATCTACGCACGGGAGGAGGACAAACACTTTGAATAATGTAATAATCTGTTTAATAGCGCAGCAAAGGAGAGGCTTAACAGACACTGCTATCTGATTGCTGTTGTGCTGCTATCAGTAACCATTGTATGACCAGTCCAGTCATTACAGCTTGGCCTCCGGGCTGGCAAACAACACTGTGTGTCTGACTGGATTTATAGACAACTGTCCCAGAGAGTGCATTTCTTTTGTCCTTTGTCCAGTCAACAGTAGATGAAGCATGACCGTGACATTTTTTTTAACAATATAAATAAGTTTCACTGATTTACGTTTTTTTTTTCCCCTTCTTCCTTTGCTCTGTATTTTTGATTAATTCACTTGAGTAAAAACAAAGACAGCTGCTGTCAGCTCGGCCGGGTTTTTTTCCCCCTTCTTTCTTTCTTAATGTTTTGCTTCTGTCTAAAATACATATATTTTTCTTTTATACAACACCTGCCACTCCATCACAACTGCTTCCGCATACACCACTCTCATGCAATAATTGTGAGTAATTTGTAACTGTTGGCCTATGTGTTGTTAAGGATTTGACAACTGTTTACATGTGTAAGTGATAGGTGCGCTGCTGCTGAACAGGCCCGGTGTTTGATAGCTGTCCACGGAGTTAAAGGTTACCATTTCAAGCGTCACTGCACAAAGGTCTTATTTGTTATTCTGTGAATGTGGTTTATAACAATAGAGTACAGCAGTGGGTGAATTATGATTGATGGAGAGGCACTGTAGCTCTTCTGTATCAGCCACTGAATGCCTCTGCGCCATTTGAATCACACGTCTGGGTTATCTTTTGAGCTGTGTGGAAATAGTTGATTTCCAAGTTGTGGGGATTTTTTGATTAAAACCTTTATATTTTGTAACAATACTATTTGATAAGATGATGTTGATAACGCTACAGACTGATTTTCCCCTCTACTATATGAATTTATCCAACTCGATATATTCATGTTGCTCAATGTTAGCAATATGTACAGTCTTATTACAGCTGTTCACCCAAATGTGATCCAGTTAGAGCAGCATAGACAGCGGTGGATGTGTTGAGCTGATGTTGATCCCTGTAATTTAGTGTCATTGAGTGGGCTAATCCCCTCAGAGACTGCAGGCCAGGGCTTCAGCTCATCAGCACAGTCGAGGAGTGGAGTTTCAGTCAACACACACACACCTACCGTCCCCCTTTCACACCGGCATAGTGGGCCATCTCAGTGCGAGGTGTCACTCAGTTTGCTGTTGACGCAGGGAACATTAGATCTTCTGTAGTCAGTGATGTGAGATTCTAATTGTGTCTACAGAGGCAATGTTTTTAATGTCTGTATTTCAGGTCTGGGATGCAAGAGTGTTAAGAGCGAAGTGGAGGAAGTACTGCAGAGAGGATGATGATATCGAGGTGTGTAAATTGAATGTGGAGATGGAGCCGTGTGTGTGTGTGCAGTATGGCTGATAGGGCTCCCCCTCGCTCGGCACTTCCACTATTTAATTGCATGAAAGGGAAGCAGAGGAGATTGCAGGAGCCTGGCGGTGTGAGCGAAGAGAATGGATTTAGAATGTATTAGTATTGGCAGCAAGGCGCCGGCGGTGGGAGGCTGCCCCAGGCCCCGAGGCCCTTCATGGAAGTGCAGGTGAGCTGTGCCACCTCCAGCCTTGGCAGCCCCCTCCCCAGTATTCCTTCATTATCGCACTTGCCCGACTGAAAGGCCCCTCCAAGTGCACCGGGGCCCACACATGGAGCGGCTCTGAGTCGTCCCCTTATCTTGATGTTTACAGGGAACAGCGATTTGCCACACGCCCTGCTCTAGCCGGACCCCACTGTTCCACTTCTTTAAGTGTGATTGGGGGCCCTGCTCACCTAATATCTCCACCTAAGGGGCCACCTTAGTTGGGAGGGCTTGATATTTCCTGAGCCTGAAAAAGTGGTGCAAATCACCCCTGGAGTCTTAAACCATGAGAAATTGTTTGATACTAATGCTGCTGATATCCTGAAACGTCTATACCCCTCTCTACACAATAGGTGATATTGTTGACAACCACCCATAGTGATTGAAGCCATTGTCCCATGCCGATCTTACCTCATAGGCATTTCCATGCAGTGAATGTCTTTGTGTAACTGCATCACTGTAATGTATCCCCTCTATAGTCTGCGCAGGATGGAGAAGGATCTTTACTTCATCCCCTCTGAAACTCTGTGTTAACTGAGCCGCTTGTCAAACAGCTGATAGCTGACTGATGTTCTCTGCTCTAACGCCCTCTAACCATGGTATGATGTAACCCAGAGAAACCTATCCTTTTCTTATTGGCATTGTTTGTCAGATATGCATGAATTTAGGTCATCTATGGCTTAGACAGTAAAATTACATAAAATATTATTGGATCTTCTACAAACACAGTTTGACAAGTACTTCCCCCATTCCCAGACTAAAGCAGCGATATTCTACACTAGTATAGTAACAGCTCTTCCCCCTTGCATGAACCCTCCCCTCGGGATGTCTGTATGCTAAAGGGGCACTCACACTGTGAATAAGATTAGTCTGCCTCCAAGTGTACAACATGCTTACGCCACTTGACTTTGAATCAGTACTGATTTGGAGCATTGCTGGATTGTTGCGGGGAATAATGCTCTGGCTGGGTTTATGCAATGGCTGTTATGGGGAGCCCGGCCTCGTCTGCATGCATGTTTTTAGGCGGGAGCGGCATTTTGGATAAAGCTGTAAGCTGCTTACGGCCGTGGAGAGAGGTGATTACAGGGCCCACCTCCGTAGGACTGACTGGGAGGCTGGGAGGCAACTTTTTTTTGGTCAATGCTGCCACGGCTCCGCCACGCCTCCAGAATGCCATACCGCCACATTCTGCCAATGTGCCGCTCAGCCGTTCCCTCTCTCTGCCCCGAACCAAGTCCCACCCTGTTTCACGGCCTATTCTGTGTGCCTAGATAAACTCATCTGCATGCTTGCACGCTTAGTTTATCAGGGGTTGTACCCTAAATATGTGCTTTATTTACATTCTCCTCTGACAGATATTATTGTTTGCTTAGTGATGTGTCACTGTGAGAGACAATGGTTAACATGATGACGCCATTTTTGGAGGTGTGTTGACAGGGAATACACACAGCAGATCTACAGCGTGTCCTCCGTGTCTTTTAACTTGAGCCCAGCTCCTGTACTAGTGGCAATGCTGGCACTGCTCTGGTACTTTTTTGTCTGCCTCTGACAGTCTGAGGGCTTCCTTCAGGGACAGAGATAGAGAAAGCCTTTCTGTCTTGCCTGCCTTTAGGTAGTGTAGTGTGGGGATTTGCTATCACTGACCCGGCAGTAAACAGTGTGTGAAAACAGCTGGAGTGTAATCTTGTGTGCTGTTGGATCAGAATAGGGGAGCAAAGTTACCAAAAGAGTCACAATAAAGGGCTGCCACAGCACCTGCGGAGCACCAGCCACAATAATGAACACCTGAGCAGATTGGAGGCAACTCAATTAACGTCACTGACACTGCCAGTCAGAACATAAAGGCAGGTACGCAGCTTCTGTTGCCCTTTTGTTTCCAAACAAAAGGTTCCCATGTGTATTCAGCCAAGAGTAGGGCAGTCTTTATGAAATGCTAGACAAATAATGGTTCATTGTTTAATCTAGATAGGCCGGTGTTTTTCATCTGATATCACACTTAGCGTATAAGCTCTTCCTGTTAAATTGGAGGGGAATTTGGTAACAGTTGCTCAATAGTCTAGTCTAGTGAGACTAGCAGGAAATTGAAACAAACTAAATAATATTTTTTTATGGGTGAAGCTAATGGATAAATACTATTTTTATTTTTTTACTTTGATTTGTTCTTCCAAATGACATATAAGACTATTTTAAATTAGATCTGTAAATGACATTACATAATAAACACTCCGAGTGTTCTCTCACTATACAATTACAGTAGATATTACATCATATTCTATCTATTCTATCCATCTTTCTATCATATCTATTACTTCTGATTGTACAAATGATTCACTTGACCCTGTCCAATCAATAAAACACAATTCTGCTGTCAATTGTGTGATTTCTATCTTACATACATCTACTCTAATGTCATCCAATCTGTGTTTTTGTGTTGTTTCCCAGGAAGAATCCTCAACAGGTTTTCGAAGGACATCGGTTACCTGGACTCCCTGCTCCCATGGACGTTTGTGGACTTTATCCAGGTGAGTCTCACCTCGGCAGGTTTGGTCGCTGGCGCTGCAGCATGGGAAGGCCATTTCATGCCTGGCTAAACCTGCTTTGTGGTCCGGGTCCCCTAATCTGGAAACAATTACTGTAGGATTACCCGCCAGCGCGGCCCAGCGCCTGCACAGATTTAATAAAAGTGTGCACATAGGCTGAGGGCGTGGCTCCCTCAGTGTGACACAACAGAAGCGGCATCTTCAGAGAATGTGTTTTGAGACTAAGCAAGTGATTGGGAGAGAGAAAGGTACCAAAGAGGAAATAAAGGCCACAGGATGATGTGCAGGAAAACAGTGGGGAGGCGAGGAGGGGGCGACAAGGATGATGCATTGAGTGGCAAAGAGAAGAAGTGTGAGCAGCAGGCGTACGATGTGTTTGCAGGAGTGGAGCTGGAAGCATGGTAGAGGGGAAAGGGGACAGGTCAGTTGGAACAGATCCAGAGCGGGACTTGCCCTCTCCGCGCAATTCACCCAATGCTCTACTGTCTTATAGGCCTGGTAGCCAAGGGCCACCCTGGTTCATAACCAGGTTAGGTTACCAAATGCCACCCTGCCACCGTGACAGCCATCTCCCACGAAAGCCTGCGGAGATGAGCCAGCTCATGCACCTAGCACCACAAAGAAGGGAATGTTCGCTGCACAATTCGAGGTAGAGGAGCAGGCGTGGCTCTTTGGTTGGGGCCAAAGAATAGAACAAAGGCGTGCTGAAAACGAATCCCCCCTCCACAATGCCTGAGTGATGTTTGTGGCAGATACCCATCTCACAGTAGACAAAAGCCATCTTAAATGCTGAAAGCACAAAAGATCATATGCACAAAAGCTTTTTGTCTGCTATAGTTTCCCTCATTTTGATAATAAGGTGAATAATGGCCGGAGTAAAATAATAAGTTTGTAGAAGGCGCAAAGGTCCAACTGAAAACTGTGAACGTAGACTAGGTCATGACTAAAAACAGGCTTGTGTACTCACTGTACATCAAGTGTGACTCATCCATTCCACCGTATTAGTTCACACCTGTGTTATCATGGAATACAAGACACAATACTATTTTGACCATGTGTCTGTATTGCAGGGAAAACTAGCTTTTACTAACTCAGGAGTAAACTGTCAAAATGAGACTGTATATATGTATATTATGTGCACATTGTTTCTGCTGCAGCAGAAAGTGGGAAGTGATAGTGGACAAAGGTGGCATCCTTTGGACAGAACACTTTTGTTTGTGCTGCTAACTGCTCTTGTTTGCAGGTGTCTTTCGCGGAGAAGCCTTTAATGCTTTCAGGAAGGACGGTTTTCACTCTTTTTATCAAAGTATTAGCCGTGCAGAAAAGCCGCTGATCCTGACTATTGTTGCTCATTCGCGGAGGGACATTTCCCCATAGTCATTGTTTAAATGGTTGTCAGGGGGGAATAAAGTGAAACTTCATAAACAATGCCCTAACTGGTTTATCTCTCTCTATGGGGAGAGGCCGCTTCTGTGCGGGGATTTGCACCAGAGCCTCCCCCTTTACGGTGGAGTAAGCACTTCACAGCCCCTCAGCACTGCCCCCATACCCGCCTAACAAGGGAATTCCCTCAAGCTGGGGGAACCTGGTTACACCCCAGAGCCCTATTTTTTTCACAGGTCTCATTTAGTAGTAATTTAGTGTATTGGGGAAAAAGGCTCTTTCTCTCCTCTCTTTATGGTCAGGGGACAAAGACAGAAATGTCAATTAAAAACACCTCAGGCTTCGGGGACTGTCTGCTTTTGTGTAGACTTGACCTTTAAATCCTGGGTTGCCTCTATTTTCACAGAGGGGGCAGAGGAGGAGGGCAAGACAATAAGGGGTGAGGACAGGGGTCTTTCAGTGGAGGATTTTGTGTGCAGGCTCTTGACCAAGTCACACCACTGACTGTGGGGTCCATAGCTACATTCATAGGTTTTCTCAGCCATCCACGCAAATTCAGTTTGTCAGCATGTGCATGCTAAGACACCAGCTGACGGTTACGGCCATTTAAGTGGGACTCACCATTATTAATAGCATATAAACACGCATAAACACTGGCTCATAAATCATAAATTACAGCGGTAAACCCAACAGTCACCTGGAGAGAGAGTAAATAGTTTAGAGTGCGAATGAGGGAAAAGAGGGCGTGCATGTGTGCGGACACAAACCCAGCTCAGAAGACACACACGGCAAAGATGGCTATTGTCTAAAAACACTGGCGGGTGGATCGTTGTGTGAGTCTGTATATTGTGGCACATTGTGTGTCAGGCCTTTTCAGTGGCTTTGTGGGATATGAGAACTGCTGACGTAACCGTGAGTGCTGTAGGATGGGATTTCACCGGCTTTCTCTGCTTCTTTACCACGCCGGTGACAGAAGGAGTGAAGAATGCACTGGCTCCAGGCGTTTACACAGGTTACACTGAGAAACACAGGAGATGGTCCTCTGTGGAAATATATAGGCTGTGCCATAAATCCCCTCTGAGCATTGTTTAGTGACAGTGCCATTGTCTTCCTGCTCAAGGTGAAAAAAATACAAGTGACACAGAAAGGCGAGAAGCCTATAAAGATTAACTATACTACTTGTTTTATTCACTTATTTGTCAAATTAGTGTAAAAAATAAACTACAAAACGGCATTGTTATGTGTGTGTGCTTATGGGTGTGCCTAACTGGCCACTCAGCAGTACCACACATGGTCATTTGATGGCGAGCATTGGCCAGCAAAAGCTCCCAGTGTGTGTATGTGTGGTCTCCCATGATGCTGCGGTCCAGCACCTCAGCTGCTCTGACTCAGACGTACAGGCCAGTCCCGGGGTCCTTTGAGCCTGGGAACTTACATAACAAAGTCCCGATCTAATCTAGAATCTCGCCATCATGTCAATATGATGAAGATAATGAATTCTGTGCTTTCTGTTTGTGACTTGCTGTTTTCTTACACATTTGAAAATGTTTTTGTGTTGTTTTCTAGAGAGAGAGAAAGGAGCAATGACTGAATGAATTTGCTGGACACAAGTGATTTATAGTAGAGAGAGAGTGAGAGAGAGAGAGAGAGAGAGAGAGAGAGAGAGACCGCATTTCAAAGCCTTTCTCTTATTTCCAAAATGGGGCTGGAAATCAGCAGCTTGACTGAGCCCAAATAAGTGACTTCTTTTACCTTTTCACAGCACACAAAGGCCTAATCCTAGGACTACTTGAGCCACCAATGTAGACAGCGACTGAGACCACCACAGTATGTGTCAGACCCTCCTCACCACACACAAAACACATTGACTGCAGCTTTATGAAGTGAAAATGGCCCAGAAAGGGAAAATGTGAAGGAGGTGTCCACAGTCATTTCTCCCAAAGAAAGGCCATAGCATCTGGGCATTTAATGCTAAAATAAAGCCCAAAGACAGAGTAGAATGGATTGGGTCACTTCTATTGTTCCAGAGCCCGAGTGGAACAGCCCTGTTTTGTTTCAGTACCACTGACCCTTGCAACTTATTGTGCCTCTCTGTCACGGAAAAGTGTGGAGTGAAAAAAAATTCCAGCGATGACAGAGGACTTCTTTTGAGGAATTTTCTTTGCCATGCTTTCCCCTCATTTCCTGTTTTGTTTGCACTTTTTTTTTCTTTTCCCAGTGGCAAATATTGCACACTGTCAGTAAATAAAGGGAGGATGAAAAAGGGGGTTGTAAAAAGCGTACTGATTCCTTGTGTCCGGAGGGATGTTTAATTAAAGGCAAGTGTTTATTTTGTGCTGCGGAACAACAGTCGCTATCATTGCCGAGCACAAATATAGCAATTAACTTCAATTTTCTGCATTTATTTGGACATCAAAGAGCTGATAGAATCATTGAGAAAATAAAGCAATTAGGGTCAGCAGAAATCTCAATGGTCTTTGGACACAGCAGCGCGCCCAGTTTGCTTGAATGACTGAATCACATGCGTGCGGTAGCTTTCTTTTCTTGCTAAAGAGCAATTAGCGGTAATTCTTTATTTAAACTGTTTGTATACAAAACCTTTCATCCTTTTATCCACTTTTATGTGCAGCGGGATGTGGCTTTGGGAGTTTTCTGTTCCTGTGTGGTTTCATAGGAGATATGGATATGGTCCGAGGGGGTGAGGTGTATGCATGTAGGATCACTTATCGGAGTCATCTGTGTGTAGTGTGGGTGGGGGGCCACGGTGTTCCTGATGCTGACATGATAAGCGCCAGACCACGCAAATGGATCACATCAAACGGGGCCTTGGCGACCGTGGGCCCTGGGGAGCAGGAGGAGGCAAGACTCCTATCTAATGGTTCCTGTTCCTCCTCCTGTCCCCGCAGATGACCCCACTGTCAGATAAGCCTGTCCCGGACCAAGACTGAAATGGACCCAATTAGAATTTAAATGAAACAATCGGCAAACATGAATGAGCGGTGTCGCCGTGTCACCAATCAGCAGCAGGAGAGTGAAAGAAAAACAGTATATTTGATAAGACATTTGTTCAGTTAATATTTGATCCCCTCAAGGGAAGGCTGGATAACACGCGGTAATGGCTCGTGTGCCACCATCTCACTTTGCAGTCTGGTAGCCTTCCATCAAGGCTAAGATTGAAACTTATGTACTGTGAAATTCTTGGGATCAGTTGTGCTCAGTAGCTTCCACTCACTGTTTGATTGTGTGGGCTCCACTACAGCAATGGTTAGACTAGTAATACCCTCTTATCTGAACTGCAAATGGAATTGAGTAGCTTTTCATCATGAAACTACACTGAAAGTGATCATGCTTAAATGTGTGCTTAAGTGGCAGATAACATCCGTAATTAAGGTGCTAAATTAAATTTTCATCTCTCTGGGCTAGTCTGAGACCACTGAAGGTAACCGTACGATCCTAATCTCCACGTTTTAGGATTCATCTCTTGGGATGTGTCTAATTTCAGGGTGTGAGGTTTCAATTTTATCATCTATCAATCGAATATGAAATATGTAACACAGTATACCTTTCAGTTAAGAAGAAATGGTCTCTCACATGTTCAGTGGTGGGAGAAGTATTCACATCATTTATTTAAGTAATCACACAGTAAACACACTCCATTAAAAGTCCTGCATTCAAAATCCTACTTAATTAAAAGTATAGAAATATTATCAGCAAAATGTACATTGTATCAAAGTATCAAAAGTACAAGTACTTGTTCAAAAATCATTATATATATAGATATTCTACTTTATATAACGTTAGGTATCGTAATCCAGTAGTTCACAGCCTAGGAGTTGGGCCCCCTCAAAGGGCAGCAAGATAAATCTTAGGAGTTGTGAGATGATAACAGATGTAGGAAAGAAGAAAAAATGAAATACATTTCTTCTACCAGGCAGCAACCTCTGGGTCTGAATATTGAAGCCAATGCAGAAGTGCTTTAAACTTGCATTCTCTCTAATAGCCAGCAGGGGGCGACTTTTCTGGTTGCAAAAAGAAGTCAGATTGTATAGAAGTCTATGAGAAAATGACCCTACTTCTCACTTGATTTATTACCTCAGTAAACATTGTAAACATGAGTTTATGGTCTCAATTGCTTCAATCTTCTTCAATACAGCATGATGTTCATTTTGTAAATAATGGTCTCATTTAGAGTCAAATACACCATAAAGCAGGGGATGCTTTAGGGTGTGCCTATGTCATGGTGACTACGTCCACATCTTATATACAGTCTGTGTCTGCTATATACATTTTTATGAATTTTTTGGACTTTTTTGAACCTTAAACCTTATTTAAATGAAAACACTCAAAGTTTAAAGGGGACATGTCTCTCTTTGGTGGAATCACTAACAACTCACAGACATCTGAAACATGACAACTGCTCTTTTGTCAGGAGTCCGTTTTGATACCCAAAACCGTCGAAGGCCCGGCCGATGTTGATCATAGTTTTCCCCCGATGTTGGTCACAATCCTGTTTTGCAAGACGGGCTTCTCTAGATATAACTTTGTTTTTGTTTTTTTTGAGTTGTGGTGGGGGCTGGCCGTTTGTTGGCGTTAGTAGACTCCTCTCACGAGCCTGTATGACGTCACATCCGTTGGATTTTCCCTGAAAAATCGGCCAGCATTCTTCACAGAAAAAGCAGTCTACAGGCTGATAGAGGAAACCCAGAAAGTTGTTGAAGGTCTAATTTTTTAGGTTTGGTTACAACCTGTTCACAAATTGGCAATAAAAAATTATTAAAAAAACATTTTTACGTGTAAAAGCTTACAGTCCCTTTAAGTACGTGTATTCAAGAATTGTACTTGATACTTTCCACCACTGCATTGTAGGTAAATAAAAGTATAAAGAAGTGCAATATTTGCCTCTGAAATAAAGTGCATGTATAGAATTGCATAAAATGGAAATACTTAAGTCAAGTACAAGTACCACAAAAATGCACTTAAGTACTTGATATTACCACCACAGATGGGCTGTAGTAAAATCATTTTATCTAATCATAATGATACTTTATCAGATGCTTACTTCAGTTTCTAAACACGGTGCAGGTGTGGGTGCTTTTGTGTCGTCATCGCCTCCAATCCTGTTTAGGCAGCTCTGGTATCCTGGTCTAGATGTGTCACAGAGCCATTAACACGGGTGATGAGTCACTGTGTTGTTGAGGGCTGTGTGGTTTGAGTGTGATGTATCAGACACCCACAGTGTGGTTCCCAGAGCCCTCTGCCAGTCACTGTGGCCGTGCCTGTTGGCCGGCTGCTCTGCCAGGGAGGCTTACAGGCCTGAAGTGTTGAAGGGAAAGCCCGAGGGAGCCAGGGATATGAGCTGCAGTGGCCAAGTGGTAAATTCTCACCTGCTACTAAGTGAGAATTAGCGCTGTGGTCGTTTTCCTTTCACACTGTGAGTCACATAACCTCAGTCCCACAACCTGCTGTTACCTTACTGTGTGTCTGTGATGGTCTCACACAAATACAACTGAAAGAGTTTCTCTTGTTTAGCCTTAAGAAATAGGCCTCTCTGCCCCGGTGGTAGCCCACACAGCAGCAATGGAGCTTTTGATTCTATTACCGTTTGTATTAATGTGCTCCTTTCTATTTCTCTTTCTGTTACCAGGTATTTCTCCAAGTCGTAGGAGTGATTGCAGTAGCTGCCGTCATCATCCCCTGGATCCTTATTCCCGTCGCTCCCCTACTTGCCATCTTCCTGTTTCTGCGATGCTACTTCCTGCAAACCTCCAGAGACATCAAGCGCCTAGAGTCTACCAGTAACTATTATTTTTTGTTGGGTGGTGGGGTGGGGATGTCCATTTGTGGTAAGAGACAAAAGCAGACCACAGGAATGCTAATAGACCATTGAAGAAAGCCATGGTCATTAGCATAAAGGCTAAAGGTGGCGGTGGCCTATGGCTCGGCCACACGCAGTTTCCTCAAGAGACGGGAGTTCATGACATCACATACAATGGGAAAAATGCCAAGTGGGCATGACTAGGCCATTGCAGGCTTTAGTTCATCTATTTTATTCTGGGCTGAGAGCCCAAATGCACATTGGCCAACAGGTTCCATCATCTTAAAGAACAAAAGTTCTATTAAAAAGCCCAGAGGAAACATTTAGGTTTTGTATTTGGTTTTGTAAGCCTAACAAATAGAAACAAAAGACCACTCAATTGCAACCTTTCTCTGAATCAAAACCCTTTGGCATGAGGGGCATATTGAAGGTTTGTATGACGCAGTACGTATTTCACTATTGATTATCAAATCACAGTTTTTTTTGTCTGCTCTTTCTGAAAGTCATTATATTGAGAAGAAAACCTCAAAACTTAAAGTAGATTATGAATGACTAGCTCATATGACTAGATATATGAAAACAAATCTGTTCTGAAACTATGTTCATATTTTAAAAACTAGAAGTGCACTCGGAGAGCGCAGACCTCCGCCAAGGCAGGTTTCATGCACGGGCGCTTCAATGAACGTTTTTTTCCGCTCGGTGCACGCTCTGTTGAAGAAAATTCAACTTGAAGCGGAAAAGTGCCCGATGTTGTTAGCATTTTTTCCTCATTTTGGTGACTTTTGCTGGATACCCAGAGCTACAAGACTTTACCAACCATAGTTGGTACGAGATGAGGTACATGAATGCGGACGACGTACGAAAATAACAGGAGGCAAATTAGTGCGGCACTCAAGAATTCAGGTCAGTTTTCATTCATTTAAACTGTAGTATTAACTATTAGGTAGTGTATTGTTCAGGATTTGTGTTAAGCTTACATTAGCACTCATTCGGTGGTTGCCTAGCAACAATATATGTATAAAAAAAAGATGCAGCAAACTGCAAAAAAAATGCTCTGTCTGATTAGGTAACAAAAAGGCAGTGGCACCTCGTGCAATGCAGGAATGCATTTGTGTTGAGAAATATACATTTTGAATGAATGGATAGCTGAACAAATGCTAACAGATGTGATGTGTATTTATATTTTTTTAGCTCGGAGTCCTGTATTCTCCCACCTCACTTCCTCTCTCCAAGGCCTGAGCACTATCCGTGCCTTCAGAGTTCAGCAGAGTTTTCAGCAAATGTTTGATGAATATCAAGATATTCACTCAGGTGAGAGTGGAAAATTATATTTCAGTTAAGGATATTAACTTATCATACCCATTCAAAGCCATTTAGAGTAATGTTGTTACATTTTTTTAATATCAGCAATATTAGGCGGTAGAGTTTACATTTATTATGTAATCTGTGTCTTTGTCAACAGAGGCCTGGTTCTTATTCCTGACTACTTCTCGCTGGTTTGCTGCGCGTCTTGATGGAATTTGCTTAATTTTTGTCACCATCACTGCTTTTGGCTGCCTTTACCTCAGGGATGGTACTGTATGGGCTTCGGATAAACCATGTGACACATTATTGGCATGTGAGACTTACTTAGTGAAACAAATTGTTTTTTTCTGATATTACAGGACTGGAGCCGGGGGGAGTGGGTCTGGCTTTATCTTATGCAGTGACTCTTACAGGCATGTTCCAGTGGGGCGTCAGACAGAGTGCAGAGATCGAGAACATGGTGAGAACGTTTACATTTGAACACTTGACTGCAGTTTATGTTTTGAGCGGACATCACTAAACCCATTCATGAAAGACGGCTTTATTTACCCAAACATTAAGCAAACAATTTAGAAAAAAGGGTTTGACATTAACCATGGCACGATGGCCTAAAAAAAGCGTTGCAATGGACGAGGAACTGCTGATTCGTGAAGTTGAAATGAGGAGTCATCTATATGGATGTGATCGGGGGTTTGGTATTAATGTTTTTCTAGTCTGCGTTAGCTGTTTGCAGCCGGTGTGCAGCATAGCCCTGCTTGGTAAAATAACGGAGCTAACTGCTAACGTTAACAAAGGTTCCATTGAGTTACATTATGATGCGCTCAGGCTGTAAATGACTATTGAGCTAAATTCTAACATGATGTCTTCAAATGTAATCTTATATAATTTTTGTTTTTGGTTGAGATATTTGAATAAATCCAGTTTGAAGGAGATGTTTTCACACCAATTTAAATAGATATTAGAGAGGGAATTATGACCTGTTTAATTTCCTAACACTAGCCCTAAGCAGCTTATAATACACAATTAAAACTACTGCCAAGATTTTTTTTTTTTAATCAAAGCAAATATTTACATAAAAATCCAATCAATTATTTCCTAATCATTTGAATTGTGAGAACAAAGAACTTGAGTATTCAATGTAAATAAATAACTACATATTTTCATTCTGTTGATGTCACAGTTAAGGACAGCTGTGTCAAGTTGCGTTAAATTTCCTTTTCTGTATTTTTTTTTTTTTACATAAGATTACATTTAGGCCACCAAAAAATGTACTCTGGCCACCAAATTTAGGGGCTTGGTGGCCTGTGGGGCCTGTGCTTAAAAATATTAGCATCTAACCCTGCAAAATATGTAATTATATGTTCTAGACCCATAAAAGAGGTCAAGTAAACAGAATTTAACTCATAGCTGATCAGACCATTTTTTAACCAAAGGGATAACACAAAAAAAAACACTACCATGTAAACTACAAATAAAACAAAACAGGACAATTAGTCTATCAGTATAGATATTTTAGTAATTAACAAAAGCACAAATAAACTAATATAGTCTAAAGAAATAAACAAAATCTCTAAACAAGTAATCCCCCCGTGATGTGGCTGGCACTTGGTACATTCTTATCGGCCACTTCCTGTATTTAAGAGCTCTGATTTAGGAGGTGCATCTTTTGCTCTGGCTTGACAACATGTTCTCCAGCAGTAACCAACAGCGGCACCATCAGCGCTGGTAACTCAAAAAGAAAATGAAATTAGAATGATTAAAGGCAAACTTATCTAAAATAAACCAAAGTCTGACTGCACAGAAGTTAACTAAATGTGTACACTGCAAATAGAAACTAATGTACTAGAATAAACTAAATAAATTGAGTAGATCATGTAAACAAAAGCCATGTATCACCATTTATCTGTTTGCTGATGTGTGCGCAATGTGCATTAGGAGAAAATTAACTGTTAAGTTTAAACTTAAGAAAACAAAGGTGAGGCAGGAAGGTTACCTACATTTAAATCAGCTGTGTGACAGCAGGTGTGGCCATCACCATTTACCTCGGAAGTCCGAGCTGGGAATGACGTCACATCCGAGTTGACCGCATTCCAGTAGTCGGAAAACTTAATGGGGTTTGCTCCAGCTTGGGGCTTGTACTACAAAGCAGGATTTCGGGTTAGCGAGATAACTTCAGGGTCAACCCTGGGTTTTCCGTCCTACGACAGTGGTTCACTTCTTACCGGGGTAGATCGCCATGGTAACTCCGGAGCAGGTTATGTTCCAGATAAGAGATCAACTCGTATAAAAGCACCGCCTACTGACCAATAAAAGCTTGGTACGCGGATCGTATGGTAATAATACACAAATTCGAAGAAGATAAAGTCATAATCCATGCTAAAAACAAAACCGTTTAAACTGAAAAAATGCAGGAAGGACAGCTGGCTGTATGCTGAGGGTGCTTACCGCTTTGAATTATGTTTTTATATTTATTCTTTTACCTGCTCTCAAGTCCGTTTCACACCGCCGGAGACGGGGACGCAGCTGAATGAAGGCTGAAATACTTATACGCGCTGTCTCATTGCTGAAGGCCATAATGAAGTGTAATCTATTCATCCATTATATACTGAAAGTTTTTCATAATATCACTGCCCCATCTAGACGACTATATCTGACTTTTGAGTGTTCCGTTAAATTAATAAGTCTGTTAATTTACGCATTCATACATCAGCGTTTTTTTCTTTTGCCAGCTTTCCTTCCTGCATTTGGCAGCTTCAACTGTGTTAGTCTGGATTGTGTTTTTAAATTCTTTGTATTTGTCTAATATTATAGTCTGCCGTTAGTTTGTAAAATGGGCTGTTCTGCTGACAGTAGACCTGTCCATGTCTGTGATTGGTCACATGCTGCAAACACCACCCCTTTCATGTTAACGCGCTCATAGCCAGATTGAGAAAGTCTGGGTTGATTTACAGAGTTGATAACCACCGTCGTAGGACCGCTTAGCGGGATCTCGTTTGTTAGGGTTAGTTAAGCCAGATAACGAGAAGATATCCTGGGAATGTTGAACTCGCTTCGTAGTACAGGCCTCTGGTTAGCCATTGTTAGCAATATCAGTTAATAACAATACAGTACTCTGGTATTTTGTGCACACAAACACCATAGCAACATGTCGACAGATAGAAGTTGAACAGTACTGTGTATTCAACTGATTTAATGAGACCCAAGTAAGACGGAAGTGATATAAAGATTAAAATATATAAAATTTTCGACTGGGAACTCGGGAAATTACGACTTCCCAGTTCAAATGGAATGCAGCATTAGTGAAAGACACTATTGTGTTGCATTGTGTGAAATGTGGGATCCAATGTTTCATTCTAGAGACTAAAAGTCAACATATCTCGGTCTCTGCTGCTTCAGTTCTTTTTTTTAAATCTGTCCGTGGTCCCCCTGGAAGTGCAATACTAAATTACTGGAGTACTCCTATAAAACACAAATTCACTGGTAAAAAAATATTCTCTTTGAGGTGGTTGTATTGGAAATACTAGTAGGACGTGTTGTCATGTTTACTGAAGCTGAAGTACTGCCATTTTTAATTGTTTCAAGTGATGAAAAGAGCAACATTTATAAATCAGAAATCTGTCTTCACAACATTAGAATGGTGTTATTATCTATTATGTCTTATTTTTTTGAAGATGACATCGGTGGAAAGAGTGGTTGAGTATGCAGAGCTGGAGAGTGAAGCACCCTGGGAGACGGACAAACAGCCTCCGCATGATTGGCCCAAGGCAGGGTCCATCACCTTTGACAGAGTCAACTTCTCCTACAGTGCCAGTGAGCGTTTGGTCCTAAAGAACCTGACTGTCGTCTTCACATCCAGAGAAAAGGTGCTTGTCTTTATTCCCACCTGTGCTTGCTTACTGATGTGCACAGCCCATGACCTGGGTTGATATGCAGCTAGTGTAGAAGGCGTGATGTGATTCTTTTTTATGTGGCATTATTTTCAAATCAATTATTAAAGGGACACCATATTGTGCTGCTGAATCTTCAGGACTATACCATTTGTGATTCATGGAATACATATCATGTAATTAAGACTGTTCAAGTGGATCCATTTGTTCCCAATTTGCATTTTGAGCTACCTGACGGTGACAACTGTTTATTCACTATGAGAGAGGAGAGGCCGAGGGAGAGGGGCGAGGGTGGAGAGAGAGGGAAGCAGAGGGAGATGGTTGAGGATGATTGAAATTGTGTTTAATGCAGGGGGTGTATTTTGCATGGCTATGGTTGGCCAGGGCGGCTGATTTCACAATGGATGGGTTGATAAGTGTAGAGGCCCTGGCTCTGACAGCCCATGGGAGGGATCTCTGCCACATGCCATGGGGGTGAAAGGCTTTGTGCATCCTGACAGTTCCCCCGACACCCTTTCACAAGGAAACCTGCACCTACAGTACAAGATCCATTCACTCTGACCCTCGCTACAGTCGCACACTGTACATAATCATATAAAAATGGAACATTCACTGTCACGCCACAGTTGACCTCCCATTGTTTACAGAGAAATAGCTTAGTAAGGGCATATTATTCATCTCCAAGATCAATGGTGCACAGTCCTTGCTCTTACATTTCATTAAAATGTAACTGCACAATATGGTTTTATAAGTGAACTTTGACATTCTTAAGTGCTTGTCTGAAATAAGATGAAAAGGTAACATGTCAAAAGCTTTTTTGTCTCTTATAGTTTGATTAGTGAAGGCCAAAGAAAGTGTGACCGGTCCATGCTGAACAGTTTTAAATGCATTATGAGACGGTTTCTTTTGATAAAAACAAGCATTAATTGATAATTTGTTCAAATAGCTTAAATGACCATTACATTCATGGCCAAACAGGAATTACTGTGGCCTTCTTATAGTGCAGCTTGAGGTGGATGGACAGGTATACAAAGCCTCTGGGTTCTTCTTGTCTCCTCCTAGCAGTCAGTCTTCATTCCTTCTTCCTCTTAAGCATTGAAACAGTCTTTGCCTATCCTTAACCAAGTAGTTACTATTGATATTGTACATGTTCACTCACAGACTTGGCTTACTGGGACACTTAATGGAATGGAGCTCTTTCTGCTAGTCAACATGTCTGCCGTGAAAAGGGTCTATAGCTCATTTGAGTATGGATCAGTTCTTTATTATTATCCACACACTAAATATGTGCATGTAAAGGGTTAGTCAGTTAGGAATAGGGCATCAAAGATCCATGGTGGGTTGTCCTACAAAAGGGCAGAAGTGACCCGACATCATCCCTGTGACATGAGAGAAACCAGTGCAAGCCCAGTTGAAATTCATAATATGATACAAGACCCGTTCCTCCTCCAGCCTTGGGCATCAGGTTATGAGAGAGCAAAGTGGTTATTTACAGCCGAGAGTATTTCTTTGTTTAGTACTTTTCAAAACAAAGATACAAAGAACTTTACAGTCAGGGAAAAAACACAACAGACAGTATAGTGGCCAATTTGTCGCAAAAATCAAAATCAAGTTTAAATCAAAGGGCCACTGTCGCACCATGGGTGTGTAGTTTACGCAGGCAAAAGAGTCCATTGTCCATGCAAAATGTATGTGTTTTTGATGGTTTATTTATCCCATAGAAGCAATCAAACAAAGCACAAAGAAAACATGGATGTCCCTGCCTCTCTTGTGCTGGTAAAAAATCACAAGCCCACCCAGGTGCATGCTGGTCTTATACCTGCCTACCTACCTACCTACTGTATATAACCACGGGTGCCCACAGTTTTATCCAATTCATACAAAACAAGAAAATAATTAAACAAATATCTAGCGAAAGAAAACACTATCAATAAAGTAAACCTCTAGAATAATAAATCAAACAATACTACATATTATTAGTAAAACAAAACTTAATACTAACAACAAATAAATAGCTCCTACAGACTGAATACATGTGCTGAATACAAGTACGAGTTTAGACAGTGAACCTGCTTGTTGACTAGCACAGAGTGAGGTGACATCTGCTGGGAAAAGATGACCCAATGTATGTAGCTCCTATTCAGCAGCTCCATCTTTGAGTCACAGTGGTTGCAACAATGTTTTCTCCTGACTTCCTCTTTCTCACCCCTGCTGCCACCTGGGTGAAACGCCTATGTCTGGGTGCTGAGAGGTTTGTGTGTATAGGATGTTTTGGCTCTGTGGTGAAGCCTTTTCAATGCATGCATCCCCATTTCTGTTTTACAAGGAGGGCGCTTATTCTGTCAGCAGTTCAATCATGTCTGTGCACTCTTTTGCTGCAGCTTCTGCAGAGGAGAGGTCTGTCATATTCTATTGTCACAGTAAATGTGTCGGTGACATTGTCTTGTCACAAGGGGGTTTTGGGGAAAGATTTTTTTCTTCTTCTGAAATGTTTCCTACAAGGACCAGGTAAAGGCATCCAGTGGTGCATTCCTGCGTCCCTCGTGTGATTCTTGAGGCCCTTTTTATTGGGACCGTTTCAGCCCACTGCACAGCTCTCTCTGTTTGTTGTCAATTTAGATAGCTTTACTGTTTGCTTTTACCTTGGCTCAGAGAAGAAGGTATTGTGTTCTTTCAGTACACTCAAGTGTTGCGCTTATAGAGCGAGATCTAAGTGGTGCCGCATATAGACAAACCCCATCCTGTAAATCTAACAATATTGGAGTTCGATGAGATCATTGAGCTTGATCCTTCCTACTCTCCACCTAAATGGGGAGTAAAACAAAAGGTTGTCCATTGGCTAATGGCACATAACAAGCCTATGTGTTGGCAGGCAGCAGCGTGTGGCATCAGCAGCCCAGTTCAGTGGAATAAGGAATATGATTTGCCTTGTGATGCCGTGGGGTATGCTCAGCATTCAGCCAAAAACACTGAGCAGTTTGATCTAGACTGGTCATATTCTGTGAGGGTCTATTTTAGGTGGATGTATACATGGCATGATTTGGTAATGCGTGCAACAGACTTGCAGTGGAGGCACTGGCTAGACCTGCAGGTATTCACACCACAGTAATGGAAGGGTGACCCTACTTTCCCACTAGACAGACTTTTTATCTAGTACTATTATTAGGTCAAAATTTCAATTTGTGCAATCGATACTTGATTTATGACCAAATACCAGTAATTTGTGTGAAGTTTATTATTATTATTTTTTTAATTTATTTATTTATTTATTTGTTTTTCATTTTCTTTTTCCTTTATTTGGTTTTACTCAGACATTTACATAAACATACTTAATTATATACAAAAATATGAAGCGAACCAACTTTTCCACTTTTTACAATGAAATTATAGAACACACAAATAGAACATGGGGTGCTTTTCATGTGAAATAAGATCAAATAATTAATAATAATAAAAAAAAAAAAAAATACATTTAGAAAAAAAAAGAAAAATGAAACAAAAGAAGGGCGTTTTGGGGAAATATACTTTTTCCACTCCTTCCAAATGTCCTAAAATTTTGTTTCCTGAAGCCTCATTGGGAAAGTAATTCTTTCCATTATAAATATTTCAATAAATAACAAAAATAAGACAGTTTAAAAGAACAGTGTGTAACATTTGACCACCATGTTTCTACAGTAGCCCAGAACGGACAAACCAAACTCTGGCTCAAGAGAGAGCCTTTCGCAAATATTACGTTACCTGAAGGCCACCGTAATTCTCCGGCACGCTTTTGAAAAAAAACGCAGGGCAAAACTGTGGTACCACCAGCTGCCGTCTTACTTCCATTGCTCCTTAAGTTGTGTTATTATGGTATGATGACCTCTAAGCGAGGCAAACAGCGTTACCACGGTTTTGCACCCGGTGGCTCACGTTACCGCAGTCTTGCAAAGGAAGGAGTGAGTGGAGGGGTACTCATTTGGTCACACCACTAGATGCTGCCAAATCCTACACACTGTACCTTTTTAAGATGATAAACAATATACCCTGTAAATATCAGCCCGTTAACGTTGTCATAGTGACCATGTTAGCATGCTGACATTAGTATTTAGCTAAAAGCCCTGCTATACATATACAGCCTCACAGAGCTGCTAGAGTGGCAGTAGACTCCTAGTGTGTGATCAGACCAAAATCAGCCTTGCATTAAAACAACGCAAAGGGCTGCGTTGGTGGGGGTTGGTGCGTGCTGGTGCGTGCTGGTGTGGGTGTATTGCTTCAGGTATCGGTGAGACATGAAATCCAATCCAGGAAGTAACAGATTTCTGAATTTGAAAGCTTCTCAGATGCCAAAAAAAGCTGCACAGTGGTTTATAATATTCACAGACAGGATTCTGGAAAGTTATCACAGTGGTAGGGCCGACCCGAATGCTTCGAAGATTTGAAGCTGCGTCCGTTGCCATGGTAACCTCCAAATTTGACCTCCAAATCTGTATTTGAATGCTTCATTTTTATATATACACTGTATATATGTAATAATAAAGTATAAATCCCCAAATAACCCATGAAATAAGGAGTAATCCCACAGTATTATTCATTATTCATATTCAACATTAATTGTTATTAGTTATTCTCAAACAGATATCGCTGTTTGTTGTGTGTAGAGGTGCGTGTGTGTACAAAAGTGCATCAGCGGCGCTGCCCCGGGCACTGAAATGTGGGAGATGGATACAGACGGACAGAGAAAAATGCTGCGCTGTGCTGCGCCACGTTGCGCCCAAAAAATGGTATATGGGACAGCCCTACATGGTGGCAACAATTTTGTCTTTCGTCACAACGATTTCGTAAACTGTAGAGATACGTCGTTCACAGTACAAAGTAATCTACCAGGAATGTGCGCTTGCAGGTTTGTGTTCGGCCAACACAGCGTCTTGCTGGATGACGTCGCATCGCAGCAATAGTTGAACCAAGTTCAGACCTCATTCAAAAGAATGAGAGGGCTGCATTTTTACTGCAGAGCTACTGTCAGTCTGAACACAGCCTTTGTCTTACTGCCTGATTGGGTGGCTCATACAGTTCATGAAATACACAGATACAAAAAGATGGGTGGTTAAGCCTATAAAGCTTAAAGAGCCTTGTTTAATGGCTTCACCTGTTATCATAGAACTGGAGTTATAATGAGTAACTACAAATTCCCAACCTACAGACGTTGGCATATGCAATGCGTGAAACTGTTGGGACTATGAAATGAGCACTTTTATAGAATGTAGCACACTTTAAAATAACTGCCTTGAATCCTACACATATAAAAAGGTCCAAAACAAAATGATACAGTTGATGAGTTCACCAGATGCCATGAAAATATGCTTATATGATACAACCAAGATACAAGAATATGTTTAGTTTTGAAACGTGACTAATAAATGTTCAACAGAGGCTTAAAACATTCATTAAAAATACAGCATTTTCTTCACCATCTGCCAACGTCATGTGACTACTGTCAAAAACGTGATTTGTTATACCTGCTTGTTGTAGACTATAATGTTTTCCATCAATCTCTCTTTATCTCCACATGATACAAGTGATACAAGTACTTAGCTAATAACATGTTCCCACAGTGACAGGACAAAATAAGCACAAGTATGATATTATCATATCATATTTCCTTTTTTTGTGATTATGTGGAATGTTTTTACAGATATAAAACTAGTTCTCATTTCTCCACTGTAGGTTGGCATCGTTGGACGCACTGGTGCTGGTAAAAGCTCCCTGGTCGCTGCCTTGTTCCGGCTGGCAGAACCTGAGGGACGAATAACGATTGATGGTTTTCTGACTTCTGAGATTGGTCTGCACACCCTGCGCCAGAAAATGTCCATCATCCCACAGGTGCCCTTTTTTAAATTGCCCTCAGTCTCAGCTGTTGTGCGTTTGCCACTTGAAACTGCATACAGTAACCGATGGATAACTCTAATCTAAAACATTAGACATCATCATATATTTGAACTTACGTACAGAAATCCTACTTTCAGCATGATATTATTTTAACGTCTTTGTCCTTTTCTAACACTGCTGGACTTTTGCTTTGGATTCTTCTGTACTTCCTTTAATTCCTCCCGATTGAGAAATGTCAGGTGAACACTGGTAACAGACACCTTCATGCTTTGGCCCCCTTTTTTTTTTATACGCCTGGCTTTTAAAAAGCCAAAACAAGTGAGGAAATTTACAGTCGTCTCTCAGGGGATTTCTGAAAGTGAGACAAACGGATGCCTTGAGACAGTTTAACTTTATTTCCGCTTGTTGAAACTGATACGGCATTAAGAAAATGCCAGCCTGCGGGTGAGTGTCAGCAGAGTGGAGGGAGGGGAGAAGACTCCCACGGCCTGTACTGTGAAGAGAGCAGTTCCCCATCCCTGACAGAGGATTAGCCCTCTACCCCCCAAACATGGGAAAGCTGCTTAGAAGAAGTCTCCCCCATCCTCACAGTCAGAGTCCCCTTGTACACCGTCACTTAGCCCAAGTCTCAAACATTTCTAGGGTGCAGCCAAGATGCCCAAAAACAGTTTCATTAATGCTTTTCTGTGGATTTGATAGGTTTCTGGCATTGCTACTACTTCAGATAAAGTTTTACTTCCTAGTCCAAACTAGTTTAGAGATGGATGTGATGTGTGTTTGATGTGATTTTGTTTACTCTTACTGTCTCTCCTGGGAGAGACTTGCACAAAGTGGCAGGTTACGAGTCAGAACTTTAACTGCACGCCCATCTGTATCACATACCGGATGTGCATTTTCATGATATGAAGTCTTACCAGTAGAGTTTCTCTGTATCATGCTCTTAGTTTTTACAAACTTAACTAGACAGAAGTCTCTTGGATTTACACAAATCCATCTGAAAGCCTTTTTATTCTCCTGCGAGACGTCAGAGATAATGTGATATTCAGTCAGCCGTTCACGTGGAAAAAATATCTTGATATAAATTGCTAGTTGCCTTACCTTTTCATGTGGGAGTGAGATATGTATACTATACATTGCCAGTGAGAAGTTTCATTATTTGCCGTCCCACAGATTTGATTATGATAAGCTTTTATTAGCATATGGCATTAAAAAAAGGATCCATTTCAATTTCTATTGAATTCTCAGGAACGACTTAGTAAAAATGATTTTTGTGGCAAACACAGGGCTTAGAATTGGTGGAGCACATAATCGGTGTATGGAAAGCTGTGCTTGAAAGCAGTTTTTCCGACCCAACATTGAATCCTCAATTAACGTGTGTCACAAAACTAGTTTGAATTGGGACTTCAGTTGGCTTTATGACAAGGCGGCGTTTTGGTGACAGAAGGAAAAGCTCATTGGAAGTAAAGAGGTGTAACATTTTCTATAAGGCACAGGTAGCAGGGATGAGGTCCTGAAAGCTTTACTTTTTCTGGATGAAAATTGAGCGGTTAGTCCTGAGTCTTCTGACCTACATGTTTGTTGAGACATGATTTTGTATTTGAGGGGGTGTGTGTACACTGCATAAATCTGTGTGCCTGCATACCTGAGTATATGCTTCTGTCACAGCTCTGGCTGTGAAGCTGACCTGTAAAGAGAGCAGAGATGAAGGCGTAGTTTAGTGAGTCACATTCACACTAGAAGTACTGTAACCTTAACGCAGGACACTCAACCTTTTAGACCCATTGTGTACTTTACTTCTCCTGGTCTAATCTCACAGTTGCCAGGTGGACAACTCCTATCTTGATTTGAGGTTAGATTCATATCTCGAGTAAACTGGAGTTATCAGATTGCTTTAACTGTGATGAGGATACAGTTGAAGTCAATCAGTTATTGCTCACTGCTCTGAGTCACCTCTCTGCGATAGACTTCTCATTAAAGCTTTTTTCAAATGGTCATTATAACCATTAAGTGTCATAAATTCAGTGTTATGTTTCAAAGGAAAACGCAGCTGTATATGTTCACTGATAACACCACATGAAAAGCTTATCTACAGCAGCTCTGTACCATAAGCGGCAGCAGGGTCTCTGTATGACGACCTGGGAGAGTCCTAGCGAGTGTTTGGTAAATCACTCCAACACTGGAGCAGGATTTATGAATAACTATCTGACCTGACACGAGGAGATGCCGCCTTGCTCCTGTTTATCAGGTTTACCACGAACAGAGTGGCGTGTTGGAGCCGTGCCTGTGGACTTGTGGGCTCGTCCATCGGCACTGTAATAAAGAGCTTTATTTACTCTCTTTAAAGATGGCTGTGCGGCTGAGCCTTGATACAGGTGTGTGGCTCACCATAAATACATATCTTGGACATCCGAGCTGTCTGAGATCTGAGGCCGTCCTTTCATGAGGGTGATGTGATATAAACCCTCGTTTACAAATGCTCGTGCGTTTGACAAAGTGAAGCTGTTACTTTTGCGGGCCTTTTTGAGATTATCGTTTCTAATACAGCTACTGTATGCAAGTCTTTGTACGGTAACAGTGACTAGATGGCACCATATTATATATTCAGACAATGTCACACAGTTATTATCCACCAACACCAGCGCACAAGCACTGGTTTTCCAAGTAAAAAGATCAACTTATTGAAGCAAAGTTGGCCAGAGCATTGAATGGAGCTCCTGAGTGGAGCAAACCCTTTGTGAACATCTTCCCTCAAACATTGCCTAGCGGCGCTCTATAAAGCTTGTCTTAACCCTTTCATACATCTTCCCCCTTGTCATTATCTTAACTGGCCACGGCCTTCTCTTTCTATATCCATCTATCCACAGGACCCAGTTCTCTTCACGGGCACCATGAGGAAGAATCTGGACCCTTTCAGGCAGCACACAGATGAGGACCTGTGGAATGCACTCCAAGAGGTACTCCAGCGTGGCTCTGAATGATTCCCCCTCCCGGCCCAGGGGGGGATCCCTCTGTCCCCCTGTACAATGCTGCCATTCAGCCTCCCTGCTCGCCACAAGTCATGGGGGGAAATCCCATTAGGGCCATGGGGCCCAGCTCAATGTGCGGCTTGTAACTGGGAACCATTGAAAGTGCTGGGGGAGATGTGTTTGGGCAGTCAGGCCAACCAGGATGAAGGCTCCCCCCACAGTGAAGGGCTTCAGCTCCTGGTCCTGCCTCTGAATGGGTTTGGTGGCCTGGATTAAAGCTAGAGGCTGGCCACAAGAGAGCACTGGCCAAGGTCATCAGTGGACCTGGCCCTGCATTGTGCCAGGCGGTTAATGGGTGTGTTTGGATAGCTCTTTAAAGACATCCCCACAGGAAGCCTTTATGAAGGGGTAATGAAGGGTTGGGGCTCTGCTCTCCCTCTCTGCAGGTGCAGATGAAGGCCGTGGTGGAGGACCTGCCCAATAAGCTGGAGACGGTGCTGACTGAGTCCGGCTCCAACTTCAGCGTGGGCCAGAGGCAACTGGTGTGTCTGGCCAGGGCCATCCTCCGGAAAAACCGCATCCTCATCATTGATGAGGCCACAGCCAATGTGGACCCAAGGTCAGAGGACACTTGAGTCTACAAGTAAAACACTTTACATCAATGTCAGTCCTCTCAACATGTAGCTTGTTTACTGAGAACTAGTGCTACTCCAGATGGATATTTTTTAGCTGGATTTAATAAAACTGTAGCACCACTATCGTTATACAAATCAAAATTATTCTTAAAACAAGGCTTCTGTTCAAGCAATTCTGTAAATAAATCAATAGCACATACTAGTGAAACCGTGTATGTAAAAGGATTACATCTCTACTACACACAGGGGTGGATTGATCACAGGTGCGGACTGATCAGAGCCTCACTGTTGTAAACAGCCAATAAATTATAGAAAACTAATAATACCTAGGGATGTCACAGGAGCCAAGACTCAAAGTCGATCCAAAATTCTGAAAACGTGATGGTACTTGTTTTTCTACAGTACCGCAGGTGCCGTAGGTACCCTCAGGGCTCAAAACTAACATCGTCTCGTCATCCCGGGGACCATAAAAAAATTTGTTTGGGAGGCAGTAAACTCACCATCGACATGTCCAGGAGACGCCCTCTATGTTTTGTTTTCACAGTAATATAAAATAGATAATAAAGAGTGAATTATGACCTGTTTACCTTCCTAAGACTAGCTCTAAGCAGCTTCTAATATATAATTAGAACTACTAATTACAAGATTTTTTATCAATAAAAATAAAATCATTTATTTCCTAATCATTTGAATTGTGTGTTTTTATATCTATAACCACTAATAACATTTAGAGTTTTTGACGGTTGAAATGTAGCACAACATTGAAGTGAAAACAGCGCTCTGTTTATTTAAATGTGAATTTGCAATAAAAATATTGTGTCCCTAAAATCTATGTATAATCGTGATAAATAATCGTGATCTCAATACTGATCAAAAATAATCGTGATTAGCATTTTGGCCATCATCGTGCAGCCCTAGCTGTTAGCTCCGTACCAATCGATTTACATTATGATGCGTTCAGGCTCTATTCAGTAAAAAGTTTAGGAGTATTGGATGATGGTAAATTCTCACGTTTTCATGATGTGTTCAAATATAATATTGTAAAATGTAGTTTTTGGTGAGAAACTTGAATAAATCCAGTTGTTTGAAGGATATGTTTTCACAGCAATATAAAATAGATAATAGAGAGGGAATTATGACCTGTTTAACCTCCTAACAAAAAACAGTATGCAAACAATAAAAAAGGAGTGTATGCTGAAATACATGGGATTTATTGTTTTACTTTTGTTTCTTACCTTGGTATCGGATTAGTATTGAGAATAGTGGAATTTCACTGGTATTAGTATTGACTACTAAATTTCTGGTATTGTGACATCCCCAATAATATAATAATACCAAAGTAAACAATTATACTGTTAGCATGACTTCTTTAAAACAAAATATGATTTGGAATTGGTATGGAATCAAATGAGAAAGTAAAACGTCTAAAAAAACTGAACCTACTGTTAACATAAGGACCTCTGCTATCCTTTGTTTTGTTATGCCTACTACTGCACATACCTCGCTGCTGATGGGCCATTGTTCAGTGTTAAGTAAAAATCCCTGCCCAAGGGTCTATAGGAAGAGAGTTTTTTGTGCTGAGGTGTTGTGTTCCCTGCTCCTTTAGAACTGACAGCCTCATCCAGCAGACTATCCGGGACAAGTTTCAAGAGTGTACCGTCCTCACCATCGCTCACAGGCTCAACACTATCATTGACTGTGACAGAATACTGGTAAGTAAACAACACAGTACATTTCCATTGTCCAGCACTTCAAGTCAGTATTTTAAATGAGACCACTATCCTTCTGTAATCAGTTATTAGGAAACAGACAGAAAAAAATGGGGTTAACTCCATGTTTTCACACAGTTTTGTTTTTGTAAATCCGTAAATCTGTTTAGCGTACACGGATTACGCCCTCTAGTGTTTACAAGTGAAAGGTTTGATGGCATATTTAGCTAACATCTTTCTTCTTCTTCTTTTAACAAAATAGTTCACAAAACTGCTAAATATGGTGTCAAACACTTCACTTAGACACAAAATGTATAAAAAGAGCTGTATTCAATCAGTTTAATTAATTATCTGTTTGTTATCTGCTGCAAAAGTTAAATTTTTTCAACGTACTCGAGGCAAATTACAGACTGAAAATGAACTAAATGAGGATTTTCGTAAACACATCGAAGATCATGGAGGTTCCCATAGGAATGAATGAACTTCGGTTGACTCGCATATGTACATAGAGCTATGTGGAAACGAGGCGTAAACCACAAATAAGCAGCTCGAAGTGCAGTGCTTTTAGTCCTAACATTTGGTGATATCCTTTCACAAACTTCTCTCTTATCAAGGACAATAAATTGAGCTCCCGTTGTGCACAGAATATGTGGTAGAATGGGGAAGTAGCCCACAAAAGCATGTGCCTCATATTCACTCCCACTGCCGTATGTAAAAACACACCTGAGATTCAGAGCCAACAAACACCTCTTGCCACTGCACAATCTTTAGAGTTTTTAATTCACTTGCTCTATTCTGCAGCAGCTGGGCTGATTTCTCCCTCACAGCATTCCCTCTCATTGAGCCTGCGCTCGGGCCACTTGATCTTTGGCCCTTTCCTGCTACTGCCTGCAGAGGTGCCAATTAGTGCCATTTGTGGCAGCATTTGTTAAGCGTCTACGGAGGGCGGGGCACGACCCGGTGGCTGCTCGATCACTGAGAGGGTTGCTGAGAAAAGCCAAATATGGCACAGCGGGGTACTGTTTCACACCTACACTCGTGTTAAATGCCCCCAGATTGTAGCGCACACCGGGAGAACTAAATTTGGGCCCACCTGAGTTGCCTTGTCCAAAATCTTAAGCTGTGCCATATTTAGACGGCGAATGTTTTCCAAAATACAAACTCCATCTCCTAGTATCCTGTCGATTATGACAGCAGCTGCAGAAGTCTCCCTTTCATACTAAACGCTCTCTGAAACTGGGCTTTAACGATAACAAACTGCTCATTATTGCCGTGAGGGGATGGAGCTTGTTAAAATTTGTCTGTGATATAATTGTAGTCTTTTCCAAACTGCTTGAATTGGCACTATTCTTTGTGTGGTTTATACGGCGTGTGATGACACAGAAATGATGGTAATTTTCTCGAGTGTCTTCAAGGTGTGATTGTTGGATTTGACTGAGGACCACCCCTGAGCCACTGAAATGCCAAGGTAAATACATGGATAAATTGCTGATCTTCAGTCTGTCAGAGTCAGCGTACTAGACTTTCACTCTGCTTACAGGCTGCGCTCATTGTCCGTGGCCCCTGTCGAGCACAAACAGGCACCGGTGTTTGCCGTTGCATGAGTCACATGAAATGGATGGTTCCTATGTGCACAGAACTACTGTTTCCCCATTCATCTTGCACCGTCTGCATGCATCACTCAGCAGCGAAACAGCTGAAATGTCAGTTTTCCCCAAAGTAAAGTATACAGGCGGCGACACGCACTCACACCCAGCATTGTATGTGTGATTGCAGGTTCTGGATGCCGGCAGGATCCGGGAGTATGACGAGCCATATGTGCTGCTCCAGAACCAGGAAGGGCTCTTTCACCAGATGGTCCAACAGACAGGCAGAGCCGAGGCCGCCTCACTGCTGCACGCAGCCAAACAGGTAACCACACCCACCTTTGTCCCAGGACTGGGCTGTCACTAAATAGAGTCCAGCCGTGGCACACTAATCCCAGACTCTCCCTTTAACTCCAGACTTCATTGCTCACCTCCAAAATGATACATTTAAGCAAGAGAAGATGTGCATTACCCTGACAATGCAAATACACTTGATTACCATTTTAATTTAAAGTGCCTACTTGAGGCATTGCAAGTCCATAACATTAATTTCAAGTGAGAAATTGTCCGCCTTTGTAGATTGTAGATTTACATCCTCTGATTTTATCAAAGAAACCCTCCGTATAATCTTTTTTTTCTCATAATGTAATTTTGAGATCATTTTAGAGATGATTCTAGAAAAGCAGCTTTCTTTGCGCTATATCTATTTGGAAATATTGGGTTTAACTTCATCGCGATTTGGGATAAACTTTCTATGGGGATTACTGTAATAGAGAATGTCCATATTTTTTCCCTGTGAAATTCATTTGTGATGTATTTCCCCTTCAGACACTGAACAGATAAGAGCCGGCTATTCATTGTTCAATTCCATTTTATGTGCATCTGTCTGGGACTACAGATACCATATTGCAACTTCAAACAGGTCTTTGTGAAATAAGAAAAAGTAGGCATCATTTCATTTTCTCTCTGTCCCTCGCACAAATTTATCAGCGGAACTGTATCTCCTCAGCCAGAGGAGTGAAATGAGTAAAATACTGATTTCAAAGACTCAGCACACTGTGGTATTATTTGGTATCGTCTTACCCTGCACACTGGCGGATTGGTAGTGACATTGTTCAAGCCCTTACGTTTTCCTTTCTTTATTGTAGGGTGCTCCGCTTAGATCAGATTACTGCGGCATCCATAACTGTCTAGCGCCACTTATTAAATACTGAGATGGTCCACATGTTGTGTGTCAAGTTTCTATAGTTGTCAGTCAAGGTTTAAATACATTCAATAATCTGATATCAACCTCTAGCTCCTTTTGGAAAAAGAATCCCAGAGTAGACGGTATATCTCATGCTGAGGCCAACCTGTTTTCACCTGTGTTGCCTCTTTTTCTCAAACTTTCTGTTATTGAAATCGTCGGTCTGTCAGAGCCTCTTTGTACTAAGATATCAAGCATTTTTGTAAGCAAAAATCAACTCAAATGAAACTCCCAAAATTTTCCTCGTGAATTTCACAGGGCTAAATAAGCCACTTTTGCATGCTTCAGCGGCTGACAAATCCCTTCACCCTGCTCCGACTGGATCTGTCATGAATCGCGCCTTAGCAGATCGTAGCTTAGATTGGACTGTGTGCTTGTGTTCTGTGACACTGCTTCCCCCTGATGCACTTCCAGGTTTACATGAACAAAAAGCGAGTGACAGACGTGCGCTGTGCCAAGGACATCTGTGTCATCTTCGAGACGTCTCTTTGACAGCTTGGAGAGTCGCTGTGGCCCTCGTGCTCGCCATCACTGACGAAAATCTTTTACCAAATAGATTCCTTCCTGTGTATTAAAATGTCTTTAGACTCCCAGCAGTGTAGTATGTGCTGCATTAGATTGGCGGAGTCCTTTGGTGTGGAACAGAAAAGAGGCACGAGGCAGGGTGTGCCTTTATTGACAGCATATTACTGCATGGCTGTTTATTGATTACACCCTGCTATGTTTATGTATGTGTGTTCTGGCCTCTTGGGTAGCTTCAATCCTGCACTTGTGCTCAAAAGAGTGCAGATATTGGATGTGTTTATCCTGGTGCAATAAATTATTGGTGGCGTAAATTATTCTCATAAGGCAAACATTGTTTGGTAGGACTGAGGTCTTTTTATTATTCGGAAAATGCTTGAAAAAAAAAACAAAGAGAACCTGAGAGGAGACAGCCTTGTTTTCAGTAATTATTGTGCCTTAATCAGACTATGGATTTTTTTTTGTAATTGCACTGTTTTAATTAAGTAGTCAGCCAGCACTTTGACGATAGTGGTTTTATGTCTACCTCAGCTCTTGTCAGGAAACAACAGTAAAGTTTAAATGTCATGTACTTGCAATGATGATGACTAACACCAGGAAACGTGGGACAGAAGTTTATTACCTCTGCAAAATTAACTTTCTCTCTTTACTCTTTTGATAAATGGGTTGTTGTTGCTTTAAAAGCATAGCACTGACTTTGGCAATAATATGAAATTTAGTATGCCTATTAGGGCTGACCCGAATGCTTCGAAGCTTCGAAGCTTTGACCGGTCGATGATATTCAACCTCCAAATCACTATTCGATTGCTTCGTTTTTAAAATGTTTATTTTATATATATATATATGTACGTATGTAATAATAATGTATAAATCCCAAAATAGTTCATGAAATAAGGAATAATCCCACAACATTATTCATTTTTCATATTCAACATTAATTATTATTGGTTATTCTCAGACGGATATCACTGTTTGTTGTGTGTAGAGGTGCGGCAGTGGCACTGAAACAGGGAGATGGAAACAAACAGACAGAAGAACATGTCAGCCACTACACCGCGCTGCTCCGCGAAGCTTCGAATATTTCAGACCGAAAAATTGTATTCGGGACAGCCCTAATTCCTATTTATAGCGATGTATTTATTAACAGTGTTTTATATGTCTTTGGGTATGGTTTTGTTAAAGGTAATATTTCAGGGAGTGGCACTTTGTAGTAGTTTAGTCATAAATAAGTGATACAAATGATCACTTATAATTTACAGCAAATAAAATATGAATTACATTCAATAAAACAATATTGCTTTAACGTTTCAGTACTGTCTTCATTTTGCGTTTAAAAACAACTGTCTCGTCTCACATTACATCGACTCACTAACCATTTCCTCCTGCTGTTGCTCATCCTATATTAACATGTCTGAATGGTGTGTTTGCTTCAGGTCAGTGGTTACAACTGGTCTTGACCAAGATGCTACAAATTGGTATGTGGTTAAAGGAGAGCAACCTAGTGATTATCCCGTTGAGTCAAGAGATTTTTAAATTCAGTTTCACGGTGGTAAAGTGGCGTAGCTATGTACTCTATTATTTTAGCATGCTGCTAGTGCAATATGATGATTAAGTTCCCAATTAAATTGTAATTTTGTCATCACCAGCTCAATTAGAAAAGAGCTGTTTGATTCGCCTCGTTACAGAAAAGAGCAAAGCCGGTGATTACACATTCAGAGATGGCTGTCAGTAAACACTTAGCTTGCTATAAAAGGCTGTATTTAACCAGGGCCAGATTTGGGTCGTGAACTGCGGGACATCAGCTCCTTTTAAAAGCTGAGTGATTTACACAATTCATTAAAGCCAGTGAATCTTGAGCCAGCGTCATATTAAATGGTTACTTACTCTCAAATAGCCCCTCGGGAGTTGAATTGTTGGCTTGCGAATAGATTAAAGTTTACATTGAAAAGAGAAATTGAATTCAGAGGTAATCAATAGCATAATGGGCCAGTGAGAGGAGCCTGCTGCCTGAAATGAAATTACCATATTTTTAATCTTAATTTTCCACTCTGTTTATCTGACAGTGTGGATGTGCAATCCAAACAGATAATGAGAGAGTGGGATATTGACAGAGAGGTCCTCTGGAGTGCTTGTTTCAGTGATTAAACGCTGTGATCTGTGATTACTTTGTGTCGGGTGTCAGGCTGGCGGCCAGGGCCCGGGGAGACACAGGCACATAGCAGCTGGAGCATCATGGGTCTCTGAGGTGCTAATGCACCTGACACAGCATTGACAGCATTCGAAACCCTATCAGGGACTGCACCACACGGCAGCTGCCACAATAGGAATACTCGTGGCACTATCTACATCAGAGTCAGCATATATCCTCTCTGCTCTGCCCTCGATAACAGCACGACACAAGAATGGCGACAAACAAAGTTGCACAATAACTATTATTAACCAGATACCTTTCCTGCGTCGCCCCAATAATAGCGTCATTTTAAGACATATCTGAATAGGTGTGCAAATAGCAAAGCCGTCGACATAGTGCTGATATAGCTTTAATAAATAAATGTCTGAGAAACCTGGCTGTCCACACAATGAAGTTTAATTCGAAAGAAATAAAACACGAAATAACAGTCAGCACAATGTGGAGGCAGTGAATGAAATGATGCATTCAACACCGTAGCGTTGAGCCCATCCACACTTTAAGAGAGGAGTGATGCTTCGGTGCTGATTCCAGGATGCGATACATGTCCTATTCAGTAAAAAGATGTTTTATTGTCGGTTGAGAGAAGAATAATGTAACAAGTATCTACAAAAACGGAAATTGGTCTAAATTGTTCAAGGTTGTTTTGTTACGGGCCAATAAATAAGTAGTCTCAAGGCCGTTTTGGGTTATGGAGACAATGTTTTTTCGCCAACTTTCTGTTGTGCCAGCATTTTCTTTTGTGATGGATACTGCTGTTTGACAAATGGAAACAAATTGCACGGTGCAGGCGCCTGAATGGCAGGGAGTTGGGGAGTGTCAGACTCGGTGCTGAAAGACGATGAAGCGAGAGCCTCAGGTTTTTGTGGGCGACTCAGACCTGACTGATCCCAGCATAAAGTACTTGTTGAAGAGAAGGAGAAAAGGAGAACAGGATTTCGACAGGCTGCAGTGAAGTTAGGAGAATTGACTATGGCGGCTTTGTTCCTGGCTGGTGACATGGGGTGGGGGAGATGGGGAGACTGGAGCGATTCCCCAGAGACTCGGCGCTCAGCCTTTCTAAAGTGACTACAAACTGAATATCTGACAAGTTCCCAAGGCCTGACATGACTCTGTGTGGAGCTAAGAAAAACAAACAACAAATGGCACGTTTTTTAAGATACATGTGGTGACACTGGATGTAGTGTGTTAGAAAATGGCTTTTTATCTTGTTAAAAATAGGTTCTCTCAATTCGGAAGATGTTGATGCTATATTTTTTAGATTGTCGCAACAACCTAGTTAGACCGAGTTTCTCCCCTGGCAGACTTTGTGAAAGTAGAAATGTTGGTTTCCAACTTATTAGAGGGCTTATAACTAGCAGTTCCTCTTTTATCTCGCGTCACAAAAAAAAATCAAACATTAAACCTGCAGTAGGCAGAATGTTTTTGGCATCATTGGGCAAAAAATCCATAATAACCTTTCAGCATATTGTATTTCAAGTGTTCTGAGAGATAACTAGACTTCTGCACCTCATCATGGCTCTGATTTCAGACTTTAAAAAATCTAATAATCTTTGCCAATCACAGGTCATTTCAGAGAGAGAGAGCGTTCCTGTTGGCTGTGCTTCAGCTGGTGGGCGGTGCTCGGTATTTCCTCAACAGATCTCAACGTGGCTGCCGGGGTCACAAACTTTCATTTTACAGCTAAACAGTACACTACAAGATGTTTCTGAAAACATTTGAGGAGAGAATTACGCATTACAGTAACAGAATATTGATTCATATTTGATCAGCGCTGCCTAGTTTGACCGTTTGATCAGAGTTTGTGAGTGATTGACAGCTGCTCAGAGACGGCAAGGCTCCAGCTCGGCTCTGATTGGTTGTTTTCCTCCAGTCTGTGAAATCTTGCAGACGCCATTAGGAGCACCAGAGGACACCAAGAGGCACGTGATTTTTTTTCAGATTACCTATCTCATGCACTACTGTCAGGATATAGTGACCGCTTTATAAGAATAACTATATTTAATCTTATTTGCTCTAATTCTAGCCACTGCTGCTTTAACTGTTAGTAGTTCTTCCCTACATGCACACGTGAGGTTTAATAAGCCACACTGCATCATGGTGCCTCAGCAGTTTAGTGACCACCCCGGACTGGTCGACTAATACTGCTACAAACAGTAATTATAGGTCGCGCGTGTAATGGATGATTGTGCTTCGTAAACTCCCCAGGCTGTGGTTTGTTTCAAACTCTGTAGAGTGCGAGTATATTTAAGTTTTTAATGCACATTTGCACAGAAAACAAGGATGAATCTATTAATATATCACCTTATTTATGAAAAACAAAACTTAAAGAAAACAAGAGGTCTAAAAGAATCCTATTTTTTTTTGTAATTTCCCCTGCCCCTGGCTGCTACTTTGAACTAAACTGGCTAATGTGGCCCTTTTGAAATGCCACCAAATAGGAAACCTCTTTGCATGCTTTAGCCTTAAATCCCGGGCATGCTCTGGCACCTTCCAAAAGTGCTGTTTGATTCTTCAACTGCGAGAGAAAGAAGCAAAGTGGAGGGCGAGACAATAGCGGAGGGCTTATCTCATCAGTAAATAAGGCTTATTGCTTTAAGCTATAAAAGGCTATGCTTATTGGTGATGTCATCCCTTTGTGGAAGATTGATGAAGCTTGAGGCAGGGGGGCATAATGTGAGTGTGAATGTGTGTGAGTGTGGAGGAGGAGGAGGAGGAGGAGGAGGAGGAGGCCTAGTGCACCAAACTCCAGAGTTTCTAACTTTCCCCTGCAGAGTTTGATATAATTTAAAATGTATGACATATATTTTAACTGCTGCTGCACTAAAATTGCGGTCTTTGGTGGTAAACTAACCCAAATGCACTTCAAAGTTCCATCTGGCCAGGGGGCTTTTATCCTCGGCCATGAGAGCGGTTGATGTTCTGTGCATGTAAACGTGCAGCTTTGGGTAAAGGTGGGGACAGCTTGTGTCCCCCATTATTGTCTGGTTGCATTTACGCGGGTCCAAGGGCCCACTGTGTCTTTTCGGGTTACTTTCTCATCATTTCTCCTAATGTAGAGACCCACAGGGTTGGTGGCAAGCGCACAATGCGGCTGTTGTATGGTTACTGTCAGCTCTCTCAAATAAGGCTTCCTGTTCATTAGACTCCTTTTCACCTCCGCACAATGCGCCGGCTTTGCAGCAATAGCGAGTCGACGCCCATCTCTTCAATGCCATGTGAATAGTTCTAAATAGTGTTTATGCAAGCCATTGTTGTCTATTGTGTGCCCAGTCTTAATGCACAGTGATTTGCCTGCTTTTGTAGCCTGGGATACATTATCTTGCCTATGTGGCTTCAGATGCATGCCTGGCCTTTGAGCCAGTAAACAGTCTAAAAGTTAACTCCCTATGGACAATGCTGGAGATGCCTGATAAAGTGTGTTAGAGTATACTAAATGTCCCTCAGTAAAATGGCTTCTTCCTCTGCTGTGTATGTTTTAAACTCTGTAGTTCCATCATCTGAAAAAGTCACACCTCTCTAATTTAATTTCGAGGACTTAAAGGCATTGTTTTTTCTTCCCTTGTAAATGTAATAATTAGGGTGGTCAATCGATTTAAAATATTTAATCACGGTTAATCACATGATTGTCCATAGTTAATCACAATTAATCGCAAATTAACATTTTTTGTCCGTTCAAAATGTACCTTAAAGGGAGATTTGTCAAGTATTTAATACTCTTATCAACATGGGAGTGGGCAAATATGCTGCTTTATGCAAATGTATATATATATTAATTATTGGACATAAATTAAAAACACAAAAAAAATGACAAATATTGTCTAGAAACCCTCACAGGTACTGCATTTAGCATAAAACAATATGCTCAAATCATAACATGATAAAAACTCAAGCCCAACAGGCAACAAAGGTCAAGGGACCCCTTTGAAAATGGCCATGCCAGTTTTTCCTTGCCAAAATTTAGCATAAGTTTTGAGCGTCATTGATCGCCCTTCGTCGACAAGCTAGTATGACATGGTTGGTACCAATGTATTTCTTAGGTTCTCTTAGGTTAGACCTCTTCTCTGTAGCTTTAAAACTGAGCCCGCTACAATCTAAAAATCGCACGTTGAGTTAAAAGTGCATTAAAACAAATTTGCGTTAACGTGTTAACTTTGACAGCCCTAGTAATAATTAAAAGAAAGTTTGGAAAGGAGTCAAACTTAACCTCAAAGCTGATTTTAAATCATAATCTGTGAGGATTATTCTTTTTTTTTTTTCAATAAATACGTAGTAAAGTTGATACTGTTGCTTTGAAAGATAAGACTGACACTATCTGTTGCACATCTGGTGAAGAATGTCCATTCAGCGGGGAGATGTATTTAAACCCTGTGTCTTTATTCTTCAGACTGTCAGTGTGAAAATGAATGGGTAATACAGATAGACAGCCAGGTGGATAATCTGACACACGTCACAGTCAAAGAATAAAAACTTTTAAATCTTGAAGATAATGTCAAAATGATGTGTCTTGTAATGGAAATTTTATGTCTCGTGAATTCCATCAGTTACTTTAACATGGATCTCTGTGTGTTTGTACGCCACAACTTTATTGATTAAGCTGATTTGGAAAGAAAGATAAGAAGCATTTGGTTCAGTTTATGTACATTTTGCTTTGTACTAGTACATTTTCTGCCTGTGGCCCCGGTGGTTTTATATTTCACAAACTAGTTCCTGCACATCTTAACTCTTCAGTTATCTTGAGGCTATCTTGCACTTGGAAAAAAAATATTTCTTGCAATGAGTTAAGTTTAAAAAACAAGCTATTCCTCTTAAATAAAAAAAGTAGGCTGCACTTAAACTGCTTTTCCAAAAGAAGACAAAATAACCCTGAAGAATTGAGAGAGCAGGAATGAGCAGCATATTATAGCCTTCATCTGTTTGTGGCATTGTTCTAGAGAGCATATACATCACCTCCAGAGAGTAACCGATAGGCCCAACCATTCACGTCTTGGATAGATGCACAAAAGCGGAAGATATCTGCGGCACAGATTACATTATACTCATTTCAAAAGCATTCACCGTCAAGTATGCAGAACAGAAAAAAAGATGCTTTTAATGCCGGGCAATGATTACAGGCGAGTGATGTAACTGATAGTTGGCTCATTATTGTTCGGAGATTTGGTGTGTTTGACCCCCTAAAGCATTCTGCTGCCAAGGGAATTTAAAACAACCTTTGGACTCGGAGGAAAGGAATGGTATGATTGCTCTCTCGGTGACACTGATACAACACCGTCACATCGCTGACTCCAGACGACAGGAGAGACTGAGCCGAGTCTCACTTCACCAACACTTAGCAGCAGGCATTTCATTAACCCGTCAGAGAGAGGCGAGATGCTGCTTTGTCTTTGATTGCCACATCCCCTTACGCTCATGCTGCCGCTTATACGTCTGACCTCCATTAGCCCACCAGGTGTGTTTCACATTTTATTTAATGAACTGTAGTCATGAGGTAATTCATTGCCTGCAATAATACTCCTTGAAGCAAGTTTTTTTTTTTCTTCCTCACACCAAAGTAGTGATGTTGACTTGCGTTGCTCCTGGGCTGATATTTTCATTAAAGGCCCTCTTATCAAATAATGAAATAAAGAATCTGTTTCTTGCCCAATGCTATTACCTCCCACAAATCAAAAGGTTTCCACTGTAATGTCTTGCCTCCCATGCCAGTTAATTAGGTAGCGTTGCGCTACATACTAATGCTGCTTTCATGAGAATAATCTGAGACAATAAACCTGTCTCCTTTGTGTCCTTCTGCAAGCCCTCTTAATTAATATCAGCAAATACAAACCCAAGTTAATTGAAATTTGAACATCCCATCTTTATAGTTTACAATAATACAATCGCTCGTGTTTTGTTGCTGTTGCTGAATTACTATAATAGCTGGTATCATATCTCTATTTAGTATTGCATTGATCGCTCTCAGCGATGCAGCAGAAATATAAAAGAAAGAAATGTCTTAACCATGAGTAAACACAGGAGGCAATATATGCAACCCCAACATTGATTCAGACCGAGACATTAATATTCACACTCCTCCAGATAATCATAGCAAGGTGTGCATGATTTGTTTTCATTGATTAAGTGACATTGCTCCGGCTTCTCGCACCATGGTTATTAATATAGTTTGCATTGATATTATTTCTGCATTAACAACAATTTCAACCAAGTGAGAGAGATTACAGGACGGGATGCAAAAGAGTAGCGTCTCGGTGGCAGAGCGCTTTAATCAGAACCCCCCTTTTGATGCAAAATCTTTATAACTTTAATCAATCTTTATGGACGAGCTTTTCAAACTGTATGCAAGTTTGAATAGCGTAGTTTTAAAGAGGCTGTGCCCTCCTGTCAGATATCTGATATGTTTTGCAAATTACAAATCCTTCTAGGAATATGAATTAAGTTGTGCAACCCGGAGTGTTCCTTCCATTCATGGCGCACACAGTTCAGGTTTCACTTTACATGAATCCTTAGCCCCAGCTAATGTAATCAGGCCAACAATCCCCAACTAGCGTGGGATTGTAGTACACAGAGCCCACAACAAAGCATAATCTGGCACGCTACTATTCCAGTAGGATTTTTTTTTGTCCTCACACTTCTTTTGTCACGTTGGCCCGCGAACAGAAATAGCTAAACAAAATAAATAAATAGATAAAACAGTGGGTTGTCTTTATAGCCTTTATATGCAGTGATATTTCTGAGCCAAGAACATTTCTGAAGTTAACAGTATTTATGTTCCGGTAGTGTTGGTCACAGTCTGTCACACATTATTTGCATCTGCATGTCCGATTAACAAATATGACATATTCCTAAGATCAGGCTCCTAGCACTCTAACCACCCACCACGGCAATTAACTGTCTACTAAGCTAACAAGCGTATCACACATGCCTGATGCAAGCCAGTAGAATATCAAGCTCCTACGGTAGATGTATCCCCGTTTACCCTGTGGTGCCGCTGTGAACGCACAGTACACATGTGCAAGCTAATTTCAAATGTTGATTAAGTTGCGGCTCTGGACTGCGGATCTTTACTCTCACCGGTATCAACACAGGGGTTTACGTTGAGGGCAACTGGCACTTGAAATTCACTAGAGATAAAGAGAGTTGTCATCCATGTTAGACTAGAGACCTTGTCGGGGTGAAAAGAGTCTGTCGAACAAATTCAATGGGCTTTTCTGTGTCTTAAGGACTGTTGGTAGTGAATCTACTGAAACTATCTGCACTGATAGCCTCTACTCTGTGCAGCTAACATATTAAAATCGTGCTGACCTTCACACTGCTCAGGCTTGTTATCACTGCTTAGGCAAGAGAATAAAGGTAGGCCACACGTATGACATTCAGTCATTCTTATTGTGAGCCAGGTGAGAGGGCGACTGGATTTACAAGAGAGAAAAAGAGGTCTCTTACAACTGTACACGCTGTATGTCACAAGAGGAAATAAAATTATTCAAGTACAAACCCATGTTTTTTTCCAGTAGGGGTCTTAACCATCGTTGCTGGAAATGTAGATCCATGGATGTCATTTCACCGTTGCTATGGGTTCAAGGATTATATCCAACATAGCATCTGAAGGTAGAAGGGTTTCGGGGAAAAGCCAGACAGTTTTTTTTTTATAGCATGATTGCCGCCAAACTAAACTATCTGTTCTACTTATTTCTAAAAAAGCATTGACCGTCGGGGCATAGCCAATATGGAGGTTAATCCATTCTAGTGTCTATACTATGGGATGCTTATGGAAGCATATTTGCTTAGGGCAGCCATGCAAATTATTACTTACTGCCCTGTAAGCTGATAACACAAATTAGATACCCATTAAAGTTGAACAATGTATATAGAATGAGAAAAGATTGCAAGTGATACCTGAAGGGATGCTTAAGTCGTATGGCACTAAAATATGCCTCGTGCTTGCAAACTTCAAAAGTGGAGAGATGTTTATCCTTGGGATTGGAAGATGCATAATAGTAATCTCATATGCACAGAGGCAGCTGCCAGGTGGAGGATAGCACACTGCATGTTTATGAATAGAAATCATTACAGGGACTGGGGAGCATACCGGCATTGAACCAGTGGCACAGAACTTTGTTATCATCTACCCCGGCGTTAACTACAGCACTTAAAAAGTTCAAGTGCTGAGATGTTTAGTAAGGCATTGGTTGAGCTGTGGTCATTTTACGCTGTATTTTATTTGCTATTTGCTTGTCGAACAGATCCAACGTTTGTAAAAGTCCTTCTAACTTTAAGTCCTGACCTGAATGTGGGTTGGAGTAGAGAACAACAAGGCTGTTAATACGATCCTGCCACCTGAGGGGCCTGTGAAATCAGAAACATGCCAGCTTTAACAGCAGCGCCACAACTCCACTGGGCCTCTACCTTCACTAGCCTCAGCTCTTATCAGATGAGCCACTTTAATTCATGTGCCGAACACCTCTCCGAGGGCGACTACAAATGTACGGCAGCTTTTAGGAGGTGGAAAACGCTGTTTGTTTGTGGCGTGTTGGACGAGAGAGGAAGTGCCTCGGGCCTGTTTTGGGAACCCCGGCTAATTCTACCTTTTGACTTGCCCGTTGTTGTCTTTGAGCCCCTTTCCCTTTCTGCTCCACTGGCCGGCTGATAGTTAGGGATTCATCTTAAAACCTCCCCTTTGTCTGGCAGACCGTGGAGTCAGCAGTTATTCTTCAACTGACGACTTTGAATGCTTGGCGGTGAAAGAGATGAAGCTGAAACACAAAGGCAAATTAAGGGTACAAAAACACTCGCCATTGTCCCATTGTTGAGGGTCACAAATCGTCAAGTAAAAGCAACACAGCGTGGTTGAAATGTATTCGCCTCCATCCCTTTCCCCCCCCCCTCCCTCCCTTCTCCTCTCTTTATATTCATTAGATTCATTATAGGCCACAAAGGATTGCCAACAAAACAGCTTGTGATTTTAGTTGAATTCATCCCCCTCTGAGGCCTGCAGGGAAATTAAAGTAGGTGACTATCACTGGAGGGGGAGCAGACTTGACACATCTGAAGCTTTCAGTGATGCTAATAGCCAAGCGTATCCAAAATACACAGGAGCTGACCTCAAACAGATTGTGGGGGTTTAAAATCATTAGTTTGCAAATGAAGTAAAAGTACATTGGTTCTATGGTAGAATCAGCCCACTCTGAACCTTTGATTAGTGTTTGTCAACTCCCCTTTCTCTTCGTACTCCCCCGCCCACTTGCAATCCAGAAATTAATAAAGGAGACATAGCGACACTTTGGAGGGAAACGCTTGCATCTCCAGCACCTGTTAAACAAATGCACTTAAGGCAGGAATCAAATTGCAGGCAGGTTTAAATTGGTGTAAAATCTTCATTTAGATGATGTCCCCGGGGCCCGCTTATTACTTGAGATTTATATAGCATTAGTTCTGCCTCGCAAATGTGGTGCACCATTCCACCTCAGTGAAATATGAAGAGGTTTGATAAAAAGCTACAACAGATTCTCTCATTAAAAAAACCTAAACCTTTTAAAGATTCATTAATTTAACTTGTGGCACGCAGCTCTGACATGCACCGAGTTCTGTGCTTGTGCCCTTGAGCGCTGTATGTTACACGGTGTATAAGATGTCGCCGTGGCTCATCGGCACAGGTCTCTGAGAAGAAGAAGAAGTGCACTGACAAATTAAAGTACCTCCAACGCTGAATGCATCTCATTGCATTGCAGATGTTCATTTTGACGCATGTACTGATACTAGAATAATCTACCTATGAGGAATTCTTTAAGAGTCTTTTGCACCTGTTGTTTTTTAGTCAAAATTTGAAGTTGGTCACACTTACTATCACATGTCATGTCGCAGTGAATGGCACAAATCATGGTGAAGGCTGGAAGGAAACAACCACAAAGGCATTTCATTTGTAGCAGTAACCCTATTGAGTATGTCTGTTTCAGTCACCAATCTGTTTTGTTCTCCGTCCTTTTCAATTTGTTTACATTTGGCCCCTACTGGAGAGGGACAGTCTATTGATTTATTGTCCCCGCTTCCTGAGAGTGCCGTTAAGAGTGCACAAGGCCCCCCCGTCTTCAGGCCCTGCTCTTACATTGTGTCGCCTGGTTGCTGGCTTCTGTTACAGAGACAGGCCAGGGAAAGGCCTTGCCCGAGCATCACAAGGACCCCACAAGAAAAAAGCCTCAGCCGCACGAAGGCCTGAGAGAGAGCACGGCAGCACAATGTGGCTCCGTCTGAATAGCAGACGTCGTGGGACATTTGCCTCCCACAGAGGGCTTTTTCTTCTTCTGCGTTTTTAAAATGTTCAGATTCATACATGCGACGTCCATTTAATCATAATATCGTGGATGTATGTATGGATAAATATATAATATATAAATGAAAAATAAAAATGTGTGCGGTGTATGTGTGTATATACAGTATATGTATATATGTATGTATATATATGTGTGTGTGTATGTATATACATATATACAGTATATATATGCTGTATATATATGTGTGTGTGTGTATGTATTTACATACAGTATGTATATATGTGTGTATATATACGTATACATATGTATATATATGTGTATATATATTTATTTATGTGTGTATATATGTATATATACAGTATGTACCTATATGTGTGTATGTATACACTTATATTTATACGTATATATATATATATATATACGTATATATATACTATACTGTGTGTGTGTGTATGTATATACATACAGTATGTATATATGTGTGTATAAATACGTATACGTATGTATATATGTGTATATATGTATTTATGTGTATATGTATATACATATATACAGTATGTACCTATATATGTGTATGTATACACATGTGTATATATGTATACACATATATATATACACATATGTATACACATATATTTATATATATATATATATATATACCTGAATATACTATACTGTGTGTGTGTGTGTTTTTTTTGCTATATGTATATACACACGCACATTTTTTCTTCTATCAGGGTGGTTTGTATTCCTGTTTTGTGACATCTCCTTTTGCAGATTGATATTTTTTATGAAAAGCACCTGTCTGAAATTCTACAGAACAATTTATATGAGTCAAAAGAATCGTTTCAGATGAAAGTTGAAATGCTATTGTAAAATGGCCCTTTTCACTCCTCCCGCTTGAAGATAAACAATTTCCCATGAATATATGGCTGGGCCCCCTATCTATCACAAAAATCAGAATGTGTCCCATACTGAGCCTATTGTAGTCTATTAAAAGAAATCCTTCCCTGTGGCAACCATTTTGCAGGTTTCAAGTAGATAAATGCCTTCCAAGAGGGATAAGAATGCATTTCTACAAAACTGCATTAAAGAGTAATGTTTGTCAACTACTCCGATAAAAACTTCACAGTCACAATTCTTTTTAGAGGCGGCAAATGCATTGGCAATGTGTAAAGCTGATTGGTCTGGGGAGGCTGCCTACAGGTTAGCAGGCCTCATTTCCAATCTCTGACAGCAATATGTGTCGCCGTGCGCTTCATCCCGATTGCTCATGTTCAACACAAACCATGGTCACTCTATATATGGAAATCTCTGTCTTCGGGGCGAAAAAAAATTAAAAAGGTGAGATTGGCACTTTAACCTCCATGCCCCCCTGAAAATATGTTTTAGTCTGATACATTATACTACTGCGAATTATTTATCAAGAAGATACAAGCTTGATATTTCAGAAAAAATAATGAGATGTTGAGGTGGCAGCTGGAATGTTCTGGTCCAGCGAGCAGCATCTATGAATCGGGGGAAATGAAGTAAATATGGCTGGCTGGGACACACCATGTGCAGAATGTGAAAGAGTGGAGTGCAGCGTGGCGGTGGCACTGACCAAAAACTTAAAATCTCTTCTTTGTGGCGGTCTTTTAGTCTCTAATGGAATAGTGGCGACTAATGCGACATCACTTAATATACCAATTATGTATGTATGAATTAAAGTTTTTAAAAGCACCGTTTTCCTAAATGTTTAAAGTGCATTGAGAGCATATACTGCAAGATAAAAATCAGTTCTGTTAGGAAATGGAAATTGAAACATCTATTTTCTGAAAAACAAATCTCCTAGTTTATGGTTATCAAACAGCTCAAAAGATGAGAGTCCAACATAAAGCTCTGAATCTATCAGGCAAAAACAAAACAAGTGTTGTGCTAAGTTGAGTTGAAAGAGCCCACCTGTCGACGCGCTGCATTCAAAGAACAAGTCATCCAGTTGTTGCAGTTCATACAAAGCGAGTGAAGAGAAGAAATCCATTCACACACTCTGAATACAGTTGAATTGCGTCTCTCCTCAGATGACTGTTATTTGTAAGAACAATACAGAGAAAGGCTGTGTATTAATTCACTTCAGACCCTCAGTCATTGCTTTCACTCCACTGTTAGTCCCCCACGCTTTGATGAACACACAGAAATCAAGGTGAACCGTGACTTGTTTGATTTTTTTTTTAAGGCAGTGAGTAACATGTTTTTCTTCTCAACCCATTCATACCTACACAATGCCATTTAAAACCGAGGTGTGATTTTTAGAGAGATGAGTCGTGCCCTAAAATAATTATCAAATCGTTCCCTCTTTATTTAAGTCTGAAATAACATTCTGTTAATGCATTTAAAAGAAGTATTAATATTTATTTCATCTCCCTACATTAGACAGCAGGCTTGTGTTGAGTATTTCAACTTGTTGACTGAATTAAGTAAATCAAATGACAAGAAGAAAAAAAGCTTTATTTCAGAGCTTTCCCCCTCCCCACGCCAAACTCTTGTCTTTGTTTTGATTTATTTCATCCTCTCAGAACATCCCGTTGCTTTTCAGAGCCCCCTTTGTTCTTGGTGAAGGGGTCTTTTATTTGGGAGAAATCTCCCATCTCAGACCAGCGCTTTGGCTTGATGCAGATCTTCATTAATCTCCGGGGCCGCTGTGGGCTCTACAGCAGCTTGCCGTTTTGATGGGAATTGAATTTGATACCGCATTGTGGCTTGTATGGAAGCTAACAATGGCCTGTGTTCCTTCCTGTGTATGTGCACAATCAGAGAGACCCAATTAAATAATTTGGTACAATAAAGGGGAACAAAAGGATACCCAGGCATAAAGTGAGGACTCCAACATTTGCATTCTACCTATTTCTGTATCATGTCAATTAATTCGCTTTGAAACCACAGGGGGAAGGCACAATGGAAAACAGTGCAGCTCATTTCAAAGTATGTCTGAGGATGCTTTATATTCAGCTGACGTGCTAAATCAACATTTTACAATAGAAAAATCACATTTTTCTCTGAAGCGCCGGAGACAGTCAAAAAGTGACTTTTTTCTTTATTGAAAATAGTTTACGTAAAGTAAACTTCATTCTGGAAAGCTATTATTTAAAAAAATCCCATTATTGTCAGATTTCTTTCTCTCCCTGTTTTGTGGTAAATTATAAAAAGGCTTCTTCTGTAGCTCGGATAAATAATCCCACCTCTGTTTGAATAGAATAATTTTGCATCTAAAATGACATGTCATGATAACTGCTCTTAATTAACAATGTGTGAATTGTGTGATATATAACTGCTTTTGTTGACGGTAATATGTCATATTCAATGAAGGGTAAATGAATTATCCACGAGTGGCCCGTGATAAGCGGTGATGGGACCCATATGGAGCTGTCAGTGGACCGCTGGTGGGCTCTCCTAGTCCAGCCGCTGTAATTGAAAGAAATGAGCCATGGAGCTGACACATTAGCAGTCTCCCCAGAGATGGACCACACAGCACACACACACACACACACACACACACACACTGGCTAGCACATCCACACACATCCACACACACATACACACACATATTCTCACTTTTTTATACATCATCTATACAGACTTTATCTCAGTGAAAGTATAACCCAGACAATGTCAGCCAGGCTGACGCAGGACAGCGCTCTACTGTAAGTGAGACAGGGTGTAAGATTGGGTAGGTCTCCGTCTGGGTTAAGGGGATAATGAGAAACTGCCCTGCAGTGAGTTAATCAGCTCATCGCTCTCCCAGCACTGCCATTTATTTGCTGTTTATTCCCCAGCACAGGGCCCCCAGGGGGGAGGCCTGTCTGTGAGGCAGCACCTGCAGCTTCCCCGACGCTTGATTTAGTGCTGTAAATGCTGCTTGTGGGCCAGATTACGCTGGACAGTGATCAAACCTTATTTGCACTCTGATTAGACAAACTGCTCCCTGCACTGACCGGGCTGAAGCAATTCTCCTTTAGCAATTTTATCCTGCTGCCCTGCGTAAAAAATGATTAACACTGCCTGGATAAATGTGGCAGCCACTCACTGCTGCCATATTCCTGCATAGCCTTGATTCTGAACCAGGTATCAGTCCTACTGCTATAAGCCAACTATTATAATCACAGCTATGAAAAGGTACTTGATATTCATTAAAACCTTCTGGACTTGCATACACTGTTTCTACAATAGGTCACAACAGAGTAAGCAAAGAGGCATTAGCATTTGTGTCAGTTTCATATTTCTTTGTAAGTATGTCTGGCTGATTCAGTAAAAAAAAAGAAAAACAAATTCATCTCTGTCAGGCAACTTGATCTTATCTGTCAGTTTGCCAGCTGAAGTTTGAATGCATTTTTGACCTAAAACAATCATTGTATGAATTTCCCGTGTTTGAATTGGATCTTGGATATATCTTCAGTCATTCAGGCAGAAATACAAAATATAATATAGAAAACTGCATGACATGCACTTTGTACAGTACAAGGGTTAGACAAAGCAATGCAAACACATACTTCAAACATACTTGAGCCTGGAAGAAACTAAACATTGCTACAAAGGCGGGTTATACTTAAAAAGACAATTTGCAGAATCTATTAGCTAGATTAGAGGTCTACAGGTAGCACTTTGGGTTCTCAAAGCAACTTGTACACCCATAAATGCATAAATGCTATAAATCGATTCACCTATGTATCCCGATTTGTTTTTACAATTTTGAAATCCAGTTTTTAATGCCAGAATCGATATATTTGCTTCATTTGAGTCTATGTGGAGGTAGAAGGAAGTTACCGCTTTTATTGTTGTAGTCTGAGTAACGTGACGTCATATCCGTTCCGTATCCGTCAACCAAAACAAACCGCAGTCGGCCGAGAAAGTAGAAAACGGCGGAGGTCCGCATGGATATGACCTGCACCCTCACATTTTAAATCCAAAGTGGTAAACACTACACATACAGTAAAGTATGGAAACAGCAGAGCTAGACATGATGGCTAAAGCTGCACGCTAACTCTGTCATGGACAGGAAACGTTATCGTATCGTAACGTGCGGTCGAACCAGCCGTCACTCGCATCTCCGTGGTCAAATCAGCCGACTCTACAACTGTATAACACCCATATACTGACAATTATGTTTAATGCATTAAAACGGCCCTGATGGAGCTGATCATGGATGTATAATGAGAATGAAGCTAACGGGGGAGCTCAGAGCCAGCGATGGATTTGGCGAAGTTAGCGGAAGTATGTGTGACTATGTTTTCAAAATAAGGTGTTAACAAAGGGAACTGTATATGCGAAATACATATATGGTAATAAGATTGATTGAATTATATTCACCATAAGTATAACACATTACATGTCCCTTATAAATTAAAAAGAAAATACCACTAACTTGTGAGGGAAATGTCTATTCTTTGATTTTTGGGTTGATGGAAACAATTTTATGAATAATACCTGACAATGACTGATATGTTTGATTTCAGGACATCTCTGACTACATACATGCTGAAAATTGAACATTTTTACTGTATTAATTTAGATATTTTCCAAAGTAAAAGTCCCTAGAAGTGTAAGATTCAACGTTGCCCATGGTCTAGCGTTAAAAAAAGTTAACAAAAATCGCAATAAATCGGAATATCGAATCATAACACTTGTAGAATCGCAATACATATCAAATCGGCACCCAAGTATCGTGATAGTATCGAATCGAATCGGGAGATAGGTGAATCGTCCCTGCCCAAGTAAAAGCCCAAATCCTCTGCCCAAATTTAAAGGGCACTGTCAAAATCTGCTTATTTATTTGATATATGAAGAGAACAGTCTGGAAAATCATCACAAAAACCAATGATGGGTATGTGTGACTTTGACAAATAACGCTAACCGGCATTCACACTAATATGAACTTAAAGTTGTTGAAAGTTTTCTACACACCCAGCAAGACTAATTTTTATGTTATACAAGTATGTTTTTATATTATTTATGACACCTTTATTTACAATACAACCCATGCATATGCACACACGTGCAGACGTACATGCACACACTCCTAAGAGCAGACAATACATCCTGTAACCTTCAAACATATTGTGTTTAGAGTAGGTCCCCTGTTGCATTCAGAGTGGAAGGCACTCCAGCTCGGTCATTGTACAGCAGATTTTCGTGCTTTAGTGCTACACAAAGCCGGCTCTTTCCACCAAATGATCAGGCCATCTTAAATGTTGCACCTGAGACTGAATAGGCATGTATGTAGTGCATTGGCAAGGTCTCGTTTCTTTCATGTGCTTCTGTGCAGAGGCTAGCAAAGTATTAATGAAGCCGTTTTCTGATCTGCTCTCTTTACCCTGATTCTCCCCCAGAATTCCTCTCTATCATTTTTCTAGTATTTACTGTATTACCATAACCCTGATGCAAAGCCCATTTAGAATTGTGCTCGAGCGACTGGGGAGCGTATTAAGAAAGTGTACAGTATAGACAGCTGAAAAGAATAGAGATGCTCATAATGGAATCTGAAAGCTTTCATTTTTCCCCTCATTGTCTCTCCTTCCTTCTCTAAACAACCTTCCTCTTTTCAGCTATCAGAGCAAAGTTCTCAGAGAGAAAATGAAGTGCATTCATGCATCCTGAAAGAGGCTTTTAAGGTTGAGTACAGCTCAAACAAAAATGAAGGTGAGCTACGGCTGGACTGAGTATGACTCAATATTTATAACCTTGCCGTGCAGAATTCAAGAATGCTGAAGGGATGAATGAAGCCGGCTATAAAGCACATCCAAGCCACAATGCGGGGAAATTTATTGGTATTCATTAACACACTTTGTCCAGTTTGCTAAAGTGATGAGATGTATTGTAGGGTTTGTGAAATGTTTCTGGATAATTAAACTCAAGTATTCAAAGCTGCAAACTATGGCTGTTGAATTTGAGTTGGGGAGCTGACAATGGCAGAACTGATATTTTTTTAATATATAGATATTTCCTTTTTGGGAGAAAATCATTTTTTAGAATAGTTTATTGTATTTTTTATTGATTTAGAGTGTGCAAAAGATATACATCTTGGAGATGAATGTACGGTTTGCGATAAGATACAAAGAGTATTTTTCTTAGCTGTCAGGCCCCCTCCCATTTCTCCCAGCCCCTTTCTCTCTTCATTTTGCTAACTGGTGCTCAAAGCCTCTCCTCCGCTGACCAAGCATCAGCTTCCCTGTGCTGATAAATGGGCTTCTTTGAATTGATGGCAGGCTGGAGGAAAAAGAGATAATCCTAGATAATGTGGACACAGTTTTCATTTCTTGTCACCCAATTAAACTGCAATTATCCCAAGTGCAGGAGAGGAGAAAAGTGGAAAGAATGGCCAAAGAATGGGAGAGCGAGGCTCCCTGGGACACTCTCTACCAGACACATTAGCCCAGATTTGCTCCATCCTGATAAAAGAGACCCATTTCTTGCACTTGGCAGTGCACAGCGAGTGGCAGACCAGCTGCAACCTGGGGTTTAGAAAAGAATGCCTGTGCAATGTTTGTGCCATGCCTCAAAGTGGCTGGGAAGAAAAAGATCAAAATGTATACAGGTTGTCGCCCTATTAAAGCGCCGTGGCTTTTGTATGGCGCGCCATGTGTCTTTAGCTGAGGACATCAAGGTTTTATCCCTTAACAGCCCGTATAGATTTTTTTATATTATTATTATGCAAATGTCCAAGACACAATGTCGGAGAGAACAAGTGTGTATTTTGTGAAACCTTTGTCATCGCTGACTGATCAATGTAGGAACCCTGGAGCTGACTACACAGGGGTTCGAAGACCTTCAAACAATCCCTTAGCGTATCCAAAAGTGCTTTGACTGAGAGCTTGTGTGCACCTACTGTTCCTTAAAAGAATCGACCACTGCTTTAAAAAAAAAAAAAATAGGGGGACGCTTCCTCCGTTGAATTGTTTGCCTCTAGATGAATCAAGGCAGGGTGAATCTCTCCCCTGGCACAAAATCTAAGAACTGAATTAATGTCTTTTGTAATTACAGTTCCTGTTAGTAATTATCACACTGGACAATTTATGGATTAACATATTGATTTCACTTGACCCTTGGCAAGGCTTAATTTGGACAGGGGAGATACTTTTGGCTTGTGCTGCCAAACGCAAGCAGCCCTCAGGGGAGCCCCTGCTGGAGCTTTGCTCTTTAGGCGTGTCACAGCATCTTTAGCGAACGTCCCCTGTGGGACGATGATCTGACTCATAAAGGGTCCTGGCCTTTTGGGTTGGCTATCTATTCAGAGTGTAGCTCTGCGCTCGTATTGACTTTAGCCAAACATAAAAAAAAAACAGCAAAACTGAGAGGAGCATTCGTAAGAGTAATTCATTAATCTTCACGCAGGCGATTAGTGCTTTGAAGTCTTTGATTCTGAAAAGCTGTGCTCCTTGCTTCACTATCCCCTCCCCTCACAGGCTGTTTAGATAAACATTGGAAATAAACAGATTAGTTAAAATCATTAGGCAAACATCTTAACGCACAAACACAGGCTTGCTGCTGCCTGCTTTGGAATGCTGATAAGTGCTACCCAGTCTGCAACGGCATCTAATGATGTTGTCGCGTGTGCTGCTGTGTGTGCACAGAATCGGCGTCGGTGGCAGTAATGCATTGCTGATTATGGAGAGGGGAGAATACTCTGTCAAAATATGATCAATATTTCCTATAAGTGCCCCCCCGCTGCTCTGCATGAGTAATGGCGTGATTAAGCGACAGAGGCTAGTGTGGAACGCAGCCTCTCCACTGCTGTGTCCATCAAATAATGAGATCACCTGAGACAGCCACTGTCACCGCTCCCCCCACCCCTCTCCGCCCACCCCCGAACAGGACGTGCTGACAGGACACTTGCCCTCCCATTGATCATACTGTCATTCAAGCTGGTGCTTATAGGAAACACATGTATACACACACACCCACGTGTGTTCGGATACGAATGGCGAAATGCGGTGCACATATCGCAAATGTTCCCGTGTTATGTGTCTAGTATAATGAACTCTTATTCCTTATTGTTGCAATGGCCACATGTTTTGTCCTTGAGGTACGCCAGTCAACACTGCCTATAAAGGGCTCACCTAGAGAGATGTGACATTCAGCCTGCAACAATGAGCCATATGCAGGAATTCACTTATTTCACTCTTTTGAAAAGTGGGACTTTTTTTTTCTCCTCTCTCTCTCTCAATGACACGGTTATTATCTTGGTCACTTAATCTCCTCAAATAAGATTGATTTGTCCTTTCAGGCTGTGTTAGAGTGCCTCTGTCAGAAGGCGCTCAGGCCATGGGAACCATAGAGTTCCAATGCATCCTCGCAATTTTCCCATTTGATGGAGGTCACAGTCACTCGGGCTGCTTCTTTGACATACTGATGAGTAGACGCACAAAGGCCCTTTCATTGTTACAAGTGATAGAGAAGAGCGCGGCTACACGCACAATACGCGACAGGAAGAGATGCGGGGTTGTGAATGTGTAATGCAAATGCAGACACGCACCCTGAATTGTCAGATAATTCAATGCTTCTAATAATAAGCAAGAATGGTGCGATCGTTTTTAGAGAACAGCTCGATTCTCTTTCCGTCTTTGTCTTTGTCAACAGGTGATTAAGATGTTAGCAAGACAAAGACGGTAAGAACTCGTATGAACACTAACATTTCTTAGGATAAGACTTGGCATTTTAATAGTTGTCCCTCAAAACTCCTTAGAAACACATTAAGTGTTTTGCACAACACTTAAAGTAGTGTTTGCTGAAAGAAGTATTTATTCACAGCACCGTTTGGTCCCACTGCCAAGGTCACTGTTCTGGTACAAGCTTAATTCAATTATCTGTATTTTTTTCCCTTTCTTTCTTTCTTTCTTTCTTTGGTGTAATTTTTATTTAGCCTGTTTTTTCATAAATCACTTTCGGCTAGACTGTGAGGTCTAACAGACAGACAATGGACAATGATTTACACAAAAGCAAAAACTAAATCAGAGAAGGTCATATTCCATAGCAGACCTGTGAATACTTTTAACAGCTTTGCAATTTGATTTGATTATATTTAACTTTCACCTTTTCATTTTTGCAGACCTGTGCATTGAAAGGGCCGTTAATTTGAATAAATCTTGACCTTTAACTTCAACTTTTTTTAGTGTTTTCACCTTCCGTTCATTCAAACCCAGATGAACATAAATCCTTAGATTCGCTTCCTCATCTCCTATTCATAACATCAGGGAAACGTGCGATAGGGGGGTCAAAGGTGGTTAATAAGCTGGAAGCACAATACTGTCAACTTTTATACAAGTGTTTTGATGTTGTGTGCAGTGTTAAAGATGAACAAGTCTCCGGATTTTTTTTCCCTCCGCTCTGAAGGACGATGGCACACTATGAAAGCCCAAATAGCATGTTGTTGCGCTGCCACGGGTTCAAGGAGATTGGATCACTTTTTGTTTGCGAAGCGGCCTCAATTCAGCTTCCACATAAAGAGCGAGAGACTAGGAGAGGACTGAGAGAGAGCAGTCTTTGTGGTGTTGAAGGGAAAGGGAGGATAAAAAATTGCCTTGGTGCATCAGTTTTCTCTGATCCCAACTGGAACTATAAATGTATCTGAGAGATGAGCTATCTGTGGCGGGCTGTGCCACAAGCAGGCCTTTTCTTCCCTCTGTCCCTATGATGAGTTAGCAGGACCTGGAGTGATAAAGCTGATAGAAGGGCTGCTATCAGGTGGCAGTCTGGGTAATTACAACTCTCTATTTGGGGGGCTTTGCAGCGATGCTGTGGCGATAAGGGGACTATAATGAGGAAGAAAGGCCAGCGATAATGTATCCGCTAAATGGTTCAAAATAGTCTATCATGGGAAAAGTCATCTCGGTGCCTCGAGGGGAAACAAGTATCTGTGGATTCGAACCGCGGGGCTCTGCGACAGAGAATATGTGGAAGGTTTGAGCTAAACATACGCCCCGTGGGGGGCAGCAGCAATCGGAGTTCAAAAATCTGACTTTTCACAAAGGAGTAGGATAGGCCGTTTTTTTTAATGATCGAGGAAGTCGTTTTGATTGCCGCTGCTATTTTGTTTGCCCCTCAGGGCGTGGAGATATTCTGCAGTGTGAGATTACATATAATACTTTGACAAGCGGCGGTTTAAAGATGAAGGTCTTATCAACCTCGCGGACTCCACATCCTTCTTTGTAGCCATTCTCCTTCCATAATGTGCTTTCAAAGTTTGTTGTATCTGTCAGTTCAGGTCCTCGAAGATTGAACTGACAATCACTTCTCTTTTCCTCCCTCTTTACTATCATTCAAAACACACACACACACTCACACACTCTCAGGGCCATTTGCCTGTTCCCCAGTCTTTAATACACAGTGTGTTCTATCTTGTATGGCTGTTTTATTGTGAATTACAGATTCCCTCACTCGGGATCATGACCACTATCAATAGTATTTCCACTAATGTGATTAAGTTAATACTGTGCTCTATGAGAGGATTATTTCTCAATTCCTCTTGATATGCGTAATATTTAGGTTGTGGTTGAGTAAATATTTTGGTTCTTCACCAAAATAATTCCCACTGAGACAAAGACACGAAAGTCTGCCCTAAGGAGCAATAAAGACTGTATAATTAGAATGATTAAAGAACTGCACAACTAATTTGGCACTTATTGAATATATTTTGAGAACACAACGTTCAAAATAGGTCACATATTTAAACCACACAAAAAAATATTAACTTTATTCACATTAATTATGTATTTATTCAGACGTTCTGTGTGACTCATTTGAAGTGACGCCGAAGTCGCCATTGTCTCTTCACCAATCCGATCATTATATTGCCTTGCACTTAAGCATATTTTCTACGTATTGTGGAAGCTGTAAAGAAACCTCATTAGACAAAATTACTTCTAATCTAAATGCAATCATCTTTAAATAGTAATCAATTGGATCCCTTACAACGCTAAACTGTTTGTCATTAGCACTTTATCAAAGGCTCACTTAAGATAAGATTCTGCAGCTAATGGCGTGTGATAGTGACAAATTGACTTTCAATACTCTCCACGTCATGCAGGAAACACTGTCAGTGTGTGTAACATGTTTGCTTAAAAAATGTAAATGTATTTACAATTTTTTCGATTTTGTTTCCTTCTTCGGAAATGTCTTTGATATGAATACCTTTGTCTTAATAATCTCCCACAATTGGAATTTATCTCAGCCAATGATTAATAAAAAAAAAAATAGGCTATGTGATGAAAAGAGTTAACTGAAATATACACAGTAATTATGTTTGAAACAATATTATATTTCTTTCTCCCTTTAAAGCTCCAGTAATGTAACACCAGTCATGGTTTTTTAAAAGGTTTTTGAAATATTTTGGACCAAATTTGTGCTGTTTATCTGCATCATAAATCCTCTAATCTGAAAATCAGCTGTAAAAAGTGGAGCAATTGGCATCTTCGTGTAAGGATTAATGAAAATCCTCCCGATTAAAATGACTACCTTTTACTGTGGAGGTGTTTTTTTTACTGCTTCTGCCTTGGCTCCGGCCTGCATGGGAGCAGCTATGTAGCTGGAAAAAGGAAGGGGAAGATCCAGGCAGAGCTGTGATCAGACAAGCAGAAAGAAACCACATCAGGTACACAATCAGGACCCCTCCCTCTGCCTTTCTTCAAGCCTCCCCGATAATGAGCAAACTTTCATGTGGCTGTAAATACTCTCCACTCTGTGGGGTTTGAAGTGGCAAACAGAAGATATTGTTGTTTACCCTCCACACTTTTTTTTTTTAACCAGTCAAAGAAAAACCATCTGATACCAAGAGGTCAACTTGTGTTCCCTTGAAATCAATTTTATTTTAAGACTTGATTCCCCCTCCCTCCACTTTGGGAGTAAACACTTTGAAAAAGAAAAAAGAAGGTAACATACAATAATCTTTATAGATGAGAGGGTTTTTTTATGTAGACTGGGATTATCCAGGGGTCCTCATCAACTCTCTCTCTCCATAATTTGCCGTGCTTTTCTCCCAGAGTTATTGGAGTGTTGAGCAGAATAAACTGTTTGGTTGCTATCATGAAGATTCTTGCACCTCCAGGGATACTCCTATTTCAGAGTGATGGCTTTAGCACTTTAGAGTGAACTGTGTGCGATCTCTCCGGGTAGGAATATGTCCCCATGGGCTTGTTGTTGCTGCTGTCTGCCTCCTATTTGCATGATATTTTTCTATTCAGTCTTATCATCAGTGTGCTGTGAGGTGGGAGTGCTGGCTCCGTCTCAGAGGCTGGACCCGGGCTTTATCGGCAGGTAATTCTCCCACTCTCACTAACTCATCTTGAATTATTTAAGTGTTATTTCCAGGACCCAGGCTGAGGTAGGGGTGGTGGTGGAGGGGGAGACAGACTGGATTGTTGTTGGTGTTATTTTTTTTTATCTGATCATAAAATTATTAAACTGAATAAATTAATGTTTTCTCAGTTTGTGAATAATAAGCTATTTTGTGAAATAGATATTGACATTTTGATGAGTAGAAAAACATGCTGCATGGCTGCTCCAGTTAATACAGGCTCAACTATAGGCCCTGGCATCATCTGGAATCTGAAAAAAACACGTTATTAAAAAAACAGAGCTTCAATAAGAGGAGGTATTTCTATCAAACAATCAAAAATAATAAAATGAAACAAAAACTGCAGAGAGAAAATGGAACATAAAATCTGCAGGTGTGAAAAGCATGTGTGTGCAGACACTGCATTATGCTCTATATAACAGTCAACTCCTGATAAGAACTTTCCACAGTAACTTATTCATATAATTCATAGCAATTTTTGCACCGTTTGTGTCATGAGAGGCATGTGCTCCTGCGGAGCGAGTGGAGCGCTTCATTGCAGTAATGTTATCGAGGTGAATGACAAGCCGACAAAAGGAGCGCACGGTGTTGAGAGATGCTGCGACTCAGTTTAGGCTGCAGGTTTGTCTCTCATCTTGGTCCTCTTGGCTGCGGATCATCCTCACCTTGTCAGGTTTCCTACTTGAGACAAAAGAGCGACTCCTCAGTGAGGGAGTTTTTTTTTTTTTTGTTTTTTTTTCCTGCGCTGCAATTAAACAATCCTTATTATAGCAGACAATTTAAATCCAAAAGGAGCGTCTCTTGCGTAATTGCGCATCACTTTTGGGATAGAAATTGCGCATCACTTTTTGGATAGCTCTCAATAATCTGCTCATTTTTTTTTTTTTCACTAATATGTTTATTGGGTTTTCTTATTTTCACAAACACAATAAAAAAACACAAACACTGGTACAGCTCAGATAAAAAAAAATGTATATAGGAGGTCATAGGAAATAGTCCATATAGTGCAGGGAAGTCACAGGATATATGAATTCATGTTCAGGAGACTCCTTGTGAGATAATGTGAAGAGAGTTCAGGTCCAATATAATTCAGATAAGGCTGCCAAATATTGTGGAGCTGATCTACTTTGGCATGTAGAATATTTGTAAGATATTCCAAAGGGACCATCTCAAATATCACCTTTTTTTTGCCAGCCTTGAATAATCTGCTCATTATAATTATATAAAAGTAATTATTTGTCCAATATTTTTTTAATTTCATAATAATAATAACAATTCCACATTATAAAAAAAATAAAGAAACTCCTAAGATTAGGCTAAAATGGAGCAAGTGAATTGAATTTTGACATCCATTTATATCCTAATTTAAACAGCTCGACCTACAGCCTAATTCCTCATTTTATAATATTGTTCGATACAGCCCCTTCTCTTATTTCCTTGTACATATATAATTATGTACAACGGGGGAAAGGTGCGAGAACAAACCACTTAAACCTACAATTTACTCAACAAGTCCTGCAGATAGCTGTAATTGCTTAGTTGAATATTCGACAACCTAATTTTCAGTTGTCGACTCGCTGCCCTTGGGAAAGTCCTTTGAAGTGAAAGTGAAAAGGGGGGATTTCAGGAAAGTAATTAATTTCACCGAGCGCGATTAGAAACACTTCAGACCTTCCTCGGCAAATTCTGTGTATTTACCACTAAAATGCCACAATATCAGAAAATTAAAGAAGACATTCTTTACCTCTCTTGTCGTCTTTTTACGCACTACTTTTTCAATGGCATGTGGGGGAATTGAAGGGGGCATGCAGGATGAAAGGTGAGAAAGTGGTGTGACACCAAAAGCTGGTTCAATTAAACAAATGATGAAGAAGGAAGAAGAAGAAGAAGAGGCGATTAAGCGTGTAATGATAAATAAAGGAGAGTCTTCAAGTGTCTGATGGCTCAGATTCAATACAAGTTCAACCTGTCTGCTGCAAACATGCAGTCAAACCCAAAATGCATCAGTGTTATTATAGTGAAAGGCTCATCTCACACATACATGCTGCCACCAGCAGGTATTTCAGGTGCAGCTTAAGTCAAATGAAGTTAATTACTTTTAATTGATCTGAACAATTCCCATGTGATGAGTTTGCTAATTAGAATAAATATTCCAGAATATGAAACTAATGAGTTTGAAACAAAACAGCCGAGGTTAAAAACACTCCGCGCGCATAATAAATAAAGATATATGAGATGCGTTTCCTCCTTCAAACAGGGTGGGATTTTTTTTTTTTTTTTTAAAGTCGTCTGCGTGCTTGGTGCCCAATGCGCATGCGCCAGTGGCACTTTCACTACCTGCCACACACAAGCCTGTATTTCACATGGGGCAAGCTGGAGTTCTCATCCACTTGCGTAAAAGCTGCTGCTGCTGCTGCTGACAGACTCAGAGGACAAGAGGAAAAACAAGACAGCAGGGTGTTTTTTTCCCTTCTTCTTTCTTTGCTAAAGGCTGTATCACCGGTGGATGCCACCATGGAGCAGAAAACATAAAGTCGAGCATTCATAAGGACGCAGCAACTTGTACTTTACTGAAGATATTCATCGGTGGGATGAAGAACTGAAGTCTTAAAGTAAGTAGCCAAAAGCTCTGCTGTTGTTATTGTGAAGTTAAATGAATATATAACTGGATTATTCAACTTTTTTTCTTTTTAAAGAGTCTTTAAAGTGTGCGATTTTTATTCTCATGTAATTTCTTATTTCTCACTTTTTCTTTTTCCAGCGAGTTTGTGCCAAAACATGTCTAAACCAATGGATCACGTCAAACGCCCAATGAACGCCTTCATGGTCTGGTCCAGAGCCCAGCGCAGAAAAATGGCTCAAGAAAACCCGAAAATGCACAACTCCGAGATCAGCAAGCGACTAGGAGCCGAGTGGAAACTTCTCACGGAGTCCGAGAAGAGGCCGTTCATCGACGAGGCAAAGCGACTGCGAGCGATGCACATGAAGGAGCACCCAGACTATAAATACAGACCAAGGCGGAAGCCCAAGACTCTGATGAAGAAAGATAAGTTTTCCTTCCCGGTGCCGTACAACCTCGGAGAGCACGACGCGCTCAAAGTCAGCGCGCTTTCCGCCGCTGGACTTTCGGACTCCTTCATGGGTCATCCGGACAAAGCAGCAGCGGCCGCGGCTGCAGCAGCTGCGAGGGTTTTCTTCAACCCGTCCATGACGAACCCATACTCCTTTTTCGACCTGGGATCCAAGATGACTGAGCTTTCGCCGCCTTCGTTTCCATACGGGTCTCCGCTGGGCTACGCGTCCAGTGGTGCTGCAGCGTTCGCCGGAGCTGGAGTCGGTGTCAGTGCCGGCACGCACTCCCACACGCACTCCCATCCGTCTCCTGGAAACCCGGGCTACATGATCCCTTGTAACTGTACTGGCTGGCCCTCTGCAGGACTTCAGCCTCCCTTAGCATACATCCTGCTCCCTGGGATGGGAAAACCTCAACTTGAACCGTACCCTGCATATGCTGCAGCGTTATGATAATAAGGCCCGAAGCTTTTGGACTTCTTCTTCTTCTTCTTCTTCTTCTTCTTCTGAGAAATGAAAATGTGAAAACAAAAAACAAACAAAAAAAGCTATTCATGCAAGAGTTTTATTATGCATGCACAAAACTTGTACATGTGATGAAAGTGCTCGTAGTCTCAAGATATCACATGTGTATGTATATTGATTAATGCCTTTATCTATAAGGTAACTGCTTATTTGGAGAACTCTCTAATCTTATTATCACCTCCACCTCTAAAAGGACTGAAGGATGGCACAAAATGCAACACATTTTGTGAAAAAAAACCCACTTTGAAAAGGTACACTAAACTCGATTTCTATCTTTTTTTTTTGCAAAGTTGCACCTGCTTTGACTAACCTGTTGGAATCAAGGGCAGCATTATTATAACAATGAGCATATTAATCACAGGATCTCCTCTCAGATAACTTGTACATGTGATGAAAGTGCTCGTCGTCTCAAGATATCACATGTGTATGCATATTGATTAATGCCTTTTATCTAAGGTAACTGCTTATTTAGAGAACTCTCTAATCTTATTATTACCCAACCATCACCTACAGGACTGAAAGATGGCACAAATACAACACATTTGAGAGCATTTTGTGAAAAACCCATTTTAAAAAAAGGTACACTAAACTCGATTTCTATCTTTTTTTTGCAAGCTTTGACTTACCTGTTGGAATCAAGGGCAGCATTATTATAACAATGAGCATATTAATCACAGGATCTCCTCTCAGATAAGTTTCATACATGTGTATGTATATTGATTAATGCCTTTTATCTAAGGTACATGCTTATTTAGAGAACTCTCTAATCTTATTATTATTATTACCCAGCCATCACCTACAGGACTGAAGGATGGCACAAATGCAACACATTTGAGAGCATTTTGTGAAAAAAAAACATTTTAAAAAAGGCACACTAAACTGGATTTCTATCTTTTTTTTGCAAAGTTGCACCTGCTTTGACTAACCTGTTGGAATCAAGGGCAGCATTATTATTACAATAATCACAGGATCTCCTCTCAGATAACTTGTAATTCATGGATCAAGGAGGATTTATCACAACATTTCTCTCCCCTCTCTCTCTTTGAATGACTGTAAATGTGTACAGATAAAAACGACTCTAGTTTATTTGCCGTTATAGGCTTAGTGTTTTTGAGATATAGGGCCAGGACACCTAAAACGCATTTCACTAGAGATGCGGTGTATATTTTGAGTTTTTAAACCGTTTTATAGATGTCTGTAATATTTATTGTTTAGTGGAATCTATGGTGAAACCCAGACAATTTACAAAAAGGACAAGACTAGTTCTGTAATATTTTGCACATGAAACGTAGAGGATGTAATTTATTTTGAAGGTTTGATTCATCAAACCAGTTTTTCTTTTCTTTCTCTCTCTCCTCTCCAAAACAGTTAAAAAAAAAAAAAAAAAAAAAATTTAAATGCAGGTGGAAGTTTATTCTTCTTCATCATACCCTCCTACTCCTCGTATCATGTGCAGCAGAAAAGAAAAAAAAACGTTTTTAACTAACTCTTCTGGAATTTGTATGTTTTTTGTGTTTTCTTTAACCTCCGTTATGTACTTTCAACCTATTGCTACTGTTCACTTGTTGAGCAAAAAGGACTCTACAATAAAAGCGTATTCGGATTAAAAACGGAAGAGGAATCGCAGGCTGTAGTTTCTTGATGAGATGAACAAGATTGTTATCTTTTCTTTTTTTTTTTTTTCCTGCTCCTGCTCCTCAGTCCAGGTGAAGTGTAAGGTATCCATCCTCCAAAGGCTGCTTTTGTGCGCCTCTTTGAATGGCAAAGACTGGGGGGTGGATGGGAGGGGGATCTAAATCAGCCCATTGTAATCAAGAGCCAAAACCTTATTTATCACAATTTTAATCGTGAATAGGAGGGAAGATAAAACTTGTGTGGTACTCTGAGCTTTCTTTTCCCATGCAGGAAGGAACAAAAAAAAAAAGGTGCTTTTAGGCTGCAGAACAAGCTCGTCTTTGAGGCTTTAAAACAAAACCTGAGAAAAGAAAAACATAATATGAATTAAAAGACACTTTTTTTTTCTTTTTTTTTTTAAAGAAGCATCACCTGTCCTAAGGAGTGCAGGTGTGTGTTAATGGGTCCATATTAGATCTTGTGCAACCTGCTCCTCCTCCTCCTTATAGGTTACACTGCAGAGATTAATTCATAAGGATCAGAGCAGATTATGCAAAACTAATTTGGACAGTCCAGGGATAATTATCTCCGCCACGGTTAATTAAACCCTTTCACCACTATGGTCTTCATTGTAACACCCCGATCACTTCTTCTCTTCTCCAAACGGAACTTCCTTTTATTGGCCCCCGAAAATAACGCGCAAGTTGACCTTCATTTAGTCTGGGGAAAAAAAATTAATAATATTTTTTTGACACCCAGAATTTGTTATGTGACTTTTTCAGGCCTATATACATTTATATGTATTATTATTATTATTATTATTATTATTAATAAAATTCCCATAGTTATTTTTTGTTATGTGACTTTGCAAGCCTATATACATTTATATTTATTATTATTAAAATTCCCATAGTTATTTTTTGTTATGTGACTTTGCAGGCCTATACATTTATATTTATTATTATTATTACTAAAATTCCCATAGTTATTTTCTTTATGTGACTTTGCAGGCCTATACATTTTATATTTATTATTATTATTAAAATTCCCATAGTTCTTTTTGTTATGTGACTTTGCAGGCCTATACATTTATATTTATTATTATTAAAATTCCCATAGTTCTTTTTTGTTATGCCACAAAATGAATTGGTGTAAATAACAAAATGTTTTAAAATAATAATAATAATAAAAAAGGGCAAAGCCAGTGTGATCAAAACACAAGAGAAGGTCTGTAAAAAATAACTTGCATTACGAGTTCAGTGAGTGGCCATTTCTTTCTCTTTTCTTTTGGCCTTTTTATTATATATTTTTTTTTTTTCTTGAGGAAAAAGGGGAAGAAAGCTGAAAGAACTTTTTTCTTTTCCTTTTTCTTCTTCTTCTCTGGGAGCGTTTAGACGGTCGAGGAGGTTTTGTCTGGGAACAAAAACGTGGGTTGGGAGGTTTTGTGAGAGTGTTGTTTGTTGAAGTGGAGCTCAGCAAAAGCGGCTGCTTTCCCTCATTGTGATGAAAGCAATCAGTGGTATTTGGAAAACTGTTAGCATTGTGCACTTCTTCTGTGTCCGTTGTGGAGGATTTCTTTTCACAAGGTTTTTTTTTTTTTCAGCCGATCCAGCTGGCCGGAGTGAATAGCACTGCAATGTGTACACGCTTTGTCCCTGCAAGCCCTTCAAGTAGCCCACATTGAATAGAGTGAGTTGACACTGCATGACAGTGAAACAACATAATAAAAAATACATGAGCGCATGAATAGAGGCAGGCGCATAAATAAATAAAATGGGTGGCCAAAACTGGATAAACTGAATGACAAAACGGTGAAAGGGGAACAAAAAGATATTTAACACGCTAGATTAGCATTAGAATGCAATCTACAAGCCAGAACAATTGATGAATAGGTTTACCGGCCAAGAAAGAAATGGACTAAATGCCTTTTGAATAGATAGCCTATGTTTTTTTTTCTGTCTTTAAGATGGGAACTGAATGGGGGAAAGGTGGACATGCAACTATGGAAATAAGTGAGAAAAAAAACTTTTTTTCTTATATAAATTGTTTTTCACTCTTTTATCCAAAGATCCTCAGTAAATCAGGGGGCAATACAAATCTGTTTCCCAGGATAAGATTTTGTGATAAATAATAAAAAAAAATATTTTAATAAACCAAAATGAATACTCTAAACACATTCCTTGACTTTTTGTTCTCTCTCCTCACACAGCCCTAAAATAAGTATTAACTATAATCAATTCTTTGAAATTAATCACACATTTCTTTTTTTTATTTGACCTTTATTAAACCAGGTAAAATCAATTTAGAACCTCATTTACATTTAATGATGACCTGGCCAATAGGCAGCAGCAAGAGTATACAAACACAGTCCACATAAGCGACACAAACAGCACAGATACAGTATGACAAACATACAGTATGCCATGACAAGACATGAGAAAATGGCTAAAAACAGCATAGGTAAATAAATAGGTCAGAAATTAATAAACACTATGTACAAAAAAAAGGTGGATTACTGGATGTTCTTTGTAAAATTGTAATGGAAAAGAGAGAGAGAGAAGTGAGTGGTCCCACTAATCTAAATATTCTCAATCCACACAATAGTGAGAATAAGTTTCTGAGTAAGATGATGGGTGCAACATTGTGATAAGCATCTGGCCCTGATGTAGAAAGCTGTGAAGCTGCTGAACAATGTGAGCACTTGGCAGAAACACTGGATAAACTCAAGCGATGAAGAAGACTTTAATTGAAGACTTTATTTAATTTAACACTCTTAAACAAATGAGTCATTAGCTACTGTTTAGTAGGAGCCATTAGAATTCCCCCTTTCTTTGCATTATAGGAGGGAGTTTGAATTAGAAAATGTTCTTTAGTGAGAGTGTTTAACATGAGATAAAGACTGGTCCTCCTGCAGAAAGCAGTCTGTATGTTCATTTTAGTTGTCTGTTTAATTCACAACAAACAAGTTCAGTTCTTAAATGATACCGTTATGTGGTTTTAATTAAACCTTTATTCATATTGTTTCAAGAATATGCAGAGAAGGCCTAGAAAAATAATAATTCACAATTAAATATATTAAATTTAAAGCAATAATTAAAACACCAATGTGTTTTAAGATATATTGCAGATAAGCAATAACTAAAAAAATTGGAATTTAGTTTATATTTTAATTTGAAATTAAAATTAAAACCCTAACCACATTGCCTTGGTGTTTGACTGTATAGCTACTAGCTGTAAGGTTTCGGCAGAAGATTTAAAGCTATGGCTGCCTCATGTTTCCATAAGCCCCCCATCTGATGCCCTGATATCATTATGTCTTAGTGTTAAACCCTTTATGTGCCTGTAAGACATTTGTAGAAGTGAGATTAGGCAAATTAACATACATATGTATCACCGGTTCAACCATGTTGACCTTAGAGGGATGTACAATGGTTTCCCCATCCCTAATTCGCCCAGGGCATGCCCCACAAGCATGTGGATTATCACCTGGCTTCAATGGCTTGAGATGGATCATTTTAGTATTTTTCTGACATGAATAATACATCAATATCATCTCTTTGAGGATATTTTCTCTATTTGTTTGCAGGAGTCTGCTCCTTGCTCACCTGGTTGTCATAGCATGTGTGTTGCTGCGTGCAACGCTGGGAGATATACAGCCAGGGCTGGCTTCTCTGTGAGGAACCTCAAAGAGTCTTGATCACTGACTTTCTCCATCTCATTTTAGGCAAATCAAAGTGTGAAAAGTCTCTCCTGAAGCAATATCTCCATCATCAGGTTGGGTCAAGAATGTTTATGAAGGCTGTGTGCCATATTACCTGTAATCTCCAGAGTATGAAGTGCTGTAGTTCTTACTTCTCTATGCTCCCAGGAGGGGGAAAAGAAATGCCAAAAATTATCTTGCATTGCACCTTTTCCGCAACCCCTCAACGTGGCAAATCAAAGCCTCAAAACCGTGCATGTCACTGTGCCCAAGGTCACTGAGAGAAATGAGAAATCTCTGTGTACTGTACAGTCCATCCCTATAAACATGCCACACAGCCTCTGAAGTCTGACTCTGCTCTTAAGAAGTCCAAGTTTGTTTAATAGTACATAATGCAATAAGTCGATGGACCCCTGCTGGAGTTCAGAGAGGGAACGCTTGAATTAGGTTGGGGGCAGGTGGGTGGAGGTAGGAGGGGTTGGGTGATGGGTTGGGGGGGTAGTTGAGGTAATCATGAGTTTTGCAGGTGAGACGAGTGAACTGCCCTCACAGTTGTCTACCAGGTTGTTTGGCATTAACACATCCAAGAACGTTTGCAACGATATCATAGCCCTGCTGTTATTTATCACTATGCATTTTAAGACACTTCTTATATCAGTAGAATATTTCTTTAATTTTCCTACTCTGATCGTAGCTGATGAAATTATCCTCCTTGTGTGGAAATACACAGTGCTGGCCACATTGCTGATGTGAGAATACACTATTTTTGCGAGTATTACAGATGATTTAACCCTATTGTTCTGTTTGGGGGTCTTGGAGACCCGGTGTCCTTCGTAACAGCTAAAAAAAAACATACATAACATTGCTTTATCAGCTTAATATTTGTCATATTTTTTCTCCTCTCTCTTTGGGGTCTACGCTATTTCGTATGCTCTCTATTTGTACTTTCTGTGCAGCTCTCCCCCCTCCCAAATCCCAAATAAGTGTGTTCACAAACACACTTGTCAGTAGTCTATTTGTATTTCTGTTATTAGAGCTTTATAACAGTTTGGTCATAAGATATCGAACAGGGAGTTAAACCTCTCTGGCATCTAACAGACCTCAAATATAAGTAACGTGTACATTTATTTGTATGTTAATGACTTTTTGGCAAACAAAAGAAATATGTATTCCCTCATACTTGAGCTATATAACATATAAAACATGAAATATGTTATTGTTAAGTGTAATAACGCAGCTTTATGGTCATTTTGTATTTTTTTTCTCATAAAATGTGCAATTGGCAAAAGGGAAGAGATACCACTTTGATTATTTTCTACATATTGGGTTTTAATAAGAGCAGAAGAAAAGAAAAAAATAATAAATTTAATAAAAATGAGCTTTGTGTAACCCCAAACGATGAGGAAGTAAAGTCAAAACACAAGGGTTGACTTTTCTCCTCAATAAATGAACAAAATATATCGATGGCCCCCAAAATCTGAAGGATTTATGAAATAGATGCTAAGCATCATATCTAGTCTGTAGTCTCTCTGAACACATATGAGGAAACTGTTTTGAGGTGAGCTATAAAGACCAACATTTATCCGAGTCAGTTTTAAAACAGAAGGAGATGTGATAAGTGAGAAACAGGCTCTAAAGCTCCCACTGCTGTCAAAAGGAACTCACTGCACTAATAACTTTATATTCATATTTAGTATTTTGAGAAGGAGCATTATTTTACAAGCCACATTTAGACATTACAAAGGCTGATTTGAAAATATACTATTTAGTGTGAGAATACTATACACAAGCACATGTATTTACACTTGAGGAAAAGAGAAGTACAGATGTTGTAGGTGACACAATTGAATTTTCGACACGATTAGACTTTTTCAAAAGACCCTATAGCTGCTAGGTAAGCACTGAAATCATTAAGTTAATAACCCAAAACATGAGGCATAGGATTACTCTGTGAATCCATCAATAAATTAGAATAATGTCAGTGAGCAGCCTTAAAAAATGTTCTTTAAACTGACATGACATTTTTTGTTCCATTTCCAAATGACCGCTGGCAGAGATTGCTGGCTCTCGTATTAATTCTCAGGTTTTCAAGGAAAAATATATCTATCATAAGTAGAAATAATGAAGTTGAAGAGCTGATGCCCCGAGGAGCAGTCACAAAGAATTATATCTTTCTATAACACAGGACACAGGCAAAAGATAAGTACCTGTCAGTTGGCATACTTTCTGCTACATGTGCCTATCAATAAAAGAGATTATTTTCCCCAGTTATTACAACAAAGATCTGGGGGGCTCGAAGATTGCACCTTTAATGAGAAGGAACGATTTCCTCCTGCACACTCACAACCACACTTGAAGTGAGTGAGCTGTAATGCCATCAATTTTCCCTCTCTCAAATATTTTTTTTTTCAAGAACTTATTAAAATGAAATATTGCCAACATTAATTCACAGGGATTATTTATTACATTTTAACAGGATTATGGTGTGCAAAGCTTGATTTGGGATTCACACTCTGTATTGTGATATCGTGGTTTAGCAGTCAAATTTCTGCAGACTTGTTGTAATTAACGCTGGCAAAATAGATCATTGCCAAATGATATGTCGCTCCATAGCTAATCTTTGTGTGCTGAAATGTTGGAATACTAAAAGGACGCGTTCAGTGGATGGAAACTTGGATTTTGTCTCTCTATCAGTAGAGGGCGGCTTGTCATACTGTGTGCACTACTTTTCTGTTAAAGGGGTGATTTCTTCGAAGCTGTGTACGAATTTTAAAGCGTCAGGTGTAGTGATGTCTAATAGAGCTGACATTGATCTCATGTCTGTCACTGTTTGGCTTTTCTTTACACACACAGTTTCGCAGCTCTGGTGTGTAATGCACTGGAACAACCATATACATGCCTCAGTAATGACGACATAAAGAATGCAAGTACCTCGATGACAGCAAAGCAATAATTCGTACGGGCACCTTATCATATTCAGCAGAAAATCCAACACATCTTTAATCTCAAAACACGGCTGCTTCACGAAACGTGCCATTAGTTATACTGATGAAGGAGCATGACTTCATACCTTAATTGGGAAGTAATGTGAAGGTCCTCAGAACAAATCTATTATGAATGGTCCTACCAGGCGTCACACGCAGGGGTCCTTCAGACATCCCATACTCTTTAGCCACATCATCACGCTGTGCCTGTTGTGGAAATCTTCCATGTTCTTTGTTATAACAGAAAGGGTTGCATTGAAGGTAACGGCTTTCGAACATTGTATTTATTCTTGCTTTGTTTGCTTGTGTGTGGGAAGAAAATGGATCTATAAAAGGATGTGAAACAGGGAAAGCAATCAGAAGTGTGGCCTTCACTTTCACTGTGCTGCTTGCAAAAATGTTACAAGGCTAGGAGCTGCTGAACCGTCTTCCTCGCCACTGAGAGGTCTGCCTTCTCTAAATGTTATTATTCCACATGTAAGATGCATGGTGTTTATTCAGCCTTTTCTTCTTGTAAAGTAAATAGCTGTTCAAGTTACCAAATAGCAATTAAAAGTATGGTATAAATAATAAGCACATTACATGTTAAAGTCTGGAACTTTTTAGCATTTTAATGCAAGCACACTGAAGTTGTTTGTATGAAAAATAAAAATGGGTCAAGTGGAACAAGTGCCCTTTGCAATCCTTTTCAAACTGGAATGAAACCTGGGAACAAGCATCATTTTTTTTCCAAAGAGATGGCACCCATACAAACTCTTACAAGGAGACACAAGTGAACTTGAGTGTCTAAAAGCAGACCTCTGCACTTTGATATTAGTGCAGACAGGTGTAAAAATATACATAGAGCAATAATAAGAGATTTATGTATGTAGGGCGCAAAGGAAACGCCGAGCCGTTGCCTGGTGCTGTCAGGTTCATTTTCCTGTTGCGTCATTCACCATGCCAGCAACACAGTGAAGCCAAATATGGCAGAATCCTCTATTTCTCATACCACGTGCATCATGATCTCTTGTCAGGCAAACAGATGTCTGAGCACCGTGGATTGTTGGATGTTTGTATAAGAAATGAGTAAACAAGTTGAAATATTTCCCCCCTTAATTTGATGCACAATGCATCTTGACAGCTAATTCAATTCATGCAGATTTAAGACCCAGTGTCACATGTTTTCTGCTCAGATAAATAAGTTAGTTTAGTGGCAGGCGGCTAATAACTTCCTATCGCCACCCAACGCGGCGAATCAGGCGTTTCTATTTGTCCTGTAACATTATCACCTCATTCTGACCCTATCTAACCTTTTACCTGTACAGTCAATACACTCAGAGGTGATAAAAGACCATGAGTGAATGGAGTGTGTGTAATGTTGCAGCCAGCAGCGATTACAGAGGTAACATGAACACTTGGAAGCGATACTGAGACAGGGCTTTTTGTGCCTCCTAAATTGCTGGACAGCTCCAGGGCTGACATTTAAAACATAACATCACCAAACAAAAACACATTAAAAGAGAAAAGCTGAGCAGGGGGCTTTAAGCAAAACCTGAAATTCAAGTTTTGGCGAAGGCAACTGACCCAAATTTCCTGCCCCTTCTTCTCCTTAACATGCTTCTGCAAGCCTGGGCCCTGGGGTGTCGTATCCCTTACACAGGGATTGCCAGTGCATTTACATAGCATGGTTAATGAGAGATCAACACCAGGAAAGCGCCTTGAATATAAAGCTTTCTTGTAAAAATAATGAGCGAGCGATTGATCCATACTCAAACAAGCCGGTTTGCTGAGTTAATACCAAAGGCAGATTATAGCCAGTGCCAAAAGTGCCCTGGCGTGCGACGCCTTTTGCTTAGAGGGTCCCCAAACTTGTCATCACATTAGCACATGGTCAAGGAGTACATCCTACCACACTCATAATCTGCTTTCCTGCACAATTAGCCTTCTATAATAAGGCAGCTGCCTGACAGCCGGCAGGGAGAAAAGAGGAAAATCACTGAGTTTCACATAGGATGGATAGATCGTTTACTGCCACTGAAATATATAGCCTCTGAGGTGATTCTCTCTCCAACTCATCAGCTACTGCTGGTCCTCACATTAGGTCTGAACGTTATGACAACATGGAGGCTTGCTCTTCTTTATTGTGCCAAGCATCTATTGCACTTTGATGAAGCCAGACAAAGGAGGGTAAGGGGGGGGTGGGAGGGTGGAGAAGAGAGAGAGAGATAGAGAGAGAGAGTGAGCACCCATGGCCAGGCTAGATGTGTTTTTTAGCTCCGAAAAATCTGAGAGAATCAGATGTTGGAGAGGGTAGAATGGCAGGGGATGGCAAGTTTTCTGAATAAAATAATAGATAATTTCATTCTGACAAAGGCGAGGAAACTATGGGCAAGAGAACAAAATAGCAGGAAGGGATGGAGAAGGGAAGGGGTTTGAAAAGAATAAGAAGAATTCAGTGCTGCTTCTTGCAAGGGAAAAGAAAAAAAAAAACATTGATGACACCCGGTTCCATTCTTCCGCTCTCCCCTTTCTCTGCTCCTCGCCTCGCAGCACGGCGGGCTAAGCTGGGAGCTGTAATGTCATTAAATTGCAAATGCTTTTTTTTCATTTCCGACACACACTGTTTACTTATCTGGCAAAAACATATGTTGGAAGGAATCCGTTAAATTCTGCCCATTGCCTTGGGTGAAAGTGCAATAGAAACGGGCCCACTGAGCTCCTTCTGTCGTCTCCTTTTAGCACTTTGCCTTATCTACAAGGCTGCTTAGCAGCAAACTGGCGAGTTCAATGAAAAATGAAGATACAGTGCAAGATTAGGGAAGAACAGTGAGGGGAGAAATGCTTGGAGAGAGGGTCATCCCATTGCAAATGATTTCACTCCTCTCCATCTGCATAAATGACTATTTTTAAGGCATCTCCAGCGTCTGTATATTTTTCTCACTCTGCCACACATTTAATTTCACGCCCCGTGTTCTGAATATGCTTAAATGCATATCTCTGATGCACCTTTAAGCCAGAGGAAAGAGGATGGGGGGGGGGAGTGGGGAGGGTACGAAAGCAAAATTAAAGATAAAATGGTGTGATTTGCACTACAAGTCTATTACTTTATGGCATTTACATATAGTTTACCTCTGCAATTCCAAGATTTTTTTTTCTACCACCTTCCTATCAGTATTTGGGCTTGTATAAATATGTATAAATCTTTGTTGAGAAAAAATAGAATTCCTAGCACTGCACTGGAAAGTTTGAAGGGTGCACTTTCTTGCTTCAACTTCTTCTCTTGCTCCCATGAGATTGTCAGCATATCTGCTGGGGGTGCTCTCTCTCCCTGCTTGCCCCAACAAAGACACAGGCTTCAAGCACTTTGTGCCCCATGATCCCCAGATACTCCTCCCCTCAGTGGAACGAGAGGGGAGAGGGATCCCCGGGTCAAGGCTTGGCCATGGCTTTTTAGAGGAAGGGCCTGGCAAATGCCTGATGCAAGCGAGGAGCAGCATCCTTGTCAAACAAGTGGCTGAACAGCTCTATGAAAGCACAACGTGGACTCCAAGTATGTCATGAAGACTGTCATAGACGGTATTTACAGAGGACCCCCACACAGGTCTCTCACAGTGAGACATGATGAATAGTGACTACATGTGTGCTGCTATCAGGTGGATGTGTTGTTCTACAGAGGAAGTTTGAGCTGCGAGTGGAAAAGCCCGCCCCTAACAGCAAAGAAGAGGAAGGCTGTGAATTGGCCTGGGAATGAAAAGGAGAGAGAGAGAGAGGCTATTCAGAGCACGATTCCTTTCCTTCATTGTCTGCCCGCTTAGATTTGAATACGCTCACTCAAAGCAGACGAGAAAAATGCTTCAGACCCTCGCATTGTTGGCTTTCTCTCTCTTCTTTTCTATTTCCAATTAAATGCATTTCAAATGGAACAACTGTACAGAAAGCATTCGTGATAAGGAGGAATTCCATTGCCTTTAACCTCCTTTGTAATGGCTTTGCAATTTTTGAGCACTCTTATTATGAGAATTGCACAATCAAAACATATCTTTGAATAGAAAATGCCATACAACTTAAGTATTGCTTCATTGAAAATTAAATTGCATTTAAAATCATTTTTACTTCTCTGTGTTCCTCGTTTCTTAAGCCATTTCTTAGTGTTTCTGTTTTTTTGGGCTTTGTGTGTAACATTGTGCCTTGACAGGACCCTTGTGTCCTGAGCGGTATCACACACACTGGTCCTAAGCATGGGATGAGATCAGTCAATTAGAATTAATGTCATCTGGTCATTTACAGCTAAACACCCTCCGTACGCATTGTGTTTGCTTTGTGTGCAAAGCATCAACTGCAAAACCAATCTCATCCTCCAGACATGAATTTTTGAAGGATTTGAACGCTGTAAATAACTCCAAACCCTCTCTTACGAGGTTTACCCCTGGAGCACTTTGTAACTTATCAGGGCTGCCTTGTGCCTCCTCTAATGCTTGCATTATGCTCAAATGTAAATCGGTAAGCTGCCAGAGAGGTGGGCGGGAATCACTGAAGAAAGAATCACTGAAGGGTCTAGCCAATATTCTGATTGGGGCATAGCAAAATAAACAGTATAGTTTTGTTTTTTGTTTTTAGAAGCCAGATGTTTAGTTTTTTGTTGTTGTTTATGAACAAAAATATATCACACTATACTCCGTTATATTCACAAACAATAGCTCTTTAGTGTTACACACTTCTAGAGATTTTAGCTTAAATAATAAAAGGAGACTCCTGCTTTTGAAATATTATAATATTTGAAAAAGTTTGCAAGGCTTGTAGGTTTTCATTGTCAAAATGCCAACACTATTAAAGCGAACTCTAATATACTCTGAGTGAATGATGCCCAGGGGTCTGTTTTATATTTCTAATTTCCATCTCTAATGGTACAAGAGACTGATTAGTAATTAGGACAGACTCATTTAAATGCATGTAATGAGCATTATAGGTTTCCCATATACTGTGCACTTCATACTGATGAAAGTGGATAGCATCTTTGTCAATTTGAACGCTTGTTGACCTTTAATGGCAATTAATCTACAAAGCAGTTCTTCATGCTGTTCGTCCTTGAATTGGCTTTATAGTGTAATGAGTATATCATTGGCATCTCCCAAATAATTGACCTCAAGCGTGTTTCGCAGCATAACTATTAATCTTATTTTCCAGTGAATAATTTGATCAGTTTGCGAGAGAAGTGGGTTATGCGAGTACAAACTAGTGCAGAGGGATGTGTGGCCCCTAGATATTAATTTGGAGATGGATAGGAGTCTTAAAGAGGATTAAAACTCTATGCAGGCTAGTCATTTCATATGACTGCATACCACCCAGCCCACTGTATATACTGTCAGTCACTGCTTGGCATGGTTTAGATTTGAAATGGTGACAGTTAAAGTACAAAGATGTCCAATCCTAGACTATTTCATGGCATATTTCTTGGAGCATCCTGAAGGAAATGCAAACTGTTAGGGCCAGTCACTCCAGTGAACCGAGGCCACCAGAAACAGCAACACTGCCCCCCTGCTATTGTCCACAGACACTGCACCTCTCTCTCTCTGTCTGCACAGTAGCACTAGAATACACTGTCAGTGAATAGAAAGGAGGCATATACTATACCACAGCTACCACAAGTACTGTTAATATTTGCTGAGTGCATTTTTAAAGACCTTCTTTTTAACATTTGTGTTTTTTTCCATTCATAAAAAAAGACAAAAGTCACAACTGGAAATGTCCACATAATATCAGAAAAAAACACAACTGAAAACACAGTAGACTTTTGCAGGAGATTTAAACAGTGTTGTTTTGGAATATATACAGAGGAAGTGTGTTATAAATGTAAAAAAAAAAAAAAAAAGGAGATTAATCAGGTTGATTTCTAACAGGATAGAATAATTTTCAGTAGTGGAGAGGAATGTAGATTTCTTATAAATTAGGATTGCCAGGATTTTTTTTTTTTAAAAACACAGTTTTATCTCAATGTTACATTACTTTACAAACATTGGCTAGTTAGAAGTGTTTTGTTGATTAATTAGAGAGCTGCCATAAAAATAATGTGAGACATTATGTAATTTTTACAGGTGATCAAATGACCTATGCTATGTTTTTAAACTTATTATGAACTACAGGCAGCTTTTATTTTGAAAATCCCTATATTGTTTTATCCTATCTGTTTGTTTTATAATAATCCTGTATATGTGAGGTTCCACAACATTTACCCCGTTGTCCATTCTCCTTCATTTTTAAAAAGTTTAGTTTATGTGCATGTTCACAGTAAAATGCATTACATTTGGTACTCATTTAAAAATAAACCTAATATGAATAAGGAGGAGAAACCCAAAAAGCCTTGCGGGGGTTTCTGGAGTGGCTCCTCACTTTACACATCATTAATGAAATAACACTAAATAAAAACAAGCAAAATATGCGAATCTGGTTTTTAATCAGTTTCTCTGTTCTCTGTAAATGTAACTGAAGTGGCCTCAATGAGGAATTTTAAAAGGCCTTCTCTTATTTAGCTAGCACATATTCCTATAAAATGTATGCAGAGTGGGTTAGGTGTTAAGTGCAATATTCACAAAGCTGTCAAGAAAATGGGCATAACAAGTAGATCATTTCACAAATGAATTCTCACCTCCGTCTGTGATTCTCTTTGAAAGACTATTAGTAACAGAATGGTTTCATTTGTCCTGCTTCAAAGATGCATTATGGACTATTATGCACACCCTTATGTTGAACCTGAGAAGAGGAACGCAATATGAAAAGACAGTGAATAGATGCGATGAGTTTTATAACTACTAAGTGATATGCAAATACAAATCTGTTCTTGCCACCATTCCTTTGTTTTTGCTATTTGTCTCTTCAAAACATCCTTAGATAATATTAGAAATGTATTGACACAGTTATTCATTTACTATCCTAATTTTTCCATATATATATATAATATATTTATTTAACTAGACCCATCATCCTTTTATTAGATATATAGATATAATATTTGTCACTCACACAATCATGTGGTAGCTAATTTCTTCATGGCTCTCTGGCACCATCCTGTGTTTCAGGAGGAATAATGGATTCTGTTTATTTACACATTTTTGAAGAAGTCTGTTTTTTGGGTAAAAGAAAGAGCCAGTAAAAATAATGAAAACAAAGTATCTGAAAGAATAATTATTATTTTGTTCAGATAATGTAATAACATTATGTATATTTATGCACTGCAGTTTGATTAAGGGTCAATCAAATTATGGTCAATTCAGTGTTATTGGAATTTTGTTTTAATAAATTGCTAAATTACAAAAATGTGGTACAAAAGGTTAAAACAATTGAATTAAAAAAATACAAGCAATTGAAAAACAAACATTTTCAGATGCTACAGTATATCTTTAAATGTTACTGGTCCAGTGTTTATAAGTATACTGATAGTAAATTGTGTTTATTTACAATTCTGTTTCTGCTCTAATTTTTAGTATTAACATTATGGACTCAAATAGGGTCAAAAGTATTGTGGCTATCACTTATCTGAATGTGTGAAACATTTTGCATGAATACATTCAAATGTGTAAAAAACGTTCTGAACAAATAGATTACATTTTTGAATCTGAAAAGAGATCTGTAGCTGTGCATGACATTTTATGAACAAACGAAAAAATGCACAAATAATTTCCAATGTGTGAGTGCATAAAGAAGATTGTGCACAACGGTTTTCAGCTGGCCTACAAAACAAGTTTTTGGTAACAAAAAAGGTTTGCAGATACACATCTTTCGGTTTGTGGGTGAAAAAGGTGTGAATCTCAAGTTTTGTAGCTACAAATCAAATCTATGGGTGCAAGTCATGGATGATTTATGGCACAATTTTTTTGACCCTATATTGACGCTTTTTAAAAGATAATGCTTTCTATATTGAACACATGCTCATTAACAGAGGTACAAACAGATACTGTACATAGACAATTGCAAAAACCTGTGGATTTTTGAAAATGGAAATGACAGCTTTTTTTTTACACTTTCATTTTTATTTATCATTGTTGTAGGTCTATGGTACGACGGAGTATCAGGGCCACATTGAGGAAAAAAAATAAATCTAAGATTTCGAGAATAAAGTCATAAGTTTACGAGAAAAAAAAGTCACAGTATTATGAGAATAAAGTCATAATATTATAAAGTAGTAATTTTACGTGTTATTTTCTTTTTTTCTCGTAAAGTTATGACTTAATTCTCGTAATACTACTTTTTTTTCTCGTTAAGTTATGACCATATTCCTGTAATATTATGACTTTATTCTGGAAATCTCAAATGTTCTTTCCCTCAATGTGATCCTAATACTCCGTAGTACATTTGCACTTTGGCCCTCACTGCATTAGACTTAAATACTATAAACTTAGACTATGAACTGTGTTACCTTCATCACAATGCTCAAATGTTTTGCGGCTCCAGATAGATTATTATTTTTTTTTTTTTGTGCCTAAAATGGCTCTTTTGATAGTGAAGGTTGCTGACCCCTGGTGTAGGATGAAGATAGCAGCGTAGCGCAGAACAAGCACACCGCCAGGAGGACCCTGCAGACATCATCCGGCAAACAGAGGATGAGGTGTAGCCAGGCGTTGTGGACCAACTGGATCCCAGTACAGTGTAATCTTGGGCCGTGAACACTATGATGGTATGCTACAGGAGATTGAGCTACCCTTCTGTTTATAAGATATCTGTGGGTTGCAGCGGATCATCAGAAGACATTCATCTTTACACCAGGTAAAACAGATACCTCTTTCACACCAATGACCAGGGTCGGACTAGGGTTAAATGAGCTATGTTCGACCCTTCTTTTGTAAACTCAAACCAAGCCAGTGAACACGGGTTAATCCCTGGTCATGTGCAATTCAGATACGACCTGGGTCACAAACCGGAAGCAATGCATAACCAATTAGCTCAGGTGCTAGAAATGGGTTGGGTGGGGGGTTACAGGTCTGGAGGATTATAGAGAGAGGGGTGAGTAGTGGCATCATCAATGTGTGCTAAAATGTCACAGAATGATGCATGTTTTTGGCCACAACTGTGATTGTTTGGTTACAAGAAACGTTAAAGGAACCGTGTGTAACATTTAAGGGGATCTGTTGTCAGAAATGGAATATATAATATATATAATATTATTAAGTATTATACTCGCTTCCGTCGCCTGCCGCTTTCTCTCGTGCTTCACCACTCACTTCCCTCGTACATACACAATCTAAGCACTCTTCTATTACAACAATTGGCTCTAGAGAGGGCCATATTTTAACTGGCACAGCTTTTCTAGCCTTTACGGCACTGGTGTAGCAGCCCAGGAAACTCCCAAACCAATTGCATGCATTGTAGATCTTCTCACATGATGCTACTCAGCTCATCAAATCTGTGCATTCCGATACGCATTGCGACTCGCGTCAGTGAGTGAGATAAACGCACACACACGGGAGAGACGAGACAACAGTCAGAGAAATAAGTGGCATGCTCTAAAAAGAGACAAGTAGATAGCGATAACATAGCTTTTTATCCAGAATGGACAGATTCTTACATGTTCATTCTTCGCACGGGCAGTTCAAAAATAGTATATGTCATATGTGTCAGTGACCGTGGCAATTATTGAAAGCGGTAACGTCTTTTTTGAAGTGGAGGCTGGCATCTTCCATCACCTTTTCCGACCACAACCACCTGCTTTAGCGCTTCACTTCTTTTGCTTTCTCCAGGCTCTTTCCCAGTTCCCTGCTTCCGTCCAGATACAAAAACACACACCCCATACGCACATCTATGCTCATATGCCACACATACTCGCCCAGCAGAGTGTGTTTGTGGGAGACAGAGAGCCACAGGAGAAGCGAAACGCGAAATTCTTGTGAATTGTGTTTTCGTTACCTTAGAATGAGCCCTTTATATCTACATAGGGAGCGGGTCCTCTTCATGGAGTCCACCATGTTTCTACAGTAGCCCAGAATGAACAAACCAAAACAAACCCATTCTCACTCCCAACTACTCCCAACTATGACTTTTTTTTGACATATTATACTATGACTTTTTTTCATGAAATTTTTCAACATGCTTTACTATGACTTTTTTGGTGAAATTTTTCGACATACTATTCTATGACTTTTTTCGGCAAACTACCGGTATATGACTTTTACATTTTTTTCGAGTCATAGTATAGTATGTCAAAAAATTCCATGAAAAAAAGTCATGGTAAAACATGTTGAAAAATTCCATGAAAAAAGTCATAGTATAGTATTTCGAAAAATTTCATGGAAAAAAGTCATAGTGTAGTATGTCAAGAAAATTTCATTAAAAAAAAGTCATAGTATAGTATGTCAAAAAAGTCATGAAATAAGTAATAGTATAGTATGTTGAAAAAGAATCATGGTATAGTATGTCGAAAAATTTCATGAAAAAAAGTCATAGTATAGTGTGTCAAAAAATGTCACCAAAAAAGTTATAGTATAGTATGTCGAAAAAAAGTCATAGTATATTATGTTGAAAATAATTTAAAAAATCATAGGATAATATATCGAAAAAAAGTCATAGTATAGTATGTCGAAAAAAAGTCATAGTATAGTATGTCAAAAAAAGGCACGAAAAAAAGTCATAGTATAGCATGTCAAAAAATGTCATGAAAAAAAAGTCATGGTAAAACATGTTGAAAAATGTCATGGTATAGTATGTCAAAAAATGGCATTAAAAAAAATCATAGTATGGTATGTCAAAAAAGTAATGAAATAAGTAATAGTATAGTATGTCGAAAAAAAGTCATAGTATAGATGTTTAAAAAATTTAAAAAGGCATAGTATAGTATGTTGAAAAAAAGTCATAATATAGTATGTTGAACATTTTTTGAAAAGTCATATATATATATATATATATATATAAAAATAAAACAAATCTCCTCAAAACCATGAAAAACGATATACACAAGAGAAAAAAACAGTGACACCTGGTGGGCCAGGTAAACAGGTGCGTGGGGTGACTAAACCTAAACAAGACAACGAAAATTATAACATTCAACCAAAGAACACAAAATAAACACTTACCTGCAGAAGACAACAATCCATTCATTGCCTTTCGGTCTCTCTTTCTGCACCTCAGCTCCTAAACATGCACAATGACAGGCCTTACACCAGGTAAATGGTGTAAATGGTCACATGACACAGGGCGGCTACCTGTAATACAAATGAAATGGCGCCTAAAAAGTGAAATGAAATCATCCACAAAACGTATGTTTTAACTGTCAGAACGACACAAAACTGCTGCGTAGCGTGATTGTGTTAACAGTAAACAATATGCATTAAAATATACAACATAAACCGGTTCAATTACCAAAGAAAACAACTAAATAGCAGGGCGACAGCATGTCTCCACACACCTTAACCTCAACAGCGCAAACGCCAAGGGCCAAACAGGTGCTACGGAAACCTAGGAGGTACATAACAGGTGATGTGCAGCGACGTCATTAACCGATGATAAACTTGAAAAAGAGAGTATTTCTCTTCTATTTTTTTCGAGGTATTTATACAAGATTGTTCCGGATTGATGTAGCCAACTTTCTACAAAAGAAGTGAATGTTGAAATAAACATGTTTAATGTAATGCTATATTTGAGTCATAAGATTGAAAATAACATACTGTATATCATACAATTAGTTATTATTTTTGGACAATTTCGTATTCATAAGAAAACATGGTCTAGTCAACTTTCCTGCATTTTATTAATGAATTCAAACAATATAGCATCATCTTACCCAATGTTAAAAACAAAAAAGACCTTTAAATTATTAAATTAATATACTACTATGTATATAATATTAACTCTGGCATGATGAAATGTAAATGTAATTATTTTTGTTATGTCTTCTTTTTTTTCAATTGTTTATGTATCAATGAGCAGGTGTTCAATAAAGAAAGCATTAATAAATAAAATACTCACACACTGAATCGATAATGATAAAATTCACGAATACAATGGAAATAAAAATGCATTTTTTATTATGTCACACATAGACTGTATGATTTGTACTCACAGATTTGAGCTGTAAACTTGAGTTGAATTTTGTGCTTTTTTTTTTTACCCACAAACAGATAGATGTGTTTCATGCAAACATTTTTTATTATAACTTCTTCATGCATTCACACATTGGAAATGATTGTGCAAATCTTTATCATTTGTTCACAAATCATGCACAGCTACAGATCTCCTGTTGGATTAAAAAATTAAATCACATTATACATTCACACATTTGAATGTATTCATACAACATGTTATCACACATAATATGATAATACACAGCTGCAATATTTTTGATTCCATACTCATTCATATCTATGCATATTCACTTGTATTTTTTCACATCCCTAAATTACTTTGCTAAACCTTTAAGCAGGTATGTATTTTTTCAGTTGATAACATTTGATTTGATCTTTTCTTTAATTGGTTTAATTGATAACGCTTTGCATGCAAAACATCACATTTTCCTTAACATGACAAGCCATGACTGTGATGAAAAGTCATTGGGGAATTCATTAGAGTCATATACACCCTGGGCCTGATCATTCTTTCTCGTGTCACGTACACGCGGGTAGACTTTTTTTTTTTTATTGGCATAAATATGAAATAATTTCTCTGGAGAAATTCCTTCGGCCTCTTCCAGGAATTCTGCTCACTAATCCTGTTGTGTGCAGTGAACCTCACACGGCCTGTTGTGTAAAAGCCTCAGCGGTCACACATGAGTTTTCTCATGAGGCCATGTTTATGTCTGCTCTATGTACAGAATCATGTTTATCTGATACTTTAAAGGTATATTGGACATGGACACTGTCACTTTTTCAGTAATATAATGACCTAAAAAGAAGATTTAATGTGAATTTAGATTCAAACCCTGGGATTTGTTTTATTATAACAAAGCTCAACTGTTATTTCCATGCATATTCAGTGAAATCATATGCTGATATATAGGATGTTATATAGGATGTAAACAGGCAAACTGACTCTATGGAGATGCTTGGCAAACAGTGCATTTACAGTATATGACTGAAGTATTGCAGTACAGATGAGCTTTATCAGTTATGAAAGGACTCCAGGAAATGATAACAGGGAAGGGATGGTGATAGGACAACTGTTTATGTATCTCTTAATCTTATAGCTCATCAATTTATAGCATAACAACAGTAAAATACTTTGAAAAACACTCCGTAACTTTCTCTTTGGTGTGGTGGACTACTGACTCCCCGTAACTGCACTTAAGCTCTCAGCAGTCACATGCAGACCAGAGGAATGCATCAGGAGTGTAGAGTCAAAGAGAAAAAGCATCAGGAGTTTCTCCCGTTATAAAGCTTCTTTGATTAATGAGGAGCTCCTGCTTCTGAACAAAGGCTGCTGAAAAGGAAACTCCAGCTGAACCATATTTATATCAGAAGGTCAGTAAGAAACAAATCATTCACCAAGATCATCCTCAAACAACACAGAGCAATTGATTATCATCATTTTAGTCACAAGTACAACCTCATGGAAGACCAAGCATGAGTGTGTGTGTTGTGGTGGATTTGACCTTTATGGCTTAAGAGTTAAAAACAAACATAATCAGATGATTTCATTCATTTGGGTGCAAAAGCTACGATAAAACAAAAACATGCACAAAGAAAATACAAAATACAGACATAGAAATAATAATACAACAGATTAGGGCTGCCCCTTCTTAGTCGATTAAGATTTCTTTAGACGATTAGTCGTTTTTTTAGGCTTTTTTCATGCTGAATGACTTATTTCCAAAAATCTTAAGAGCACATCTCTGATAAACACAAGATTTAAAGTGATGCTTTTGTGCGATTCTTTGTGGAGGAACTCAGTTTTACAGATCTGTCGATTAAATCAACTAATCGATTAGTCGTCAAAATCGTTATTAGAATGAAAATCGTGTTTTTCAATTAAGAATATCTTTGGTCGTGGACAGTCCTACAAAAGAGACAATCCACAAAAAATGTGTTTACCTCCCTAAATTCAGTTTCAAACCTTTATCGATGTCGTGAATGAGACACTCGGTCACATGAAATCCAGTCATGTATCCTCAGAATCCCCCACTCAATTCTTTGAAGAGCTCTTTGACGCAGTTAGATTCAGTTTTCTACCAAATCATGAACAGAGGAGGAATATTCTGCCTCTAGGGCATTTTGGTGGTTCAGACTCTTTCAAAGAAACTAAACTTTGATCATAACCTTGTGCTAACCATCTCTAAAGGGCACTGTGAACACTACATCTGCTTTAACATGTTGTTGAAGTTGCATGCACTGTAATACAGGTGTCAGTACTGAATGATTTTTTTTTTTTTAATTCTGCGCTGCAGTACTTTGAAACAAAAAGCTATTTGGTGTCAAAATAAGCAACAAATTTCCAATAATTTCTTGGTTTGTATAGCCTTCATTTGTGTGATTGTTTATAGTTTGTTTCTGTGAACTACACAGACAGTATTAAAAATTCACAAGATTGATTTATTCTCTCAAGTCTCAAGATACATGTGGAGGGTTGTGAGACGATTAATGAGGTAGGAAAGAAGAAAAAACAAAGTTGTGATACTCAAAATTCATATGATCTTTTTTGTAAATATTGGATTTTTTTTACCTCTTTGGTCCTTAAACTGTTATTTAAAGAATACAGTTGAGAGGTTCAGAAGGGAAAAATCTCTTTAGGCCCAACTAGACACTTTCTTAAGGGTCACTAGCCCAAAAGGTTGGAACCAGTGGTTTAATCTTGTGTGTTTTATACATTTATGTGTTTTTAATGTAAAATCTCAATTGGAATAGTAACTATAGCTGCCAGATGAATGGACTGGAGTAATAAGTACAACATTTCACTTTGAAAGGTAGTGGCGTAGAAGTATAATGTTGCATCAAATGGGAATACTGTAGTAAAGTACAAGTGCATCAAAATTGTACTTACAGTACTTGAGTAAATGTACTTTTCACCACTGCATATATCAGTATGATAGTGAGTGAAAGATAAAAACATGATGCTAGGAAAAAGTCCTACAATTCCTACAGTTGCTCTTTCCCCACCTCACATGCACTGCACATGGTATCAGCTGTGACCTGGGGTGAAAAGTTGAATGAATGGAACAAAAAGGCACTAAACAAGCTCCCAAGAAATTTGACAATTTCTTTATGGCTGGATTAAAGTGATTAATCCTCCATCAAAATTTACATAACAGATTTACAGTAGGGGCTCTGGCTCCTAAGCTGATTTTTCCAGACAGTTTTTTTTTCCAATTATGATGGCTGAGAATGACTCAACAAATCAAATAATTTGTTTTGAGACAAAGTTTCTATTTCAAATTTGCTATTAGAATTTCATTTATTTTGTATTTGACCAATGTTCGCACAAGTGGCTGTACCATCTGCTCTGTTTGAGGCAAATCTGACTGTTTCTTATCATTTTTCTGATTTACTTAAATGTAAAAAACATACAAATTTAGTATTTTGGAACAAAGCGGCCATACAACACTTTATGGTTCCTTAAGGCAGTTCCTTGGTATTCATTCAGATCTTAGTCCACCTCACAGCTCTGCTGTCAGGTGATGATCACAAGACCGAAGGCTTAATCCTCCTCAGCTCTACAAAAGCAAGAACAGAAATTAGAGGCTTTCTTAATGTGCATGTAACCAACTGGAACACTACATGATTTGGCTTTAAGTGTTGTTTCCACTATCACTGAATCTAAATTGAAGATCCACAACTGGGGACCGTAGCAGACTGAGATTCCACACTCTTCTGGGGGAACTAATTGGCTGCATTACTGCAGAAAGTTGATGTACAAACTGATTCGTCACTGCTGACTGGAGGAAACAAACAGGTGAAACATGATGAACGCTCTGGGTTTTGGTCTTCTTTGTTTGTTCCTTTGGCCTGAGTCTGCAGAGGCTCAGTTTCCCCGAGTGTGCTGCACAGTCGAGGGGATCGTGTCCAAGCAGTGCTGCCCCGCCATGGGCTCAGATCCTGCCAACGTGTGCGGCTCTCTGTCGGGGAGAGGAAGCTGCTCGGCCGTTCGAGTCGACAGCAAGCCCTGGGGAGGACCGTACAGGCTGAGAAATGTTGACGACAGAGAGAGGTGGCCGACCAAATTCTTCAATCAGACTTGCAGATGTACTGGTGAGTCATGCACACGTTTATTAAACTGGCTCATGCTGAACCTGGAACATCATCAATATGATTTGACACGTTCAGTTTGCTCTCTGTGTTGCAGGTAACTTTGCAGGGTATGACTGTGGTCAGTGCAAATTTGGCTGGACCGGACCAAGCTGTGACCTGAGGAAAGCCCCCGTCGTACGGAAGGACATCCACTCCCTGACCCCCGAAGAGCTCCAGGAGTTCCTCAATGTCCTGCAGCTGGCTAAGACCACCACGCACCCAGACTACGTCATTGCCACCCAGCACTGGCTGGGACTCCTGGGACCAAATGGAACCGATCCCCAGTTCGCCAACGTCTCCATCTACGACTTCTTTGTGTGGCAACATTACTACTCTGTCCGAGACACTCTTCTGGGTAAATGAGCAGGGTCACATTTTCCCGACTGAAAACTCTTGCAACTGGTTGGTTTATGTGGTTGACTTAATTAGGAAATTGATGGGAATATCATGATAACAAAAAAATAGAAATATATTATTATTATATCATATAATTTATTAAAACTGGCTATGGTGACCCTATTAAAGATTGTTCCAGGCATTTCAAAATAATATGACTTAATATGATCTGTAGACCTAATCCATATTTTTTTTTCTTAACCACATACATTTGACGTATATTCAGATTTATAATTGTGGAGTTTAACCAAAAAATTCTAACTCTACTTTTTTTTTTATTCTTAATCTATCATAATTAAAAAAATACACACCTGTGTTACTGTGTTTCTCAACATTATTGAAGCAATACAACTTTGAACAGCATCAGAAAACATTAATAATATAGATTGGTATTAAAAAACAATTAATTTAAGAGGGACAGTAGATCGTGATTTTTTTTTTTTATTACTGTGACTTTAATGATATAAATTCCTCGTGAGAAATCAAAAGTAATTAGTTTACTCATACATAGATTAAACAGGATCCACATTTATTTGACATATAATGTGATGTGCACATTATTGCCTTGTGATCACATCAAATACTTTGTTTCCCTGTAGGTCCCGGTCGTCCGTTCAAAGCCATTGATTTCTCCCACAAAGGACCAGCATTCATCACCTGGCACAGGTATCACCTCCTCAGCTTGGAGAGAGAGTTACAGGTACGTGTAATCCTCTGAAAACATGTTATTAAACACATTGTTTTTTGGCATCGTGACTGGATGGGATCAGCAACACTACGAGGGTTTATCAGTTGGGAATATACAAGTCGACTTTTGTCACTGAGAACATTAATAATCCTCATTTGAGGCGCTCAGCTTTTCATTGTCTTAAGCAAATAGTATTGGGCTATTATTAAATTGCAATCATTGGTACATCAGTGTCTGATACCTTGGAGGTTCTTTCCAGACCACAGCTACATAAAAACCTTTATCCATCCAGTTTGTCAATCAATAACATTTTGGTGAATAGATTCTTAAAAGTAATAAGACATTCTTGCATTGAATGGTTGAAGGTTAACGCTCCACCCATAAGGAGCAGAAAACCTTCCTAAAATAAATTTCCTTTGTATCACATACAGTACAAGAGTTTTTTTTAATGTCACATACTGTCCTTCCATGAGGATATTTCAAATTTTTGAATGAATGGAGAAGATTTTTAAGATGCAGAGAATTGGTCAAAAATTTGATAAATGGAGGCGAGAGAGAGGAAGGCTCAGGGATGACGAGACATAGATATACACTCACCGGCCACTTTATTAGGTACACCTTGCTAGTACCGATGGTCTTCTGCTGCTGTAGCCCATCTGCTTCAAGGTTGGACGTGTTGTGCATTCAGAGATGGTATTCTGCATACCTTGGTTGTAACGAGTGGTTATTTGAGTTACTGTTGCCTTTCTATCATCTCGAACCACTCTGCCCATTCTCCTCTGACCTCTGACATCAACAAGGCATTTTCGTCCACACAACTGCCGCTCACTGGATATTTTCTCTTTTTCGGACCATTCTCTGTAAACCCTAGAGATGGTTGTGCGTAAAAATCCCAGTAGATTAGCAGTTTTTGAAATACTCAGACCAGCCCGTCTGGCACCAACAACCATGCCACGTTCAAAGTCACTTAAATCCCCTTTCTTCCCCATTCTGATGCTCGGTTTGAACTTCAGCAAGTCGTCTTCACCACGTCTAGATGCCTACATGCATTGAGTTGCTGCCATGTGATTGGCTGATTAGCTATTTGTGTTAACAAGCAATTGAACAAGTGTGCCTAATAAAGTGGCCGGTGAGTGTATATATCCTAGACTGGATCCACATTTAGGAAGTCACAGTTAGCAATAAGGGCTCGTATATTGGCCGTCAAAAGTCCATGTTGATGCCTAAAATTAACATTTTTAATATTAATGTAAACTAATATAATAAAATTGTCCATTACCTGCAGAGATTGACCGGCAATGAGAACTTTGGGATCCCTTACTGGAACTTTGCCACGGGGCAAAGTGAGTGTGATGTGTGTACCGACGCTATGCTGGGGGGCCGAAACCCAGACAACCCGTCCCTCATCAGCAACCAGTCCAGATTCTCCAGATGGGGGGTGGTGTGTGACAGGTATAGGCACAAATCACTGATGAGAGGAAACGGATATTAATGCATGTTTTGATTGGTAGAAATCACATATTTTAATATTTCAGTTATTTTATTCATTTCCAGTTTGGACGAGTACAATCGCTTGGTGACTCTTTGTAATGGCACCAATGAGGGTTCCATTCAGAGGGGGATAATGGAGGGAGGTAACCGGTCTCTGCCCACCATGACCGACGTCAGAAGCTGTCTTGGAATCCGAGACTTCGACAGCCCTCCATACTTCACCAACTCTTCCTTTAGTTTCAGGTAAAACTCGACTGTTTAGCATCAATAATAATTTGAAAATGCATACTTGCTATTTCTTTGAAAAACTACTGTTTAACAGACTTTGCGACCAACAGGAATGCTCTCGAAGGGTACGACAAACCAGATGGAGAACTGGACGAATCGGTCAATAACCTCCACAACCTCGTCCACTCCATGCTCAACGGAACCAGCGCTTTGTCTCACTCTGCAGCCAACGACCCCATCTTTCTGGTCAGAGTCGGATTTCATGCTTTACTCTGAAATGACACAGTAAAGTTGCTGTCATTAAAATCACCATGTTTTTCCCGGTTGTTTGTTTCGCAGGTGCTCCACGCTTTCACTGATGCCATTTTTGACGAGTGGATGAGAAGGTTCATTCCATCCAACGCAACCTTCCCAGACGAGATGGCCCCCATTGGTCACAACAGGCACTACAACATGGTTCCCTTCTTCCCTCCGATCACCAACGAGGAGATATATGTCTCATCTGAGCAGCTGGGATATTCCTATGCCATTGCCCTGGATGGTGAGCAAGTGTTAAAATAATAAGCTTACAGATTTAGGTCCATTTTAGGACGAGGGGAGAACATTTCTCTTTGTTTGAGAACATTAAAAGTAAAGTTAGGCTTTCCCGACTCATTTATAAAAAAAAAAAAACAGAGGGAAAAAGAGAGATCGTGTGAACGAGCTGAGAGGGTGAGCGTTAGAAGAGACAGACAGCGCGGCGATGCCGTGAATGAAAGAAAATAAAGTTATTTTCTGATTGTTTTGACGGCAGTTACGATCTAAAGCAAAAATAACCGTCAAACACCTGACAGATGATTTACTGTGGAGACAGACGTTCCTCCTCTACATTTCATTCATTACATCCAACATGCATCAGTAAATACTATGCAGCAGTAAATATCGTCGCAGTGAGATAAAACCTAACGTTTATATTTTTCACTGTGTATTTTAGATGAATCAGGTGGACACACTGAACTGCACGCTGCAGAGTGTGTTTACCGCTGTGACCACCAGCAGCCCTCGTCCCATGTCACGTTGCTGTTTCATTTGTCAGTGGACTAATTTGCCTAATCTTTGCAGGTCTTTAGACTGCTATTGAAACACAGACAACAATGGGCTGAAGGAACCTTTACTTCATTGAAAAGTAGTTCCCGGGGCTAAAATTACCAGGAACTCCTTGCCAGAAAGCAGGCTTATTAGTTTAAACTTATTAACTTCCACCTGACCTCAGATTTAGACTACAAGACTATAGAATAATCTCTGAAGTTTGTTGAGCTCTTGATTGACAAACAAAAAAGTTGATTTTTGTCAATATATATGAGAAAGCTGACAAAGTAGAGCAGAAACTCAACTCTTGTGAATGCATTACATTATGGTGCAAAATAATCATCCTGCGTTTCTATTATTATTTTTTTAGCTTGAGAAAACATGCTTGCTAATGGCATTGCCCTTTTGGGTATAGGTCAGTGTTGTTAAATTGCCATAGATGTTTTTTGTTTAGTTGCAAACTACAGTAAAGGCTATAAAGTTAGTTTTGAAGTCAGAAGTATCAGATAATAGTTAAGCAATGTTATCATTGATGTCAATTCAATGCCTAATCAAACCTATCAAATCCCCATTTTAAACATCTTATTTGAACATAATGACTGACATTTCCATTTTCTGCTGCTAAAAAGTATCATATATGACTTACTCCACTTGTGCTTCATCTTTACAGCAGATGGCGGGCCGGCTGTGTTTGTGCTGGGCTCCACTCTGGGGGGAGTCTTCATCGGTCTCCTGGCGCTTCTCCTTATCTTTGTGCTCTACCTGCGTCAACGGAGAAACAGAAGCTTTGAACCCCTGATAAAAGCAGACTTCACAAATAGAAAGTACACAGAGGAAGCCTAGATTCCCCCTGTTGTTCTGAAATGCACTTCAGTACTTATACATACCCGAGAGAGATGGAGCAGCCAATCGACAATGTCCTGTAGGCCCTACTGTGATGCAAGAGGAAAATATTAATCCTGTACGTTAAGTACACTTGTACTTTTTAGATATTAAATCAAATTTCATATAAGAACAAATATGAGAATCATGTAATATCAATTGACAAATAAGATTAAAAACTTCCCAAGACCAATCAAAATGAATGTATACTTTAACTGGTTTAGTGAGCTTATGTACATTTTACAATTTCTTTAACAGCCACCACAAATACAAATCTATTGGAATGTTTTTAATAAATATTTATTCTCAAGAACAGTAACAAAACACAAATGCAATCATCTTAATTGCACTGGAAAACAATAAGGCATATTTGCTCAACTAGTTCTTCGCCCCTCTTAGTTTGAAATTAGATTCAAACTCCGACCAAACTTCCCCTCATTAGGATTTGACTCCATACAGAAATGCATTGATTGTAAAAAATGTTGACTTATAGCGTTTTCCTGCTAATTATGTTTTTCAGATAATTTGTCTGACCAGACCTCCATTTTCAATATTTTATTGGAAAAATATTACCATTAAAAGTTCAATGATACAAAACATAAAAAGGGCATCCTGTAAGATCATAATAAAGAATCCTTTTAAATGACACATTGGACATATTTTCCTCTATATTTCTGTTCTTGCAATGTGGATGCAAACGCTGACTTAAATGCAATAAAGAAAAGCTCAACAAATATTCACTGATATACTGCGGAGGGCATAACACTGCTTAATTCCTTGGATATGTAAGCTTAGCTGGCCTGCTGGTTATGGAGCTGACGGGCTCTTAGAGAACAGTGGACGTACATACAGGCTGGTTTTGTCCGCCCCCCTCAGCAGTGCCAGGCCTCTCACATTCTCTGTAAGTACGCTCTACTGAGGAGCTTCACTGAAGCATTCAGGCCTGTCCGGTCTCCACAGATTCTCATTTCACAGGTGACTGTGGTCGGCTTCTAGCCTGTCTGTGCTGCAGACATAACCATTCAAGCTTTACAGATAAATTTAGGGGCCCTTTCTTTGCATTTCCAGTAACCACTGTGTGCTGCTTCTTCTCTTAATAATTCCCTCACCTTTTAAATAACTGTGTTAATACATTTGTAGGAATAAAACACTTAACTTTTTTACTACTGTCTGACAGTATTTCAGTTTTGTAGCTTTTTATGCACATTTTGGTGGCTATTTTATCCAAACTGTGAAAGCAGTTACAGGATAAGCTTTGGATATTCAATCACATTATGCAAAAGTGGCACCGTTTTTCTGTTCCTGTATATGCAAATCCAGAATTTCTGGAAACACCTAAAAATGTGTAATACTTGCAGACTATTCTGTTGATGCAGAAGAAAACATTATAGGCCCAGATTACTGTAAATGAATATAGAGATTACAGAAGCAGCAGACTTCCACCTGTGATGGTGATTCTGTATCGAGTGGGAGTGCTTTCCATACTGCAATGTCCATTTACACATATGCAGAACAAGGTCATGATTTTCCATTACCGTGCCTTTATAAGGCATTATAATATCAGCAGAGTATGTTTAAGAGCATTTTATATATCTTGTATAAATGGTTGATTTGTGTATCTCTTTCTTGAGTGGCTTTGCTTGCAGGTCACTGATGCTACAGTATAAAGTGGTTAGATGGAGGTTGACACTTGGTGACTACTCACTTAACGGAGACATGAACCCCTACAGAGAAAAACTAACTGAAATATATTATTGATTAATCATTATATATTAGTAAGGATTAGAAATTGTTAAGCCCTCTCTGACATTACCAGGACAAGCACCCCACAACACTACAGAACCAGCATCACTACAGTATAATGGCATTACTGTATATTGGTTTTAATAATTGCTCCATATTAATTTTGTCCAGGTTGTATCCTCCTGAAGCAAAGCTTGAGAAACCAGCATGATATGATGATAATAAATGTGTTGCAAGGCAAATGAGTATATAAAAATTGTTAATCTTATCCCTTTTAACAAAATGTGAGCTTTAGCACAAGACGACTGTTGTACAGAGCAGATCCATGACCAACCCATGATATACTTAACCTACAAACTTGCCAAACGTCACTGTTGAAATGACTGTGAAACATAACACGATTCAGTGGCTGCATCTGATCTAAAAAACAAACACGGATTTGTGACGACTTTGATGAATATTCAATCGCTTCTCATCAAAAATCAATAATTGGCACACGATTTAATGGCAATGGAACGAGGATTCAATTTCAAATTTGAGGTGGAAACCACATGTTCCTGAATTTTCTGTCATTATCCTTTTTCAAAATATAATGTTAAACATATATTAAACTTATTGTGCCTCTTTTAGGTGCATCAAATAACCACATTCTCAACATTTTTCAACACACAAACAATTTTTTGCATTAAAAAAATCAAAACAATCAAAGTGCGTGTTATATTTTTCCACATGGAGTCCTACATTAATACCTGCCATATGTGCAAGAAATCTCTGAAGCAGAGTTTGTTGGGTCGGCATCAGTGTTAGATGGTGAAGTGATGCCATAAAATGTCAAGTCTAAGGATGGCACTGCACGATCTTTGGGAAAGTGGGAAATCATGATGCATGACTGCTCTTTTTCAGAGCAGACTCCTCTAGCCTCCAGGCTGGCAGCCTGAATACTGTCTGCTTGACTGTAGCTCCATCTGCCTGAATACAAAAACTGCAAAAAAAACCAAAAACCCTGCTGTCCATGTTTAGCTGGTTCCTCCAGCATTATCTCCATTGTCGGTGGAGTGCCAGGGCTGAGAGGGCCAGAATGGTTGGCAGGGCTACAGAGGGTGCACGGAGCGGGGCAGAGTCATCCACAGGCCCGCTCCGGTCGGCTTCCACTACCGGGGCTTCGGTGGCAACACCGTCCATGTCTGTGGGGCAGACCTCTGTGCAGCCGCTGCCACTGCCTGAGCCGCTGCCTTCATCGCCTGCAACACCATAACAAAATAAAAGCCAGACTGAGCACATTAGTCAACAATTCAACCAGATTTTACAGTCCTAAACTGTTGCCTTAAAGCTACAGTATGCAACTTTTTTACATTCAAGTTAAAGGAACAGTGTGAAAAACTTAAGGGGGATCTATTAGCAGAAATGAAATATAATATTCATCCATTTCATTAGTGTATAATAACCTGAAACTAAGAATCGTTGTGTTATTGTTAGCTAAGAATGAGCCCTTCATATCTACATAGGGAGCAGGTCCTCTTCACTGAGTCCAATATGTTGCTCCGTCGTGTTTCTACAGCAGCCCAGAACGGACAAACAAATTCTGGCTCTTGCAAGAATCTTTTGAGTATCTACGTTACCCGAAGGCAACCGTATTTCTCCGTAAAGATTGTGAAACTGTGGTAACGTGAGCCGCAGAGTGCAAAACCGTGGTACCGCCAGCCGCCGCCTGACTTCCGTTGCTCCTAAAGTAGTGTTATTATGGTAAGGATGGCCTCTGAGGGAGGCTAATGGCGTTACCACGGTTTTGCACTCGGCGGCTCACGTTACTGCAATCTTGGAAAGGGAGGAGTGAGCGGAGGGGTACTCAGTTGGTTGCAATCTGCAACCACACCACTAGATGCCGCCAAATCCTACACGCTGTACCGTTAAAGCTGCAATATAAAGCATTTGCTTATATTAATGGTGGATCAAATGACTACGTGTACTGTATGTGAAAGGTGTCAGAAAATGATCACCCGAGTCTTCAGATCCCTTCAGCACAATGCAGCATTTTATTGTCTTTCAGCTCATTGTTTTGGCTTTTCTGTTTTGGTTCACTCATCGGCGTTGTTTTCAGACGCAGTTCTGATAAACCCACTGTACACTATCCGCCCAGCACCAAGTGGAAGGCAGACAAAGTCGGCGACTAACTGGTGAACGTAGTGGAGTGTTCAGTTTGATATTTCTCTCAAGAGGTGGTGGAGGCCCAAAACAGAGCTAAAAGGAAAGTCAATAGCGGACTCAATACTAATACCTCTCTCTATCTGTTGGATTTGTTTGCCAACAAGATCAACATATCGACTTCAAAAGCTGATAATACAGTATGTCAGTGTTTTGTTTACAGCTTGTTTCCGCTGAAACTGTTAATGGAGGTTCAGCAATAAAATGTTGTATATAATACTGTACCAGTCTGTATGTGTTTGTGACTCTGTGCTCTCTATAAATCCCAATATGACTGAACTAAATCCTGTTCTCTGATGGATGGGCTTTTTTGGAGTGAATTTAAATGAAGGAGAATACTGAACACCCAATACGCTGCCTCCATAACTGTCTTCATCAGCTTTTCAGACACCTTGATGAAGACTGGACTGGACTTATTGGCACTGTATTTTTTTACACACTGCCTGTGTTAGTTATTTGCTCCTTCAGTGCCTCTTGTGGCTTTACTGATGTTGATTACCTCCGCCTCAAGGTTAGACAGTATTTCAAAGCAGACAGCTTATCAAGATGAGTGACAGGTTGGAGAATCAACCAGGGCGGAGAGGACAAGACTAAAAATACATTTCATGCCTTAAGACAAAAAAGTAGCATGTTGTCACAAGTGTGTGTGTGTGTGCATGGGAAATTGCTTACTTGAGTCTTGAAAGTAGATATCATTGCCGTTGTAGGCATTTTTCAACTTGTTGGTCATCACCCTCAGAGCCATGATCTGCTGGCGGATGAAGGTGTCTGGGCGGGTGATGTCTACACCCACCTCAGGGTTATTCACCTGGTTGGTCAGGCCATCCTTTTGAACTTCAGGGAAGTATCTTTTAGGTTAAAAATACAAAAAATAAAATCAACTTTGTGTTATTTTTGACAAGAAGATTGGCTAATCTATGGGTCTAACTCTCATACAGCGCGCTAGAATAGCTCTTTGAGGTTATAACAGTGTTGGCAAAAATTTGACCTAATCATGTTTGACCTAATCATGCGGGGTAACGTGTGGATATATTTGTGAGATATTTCCCCAGGCGAAACATGTCAGCTGCCTGCATTCCTGTCTGATAAATAAGCAGCAGGCCATCATGTGAGGCCATTCCACAAATCGTCTCACACAACAGCATTTGTTTCCCCATAAGCCCAGGTCACTCTGGGTAATATTCACCTCTGAAATCGCAGCGAACATTTGATGTCCGCCGGTGATATTCTTTTCTTCTTCGTCACAGAAAATAGCAGCAAGCTTCCACATCCAATACCAATATACAGGCTTAAATGATCAGCTTTAAGGGGTTATTCAAATAATTTAAAATATGAATGCTGAACATCTTTTGATCATACAGTTGATGGTATGAATAAAAGTAGCGCGAATCAATTAAACTGTGACCTCAGCCATGGCTGCGGGCATTTGGAGCGCTCGTGCAAATATTTTCCTTGAAAATGAAATTATCAGGCATGCTGGTTTCACATTTTAAAGAAGAATGGAAACACAATTCCATAAAATAACACAGAGAAAAAAGCAAAAAAGCATTTTAAAAAAGCAAATTATAATATATAGTAAAGGGTGAATCCAAACCGGAGTTATCAACCATTATTTAAGAGACCACTTCCTATTTGTTTAGTTGACGGATAACGAGTCAAAATATGCCAAGCTTTTGCACAGCAGAGTTTAAATCAGGGGAAGTAAATAATCTGTTTTAATTCTAGGATTAGACTGATTAACATTAGTCGAGTTGAACAGACTTTGGACTTCTAAGTAACCTTTTGTATTAGCCTGCATCAGCCCCGGGCCTCAGTGCACCTACCTGCCCTTGGTGTGTCCATTCCAGCACTCCTCATCACTGGCATTTCCAGCGGTCACTTTGTCCTCCATGCACGTTGCCTCGGGCAGGCTGGACCAAAATTTCTTTGACAGCTTCAGTTTCTCTTTTATGTCAACAACCTAAGCAAAGACAGGCATCGTTACATGGGAGGGAAAAAATCCTATATAAACAAATCAAGTCTGTGTTCCAAGAGTGCAGTTGCAGCTGAAAATGATGCATCTATATATACTGAAATATAAAAAAGGGTAATGTTTCATTTTACAGGTCTGCAAATTTTACTTTTTAATTTAAAAAAAATACTTTATTATAAACATTATTTAATAATTATATTCCCAATAGCTGGTAATTTATTTAGTACATTACCACGAAAAGAATAGAAAGTTAATTGCTTTATTTTCATGTCTGCTGATATATAGATAATAATAAATAATAATACATTTCTTAAAAAACTCCCTGAATAACTACATGAGTTACCAGGTTACATTTGTGTAGACAATAAGTTACACAATGGTGAGATTTGTGCCCGATCAGAAGTGTCTTCTATTAGTTTTGGTTTTCCACCAGCCGCTTCTCAAGCCTAAGGGCTCTATTTGAACCGTTATATGCTATTTTAGCATATAATTATTAAATAATATTTATAATAAAGTAATTTTCGTTACATTTTGAGGTAAATATTTGGGGTAATTTGGCAGTAATTCCAAAGAAATTTCAAATAGATTACTTTCTAATTATCACCTAATTACCATGGAATTTGTGGACCTGGAAAATTAAGTGTTACCAAAAAAAGAAACATTAATTGGACATTTGTACACAATTTCTTTAATAATACATTATTTATCCCAAGCAATAAAAAAGATAGCACAGTGTGACCAATGCCTTTTCTTTTCAAAGTTGATGACAACCCTCCTACACACCCCCACTCCTTTATAAATGCTGTAGCCCTCAAAGCATTACAACAATACTCCTAATTACCATATATCCTTGTAAAAGCATCTGAGAGAAAAATACAGACACTGAAAGATACCCTTGAAGTTTTGGATATAACAAATGGTAGGTATAAATCTAGCATTTGTGTCCCCTAACTGAGCTTTTTTTTAAAAACTCACATGATACATCTCATTTGTAAACTCATTATAAAACTGCCCCACCGTCACTTATTACCACATCTTATCAAAGGGATTACAAATCTTGGGATTTAACCCTGAGACATCTCAACTCTCTGACTCCCCAAAAAATGATTTGGGTTTAATTTTCCTTCCACGTTGACTATCGAATGTTTGCATCATGAAAAGTAAGACCATGCAGGCTCGCAGCAATAATTTCAGCTTGAATGTCAGACTTAAATGCTCCTTTGCATCCCGGCCATGTGACACAGTCAGATATCGTTTCCTGACTTGAGCCTGTTGAACTCCAATCTTTCATCAAACACAGAATTTGACATATTTCACTGGAGCTGAGGGAAAGCCTGATAGCAGCAGGTTGGCCCCATTATCTTTTTCCGTCTGACTTGCTGCTGGCTTACGTGAAATTGTAGTGAACCTGAGCAGAACATGAAAGGTGCTGTACTGACTGTGTGACGCTGCTGTAGGCCCCGACTCTGCTTTTGATGTGTTAATCCTGTCACACTGATGCCAAAGCACTTCAGCAGCTCTGATGCTGCCCAGAGGGTCAAGGCTGCACTCAATGCAAGAGATTGACTGGCAATGTTTGACTAAACCTCGCACATTAAGTTTAGTTTAACAAGTGAGAGATTCACAGTTTTTCTCGGGATCTGCTGGCAGAACGCGACCTGTAAAAAAGTGTGAATTAAACTGGGAATGACAAACTCACCTTTAGGTAACGGAAATATTTAATTAGCATCTTCACTAAACATGGTACTGCCATGTTTCATGTGGCTGGAAATAGATAAAAAGTTGACTTATTTAATGAGCTGCGATGACTAACAATGTCTTAATTACATTTCATAATTTTCAGTATTGACACATAAGCTGTACTCATCCGTTATAAAGAGTGACTGAACATTGAATGTTTCCTATTTCAACCACAACAAACACATAGTCAGTGAGCAGTTATATAAAACTCCCTATTGAGATGAAGAACTGAAAGAAATCCACTGGGAACCAACTAAAAGTACGTGATGAACCTAAAATATATCTGATGCTTAAAGGAGAAAATGTTTCAAAAGAGGAGGAAAGGTTGAGTCTTTTCACACAATAATAAATATGCCTCTGGGAAAAGTCTGCCTCTCACTTCATTGCGCATTGCCCATGAATAAATAATACGACTGCAACAAGCGGCCCTGGCCATGTAACCAGCTGCAGTGCACACTAGATGGCACTATGTCTTTAGGAAATGGAGAGACTCGATGTGAAAGCAACCAGAAAGAAAATACAGAGAAAGTGAGAAGAAAACATTTCAAATTTAAACCTATTACATTTACTAATGATGTTTCTTTCACATCGAAAAACGTCACATTCACATTAATCTCCATGTGGTCTAACATCAAGACTGCACTTGCCATGGAAACAGATGAAATTAGAAAGACTAAGGAAAGACTTGCGTACACAGAAATCTTCAGTATCAACAGGAAAATCAGGTTCACATTATCATCCACGTATGGTGATGGTATGTGAGGAAAGAGGGAGGATGTGCGAATGGAGCGGAGATCATCATTATAATCAGCTCGCCTAACTGACAGGGTTGATATTCTCATTAAAAATAACAATGAGGATCATAGAAAAAACACCTCCCGTTCGCCTCGCTTCAGGATATTAGGATGTATTTGTGTTCAGTGACATCCTAACAGATGACTATTATCACAAAGTGAGATAGCTATTTCAATCCATGATGACAGTCAAGGGTTATTAGTGTGCGATACCTGTGGCTCTGTAATAAGGGTTGACAGGGCAGCTGATAGAAAGATTAACTCACTGGATGTGAAAGCCATGATCATTTACATTATAATTGTTTTAATGAGCTTGTATACGTTAGTACAATATGAAAACATTGCCAACATATGCATCTTATTGTATTAGAAGTGCTGGGAAAATACTTCCATATGCATCAACTGTACAGAGGTTTTTCACTGAATGCACTCTTCCACTGATGAAGAATGATGTTTTTAATATGTAATATTGCCCCACACTAAGATGAATGAAAGAATGAATCTATTATTTTCTTGATTAATCGATCGAAAATGGTGAAACATGTTGATCAGTGCTTCCCAAAGTCCAAGATGACGTCCTCAAATGTCTTGTTTTGTCTGCAACTCAATGATATTCAGTTTACTGTCATAAAGGAGTAAAGAAGCCAGAAAATATTCACATTTAAGAAGCTGGAATCAGAGAATTTAGCCTTTTGTTTCTTAAAAAATTGGTCAAACCAGATAATCGATTATCAAAATAGTTGGCGATAAAGTTGTTAACTAATCGATTAATCGTCGCGTAATGAAAACACAACAATTCTTATTTTCAGGTGATTATACACTAAAGAAAACATACTTATTAATATCATATTCCATTTCTGCCAATTGATCCCCTTAAATGTTACACACTGCTCCTTTAAACAGATTGCAAGTAGTGTGTTATAAACCATTTATTAAATTGTATATACTGCTTATAAATGCTAAATAGAGGGACTTACTGTAAAGTATTATAATGCAAGTGTTGCAGAAAAAAAAACTCCAGACGTTTTGAGTTTCACAGTGGATAGAATTAGATCATTGATTTTATCCCCAATCTAACTTATCACACTTGTTATCTTTTCTTTTATATAACCCAATTAATTTCTTTTATTATCTCTTTTTACAAAATCTTGTAATTACATTGTAATAGCACTATCACATTATGTGAAGTCACAGCTTAAATGATGTGTCAGTTTCTATCTTATACTGTTTTACACTAAAGTAAAGAACAGAAAAAATTAATATGTTTTCCACTTTGCCAAGGTCTTTGCGAGGCGGGCTCGTCCTACAGGGCTTTACATGGCCTTGCTCTTTTTCTGTTTTATGCATCACATCATATCTATATTCTACATTTCTTAAAGGCATGACACATGATAAACTGTATGTTCCCTGCAATTTTGTGAAAATGCACGCTTTGGGATGTCTTAGTAAACTAAATGTGATTGAATATTCTGCTTCACATTAAGAACTATGAAGGTACAGTAGTAGTATATTTAGAACGTCAAAGGTAACTGGATTTACTATTTTAGTATTGACAATTTTACTAAATTTGAATTCAAAACAGAATGTTTCGGTGGAAAATTTAGATATTTGTCTCACACTTTGCACAATACACTGATAAACCTTTGGAAAATAACTTTTAAAAGGACACGTCTGGTATTATTCTATATTTCTCAGTCAACAAATTCCATCAAAAGGACAAAATTAACACGGCTTTAGTCTCTCTTTCAATACGTTCTGCCTTCCCGACGCCATCTGTGGGACTCACAGTGCTTTTGTTGGGGACTATTTTCAGTAGCGGATTAATACACATTTGGTGCCGGTGAGTATTTACAGTAGCATGACGGTGTATGTGGGATTGACTCAAAAGTAGGAAAAGGAACATGTCACCCAGTGCGGCTAATTGATGCGTTTTAATAGTTTGTAGACAACAACGCAGCTCTATGGCACAGAGGAATACGGTGAGATTTACAGTATCAGGCTCTCGCTACAGAGATAATCAAAGGATTAATTCATTGTTAGTTTATGTCTTTTCATGAGACTTAACAATAACAATGCCAACAATACAAAATCCCACCAGACTTATCCTTTAAAAGTACTTGTGTTTAGCTAAAACAAGGACAGATTCGTGACTAAGCATCAATTTAAACCTTGAGGATGAAAAGCTGCAGCAAGGTGTAGTTTCGCCCGCTCTTCCTCCTCAGCCATATTTTTTCTCCTTCACCCTCCGTCGCTCTGCTTCCTGTCATGAACCATATATTACTTCACGCTGTTTCTCTCTCTCTCAGCCCCCTCACTATGGTCTCCTCTCTCTTTGGTCTTTCTCTCTGTTACCACAGTCCAAAGTGAAAGTGAAGGTTTCATGGCTAGCTGACCCGTGATCTTAGACCAGACTCCTATTCTAAAAAGCTTTGTAAAAAAAGAAGAAGCCCCCGGTCTTTCTTTTTCAACTGTGATATAACAGTGTATGCTCAGTAGCATCTGTCCTCTCCCATCTTTTCTCCTCGAGTACCACAATGGAAATGAGCTGTAGAGCATGATCGTAATTAGTTTTTCTGCCACTTAATATATGATTAATTTTTTTAATGAATGTTAATTCAATCATAAATGTAATCAAATCAATCATCTGTAATTTCCTTCTCTCTCTGTTCCTGTTCTGTCTCCTCATAAGAAAACAGGAAGTTTACCAAACAGCCAAACGTTAAAGCAGCAGTCGCTATAACAGTCGCTATATCCTGACAGTAGAGCATGAGACAGGTAATCAAAAAACAAAATCATGTGTCTCTGTGTCCTCCGGTGCTCCTAATGGCATGTGCAAGATCTCACAGACCGGAGGAAAACAACCAATCAGAGCAGAGCTGGAGTCTGCTGTCTCTGAGCAGCTGTCAGTCACTCGCAAACTCCGATGAAATGGTCAAACTAGGCAGCGCTGATCAAATGTGAATCAATATTCTGTATCTGTAATGCCTGTATCTAGCCTCAAATGACCTGCAATTGGCCAAAGTCTCCCATCACGGGCTAGACTTTTTAAAGCCTGAAAATAGAGCCGTTAGGAGGTGCGGAAGTCTAGTTTTCTCTCAGAGCACTTGAATTACAATACTTGCAGGTTTAATACAGAGGAATAATCCAGCAGTAAACAGCACTGAAAAGTAGCCCATAATGTATTACAGCTCACACAGCTTAGTATGCCGTGATCCAAACATAGCATCACCTTTGCTTTTTTCTCCCACCACAAATAAAATCCAGCCAAACATACTAGATATACAGTACAATGTTTACCCGCTGTAAAAAAGTAATTGGCTAGCTTGAATGGACAAACACGAGGAAATGTTGACAGAGAATAATCATTTCCAAAAACAACAGTATGAGTCAATGAGATAATGGCGTTAGCAGGCTTAAAGTCTGTGTTTACAGATACTCCAAGTATTTCTTGCAATATTTATCACCGGTCTTGTTGTTGTGCAGGCGCACACAGGCAGGTCATGGATTTTTCTGCTAGAACTGGTCGGCAGCCGTGCGCCACCTTCCAGCTCAGCACAGACATGCGAGCGAACTGCGCTTTGACCAGTGGTTTTCAGATGCCCTTGCCTATTCTCAGATCAAAAGCTGACGTGTCACTGGCTTTGAAGCTACAGTCACACTCCTGGCGATGGCACAATGTCAGCGGCCTAAGCTCTTATCTGGCCGTGGGATGATGCCCAGACATGCTATCTGCCTTTCAAAAAAAGAATAGAAATATGTGGCCAGACTATCTCTCTAACTTTTAGTCTCAAAACACATCACGCTCTCAGTGCTGCCAAAGCTGACCTACAGTGTTCTGCTGGCTGTTCTGTCAGCTGGTAAATCTCCCTTTCTCTCACTCACAAAAAGACTATCAGGCATTCTGTTTCACCCTAGGATCACCTCTATGTTGTAAAATTAACAATTAGTCCTGTTTCACGCGACTGTCTGGGGATGTCGTCGCAGCTTGACAAAGAGCATATCCCTCTGCTGCAAGTCTGAGCTAAATTAGTGCATGTTCAATCTAATCATAGACTCGGCAGCAGGTCTCACCACGAAACCACAAGGGGCAGACAACTCCTCGATCAACTTATTTTCCCTGGCAACTGCTCCTCCTGTCTGCGTTAAAATAGTTTTTTCATTTGATACGAATGCAGTATTCTTCCTGCAGCTCAATTACAGAGGTCAGGGAGTCGGTTGAGCTCATACCGAGACCTTGGCCGTGCCATGAGTCTCTCCCTGACCAGTGACCACTTTGGGGACAGCCCGAAGAGTTTCTCACAAAGAGGAAGGCCGCGGTAAGAATAACTCTGCCTCTTCATCACATTCTTGATCAAGTTATATTGTTGACTGAGCCAATCCTAAAAACTAATACACCCGGTGCACTATGTGGTCATGCAGCCAACAGATCGACTGCCACAGTGTCGAGTATCAGGGTGCTGACGCCCTGTGGGTGCATGTCCCCAGACACGGCTATTTAATCTGGTGTCTAACACGTCATAAAGTCCCCCTCATTGGTTCAGGTCTACCCATAAACAGCAGATTCTCTCAACCAAGACCTGCCATCTGGACTCTACAGTACTTTTAGCACATAAAAAAATCGGTAGAGTAGAAATAATATTGGCTAGCCCAAAGCATACCAAGTAAATGACCTCTGTGATAATGTTTAGAGTAGCAGTTGGCCCCCCTTTTGTCAGGTCTCGTTGTGTCCTTGTCTGGAAACATTCACTTCGAAGGTGACTGGCAGTGTTGCTCAGAGCAGGTAACTACCAGAGTGCATATAGATGTGGGCTGTTTTCATCAAATCAATACCCATCAACAGAGGGCAAAAGCAAATATGTTTCCCCTCTGTGACTTCACAATAGATGAGACTAGAAAGACATCGCCCAGCTGTTTGTCTTGCACCGCTCACACAGATGGGAGTGGTACACCAAAGCAAATCATGGTTAGAAAACAGCACAACCACTTGCAAACTAAAAATGTGGTTGGATATGACAGTGCAGCGGTGGTTTCCTCGCTCCGCTGCCGGCCTACACTCCATGTGTTCATGACAAACCCTTTTTTAGCATCATTCTGTGGGCCATTGCCCTTTTTTCATCTCTCAGCTGGAGCCGCCCTCCTTGTTTCCCTTGATTACAGCTGATTATGTCTTCGCATAAATCTGACAAAGCAGAATGCCGCGACATGATTTAACACGGACATCTCGACGATGCCACGGCCTCGGCAGTGCGTATATCTTTCTTATATCTCCCGGTGACAGCGCTGTCAGTGACAGCGCTGTGATATTGTTATTATGCTGCTTCCTGGGAGCGGATACTTGACATAAAGTGAAATTCTATTGTTATTCAAAACTGGCCATTATTCTGCATTTGTTTTGATTTTGCAGCCCGGGTTTTGAACAGTAGCGGAAATGCTGTGAGATCCATTTTAATGGTATATCTGACAGAAACTGTCACTGAAGAGAGGATATTATAGAGGCAATAAACAAAACTAATGAATATGTATCGCCTATCAGTTAAGATTTAAAAACTCCTGCCTTAAACAATACTGTACAGTGTGTTGATGTACTGTAATTGCACGAGTACATTATATTGTATTTGCTGCCATCTTGTCAAATTTGGTTTTGATTCCATACTTTGGTGACAGAAAGCTGAATACTGAATTTAATCGCTCAGTTCTGTGACGCCCTGGAGGCATCACTTTATTTTCAACAGCCTTCATAACTGTTGTAGGAGAAACAATTCATCATGCCTTTAATTTAATGTGACGGTAAATCTCTGTGTACCTTGAAAAAAAAAAAAAAAAAAAAGATAATGCTGGTTCCAAAAATAGCAGAAGCTGTGTTGTTACAAGAGACGCATAATTACAAACCAACGACGTTGGTCTCTTTAGGCTAATTTAATCAGGTTTGATCAGAAATAATCCACAAAAATACATCACTTTTAAAAAAAAGCACCCCAAAACGAATAATGCAGCTCTCCTTTATAATTGTAGGGACATCTGTGGTCACCAAGTGGTTAAAATGATTCAATACTTAACTGTATTTTTGGCCATATTTCACACATGATCAGGTCTTTCCTCTTATAAAGGAGAAATTGCTGCATGCTATTGTAGCTCATGTAATATTTACATACTGTCAATGTACAGTAGGACACACTCAGTGGCCCATTTTACATATTGCCTCAAACCATTTGCTCAGTCCCAAGGTAGCTACACAGTTGAGCAATATGGTGTATCATGGTGAACAAAATTTATCACACAGTGATCCCACAGTGAGAAAAAAATGACAGAATATTGATGAAACAGTGGTGAGTTTGCGCTTGTGATTCGCCCAAGGCCACGACAGGAGAAGTTCGAAAAGGGAGATGATTAAAGGGAAGCTATGTGGAGAACAGAGCAATCATCGGCTGGTCTGCTCCCTCCCTGCTGCCCTTGTTCCCCAGAGAGGCAGGCAGCCTAGAGTGTAATGGGGCCAATGTGCCTCATTAATGTATTGACAGATATGAAAAGTAGCAGAGCCTTTATGGCACCAGCATTAGTCGCTGAGAAAGAGGGAGGCGATGTATGGAACGATATTAATAAAAATCACCTCAGCTTTTTTTTTGTGAAAAAATTATAGTCTTGGCATTATGACTGTTGACTTGGTCTCTGATGTTACCTTAAGAAGGGATGCATTGTAAAATACACGAGTTGTAATGATTACTGTAATGATGATGGGATATGATGAAAAAGGGAAAAACTGAACCATTTTAGCTAGATTATTATGAAATGATTATTTTCAGTATGGGCAAATTAACTCTTGAACCTCCTTTCTCTATTTAATCATATTTAATAAACCATGTTATTACACGGCTTTGTTGAATACTCGATTCTGATTGGTCAATCACAGCATTCTACAGTCTGTTATTTCTTTATAGAAGACCGTTGCTGTGAATAACAGACCGTTGCTATGGGCGCAGTTCTGATGTTGGACTCTGGAGCACTGTTATTGTGTAAAATTATTGGTTTCTTAGGTAAGTAACCGTGTAATAAGTGGGATAGTGTACAACGAGTCGGTCATTGTTGTGAAATAAATCCCGACTGCAACTGCAAAAATGTCCAGAGCAGTGCAATCAAACTTCAGCATTCGGTTGTCTTCAACGCCAACTTAGACCCCATTTACAGTTGTCATTTCAAGTGTCTTACATCCCTCTGGATAACATCCAGATGCGATTTAATACACTTTCATTAACCCTTAAACTAGGGCTGATTAATCGCAAATTAATCACGCAATTCTTTATTGTTTATTGTACTGTTCAAAATGTACCTTAAAGGGAGATTTGTCAAGTATTTAATACTCTTATCAACATGGGAGTGGGCAAATATATTTTCTTTATGCAAATATATGTTTATATTTATTACTGGAAATCAATTAACAACACGAAACAATGGCAAATATTGTCCAGAAACCCTAACAGGTACTGCATTTAGCATTAAAAATATGCTCAAATCATAACATGGCAAACTCAAGCCCAACAGGCAGCAACAGCTGCCAGTGTGTCAGTGTGCTGACTTGACTATGACTTGCCCCAAACTGCATGTGATTATCATAAAGTGGGCATGTCTGTAAAGGGGGGACTCTTGGAAACCCATAGAACCCATTTTCATTCACATATCTTGAGGTCAGAGGTCAAGGGACCCCTTTGAAAATGGCCATGCCAGTTTTTCCTCGCTAAAATTTAGTGCAAGCTTGCTACAACCTAAAATTCACAAGTTGCGTTAATGAGTTACAGAAATTAGTGGTGTTAAAACAAATTTGCATTAAGGTGTTATGATCACGTTAACTTTGACAGCCCTAACTTAAACACAAATGCATAACTCTGATCACAAATGTGATTGCATCTGTCTTGGTTTTTCCTGTGGGTAGATGTAAGTTTACAATCTAGAGGGTGTGTCATCTGTGGCTTTTCTCCTGGCTTGCTTGAGATTGCAGGAGGAGACAGCTTTAGATGAGCTTTCAACTTGTTGGGCATATTAAAATTGAGGTATAAATGTACATGGGATATTAGAAGCAGCTTCGATATTACACAGATTCAACAGTCTTGACTTCTAACAAAACTGTTCAGTGTTTTTAATGCTTTGTTTTAAATGTGATGCCGTTCTAATTTCTTAAAACTTTTAAATCCAAACCTCTCAGTGTTATGAAATTTTCCTTTGAACAAAAAAAGATTCTCAGAGCACTCTGAGTGCTTTAATAGAAAGCCTTTAATGATGCATCGCTGACACCTACACATTTTCAGCAAAAACATTAATCAAAGAGTGTTAAATGAATTTAACACTTCAGAAGCACGTCAATGAATTTCACTGACTACATTTACATGCACACTAATATTCCACTATTATTCTGAATAAAACAATACTCCGAATGGAGCATTTTCCGATTAAGACATGTGGGATATGCCGATATTATTCGGGTTTTAGGAGCATTCTTTGGACATGTATGCAGTGCATTCGGAATATGCTTCTAAATCGGGTTTTTTTAAGTCAGTTTGCGACACACAGCATCTTGCCTGTTTAAATTCAGCTCTGTGCGTTATATACAAACCAACAAGCCGACAGTCAGAAGGAGAAACACACCTACTTTTAAACATTATGAAAAACGTGGATATCAACAGGTTTTTGGATATGCGCAAAAATCGCAATGCCGACCTTTTCAAGAAGGTGGTTGAAGGAATGAAAGAGGGAGGCTATGTTTGCACAATCAAACAAGTCCACCACTGGTTACGTTAACCGGAGTGTGCATGGCTGCATGTAAACGGGAATATTAGTGGAATATTCATTGTCAATAGCCATGTAAACAGCTTGGTAGGAATATTGTATTTTCGGAAAGGCAAAAAACAGAATATTTTGTGTGTCATTGAGGATGGAAACCAGGTGGCAAATGTACTTCCTCTATCAGCAACAGACTCCAGTTTGGTTTCCTTTTGTTTCCATTTTGACCAGTTTCTTATAATTCCGTCCCTATTTTTATGGTTGGTGGCTGCTTGTGAATTTCACATAGTAATTGCTACTCAAATGCGCACAAATATAATCAACTTAAAACAATTTAAATCAGATCGGTTTGCAGAATAACTTCTTTGATTCTTTGAAACAGTAGTGCAGACATACGTTAAATGGCTGTGTTTGATTGGCCATTCCTCTCTTGGCATACAATTATGTGATCAATCACGTGATTGCTTGTGAGTTACTCCTAAAAGTGGACTGGGACTGGGTTTGTTTGACAAATGTTTCTCATTTTTCACTTTTGGTGTAGAACGTTTTTCTCCAAAGCTGACTCCAAAGAGCTTTCTTAAATGTACTTCACAGAACTTTGATAAATCACTTTGTGATACAGACCCCAGTTCTCCCTTTTTGAAGTTTACTTTCAACCACCTTGGACTATAGGCTTTGGAAATGGTGAAAGGTGGTAAGGGTAAAGTGTGAGCATTAGAAATGGTTTCAGAAGTGTTAACTTTAGTTTCACACATGCCTGCATGAAATATGTCTGGATTTGTCTCAGAGAATAAATCAATATGATGAAATTTTAATACCAGTGACTTCTTATTGCTTCTATAACTCTTATATTTTTTCTAATATATTTAAGAGGCCTATGAATTAGGTTTGCACTAGCAAGGCCACAGCTTTCAAATTCTACCCGTCTCCTTGACAACATTACTTGTGTTGTGAGTGACAGTATTCTATGATGGTTGCACCTCTGGCTTAATACAGTATGTGTGATGTCTTTATCAGTACCAAAGCTATAAAGCTTTGGTATACCCTGTATGGCTGTAACCCCAGTTCCATGAGAGTCTGATTGAGATGTTTGCATTATTTAATTATGCCCTTCCACCTGACACAAAGTGATGGCTGGGTAATGAGGGAGCGCTCTGCTTTCTATCCATCTGCATGCACAGCTCCTTTTTCTTTCTCTCAGGAGCTGAGAGTTTTTTCACTCATGCAATCAGAGAACCATGCTCACGGCCACAACCGTCTCTGCTTTTTGTTACATTTATGAAGTGTCATACATTTATGAGCAGAAACATGAGGTGGAATTCATGTGCTATGGTGGAGGTTGTGATTTATGGTGTCTGTGATTACTGGTCACCTTCAGTGGATTTTAATATAGTAGAGAGCCCAGAGGTCCACTCAAAAACTAAGTGTGCAGTCTTGATTGTACAACCGTACGCCCTTTAGTGTTCATGAAGAGGGACTCATCTGCATGGTAACACACCCACACAAACTGGCCCTTTTCAAAACCCTTATCTAGATTCAATAAGATTGAATGCTTTTTGGCTGGACTGCAGAGGGTCGGCCCTACAAATACAAAAGTCTGTCACTGAGTGACTGATTGAGTGATGAAGTTACACGATTGGTCGGCCGAGTGTCAGAGTTTCCTCATTGGCCGTTGCCCTTACAAAATGAAAAGGTGGAGAACAGTCCTAAATGCAAATGAGCCCGTCCAGTGTGACGCGTCCGACTCACGGAACTTGGGCCAAGCTGCCAAACTAGGCGATCTAGTTCTAAAATGAAACGAGATTCAGCAGAGGCATAGCCTATTTCCTGCTTAAAATGTTTTCAGAAGTAGATTTTGGAGGATTGTTTAGACGGAATAACAGAAAGTTTACGAGCAGGCCGCCTTGTTGTTTCCTGTTTGAAACGGCAAGCAGAAAACCAGGAACCAATCAGGTGCATTCCACAATAGGGTACGTCAACAGCTTGAAAGACCAGCTGAGTGGAGTAGCGCATCACCCTGGTGTCCTTGCCGGACCTGGTGGACATGCACTGCTGGATTTAACATTATACACATGACCACTGACAATTTAGCCACAAATTCACAGACTGACCATACACGGTCCAGCCATATACTCGGTTTTGACCGAGTCTTGTTCATTGAATGTCCTGCTCCACACTGAAAGCTGTCCAGTGCAATGGCAGTCTGATCTGTTGGTCACTGAACAGCTCCACTGGAGCAGCTGGTTGTTATTAGGGCTGTCAACAAATATTATAAATGCAAATATATATTTGAATATTAAAAAACAGATATTAGAATATGAAAATGAATGTTCATTTGTGGGAAAAAAGCACTGAAAATTCAGCAACAACTGTAATGATGGCAGAAAACTCGACTGCAGAGAGAGAGACACCGTGTCCTAACAGCAAGCGTTACGGTACGTCAGAGACGTACGTTAAGTGGTTATGGCGATGTAATTGGGTGAGTAGTACTTGCTGTCTTCCGACGTTTGTACTTTTAGTGATATTTACTGGAAATGATTTACAATATAGCCAACAGCAAGTAGGAAACTTTCAAGCAAACTCCTGATGATTTCCCTCCAGCCAGCAGCCACATGATTTAGGTTTTTGTAGTGAAACGAGGAACAGAGCGTCCAACAAAATTTCAGCTCAAAACGCCACGCTGCGCAGTGCTGTGTCGCTCGTGTTTTTTGCTCTTCACTCAGTGCAAGGTCGGGCAACTTGCAGAGGCAGCAGGTCAAATATCTGCACAAAAAGAGAGCAAGGAACGCCGTTCACTGTTTCTAGGCAACAACAACAGTTGCAACAGTTCTCATTGGCTGCGCTTTGAAAGGTCAGCAGCAACCAAAATCAAAGTTGAAATAATTTGAACTTTGAGCGCAGCGCTCTGCGGCAATTTCGAGCGGTGCGCCACGCCAAGGGTAGCGCTTCCGCCTTGTAGGACGGCACCGCTCTCCAGGTAGGAAAACAATGGCACAGCCAGCGTAGAGTAATTTTACCACTTATTATGTGTAGAAGGCTTTACAATGGCAGCAAGAAAAATAGTAAAATATTGTATTTCTTTGACGATGAAGTTAAGGAATAACACTTAATTTTGGTCTGGTAATTGGTAGATGAAGTATTCAGATCCTTTCCTTTCACAAGGTAAAAGTAAAAAAATCAGAATATATAAATACTCCATTACAAGTAAAAGTATGGTATCTCTCATGCTTAGACATAGTGGCTGAACTGCAGAAAATTAATTATATAACGATGTTTATTCAAATTTTTTGAGTAGTTTGTGATGGTGGGACAGAAATTAGTTTTTAGAGTAGACTCTTTGAGGGGAAAAAAACAAACTGATATTTGATTTTCTGCTGAGAATGAAAACTGTCCAGACAGCTCCAATGGAGCTCAGGACTCATCCACAGAATGGCCACTATGTTTCAAGTTATTATTATAAAAAATGCGCTGAATGCTAAAAATCCAGGGTCCCCACAGTCGGTATTTTCCCCGGGAAACACGGCAGCAGATTTTAGCGAGAAATCCCGGGAAATCCCACAATCTCAACTCCTGGCATCCAACCCATCCCACATCAGCTCCACCCGAGCGCCCCCTCTGCTTCCCTAACTGGCGACGAGCAGCAAACCTAACATCAACTTTTAAAATGTCCCTGTGAAACCGTGTGGGTGATGGTAAATATAAGTAGATAATGCTTCAGCATGTCGGCTGTTTTAAAGACACTAATGTGAGTGCTTGAAAAAGAGAGCATACAGTACTATCACGGCTGTGTGGGAACAAACAACGCAGATGCACATACAGCGTGCCAGTGCCTTTATGAATCTGCCTATTGTGAAATTTAGAGTGTCTGCAGGTGGTGCAACGCCACAGATTTACACCACCTGCAGACCAGAACAATAGGAACAGAGTATCATTCTTAGAAATGAAAGCTACTGACCTTGTGCATAATAACCTATCGTACAGTCACTAACCACTAACCTTTTAGATTCATGTTTGTTTTCCACATTTCTCTGGTAATAAATAAATAAGAATTCAGACCCCTGAAGGGGTGATTTACGTTTAATAGTATATGTGGTAGTCAAATATTTACATTGAGTGTCAGCACCTCGCCGAGTGCATTCTTTAATTTACGGTCGAACAATGCCTGGCTGAACTATCATGCCACATATGCACTTCCGAGACTATTTATTTTTGTGCGGTCTTAGAAAAAGTACGAGTTATGTTAGAATCTGTGGAATCTACATAATTGCATGTCTTGGGTAAGAGTCAGTAGATACAACAACGAAAGGAAAGGAGCTGTGGATAGGCCCACTTTGCTTCCATTAAGCTGTATCCAAAACAAGAATGTTTCAGTGGCTTGACATGGTCCTGGACAGCAGAAATATAATGCCAGGGTCAAGATTTTGGGAAAGGAGTGGTTGTGCTCTTTTTTCCTGACAACTGACTTCACAAACCGCCCACGGATGTTTTACTCAGTGTTTCCTACTGAACGCAGCAAAGAATGAGAGAGGAAAAAAAAGATTGTGTGCATGAATATTCAGTTTTACTTAATGTTATACACAGTTACCCATGTACTAAGTGTATGGATGAATAATTTATCCTAACATGAAAGTGAGCAGAGACGGTTTCTACACACCATAGATTCAGTATGCAGCTTGATAGACTGTTCAATCCAGTCAGATCACTCCCACCTAGCTGAAAAACTACCTTTTTGCACCTTTTATTCTACACTCTTCACACACTTACTCCCGATCAGAGTCATGGAAGGCTGGAACCAAAGCAAGGGAAAACCCTGGACAGATCACTGGTCTCTCACAATGCTAACAAACACAGACAGACAATAACAGCAGTATTGACCTGCATGGCATGGTTGTAAGACACCGGAGTGCCCAGACAGAGAGAGAAAAAAGCAAATATGTGGAAAACCGAGATTAAAGTGCAAAACTTTCTTGCTGTAAGGCAGCAATTCTAAACATTGATCCACCGTACTGCCACCTTTTCTTACTGAGAGGGCTAGCCAAGAGGACAGGAGTGATTGTCTCTTTCGGACTTAAACCGACTATACTGAAATGCACATTGGCACGATTAGACATACAGCAGACCTGAGGGTATAACACACAACAAACTGTCCTTGATCTAATGTCACAGTAAGAGGTGGCTTTTGGTTATTTATTTAAGTCCAACTCCACTCAAAAATACATTTAGCTCACTTGGATGTTTGACCTTCACTGTGCAGAATGATGTACAGTATGTGCAGAGTCGGACATTAGAAGGCTGTTTTCAAATTCATCTGCTAAAAAGAGGGAAAGAACTCTGCTCACCTTAGAGGTGCTCTATACGATATCCATTAATATGGCAGCAAAAAACTATTAGCTATGTAAATATATAGAGGAGTAATGTCACTCTCCCTCTGTGTGTGTTGTAATCCAAGCGTCTTTGTGCTTTGTTTAGGCTCTCAAACGTCAGTCACAGCTGATAACGCCGTCCTGACCGACGGCGCCATTGCGGAAGCGTAGCACCCACTCTCCAGTTCCCTTTCAGGTAAACACTGTTAGCTCCGTCGGCAACATTGCTGTTGTTTTCACTGTTAGCGATGAGCCGCCGGCTCAGCCGTCGCCATGTAGAGAGTTGTGCGGAGGCAATAGAAATGCTCACAATCTCGCATTTAGCACATTTAAATCTGAGTTTAGTATGAGCATGATTTGTGACATTACAACTTTCCAGCAGGTACCAGTTTCAAAAAGGAGTGAGAAGTTCAACCACTGTTTTATTTGAATAATTATCAGAGGCCTGGTGAAGTAAAACTATGCAGTATTTCACAAGAAAAAAAAGCAAAGCTTTAAAGATCATAATCTTAAACTGTAAAAATAAACACACAATTTTCTTTTTATCTTGTTAATCCTAATTTGACCCCTCTTATTTATTTTGTGACCACAGGTTGGGAACCACTGCGAGTGTCTCGCACTTTCCATGAAGACTATTTCCAAAAATATTCTGTAACATGTTTTTTTCTGTTTCAAGCAGCAGTCGGGAATTGCTGTGGCAAGTTTAGACTAACCTTGGGGTGTATGCCGAATGTATGCTGGATAGCCACCGTTGATTGTTGACTTTGGTTTCCAAAAATGTTTACTTTCGACAGCAATACAAAAAATGTTTGACAGGGTGAGACAGGCAGGGAGAGGAAGAAAAGAGAGTGGCAAGGGTAAATTATATCTGCACAGCACAGATGAAAGGGGAGCTATAATTTGTTAACAATTATAGAATCGTCAAGCTTCTATGATATTTGTGTGCACAGAAAAACAAAAATATCATCTTTGAATGTTGAGAAGCAGGTGAAAATTGGATTTAAAGCTAGGGTTGGCAATGTTGAGAAACTAGCAAGAGTACGCTAGATTTAAATAAAATGATCCAAACAAAAAACCCAGCCCAGTGTTGCAACTCTTCCAATGAGCACTAGCAAGTCCCTTAATCTAGTGGGAAAACCACCAAGTCGGCAACACAGACAGTCCGTCCCTTCAGGCCTCCCTCCAAAGGCAATTCCCCACAATTATCATCAAGAGCGTAAACGTATCATAATGAACGTAAACAACGAATATGGCTAATGTTAGTACTCACAGCTGCCAATCTAGCAGCATGTGGAAGACTCTGGTGACGTGCAATGAGTGCACGGATAGAGCGTGCGCAGGGAGGTAGGCCGTCCATGGGTTTATTAAAGTCCTGCGACAGCAACACCGCATTCAAAGTTGGCCACACCTCCACAGCTCAAGAGCCGAGAGGGAGAGACAGAGCAGCGGTGGTCGAGTGAGCTATAAAGTGACTGAAGAGAGAGAGCGGCGTTAGTGAGAACAAAGCAGCGGATCAGAGAAATAAAACGTAATTTTCTGATTGTTTCCTGGCGGTTATGTTCTAAAACACACAACTAACTCCGCACAACTTTGCATAAATGCGGGAAGGTGCTAATTGCCGGATTTTTAATGTCTGCAGGCTTCCTGTCTGCTGGCTGTGGCTCAGCGCTGCTCTCGTCAGACAACAGACAAACACCGATCATAGCTGCACTCCCAGCACAGAGAGGAGCAGGGGGATCACTGGAACACATGCACATAACACAACCCGTTATCATCCGTCAAATACGGCCGCTTTGTATGTGGACACTTGTGCCTCGGTATCAGAAGCCGTGGGGCTGGACAAAGTGGCAGCATTTGACCATCTGAATTGGCTGCACACCCCGGGCGCTGTTATTGGCTTGGGGTTACACACCCACATGCGGCACAAAGCTACTTTGCTGACGCCCAGAAGCGTCCACAGTAAAGCAAAATAAGAGGAAAGGAGAAAATACAGGGTCTCTGCAGAAACGTGGGTCATAAGTGATGATTGAGAGGGATTATTTTTGTACCCGTCAATACATTGTTTTTTAGTTAATTCTTGCATGTTATACCTTTAAAAAAATGCTAACATTTTTGATGAGAATCAGATTTGGAAACATTTGTTTTGCAAAAATGGACAATTATAGCACTTAATCAATAATCAGAAACTCAATAGTATTTTTTTCTTATTTTCTGGAAAGTACTAGCTGCAAGACGACCTTGTGTAATGTGAACTGAGAACAGATTTATTCTTGTACCAGTAAAAAAAAAAGAAAGTGGGGAAAACTAGTCTAAATCAATCTTGTACTTTTAAAAATGTCAAGAAGTTCAGGTGTTTTTCAGGGAAATTCTGTAAAAACTCAACGAGTCTTAGACAAACAATATAAATTAACTGACCTAGCATTAATGAAGAGAGCTTTCTGAATCCATCAAGGATGTTGGAGCTGGCAATTGATGACTTGGGTTTCATTTATTAATAATCCGGGAAGAGTGTGTACATGAATAACCTTGTAGTTGCTGTTGATGTCTAAATCATTTAAAAAAGAAAAGTAGTATCTTCTGAAATCTATGTAAAAAGTGGGTCCAATGCCATTAAAGGACATAAAGTTATGTATCAAAGGATTCCTTTATGACTAATATTGTTCCCTACAGGCTCTTTCTGCAGTCTGGCCTTGTTTGTGTCTCGCTCTTATTGTTTATAGTGCCACACTGATAAAATGCGAACCGTGTACCACACAAGGGAGACAAAAAAGGACCAATAAAACTACACTAAATTGAACTGCACCAAACTTGTTACAAATGTCAAATTAAAAGCTCCACCTCTTATCTATAATGCGCCTCTGAGCCTGACAGTCTGTTTTGCCTTTATCCCCTCTTTGGACATTCAAATCTCCATTTCTCTCAGAGCTTTGAGGGCGTGTGCTCTGACAGAATGTCAGGCAATTAAACAGTCATGGCTCATTGAGCTGGAGGTGGGCCCGCTCCTCCAAGCTTCTCTATAGGCAACAGAAGAAATGAACGCAGGCTCTCTCTTCCATCCCTCGCACATTCTTTGACTCACAAACTTAGCGGTAAATCCACACAAGAAGTTCTTATCAAAAGACACCTTAAACAATTGTCAACTTTCACAAGGCTGAGTAGTGTCACTGTCACAGGTAATTATCTAGTGCCAGAATGGCAATGTGTGGGACAACAAAGACGTGCTCTCACAGGGAATCCAGTCATGTCCCCGCTGCAAGATAAACACATAAATGCTGTCACATTAATGATGGCACGAGGCGCCGAGGCAGCTACATGAGACTAACACCTTCACACCTATTCTACACCACAGAGGCATGGAAAAGACAACAGGCAGCAGGTTCAATTAAGACACACACTGACAGAAAGCTTCAGGTAAAAACAAGTCACTATTCTTTATCCTATTTTTTTGTGATATTTCTGTACCAGCTGGTCAAAACCTGCATTTAAGCTACTGTATTTTGTTCATGCTGGATATGAAAAGAGAGTCGAGAACCGTGGCGAAACTTTCGGACCACAGCTGTTACAAACTGACACTTCGTTCAATACCCGAACCTTTCGAAAAGTTTACTAACAACCTATTGGGATACTGCAGCGTTGACATAATGAAAGCAGGAAGCAAGAACTGGGTTCATAAATAACAATGGTTAATAAATTGCTTTTCATACAAGCCACCCGCTGACCACCTGTATCACCTTAACTCTAAACAACCGCAGAGATACAATGGGAAGTGATGGGAAATACATATGTTTAGAAAGTGTATGGTCTAGACCTGCTCTATATAAAAAGTGTCATGAGATAACCCCTGTTGTGATTTGGCACTATATAAATAAATATGGCTTGACTTGACTGTATATACCAAATAAACAATAGCATGCATCCTTCCTTGAATGCAACCTCATCCAAATAGGATGGTAGGATGATATGTAAAAAGAAGAAATAAATGTTAAATGTAACAAGTGGCTACTGCGGATTCCATATCTTTCTTAATAAGCTAACAAATATAACAAAAAATGTTCTTGAAGAAGATTACCAGCCCAGCTTTAATATAAATGCAAAAATGTTTGATGAAAATCAAATTTGGAAACACTTGTAATGAAAAAAAATGGAGAATATAGTACTTATTCAATAATCAGAAACTCAACTGTATTTTGTCATGTTTTATCTTATTTTTCTGGAAAGTACGTGTTGCAAGAAGACCTTGTTTAATGTGAACTAGTGAAGATCCAGCCCGGTATCACGCCAAAGCGTGTAACAGACCCGCCTGTCTACCAGAGGGTAGCGTGTCAGTGTCGGGTTTAGCCTTGCCGAGGCGTGAATATTACACACGTGTATGAAAATGCAGCAACAAAAACACTCACTTAGGTTTAGGCAACAAAACCACTTAGTAAGGTTTAGGGAAAATGTCATGGTTGGGCTTAAAACAAATGCAACAACGCAACATAAGGAAACACGAGACAAACATCACTACGAAACATGAAACAAACATCACTACGAAACATGACACAAACATCACTAACGTAACGAAACACCAGTCTCGAACACCGGTTGAAAGTCCTGTTTGTTGGAGCCGTCCACCTCTCCTCTCACCCACTATAAGTGGTCTTTCTTCCCTGTTATTCTATGTCATTACATTGCAGTCAATACAGACTAAATGGCGGGAAAATGACACGCCTACAGAAAGAACGGCGTTCTCATTACACGCTTTTGCCTTACGCATTATCGTGTCTTTAAAACGCCTTCTCATGCGACCGGACTGGAAGATGACATCCAGCGGCAGGCTTCTTTTGACAGTAGCATGGCTTAAGTGACCAAGAATTAAAACATAATCATGTGGCAAAACATGAATTTGGCATAATCACATTTATTCAAGGACCAGTGATGACGCAGATCATGTTGTGTTCAATAAACTGATTCTATTTAGTTCTATGTTTTCTATGTTTATCTCTTAATTAAAGACTGCCAGCACTTTTAATTTTAAATGATCACTACAAATGTATACTCTTCCATTCGTTCACTTCTTGTTTACCATGTCTGGTGTAGTGGACATTCCCTTTAATGAGATTATCTCATTAGAATTAGCAACCTCAGCAGTCAGTATTGATGTGTATATAGGCAGCAAGACTGAGAGAAGCATATTCTCTGCCCGCCAGTATGGTGGCTGTCAGAGGCAGTGATGTCAACTGCAGGACCTCAATAGAAATGCATCAAACGTTTCACAAGTTAGACATATAAATGTGAGAATATGTCTTGGCCATTCTTGGATTTTCAGGACTTGTTTCTGTGTGTTCCTGCCATGCCTTTGCTTGCTTATTAACAAACCAAAGCTGCGGGAGTGACTTCACAGCAGATGTGTGTGGTATCTAAAACATATGACCTCAACCATCGTAATTCAATGTTAGCTGAGAAAACCACTGCCGCCATTAAAGTAATTCAATATTACCACAACATGACTCATCACAATGGTGAAGGTTATGTTTCACTGCCTGAATTTAACTTTAACCATCTTTAGTTGAGCGTACTAAATGCTGAATAATAACCACCGTGGCTGCTTCATTTACTGTAATCAAAAACTATGTCACACAAGCACTCAGCGTACCACTTTTCATTTATGAGATTAAACAGTTTAATTCTACTGTTATAGTATTCATATAAAACACTCATCAGTTTCCAAACTGTTTTGACAGGCTAAAGTGCAGCATAAGTGTCTACGTTAAACCTTTAAATTGTATCAAACACAGGAGGAGAAGTTCAGCAGCTGTTAAAGTATGAATACAATAAATTTATGCTTTAAGCGTTGTGTTATTAATAAGAATCAGGCGTATGTCATGCAGTAGCTTGGATTGTAGAGGCCTTCTGACATGATTTTAAGCATTTAACACTTGTTTTCACAGCTCATTATCAGAAACCTAATCCAGAGAGACTACAAATGTGTCCCTGAAAAAAACACAGCTGTTGGCTGTTTTCATATTTCTTTTAACAATATTTGACAAGATTGAATAATTGACCTTGTATTTCTAGAAACAAGTTGAAGGTTTTATCACTGACTTTACAGTCTCAGATTTCTTTGAGCCAGCATCTAGCTGTGGATAGAAGAACGGCACCTTAAAATACAGTATTTCCACACTCGGCTGTGTTGATTGCTGTATCACTGTAGCTGACATGTTAGCAGCCAAATATGAGTGGATATGAAGTGCCATTTACCATTTCTTACAGTGTGTGACTTTATGGCAATATTTCAAATTTGAATTGACTGGCAGTGACAATATATTATCAATATTTTTATATAAACAATAGACTACATGACAACTTGCATGTGAAAGGGGTTGTTTGTAATGATGAACCCACGGAGGATTATCACCTCATTCTGCAGTTCCCTTCAGCTTTACTGAGCTTTATAGCATGTTTCAACTCATTGTTTTGGTTTTAAAGTCGAGATGAAATGCCTTTTAAACCCTTTTAGACCACATCCCTGGTAATAATGTGAACCTATTTAACAATACATGCAAAAAAAATACACAAAAAAACTATTTCTTTGTATTTTTATATCAAAATTAGGGCCGTCAAAGTTAACGCGATAATAAAGCATTAACGCAAATTTGTTTTAACACCACTAATTTATTTAACACCTTAATACAATTTGCGATTTTAGGTTGTAGTGGGCTCAATTTTAAAGATATCATGACGATACTGGTATCATATGAAACTAGAACCTAAGGAGTCCATTGGTACCAACCATGTCATACTAGCTTGTCAAGACGGAAGCTAAATAACACTGCAAATTTACGCCAAATTTTGGCGAGGAAAAACTGGCATGGACATTTTCAAAGGGGTCCCTTGACCTCTGACTTCAAGATATGTGAATGAAAATGGGTCCTATTGGTACCCACGAGTCTCCCCTTTACAGACACATCACATGCAGTTTTAGGCAAGTCATAGACAAGTCAGCATACTGATATACTGACAGCTGTTGTTGCCTGTTGTGAGTTTGCCATGTTATGATTTGAGCATATTTTTTATGCTAAATGCAGTACATGTGAGGGTTTCTGGACAATATTTGTCATTGTTTTGTGTTGTTAATTGATTTAAAAATCAAAATCCAATCATCTTTTCTTACTGTAAAATAAAATATGACATGTGCTTATGTAAGATAGTATCAACCAATTTAAACCAATAATATCATGACATCCTTCCATCAATCAATCTGCAACTTTTAGCAAAGGGAGTTGTGACTCTGTAGCTCAGCATCACGCTACATTCTAAGCCCGCCCACATTTCTGCGGTCCAATCAAATGCAAAGGATTTGATTTAAACCCCTCTCATAACTGTTCACCGCTCAAATATTCCATTTCACTGGGGAACACATCTTAATGCAGAAGCATAAGACGCTATGACTTCCATTTCCCTGGGACTTTTAGTCCTGCAACTTTACTGTTGTGGTTCACTCTCATCAGCAGACAGCTGCTCTAATAAACCCACGATACATTACCTGCTCAGCACCAAACAGCAGGCAGACAAGGTTAACAGCTAGCCGGTGAACACTGCGGAGCATTTAGCAGCTAAAGAGACAGATATTTTCTCAGGTATTAGTGGAGGCCAAAAACAGCGCTAAAAGCAGAATGGATAGTCGTCAAATTGCCTGAACCATGACTCAACATGAATGCTAATGTTGCTCTGTTTTGATTTTCAGCTGACATCCTGATTGCGGCTGAAATGATGGATGTGAGCAAAAACACAAACCAAGCATTTTCCTTTTCATTTCATGAACCAAACAACCCCCATTACAGCACATTACCGAAATGTCACGATTTGCAGCTTCCTGGGGCCGCTATGATCAGCGAGCACGGATGTCTCGGGCTCAGGGATGTTGATAATAGAATTTGCTGCTCAGGTACACTGGTCTAGTTATCCCATGTTAAAAATAAGATCCTGTCACTGAGCTCCATCTTGTGAGATCCTCCACGCAGGCTAATTGCCCAGTTATTCATGAGCAGTCTGGAGCCCCCATCTTCACTGTACTGTTATAGCAGATGCTGGTTTCAACACTCCCCCACCAACTCTTCACAGCTCTTCCCTCTGCCAGTTCTGACGGAGCAGGTCACCTGCTGATTGGCTGGCTTCCTCAAGGAGTTGACTCTATTAGCTATGGCAATGAGGGTCTTTGACTGGGATGTGTCTAGAATAGAGGTGGTGGTTGAAAAAGGATCGTTTTGGATCTCCAGAGTGAAACCCTCACTAGCTGAGGACACCATGGCATGTGTTCAACAATCCCTGTGGTGATAGCAACTCAACTGTAAAATGCCATCTTTAACAGCTGATACTTTGATGCTATAATACACCGCAGCGGCCGTTATCGAGATCTGAATAGCTCCTGCGGTAGATCCCCTAATAAATTAAAACAAAATGCTCCTTCACAGCCAATTCTATGAGACTAGGTGACACCGACTCCCATATGAGATGGAAATGAGACTGTGACTGACGCTTAGCACACCAAGTGCCGCATACCACTGGGATTTACAGGTCACAATGCCTGTCTGCTGTAAAGCTGTAATGCTTAGAACACAATCATACCAACCACACAATGTTAAAACATAATTTTCGCTTTGTCATAATGCATGAAACAATTGCAGACAATAGTCCCAACAAAAAAACAAGTATGAGTATAAAATGTTGAACCTTACACTGTGTTGCATTGCATTCCAAACAATCCTCTGGTTTGCAGCATAAAGGCAGGGAAACAGAAAGTCTTAATTAATTCAGTGTAGGTGGAAGAAATCATTGACGGACAACACAAAGCAAAAAAGGCAACCGCTCTATATGAAACATCAAAACAAATGTGTGGAGAATGAATTAAATTGTGCAAAAAAACATAATTAGCATTGAATAAAACAAATAAGTCATTTATTGTTGTGGGACTCCAAGAGCCAGATGGCAAAAAGCTGCTGCTTTTCAAATGATGTTTTCATTAACTAAATAACCTGTTATTAACCTGACACAAAGCTCTGAGACATTTCATTTTGCATGTTTTAAACACTGTTGGCGAGACCGTCTTTCCACTAAACTGAATTCATACATTTGGTACTTTTCAATAATGCAAAAAAAATACACTGTGGTGTACTGGTTTCTTCAACATGACTGAGATACAATTTGAAAAGATTTATTTTGAAAATGACTAGAGGGGAGAAAGGAAGGGCACTGTGTCTGCAAAGGTAATCCATGATGAGAACTGTCTCTCAGCTGAATTGGTCTGTCAGCTCCATGTTAACCTTTACCCTGATGCAGCATTTTAGGTTTCAAGGTTGTTTGAGATGGAAATCCATGTATCAAGATCCAATCCAACAAACATAAGGCTAATCTGATAGAAAATAAAGGTGTGCTTTATAGCAAACAATTGATATGGTCAGCCTCACAAAATCTATCCATCTCTGCTTTCATCCCTTTCTTTTCTGTTTGCCAAGTACACAGAGATGAGAAGGGCACTGAACGCGGCGCACCGCACCTTCCACTGCCCTCTTGGGGTAAAGCTGTTGATTCGTTAACAAACACAAATCGATAGAGGGGCCTGAATGGAGGACAAGTACAAAGAATTAATTTCCGGCTCCAGGGGCTTACGATGGCAAATCACCAGCTTTAATCAACAGTGTCAAGTCAGAAAGACAAATGATGTTTACACTGAGGCAGTGTCTCGCCTGAAAACAGCAGCATTGGCTCTGTCTCCTTACCAGTCTGTCCAGGCTTGTGCCAGCCGCAGTGGTAGGCCGCTCCTCTGGGCTGTACGGCCTGAAGCGAGCGTTGAACACATCCGAAACACCGCGGGTAGACCTAGTCATTCCTGCGGGTTTTGGCTGGCCACAGCCTTGAAAAACCTGCAATTACAAAAACATGGGCACCCAATTGTCAGGGGTTTAAATTACTTGGGAAGCGGAAAATTGGGAAAACATGCTGTTTTGTTAAGGTCTTGGGAAGCATTCGGCCCACATTACCAACGTGACAGTGCTCTACGTCAAGTTGAGGTAACCACGTTGATAGGTGATTCAACCAGGAGCTGTGACCAATGCTATTTAAGATGTTAAGGTTAAGTTTTTACAGGCTTTTGGGAAAATACCACATATACTTAAACCATAAACAAAACTGCATCTGTTGCATGGGAAAGAGAATGAGAACAGGCATCCAAAAAGTGCGTGGGCAGAAAAAATTCTTCACAACCACCTACATTTTTTTTTCTTCTTTCTGACTACAATTTTGTGGGCAAAGAAAAATGCAGTAAAACACAGGAAACACATTAACTACTGTTAGTTGAACTAAGATTATCTGACCAAATTGAAACATATAATTCAAATACGAGACCTAAATTTGGACATAATTAGAACGTGTTGCACTACACACCTTAGACACAGTCCAGTATGACTCCCCCCCCACCCCCTTTAGTTTTGCTTCAAGTTGTATTTCAACAGCCTGTCTGAGGTGTTACTTTTGTTATCTGGGGAATAAACATAATTGACATACCCTGTAGGAGACCTGGGCACTGTTATCTTGCATATTCATGATGGCCTCTGAAATCTTCACATCAATAGGCTCCATGACAGATTCAATGTTGAAAGGTCCCTCCAGCCTCTGTGCCACCAGCAGCATGGCATCTGGCATAACATTGGTAAGAAAAAAGGTGGTGAGCAGAGATGCAAACAGACAAATGCAGTTGAAGAAACAGTTTTCACTGGTATCCAAGTGGTCAAGCACTCACATATACATATAGCAATTATTGTCAAGTTTTTTTAAACACAAGACAAGATGTATTATGTGGTCTTGTTCACATGTGGCAGGGTCCAATATTAGAAGCACTTGAGAGAACCCGATGCCCTGCAACTTAAAGAAATACCAGCAAATAGAGAAAACATGTCCACGCGTTGGATTACACATTTAGGCCCCGATCAGAGAGAGCGCGTTTTAGCAGCCTGAGGGCAGCTTTTTGTAATTGTTTTCAATGATATTGAAGTGTTTTGCGCGCTGCTTTTGCGTTGTTGAGCGCCTCTCATTTATCTGCTCTGTGCATCTCTCGTTTTTACAGGAGCGCCCCGAACGACTGAGCGAAAATCGCCCAACATCGTAAGTGTTTTTTTCTCATTGTGGTGACTTTTGCTGGATACACGGATCTATATGACTTTACCAACAGTAGTTACCATGATCTGAACAGAAAACAGCAGGCCTGGAGGCAAATTAGTACGGTACTTGAGATTTCGGATAAGTTGTTTTCATTCATTTAAACTGTACTATTAACTATTTGGGTCATGTACAGTTCATGGTTTGTAATAAGGTAACATTAGCACTTTTTCCACCTGCAAAAAGCGCTCTGTCTGATCGGGGCCTGAGAAGTTCACTGCAAATGTGGAGAATGCAATCATAAAGCACAAACAAGAAAGGTTCCACTGGATGTATTGCTACTGTGTTGCAGCTCAATTCAGTTGTGTGCATTTCACAGTTTTCTGTATGTGCGTGTATTTTCTGTATCTGCCAATGCTTTCATCTCGTTGTTGTTTTTGTGTATTTGCTTGTGTTTTTTTGTTTTGAAGTGCTTTCCAAAATGCAATGCATAAGTTGTCAAACTGCTGGGAATGTTTTCTTCATTTGTGTCTGATTTCTCACATTGCTTATGTTTTTTTTAAGTTGCAGTGTGTCAGGCTCTGTCAGCTTGCACAGAAAATACAACAAAAAAGAAGCAGGTTGACTCCACAGACAACCAAATAAATAGTATTTAATTCCCACTTTTATTCATTTGAATCTTGTTAAAGGGTAAAATGCTATGCCAACGTAATCAGGACTAAAACTATTAGCTGATCAAAAAAATATAAAATAAATCAAAATTGGTTACAGGTTCTCAAATGTGAGGATTTGCTGGGTATCTCTATCTTATATCACTGTAAACTGAATACTTTTGTGTTTTTGACTGTAAGTTGGATAAAACAAACAACTTGAAGACATCACTTTGGGCTCTGGGGAATAGTGTTGGGCATTGGGGGTGGGCAATATATCGAATATACTCAATGTGTTATGGCTTGTTCTACGTGGGATGTAGTAAATGACTATATCGCCAACATTGAGTACAAATATTGTCATTTATTTAAGCCGCCAACATGAGACTCGCTTTGACCTTTCGCTTCTCCCGTGACTCTCTCCCTCCCACAGACACACTCTCTCGGGTGAGTGTGCGTGGCGTATGAGTATAGATGTGTGTACGGGGTGTGTGTTTTTGTATCTGGAGGGAAGCAGGGAACTGGGAAAGAGCCTGGAGAGAGCGGAAGACTTTAAGCACCAAAGCCAACAAAGTTTATACGCTTTGAGGTCGGAAAAGGTGATGGAAGATGCCAGCCTCCACTTCGAAAAAGATGGTTAAACTAACTTAAAGTTGTTTTGCGGTACGTAAGTGCGTATAAAAAGACCAAGAAAGACCAAGAACTGACTAAAAAGTGACTGACTAAAAAACTGAATAAAAGTGATCTTCCGGTGAATGTGAAAGGCAATTTCACATAAATTCAATAAGTCTGTCAGTCTGACAATAATAGATAAAGAAATATTAACAAAATTAATAAATAATAAATAAAATCAATGATAATTAAAAAAACTACCGCCTGCAAACTGTGTTTCGGAAAAAATTGAATTTCAACTGCATGAATAATAGTCAAACTTAATAAGAATACATTTCCAAAAACCAATCTGACTTCAATATGACAGTACACCACCTAAGAGTGTGGAGATAAGTTTACTAGAATGATCACACTGGTATGATACCCATCAAAGGGTTATATCAAACAGTTATGTTATTTTACAGAAAATATCAAGATATTATTTATATTATTTACCCAGCCCTAGTGGGCATTTTCACTATTTTCTGACATTTAAAAGACTCCATAATTAATACACTGAAAAACAAATCTAATGAAAATAATCCTTAGCTTCTTAGGCATTGTTTCACCAAAGGTCATAGCTTCAAACAGCAAACTATTGCGTCTTTCCTTCTGATTACTCCACAGTATTGTCAATTACCTCCACCCCCTCATCACAGGCCAGCAACACACACTTACTGTAAGAAGTGTGAATGCTTCTTGGGGCAAATTCAATTTTTATGTAGATCAACTCAATCAAGTCAACAAAATGTTGATATGCTGCATGCAATAAACAGCTCTGATGAGTCATTGATTTAATACAACTTTCTGAAAGCCAAGCATTTTTCACATCCGCGGCGGGCAATGAATACTATAAGGTCAATGGCTCATTAATATCCTTGTGTGGACACAAGCCAGAAGGCCTTGTTGAACATGAGACGGTTACCATTATCTCCACAGAGTCCATTTGTTTTCATCACTTTTAATTAACACCTCTGATCATTTTAAAAAGAGGATTCAAAATATTTTATAATTACAGCTGTGATGGCGCAGATTTCACAGTAGCTCAAAGTAGTTAGGCAACAGCTGTTGCTGTTAGAGGTTAAGTGCGTTAATTGATATTGCCATGAAACAGAAACAGTGCTAAAGTGCTCTCAAGCCCACAGGGTTTATATACTAATGTGCCATAGTCTCTGTAATGGCCGTTCTGCGTTTGAATGGCGTGCCACAGGGAATTGAACATCACCAAACCACTAACTCATAACTGAGCGGGTCCAGAGACAGTACTTAAGTAGTCTGTCAGGAGAGGTTTCTCCATCCATAGACCTCCCAGGACAAGACCTCACCAGCAGGCTGTCGTAATGACTCTACAATTACGTCCTTACTAAATAAGGTCATCCTGTCATTTGGAGTCTACAGAAACAATGGCTTCTTACGTGCTCGTATCACTTTATTTAAAATGAACTGAGCAGTTTTTTGAAGAACATCTTACATATTTATGTTGGCTGGCTGCTCACATCGCCCCACCCATCATAAGAGAATAGTATAATTTATTCCCAAGCTGTGAAGGCACAGATACTATTTCAGAGAACAGACCAAAAAACAGTGATGGAAAGTGTGTAAAAATTATATGCATGAAGATAATGGACTTGAATTGAAAAGAAAAAAAGACTAATACTCTGTGTCAAAGGTAGCCACAGGAGACAAATACTGCAAAAAAAAAAAAAAATGACACTCCAGTTCTTTGATAGCACGCCTGTCCAGCTTTTCATTCTTGTGGGACCTGAGATCACTAATGGCAGAGGAAAAGAGCTAAGAAACATTAGCGCAGCTCTGGCTCGATTTCCTTTCCAATTATGTCGAAGTCTGAGCCTTTGAAGAGCTCTCCTGTTTGTTAACATAGAAAAATCTAATAGCCTGTGAGGCTTGCTGAGATTTTAATATACAGACTATGTCGGAGCCAAATGGTTTTCTGCAGGAGCACTTCAACCGCACCACTGTGCAACCATATGGTCTAAGTGCAGATGACACCTGTACCAGCAGAAAAATCAAGTTTTCTACTACTTTGCATTAATGCTGATCAGATGCTATATTGCATTTCTTGATCCTAAACTGCAATTTAGGCACAACGCTTTCTTTGTGTTCTTGTGTTTCTTGAAAATAATTTGAACTTGGCATTGCCATATAGCTCGCTGTTTAATCTGATTATGATGTAAATTCATTCAACTGCCTGAGGTATGTCTGCTTACTTGATAACAAACACATAAAGAAAATCTCAATTCAAGCGTGAGCTTAAAAAACTGTCAAGTGCAAATACTGGAAATTTAGGTCAAGGGAGCCAACTGGGAACAACTCATATTTCATAATGTGAGAAAAGAAGAGTGCCTCTAGCATCAGAGATGATGGAAACCATGGTGACTTGTCTGCAACTTATCAGATGGGCTCGACAAACAGGGGGAGCCGGGAACTTTGTCTTCATGCATAACTGAGGGAGAGCAGACAGGGTGCGACAGGAACAGAGAGAGAGAGAGAAAGAAGAGAGCAGGAGAATGAGAAGTGGTGATTGGGTTGAGTCAGGCCAGTCCCAGAGGAAGGGCTCCTGCACCGCGTGTGGAAAACCTCTACCTACATGGAGAATTAATGACCATCATTTATGAGGAGTGCATGGAGTCCAGTCCGCTGTGGCATGGCTGCCACTCTGAGCCAAATTCTCCCTGCATCACTTTTGCGGCACTGAGATAGGCCACCGGCCAGCTGGAGGAAATCTTTTTATCATCACGACACAGCCATGCAAATAGACACATCTTGTCCTATTCTGAGCCGAGGGCTTTAAAAAAACAACAACTGAGACTGTGTCTGGATATCGACATGTAAAACTAAAAAGACACCATGCCGTGAAGCCACAGCGTGATCCAAATATTTTGCTTCATATCTGAGGTTAATGTTTCAGTTTGTGATGTGAAACATGGTTATTTGCACGGTGTTGCTAAACAGTAAAAAAAAAAATCTGAGGAGGTAATATTACTCTGGGCTCTGCCTCTTTATCGAGATTGATGTCCACTTAAATTCAGGCTATGTCAGCCAGAGGCAACCTCGAGCAGACAAGGACAAATAAGGAAAGTGAACAGGCCCATCTATGGCCCTTTGCCTGTGAAGAGCTTCACAGAATGAAAAATGGCTCTAGTGTAATTTGGATTCTGTAAAGCATAGCTCATCTGAGGTTCAGTCAACCAACTAATGGTGCTATATGAAACTGTATAAAAATGGATAAGAAAAAAGGATGTTGTTCCTTGGTCACACTTTATCCTGATCAAGAAAAAAGTCCTTGAACATACACATTATGCGCACACACACACACAAACACATACAAAGACACATTTCCACATAATGTTAAAAACAAGCTTTCACTTTTAAAGTATTAATAGCAATAAAACAGAGACGGCACACTTGCACCATCAACAATTATTTTTTCTTAGCGAACCATAAAAGCTTTTTCACAATGACAATTTCTTCTTTTATAATAAACCCTCATATACAATGGAAGCTGAATTTCTCTAAGGCTATACCACAGACCAGCTGGTGGTGATGCTTGTCTTCCTTGTCAACCTCCAGTGACTTGTTAAGGGCAGTCACAGAAAAGGACAACATACCGTATATATAAAATATCCTCTGCTGATCCAAGAATAACAAAAAGAAGGTCACGAATATATAAATACAATACATACACCACCAGGATGGAGCGTATCACTGTAAATGGAATCTATTAAGCTGAAGGCATTTCTAGTTGATAAGATCTGCTTTAAGAGGTTTTTTTTGCCATAGCGGCGATGCTGGTCTGTCAGTCAGTCGACCACTTTGCTCCAGACTGAATATATAAATATCTCAAATGGATTGACATGAAATTTTGTGCAGACATTCATGTTCCCTAGAGGATGAATCCTGCAGACTTTGGTGATTCCCTGACTTTTCCTATAGCACCATCAGCAGGTCAATTTGTTCCCTTTTCAGTGAAATATCTCAACATCTACTAGATTTATTGGGCGTGAATTTTGTACTGACAATCAATCCAAAACAATGTATATTTTGGTGATCTCCTGACTTTTCCTCTTGCGTAACCCTGAGGTCAAGATTTGTGGTTTTGAGTAATGTAATTCAATCAGTGGGCAAAACTTCAGTTCTGAAATTGTATATTGGTAGAATTTCAATTTTTTATTCTTATTTTATTCTAACATTTGTATCTATTCTTTTGTTATTATACTGTTTGACTTGCACCAACAAAAGCAAAGCAAATCCCTAGTGTATACCTCTTACACCTGGCAATAAACACGATTCTGATTCTGATTCTGATTCTGAAAAGTGAAGCCACTGGGAGGCGCATTAAACTTGCATTCTATCTAACAGCCAGCAGGGGGCGACTCCTCTGGTTGCAAAAAGGAGTCTGATTGTATAGAAGTCTATGAGAAAATGAGCCCACTTCTCACTTGATTTATTACTTAGTACACATTGTAAACATGAGTTCATGGTCTCAATCGCAAGTTTCAAGTCTTCTTCAATACAGCATGATGTTCATTTAGTAAATTATGGTTCCATTTAGAGTCAAATAGACCATAAAGCAGGGTATGTGATTGACAGATCGCTACCACCGCTTTGTTCAGTCTGGGAGTTCCCCGTTTGTTTGTCTTACAACTTTAACCCTTTCACAGTGTTTTCAGTTCACGAAAGTTAATTGTAATTTTCGTTGTCTAGAAACATCTTATTCAACGTTCAGTCGTACTTAGCTCCACCGTCTTGTGTCACTTCTGGTTGCAAAAAGCTGAGATGGTGACGGACAAAAATCAAGATGGCGACGGACAAAATACCGAACCCGAGGCATCAAAACGGCAGTCCACAAACCAATGGGTGATGTCACGGTGACTACGTCCACTTCTTATACACAGTCTTTTAACAACTATTGGATGGTTTGCCAAAAGATTTGTCAGATTTGTTCCCTCCATGAGGATTTGTAATAACGTTAGTGATCCCCTGACTTTTTATCTAGAGCCGTCATCAGGTCAAAATTTCTATTTTCCCCAATACTTTGGTTCATGACCAAATACCCGCACATCTAATAGCATTCCCATCAGCCTCGGCTGTACTTCGTGTTTACTGCTAATTAACAAATGTTAACATGCTAAACTAACATGGTAAACATGACCTGCTAAACATCAACATGTGATCATTGTCACTCTGAGCATGTCAGCATGTCAACCTTAGCATGTAGGTCAAAGCACAGCTGTGCCTATAAGTACAGCCTCAGAGAGCTGTTAGCATGACTGTAGACGCTAACGTAGTCGTGTTTAAAACTAAAGCATGACACACTCATCGTCGTGCTTTTTCCATTATTACAGTGCAGATTTGCAATGGAGTGATAACAGCACACTAAATATACCATATACTGACGCAGCACTGATACTGTACTGCACTGCTAATGAAACTAAGCAGCATAATCCAATAATGAGCCATTCCCTAGCAGATCGTGTTACTAATGGGGTTGGAGACGTCATGGAATTTCAGTCTATGGATGCTGACAGGAGTGTTTCAACTATTTTGCCCACAACTATGTTGAAGAAGTCCTTCCCCCAGTCAGTATCCTTGTTTTCACTTTGTTAAATCCATGTTACGGGGCGCATCACCACCACAAAACTCACATGAGATCTGGACAGGGTCAATAGCAAAGACAATGGAGCAGCTCCGAGCAAGGAACATTTTAGGCCTGGCTGCTCATAAATACACCAGAGAGAATAATTTCTCTCTCTTCACAAAATTTCTCTCGATTTGCACTTAATATAACTGTATAGGCAAGCAAAGAACTATAAAACAAAGTGGGAATTAAATGTTGTTGCTACAGATGCCTTTGCACATAAAACAGAGCAAGAGCACAATATGTTCCACAATATTTGTCCGACGTCTTTAGACAAACGAGCTTAAAAGGTGGCACAGGCGGTGTCTACATCAGAAATAACTCCTGTTTGTGGAAGCTATACTGTATAATGTAATATAACCTCAGCCCCCAATTTTCAGGTTTACAGTTTTCTAACAGCTGGAAGTATTATACTGCAAAAAGGGAAGTTCCAAAAGCATATCTTATCTAAGGGTCATCAAATATAATTTTATTCTTATCTATAGTCTTTCAAATGGTAAAAAACGGTCTTAATTTTTCAGACATTCGCTCTATTTTTAGTGAGAGCTGAATGTCTGGACACTAATATTACACTAATATCTATTAAGAAAACTAGATGGTTTGTTTATTCCAAGAACCAGACCAAAGTGAGCAAGACAAAAACAACGCAACACTGCAAATTGGTTGTTGAACTGGCACAGTCTTCACTGCAGAAACTAAAAAAGTAAGTAGGATAATCTTAAAGTTGAAAAAAATCTAGTTGGACTTCAAAGATTTTGAGAGTTTTTCAAGTTATCTTAATAATTCAACAGTCTTCGATTACCACATTTTAGGTAAAAAGCCTCCAAAGTTCCAGTTCTATACTAAAAACAAAAACAAAAACACGGGTGGTGAAAGCCGCAAAGATTAGACAGTGCAAACAACCATTATAAATCCATTTAGCTCCAAAGGTGTGGGTGAAATAGCTTTTATGCACCGCTGTTCTAAATCACTGCTGTTCAAAAGCATTTATCCTCTGGATGGGAATTCAGTCTTCACACAGGAATAGAACAGAGGATGCCTCTAATTTGCAGGTATAGAACTAATTTTCTTTTGACATTACTTCACATATGGACCCCAAACTGGGTGAAGACAAAGACGGCCAGTCGTATGGGTAGTCTACATGTTCAATTTAACTTCCTTAAGCTGTGGGTGTTACAAGTGAGAGGAGCTGAAATGCCAACTAAATATAAAGACCGGTGGCTGAATTTTTGCAGCGTGTGAGAGAGTTCAAGCTCTCTGATTTCAAATCCACTGTAGCTCTGATTGCACAATCAGATGTGTTATTATTAGGCATACAACAGATGCAAGGCGGCTTTCTGTCTCCCTTTTTCGTCCTTGATTATACAGAAAGCAGGATGGGCAAAGCAGAGATGTCTACAGAAATCTGTAGACGATCATAGAAATCAGTGACCGCTTGCTAGGCAACAGTTATTTCAAAATAAAGACAGAAGTATAACACATTATTTCCAGTGGTGGAATGTAACTAAGTACTTGTGCTCTACTTGAGTAGTCTCTTTTCATTCCGCTTTATGCTTCTACTTCACTACATTTCAAAGGGAAGTATTGTGCTCTTTACTTCACTACAATAATCTGACAGCAGGCGTTACAAGTTACTTCACAAAATTAAGATTTTTGCATACAAACCATGTGAAGTACTTGTAAAATATGATGCTTTACATTGAACTACCCAACAGTATATATGTGTAGAGCTGCAACGATTAGTCAATTAATCAACTGACAAAGAATTAACTGGCAACTACTTTGACAATCATTCAGATTTCATGGTTCCAGCTTCTCAAATGTGAGGAATAACTGTTTTAATTATAATTTAATTTAATAATTTTGAGGTTTGGACTATTGATTGGATACAACAAGCATTGTGCATTTTAAGATTTTTCAATTACTCATTTATTAATCCATTAATGGAGAAAATACTCAGCAGATTATTTGCAGTCCTGTACCAAATAGTTTAAACTGCACCTCAACCAGCTACAGCATTTAAATGCTGCTTACACATGAATGCATCAGTAATAATAATATGATATCATATAATAGTTGAACTCACAGGGGCCCTTTTTCTGCATCGAGTACTTTATTGTAAGTATCTGATAATACTTTAACTTGTAAGGTAGTATTTTTAAAGTGTGGTATTAGTATTTTTTTACTTACATAAAAGTAGGGATGCACTGATCCAATTTTTTCAGTTCTGGTACCGATAGCGATACCTGGGCTTTGTGTATCGGCCGATACCGAGCACCGATCCGATACCAGTGTTTAATAATAAGCTGTATGCCTCACTGTGTAGAAGTGACTGGGATCATTCTTTTATGTGTAACATTGCTTTCTAACTTTGCAAAACAAAATGTAACAAATAAATACATAAATATACATTTACTGAATTGTTATTTATTATTAAAATAATAAATCGTAAACCGGCAACTTAGTAAAAAAAATCTTTAAAATTAACAGTAACAGTTCATGTGCAAAACCTTTTAAGGCAGCAACAAATTGGTCAAAACTTAAAAAAGGAATTAAAATTCCAGTATATAATGTATATAGTATATAAACATAGAATTGAAGTGAATAGATCAGCCCCATTGTCACTGATACCCAATCAAGCTATTTGAGTCAGTATCGGCCCGATATCCGATTCGGTATCGGTGCATCCCTACATAAAAGTTCTTAATATTTCCTCCATCACTGATTATTTAATAGGAGACAAGTCACAGGTTAATCAGCTGCTATCACCGTCCACAGAGACTCAAGCCTGCAACTGTAGTTCCATATTTGCAATTACATTGCATTACCAAATAGAGATAAGTTTTAGCTCTTTCAATGCACTTGCTCTCTCATTCACCCACTCATGTGCTCTCCATCTCTCTCTCTCTCTCTCTCCCTTTGGCAGATCAGTTAGAGAGCTGGTTAAATCTATTTTGAACATTAATAACGCTGAATTAAATGTGTTTGCTAAATAGAAACGCCTCTTCCCTTAAGCTGAGAATTGTCTGAGCCACATTCAACCCTGTTATGGAGGAGGGTCACTAAACCAGGTTGGGTGATGTGTGTTGACCTTTTCATATTGGCTGCCAACGCATGTTTTGCCCGTGCCACTGTGTAGGAGTGGAAGGAGTATGAGCTTGCCTTAATTATGGTGAAGTGTAAAGGTGTGAGTTATATTCACTGTTTGAAAAACCACAAAATTCAAAACCCTTCGACATCATTGTGAGCAAAAAAATATTTTCGTCTATTTGTGTGGTCTGACTTTCAGCCATAGGCTGTCCACTCATTGCGTTAGGGAAGGTTTTTCCACTCAATATTTTATTCATGAGGATTTTTTTTTTCACAAAGGAGAGGATATGTTGCTGCCTTGAATTTTCATAAACAGCGAGGTTGCGGCTGGCTCCAGTTACCAAGTGAAACAAATCACCTAATTAAAAAGAAATGAGCAGATAGAATCGATGCAGATCACTTCCAATGTGGTGACATGTCTCTCCGGAGAGAACGGTAACAGCCTGTAAACACCAATGCTACAAGATTGAAAATAAAGCTGCGGCAGAGTCAACCAGTTCACTTAAGAATATACTTAAAACCGATCGCGTGTCTCACTCTGTGAATATAGTGAAGGTGCGGGAGGAAAAGTTCCATCACAGGTGTCAACCTGTCAACACAAAAAAAAATAATGACACGAGGGGTGTAAACTGCAGTGGACAATATTCATCAACACAGCATGTCATTGGTATTCAAACGACCCGAGAGGAAGAAGACATTCGTGCAGACAGGCTGATAAATAACATCAAAATGGTTAAAAACAGCCTCCTGCAGAACAAAAAAAAATACCCAACCGTAAGAGTTTTTAAACAACACAAAGACAAGTAAACACTGTCAAAGTGATTGTCTTAAAACAGACATCCAGTGATTTATGCAGAAAGCGTAATGCTCTATATATCCCAGAGGACTTGGCGTGTGGGTCCTGATTATGTTCGGTGGAGAGTTCTCAGGTGCGTTGAACAGACTGACAGCTGTTCATCAGACACTCCATGCTTCACTTAATTCATGTAATTAAAATCTAATCCCACTCTTAATCTCATCAAATTGCTACATGTACTGCTTTTTATAAATGCATATTTATAATGATAAGCAAAGTCATATTTATTACAATTTCTAAATCGAATTCTGCTATTTGCATTTTAGAATACACACAATATAATGCTTTAAAAACATACAGTAATTAGCATCTGCTTCTATAATTAATGCTCTGAGCAAGTCTTGTCTTTAGGAGCAGAACGGGGAGAGGTCAGCAAAGATTTGTCCTCCAGTGGGAACACATGGATTATAGACTGGCTACTCAGCAGAGCCCATTTAATCTACTGTATGATTTATTCAGATTTGATTTATTCAGTGTAACATTAAGGAAGAAATGCACATTACAGACTGACATTCTAGCTCTGTTTAGCTTGATGTTTTCTTAATCTATAGGTATCATTTTAACTGCTGCGTGAATGAATAGGCTATTTAGTAACACTACCGAGGAAGAGTGTTTTATATCAATATTAATGACATGACCCTCTGGAACTAAAGCTATATTAGTTCCAGGAACAGCACCTTTCAAAATTAATCTAAAATGACAATGTAAGACAAGCGTCTATAAAATTGACATTGGCCTTTTGGAGCCTGCAATCAGCTTGTGTTTTAAACTTAATTTCGTGGTCATATCTTATTTGCTTGTCTAATTAATCTCTTGCTCAGAGCCTCGTCACCTAGCCTCGGCATTCGGAAGATTTTTTTTCTTTAGCCCTGAACAATTCTCCACTTTGAGCGGTTAATTGTCACTAAGAAGATGAGTGTTGTAATTTTGCATCTTCAGTGAACGGAACGAGGCAATACGAGAGAGAGAAAGAGAGAGAGAGAGAGGGTTTACAGGAAAATACATGGAAATACTCATGTCTTATTGGCTGACAGGGCAGTCAGTCATGGATATACGAAGATTTTTTACAGGTAAAAGAGGGGAAGGGGAATACTGTGATTAGGGATGCACCGATACCGGATCGGATATCTGGCCGATACTAACTCTAATAGCTGGATCGGGTATTGTCACCGCAATGGGGCCGATCTAGTCAATTCAATAATATACAATTTATACTGGAATTTTTAAATTGTGAGCAATTTGTTGCTGCAACAAAAACGTTTACAATTGAATTGTAATTCCTGTTAATTTTGAAGATTTTTTACCAAGTCAAGCCCGATCCAGTCACTTCCAAACAGTGAGGCATACAGTTTATTAATTAAACATTGGTATCAGATCGGTACTCCGTATCAGCCGATACCCGAAGCCCAGGATTCGGTATCGGGACTGAAAAAGTCGGATCGGTGCATCCCTTGTTGTGATATACATTGTTATCGAGATATGAAATGATCTTGGCCGTACATTGTTCCATCGTCATATAATATATTGTTATTATAAAAATATTGATCAAAGCTGCTTTAAAAAAAAAAAATTTTTTTAGCTGTCATAAGCCTTGTTATAATGATGTGATTTAGGATGCCAATTATTCCATCATTTATTGTACACTGGCCTTAACGACAAATCATTAATTCCAAAGAAAGTGGAACATCAAATCAAAACATCCCAAAATGAGAAGCTTGAACCTATTATTTTTCTTTCACTGTGAAAGTGCCGAAGTAGAAAATTGGCAAATATATTCACAGACATTCTGAAACATTTCACAAGTCGGAGGAATATATAGCAGTGCAGCTGCTCTTCAAACACACATCTGTTTCAGCTCGCCTCTTCGGTGCCACACACTTACATTACGAATAAATGAAGGTGAGGCCTGGGTTGATGTGAAATTCGCGCTTTTTTGGTTCAAGTTCTGTCCCAAGTTGAAATTTATTCAATCAGAAGGTGTTATTTCCTGCGAGTGGAGTCGTTCAGGGGGAAGGTGTTGTAGGGAAAAATCGTTGCTATCATGGGCACAGCCTCTGGGTTTAAAGGATTTCTCACTCTTTTGGTTGGATTAGTTTTCGCCTCCCCAATATCTTGTCTTCTCTGGTCAGTGGAGCAGCTTCAATTCAGACCAACCACAGGATGAATCAAGATGAATATCTTAGCTGCAAGTCTGTACTGGCTCTGTGTCAGGACTCTCAGGTGTTTCTCACAATTTCTCTCTGAGCCCTGGAGCTAAAGCTTCTTATTCTTTATCAGTGAGCTGATACAACCCATTTTTAGTTGACCGCACTGTAAATAACGGCGAGATGACTGTCATGTTGGAGTAAGAATCACTTACTGTTATGTAAGAGGACGATGTACAGTACGAGTCATATCAGCATTATCTATATGGCATTACACATTACATTATGCTGAACATGACAGAGCTCTCCTGACAATTTTACACCCAGAGCCAAGTCAATACCTTTTTTTGTGGTTAGGCCTTAAGCTAATTGAAAATCTTTCATCCTATAACGAGCATGAAATGTCAGAGCCAAAAGATATGGAACTGGCATTTAATCTACACTGAGGAACAATAATCCAATCGACAAGAGTCCTGATGAAGACAGAATGAACGCCGCTCCGCGATTAATGGCAGGAATGTAAAAGTGTTAAATTCAAGTTGAGCTGTGTCTGATGTTGCATTCCTTGTTAGTGGAGTACATGCAGAACGTTTTAGTTAGAGTGAAAGGCACATGCTTGGTCTGAGTGAGCATGCAGCAATCTATCTAACTGACACTTAATAATATACTGTATATTGTAATATATAACAGTAGTAGAGACGTAGAGAGTGTCATGACACTGAAGAGGATAGTTTTTAAATAGATGAATTACATTAATATTACAGTACAGTACAGTAAATACAGACAAATATAAAAACAGACTGACAGGTAAGGTGAATATTAAGGGGTGGGAAAAAACATCGATTCACCCGTGTATCGCAACTTTATTTTACGATTTTGAAATGGATTTTTTTAATGTCAGAATCGATATATTTGCTTCATCATACAGAAGTTACTGCTTTAATTGTCGTAGTCAGAGTAACGTGACGTTATATCCGTTCCGTATCCATCACCAAAACAAAATGCAACCGGCCGCAGTGAGCCGAAACGAGAAAGCAAAAAACGGCGAGGGTCTGCGTGGATACAACCCGCTCTCTCACATGTTACATCCAAAGTGGTAAACACTACACGTACAGTAAAGAATGGACACTTGACAAGAAAAGCAGAGCTAGACATCATGGCTAAAGCTGCATGCTAACTCTGTCAATGACAGGAAACTTTAACATATTGCGGTAACGTGCAGTCAAGCCAGCCGTCACTCGAATCTCTATGGTCAAATCGGCTGATTCTACAACTGTGGAGCACCCATATACTGACATTTATGTTAAATGCATTGAAACAGCCCCGATGGTGCTGATCATGGATGTATAAAGAGAACGGTAAGAGCTAGCAACAGACTTGGCGTAGTTAACGTAAGTATACACGTGTGACTACGTCCGGTTTTCAAAATAAGATGTTAACAAAGGGAACTGTATACACAACATACATATATGGAAATAAGATTGATGGATTATACTCACCAGAAGTATAAAACATTACATGTCCCTTATAAATTAAAAAGAAAATAACTAATTTGTGAGGAAAATGTATTAATAAATAATGCCTGACAATGACTGATATATTTGACTTCAGGACATCTCTGACTACATACATTTTTACTGTATTCATTTAGATATTTTCCAAAGTAAAATTCCCTAGAAGTGTATGATTAAACTTTTTCCCATGATTTAGCGTTAAAAAAGTTCTCAAAAATCGGGAGATAGGTGTATCATCCCAGCCCTGGTGAATATGCTGTTTGGCCTGTTGAAACTGTCATTAATGGATATTAATGCAGCTTCTGATGGTGCTCTGTTTACCCAGTTTGTTGATTGCTTTCTTAGCAACCACTTTTCTACATTACTGGGCTTTAACAGCAACAGAAGCAACAGTAACAGCAGAACTGCAGTGGATTCTTGTGGGACAGTTTTACATTTCAGATTTATTCAATATTGGATCGTTTTTGATTATTAAAATATACACTTATGGCAATTAATGATTCTTTTCATTATCGACTGATCTGCGTATTATTTTCTCGACTGATCAATGAATCCTCTAGTCAATTAAATGCCAGAAAATAGTGAAAAATGCACACAATATCCCAAAGTCCAAAGTGATGTCTTCAAATATCTTGTTTCGTCTGACCAACGGTGCAAAACCAAAACATATTTAGTTTATAGGATACCAAAACTGAGAAAAGCAGCAAACCCTCACTTTGAAGAAGCTGAAACCACAGAACGGTTGACATATTTGTATAAATTAAATTGAAAGTGACAGTTAATTGATTATAAAAATGGCTACTGATTAACTTTTTATCATGTCTTTAGCTCTTAACCTTAACAATAAGCTTTCATTGCAATTAGGCAATATGATATGACATTAGCATAATGTTAACTGCATTTGTATCGCAATAACCCGATAATGGTACAGCCTGTGAAATACATGACTGAGTCAATGAATGGTCACAGGTTTGCAAAGCAGACACACCATCATCTTCCTTCTACCACTCTACCAGTTAACATTCAATGGATTTATGTCTGCCGTTGGGTCTGTCAGTGCTGCAAACTTCTTTTTAATTATAACAATTAGTGTACACTAAATATCATTTTAAAAGTATAGTGATTACACAATGCAATCTGGCATGTTTATGATGTGATGTTTTGACTTTGGTTCAATCACTGCCACAGTCATGAATTCAATTATGAAAGATCATGTGCTGCTGTTGTCATAACACATCAGAAGCCTGAAATCGATCTATACTGTTGTACTGAAATGCAGTGTAAGCTAAATAAAAAATAAAGGATGTATCAAGCTAATAAGACAATTTCACTTAATTAAATAGACGCAATGATTGTACATAAAAATTGTATTATATATCGTTAAGTATGTAGTGTATTATGTATTGACGAATAAAATAAGCACTAATATCAAACAAATAGATTGAATAATAATGTTAGATCTGTGTGAACAAACAAACTGAATACATATCGAGATTGCTTTAATGAGAGGCCGTAAGGCAGTGGGCCAACTCGTGTATTTAGCCACTCTTGTATGCAGTTTTATCATCGTCTGACTGAATTCTTCTGAATTCTTTTGAACAGACAAATCAAATGTTTAATGATGTAGGTCAACACAACATACATTTCCAACATGCCCCTCTGTGTCAGGATAGATCAAATATGGCACCCTGTTGTTCTTTTAACGACTTGAACAACAGAGAAAACTATATTACAATATTTAATTAAACATGTTACAATGTCAATAACAGCCATGAATAAGAATTTCATGAAATAACATCCATGAATTGACTGAATTAGTCATGGATATGCGCATTGGGTCTCTCTATACGCTGCTTTCTACAAGCCCAAGGAAAGCTAATAAATACAGTCAGTCCTTGAAAATATGTCAAGTATAATTTTCATGTTAGCTTCATTAACTATGTAATGTATGTGTTTTCAAAAACATATGATGCTATACGCTACAGTTTTGAAACTAGAAAAGATAAGATTTGTTCTACGAGGACCTCAGGCTAATTTTAGCAGCATATGGCAACCTTTCATTACATACTTGCTTGAGCAGCTGTGAGATTGTAGTTTAGTTTGTTTTCATCATTTGCTATAAACAAATTTACTCCAAACTGCCACGCACACATACAAACACACACCTTGTATATTGTTGTTGTTTTTGTTTTTTTAAAGTCTGTTTATGAATTATTATTTGGTTTTATTATAAGTATTACTATTATTATTTTGATATGGGGATTATTTTACGATGAGAAAAAAAGATGCCGTCCGTTAAAGATGAAACATGTTTTCCTGTTCTTTTGTATACAAAATGTTCTTTTTGTGAGCTGTGAAAACTAATAAACAAAGTGGGAAAAAAAATATATGATGCCAAATTATTAGAATTAAATCATTATGTGTTGTTTGGCAAGAAGCTGGAGTGAACATATAAAATCTGTAATTATGTTCGTGGTCCATTTTCATAATGCTCACCTGGATATGCAGTGAAATATAGCAGTAGTTCACAAGCTGCTGGAGTCTGTGAAGCTTGATTGTCCAAATAGCTCTATATATGGATTTGGCTATAAAATTAAACCTGCATTAAGCTGTTCAACCTAAGTATTTGTCGACTTGGTTTAAACTGCAAGAATATCTATCTTTAGAAAACTTTAGCACATAAATTACTATTAGTCTCTTTGCGATTTTTATTCAACAAACTATCACTGCATGTTTCAAATAGTACAAGATGTTCAATCGATCTACCGACTATACCGCACTACCCCAAAAGAAAACTCTAAGGTCTGAGTTGCTCTACCTTGTGCTTGTTTAACACAAAGAGACATTCAGGCCACCATGGATCATTTAAACAGATCTGCTTCCACATCGATATTAGTGACTGCATGCATCCAAAGCAAACACCCACATATATTGCTTTCTTTCCTGCCTGCCATGCAACGTAAAGTTACAGAAACAAACTATCAGACACCACAGATAGAGGTAAAGCACAAATTGTATTAGATCATCGCAGTAATCTCTTAAAATGGTTGTTTTCTAGTGCTTTGCAAAAGAAGCAAACTTCATTAATTACTAACAAAATGAAGACTTAAACAAGAAGTCATATGCTTTGACAGATATTAAATAAAGACATTGTTATCTCCTGAGAAAATATATGATTTACTTTTAATCATAAAGATATGATTTACTTTTAATTTTTACATTATGCACTTTTTCAGACATCTCTATTGTGGTCATTGCTAAATGAAACTCATTCCTCATCTTCGTCCTTAAAGTCAACATCAAAAATATGAAGCTGCAGCGGGTAGAATTGGAGCAAATATGATTAAAAAAATAAAATTAGAAAGTTTGTGACCCGGCAGCCACGTTGAGAACAGCTGAGGAAATACCAAGCACCGCCCACCAGTCGGAGGAAACTTTCTTATTTTACAGCTAAACAGTACACCACAAGATGATTCTGTAAACATTTTATGCAAGAAATTGGCATTACAGTAACAATATTGATTGTAATAATATTGATTCATATATGATCAACGCTTTGATCGGAGTTTGCGAGTGATTGACAGCTGCCTCCGTTGAATGAACAGCCAAGTTATCTCTCAGAACACTTGAATTACAATATTCTGAAAGATTATTATGGACTTTTTGATGCCAAAAACTTTATAACTACTCTCGGTTTAAGAGATAGTTTGATGAATCAAATGACTTTGTTATGTGAACATGTTGGTAGTGCTGCTGATCCAACTGAGAATCAACCCTCCACCCTGAAGCTCTTTGCAGCTTTCACCCTCTTTGAGCTGCTCGTTGTCTTGGATCGCTGGTCCATATAGTCCCAGTGGCTCCCACAAAGACTGGCACAAAACTTTGTGCAACCGCTCCAAGGTCACAAGCTTGCACAAGCTGGTTGTACACTACACGCCCAGCGTAAAATGGCCGAGTGCCAGAGACAACGAGGGACTGGTGAGGAGGACTGAACATCAAGCAAGCCAAAAAAACAAACTAAACAAGAGCTAAAAGGAGAGAGAATACTAGAGGTATACATTTGTCAGATGCTCTGATTCTACTGGATGTGTAAATATTCGCTTGTTTGCTAACACACATTTGATAGGCGGATAACAGGGCTCCAGAGTGCGGCCATTTTGGTTGCACATGCAACCAAAAATCTGTCTTTTTCGACATATGATACTATGATTTTTTTTTACTTTTTCTACATATGATGATGTGACATACTATAATATGATTTGTTTTCAACATACTATGACTTTTTTTTTTTTCAACATACTATACCTATGACTTTTCTTTTTTTTTGACATACTATACTATAGTATAACTTTTTTTATTAAGTGTGACTAAACAGTTTCAGTGATCGCACCGGTGCGTCTGACGTTTAGTAGGTCTGTCTCTGTGTGTGTATGTGAGTAGCTATGTGTGTAACGTTATTCTTTTTTCCCACCCGCATTCTGCCGAGAGTCGCGCCCTACTCTGCCTCTGATTGGCTCTGACCCTGATACTCTTCTTCACTGAATGCGGATGGGGGAAAAAAAGGCATGTTGTATGTATGTGTGAAACCGCACCCTATACTCCTCCTCGAGCGACATCACAACCTTAAAACATACCGGTAATTCAAAATGAAGAGAATGATTGATTGTTTGGCTCCACCACCTGTCTCCCCTGTACCCGATAAGATGCCTAATCCTGACCTAACATCTTCGGCAGAGATGGCCTCATCTGACTCCAAGCCAGAGCCAGATCCAGAGCCTACCACATACAAAAACGCCAAAGGAATGGTTTGTCAAATTTCTATGGATCAGTTATGGTAAAACGACCAACATTGTGCATTGTATTCATTGCAAAGAGTTCGGCCAACGTGGCTGGTAACAGTGCTTTTGCTGTCAGAGAGCATCGACGTTCCGAATTGAAACGTTAAAAAAGCACAATGTCTCCAAGAAACACGTCCTGTGCCGTGACAGGTGTGAGGCCATCAGAGCAGCCCCCCTCCCTGCAGCATTTCAGCGCCAGACAGCGGCAAACTGAAGCAGTGAGGAGTCAGAAATGATAACAAAATTTAACACTGCTTATTTTCTTTAGCTTCTGTTTTGTGACATATTTCCGAGCGAAACACAGAATGTGGGCTGGGGAATCATTTTGAGAGAGATTTGATCAAGTCGTCCAGGGATTTGATCAAGTCGTTCAGGGATTTGATCAAGTCGTTCAGGGATTTGATCAAATCGTTCAGGGATTTGATCAAATCGTTCAGGGATTTGATCAAGTCCTTCTTGGATTTGATCAAGTCGTTCAGGGATTTGATCGCTCAAAAGTGAGCATGACTTGCAAGCATTAATTTTGGGAGAATCCTCAATCGGCGATGTAAGATCATAAGGTGGAGGATGAGAGGAAATTCATAAATTAGATCTCAATCATGATCTTCTGGAAATATAACACAAACGTTTTTGTCCACAACACACACCTCTGACCCATGATACCGCTCTACTAGCGATTACAACCAACAAGTTCCACACTTGGTTTTATATGATGGGAGGCTTAGCTGGTTGTCCCATTATCATGTTGGACTGGATACATTTGTGTACATCCGGTATGCAGGATGACATTTTACAAGAGAAAAGAGAGGGATATTGAAATATGATAGTCACATATTTAGCTTATAACAAGAGGTAACAAAATAATGAATGCATGGACACAGGATCAGAACTTGTATTTTTCATTTTGCTGTGCTTTCTAGTCTGTCAAAAAAGAAATCATTTTGTAAAATCTGCTATGTCGTATTTTCTTTATAAACACTGACGACAATGATTTCAATGTTTTATTTGCCACAGGCTGACAAGGAACAACCAGAGCTCCTGTTTCTCACAGCAGCCCAGTCACGTTTTCACTGTCACCACTTTAGTTCAATCCTACAGGAAGAGTCTATCTAAATGACAGCAGGAGTCTTCTGTGTTAAGCATTCTATGAAATATTAAAGAAATATATAAATATTACATCCATGTTTGTACTTTTTGTCTCTGAACTGAACAAGTTCCTATTGAACTTCTCCTCACAAAACTTGACACCCCCCGCTGAGCACTTCTGCCCTATTACAAGTCCTCATTTAGCCCAGCAGGAGAGCAGAATCCCATGAATAAAATCTTTTCATGCAAGAAAACGTTGATAGAAGAATGACAAATAAAGCAGTCTCTTTTCCGAGGGCCCAATGTGTGTCAATGGAACTGATGTTGTCAAAACATGATAACAACACAGCACCAGCTGTAACCTCTCTTAAAATAGAAACTCAAACTCAACCACATAACACACCTATTTCTGTAATCCTGCAGACTTAAGGGTAAACAGTTTGACCTGAGCCATATTTTTACATTTAATATCAGTTCATTTTGAACAAAACCACTGTAAAATGCTTTACTGTAGTTACATACAGCTTGCTTTGGCCCCCCCCAAAAAACGAGGATTACCGCCTCTACCAACCAGTCAAGTTGCAGTTTATATCTATGTCTGTCCAAAATGTCATCATCCACAACTGTCATTGTCATAATTAGCATATGAATTAGGGCTTTCAAAGTTAATGCGATAATGACACGTTAACGCAAATTCGTTTTAACGCCACTAATAACGCAACTTGCGATTTTTAGGTTGTAGTTGGCTCAGTTTTAAAGTTAGAGTGAAGATACTGACACCATATGAACTTGTCAGGAAGGAGGCTAAATAACGCTACAAACTTACACTAAATTTTGGCGAGAAAAAACTGTCATGGCCATTTTCAAAGGGGTCCCTTGACCTCTGACCTAAAGATATGTGAATGAAAATGGGTTCTATGGGTACCCACAAGTCTCCCCTTTACAGACATGCCCACTTTATGATAATCACATGCAGTTTGGGGCAAGTCATAGTCAAGTCAGCACACTGACACACTGACAGCTGTTGTTGTCTGTTGGGCTTGAGTTTGCCATGTTATGATTTGAGCATATTTTTATGCTAAATGCAGTACCTGTGAGGGTTTCTGGACAATATTGTCATTGTTTTGTGTTGTTACTTGATTTCCAGTTATACATATATACATACATTTGCATAAAGCAAGCATATTTGCCCACTCCCATGTTGATAAGAGTATTAAATACTTGAAAAATCTCCATTCAAGGTACATTTTGAACAGATACACAACGATTAACTATAAACAATCATGCGATTAACCGCTATTAAATATTTTAATAGATTGACAGCCTTAATATGACTTCTTGAATTATGGTCACAGTGACCTTTGACCACTAAACTCTAATCAGTTCATCCCTGAGTCGAAGTGGACGTTTGTGCCAAATTTGAAGAAATTCCCTCCAGGTGTTTCTGAGATATCATATTTGCAAGAATGGACCGGATGGATGAACATACGAATGAACAACCTGAAAACACAATGCCTCTGGCCACGGCTGTCGCCATGCGAAGGCATAAAAAACACCAAACATGATGGAAGCAAAAAAAAAAAGGCTGGTATAATTTGAATCCTAGAAGCAACTCTATACCTAATTATGAAATTTAACCTGCTGAAAATTTCATATAGGAAAACTCAAACCACATAAATTTAGATATGCTTTAAATTCAGTGGTATTTAAATTCCAACAGGTATTCAGTGGTGGTTCCGTTGCACTATTAGGTTTTCAGTTTCTTATACGATTCGAATAATAACAGCCTTTCTTTGCGATCATAAAACAGCCTCAAAGTGCCATATCACTTATGTTTAAACAGTGAGGTGGTCTCTTTCATGAGCATAACAAACAAAATGTGTAAAGCCACATTAACCGATATTTGTGATATTAAATTGCAAGAGCTAATATGATGTGCTTTTTCCCCCATATCCACCCCATCCATTAGAGATGAGAGAATATAACCATATTGTAGAGCCATACACCCAAGGATAAATGGGAATGATGGGAAATAACAGAACAGCAGCACCCAGGTGAAAAACATCTGGAGTGATACTTGAAAAGACTTACCAATGTACAGATTCCACTCTGGATCCAGATCAGCTTGATTGGCCAGGCAGCCCTTCACCACATTCAGGCAGTAGTTCTTACAGGGTTTAACGGACGGCATGCCCTGACAATAGGGGCAGTACAGCATCTTGGTCAGTGCTCGAATACATGCTGGAGTGCTGCTTACCTGCAAGAACACAGAGTGTGACAGCAGTGATTAGCACCTGGACAGCTCAATCGGGATCAATAAGAGTCACATTTACTCATTTAATAACTGCGTTAATTCCAGGAAGATTTAAATATTTGTCATTTTCTTTTTAATTAATGTTACTGAACGCACCACAATTGAGGATTATTCGCAATTTCAGAGTGAGCCGTCCAGAAAAAAATAAATAAATCTCTAATACCATTTATTAGAAAATGATTGTCACTTTGTTATTTTGAAAAAAAAAAGTTGCAAAGATTCATATTAGAGTGCAAGCCACAAGAGGGATGTACTACTGACCAAAGACTTTTGAACGTTTGTAAGCACTGTCAATCACAGCGGGAGATCACTGACAGACAATTTAACCTGCATTTAAATGTCAAGTATTAAATAAAGAGCCATCTTTATTTGCCTAATCATCACCCAGAGTTAGCTGTCAAGCATTCTGTATTTCAGTTATTCATCTTTCTCATCTTCACGTACTAAAAGGACATGATGTCATCACACACAGCAGGGAATACAAGGCCCCAACTAATGCTATAGACAAGATAAGCATAAATGTCACTGACACAATATTTCTTAAGTGTGTTTTCACAGGTAATCACCCAACAGCAATGACATTAAATTATGTTGAGCACTTCGTCCTCACTTTAGCTACTCGTTTAGCTTGCAAGACAGACAGCTTACATTAAGTAAAAGGCTTTAAACAGCCCAACAACACATTGAAACATATCATTGTTTTGTAGAAATTGGATTAATGTACAGATAATGAAGTGGATAGGTAATGGAGTAGGCTGTACAAGGCAGCTCTGTTCAATTCCTCTTCATACTAGCTTTTGGTTTCAATTTGATGAGATCTAAAAACTCTTTCTTAAATTGATCCTGCATTTGTGTTTTTATTATTTAAATTATTTATTATTAAAATAATAAGTCATACACCAGTGACTTGGTAAAATAAGTCTTTAAAATTAACAGGAACTATAATTCAAATGTAAACCTTTTTAATGCAGCAACAAATTGGTCAAAACTAAAACAGGAATTAAAATTACACTATATAATGTATATAGTATTTAAACATAGAACTGAATTGAATAGATCCGCCTCATTGACATCAATACCCGATCCAGCTACTTGAGTCAGTATCGGCCCGATATCCGATCCGGTATCAGTGCATCCCTATATTTCAGGATATAAGATCTATACTAACTCAGATGTCTTATTTATGCTGTGTTAATGACCTCCTTGTATAGGTGTGTGTATTTTAGTTGGTGAAATTTTAATTAATTAATTAGCCACATATAGGAATGCACCGATGGATCGGATATCAGGTCTATACTGACTCAAATAGCTGGATCGGGTATTGATGACAATGGGGCGGATCTATTCAATTCAATTCTATTTTAAATACTATATACTTTATATACTTGAATTTGAATTCCTGTTTAAGTTTTGACCAATTTGTTGCTGCATTAAAAAACATTTACACTTGAATAGATTTTTTTACCAAGTAGCTGGTGTGCGACTTATTATTTTAACAATAAATAACAATTCAGTTAATTTATATCTATGTAATTATTTGTTATATTTTGTTTTACAAATTTAGGAAAGCAAAGTTGAAGTTAAGCCTGGTGTTTCCTTACACATAACAGAATGATCCCAGTCACTTCCACACAGCAAGGCATACAGTTTATTAATTAAACACTGGTATCAGATTGGGTATCGCTATCGGGACTGAAAAAGTCAGACCGGTGCATCCCTAGCCACAAATACATTAATAATGCATTGAAGTGGGTAGAAAACAGAAAACACGAGTCAGTTTAACAATCAGTTGTGGCTCTAATTGAGTGTTTGTTTCATAAAATGTTTCTATGTTAAAATGAAAGCAAGCCATCCCATATCATATAACACGCTTTTCAAATGTTTTCCAAGACAGATTATCATTCCAGACGGATCGATAACCATGAGAAAGAGGTGCAGATCTAGATACACCTTTGTCTTTTTAGGGAGAAGACAAATTAGAAGAATTTGCAGACTGAATGGTGCTGATTCACCAAACATCTGGCTCGTACAAGCTCTTTTCTTGAAAAAGCCAAATGCTTCAACGGATGAGTGTCTGAGGATAGAGAGTGTTGCATGTTGTACAAAATCACAAATTCGCTTATTCATTGTAAATAAAATTGACTTGACTGGTGTGACTTTGGTGAACAGCGGGGATTGGACAAACTATAAAGAAATGCTTTCATCTGTCTCATTCAGCACATATTGTGACAGCGAGTGAATACCCACAGAACAAACTACAGGGAACAGCTAACCGTTGGCTGAACCAGCTGTTCTCTGCTGTATTACATTCAGGCCACATGTATAGACTGTGTGCAAACCGAGTGCAACATCTTATCAGCGATCTGTCTGTTTTGCCACGACGTGTGAGCTAGTATGGTGACATTTCAGATAGCAAATACAAACTTGACTGCGTGACCTAGTGCAGCTGATTTTATTAAATGATTTCCTAAAAGCGTGCTGCACTCAACATTCTTATCCTTAACACTCAAATGCTTGCTCTTTGGAGCCCTGTCAAGATGTTTGAAATGACAGCCTCTGGGTCGCAGCTAATGGACTTTTTTCTGTTACATGAAGCACCAACAAGCATCTTGTTAAGCATCTTTTAGGCTGAGAACCCACTTTTTCGGGCTACACCCAGACATGCCATGCAAGCACTTACTAATGTCTTATTTTCTTTAAAAAAGAAAAGAAAATGTAACTAAGTAGGCTACGTATACTGCAGCGCTGAAAGACGCTCTTACTGTAGTTTTTTTATGCACTAATAACTTTTGAAGACATCTAGCTCTTGTTCTACGGATGATAAATGCACTCATTGTAAGTTACTTTGGACAAAAGCTTCTGATAAATGAATGTCATGAAAGACCTTGAAAGGCTGACGTTCCTGTTAATACCTTTAAAGCAGACGACCTACAGGATTGTTGTGTTGTTGTTGCTAGGCAACTATATAATCAGCCAATGGTTGGCTCTCAGAGCATGTAGAAAATGTTATTAAAGGTGCTCTGTACGATATCCAGAGCATTAATATAGCAGCAAACAACTAATTGCTATTTAAAGATATAGAGGAGTAATGTCTACCTCAGCAGAAAATGAAGTCGCTCTCCCTCTGTGTGTTTTAATCCGAGCTTCTACCAACCATGACATAATGTCTCGTTGGCAAGGAAGCTAAATAATGCTCTAAACTTCACTACATTTTGGCGAGTAAAAACTGGTCTTGACCTCTGACATCCAGATGAGTGAATGAAAATGGGTTCTATGGGTACCCACGAGTCTCCCCTTTACAGACATGCCCACTTTATGATAATCACATGCAGTTTGGGGCAAGTCATAGTCAAGTCAGCACACTGACACACTGACAGCTGTTGTTGCCTGTTGGGCTGCAGTTTGCCATGTTATGATTTGAGCATATTTTTAATGCTAGATGCAGTACCTGTGAGGGTTTCTGGACAATATTTGTCATTGTTTTGTGTTGTTAATTGATTTCCAATAATACATATATACATATATTTGCATAAAAGCATATTTGCCAACTCCCATGTTGATAATAGTATGAAATACTTGACAAATCTCCCTTTATACACATGTTGAACAGATAAAAAATGTGCAATTCATTTGCAATTAATTGTGATTAACTATGGAAAATCATGCGATTAATTGTGATTAAATATTTTAATCGACTGGCAGCCCTAGTAAATAGTAATATTGTTGTAAAGTAATTTGTTAAAGCCTAAATTATGAAAAGTTAAAGGAAATTGGCTATGTAAAGTGAGTAGAAAATTTAACTAAAGTTTCACTCTCAGTGGTATCTGACTGGAATAACTTCTTTATCTATAAAGGACTTCTCAGTCATTTGCAGTAAAACAGGTATAATACAGCAACAGATGGTTAAAAAGCAAATAAAATAAGAATTGGATGACAATTAAAATTCCAATTATCCAAAAAAGAAAAGATTTTTATGATTCAAAAGAAAACTGAGAGGCCCAGACAACAAAGGCCCAGACACCTTTTGTAACGAACGGGAGAAGTTGGACCAATAAAAGGTTAAAAAAAAAGCCGCTCCAAAAGATCTCAAGCAGCGATCAGAATTAGCTGATCACAGAGCGGGAGCCTGACCAAGCAAACCTTTTAAAAACAAGCAATAAAATCTTAAAAATCGATTCTAAAACAGACAGTTAAGTGCGGTGTAGCAAAGATTATGGTCAATTCTCCTGGAATGTGAAAAAGAAAAGTCTGGCAGCAACATTTTTTCTTAGCTGTAGCCGGTGGATATTTCGCTGGTAAGACGAGAATAAAGTGAGTTACAGTAGTCAGGCCTGGAGGAGATAAAAACACGGATGACCTTCTCCAGTTCTGCAAATTAGAGAAATGGCCTGATCTCGGTGATATGTGTTAATGTTTGATGTGCCGGGACCTCTAGCTCTTTCTCAGCCCAGTGCTACTATAAGTATCATAAAGAGAAGACTGGAGGTATTTTTGTCGCTCCACGGAGTCAGGCTCCAAGGAAGGCTGACACACACCCGCCCTGACTAACAGACAAGCCTCACACGTCACCTCGCCGACAACTGGTGTGACTTGTCACATACTAACTTGACACTGATATTCTAACAATGCTGCTGCCAACATCTATCGCACCTGACACAGGTGTAGTGCAGCCGTACAAAATAGACAGGGATCTGTTCTCAGCAGATGTAGAGGTCATGAGGAGAAATAATAATGTTTTAGAAAAAATAGTTCCTCACTGAAAACTATTAATTCAAAATCAATAGTGTTTTTGAGAATCGATACTCAAATGTATCAATATATTCTTAAGCCCCTGTCTATAATTTCAAACTTTGTAACTTCAACAAAAATAATTTTCCTTCGTTATGAATCATCACATTAATTAGTGATATAGTGGTATTTTAAAATATGAGATATATTAGGGCTGTCAAAGTTAACATGATAGTAAAGCGTTAACGCAAATTTGTTTTAACGCCACAAATTTCTTTAACGTATTAACGCAATCAATCTTCATCAATCCGGAGGTTGTAGCGGGCTAGAGTGAAGATCTAGAAATCCTAAAGAATCCATTGGTACCAACGATGTCATACTAGCTCGTTGCGAAGGAGGTTAAATGACGCTCCAAACTTGCGCAACATTTTGGCGAGGAAAAACTGGCATGGCCATTTTCAAAGGGGTCCCTTCCCATATGTGAATGAAAATGGGTTCTATGGGTACCCACGAGTCTCCCCTTTACAGACATGCCCACTTTATGATAATCACATGCAGTCTGGGGCAAGTCAGCACACTGACACACTGACAGCTGTTGTTGCCTGTTGGGCTTGAGTTTGACATGTTGTGATTTGAGCTTATTTTTTTATGCTGAATGCAATACCTATGAGGGTTTCTGGACAATATTTGTCATCGTTTTGTGTTGTTAATTGACTTCCAATAATAAATATATACATACATTTGCATAAAGTAAGCCTATTTGCCCACTCCCATGTTGATAAGAGTATTAAGTACTTGACAATTCTCCTTTTAAGGTACATTTTGAACAGATAAAAATGTGCAATTAATTTGCTATTAATTTGTCATGATTAATCATGGACAATGATGCGATAAATTCTGGTTAACTATTTTAATAGATCGACAGATTGTAACTTAATTTTTTTTCCTCCATTAGGAATCATCACATTAATTAGTGATATAGTGGTATTTTAAAATATAAGATAATAATAATATTCTATCAATAATAATAATAAAAAACTCCACACTCTATTAGCTTTGCACAAATATAGTGTAGTGTGTCACCTTCCCTCACATAATGAGTTATAAAAATCTTCCAAATAATAATAACCAACACTAGTTAATTTACAAATCAACCAATTATTTGTATTTGTATGAAAAGAGAAATGCAATTATATGACTGATAGACTTAAGGATTCCTCCTGTGACAATGGTTCACTTGGGAATTTAACATACTGTGAAATGTCATAACATTTTCATTTTACCCAGTTAACAGTGACTGTGGCTTTAATGAAAAGACAGCACAACATTGCCACATTGTTTACTCATTTGCTTCTGTCAAATTCATTGCCATCTGACTACAGTGAGCATTCAGGTAACAAAGTTGTCAGTGAAATTTTTTCTAAATATCAATAACCAGACGGATGACTATAAGATTTTAATCACTTCAGATAAACAGCAGCAGATGTACTGTTCGGGTAATGATCTGGGATAAGTATGAGCTTTGTTTGTGAGATGCAGACTCCAAACACGAGTTTCTGCTTCCTCAAAGCTCCGCCGGGTTTCGTGTTTTGTCTCTTAAGCTGTGAAAAGCAATAAAGCACTACATCATCTACTTTAATTCAATATATATCCCGGCAGCAATAAGCATGGATGTCACATCTTAGAGGCGCTGTGCAACAGACACCTCTAGCAGGGTGTCTTATTCCATTATGCTCACACCCAATCCCTCATGATGAGTTTATACCCTGGGGATCAAAGGGCTGCGGTCCCAGACACATGACCTGGATCTCAGGTCCCACTGAAATGTCAAGAGGTGAGGCTGGGACATACCGGCTTGTGAGACACGCAGGGTGTAACTCGGTAAACGCATACTAACAACACATCCTCTGTGGCTGCTTCTAAATGAGCCTCACCACCACTACTACTGGTGGTGAGAGGGGAACTGATACACACAGTGAAGGGAGCATGTTGAAAGTTCAATGAGTGCATCACGGTGGGGGTACAAGAAAACTAATTTTGGATTTCGAACAGTAGCGTCTTCTCCTTAGTGTCTCTGTCTCTGATGATTGTGGGTTACTAGATTCATTGCCTTCTGTTTATATACTGTACAGCTGGTCTATTAATATTCATAATAGTGTTGATAATACAATCTTACTGATATCATTATAGTGAAAAGAAACCAGGGTGGTTGGGGATTTGCAGCTTATCAGGACTTTTCCCAGCCCATAAAAAGGCATGCAGAAACAACACCGTTGTTGTTGAGCACGACTAAATCCAAGCCTTAGCCTTTTGCTTTTTCCTTTAATCTTACTTTGCACATGATCAAAACTACACACACTCCCAGAGCAGTAAGATATACTGCAGAAGCTGCATTAAGACTGCATCGAATCAAACAGAATACTAAAGCTACAGTATGATTAATGGCTTCTGTATACTGGGTGAACAAATATTAGGAAATAGAGCAATAAACAGTGATGGCACAACATTTCTTTTCTCTGCTTTTTTCATTGTCTGGGGCATTTCTCCCGAGCAATCCACATACCCTTCAACACTGTTTTCTAGACAGCACCTGAACAAGGCGCCTCGAGCCCCAACCTTCCTGAAGACATGCACCGAGAGAGCACACATTAGTCAGAAAAAGTATCTGGGAGGAACTTGTTCGCGGTGGAAAACCAAGAGGGAAATGTGTGCTTACTGCAGAAACGCCAAAACAAGACCTTGTGAAAAGCTGGATACACAGCCAGTCTTAATTTGAGGTCAAATGCTGAATATTTTCCAACAGAATCAGCCAGTACAGCTGAATGAAATGTGTTTTTTTGAAAATGACAGAAGCAAGCAGTTAATTGGGTGTTTTATAATCCAGTTAAATTTTTACTAAAGTGGTGAGCAGTGTTACCTTAGACACTCTCTGGGCCACCTCCCGGCCAACAGAGAGCCCTTGGACAAATGTGCGTGCGGCGATGAATGCCCGGGTAACCTGAGCCTTGAGCTTCCTGGGCACGTCTCCAAAGGGCTTGAGCTGGTCGGTGTACTTACTGATACACTCCAGATAGTCCTCAGTGATGACGTACTGGGAGTTGAGCAGTGTGAACATGCGCTCCAGCAGCCGCGACCAAAAGTCATTTAGCATTTCCTCCAGGTTAACATTTCCTCCTGTGTAATAGCGCTTCAGCTCTGCAAACAGGTTCTCAAAGACCTCTGAGTTCTGCATGTAAGGCTTGCCGTAAGTCCTCACGAACATCTCATTCAGGGACCTCTCCGTGTTCTCCAGTAGCTCCAGGAAGAATTCTGAAGAAGAAAAGAAAAAGTGTTTTAATTATGTCTGATTTTCTTTCATGCGTGACTGTGTTGCTATAGATTATACTGTACATGACATACATAGATATGGCTTGATAAGATGGGAACCTGGGAGGATAATGATTAAAATAGAAATGCAGCAAAATGACATTAACTGTGTCTGATTGCAAGATAGAACACAGCTTAAAAAGGAAGTCTACTCTTGATTGCGATGCCGACACCAAATACGCCGACGACCAGAGAATACCAAAATAGCAAATCAATTACGGCTTCTGATGTTGATTTCATTTTGAAGAGACTTCCCAGCTTTGTTGATTTTTATCTCAAGTAAACTACTTTTAACATTGCAATGGGAGCCTTTCCCATATATATTTCTGGAAAGCAATAAGGTCTGTGTTTGCAGTGCATGAGGTCAGTATTTGTTGTCCCTATATCACCTGTAAACCTAAAATACATCTGTGTACCTTGATAGAAAGGACATATATTGTTGAAAGATTTCCTATACACTGATTCACACTGGAGTACTGCTCCATATGCTGGAAGCATAAGGCTGTCAGATGAAGTGCCATAAATGATCCTTCAGTATGATTACGATTCCACAATACAGTTTGTCTGTAAGGTTTCCAGCCGTTCTGCGTTCTCCTTTTTAGGCACCACTTGTTGTTTGCCTCATGACCTCTATAGCTCACCGCAAATTGGGAAGAGATTATAATATTCCTGACCATCTGCTATCCATAATGATAGTCCTCGCTTTCAAGGACCAAGATTAAAATTTAAATAGGCTTCAAAACTCTGCACATTTAACTGCGAAGTGAAATGCTTCGAGACTAAACAGAGTCCCGTAAAGGGTGGTGGAGGTTACAGAAAGTATTTTATATTCCTCAGTTATTGTCTTGAATAGGGCAATATGTCCCATCCAAAGCTTTAAAACTGAATTAATTGATTTTTTTTGGCCACTTAGAGACGGCAAAAAGCTGTAAATACAATATTGACATATTATCACCTCATAAAGTTGTTACATGTTAGCAAACAGTCGCCTATTTAAACGTCATCTACCAGACGGATTAGCATTTCTTTGGAGCTGTTTCTGGGCTCAAATTTGAGTCAAATATTCACTCTCTTTTCCGTTCTGTTTTGGTCCCCTGAGGGAAACACTATGTTGACCAGCCAGTCGCCAACTTTGTCTATCAGCTGTTTGGTGCTGGACAGGTAGAGTACAGTGGGTTTATCAGAGATTTGTCACTGAAAACAGCTACCTACTGCATCTGGAATAGGGTTGATGAGAGCAGAGAGACTGATTTCAAGTTTGTTCATTCGTCGTATGCACAACAATTACAGCAAGCAGTCATTGGCAATGAAAATCTTGGCTCCCAGGTACCCTTCAAAAGTACTCATTAAATATATATATATATAAAAACTGCAAAACTGCATGTGATTATCATAAAGTGGGCTTGTCTTTAAAGGGGAGACTCGTGGGTACCCATAGAACCCATTTTCAAGACTCATCCTGTCCTTTCTTCAAACCTCCTGCACCTCCTGCCACACATCCTTCAAGCTGATGGCACCACGGTCCTCGGCCTCATCAAGGACAAGGACTGAGTCGGCCTACAGGAATACTGTGTCAGTATGGAGTACAGATAACAACCTAGAGCTCAATGTCAACAAGACGGAGGAGATGGTCATGGACTTCCGGAAACACCCACCTTCACATCCCCCACTACTCATCAACAATACAGCAGTAAAGGTGATGGAGTCTGTTAAGTACCACAATCACCGGTGACCTAAGATGGGAGACCACCAGACACCTGAACAGTTTTTGTTCCCTAAGCTCTCTCCTCAACAACACCTCCTAGTTCCCTCCTTCATTTCCCAACCGCCCACTACTCATCAGCGCCTACATGCTCCACCTTCCCTGTACTGTTTAGCTGTGAAATGAGAAAGTTTGCTCCGGCTGTTGGGCGGTGCTTGGTATTTCCTCAACTGATCTCAACCTGGCTGCCGGGTCACAAATTTTCTCATCCTACAGCTAAACAGTGCACTACAAGATGTTTCTGAAAAGGTTTGAGGTGAGAAATGGGCATTACAGTAACAGAATACTGATTCATATTTGATCAGCGCTGCCTAGTTTGACCTTTTGATCAAAGATTGCGGTCTGTGAAATCTTGCAGATGCCATTAGGAGCACCGGAGGACACCGGAGGACACCGGAGGACACAGAGGCACATGATTTTTTTCAGATTTCCTGTCTCATGCACTACTGTCAGGATATAGTGACCGTTTTATAAAAATAACTTTTCTTAATCATATTTGCTCCAATTCTACCCAATGCTACTTTAAACTTTTGACTTTTATCTTTCTTGGTTTTACTGCACTGTATCACTAAGTAAAATACCTGTGTACATTGTACATTTGGCAAACAAAGCGATTCTGATTCTAAAGCAATTTATGGTAGCTAGGTCACATGACCACATATCTATTAAAAGGTCCATTCTGCCCGTTTGGGCCATTCACATTACAGATCACTTATCAGAACGGCCATGACCATACTGTAATGGAGTTGAAGTGGTCATTAGTGCTCAGCAATGCAGGTGAAACTATAAATTACAGCAGCAGGGAAACAAAATAGCAAGACTCTCCATGATACCAAATCCATGTTGCACACTAACAGAAAGTCAAACATGAAAAATATTCATCATCTGCAAGGAAGCAGAACATCCAGGATGTTATTTCATGATGTTATTACCTGATTGAGACAAATGTATTTTTAGCTGCAACCAGCAGCCACTATTACTCACTTGATGTTAGCTTGGAGGGTAAAGGTCACATTTGCCACAGGAGAAATGCAGGAGATTCCAATCCTGCATAAATCTATTCGGTCCAAAACTGCTTCTGATTTATCACATGAAACACACTTGTTAAAGACTTGCTTTCTCTATTCTTATCACAATTAATTATTGTTCATTAGCACCTCTTATCAGGTACCCGAGAGTGTTAACTGTATAGACGCCCCCTGGGGATCTGATTAAATTAGCTTTACTCTCGCACATTTTTTCCTGCTATCTTAAGAGGATATCTTATGACTTTTTCTTTCGGTAGCACACACAGTCTGAAGGACTTGTGATGTTGGTCTCAGTAATTCTTGAGACTATAGTAAATGAAAGACTACAGTGAGCTTTAAATATGCAAAGCTCCAAGCGTGATTTGTGCTTCAGAGACTCCTTGTTGGTAATGAAAATAGTCAGCGGTGCTGAGCGATATGCGCACTGATTAATTACAGCTTCAAAAGTAATTTCATTTTAAAAAATGTGCATTTTGGAAGAAAAAAAAAAAGCATCTTGATGCAGTCAGGTTCGTTGCCCAATGTGTCTGCTGAAATATTTATTTAATATAACCAACGTAATTAAGGCAGAATGTATTGTTAATTTGGACAGCCTATTTGATGTAATTCTAAGCTCTGTTTTGGAGTGATTACGATGAATAATTACATTATGGATGAGCTCTGTATAATTCTGTGACTAATATATTTAGTTAAGAAAGACAACTTAATCTAATTAGGGGAAATTCATGAGGGGGATGGTATTTTACAACAACAAATTTAGTGAAATGTCAGAGACTAAAATCATCAGGAAAGCTTACATAAATCCTTAACACATCTTAGTAATTATGAAGTCTGTCCAAATGAATGGCTGCAAGAGCTGCAAGTGGAGGATAATGATGCTGAAATGCTGGACAGGGGTGATTCTAATACTCCCAACTTGCAGCGAGTTCATTACATTTCGCTGATAAAGCTTGGTTTGGCTCGCTGTGCGCACAGAGGTTACACAGAGCCATTTTCTCTGTGATAAAGAGAAAGCCTGTGTTTCCGTGCTTCCACAGCTGCTTGCGCTCACAGACACCTACTAATGGATGCTCTCCTAGATGTCAGTAGTAGTCTCAATTTCAGCAATCTTTAAACGGAATGCTCCTATTTTAAATCTTTGAGCTAGATGATGAAAACAGTGTTTTTCATCTATAAGCAAACCACAGTGTTTGGAGACAATATGGAGACTATGGAGCATATAACGAACAGAGGTAGCTGTGGATGGGATAACAGCTACTGTGAAGACCCTTGAGGGAAGTGGCCTGCAGAATTAATTACTGCAAAGTCTCCTGAACTGTGACCAGCCATAACTTATGGGGATAAAAGGGCTGGTTTTCCACCACAATTCAATTTTCTTCAGTTGAGTAGCCTCATTACAATCTATGATAACTGCCTCGCGCCAACCAGTCAAGTTGCAGTTTACATCTATGTCTGTCCGAAATGTCATCTCTTCATCATTTTATCCTATTAGACGTTTGTGTGAAATTGTCATAATTAGCATATGAATTAGAGTTGGGTCGATTTCCGGTTTTGCCAGTCCGGTCCGGTCTGATGTACAAGCTTACACCAGTTTGATTTTATGCCAACCGGCTGAACCAACATTTGTCATTATAACACGTTCTGGAAAATTAAAAAGTAGACGAGCTGTATCGAAGGCGACACAGTCCTAAATCCAGCTTGCATTAGTAATAAACAACATGACAACGTGATTAACATAATATTGTTTGCTTATAAACAGTCTAACAGAGCCACAAGGGTCTGGAAGGCCGTGAAGTTATCAGTAACGTTATAGCTAGCGGTACCATTTTTTCCTTCCCAATTCCAATTGTGATACCTGAACTTGCGGTATCGGCCGATACCGAATACCGATCCGATTCAGCGGGATAAAAATAAATATAGTTAATATCATTATTAGTATTATTTAACAGCTGTGACAAACTAGCTGCAATCAGTTCTTCTTCGCTGCTCTAAAACAGTAGTTGCCAGTGGCAGCCATGATACATCCAGGGTGACAGCACAGTGAAGGCTACTGAAGAATTGATTTTCGGTTAAACAAGTTGATTTTTTTCTGGGTTAATAAATTATGGTATCGGATCAGTACATTGAACTGGCATACTCGCCGATACCCAATACGACATTTTTTGGCAGTATCGGGCGCATTTCCGATACTGGTAATGGTATCGGAACAACTCTAGTTATAGCTGAAGGTAGCAATGCACACACTGCGTGTGTAAAGTTTAGGTTGTCAGTGAATACATGCCACAACGCCTCAAGACCCAAGCCAAGCTCCCATGTCTTGCTTTCCACCTGCTGATTAAAGTGAAGGGGGTTAGCCCCAATTTAGTGACAACTTCAGCCCAGGTCCACTTAAGGTGGGCTGTTAAGGTGGACCAGCTATTCTCATTTGTCTGTGCTAGCAGAAATTAATATATATATATATTTATGCACAAACAAAGTAATCAAAAGCACATATCAGGCTGCAATCAACACCTAAAATGGGTATCCATATCATAGTCTGTGGGTTAATACTTGATATTTCAGTTTTACATCTTGAGCAACTGATTAATATATAATTGGCAGGATGCTTTTTGAGATGGACGTGGGATGGATATCTCAAAATTTGTGTTAACCTGTCTCAGACAAAATCCATATATACAGTATTTGGACACTATAGGTATAAACAGGGCTTAAAGAGTGGAGTGCAGTTTAAGAAGTCAATACGATGAGGCCGTGTAATTACTCCAAAATCTTGGGAACATGGTAGATAATTTGTTCACTTTCATTCATCAAAGCTGGGGCCTCAGTAAAACCCTTACCAATCAGATCCAACAGAGATTATTGTGATAATTTCAGGCAGAAATGAATACAGTTGCAGCTGCTTTATTGAAGAAAATGTGATGCAATTCCTGGCACTTTTATCCATTTTAAATGGAGGAGATGTTAAAAAAAAAATCATGCATGTAGGTAGAAAAATGATCATTTGGTGGAACTTGTCAGGGGTAATTCGCACCCTGGGAGTAAGCTCTGCCTGAGAAGACAACTTAGGGGGAAATAAGGTCCTATAGACAAAAACTAATTTGCAAGATAGTTGCTGTGTTGAGGTCTAAGATGTTTGACCTGGGCTTGTAAAATTGGTTCTGAATTATTTTATTCATTAGTAAGCATTCTCACAATTTGCACACATTTTGCAGAAGTATTATGGAACTGCTCAAAAATGCAAGAAACCAGTTGCATTTGCATTAAGTCTTGTGAATGTAAAATCTAGGGATGCACCGATACCACTTTTTTTCAGACCGAGCACGCCGGCTGAGGTGGGATCCCGGCCCCGCGGGGTCGGGCGCACCACCGGCCCATCTCGCCCGCACCATCGGGGAGGTGGAGCGTGAGCGTGCGATAGGACCCAAAAGATGGTGATGAGAGGTTATTGTCACGGTGCCGTAAAGTGGTATCGGTGCCGTTGTATTGGAGCCGTTTTGCGAGTACGAGTACATGAGCACAGTATCGGACCCAATATTGGTATCAGTGCATCCCTAGTAAAATCAGATATTCCTTGAGGGACTGACCATTACTAAAATGCTGCATATAAAAAAAAAACACTCTGTACTGTATTAAGCACTGTCACAATGGTGACAATTTTGAGTGCAGCATTGTATTTCATGGCTATACACCAGAAAAAGTTACCAAAATAACCAAAATGCAGTCACAGAAAGTTAATGAATTCAGAAGATTGTTCAGATCATTTGTTGTAGATGTGTAGATGTCGCCTATGTAAAACACATTCCTGCAAGCAACACATTGTCAAAACTATCTGTAATTCATCAGTGAAGCTTCCCTGAGTAATCTGCAAAAACGACTTGTTTGGCACACTCATGCAGCAGAATAAACAGCCTGTTATCTCCTGCAGAGCCACTCAGTGTCTTCTCCTACAGAACTACAGCCAATCAAAGAGGGAGCCTATCTCTCACTTTGTTATTACTGAAAACTGCACAACGCACTCACGGCTTGGTTCGCAACCTACTTGAGCTCTCATGTCCGTGCATGAAACTAGCAATTTTGCTGTCAAAAGGAGCACTTCTAATTCTACATGTCAATCATAAGTGGATCATTGATTTGGTCTGACAGGAGGCGCCGGTCTACAGAGGGCTGTTCTAAGTGCTATGCTACTGTACAACATGACAGGCTGACCTTTTATGTCTCCGTTTTCATGTGTTAATTCTTGCAGCCTGCGTACTGTGAGTCACACAGTGGCAGTTAAAAGCAGAGCCATTCAATGTAAAATCACTCTAAACACAAAATTAAATGGTATGCTGGTGAGTCAAGACAGAAAAAGGTCTAATCTTATGTAATGTAATCTAATAAAATTATATATTTGCTCATATTTGAAAGTTACCATATCCGACTCTTTAACATGAGGAAGAAAAGTGGAGTACTTTCGGCAGATGCCGAACGCTGGTTCATAAATGTTAACTGGGATTTAGCCTACTGTCCTAAAATTAAAGTGCATATATTTCCAAAAATGTTGCAGCTTGTCCATCAGAAATCCTACAGAGAAGGATCACTAAAAATCCTGTAGTGTAAAGGGATGAATCCTACCTACTCTTCCAGTCTCCAACTGGATAGTCCAACATGACTTCCTAACTAAAGGAGGGTTTTGCTGAGTAAGCACGCCCTTTTCAGCACTGCCCAGCTCCACATTCATCCAGTCAGACACATCCACACCTGGTAGCTGGCCAGCACAGTGCAGACCTCTGTGGTTGGCAGCTTTTTGAGGACTAATTAAGGGTTAAGTGCTTTGCTCAAGGGCACATCGACAATGGTTGCTGAGGGAGGAGATAATGGATTCAAGTATTTGTATTTGTTCCAAACACTTAAAACTGACCCAGTTTCAGTCGATATAGCACCAATACTGGGTAAACTTTACCCATTCATGTTTTTTTGACCCAGTGTTAGGGTTAGTTTTTCAAGTTTTACCTTAAAGGGCAACAATGGTCATTTTTAAAGAAGTGATATTATTCTGGAGGCTATATAACATGATGGAAAAAATACTTCAACTTGCTCTTGTATAATCATATTGCGAGGGCGCGCCGGGAAACCACAAGGTGACAGCGTCATCACAGTGAACAGTAACTGCCTGTCAGTGGCGATATGAATGGAGTATAGAATTCCAACAACATCTGCAATATAAATAAATATGCTGTCACTTTCTGAATCTCCGTTCCAGTGGACAGCACTTGCATAAACTATAACTACTGGATAACGAAAGAAGTCAGAAAGGTATTACACAGTTTCCCTGTCCTATAAGTGTTTATTATTTACATATAATAGATTCAGAAAGTGACGGCATGTTTGTTTATATTGAAACTGTTGTTGAAATGCTATACCCCATTCCGTTACTACCTACCCTGATGACGCTGTCACCTTGTGGTTTCCCAGCGCGCCCTTTCAATATGATTATACAAGAGCAAGTTGCAGTATTTTTTCCATCATGTTAGGTAGCCTCCAGCATAATATCAATGTTTTAAAAATGTCCGTTGTTCCCCTTTAAAATTGTCACAAATTTGTCATCAATTGTACAAATCAATGCATATGACATTCAAAACTGCAAAGGATATACATTATTAACAAATAGTGATATGTGGCATAAACAGTTAGAGTAGATTGTAACAGTGCACAGCCATAGCATATTTTAGTTTTGGTAAATAACCTAACAGTAAGACAAAAACAACAATAAAACTGGGACAAAACACTCAATTTTCTATGGTTTTCTACACATGAGTATTGGGGTAGTTAAGTTAAGTATTGCACTGGTGTCAATTTCGATGCAGTCATTTTTTTTGTGTGCAACAATACAACTGATGCCATTCTGTGCCAGTCGCTAAATATCGACTGCCAGGATTTTTTCGACGAGAGATAACAGTGCGAGTCGGTAACTCCAAAGAAGATCAATTGTGGAAGGTGGACCGCATTAATATTCTGTTTGGCTACCCAGCAGCACCACGGTGTTCATGGTCAGAGGAGGGCCAACAATTGATTAGCAATTAAGACCCCTGACTTAGTGTTTAACGAGCAGGTGGAAAAGAATGCTCTGTGCCAGCCATTTATCTAATTTCTCTGAGCAGTCGTTTCCTCCGGGTCTTGGGAATAGGTATAGGTTATGCATTACGGTGAAAACAATGAGAATATTCAGACTTTTTGATGGCATTATTTAGCAAACAGGTGAAAGGTATTAATAAATTGCAGTAACTGCGGCTGCATATGTTTGGCCCTGATTTTTCAGATTGATGCTGCTTCTCTCTTAGATTCACACAGCTGTACAGTTCAACACGGGTTGTTGTGGATATTTCTGTATTTGTGCTGGCATGGTCTTGGCATAGTCGAGACTGTGCCCTCTCACTGTGACACCTAGGCTGTGGTGTCAGGTATGCGTGGGCTGGCCGGCTACTGTCAGCTACAGTAACACTCATCACAAGCTCTGCATAAAGAGAAGAGAATATACACATACAATGACTCCGTGTAGGTGGAAACTCCAGAGCCGGGTGCTAAATAGATGGTAAAGAGCATCTACAGGATCTAACAGCTCTCTAGTGTTTGGATCTTTAACTATGTGTTCAGACTCAGTATCGAGGCGACCACAATTATTTAGCTAACACTGCTTTATGAAGAGAAAATATTGGAAAAGAGATATTGTTTAAGGAACATTAAGTCAGAGAAATGTAGAATCTTATAATATATAAATTATGCTTGAAATACTTGAAAGATGCATGTTGTTCTAATATTTATTGACTGGTTAAATCTCAGCTGATATCTCCTGCTCAAAACCCCACAACGTCCAACACTCAGATTCAATTAATGACGCATAAAGATAAGGGTGGAATTCAAATCCAGCAAATCAATATCTCAGATTTCCCGAGCGGCTGGTCAGTCGAGGCCCACAGCAGACACAACGTCTCCAGACAGCAGAGGGCTACTGAGCTGAAACCGGCATATGGCATCTGCTTTGACGCTCATGAAGTTATGGAGAATGGCAGCAAACCCCAAGAGGAACAGGGTTGCCTGGAGTCATGCATCTAAGTGCTGCTGGACAAACCCCATTTCCTCCCTCACTGGAGTCCTCCTTATGACATTCACTATCCTGACAGCAGCTGATCAAAATAACACTTATTTATTTATGCGCACTTCCAGGAATCACTAAGCTAAAGAAGTGTATATTCCTGGAAAAAAAAACAGACAAGACTTCAGCCCAGCATTGTGACATTGAGTTTCTTGGCAATGTGCAATCACCTGAGAGTTGCATGATGTAACTGAATAGCATTCGTTTCATATAATATGTTGGATAGTTTGAAAAGACTGAGCATAGAAAGACAAGCCATTGGTGAGTATTGAATTGCGCTATTAATCAAACATTATTCAGTTGTTGACATTGGATATATTTAGATAGCCCCTTATGGAAATCTATGCTTCAACCTCCTACGTTTTGGACAAAGATTAGAATTACTTTGGATAAACTGAATCTTTGGGAGGGTTGCTGTTCAATCCTGAGATCTAATCAGAGGTTATATTCATGTTGACAGAAGGTATCTTTTGTAATATAGATATTTAACATGTTAACATGTTGATATACATCCAACAAAATGTGAAAAGGTGTTAAGCAGCATGAAGAAGTGCGACACATAGTGTGTATTATGTAACAGTGTTATATTGTGAATTATTAAATCTCATTAAAAAATGTGTTATATATGTGTTGGTATTAGGGCTGGGTTAAAAAAAAAAATTCTGATTCAAATCAATAGGGGTGTAAGAAAATATTGAAAATATTGAGTATCACAATGTTATGTTTTGTGATACTGTATCGATCCTCAGAAACATTGTATGACTTTTTTATTAATAGTTTGCATGCAGAGATTAAATGAGTCAATACTTTATTTAATTTACAAAGAGATGCACCCTCAGTGTATGTGCCCTCTCAAAGTAGTGCTATGATGTTGGATGTTAAAGGGACTGTGATAAAAGCAAATGCATTGATGCTTCTGATTGCATAAAAAATTAACCTTTTTTACTCAGATGTTATGCATATGGTGGTGTGTTCTTTATACTATGATAGTTTTCTTTGAATTACATTTTTTTAATGGACAACAACCATTAAAAATATATTTTTTAAACAAAGCTAGTGTGTGTTATTTTAGTTAAACATCTGATAAACCCATTTGTTGTGTTGTATTGTGTCAATAAAGTCAATTTTGCATTATTAGTCTGATGTTGTGTACCATAATTTCAGTAGACTCCGCTCTGCACTGTTAACACTAATCTTCTCCGTTTTCACACACATGTTGTCGTTTGGCAATTTAAATTAAAGCAAGCAAATACATTTGAAATACAGAGCAGAATAATGTCAGCAGAAGTACAGTTATAAGATGCGTGTTTTGTTAATGACACTCAGACTTTGATGTATGTTGTTTATGTGCATATGTTCCTACATGAAAGCAGGAAGCTTGTTTTTATGCTACTGTATAGTCTATACAAACCAAGTTACAAGGACAGGATTATGTATTAATTATACTAAATGAGATCCATATACAGTATACTAAATGAGCTTGATTCCATTACACAATGTAAACTCCTATCAACACTAATGTTACAGTGCTTGTAGATGGGAACATGTTGGGCAAACAATACTCTTTTATTCCGATGATTCTGCTTTTTGTGTTGCTGCTCCTTGACTGAAGAATAGTCTCTCGCTAAAGTCTCAGCACACATCAAACGCCTCTTTAAACTTTAAACTCTCTTGTTTGCTTTGGCTTTTCTAGATTTAAGATTTTGTGGTTTCTACATTTCTCTTTTCTTTCTCCTGTAAAGCACTTTGTATCCACTACTTTGGAGAGTGCTATAATAAATAAAGTGTGCTTATACTGGCACTGACGAATTACCCATTATTTCAGTCAAGGTTGCCAAAGTTTGATGTTACATGGTTGCAGCTTTGCTATTTCTTCATGACTTTGACTGGAAATGTTTTAACTCAACATTCATTAACTACAGGAAGCAAAATCTGATCTGGGGTTTTAAATATAGGGGTTTGTTACGTATATGCCAAGGGTTAAGTACTAAAAATATTGGATAGTGTCTCATCACTCTTAATGTGCATTAAGAAAGCATTATAATCTAATATTTAAAAAAAAAACATTGGAGAATTTTCTTTAAGAAGAGTTAAAGGTGCTCTATACGATATCCAGAGCATTAATGTAGCAGCAAACAACTATTTGCTATGTAAAGATATAGAGGAGTAATGTCTACCTGAGCAGAGAATAAAGTCTCTCTCTCTGTGTTTGTTGTAATCTCTTCTCTTTGCTTTGTTTACTTCGCCGGGCCAGCCGTGCGTACCTTTTAGTGCATGTCCGTGCATGTGAGCATGCCCCACTGGCTACGATGGCGCTGTTGCAGAAGCGTAGCACCCACCCTCTGGTTCACACTGTTAGCTCTGTCTGCTCTGTTGTAGGGATCCCATAGTGAGGACATTTTCCCACTAGTTAATAAACTCATGACAACACAGGTGTTACTGCTTACTCCTTACACATTTCAAAATAAAATATGACTCTCAATATATGTAGAGCTCACACTTTGATCTTTAACGGTGGATGAGCTTTTGCTGCGGGGCCGCAGGTTTCCACCGGCTCCTCCGCAAGGCTTCATATCAGAAGTTTACAGAATGCCTCATTAAAGTTATGGTCCCCTTATAGCATTGGGTTTAAATCCAAAATACTGCCTAATCGGCGCTTTTGCTTTTCGCTTTGACACCAAATCCTCCATCATCGTTGACTTTCTCTTGTCCTGTGTGTGTGAAATTTGACTCCTGTAGACTCCGTACAGAGCAGACACTTTACTTTAAATTAACTAAATGGGTTTTCTAGGAAAAAAGCAAAAAGACGGCGGGGCAGGTGGGCAAGTATACGTAATCGGTGTATGCAAGAATACCATGTAAAACTGGTAACACAGACTACTGTGGCAAGCCTACAATGCTGTTGTTGTTCTCACTGTTAACACCAGTAGCTGCGAGCCGCCGGCTCAGCCGTCGCCATGTTGAGAGCCGTGCATAGGCAATAGAAATGCTCCCAATCTCAAATTTAGCCTTTAAGTTTTGTCCTGTCACTTGGAGAGAAAGAGAATTTGGATACAATAATCTTTATAATGTTTCTGAATGATAACTCATTAAAAGTTTTATGCTGAATTCCTAATAAACCGTTTGACAACGCTGACAGGTGGCTATGCTCGACAGTTTTCATCTCAACCATGGTTCACCATTGTCTACAGTGATAAGCTGCTGCTTCCCACACAGTATAATGTTGGGAGCTGGAGGGATTATTGTTTCTCATTAAACTATAACTAGAAGGAGCTAACTCCATAGAGAAGGATACCAACAGGGACAGGTGGAGAGGTACAGTGAGTCTTGGTTCAGTAATGAGTACGATCCCTCCCATGTGTGGTGGTCAAGACAGTCACCATGGGGCTACGACAAGATCACACAGCGCACAGGACCACCAAAACAGACGTAATAATGCAGAGTTTGGCTCTGTACTGCTGTTCAAGCTGTCAATCAGCTGTGCAAGAAGCCATGTTTGTCTAATCCAACAAGAGGGTTCTCCACTCCAAGGCTTATTAATGAGATTTTCACATCTCGTCTCCTCTTGAGGGCAGACAGCTACAGAACTACAAACAGTGAACCTTTTCAAATTAACACATGCAGTCTAAATCCTTTCATTTTCCTTTTTGCAGCATTTTACAGTGACTGACCATTAAAACTGTTGAAAAAAAAGACACAATATGGGAAAACGTATTAAGCAAAAGAAAAAAAGAGACTTACCATCAAATCTTTTATGTCTGGAGACATAGGTGCTTCTCAATTCATGACTCATTTCATCAACCAGATTCTCAAAGTCCTGTTTGCTCTGCTGGCCAAATTTGTCCTCCATTTCCTGGGTACAACATGTGTTTCCCTGAGGACAGACACGAAGATGTTCGCCTGAAAAATAGACAAAAAACACTGTTTTTGTACCCATACTAAAAGTGACACTGACTGTCTGTACACAGCAGCGTGTCTGGAGTGTATAAAATTAGAACATTCAACAGCGGGAAATCCTTTCTTTCCCACCACAGTTTCTGTCAATATACAATTTGTGATTTTCAATCTAAAAAAAAAAGTAGTTATTTAAAAATTCACAGGAAATTCAGTCACACTAAAATCCTGAGCTCTCATAAGCAAGTTGGGTGCTTAAAATTACTCAATGATTCAATAAAACCTTTACAGCAACAGCTCTCATTTTGGACACAATCATTTGAGCTGATAACAGTATTTAACTTTTTATGTTCTCCCATACAGCCCTCTACGCAACAGGAAAAGTGTGAAAGATTGCGGCACCAACATCCTACCATCAGGTCTTAATTAGCACCAGTGCACTCAAATTGATGGTTTGCTAAGCCTCATCCCCACTTAGTTACTGTTGCTATGTGTGACAAGCTTCCTGTTGAAACAAGGCATATGTGCAGACTACAAAGATGCCCGTGGTAGATTTAACATTCAAAAATCTTAGTAATTTCTGAAACAATGAGTCTTTGATTTTCAGACAGAGGTAGACAAAAGCAGGCATCTAATTTCTAGCTGATGACCGTTGACTTTGTCACCTGAAAGGACAAATGTCACTAGCAGATTTAATCAACTGTAGCCAGCTGCAGCTCATTCAGTCGACCAATCAGTAGCCACACAGAAGCGTGAATGTGCATACCTAATGACCAATCACTGATCACCTCCTTCTCCTTTGTTTTAGTTGTAAATAATGTAACTTAACTATTCAGGATAAGTTTTTTCTCCAAATACACAGTCAGTCATTCTAGTGTCTGGATCTTCTCCATTACTTCAGTTCCAGTTTATACAATAGCCTACATAAAATTACTTTCAAATTAGAGGTAGATTTCGATGAATATTGATGAGATGATAGCGACATTAAGAGTTAAAGTTTCAGTAGTCAGTATATTTTTGGCATCATTGGGCAAAAATTCCATAATAACCTTTCAGCATATTGTAATTCAAGTGTTCTGAGAGATAACTAGACTTCTGCACCTCCTCTTGGCTCTGTTTTCAGGCTTTAGGAAATCTAGCCCGTGACGGGAGACTTTGACCAATCACAGGTCATTTCAGAGAGAGAAAGCGTTCCTATTGGCTGTGCTCCGGTGCTTGGCGTTCCTTCACCAGATTTCACAATGGCGGCGGCGTAACAAACTTTCTCATTTTACAGCTAAACAATACACTACAAGATGATTCGGAAAACATTTGAGGCGAGAAATAGGTATTAACATAACATAATATTGATTCATATTTGATCAGCGCTGCCTAGTTTAACCATTTGGTCGGAGTTCGTGAGTGATTGACAGCCGGCTCTCAAAGACAGCAGACCTCAGATCAGCTCTGACTGCTTGTTTTCCTCCGGTCTGTGAAATCTTGCAGGTGCCGTTAGGAGCACCGGAGGACACCGGAGGACACAGAGGACACAGAGGCACGTGATTTTTTCAGGTTACCTGTTGCATGTACTACTGTCATGATATAGCGACCGTTTTATAAAAATTACTTTTTTTTTAATCATATTTGCTCCAATGTCGCCTACTTCAGCTTTAATTGGCAATTAATCATGGACAATCATGCAATAAAATGTGGTTAACTTCAGCTTTAAGGTTAGCATGACTTTTTTTTTTTAAATAATTGCACAATGACATCTCATAATCTAGCATCATCTAGGGACTTTTTGCTGGTTTTAGGTACTTTCCATGGATATGAGTTGGCAACACTGGTTTAAACCATTCACAGTTTTTGGTTTTGATATTGGTTTTGTTACCATAGACATATTCAGACTTCTTAAATAACCTGCAAAATCAAAAACATGGTAAGCACAGAATCTTGTGGCCTTTCTCTTGAGACACCACAAAAGAACATGTAATGAAATACAGTAGCAAACAAAAATTTGATTTATTGGCAACAATTTTGTGGTTACTGTGTAGATGATTTGGAACTTCAGTTTGTTAGTTGACCTTTTAAAATATGTGAACACTTAAACTTAAAACTATACAAAACAAATGAGGGGGTGAGAGTAGATGTGCATGCACCACATGCCAATGAATTGTAGGTACTCCTATTCCACATAACCCTTGGTTTCTCAGAACTGTAGCTCACATACCAACTGATATTTAAAGAGTCACCAACATGAAACCCCCTTTCAGGGACCATTTACCGCCACATGAAATGTGCATTTTCACTGTAATTTTCTCTGTACAGCAAATGGGTTGCTAATTTCAGAAACAGACGGAGCAAAAAAATAGCTTATGCCTTGTAGGACTTAACATGATTCATGTGTAGAAGAGGAATAATGGTAGTGTTCCACATTTGGTCTGACAATAAGAGGTTTCATTGGCAAGGGCCTATCAAAGTTAAAATCAGTGGGGAGAACAGATAATGCATTCCTTTAAAATACTCTCTCGTGTTACATAATTGATGACATTGGGAAAATACTGAAGTGAATCAAAAGTTAATGATCTACATCATTTCATTTTCCAAAGTAGCCATTTTAAAAGAGCCACAGATAAAGCAGACTCAGTCTGAAACAGCATGTATTTCTCCATTTCACAGTCTAAAACCTATGGACGTATATTGACGACAAAAGATCAGAGAGCACAAAACAAATTTGAGCGCTGCTTGATCTGCAAGTCAACCTTTGGGAATTGTCTGTGTGTTCCAATAACTGTGCTACCATACTATTTAGTATGCTGGAAAGAGGTTTAGTATGTTCCAATACATAGTATGTCAAATGCAGTACGCCAAAAATACCAGGACGACCTACTACATCCAGTCGCATTTCGCAGAATGCAAGCCAGCATGCTTTTCTGGCTATTCTTACCCACAATCCTCTGTGCAGCATATATAAGAGCAAGAAGGTCTAAGTTCAAGCACAATACTATGACGAAGTAGTATGTCCCAATTGTATACATCCTGCATGCAACAGCACATACTTACTACATACTACACAAGGGCAGCTGCAGTACGTACTAAAAGTAAAAAGAAAAAGTAGCCTGCGTAACTAATGGTGCCTTCAAATGAAACTCGAGAGCTCGTGTTTACAACGTGGGAAGTCGTGTACACAATATGCTTGGCGTTCAAGTGGTTAAGTCGTGAAGAACACCGCTGCCAAGCAACGGCAATATTAATGTTACTGTCGGCATCTAGAAGCCACAGAGTGGGTATAATGACAGAGGAAAAAGATGAGGCTGTTGGGAATATCAACATTTTCCTCAGATCTATTGTAAAATTACAAAGAAAAACAATATAAGACTGAAATTACAATACATTCACTTATTATGCACCGAAAAATGAGCTTCCATGGCCTCCGCCATTTCTGAAAACGTCAACGAACTCGGAGCTTTCAGAAACTTTTCACTTACAAGGTCGTGAATACCACAAGAGGGGGGCGTTCATATGGACTCTTCTCGTGAACACAGTAAACACAATCCCATTTGAAGGCACCAATACATTTTACCTAATTTGAACTGGAAGTGAATGCTCATTCTGTTCCTTCAACTTTCAAAATAAAAGCTGGGATACTGGCATTTTTTAACCACCAAGGGAAGAAAAAGAGCAATATTTAGTGTCCGTCCTATCTTAAAAATCAAAATGCGTTGAAACTAAATGGCTAAAATCCCATACCATCATTTATGAATGAGGCTGATTGTCATTTTTGAGCGGAAAGCTGCCCTCGGAAATCTAATGAGCCTGATATGAGGTGGCTACTTCGATCTGATCTTACTCCACATGGGATTCAAAAAAATAATTGTTTAAACAAAAAAATAATAATACAATTATTATAGGCTGTGGCTACAGTTGGAATGACAGCATATACAGATTAGGCGTAACACAAATCCAACATACCGGTATTAATAAACTAGGTGGTGGTAAGGGGATCAGTTGAATGGTCACAATTTGTCTCAACCTCAATCTACAGTGCAGATCCACACGCCCACAATAATTTAAATTGGAGGCTAAACAATAATGCATATAGGCATAAAATATGGTAATATGGTCATTTTAAATAGTTATATGACTTATATTGATGATATTGCACCAACTTTTCCAACTGTGTTCCCTTCATATACAATATAATCCTATTTCTCTTCCCCACAATGAAATGAGATTTCCCCACAAAAAGAAAATGCAGATCTAATGTACATTGTCTACAACCAGCGTGAGCTTCCAATCAGGCAAACGCGCTGTAAGCAGATGGCAGCTGTAAAACTCTCTCTGCATGCAGCAACAGATAGATTCACTTACTGAGCACCATACTGAGTGAGCAACAATATGACGAGCGCAAGATCGTTCTGCACATTAGGGTCTACAACACCCAGAATTTATATAATAGGCTATATGTCATAAGCAAACCGCACCAAGCACTGCCGTGTTTAAATCAGTCAGCAACCTTTCTGCAATAAATACCAAAGAGGAAGAGAAAGGTCCATCATATGGGTCACCGGCTTTTTGTGAGCCAAGCACGTCATTCAATTCCATTTCCTACACAGTAACACCAACATGTCTGCCTATAAATGCTGCTACTTAAAAGGCAGATATACAGAAAATTGCACTTTTGCACTTTTGATGACTTTAGAAAATGAACAAGCATGTGCTGCCGGGGTCTTGCAGATCAAGAAACACGTGTGCAAGCTCAAGATAACATAAGATAACGTTGTACTTATCACTCAGCACTCATCTTAGCAATTTCACCATTTCACCATTACATCCAATACACCATGGAGCAGACAATCCAAACAGGTCTTAGGTTAGGCTAAATATTTTAATACATCCTGTAGAAGTCAACACTGGTAAAAACATATATATTTCAAGCCTACAAGTATTTTGGTATGAAAAAGTCAGAACATACATCTTTTAACTTTTTGTTTAGCAGGACATTCTCTCAATATAACAAAGTACAACATGATTTATGTTTGTCCTTTGTAAAGCTTAATATCAGTTGACAAAACATAATAGAAAAACTGTGTGCAATGCTGATCATTTTGTTTAAATGATGTTCGGTAAGTACAGCGATGTTTGTATGAATGTGTGGGGGGTGTCTGTGTATGTGTTGCACACTGGGGGCAGTGAGAGACGCAGGAGGAATGTTTTAGTTGCTGGCTAGAGCAACACAGGCTTGTGAAAAATAAAAACAGTGCAGTTAATTTCTCTTTTCTCTCCAAACACTGAACATAAATCATACTTCTCAACAGACAGATTAACTGTATAAGAACGGGAAAGTAGTGAGGGAACAACTTTTTGTGTGTTTGTTACACAAGGCATAGAACTATACTGCATTTCACATTTAATTGCTCCAATTACAACATTTACAATAGAAATCTGGGATAAAATAATTAAAAAATATAAACTCGAAAGGGAAAGGGATGCAAATATTTGTACATATTTCATATATTCTTCATTTTAATTTTAGTAATTACTTTATATTTATTTTTTTTAAATATATTTTGTTTATATCGTAGCATTATGTACTCCTTTATTTCTATTTTCTTACATTTCTTTATGTTTATAACCCCCCAATTTTCCCCCGGCGATCAGTGAAGTATTTCTGATTCTGATAAAACGGAGGGTGGTAAAGAGAAAACACTGATCTTATATACTTTCTATATGGTATGAAATTTGACTTTTTCATAATTTTCACCATGTTTTTCCATCAAAACATCTTTTTATTTGCATGGAACTCTAATGCGTTGTTAAAAGTGTCTCATATTCATGGGAGTTTGTTAATGTTCATATTTAATTTCACAATAGGCAGTGGGTGTTGTTAAGCATGCGAATAGGGAATGTTACATATTTAATTTCCCCATAAAAGTGCATTTTTATGGTTGTGATTAACAAGAACATGTTTGTGAAAGTATCTGAAAATTACAGTAGATACTGTCAAAATAAGGAGACATTTATACACAGTATAATCTAGGATATGCATCTCCACAAAAAGGCTTTGATCTGAGAGGAAAGATAGACTTCAGTGCAAATATGTCACTGGAGCATTCAGGTGGACCTCCCATTGCAGATGTTTGGTTGAATAAAGCCCATAACTGCATGAAGCTCACAACTCCAGCCTCATAGCCCCGCTCTCTTTACACACTTCCTCCACCCACAACAAGCCTGTACTGACTGACTGACTGAAAAGCAGCTGAAATTTCAATTCACTACATATTTAAAAATAAAGTTATGGATGGATTTAGGAACTTCATTAATATCACACACAGTCTACCGGCAAGTCCCTCGGGCTACATATTTTGAGTGCAGCCTTTTCATCAGACATGTCAAGAGGGGGAAAAAAATCCATCTCGACACAACAAACCTACTGTGTGCTCCGGCAGTCTCAACAGAGCAGTAACATCACTTAAAAATAAGACTGTCGTACATCAACATATGGGAAGCCGGAGCTTTCAAGGGACTTCACCACTCAGCAAAGTGCCACAACCTTCCCAGCCAAGGTTAAAACAGCACTGTAGCTTCCCAGATAATCTATCTAGTGGAGCACAGACCACACATTAGCAACAGACAGGAACGAGTGGGAGCCAGACAGTTCTTTTACAGCAAAGAAAAAACGCTGCATCTTTAAGTTTGTTGTGGTGTCATATACTATTTATTTATTCATTTATTTGACAGGGACAACATTAAGGCAATGTTACACTTTATTAAAGTGCAACCGATGCAATGTAAATAGGACTTCTGGCCGTAGCTAATTTGCAGACCTTGTCCCTGGTTAGCCTTTTAAGAAAAGTGGAAAAATACATAATAACATCGTACATTACAATCAATTTACATATGTATGTTCCCAATCAGGGATCACAGGTTTGGTTTAGTTGCAGCCAGTGTTTCACCTTTTCATTATACGTTTTCAGGTCAGGTTGTATTTTTATTTCCGTTGGTAGAGCATTCCAAAGATTTATTCCTTTCACTGAAAAAGATGACTGACCGAAGGTTGTTTTGCGCTGTGCCACTCTGCACTTACCATTTGTTGATCCCCTTGTGGCTATTCCATTTGTATTCATTTTTGTGACATATGGACAAAGTACAGCTGGGGCGAGACTGTCCACACATTTAAAAAAATCAATTTGACAAAAGAAAACTTGATAAAACGATTAAAACTGAGCAACTTGTACTTTTTCAGAATTATACAGTGGTGCCATTTCATTTGCTTTTGATCCATTATATTCAGTGCTTGTTTATATAGCGATCCAACAGATGTGACAGTTGACTGTGAAGCCTGGCTCCCATACATTAACACAATTAAGACAAGTGTGAAAATATCATGGCATGCATAAACAGCTGAGCTGCCTTAAGGGGTATGCTTTGTCTATCATTCTAAAACAGTTCCGATTTTGTGAATCCAAAATAACAACTAGAAATTTAATTTAATATAAAGATTTTTACAGCAATATACATTTTTTGCCATAGACCTCCATTGTAGTAGAAAAACTATTACAAACACTTTAGTTAGCCAGATTGTTGCACTGGTGTAATTTCCCTTCTTTATGATGAACACTGCAGATTATTTTATCCCAAAGCTCAACTCATGGGGTTTGAAATGAACCAATGAACTATCTTTAGAGTCTCCAAAAAGTATATTATATCAAAATATTCAGCTCCACCTGCTGCAACTTTCTGCATCCATGACCATGTACCGTTCGGGAGAAGTTTATCCCTTTGAGATGCATAAACTCACATGTGCGCAACCAACTGGAACACCCCAGCAAACATCCTTGTACCTGCAAGTACCACACTATAACTCGTTTTAAGAGCCCAACTGAAATTAAAGCATCATATCATTTCACCCTACTCACATTAATTCGTCGGAATACCGTCAGTTCTCCGACAGACAATCAAATCTTTGCATATAGTAACGTTGGTAACGTCAGCGTTCTGCCAGAAGGCACTGATTAAACTAGAGAGCAGCCTGCTCCACAACACCAGCGCCGCCGCTACAACCCACATTCCTAAAGTCTCCTTCTTATCTAATTTACGAACATGTTACATGGCTACGTCTTGCCCTGCACCTTAGCTTGTTGAACTTAAATGCCACTAACACAACACACTCTCTGCCCATGACTTGACAGTTAACGCTACAGCGCAAGTTTGTGCACTTTGATAGGACCATAGACTGCTCCCCGTGCGTGAGTTTCGCAATTTCGGTGTTACCAAAGAGTTTGGTGTTACCCTTTAGACACCCAAAAGTGAAGTCAAAACATCTCGATCGCCCCCTGGTGGCTGGCTAACAAAATAAAAAGTCAAAGTGCAACATCAAATCAATTTTCCCCAAACATGGTTTCTGTCATTTTAGGTAGTTCTTATCACGCTGGTGTATGATCAAGTGTTCATTTTTCTGATAAGTTTGGTTTTAATTAGTCATTTGATGCTATAAAAAGGGGCTGAGAAATCATGATTGACAGCTGCTTTCCATAACCATAAATGTAGATATAGAGTATGGGCTGTCAAATGATTAAAAAATTGCACATTTTTTATCTGTTCAAAATGTACCTTAAAGGGAGATTTGTCAGGTATTTAATACTCTTATCAACATGGAGTGGACAAATATACTGCTTTATGCAAATGTATATTCCATCCATCCTCTGCAACCGCTTATCCCGTTAGGGGTCGTGGACGGGCTGGAGCCGATCCCAGCTATGCAAATGTATATTTATTATTGTAAATCAATTAACAACACAAAACAATGACAAATATTGTCCAGAAACCCTCACAGGTACTGTATCTAGCATAACAAATATGTTCAAATCATAACATGGCAAACTGCAGCCCAACAGGCAACAACAGCTGTCAGTGTGTCAGTGTGCTGACTTGACTATGACTTGACCAAAACTGCATGTGATTATCATAAAGTGCGCATGTCTGTAAAGGGGAGACTCGTGGGTACCCATAGAACCCATTTTCATTCACCTTGAGGTCAGAGGTCAAGGGACCCCTTTGAAAATGGCCATGTAAGTTTTTCCTTACCAAAATTTAGTGTAAGTTTGGAGCAATATTTATCCTCCTTAGTGACAAGCTAATATGGCATGGTATGCAATGGCGCTTGCAAACTCATAGTTAACAACAAGTATATCTCCAGCTTTAGGAATGGGACTATGCCAATGTTATTCACAGTTATGCCTACTGTAGTCAGTTGACAGTGAGGATGGTATTTTTGTTGATTGCTCATTTTCTACTAATTTCTTTAATCCTTCTATCCTCTTCTTTGTCTGAAAGTGAACAACACTGATATTCCTCCTACAGTCAATGCTCCTTCAGCTGCTTCTTCACTCACAGCTTTTCCAACAATACAGTTCATCGCCCAGCTTCTCCAGCAGTTGATCTTCCAGTGGTCACACTTCATTTCCTTCAGAAAAGGCATGCTATAGTTTGACACATTGCTCTGGTGCAACATTTCTGGAGTGACTGGATTAGGGTTATAATTTGCTTCTCACTGCATTCATATTAGTATCACCCCCAAAGAAACTAAATATATAATGGAACAGAAACAAACCAGTCCTGCGGCAAAATCCACTTCTCTGTCATTGATTTGTGTTCCCAGTATGTCGTCTCAGTACAGCAGTAACTTAAAGTCACACTTGTGAACACTATAGCTCTGGTCTGCTTCTGGAGACAATGTACACATACTGTGTGCTGCTGGTTTAGGCTCTGGGAAAAAGGATTAGAAAAAATCCTGCTGTGCCGTGAATAGCTGGAGATGAGAGCTGGCGATGCCCTCAAGTCCGCCGCCAGACATTATTGGCTGTACACAGTTCCATTGTTAGCAGCATTTCTATGGAACTCAGCAAGTTTCTCCAAATAAACCTTAAATTGGCACTGATACACTTCAGTATTTTCTACCATTTAAGTATACTGTACAACTTCAACACAAACACATGATCTACTGTTAATAGCTTTAGGCAGAGATGACACATTAAACAGCTTGTTGGCATTGCTAACACACTTTAATAGGGTACTCTATCAAAAAGTTATCACAACTACAAGCCAAGTATACCTTTCTGTAGGCCTGTAAGGCAAGAATACTTAATTATACTTTTCTTTAGTATATCTCGATCAAAAGATTTCATACAAGTAGGCCCATAAGCCACGTATGCTTAGACTTTACTGTATACTTGTTAGTATGAGCCAAGTATACTTAGACTTTTCTGTATACTTGTCAGTATAAACCAAGTAGACTGTTCTGTACTTGTCAGTATAAACCAAGTATACTTAGACTTTTCTGTACTTGTCAGTATAAACCAAGTATACTTAGACTTTTCTGTACTTGTCAGTATAAACCAAGTAAACTTAGACTTTTCTGTATTTGTCAGTATAGACCGAGTACACTGAGACTTTCCTGTACTTGTCAGTATAAACCAAGTAAACTTAGACTTTTCTGTATTTGTCAGTATAAACCAAGTATACTGAGACTTTCCTGTACTTGTCAGTATAAACCAAGTAAACTGAGACTTTCCTGTACTCGTCAGTATAGACCAAGTATACTGAGAATTTCCTGTACTTGTCAGTATAAACCAAGTAAACTCAGACTTTTCTGTATACTTGTCAGTATGAGCCAAATATACTTATGGATAATTTAATTAAGTATATCTCTGTACATACAAAGTAAAGTGAAAGTATACTCTCTTATTTAAAGTTTAAAAGAAGCACACTTGAATAAACTTCTTTTTGGTAAGGGTAAATTGTCAGTCTCTCACTCACACAGTGAAATGCAGGGCCAGTTATTTTTTTGTAACGTCACAGAACTGTGTATACCTGTATGGATTTTGAAATGTTTTTTATGGTGAAGTTTACTATAGCTGTAAGATTTTATCAGCTTTTCTATCACCCCAGGTCCCAGGTTTCAAACAGAAACAATAGAACGTGTGAGGCTGACCCAAGAGAGTTGCAAAGGGTTTGTGGAAACTGTTGTGAAAACAAAAGAGTTCTTCAAGTAAATGTCTGAGCACAGCTTTGGGATAGCTTATTTTTTTATTCATTGGATCTGCACCGAGCCAAATCTTATGCAGATGGCTTTTTGTTTGTTTTTTGCTGGTATGGTAACAAGTGTGATTTCCACCTGAAGCCGCCTGTGATCCTGAGCAAGCCTAAGAGGGAATTATTTCCCACTAATAGCCTTGTATCAAAGCTGCCCTCGAGCTGTGAGGGTGAAAACAAAGAGACTTGTCCCGGCCTAACCTCACTGTACTAACCCGTTCTCCGTCCTTTATTTGTCCGGGACCAACAGCAAGATGCATAACTTCACTTTGCACGGCACCAGATGTTTAACATGCATACAGAGCAGCAGATCCTGCTCACATTTACATATTAATAACAAAAAACAAGAAGCGGATTCAATACATACTAATGTTATGTCACTAGTGTATGCACTGAAACTGTGAAAAATGTAAAGCTGAGTTTTAATGAGAGAGGTTTATGCATGCACTCAGTGATTTATTAACACCTTTACAAGCTGTCATCAAAAGTCGCAATTATTTTATGTCACTCTCATATCTGTAATAAAGTGTCAGTCAAATCAACGAGCTTATTATCACTGCTGATGAAGCTCTACAGCAATATTTAGACTGTATCTTTCTCCTGCTGAGATGTGTTCACATTTTACCTGCCATTTAATAGAAGTATTTTTTATGTACTGCAAATACAATACGAATAGGATTTCCTTTGTTGTAAGCATTGGTAACCTTTCCCCCATCCTTCACCAGGGTTAAATCACCATGTGAAGCTTGTCGGTGGGAATTTGTTTGTGTAACAGTCCTACATAATTGAAATTGTTTTTTCTGTCCCTGTTTTATACTCTCTGTTGTTTGTATGTCATATGTTGATTTACTTATTAATTTGTGAGAGCCAGTCTTTCATGCATCAGTTTCCATTAGCTGTTCAGAAAATTCAATGAACATCTCCACGTGTGCCTTTCAAAACCCTTTTATTTCTGTAATTGCTTCGGTCACACCTGTAATTTCTTTGTCACTGAGAAATAGTTCAGGTGTTTTGAAGTGGGCTTAAATGAAGTACTTATTCATAGTCGTTGTATTACCTACAATAGATGACGGTCGGTGCACCCCCAGCTTGGTGAAGCAGACTGGAGTTACCACACAGAAGCAAAGCAATGTACTGCTGTGGACGGGGCTGGCAGCCAAACCCACCTAATAAAATCAATATCAATTTAATTGTACGCTATATTTAGAATATTTTTCTCGGTTTAGCTTGCCATGAGACGGCTATACAGTATGTTTCCGACTGGGAACTGAAGCAATTATCTATGTTCTCGCCAAAGCAACTAGACTCCATTGAAAAAAACTGTAATTTTACCTCGCAGAATATGACAGTTGCTGGTCTAATGCTTCCTCGATCAGTTAGTTTGTGCTATTGTGTGACTTTGGTCAGGTCAAAATCACACAATAACAAAGACCAGACCAGAAACCGCTGTGTTCTGCGAGGTAAAATCACAGTTTTTTTCAATGGAGTCTGGTGGCTTTTGGCGAGAACGTAGATGGATACAACGGCTTTATTTCCCCATCGGAACTCCCCCATTCCGTATCCACAATAAGTTGTGTAGGAAATTACCTTTTAAAAACTATGCATATTAACACATCATTATTTATAATTAAAATCTGTCACATTTAGCTGTCATCTTTCATATCTCACAGCCTTGCACCTATAAGCCCAGCCCTTAAAGAGTTAGTGTTAAAAAAAACAGTTACAAAACTCAACTTTGTATGCAAGTATTTCTACTTTTTTGATACATCAATGCTATTGGCTTCCTATGACTGTGAAGCACACAGGTAAAGCAACTGAAATGTGACAAATTTAAGAGGGAGGACGACTATAGGGAGGATGTCATCAACAATAATAACACTTTCATGTCCCTTTAAGCAATATTATAACATGTCTTTAGAAATACGTTGTCTGTGATATGCTCTGTCAAGCACAATCTGGGTTTTTTTCAGTCTATATGAGGACATTATGACAAGTACATCTTTTTCAAACATATGAGTCTGCCTAGAGAATTAAATGTCCAAGTTCCTGCACATATCAGAAGGTAGGCCAACTCTCAGAAGTATTCATCAGTGTACCTGGCCAAAGAGACCCACAGCATATGTGCACTGCCATCTGCTGTGTCCCATGGTTCCCCCCAACAAACTTTTTATGGGTTCACACTTGACGCCACACTCAGACCTAATGAGATCAACATTCCTCGTTACATCACTTTATCACCAAAGATATAGTCCTGCACTTACTTCTTAGATTAAGAGTCTGAGTGTTTAAGTCAGAATTCCTTTGAATTTTTGGTCAAATTGTAGTCAACATAAACTTTTTTAATTTTAGTCATCAATAAATTAGTCAAAAAATGTGTTAATATTATATATTGTCTCCTTACACAACAACCAGTGGGCTACCTCCTGGTCTGAGAAGTGAAGCCAATGTGGAAGTGCCTTAAACTTGCATTCTTTCTAATAGCCAGCAGGGGGCGACTCCTCTGGATGCAAAAATAAGTCTGATTGCATAGAAGTCTATGAGAAAATGAGCCTACTTCTCACTTGATTTATTACCTCAGTAAACATTGTAAACATGAGTTTATGGTCTCAATCGCTAGTTTCAAGTCTTCTTCAATACAGCATGATGTTCATTTTGTAAATTATGGTCCCATTTAGAGTCAAATAGACCATAAAGCAGGGATGCTTTAGGGCTTGAGGGCGTGGCTACCTTGTGATTGACGGGTCGCTACCACGGCGTTGTCTGGTCTGTTAGTTGTCCGTGTTTTTGTCTTACAACTTTAACCCTTTCACAGTGTGTTTTCAGTTCATGAAAGATAATTGTAACATTCTGGTCGCCTAAAAAATGTCTTATTCAGCATTCAGTTGTACTTAGCTCCAGCCTCTCGTGTCAGTTCTGGTTGCCAAAAACCAAGATGGCCATGGCCAAAATGCCGGACTCAAGGCTTCAAAACGGCAGTCCACAAACCAATGGTTGATTACTTCCACTTCTTACATACGGTCTATGACAACATGTTCACTCTCACTTTCCAAAATATTCCAAGTAAAGTGAGTCCAATCTTTCTGCCCATTTTTATACCAAACCTTTTGTTGAGATCATGCATTTTATCTGCTATCCTCTCAAGCAAAATATTCAGATTTACTGCATTGGAGAAAAAAGGTAAACCTACATGAAAACAAGTGGAATAAAGTCATATCATTTCAATTTTATTCAATTTGGCTTTGCTCGCTGTGGTCGGAAATGACTGTTCATGTTTGCTTAGGTTAGTCTAACCAAGAAAAAGGCTGTCCAAGGCTAATCCAATTCCCCGCTGTCGCCAGATGGGCAACAGAATCGTCCATCGACCAGTCAGAGCTGCACACACAATATTGCATTTCAACTCCAAAAATACAGTGCTGCTCATTTCTGCTATCATATAGACGGCTTCTATACAACTTCTTTAGAGCTTCTATCTGATGGGCTGGAGCGATTGCATGTTTTTCCTGATAAACATCTTGTTGCAAAGTCTGAGCTAAAGAGATTTAGGCTCTGTGACACTAGGGTTATTTTAGCCACATGATTGAATCCACTGCACAGACAAAAGCAGCATGCACTTGTAAACACTATTGCAGAGAGGAGGCAAATTATGGACGACGGCTAACTGTGATGTCTCAAGATGTATGCGTGGACAGGCGAACTACGACTGAATGAACAAATGCATATCGAAATGAATTAATTAATCAGTCTAACCGCAAGGAAGGAAGTGGGTGGATATAGCTGTATGAATAAATTAATATGAAAGTTATTTTCTGGCTTCATGAGCATCACATCGAGAAATGATGCCCTGTAAGGATCTCATTATAACTGGCCGAAAACAGACATAGATCGCTCACCCCCTTGTTAAAAATAAATCAAGAGGTTAGCTAGAGGTTGCTGTAAATCACTGTCTATCCAACACTCATCATATTCACTCAATGTCATGTGCTTTTAGACATCCAAGGCACTCAATGTACATAGTTTCTGTTTCACCTCTCACTCTATAGCACACTGAAACATGTCCTCTAACTGATGGATAATCAGACTTTGGCAAGAAAACAATGAGATCATATCCTGAGCAAGACAGTAGGCTACACGAGGATGGAATTCAATGCATATGAACATCGGCATGGATCCATAAATCTGTGTATTCCACACAGTCTTCCTTTTACACTTTTAATAATGTCTCTAGAGGGTTTTGTGTACAGAATAGCCAAGTTTCTCGCTCAAGTTAGGACTTGCATCAATCAAAATTGAATGACATTATTCCTATCACATTTTGGGTCATGTCAGAAGTCATAATGAAAGGCATGCTTGCGTTTTAAATAACTGGGGGATGCTGATACAGAGGAGTATGGTGTCCTTGGGTGAATGAGGACAGGTTCAAGAGGAAATGAATTCTCACTGACATAAAACAGTCTACAATAAAAGCAGCACAGTACAATGGTATGATGGTATTCTTCATCCTCAGGAGAGTCAGCGTGAAGGGAAAAAGGACAGGAATAAAGATGTTGGAACAGTTTCATACTCCCAGCAAATGTGTCAGTGTCTTCTTTTTTGAATAAGTCAAGATATTCCACTGCAACATGCAATGTGCAAGGCTGTGTGCGTGATAAAACAGCCAAGTGTTGACTCAACGGGTCGGGTATTTCATATTGAAATGTTTTTAAATGTGTACGATAAAGAAATCTCTTTGAGAAGAGAAATATGAATGCACAGTTGGCCTCAGTGCAGAAGAAACATTTTTAGGAGACTTTGAAGAAGTTGTTGTGGAGAAATAGGTTTTGTAGACAATATATATATATATATATATATATATATTTTAAGCATTCCCAAAACTGGGGTCACTGTGACATTTCAACATAAAACTGTCTCTGAATACTTACTCCTTTGTGTTCAAAGATGAAAAGTCTGAGTATTGTAGCACAGAAGAGATGACCATACAAGTTAAAGGTGACTGAACGCTTTCTTTGTCATATATGATAGTAAATTATTTTCAGTTTTGGCAGCCGATCAGACTGTTGTCAGGCTATTAAATGGGTGTTTTCAGTCACTATAAGCACCGTAGATGTGGGTCAATAGGGGCCTACTACACCCAATAGCAGGTTTTATCAACTATTAAAGTATTAAGGTAAAAAAGGTATAAAAGAACACAACAGAAACCTCTAGAGGCCGTAGTACAGGACTACTGCACAGGAGCAGAAGTGGAAGTCAGGCGCTGTAGTTTAGATAGCGTGAAACTCTTCTCTATACTGGGTGGAGGTCGGGGGTGATGGATAGGACACATAACACAGGGTTTTCACCCAGGAGACTGGAGTTTGCATCCCATGTGAAACCAACTATCTGTAGTTTTTTTTCCGTACACAAGCTTTAAGTATCACTTTCACTTTTTAAACTTAGTTATTTTGAGTCAAAACACTTTTTTCCCTAAACTTAAAGTGTTTTGTTGCCAAAACCTAAAGAAACCTTTTTGTGTGTTTAAAACATAAAGTTTCATTCAATTTTGTTATAACATGTTGCTTTTAAGTTTCGCTTTCACTTTTACAACATAGTAGGCATATAGTAAGCCCATAATGACCCACATCTATGGTGCTTATAGCGACCGATAACGCCTATTTAGTGGTCTGATAACAGACAAACAGTCGAATCGGGTGGTTTTGGACTGTTGCTCAAATGTCACCTTGGTCTTTGGGAAATTGTGACGATCTTCTGACATTTTACAGACCAAACGATTCATTGAGAAAGTAATCAGCAGGTGAATTGATAATAAAAAATGATCAGCTTCAGCCCTGCATTACATCGTACAGTGAGGCAATCCCCTACATGTAAAACATATAAATCTTTGCCAAGAAGATAAATATACAACCAAAAAGTACAATATGTTTGACCCCGAGGGTAATAGCTATGGAATATTCATGTGCCATATACCCTTCTACAAGGTGCAAAAATATCATTACAGCTAAGATTAATGTATGGACTTCCCTAACACCATGTGCAGCACATTTAGGAATGACAAGCACCGCATAATCAGCATGTGTAGCACTATGTCTGGCTTTGATATTTATTGAGGAGCGTGTAATAAAAAGCCTAGTGGAGGCACGAGAAGGCCGGTGTGGATATTCGATCCACATGGGCAGCACGCCTAGAAGCCCCCGAGAATGAGACGTGAGCGGGCAAGCCACTCTCTTCTGCGTCAACTTGCTAAGTGGAGCATGGCAAAGGACTGCACTACAGGTAGCAGCTGGTGGCTGTTTGGACACCTGCACTGATCATTACCTTTCACTCAGCATTTACAGCTTAGTTTACAGACTCTGGCCATCATTAGCCCTGCTAGGTGGTAACAGGGCAAGTGTCCTCTAGTCAGCAGACTGCTTAAGTGAGAGGGAGAGGGGACAACTGCACGACACACAGCTCCCCACGGCAGCTTGCTGAAACACACCATGCCGAAGCGTCCTCAGGAGCAGCAGTGTAAAGGCAAGCATCCTCTCCAGTTGCACATCATGTCTAGTCAGACGTTGTCAACAAGACAGGAGTGGCAGACTCGTGGCTAAAGATAGATCCAACGGCGTCGACGAGGCATTCGAGGGGGCTTTGTTTCATGATGGCTAGGTTTTGACAGGCAGATGAGGTGTCGGGGAAAAGTACCAGCTATACGTCACAGCCAAAAGCCTGAATTTGATCCGCGTGTCAATGAAGAGGTGCACATTGATCCTGAGGATTGTTTTTGGAAAAGTCAGTTTGAAAATAGACAGAGGAATTTTGTCAGGAGAATGTGTAAAAAATTCTAATAAATAAATAAATAAACAGAATCAGACGAGGTAGTCAGATATCAAGTAAGAGACATGTGCCAAATATGTCTGAATAATAACGCCAGTCATGTGGTAATCTTACACAAACAACATAACTCCGGTGGCATTTTATGATTTGCAGGTGAGAAAAAAACATGACAGTCAATCTCACAATTTATCCAAGGTAACACCTCTCAAGTCTCAACTACCTTCCACTTCAATCTGAGGAGATGAATAAATTCAATTTGAGCTTATATGAATAGAATTAGTTGCATGCCTCTATTTTGCAGATACTGACCAAAATAGCTGAATCCGGTATCAGTGACAATGGGGATAATCTATTCAATTAAATTCTATGTTTATATACCATATACGTTTTAATTTTAATTCCTGTTTAAGTTTTGACCAATTTGTTGCTGCATTAAGAGTTTTACACTTGAATTCTAATTCCTGTCAATTTTGAAGATGTTTTTTTACCAACTTGCTGGTGTATGATTTATTATTTTAATAATAAATCATCCAGTAAATTTACATCTATGTATTTATTTGTTATATTTTGTATTACAAAGTTAGGAAACCAATGTTTAAATCAATCCTGATGTTGCTTTACACATAAAAGAATGATCCCAGTCACTTCCACACAGTGAGGCATACAGCTTATTAATTAAACACTGGTATCGGATCGGCTTTGGGTATCGGCCGACACCCAAAGCCCAGGTATCGCTATCGGTATCGGGACTGAAAAAGTCAGATCGGTGCATCCCTAGTAGTTTGTGTAGTCTATACTGGTCAAAAGTTTTTAAAAACGGAAACAAAAAAAATAGCATCAGTGAATAGAGGAAATGTGTTTATGCCAGCTTGTTAAATGAGGAATGAAAAAGCGCTTTCTTAGTGGCTCCAGGTTAGAATTTAATTGGACAGTTGTTGACAGGAACTATTAGATCAAAAATAACATCTATTCAATCGCTTGTTGACAACAGAAGAACTCATTCTTTCACATTTCAAATCATTCTTAAACCATGAAACAGCTATTGCCATGCCGTCTCAGGAGAATCACTTCAATCAGTTTTCCTTGTTTTTCACAGTAGATATACCTCAAATGAGTTTGACAAACATTAATTCTTTACGGCTGTGTTCGCACCATTAATTTCCTTCAGTAACCTATATGATAACAGCTGCTTATCAACGGTATAAACAAGGCACGTCAGGCTTACGGTATTTGGTCAGGCTTCAATTACTCAGTGTCTTTTTCATGTGCTTTGGTTTCCGTTCTTAATGTATTCAGAAATTACACAGAAGCAAGCTTTGTTGCTATATTGAAACAAATGAATGTCAACTTAAATCTTCTAATTCCCTTCTTCACATAATATGCACTGTAAATTAACAAAACAAACAGCACTGTTAATAACTGACAGTTAAAATCCCTTTTGGGTATAACGTTGGACATAAACCCTGCTGAAGGCATAAACAGAATAAACAGAACGCTTGGGTCACAGACAGGATTAGGGTTCAGAAATATTATCCAGAAACTACTTTTAGTTAGTGTGAAAAAAAAAATAGTTACCTTGAAGACATGAGTTTGCCTCCTTTTCTAAAGAAACCCAGACACATCTAAAATTCACAGACATTCTTCCTTTTGGGAGCTGGAACAGAGCGTTGATGCATAGACTGTAGGTTCCAGACTGACAGAATAAAATAACATGGGCTTTGCACTGTTGGTCAGAGAGAACAAGCTATTTGCATGGCTTTATGAAGGTGATCATGCAAGTGGTCCACTTTCTATATTTCCTGGGGCTGTCAAAGTTAACACGATAACGCGTTTTTTAACGCAAATTTGTTTTAAAGCCACTAATTTCTTTAACACATTAATGCATCTTGCAATTTTTAGGTTGCAGCAGGCTCAGTTTTAAAGCAATCATATCATATAAAACTAGAAAATGCTAAATTTTGGCAGGGAAAAACTGGCATGGCCATTTTCAAAGGGGTCCTTTGACCTCTGACCTCAAGATATGTGAATAAAAACGGGTTCTATGGGTACCCACGAGTCTCCCCTTTACAGACATGCCCACTTTATGATAATCACGTGCAGTTTGGAGCAAGTCATAGTCAAGTCAGCACACTGACACACTGACAGCTGTTGTTGCCTGTTGGACTTGAGTTTGCCATGTTATGATTTGAGCATATTTTTTTATGTTAATGCAGTACCTGTGAGGGTTTCTGGAGAATATTTGTCATTGTTTGGTGTTGTTAATTGATTTCCAATAATAAATATATACATACATTTGCATAAAGCAGCATATTTGCCCACTCTCATGTTGATAAGAGTATTAAATACTTGACTAATCTCCCTTTAAGGTATTTTTGATCAGATAAAAAATATGGGATTCATTTACGATTAACTATTTTAATTGATTGACAGCTCTAATATTTTCATTTGAAGAAATCAAATGGTCCGTATATAACTGACAGACATACTGTGAATATCTGATGATGATGGATTAAAGAGGACCTATTATGCTTTTGTGCTTTTTCCCTTTCCTTTAGCGTGTTATATATTTGTTTTGTGCATGTAAAAGGTCTGCAAAGTTACAAAGCCCAAAGTTCACACCAAAGGGAGTTACTCTCCCCCACAGAAACACTGCTCCTGAACTGCCTGAAACGCCTTGCTTGAAGTCCCGCCTTTTCGTTCCTTAACATGGTGATGTCACCAAGTAACACGTTGCATAACGGATAGTTTGGCCGGAGCTCAAACACAGCGTTTCAGAAAGAGGGTGAAAAGAGGTGCTGCAGCACAGCCAGTATGAGAAAAATAAAGTGTTTTTTGAACTTTAAAGCATGTTAACATGTTCTAGTAAAAACCCAAATTACAAGCATGCTACTTAAAATGAAATGAGCATAATAGGCCCTCTTTAAAGCCAACATATAGAATATATATAACAAAGGAACAGTACAAAAAATGGAATAAAACATGCATTACCAACAGCTTATGAAATACCTGTTCCCATCATGTATGTAAAGAAATGTCAATACAATGAAGTCCAATATAATCCAAGATCAAAATTACACATCTGACATAAGGTCAACTGCACATTAGCTTTAAAACTGGGGATTTAAAGCCCCTGAAAACTTGGTTTCAGATTTTTTAATAACTTAAAATATTAACGACTACATAAGTGACATTACAAAATATTCATGATTCAGAGTTTAACCCTCAAAAACATCAGGACTGTGTAGTCGTGGTTGGATCAGATTTGATTGACAACACAAGCAAACAACAATAATATTCAGGGCAAAACTACAAATACAGAAATCGCACACATGAAGTAAAGAAAACTGCTCGAACTTTGGCAGAAAGTTTTGTGTTCATGTTGGACCCCACGGCTCATAGTAAGACACTGACTGAGAAAATAATCTTTCAGGGCCTTTAATGCAGAATTATTGGATCTAATTCACCTCTGCACGCCATTCAAAACTTGATTTAATGGTAAAGCAAAAATTGTGTTTCATCATTTTAAAATGTATATATAAAATCTGTATGCTTTGATTGTTGTGTTGTTCTGCCTTTCAACGCTGCAACCCACAACGTTTCCTACAGCTCTCACAGGGAACACCTGCAGAGAGAGCCCATCATGAGGCCATTTTGGCATTCATGAGCATGATTGATGACACAGAGATGGAGGCAGCGTTTGAGAAATCCCCTCTGCCGCGGGAAAAATGATGATTGTTTGGGTTCTTCCTCCCTGATAGTGACCCCCCTCTGCTTCTCAGTGGGACGCACTCACAGTACATGATATAGCAGAACGCAGCCTCAAATACTGGTGCGACCGTATTTAAACTAAAAAAAAATAACTGCCAATCCCAAAAGTCTAATTATTTTCTAATTTATCAGAACTATTTTGATGTTTGCAGAGTTAGATGTAAAAGTATAAACACACCACAAGCTCACCAGGAGCTGTGATCCCTCTCAGGACTCCCAGATCAATCTCCACATGTGTGAGTGACAGGAAGGTCACGATAATCTGACGATACATCACAGACTCGCTGGCGTATGCTGCAGGGGGCTAACAAAGTCACCTGGCCATTCCCTCCGCAGGCACTCCCATTTAGCCCTTTCTAATCCGCTCCATCCCATTACATGACAATAGAGAACCTGTGCACATTACACGCTTCGGCAGAGATCATTTGCCTCGTTGTGCAGGCCGCTAAGGATCACATAAAATATATCAGCACCGTTATTTCTGTCCCCTCTCCATCTCCAGTAAACAGAGCTGGTCGTCAAATGATATAGCAAAGAATATGACATGCTAAGAAGTTCCATTGAATCCAGCAGTCTGCTGCGTGACTCGCTTTCCATATCTTCCCATCTCGTCTCAGACGTTGGGTAATCCACGGAGTGGAAACTGAGTAAGCAGGGGCAAGACTGATCTATAACCAGAGCAAATCAGAAATGGATTTAAAAGGCTCAAATTTAACGAATTTGTTAACAGTAGGGCTGTCAAAGCTGCAAAATCGTTTAAACGAAACTAATTTGTTCAACACAATCGATCTTTCAGTGGTTGTAGCGGGCTCAGTTTTAAAGCTAGAGTGAAGATACTGGCATTATACGAAACAAAAAAAACTAAGAAATCCACTGGTACCAACCATGTCATACTAGCTTGTTGCAAAGGAGGCTAAATAATGTTACAAAGTTATGCTAAATTTTGGCAAGGAAAAACTGGCATGGCCATTTTCAAAGGGGTCCCTTGACCTCTGACCTCAAGATATGTGAATGAAAATGGGTTCTATGGGTACCCACGAGTCTCCCCTTTACAGACATGCCAACTTTATGATAATCACATGCAGTTTGGAGTAAGTCATAGTCAAGTCAGCACACTGACACACTGACAGCTGTTGTTGCCTGTTGAGCTTGAGTCTGCCATGTTATAATTTGAGCAAATTTGTTATGCTAAATGCAGTACCTGTGAGGGTTTCTGGACAATATTTGTCACTGTTTTGGGTTGTTAATTGATTTCCAATAATAAATATATACATACATTTGCATAAAGCAAGCATATTTGTCCACTCCCATGTTGATAAGAGTATTAAATACTTGACTAATCTCCCTTTAAGGTACATTTTGAACGGATAAAAAATGTGACATTAATCGCAAATTAATCACACATTTTTTCCATCAAGGATATTCATGCCATTAATCGCAATTAAATATTTTAAATCGATTGACAGCCCTAGTTAACAGTAGAATTAAATAGATATAAGTAAAGACTGCTGTGGAGAGGGAGATGCTCTGGGAAGTTTTAGATGCCAAAACACTTAAAGACTTTTAAAGAAAACCACTAGTTCATGCTCCGGAGGTTTAAAATGCCTTCACCACATAGCTGTTGACAGCCTCCAGCCTCCAGCCTGGCCCGGTCAGAAGGCAGGAGCATCGCCTAAGTCATGTGGAATTACTGTACCAACTGAGCCTTTAGGGCTTTGGATCATAACAGTATTTCTGTCAATAACACTGGCTCCACTGCTGTCATTCCACCTGACCTGGTCCCTTCTGTTTGACCAAATGCAACAGCAAAACTATGAGATTGCGAGCTTTTCATTTTTAGCTTCACGAAAAACATATTGTTGCAGTGGCTGAGCAGTCTAAGTGGTGCTGAGCGCAAGACTCCTGCAATAATACCCTGCTGTTATGTCCCTTACTATATTTGGAATGGCTGTAATGAGTGCTTCATATTGGCCAAAAAAACATACAGTATGATCATAAAGTAAAAGGCAACAACTAATTTGAATAAAAAAACGGTAAAGCATTCATTAACATAAATGTGTTTAAGAATTTAACAGTAGTCTAATGGGATTAGGTAAAAGAAATGTGGTATATATGTAACTTCATCTAGTGGTTTCTGTCTAATTTGATGTCTAACATGGTCTCTAATGGCATCTCACATCAAAAGCATGCGGGAGCACACACACACATCCCACTGTCACTATAATTTGATGTTGTCAAACAGCAAAGAGCAGCCATTTAAGTATGTGGAAGCATCATTTGTAGAGGTGGATCAGTAACATGAAGGTTGACGTTTTTGCCAAATCATCAGCGAGTTAATAGAGTGTGACGGCAGCTGTAATGCTGACAGAAACAACAAGCTATAAGGGAAGCGCCGTATAGAAGAGCCGCTCTACACCGAGTCCCTCAAGGACCAACCAATCTACAAGTACTGGAATATTAACTCCCAAGTAATGTCGTGACTGAAAATGCTCCCCGTCTGCCACATGGACGCTCTTAACCCCTTCAGTGCCACCTCCTAAAACAGCTAATATTACAAACCTGCTACATGAAAATAATGAATAAAGTCTACACAAATGTATGTGTGCAATGTCTTACGTTGTAAACGCATTAAATCCCCCAGAATGCAAACAAGTATACCACAATGGAGAGTATTCTTTTTGTCCGTCATAGACCTTTTAAGTATACATTAATTCTACTTTAATTGTGTACATAAAGCTACAGTTGGTAACTTTAATAAAAATAACTTTTTGTCATATTTGTTCAAACTATCACTATATCCTGACAGTAGTACATGAGACAGATAATCTGCGTGTGTGAACTCTGATCAAACTGTCAAACTATCGGATGAGGATGGATAAGCCTCTGGGGGTAAGTGGCTAGATAGAGATATCCATATGTAGATATTCAAGCCAAGACTTCCTTTTCCGTGCGCTGCTCATTGTTTACAGTCTGATTAGCAACTTGAGATGCGAGTGAGACGTGTTCGACCAGGTTGTTACACAAATAGCCAGTTTATAAGCTAAATTTAAACCAATAAAAAGCCAAATCATCGTCAGGCAATAGCCAGTTGGTTCCAAGATTGCATTGCCTGTGTGAGTTGGTTACGGCCATGTAACCCTAGTTTCATACGCACAGGTAGAGCACTCTACCAAGGAGGCCCTGTCGCTCCTACCCCGCTCGCTGAAGAGGTGTGGGATGGTAGACAGCGGTGTGTGCTGCCTTATTTACTGTGGGGTATGCGCGTATTCGGGTAGGCACGTCCTGATTGGCCGGCTACGCTTCTGCAATTTTGAATGCAAAGCCCCCGGGAAGAGTGCCAGGCTTTGAAGCAAATTTTCGTAGTGGCCAAACGGTGGTACTACAACTTCCACGTCTGTTACATGATGCCATTGGGCCCAAAAATACTTTTTCCCTTAAACTTATATTGGGAAAAAGACATCTGTAACTCCACGGATCAACTTCCCAGTACACACACTTGAATAGCCTTTGTTTAAATCATTAGGTCCTAAAAGTTGTAAAAAGCACTAGCCGAATCCAGAGTTATTTCCTTTCCCCAGACCGAGGCTGGACTGAGGGCTGGGAGTCTATGGCTCTATGGGCCCAATGGATGCGGAAAATTGGCAGATGATCCGGGTACTTTATCACTCAGCAGTTCATGCGCCACTGAGCAACTTTCATTGGAATGAACAGGAGCCCGCCTCCAACGCTGTATCCAGTTCTCTTAATACATCCATGAAGAATGCGTGCTCATGACTGGAGGAGAGTATTACCCATTAAATCCAGTAGATGTCTCCGCCTGCGCTTAAAGAACTAGGGTTTCAATATTGTAACCTTTATTTATGTTACTGTAATGCCTATTTCTCGCCTCAAATGTTTTCAGAAACATTCAAGATTCAAGATTCAAGATGTTTATTGTGACGCCGGTTATACAAGTACAATCGTGTGAAATACTTTTTGCTGGGAAGCTCCATTAAAACTAATAAGTTATATTACAATAATAAAAGGAAATACTTTGTACAACGCATATTAAGAACATATACAGTATAACATATATGATTGAGGTATGGCACTTGTTTATTGCACTTTTTGTGTGAGAAAGTGTCGTATGATGAACATATTTTAGTGTGCTGTTTAGCTGTAAAAGCCAAATCCAAGCACCGCCCACCAGCTGGAGCAAACTTTCTCATGTTACAGCTACAACAGTACACTACAAGATGTTTCTGATTTATATTTGTATTATATTTGATCAGCGCCGCCTAGTTTAACCATTTGATCCGAGTTCACGAGCAGTGATTGACCGCTGCGTTAGAGACTCCTTCGCTCTGATTGGTTGGTGTCCTTTTGGCGTGGAGGAATCTTTCAAATGCCATTAAGAGCACTAAATGGAGGCAGAGAACCGGATTTTTTTCAGATTATTTGTGTCATGCACTACTGTCAGAATATAGTGACAGTTCAAGCAAATAAGCCAAAAGGTTATTTTTATTAAAGTGTAGCTTTAAATGTGCTTTAAGTACGGAGTAGTACTGAGTGCACTTTAATTAGAGAACATTAATGATAATTCAAAGCAGGCAGTGTCTGATTTATCAAAAAATAAAATAATAAAGGAGCGACTACTCTATTCTCAATAGACTTGATGGAAATTGTACAGAAAAGTAATGTACCAACCAACCATGAGATAAAATTCTAAATCAGCTCAACATTATATTAATCTCCAGGGTTTGAACAGTGAAGATGTATTTCTTCTGATGCCACACTTTCAAATTATCTTTTTCAATAAAAGGTATTTCCACCTTTACCTCAGTCAAGATTTGGCTTAGCTCGATTATTGTTTGCATGAGTGAGAGGCAATAAGTCGTGAGCCTGAAGGGCATGCCCATCACTGTGTGAATTTGCTGAGGTGTTGATAATGCGTTGTCTCTCTGGCAGACACGTAAGGTTATGACTCATTCAAAGACCACATCAAAAGACGTTTATTCAGGGTGACAAAGTTGGGAGATGAGAGAGATTGAATTTTTCACTCATTTGGGAGATTAGTTGTGATGTCCGGGACACGGATCCAAAGGATTTAATCAGTTAGTTATTCAGCCCATCTCTGAACAGGTGTGCCTGTTATCAAATATGCAGCCTTTTGCTTGTGCCAGATTTCCTGCTTTGTATGGAGAGTGATTGGCCCTGAAGCACAACAATGACGACCTGGAGAGACAACTCAGCTGGGGGAATGTTTTATTCCTAATTACAGTTCTTCAGATGCATATTCACATCATAACAATATGACTTTCGCTGATCATGTGAAATCACATAATTCTATTTGAAGATTTATTTACTGATATAAAATATGATTGCAGTACTTTACATTTTTTTCTACTTTAGTTTCCAAGTCCTGACAGCCAGTTGGCAATCCACCTATACATTATTAAACCTGTATCGTCCATCTCTGTCCATTTAACACGCTTAAATGTGACATTCATTATGTAAAGGTATTTGAAATAACTGCTCCAAAGGGTATAGTGGCTGAAATTATGGAGTTGACTCATGGTTATGGACTGCCTGCTGAAGCACTGCAAGAGCCAGCAGTTCCACTTCACCTTATCACTTAATTTTTTCGCAGGACAGGAGTTAATCTGCACAGTTGATCATTCATTATCTCTGCTTGGTTAGCACAGTGGCAGCAGCAGCAGACCTCTATACTGGACGCAGATCTTAACCCACCACCACAGCTGCCTGGGAGACACTTTACACATTCAGTTATTGATGCTGGCTGATAGCACAGCATGAATAGAGGTCTATATAATCAGTAATCCTGCTCACATTAACTGAAAGCTGGGTTTCCTGATTACAGCAGGCCTGTCACCTCACTGATGCATGCAGGCTTCAGGGTGCAGGAGGCTGAGCCAGCTGTTGGTGACCATCCAGCCAGGTCATTTAAAAAGCTATTTTGGGTAATTGAGTAGCCTATATAAGTTGAAAACTTTGGGTCAGAAACTTAAGTGAGTGACAGGTGGTTGCAGGTAGCCTAGAACAGATTTGTCTGATGCAGCCACAGGCTATACCCCTGCAGCATTCAACCAAAGACCTATACTGTAGGAATGACTTTTCATCATAAATGAGTTGCAATGGCATATTTGGGGGGGGGGGTTAACTTTTCCATTCAGAAGTGCAACATTAAATAGAGATGCATTCATCACACAAAAGCCTATAGTTTATATATATATATATATCTTGCCCTAATTGTTTGTTATCACTAGTATGTAGTCATATTATTTCTTTATATTAATCTTGTCTCTAGGTGGAGGCTTCAGATAAGCCCAGTGAGTTTTTTGCCTCTTCCTGCACATTTTATATTTTTTTGATATGTTGTATCGTCTTAAATTGTGCAAAACAAATAAACAAATAAACAAAATATAGTGTTTATTCCTGAGTTTTTTTTTATAAGTGAGTCCAGCCTTACCTGGGATCTCCTGGAGAGGAACATGTGCGAAGCTGAAGCCTTTCACGATGACAGCCTCCCTCACCTCGCTGCAGTTCCGAGCCTTGAAATCAGCTCCAGCTGCAACAGACAGCACAGAAAAAGTGCAAATGATGGTCTGTAGTCTGAGCATTGTTCACTTCTGTGAAGATCCTTATTGTTTTAAGGTTTCTCTGCAGGTATCCTCACTGGTTTATTAAAAAAAAAAAAAAAAACTCCCCTGCAGTAGATCTGCAGGTACTTAATGACTGGGCAGGTTTATGGTTGCAACTCAACTATTATTAGTGTCTATACCAACACATTTCCCCAAAAAGCAAAAAAAAAAGGGTTTCTATCGCAAAAAAAAGTCCGCAGAAAGAGAAGAGGACAGAGAGTGGAGGTGCCACATGAATCCAGTGTCCAGGCGGTGCGTTTTTCCGGCGTGTTTGTCTCAACTTCGCAGAGCAGACGCCTGAAGCCGCTGGTCGCTGTGTTGGAGTGTTGGAGTGGGAACCGTGCTGCTGCTGGAGAGAGAGAGAGAGAGAGAGAGAGAGAGAGAGAGCTCCGTGTTCACATCAGATTGCACCGGAGAGGCAGGGAGGCACACAAAATGTGGAGTGGAATCCAGCCTCATCCAGCCACTATATATATAGTGGGGGGGCTGCAGGTTGGCACCAACCAACCAACAGAGATGTGGTGATAAATAAATAATAATAATAAAAAAAATGTAAAAAAAAAAAAAACATAGGTAGGAATGAACTGTAAAAATATTTCTGGTTTTTAAGAGATTTCTGTGAAATTTTATCGGTTCAAAATGGACCTTAAAGGGGTGATTTGTCAAGTATTTAATACTCTTATAAACATGGGAAACAAATATGCTTGTTTTATGCAAATGTATATTATTTTAAATCAATTAACAACTCAAAACAATGACAGATATCGTCCAGAAACCCTCACAGGTACTGCATTTAGCATAAAAAATATACTCAAATCATAACATGGCAAACTCAAGCCCAACAGGCAACAAACATGGTTGGTACCAATAGATTATGTTTTCTGGTTTTATATGATACCAGTATCTTCATTTTGGCTTTAAAACTCAACTTGCTACATTCGTGAATTCGCAAGTTGCATAAACGCATTCAAGAAATTAGTGGCGTTAAAACAAGTTTGCATTAACATGTTATTATCGTGTTAACTTTGACAGCCCTATTTAAAATATATATATTTTATCATATTACTGCCTGCAATTATACTCTCCATTTACTGGGACTGCAAGTTAAAAGTCATCCGTTTCAAACTCATCCATGGCAAACTCAAGCCCAATACACAACAACAGCTGTGTCAGTGTACTGACTTGACTATGACTTGCCCAAAAACTGCATGTGATTATCATAATGTGGGCATGTCTGTAAAGGGGAGACTCGTGGCCCCTGTAGAACCCATTTTCATTCACATATCTAGAGGTCAGAGGTCAAGGGACCCCTTTGATAATGGGTCATGCCAGTTTTTCCTTGCCAAAACTTAGTTTGGAGCATTATTTAACCTCCTGCGCGACAAGCTAATATGATGGTTGGCACCAATGGATTTCTTAGGTTTTCTAGTTGATACCAGTAACTTCACTCTAGCATTAAAACTGAGCCCGCTACAACCTAAAACCTACAAGTTGCATTAAAGTGTTAATAAATTAGTGGCGTTAAAACAAATTTGCGTTAAGGCGTTATTATCACGTTGACTTCGTTGACATCTTCAAATGTCTTGTTTTGTCCACAACTCAAAGATATTCAGTTTACTGTCACAGAGGAGTAAAGAAACCAGAAGATATTCACATTTAAGAAGCTGGAATCAGAGAATTTTGCCTTTTTTTCTTTAAAAAATTACTCAAACCAATTAATTAATTATCAAAATAGTTAATAGTTGACAACTAATCAATTACTCGTTGTAGCTCTAGTTGTTTTTAATATAATATTTGAGCGTTTTCTTTAAGAACATTTGAATAATTGTGCAATGTAAAATGTGCTTTATTCGCCTTCTATTTTCTATTTCTAAATATGATTTGAAACACTTCCTTTATTCGGCCTATGTGGTTATGTTCCTGTGACGGGGATTTTACTGAATTCAGAAAATGTAAATGCTGACAGTTGTTTTCTTCTTCTTCTTCTTCTTCACATTCATCTGAATCCGACGCGAAACAGCAGTTGCACGGTATCAAACTGTATTAACTAGAGGATGTAAAGGATGTGATGAAGACCAGAAGGCAAGCTTTCATGGCTTTATTGATTTTGGAACAGCTTGATCCGAGGGTAGATCAACAGTGGATTAACATGGCTGCCGTCACTGTGCACAGCAGGGTTCCTATTGAGACAGGATGCCACATTTTGAAAGGTGCTTTAAAGTGATTTGTTTCAAAGGGTGACACTGCAGATTTTGGATCAAATATCCAAATCCACTGCTTTTATGAGGTCATTGCTTATAGGAACGTCAGTAATTATTGTAAAAATGTTTACGTATGTCCATGTTGGTGCAATATGTACATTGACCACAGGAGCAGATTTTCTCCTGAGCCAAACACAAGGGCTTCTAGAAAAGTGTCAAATTAGAGTATGGCTCTTCCTGAAAAAAAATTATGATTGTGAATTAATCATTTAAAAAAAAAATTTGGAGGGTCAAAAATCAATGTTTTGTTTACCTCTGTGGAAGATATCTGACGTTTGGTTCCCACTTCTAACAAGGCTTGTGAGCCAATAGTAAAATGACGTTGGTATCACGTGGTATCTCTGGGTCGTCAGTTAGTGTGGAAAAAAACAGATTGAAGGTAAGTGCCTGGCAACGACTTGTTGTGAAGTGAATGCAATGGAACGAGGGAGGTAAAATGCAACATCTAGTGGCTGAATGTTATCAATGTTATCAATAGCACCTTTATTATAGCAGCAAACAACTATTTGTTCTGTAAAGATATAGAGGATTCCTCAAATATACCATTACCAGATATACCATTTAAACCAAATGTACACCTCTGTCTCTGTCTCAGATGATTGGAGTGTGTGTGGTCATGTGCATGGTATCATTTCAAATATTAGAAATAAAATAGTTGACTATTGCTCACGTGATAAATGGTACAAGTATAGTGTCATATACTGACAGTGGTTAGTGGTCTATAAGCCATCCTATACAGCTCCCTTCAAGAATTCTGTGCTCTTCTTTTGTAGGATGACTTTTTGACCCGTACATGTCACAGATAATTAAATGTATCCAACTTTGAAACTCAAGGGACAGTTTCATCCAAATGAAACTTTTTAATACAATGAAAAATTAATTTCATAGGGAATTCTCAGTTAAGAAAGCTGTCAAGTTGCCTAACTAGACTTTAAAGTGCTGCAGGAAGGGTTTCTGTCTGAATGTAGTATGTGTGTATGCATATTCTATTTTCAGATACATTGCATTGCCAAAACATGTTTTTACTCCAGCTCTTTTGGGATTCCCACGCACCCCCAGACCAGCCAGAGAGATGTAGACCCTCCTGTGTGTTCTGAGTTTATCTTGGGTTCTCGCTCCAGCTGGTCATACCCAGCTCTCCTCCAAAGGAGGGTAAAAAAAAATAAAAAATAGTGAGTCATAAACTCAAGAGCATTTAAAAGGCAGGAAACTGAGGATGCACTAAAAATGGAGTTTTATTATCAAAACAAAACCACAAAGAGTTCTTGGCAAAACAGTAAACACTACAGCCATCGAGGTGACGAAACTATAGCTTTGGCAATCACTTGATAGCGCAGGAAGCATCAAACAGGATGGATGGATTTATACTCCAAACTGTCAGAGTAGCTATATGAAGAACATATTATCAGGCAAAGGCACACTGAAGACTTAGCAACAAAGAGAAATAACTCATATGATCCAATAGTTAACCCCTTACCATTCCGCTCTCTTTTTGTTTTTTTAGAGAGGTAGTGGTGTGGGATGTTAAGGGGTATAAAAAGTCAACAGTAAATGCCACATAGAAGTGGTGTACATCATCTGAAAGCTGGGAACCTGAAGAATTGAGGTGCAGCTCAGCAATGTTCAGCAAGTTATTCTAGTTATTAATAAGAAATTAAAATTAATAATTTAATTAATTAATTTAATTAAATTGTGAAAGCGTATAAAGGCTTAGAACATTATAATAGCAGAATATGATGGCCATTCCCATGAACTGTTATGTGTCATACATTTTTGCAGCAATATTTGGGTTGATACCATTTGTTACACAGATTTTGTGCTAGATTTAACCTTTTTTTTTACCAGTAGAGAATTGATAGAAATTATCAAATATTCCTCCAAAATACCACATTAAGACACCAAAGACCTTGAGGAACACCATAGAAAATACTATGCTGTGATTTGGAATCAAAAACTTTTGACATTTGGAGATTTCTGCAAGAATTGCATTTTTTGGTAATAGGATGGCGAGCACTTCTGTTGTGTAAACTGCTCAGAACCCCCATGTTGTCAATCTACCTAGGAAAGCCATCCATCCTCTGAATGCTCTAGGTCTGTAGTTTGAGGCTTTAAAGTTTCATGACGCTTTGTTTATCCTAGAGGTCACCACAGGTCATTTTATACAGTGAGGTCAAGTTTCAGAAAATGGTCTCACTACAATGAACTATGGGGACTAACATAATCACACATGAATACTATTGGGCTCATTGGATCCACAAGAGTCTCAGCTTTACAGTGAAACATAATTTATGCAATTCAAAGACTGTTTATGGACCCCAGTTTGCAGAAATGTTCAAATATACCATTTTAGAATTGGCGAAAATTACACATTTATACTGCATGCAAAAAACAGCATGTTTTTTGCCCCAAACTGCATGTGATTATCATAAAGTGAGCATGTCTGTAAAGGGGTGACTCGTGGGTACCCATAGAACCCATTTTTATTCATATATCTTGAGGTCAGAGGTCAAAGGACCCCTTTGAAAATGGCCATGCCAGTTTTTTTTCTCAAAAATTCTGTGTAACTTCGCAGCATTATTTTGCATTCTTCGCGACAAGCCAGCATGACATGGTTGGTGCCAATGGATTCCTTATGTCTAGTTTCATATGATATCAGTATCTTCACTCTAGCTTGAGCCATAACCTCTGAAAGACAGAATAGTGGAGTGTTAAGGGGTTAAACAAGTTCAGTTCACTGACAGCTGCTTAATCAGCACCTTGGAGAGCGCCACATCCTTACCAGGTACCTGAAACACCTCATCTTAGCTACGACTAAAAGGTAACTGTGCAGCTTTGACATGCTTTTACATACTTTTGTGATGTATTTTATATATTTCATTGTGTTTTATAAGTCTGTGTGTGCACGGTGTTTCGCCTAAGACCAATGTTGAAGTTGAAGAATCAACCTGTAAAAGCCAAATTGGACTGTAAATAATTGAGTTCAATTTGTTATTATGTGTATAGTAGTATTGCATAGGTCTGTGCATTGACTTATCATGGTGATTCTGCGTTTTATTAGTTGTCCAGGTTACTGTGCATGTGCAGTTAATAGGAAAAGCAAAATAACTCATGATCAGTTAGTTAAGAAGGTTTCCAGTGAAAACAGACAAGTGTTATTTTCTCAGAAAAGCTCAGGGGGATTCATGTTTTTGGGTGGAAATTGAAAATTGATATGGAGAATGTAGATAAACTGACAAACCCATGATGACCTGATTTCTGCCTCTGTTTGGAGTCATAACAACAGAAACAGGAAAATTACTCAAAGTAGTCTACCTGACTGAAAGTGGTCTGATGTGTTGCAAGTACAGAAATGGATGGATTTTTTTTGCCCTATGACATCTTTCTTTCTTTCTTTGTTGCTTAAGGTGGAGACAGCGATTATAATCCAATACCCTTTTTTTCAAATTCAGTAAATATCCAACACAGTCTCACGGCAGTTGGTGAAATAGTCACGAAATTTAATCTGATTAGTGTACATAGACACGAATTTTCCTTTTTTTTAAGTGACGCTCAGCAGGACTTTCAATAACGTATTCTCCATGCGTTTTCCTAAGAATGTCCAGCAACACATCACACACATGTCAATTTCTGCTCCAGTCTTTTAAAAATAAAACTACTTAGTTAGGTTTAGGAAAAGATCAACTTGGTTAGGCCTAGGCAACAAACTACTTAGTTAGGTTAAGAAAAAGATTGTGGTTTGGATTAAAATAACACCAGAAGTGCTGTAACTTAAATACGGAAGTTACATGACAAATAAATCAACTTTGACTTGTGATTTCACACGAGACACAAACACCGGTCTACTTGGCGAAAGTCCTGTGTTTTTGGACCCATCCATCCACTGCGACCTCCTCCCTATATGCGACGTTTGCTGCTCTCTATACCACCTGGTTCATAATTCCGTGGATTACATACAAATCGATTTCGTGCTGACCATCACGGAAGTTTCTTTAAATTCGTGCCTATGTACGCGAATTAATGCATTCAATTTCATGACTATTTCATAAACTGCTGTGCAACTGGGCTGGAATATTTCCTCACAGTCCGCTATCTGTCCGTTCTGTGAGTGTGTGTGTGTGTGTGCTGAAAAAGCATCTGGTGTTCACAGACAGCCCTGGCTCTGTAAATGGGGGCATTGTTTGTTGGCCTTCGTGCTTGTGGACACGACAGGGGAAAGGCATTGGATGTATGCGATTCATTCAGTAGTTGTGGTAAGTTTGCATGCAGTGTCTGAATGTGACATTCTTGAATGGTTCTCAGTCTGAGAGCACCACATGAAGTATATATGTGTTTGGTCAGCTAGCCTTGAACCCTTGTAATTTTTACTAAAATTTAGGGGAAATTTTGGGAGATATTGTTGAGACTTGGTCGTGGTCTTCTTTACATGCTGATACAATATAGATATGAACAGTAATCAGAGCCACGCATTAATCCAATTAACATGTTTTTATGGGCTACATATATGACTGTTTTGTTAGTAATCCTGGATTCATGCTATGATGATTAGTCTGATTAATGGCTTTTTCACAGAACATATGAAATTCATATATTCAGATAAATCTGTGTTATCAGCTATTCCCAGAGAACAGCTGAAAGCACATGATGTTGACTCATGTACTCATCGCTCTAATTCAAACATGTTAACTGGATTGACCTCATTGAAAATACCAGTAGGAGGATTCTTCATATACTGTATACCTTTTCTTGGACCTCTGTAAAATGCTTCCTCCTATTTCTGCGCGTTATCATACCACGTCATCTGGATGGATAAACATCAGTGCACCTACAGTCTAGTCTGAACTCAGCAAAACTGCCTTTTCATACAAGGCACCCTGACCTTGGAATAATCTCACAAGATCAACTTCTTCTACAACCGCTGCTACTGTATCACCACCACTTTCAAAACATGTTTCATAAAGAATGTAATTGTTTCTATTAGACAATTAGTTTCAAAAATTGATTTTCAAACAGAGGGTCTATCTCAAGAGAAATCCTGGTTAATTAAATACAGGTTTAATTAAGAAAATGAACTATTAAAGAGGACCTATTATGATTATTTTCAGGTGCATACTCGTATTTGGGTTTCTACTGGAACATGTTTACATGCTTTAATGTTCAAAAAATGCTTTATTTTTCTCATAGCGGCCTCTATCTGAAGCGCTCTGTCCCAGCCCTACTAGAGAGGATTTGGTGATAAAAAAAGAGACAGAGAAAAGGGAGAGCTAAGCAATAAACAACTCTAGTCATAAACAATTATATGCATTGATCATCTCCAACATAAAGTTTTTGTTTATTGCTATGAACTGCACAAACCTCCTAAATACCTTCTTCTGAAATACAAACATGGAATTTAAAAGAAAAATACTCCTAAAAAAATCCTTTCTTCTTGGTCTGAAGCACTTGAAGTGAAAGAAACTCACCACAAACCAACTCACTTCAAACGGAGAGTCTCTGAACAGTCAGTTATAATTCATCTACTTTTTATGCAGTCAACTTCTCAACCTGCCAAACCAACCCACCCCTCACTGGGGGACTCTGAACATTTCTAAACTGGGAAATAACCGCATATGAAAAAGTTTCATTGTTTGTGTTTTTTTTTCCCAGCCACTTCAATTTTTTTTATTTGATGTCTATTTTTTAGTTGTATTTTTTTTGGCATTAAACAATTGAAATGCTTCCTGGGAGAAATAGCCTACACCTTCTGCAACTGTGTCCCCATTCAAATATCTCTGAGATGTAAAAACAGGCATTTGCATGACTAGTCTGGAGCTGTGAGGAGACGTAACATCTCCTGCTGCACTGAACAGATGCTCAGAGCACAGGGACTCTTAATCCACTCCCAGTGGAACGAGATGCTGTGTCTCAGCAGAGTACCCACTGAGAGTGAAATAAACAAACACAGGCTTCACCGATGCAAAATTACTAATCAAAGTAATAAGAGTTCTTGAACTCAAGGGGTTATAGTCATCAAACCCTTGACCGTATGCACCCAATCCCAAGCCTGCACCAGTGGCACCTCTGTGGGCACCTCTGCTTTTACTCCAGGTGAGGTTTAACCAAATCGCTTGCAGAGCTCCTTTTGAATTGCTATTGCCTAGACCTCCACTTGAGACCACTTCGCCCCAAGAAGCATGAGGCTCAAAACAACGTCATGGCTACTAAAGCTCACAAACCCTTCCAATATAATAAGTCTGCCATTTCAAGTGGAACATGCCACAAAAAAAATCAGTTTTAACTAGGGCTGTCAGTCAATTACAAAACTGAATAGTGATTAATCGCATGATTGTCCATTGTTAATCGTGAATAATCGCAAATTAATGACACATTTTTTTAGCTGTTCAAAATGTACCTTAAAGGGAGATTTGTCATGTATTTAATACTCTTAAAAACATTGGAAATAAATATGCTTCTTTTATGCAAATGTATAAATATATATATATTATTTTAAATCAATTAAGTACACAAAACAATGACAAATATTGTCCCGAAACCCTCCCAGGTACTGCATTTAGCATAAAAATATGCTCAAATCATAATGTGGCAAACTCAACAGCTGTCAGTGTGTCAGTGTGCTGTCTTGAAAACCTCATGTGATTATCATAAAGTGGGCATGTCTGTAAAGGGGAGACTCGTGGGTACCCATAGAACCCATTTCCATTCACATATCTTGAGGTCAGAGGTCAACGGACCCGTTTGAAAATGGTCATGCCAGGTTTTCCTTGCCAAAATTTAGCGCAAGTTTGGAGCGTTATTTAGCCTCCTTCCCAGCACACTAGTATGACAATGGATTCCTTAGGTTTTCTAGTTTCATATGATGTCAGTATCTTCACGCCCGCTACAACCTAAGATCACAACCTGCATTAATGCGTTAAAGAAATTAATGATAAAACAAATCAGTGTGTGCAATTATCACATTAACATCCTAGTTTTAACACCCACATTTATTCTAATTCTAATTTACCAATGTGTCTGAAATGCAAAAAATTGAAACATGTAATCTGTGAAGTATTTAACATAGGCATTACTCACAACAACAGATAGCTAATTATGTTGTTTTCAGAAGAAAATGGATACCACACTGAGCACTATACTAAAAGCAGCTCAATTATCAGTTGAAATTGAGATGCTAAAAGAAGTTTATTTTAATATATATCAGTTTATTCCTGTAGGGATAACATGACTCAATTAAAAACTGAAAAATAAAACACCTCACTTGTACACACGTCTTTTAACTGCAGATTATAATTATGTTTAAAAAGAACTAATCACATTCAACCACAGGCGCAAAGCTAATTGCTGTCACCTGAAATCAAGTCAGGGGGTTTTAATTAAATCAGTTTAAACTATATTTTCACTGAGGGTTTCCTTATTGCTTATTATACCGTGCAGACTCAAGCAAGAGTAATAATCTGCTATTGTCGTGCATTAATGTTTTGAATTAACGTTTATGATGTTATTCCCAAAAGGTTCAGATTAGGACAAAGAAATTAGAATAATTTAGAGACCTTAATTATTATTATACTCCTACTCTAAAACCTTAATTAATCAGATGTGTCACAAGACCCTTGATAATTTGAGGTTGTTCCTCCGTGAGAGATTCTACGGAAGCCCTGAGAGGCAAGTGAGGAAATAAGTCTGATCTAAATAGTTTTATATCCTGTATTTATGACTGAAGAACAGGTGAAAAAAAGGTTTTGCCAGTTTTTTCACCTGTGAAAACAAGAGGAAAAAAAGGTTTTGCCAGGTGAAAAGAACATTTTTGGCATTTTTTTTTTTTTCAGTCAGGATCATTGCGGCCACAGGAGGCTGAAGTGCACCACTACCTACTAAAATAGGACTAAAAGCATTCATGTTTTCTTCTCTTCTTCTTTCTTTCATCCTGTTTAGAACAAGGGGTAGTGGTGCAAGCAGCTTCTTGTGGCCGAAAAAGTATGACAACAACAAACACTTAAAATAATGATCCTGGCTCATTAATTCATATGTATTGGCTATGTTCGAGCCAAGAACAATTTTGGAAATTGGTGATCTGTCCCAAGTCTTACAATGTATAATTGAACCTGACCCCCGGGTGGAACAAGTTACATTTACCTGCCGCAAAACGTAATGCCCCTGCCTTCGCCTCTCTCCTAGCACGTCTTGTTATTTCATTTAAATGTAAGGAGGCTACCCCATCCACACATTCCAGATGGCTTAGAGACTTGATGTCATGCCTCAATCTTGAGGAGATTTGGTACTCCGTCCACGGATCGGACCAAAAGTTTTATGAGGTTTGGGGTACCTTTCTCACATATTTTCAAAGGCAGTTTCTGAGTAGCAGACTTCTGACTCCTGCCTTCTGCTGGAGGAGGACTGAGTGTGTTTCCATTTCGCTTGCTCCTTTGAATTCCTTTAACTTATACTTAACTATAGTAATTATTATTCTGTATGTAGCTCATATTATGGAAATTGTTGGGGTGCAGAACTTTTCTTGTAACAGTGTATTTTTATTAATAATTTCTTTAATTTGTCTTTCTCCCTCTTTTCCTTTTTTTCTTGTTTTGACCACATGCATCCCAAATACATCTGTATTGTAAGATTACTTGTGAAAATCCAATAATAAGAACTTTGAAAGAAAGAAAAATGATCCTCACAAAAAAAACATTATCTGCCAAAAAATTGTTTTACCTGTTTTCACAAATGATAAAAAAAAAAAAGAATTTAGAAAAAAAATCTTGGCAAACCCTTTTTTTCACCTGCTCTTAAACCTGCAGGAGGCAGAATGTTTTTGGCATCATTGGGCAAAAATTCCATAATAACCTTTCAGCGTATAATAAGATATGAAAATAACTAGACTTCTGCACCTCCTCATGGCTCTGTTTTCAGGCTTTAAAAAAATCTAGCTCTTGACTGGAGACTTTGGCCAATCACAGGTCATTTCAGAGAGAGAGCGTTCCTATTGGCTGTGCTCCGGCTGGTGGGTGGTGCTTGGTATTGCCTCAACTGATCTCAACGTGGCTGCCGGGTCACAAACCTTCTCATTTTACCGCCAAACAGTACACTAGAAGATGTTTCTGAAAACATTTTATGCGAGAAATAGGCATTACAGTAACAGAATATTGATTCATATTTGATCAGTGCTGCCTAGTTTGACCGCTTGATTGGAGTTCACGAGTGAATGACAGCTGTCCAGAGACGGCAGCTGGACGGCAGACTCCAGCTCAGCTCTGATTGGTTGTTTTCCTCCGGTCTGTGAAATCTTGCAGATGATTTTTTTCAGATTACCTGTCTCGTGCTCTACTGTCAGGTTATAGTGACCGTTACCGTGAAGCTTACAAATACATTACTAATTTGGGTAGAATCAAGCCAGTTCATGTATATTCTACACTTTTTGGGGGCTTTTTAGGAATTTGTGAACGTTTAATTTTGTCATGATATATTGTAAGAAGATGACTTCCTGTAATCGTCTTTAAAAAAGACACAAAACCAGCAGAGCGAAGCACATAAAGAGCCCTGTAAGAACTGTAAAGCATGATGCTATCGTGCAGTAGGGCTGTTTCTCCTCACTGCTGGGATGAAGTACAAGAAGTTGCTCTTGTTCCTTTATAATACACATAATAGTTAAGTATCTATTATATAAATACATGCACATCTGGTACAATAATAATCCTTGTTCACTGTAAGGTGTTGATTCATTCCCATAGAGTCAATTATTCTGAGTTCTTATGACGCTAATGAATTGTCACATTTGTACCCACACCTTACAGGTACATACAAAACTGCAAAACCGGAGGCATATGTGATAAAATGATGCGTCTCTGCATCAGCACTCCTCTCCGTCTTCTGTAAAGTATGGCCAGAGAGGTCCCACACATTCTCCACAAGCCCGAGGCAAGGGAAGACTCTGACTATGTTTTCGTTACTCATTCTTCATCACCTCTGGAATTGTTCATTGCGTTAGAAACAAACATGTCTTTGGGGCATGTCTTAGGCCGAGGATGAGAAATGAATCTATTAATATAATGAAGACCGATCAACAGTTACAGTATGCAAATACAGCAAACAACAAAACACATTTTCTCCGTGCTAAATCCTGTGTCTGTAGCATAGTCAGGTAATACCATCCAAACCAAAGTGTACTCTAGTTTTGCAATCCTCAAAAGGAAAAAATGAAATTGAACCTGCAGTAGGCAGAATGGTTTTAGCATCATTGGGCAAAAATTCCATAATAACCTTTCAGCATATTGTAATTCAAGTGTTCTTAGAGAAAACTAGACTTCTGCACCTCCTCATGGCTCTGTTTTCAGGCTTTAAAAAATCTAGCCCGTGACGGGAGACTTTGGCCAATCACAGGTCATTTCTGAGAGAGAGCATTCCTATTGGCTGTTCATTCAACGGAGGCAGCTGTCACTCACTCACGAACTCTGAATGGTCAAACTAGGCAGCGCTGATCAAATATGAATCAATATTCTGTTACTGTAATGTCTATTTCTCACCTCAAATGTTTTCAGAAACATCTTGTAGTGTACTGTTTAGCTGTAAATTGAGAAAGTATGCTCGGGCTGGTGGGCGGTGCTTGGTATTTCCTCAACTTATCTCAACAAACAGTAAACTAAAAGACGTTTCTGAAAACATTTGAGGTGAAAAATAGGCATTACAGTAACAGAATATTGATTTATATTTGAACAGCGCTGCCTAGTTTGACCGTTTGGTCGGAGTTCACGAGTGATTGACAGCTGCTCAGAGACGGCAGGCTCCAGCTCTGCTCTGATTGGTTGTTTTCATCCAGTCTGTGAAATCTTGCAGATGCCATTAGGAGCACCGGAGGACACCGAAGGACACTGGAAGACAGCGGAGGACACCCGAGGACACAGAGGCACATGATTTTTTTTTCAGATACCTGTCTCATACACTACTGTCAGGATATAGTGACAGTTTTATAAAAATAACTTTTTTTTAAATCATATTTACTCCAATGCAGCTTTAACTCACTTACAAAATTCACAGCTTTAAATCATTATCCTCACCAATCTTGTACAAAATAAAGCCTAACTGACTTAGAAAATTAATTAGCATTCTCCTAACATTGGATTGCAGTCTAATCTGAATGTGGACCACCGTGAGGAGAGGAATTCCACCTGGCAGAACCTGCAAACACTAGCAAACAGCCAGGGTAAAGCAATAAAGCTGGGTAGATTAGCACATAAAGATAAGTGTGCTGTCATTAGACCTGACCATTTCAGTGATTTATCTGCCGTCTGATGGCCCTGGCTGCCCCAGTCTAGTCTGGGCTCATTTATGGTAGTGGTGTTTAAAGACCGTGGTTTGTTTCAAGTACAAACACTTAGCTGTCCATAATTAAGTATGTTTCATTATGTTGCTGTAGGTTTTGCAAATATCTGAGGATCACTTAAACATGTGTTCATAATTTAATTTAATGATGAATTAATAAGTTTATTTACTACAATTACTCTCAAATTAGTTTCACATGCAAGACACTATACGCAGAGGGACATTGCATGCAACAAAGTTACAAAAATACATAAATAAAATCATCCTTTAATAGTAAGTGATTAATCTGCTTTAAAATATATATATATATATGTATATATATATATGAATCGCACAATTTTTATCTGTTCAAAATGTAGCTTAAAGGGAGATTTGTCAAGTATTTAATAGTCTTATCAACATGGGAGTGGGCAAATATGCTGCTTTATGCAAATGTAGATTAGTTATTGGAAATCAATTAACACAAAACAAAGAAAAATATTGTCCAGAAACCCTCAGAGGTTCTGCATTTAGCGTAAAAAAAATATGCTCAGATCGTAACATGATAAATTCAAGCCTAACAGGCAACAAACATGGTTGGTACCAATGGATTCCTTATGTTTTCTGGTTTTATGTGATACCAGTATCTTCATTTTGGCTTTAAAACTCAACCTGCTTCATTCGTAAATTCGCAAGTCGCATAAATGCATTCAAGAAATTAGTGGCGTTAAAACGAGTTTGCGTTAACGCGTTATTATCGTGTTAACTTTGACAGCCCTATTCAATATATATATATTTTTATCATATCACTGCCTGCAATTATACTCTCCATTTACTGGGACTGCAAGTAAAAAGTCATCCGTTTTCAACCGGCGACTTGTTATTTTATATCTGCATTTGGATCTTCATGGGATTTCTTCATTCTGCTGATGTTCAGCAAGACAGATTTAATATGCTGTGCAATCCTTCAAGCTTTGCCCCTTCCCTCCTCCCAGGGCATCTAATGCAGCATAATGAATCAGTGGCAGATACTCTTAGATGAAGCCCGTGTCAACGTCGATGGTATGGATCTCTGAAACTTTCAGAAATGAGCCAAAACATGTCGTGCATTTGTATACTACCTCGGCGATCGTTATAAATGTCAGATGCATTTTCAAAGACGTGCACTGAGCTGACTAATTACTTAATGTCAATTGCTCAGAGCAACTAAAATAAATACCACACAACATGTCTGATGGTTAGGTAACTCTATGGTCATACACAAATGTCAGAATAATAAATGCAACATAAAATCAATAGGCTTAAGGGTGAGATTAGGTTTATCCTTTTTTCCTCATTCATACTTATTCATCTGCTAACAATTGCTTATTGTTCTATAAGTGTCTGTTCAATATAAAATACACTCAAACTACACTTGAATGTTATATATAGTTACGCATATTGTAGTTTTTGGTTATGCTATTATATACTAAGACAGAACTGTTTGACATTTTTAAAGCGGCAGTAGGCGAGATTGGAGCAAATATGATTTTAAAAAGTTATTTTTATGAAACGGTCACTATATCCTGACCGTAGTGCATGAGATGGGTAATCTGAAAGAAACCATGTGCCTCTCCAACAAAGCACACCACATTTTGTTTGTTTAAATACCTAATATTATTACCAAATATTGATTGATGTGATAACAAAATGTGTTGCTGATGTCAGATGATTGTATTGCTCAATTAAAGTGGCAGATCAATAAAACAGATGTGATGATTTCATGAGGGATGGTATCCGAGTCTCTCTCTCTTTCGAGGGCATAAGTTTGTGTACATGCACCCTGTCCGTCCCATTGTAACACGAAGCGACTTGTTTTTTCATGAAAATCCAGTCGTCAAGGAATTCTTTGATTTAGTTCAATACATTTTCTTGATGCTTTTTGATGACTGAAAAAAATACATTGTAAGGATTTGTCTCATTAGGGTAATAGGGTAATAATAAACTGATCCTGGACCCTGAACTGGTTTAAAATCTTCCAACAGCATTGATCCAAAACTTGAAAAACTGGCTGCTCTGCACCGCACATCCCCAGACAACCCAGCTGAACTTAAGGCAACGTTTGGCTGGTTACTTCAGTTTTTCATTCAGCACAGCAGACGGACATTCATCACAACTGTGCCGTCATGAACAGCAGGAGAATGGATCAATACAACCCAATTAGAAACACAGTATCTCTTGGATCAAAGGCCTACTCCGATCTTAGGAATCTGACTACTAGACAATACGTTAATATAGAACCCAGTTGTTCTTGTGACAGCGGCTTCGCATCCTTTGACACTCCACCACTGCCACTGCCAGAATACCAACAGTCTTTCATTGTTATTGCCCTTATGCAATCAATTTCAATCTAAGGCTAGTGGTCAATCACTCTCCAATGGCGGACACGCAGAGCCTGCAAATAAGAGTGGGGGGAGATAGGCTCAACAAAGCTCCTGGAGTCTGACGCCTCTTTGCTGTCTGAGGTCTGTTGTGCTGGGCTGAGCAGCCTAGAGCACAGGGGGTTGTAAACAACACAGCTGGGACAAACAAACCAAATCATGACACTCCTCGGCTCCTCTCTGGTTTAATCCTCCGCTAGCTCTGCACTGTATCTGCCAGAAACCATAATGATTTGGACTATTCTGGGTGCCTGGAAGATGTTCTGAAAATACATTGCAAGTCAAATTACCTGCGGGAATCGGTAAGACACAACACACCTGATGGCTTATAAACATAGATAAGACAAGATGGATGGGAACAGAAAGGCAACGTCGAGATCCAAACTGCGCTGTTACTGAAATGTCCAAGTAAGCGTGCTGATAGCATGTGTTTCATTTGCGTTTTCGCCTGTCCAGGCATGATTATGAAAAAGCAGAGGCAGCGAAAAAAAGTGTGAAACAGTGTGTATGTTTAGGGTTCATTTTCACCAACAAGGTCCAAGAGGCAGATTACAAAACAAAAATCCCTTCACTGCACTTGAGATTCATTTATCTCGCACAAAAGCAGCCCAACAATCAGGGTCTGTTATTGGCATTATTACCAATTACCTGTAAACTAACTTAAAGGGATAGTTTGGGTATTTTGAAGTGGGTTTGTATGAGGTACTTATCCATAATAGGTGTATTACTAGTAGATGACGATCGGCACAACCCCCAGTATCGAGAAACAGACAGAAGCACCGAAACCGGAGCAAAGCAATGTACTGCTGTGAACGTGGACCGCAGGCGATCCCGACCGACTTTACTGTATTTCAGAGGCTGTAGCAGATTCTAAAGCTAGAGTGAAGGAACAGATATCATATGAAACTAGAAAACCTAAGGAATTGGTCCCAATCATGCTAACTTGTCGGGAAGGAGGCTAAATAACGCTCCGAAGTTAGGCTAAATTTTGGCAAGGAAAAACTAGCATAGCTATATTTAAAGGGGTGCCTTGACCTTCAACCTTAAGATATGTGAATGAAAATGGGTTCTATGGGTACCTGCGAGTCTCCCCTTTACAGACATGCCCACTTTATGATAATCACATCTAGTTTTGGGCAAAAACCATGCAGTTTTTGAATACAGTATAAATGTGTTATTTTCATCTATTCCAAAATGGTGTTTGAATATTTCTGCAAACTGGGGTCCCTAAACAGTCTTGCAATTACTTAAATTGGGAATCACTGTAAAGCTGAGACTCTTGTGGATCTAATGAGCCCAACTGTATTCATTTGTGATGATGTTAGTCCCCATAGTGGCCATTTCATTGTATTGAGACCAATTTTTTAAACTGTATAAATTTACCTGTGGTGACCTCTAGGATAATCACAGCCTCATGAAACTTTACAGCCACAAACTAGAGACCTAGAGCATTCAGAGGATGGATGGCTTCCCTAGGTAGATTAACAATAAGGAGGTTTCTGAGCAGTTTTCAGAACAGAAGTGCTCGCCATCCAATCGCCGAAAAGTACAATTCTTGCAGAAATCAAATTAAATTATTGATAATTTTATCAATTCTCGAGTGGTAAAAAAAAAATGGTTAAACTTAGCACCAAGTCTGTGTAACAAATTGTATCAACCCAAAAATTGCTGCAACAACTTATGAGATATGAATGAACATGGGAATAACCATCATATCCTTCAATCATAATGTTTTAAACCCTTATACACTTTCATAGTTTATTTAAATCATGTTTATTTCTGATTAATGACTAGAACAACTTGACACACAATGCTGAGCATAGCATCTCAAATTAATCTCCAGGTTCCCAGCTTTCAGATGATGTTCACTTCTATGTGACATCTACTGCTGACCTGTCATCTCCGCCTAAACAGCCCTGCACCCCCCTAAAAAAGACAGAAACGTCTCTATTGTGGGTCTCAGAGGGTTGAGCCGGGCACTTGAATCTGCTGCTTCTTTCTGAACAATCAATCAAAAAGACTCCTTAAATTGCACCAGAATGCTGTAAACAAACACTTTCTACAGCTCCCTCTATTAATAAAATTACAGCATGCACTTCAGTATTGAAATTCAGCTCCTACGATATATTTACATTTTCAAAGCCCTCTCACCAGGGATATCCTCCGTGTATTGTCTCAGACGACAGCATCTCCCTTTCCTTTGCAAGAAACGTCAGGAAAAAAAGAAATCATTGCCTGCCTTTCTGTGCCTCAACAAAGGCCACCACAGAAAAGTTGATTGTGTATTTCACAGATGCACCCCAGCGAGAGAGTTTCGTATATGTTGCTTTACCCCAGGCACTGCACCAAACTGTTGGCATACTTCTCGAGATAAACACAAAACAAATCAGTTCCAATGCTCGGTGTGCAGCCAACTGCACATTTTGGATGTAATTAATTGTGTAAAATGTTTCCAATTTCTGTATCGAGAAAAGTTTGCTGTATGAATTGCACCCATTTATATCTATTAACCTTTATTTTGCCTATATTTTTTTACCTTAGTTTCACTATTCTGTCATAATCTTGGTACATGATGCAACTACGACTTAACTCTTGGACCTGTCATGTGTTGAGGTTGCATGTGTCTCATTGGGTGTGATAGCTAAATAATATTTTTTTTTTGTGCGCCTGCACCAGGCTAATAACTGGTCATGAATGTCAAACGGTACTTAATTGATACACTTGAGCATTTCTTAGTTTCAGGTGAAAGTCTTCTATCTGACACGCCCTGAAAACAAATCAAAAAGCTGTGAACGAGTCCAGAGGGGCCTGTGAATCTTCTTCTGATTAAAGTGAATTTCCATCAAGGAAGTGACACGCTCGGAGAATTCAACACTGCCAGTATGGAAGGGTCCAGGCACCTTGGGGACCCCAAGTCTAATTTGCTTCAAACCTAAAAGGCAGATAATAGTGCTGATCTGACAGCCAGCCAATTCCCAGCTCCCCTCATCAAGAATACATTCAATTTCAAACATCAAACTGCTTGCAACAAAAATGAAAAACCCTTTGAATGAATGAGAATTGGATGTGGGGGGAAAACCTTAAGGAATCCTTGATATACTTGACAAGTCTGAAACACTATTAGCGTCTGAGCTTATGTATGGTCCAAAATTTTAATTAGATCATGTTCTATTTGAAAATCACAAACTTATTCAAGTTTTGAAGAAAAAGCAAAAGGTACATTATTATTACATTTATTTATTTACGCATTTACGTAAAAAGGTGAGACCGAGAGCCAAAGTTTTACCGTCATCTTATGCTAAGGACTTTTCAACTGACATGTATTCCTTTGGCTAAACCATAGACTGTATATAAGAAGTGGAAGTAGTCACCATGACGACACCTATTGGTTTGTGGACTGCTGTTTTGAAGCCTTGAATTTTTGCGTTTTGACCGTCACCATCTTGTTTTTTGGCCGTTGCTATCTTGGTTTTCTGCAACTAGAAGTGACGTGAGAGGGTGTAGCTAAGTACAACTGCATTTTTAGGCGACCAAATAGGTTATAATTAACTTTCATGAATTGAAAACACACTGTGAAAGGGTTAAAGTCGTAAGACGAAAACACGGAAAACTCCCAGACAGAACAAGGCTGTGGTAGCGACCTGTCAATCACAAGGTAGCCACGCACTAAAGCATACCCTGCTTTATGGTCTATTTTGCTCTTAATAGGACCATAATTTACTAAATGAACATCATGCTGTATTGAAGAAGACTTGAAACTAGCGATTGAGACCATAAACTCATGTTTACAATGTTTACTGAGGTAATAAATCAAGTGAGAAGTAGGATCATTTTCTCATAGACTTCTATACAATCAGACTTCTTTTTGCAACCAGAGGAGTCGCCCCCTGCTGGCTATTAGAGAGAATGCAAGTTTAAGGCACTTCAGCGTCCTGGAGGTTACCCATTGTGCTAACAGGCAAGTTTCCATGTAGTAAATTTTCGGGCTATCCTCGACCAAATAAATTCTTAGTCGACTAACACTCATACGATTTTGTCGACTATTCAATCAGTTGGTTTAATCGACAGATCTGTGAAACTGAGTTTCTCCACAAAGAATTACACAAAAGCACCACTTTATATTTTGTGTTTAACAGAGATATGCTCATACGTGTTTTGGAAATAAGTCATTCGAAATGAAAAAAACATTTAAAAACGATTAATCGACAAAAGAAAAATCGACTAAGAGGGGCCAGCCCTTGTAAATATACTGGAGGTGTTGCATGACATTTACATTTAAGAGTAAATGGTATGCATCGTATTCCTATAGAACAATAATAATACACAAAACATTTCTTAATTAATACAAACAACGCAAACGTATGTGTTTGCTATAGTTAAAACTATTGTGCATTAGATAATTATAGTTTGGTGCTTGTAATGACACTGGAATAATATTTTCTAATTCAAAATATACTCACAAGCAATAAGTTCATGTATGTGAATACAGAGATACTGATTGGTATATTGGCTCTGACATCGTCACTCCCTGCAGTCTTACACGGAGACACCAAGGTGGCTATAATAAATCCCTTTGCAAGCCTTTGCCGCAGTGTTACTGTATGGTGTTCAAACTAAACGCTAAGTAATTTTTAGAAGCCACTCAAAGTCAATTACCGTAGCTCACAAGGTTTGCTCCATTCTGTGTTTCTTGTGTTATAGCTATGGTGTTGTGTTATGTTTAGGCAACCACTTGGTTATGGTATTGTGGGCTTAAAAACATTAATATGAAACTATGAAACACACTGCTATTGCAAATTAGATGTAAATGAATATAACTGGCTGGAGAAAGGGTTTGGATCATACTGTAGGTGAAATCAATGCTGGTGCAGTCAAAGACAAAAAAAATGATGTAATTCAAGGGCGAGAAGATAATGGAATTAAAAAGTAAAATGGTACATTAATCGACTTCTGTCCGTAGCCAAGAAATTGCTCCAACAGCAATCGACAGATTTCTGGCAGTTTACCGTGGCCTGTAATTGAAATAAATAAGGCAGCCAGTAAACCAGCTAATTAAAGAGGAGAATCAATGGGTCAGAGCAGAGATCTAATGAGGAAGCCGGGAACATCTTAATGGAAATCTCTAACAATATCATGCTTGGCCATTTTGGACAGTGAGGTTTGAAGCCATATCAAGTATCAGCACCTATTAAGGTCATTTTGTGCCATGAGGCAGGAATAACCTTAAACATATCCCATGTTTAACTTGAGGCTGTGGTGGAAGTTTGGTTGAGTGATTGCTATAATATATAGTCATCTCTAAATGATGGCATGGAGATGAGGATATGTGTTATTTCCTCCCCGTGGCCTTGGTACATCAACTACAAACATTAGTGAGAATAGAGCAGAGCCACGTTCCCAGGTAGTTGTTGGTTTTTGGTTTGCTGTGTTAATGTATTTGGCATTCAGTTGGGCAAGGGTGTGATATAATTTCTTAAAGTTCAACCTCAGCTCCTATAATAAGTCTATAATAACAGTGTAGCCAAAATAGAGATACTCTGACCCTTAAGGACAAAAATGTTCTTATTATACCACATTTTTTTATCTCACGGCTATTACAGCAAAACACCTTGCATTCTATTATATCAGGCTTTCAATCTAGCGCCCTGGCTTCAAAGTTGCACTTTTTTTACTATCGTCCATCAAATTAATCCATTTTCTCATGTTTGCCCTATGGGGCAAATACATGCTATTTTCCTGGTTTCCATTAGGGGCATTGCTGCTGTATTATACCCCGTTACACCGGGGAGTCAACCAGGGTTGAACCAGGGTTGATTGTGTGTTTGAAAGGTTTAACCAACGCTGACCGACTCAGCTTCTCGACCCAGGTCGAGAGGTGGGTCAGACCAGAGAGACTCAAGACGCAATTATCACAGGTTGCCGTAGCTCAAACAAACGGTGCGATGGCAGCAGGAAGGTTTTCAGACACACCGGAGGTGAACGACGGACAAGAACAACTCGGATATGTGACAAGACTTTGAGGTGCTGGAGCTCCTGGCCGTCCGCGCTGAGGAAGAAATTAAGCGGCGCACTGCAGTGTTTGAGGCAATGCATCAAAATCAATGTTGTTGCTAATCATTGACATATCCCAGACTGTGAAAATAAATTCCCCCTTGCATTTAGTATACAGAAAATAATTCAATTTATTTTTACATAAAAAAATAACAGTAGCATCATGTTAAAAAACTGAAATTTAAAAGGATAAAATTCTGAAAATGAAGGAATATTTAGTAGTTATGATTAGGACTGAAGTTGGTTAAAAGATTTAACTCAGTGAAAGTATTAAAATAATATTATTAATATCTAATATTTTTGTTCGTTTTTGACATTTTTGTTTTCTAAGGACATCAGATCCTCTCTTTTTAAAGTGAGGCACAAGGGTTGATATTTCTGATCTATTTTTAACAAGTAATAAGCAGTTTTTAATAATTTGGACATGAGGCGTGACTTATGACAGATAGTATCTGACTTTTAAAATTGCGATGGCTTTTGATGTCTTTTTATTTAATTGCCTTTTGTAAGTCTGTTTGAGAGCAGTGAAATCAGCCCTGCATTGATAACCACTAATTTTACTTCACTGCAATAGGGTACATAAACCTTTAGTGAGCCTCACACGGAGTGTGTTTGGCCTCAAGTTAACATTATACCTATTTTCTTTTCTTGTCACAGGACTTTTCCACTGCAACTTTGCCTGTAGCCATCGTTTTATTTTGAATATTGATCTCTATTTTAATTTGTTGTTTTTTTCTCCTTTTGTTGTATTTAATAGATGTGCTATTGTAGCTTTGTTTTCACACTGTGTGCTACTTTTGTACTATTGAATTTGTGCCAAATCTTTTTTTTTTATATCAATTTTCATTACAGGGTGTTGTTAGCAGATGTCACTGAGAGCCTGTTAAATGAGTGTGGCCTTCCTCCTCCCTGCACTTGGTGGTAATTGAGTGCACATTTACCTCCTGTTGGTTTCCTCTGTGTCTGTGTGTTTATGTGTGTTATTTAGGTGTTAGTGGCGGTCTTCCGGCTTCTCGCGGCCTGAGGTAACCACAGGTCCATCTGGATTTTATAGCTTTTGTAAAATTATTTATACTTTTTATGTAAAACTAGCACTGACCAGTACTTATTTGGTACCTTCACCGAGACAAATATGTATAAGTGCTGTAATTATAGTGGAAAACAGTCTCCTGTTCATCCTTTAACTAAAATTTTAATAATTGTAATTAAGGGTCTTGTTATGTAGCCTGCCGTACCAATCCTATCCTAAACTAAAATCCACATCCACAAACTTACTCTGCTTCTCTCTCTTTTGCTCAGTTACAGCAAGATGACGTGAACCCGCTCAGTTCACGCTCCATTACCGCGACGGCGCTGTCACAGAGGTCACAGCTCATTAATTCAAAGCCTGTATGACTGCTACTGGGTTGATGGAGGTTAAGACAGAGGCTCTTCATCTGCAGGAGAATAGATGGACCTTGTAAGAGATGCTATACGCCTATATACTAGATTCCATTATTGTGTACCGTTCTTAAAGGTGAATGCAAACTAAAATAATGCTCACCTGTTTGATGAGCAGCTATTGCTTGTGGTGAAAATCTCTACCTTTTTGTTTTCTCAGTCACCCTGAAACAAAACATTGGAGATGCACTTATGCAGCTTTCGATGCGCCTGGAACACAATCCACCCACTAATTCATCAATAAGCTCCCCAAGCCTCCTGTTTTCATGTAATCCCACGCATTTCTATAGTTCTTCTTTGATTTCCTCTGTTCTTTTATAAGGAAATGCACGCATAAAGCCCTTGAAATCTCTACATTGACATGCCATATGTAGAGTGAGTCCACTGTGTAAAGAGTGCAGTATATTTTCTAGCCATGACAAACTTTACTGTAGTCTTCACAATGTTTGGCCCAATGCACTGTGATAGCTGTCTCTCTGGTGGGCAAGTAACTTAAGTCCTTTCAGAACTTAGTCTGGCAGCATCGTCAAGTTTCTTGTCAAAACTGTCAACGAACAGTAAATCCCAACCAGACTGCTACGAGCACTCTTTGGATCACATTAGCAGAAAGGCTGGTTCTTACATCTAGGACAAAGGGCATGCCAGTAGTTGTGTGTGTGTACCACAGGAGATCTTTCCAATCTACATTCAGAGCTGCCTCGCAGCCATTATGAAATGTGGTGGTTCAGAGAGCTGTTGCTGAAAGGAAATATTAGTTTATTTCTGACAAATGGTACGTCTTTAGCAGCAGCCAGTGATGTGCGTGTCATCCAGAGTTAGCCCCAGCTGTCTCATTTGACATTGCCTGCAGGAGTACGAGTGTCAAGTGTGATGTTCAGACAAGTGGGGTCAAACCATCAATTCTCCAGACTGAAGATGGTGACAGATAATTGCTCGCAGCTCTACTTTGTAAACTTTCAGAGGATGGAGCTGAAATATTATGCTAATTCAGACAGAGTAATTAGGAGACATAGTAATCTAATATTAGCTCAGAGGAGAATTGCTCTGCGATGACAAATTATATGATTCGTTGGCCACAGTAGAACTGTAAACATAGAGTATTGCAAATGTTAATACCTGTCTTCAGCAGTATGCATTTACATGTAGAATTATGTTGAATTACATATATAATTTGAGGATCAGTGAAGACTAAAAATGGCCGGAGCATTAAGCAAAATGTTGCTTAATTATAGCTGGCGAATGGAGAGATGGTTTTATAAATCACTGAGGTCGCCTGCTTCCCACCCACAGTGCCCACAACAGTACATAAGATGCCGTGTTACAAGACCACTTCTTTTCCCCTTTGAGGCGATTTATTAATTAATGAGACACTGCTAAGAGGCTCGTGTCTTTCTCCTCTCAGTTGGTTTCCTCGGAGAAAATCGATGTGTCATTTGAGCTGTCAGTAAATCTCTCCTGCCACTAGGTTTTATTTCCCAGAGACCTCTGTATCAAATATTTCATACAGTGTGCAGAAATACAAAGGGACAATGTCAGATGATGAGATTACATCCCCACACACAGATGGTCGCAGGACCGTGGCACACGTTTCAAAGAACTCTCACTTCTTATGCTGCTTAAAGGAATAATACATCAGTCTTCATCCCTTAATGGTATACAAGCAACAAGTATGGTGCATGGTGAAAAATCTGTCAATTCTCACTAAGGCAGCCTATCTGGAGCACCCCAGATTGACAATACATTGTCAAAACCATAGACTGTAAAAAAAATATGGACAAAATCTTAGGTTTGTGAAAGGCCGTTGTGAAGCTCAAAGTGGGTGGCTCCAGCCATCGGCATCTTGGCAGTAACGACCCAGCCTAATGGTGCGTTTCGTTTTAACTGGGAAGTCAGAATTTTCCCAGACATTTCAACTGGAATGCCCCCTGAAGTCGGATTTCCAATTCGGAAAGTCGAACGAACCTCACCAACCCCAACCTCAAAATCCAAGATGGCTGCTCCGTGCATAAACAGTAAAAAAAGACGTAGTAAATACTGTTTATTAGCACTTTTGTCTTATTTGTGTCTCATTAAATCAGTCGTACACACAGTACTGTCCAACTTCTATTTGTGGACATGTTGCTAATAAAAATACCAGCGTAATATGTTGTTATCAACTGGTATTGCTAACAATGGCTAACCTGGCTGGAGCAAACCCCATTAAGTTTTCCGACTCGTTGTACTGGAACATGGTCAACACGGGTGGGTCATTTCCAGCTCCAACCTCTGATTTCCAAGGTAAATGTAATGCAGTATAACTCAAGGCTAATCAAAAAAAGGGCAAAGAGGTGGATCGTCGGCGTATGGGTGACGCAGCAGAGCAGACAGCCACCTGTCACTCAAAGCGGCCATGCCGAACTTTAAGCCTTAATATACCGTACTTTAAATGGGTGAGTTGTATAAAAATTCACCCCCATACAGTTGTCATGAATGGGGGATTTTAGCTATAGAGACTAAAACCGTTTTTTTGTACCAGGCTGTAACATGTTTATTTCTGCTGTAAAGTCGGACATTTTAACATTGGGGTCTATGGGGATTTTGGAGCCAGCCTCAAGTGGCCAAAGAACTGCAGTTTTTGGCACTTCCGCGTTGGCTTCAGTTCTCAGCTCCGGAGGTTGCCGCTTGGACAAAACTCACTGTCAAACCAATACCATCATGAGGAGTAGACTTGAATGGGTCATGTTACCTCGGTTGACCTCGCTTCACAACTCTCCTCCAAACCCACATCAGGCAGTGCTCAGCGTTGATGAGCCAGAGAGGGAGACTAAAATAAAGCAGCTATAACCACTATGAGCAACTAAATGTGTCTCAATCTATTTATCACGGCAGCCAACAATAAAATCAATGGAGCATTCGTTGACTTGATGTTGTCAGTGTGACATCCTCATACATTATTGTCCATGAATGCAGAACTTCAAACATTTAACACCAGAAGGAGTTTTTCTTCAAGCGGACGTCATCCAGTATGTGTTTGGAGAGAATATGTTCTTTGGGGGGAAATGAGTTATGCTCAGAACTAAAATGAAAGCTTTGGCTCTCTTCGATTGAACATAACTCTAGCGGTGAAATGCCTTAAGTGAGATAAGGCTAAGCCTATGTTTCATGTTGCCATTATAAAACATAAGAATGGGCTGAAAAGACTCAACTGCAATCTTTTGTCTTCTTTGTCTTTTGGAAATAAATACATATTTCTCTAAAAAAAACATCTTGCGGGCACACAATGCCACACAGTGCTCTGTCATTTATCTGACATTTCAGTGTTGTTGTTGGCTATGACTTAAGGGTGTAACTGAGGACAAATGTAAGGTGAGGATGGGTGAGGAGTAAGGATGCGTCAGCCTATGTGCTATTCTTGTAAAAGTGTGAATATGCTTTCAGTAAACAGAAAACTAAACAGACAATGTGATATACTGTTGTAATCACGCGCCAGTTGTTAATAAAGCTGATGTTTCAACAGTAAATAAATATGAAACGGTGATTGAGGTATAGACGGCAGCCTCCATCTCATCATAGCAATAGTTTATCAAATGTAATGCCGTATTTACCGTAAACCAATTTACTTTTAATTAGGATCTTCACTTCAAAGTATTCTTTCTCTTCTTTTTTTAAGGAGGAAATACATTAAAGGGATTTCTGTATTGGCTTTCACTTGATCCACCATCTGCCATTCAGAAACTCTCTGACAACATTCGCTGTATTTGTTCAGGAAACAGCCTGCTTCCTGTTTTGTGTTATACAGTAATCCACCAGATTTCCCCCACAAAACCCAGTCTGGTGGCAAATTACTGTAAAAATGCTGTGTGTGTAGGCCATTTTCTTGTGGTTTAAAATGCTATGCAGTACAAGCTGACCATTCACAAAGAGCTAATTTACTGTGTAGTGAGGCGCAGCTGAATTTCACAGTAATGGCTGTGACCTGTGGCTGTTGAACCACCTGCTGTGCTGCCCTTTGTTGATTTGTTGTTATGTGAAAAAACAATTTATAGGACTACTTATTGCACTCACTGTTTAGGTCACTTCTAGCAATGTAATGGTGATATATCCAACACGTCTTCCAAACATAAAGACATAATAGGCTACAATGTTTGTTATTGCCTTCAAAAATAACATATATGACTGTTTTCTGACCTGGAAGAACAGATTGACAATGTCTCTAAAACTGCTACAAATGACTGTTACAAGAACGATTCATATGATAATTTTCTGATCTGCCACCAAGGCTAAGGTTTGGTTCAGGTTAGCAAATAAAAATACTTGGTTAAAGTAAGGAAAAGATCATGTTTTAGGTTAAAAAAAGAGAGATCTCTCACCTGACTCTGTAGTTCCCCTCAGCTCATTGCTCTCATCAGAAGCAGCAGGCAGTTGTTTCGCTGAAAAAGTTTGAACGAAAGGTGCAGTGTGTAGAATTCATTGAAATCTAGCGCTGAGGTTGCAGATTGCAACCAACTGAAACTTCTCCTGTGTGCCAAGCGTGTAGGAGAACTATGGTTGGCTTATTAATTAGGGCTGTCAAAGTTAATGGGATAATAACACGTTAACGTAAATTAGTTTTAACGCCACTAATTTCTTTAACGCATATAATGCAACTTGCAATTTTAGGTTGTAGTGGGCTCAGTTTTAAAGCTAGAGTGAAGATATGAAACTAGAAAACCTAAGGAATCCATTGGTATACATGTCATACTAAGTGATACACCTACTATGGATAAGTTCCCCTTACAACCCCACTTCAAAACACCCAAACTATCCCTTTAACCCTCTCAGACCCGCGATCCCGACCACCTTTACTGTTTTTCAGAGGCTGTAGCAGATTCTAAAGCTAGAGTGAAGGAACAGATATCATACAAAACTAGAAAAACCTAAGGAATCCATTGGTGCCAAACATGTCATGCTACCTTGTCGGGAAGGAGGTTAAATAACTCTCCAAACTTGTGCTAAATTTTGGCGAGGAAAATCATGTGTGTGAATAAAAATGGGTTACGAGTCTCCCCTTTACAGACATGCCCACTTTATGATAATCACATGCAGTTTGGGGCAAGTCATAGTCAAGTCAGCACACTGACACACTGACAGCTGTTGTTGCCTGCTGGGCTTCAGTTTGCCATGTTATGATTTGAGCATATTTTTCATGCTAAATGCAGTACCTGTGAGGGTTTCTGGACAATATTTGTCATTGTTTTGTGTTGGTAATTGATTTCAAATAATACATATATACATACATTTGCATAAAGCAGCATATTTTTTAGTATTAAATAATTGACAAAATCTCCCTTTAAGGTACATTTTGAACAGATAAAAAAAATGTGTGATTAATTTGTGATTAATCACACTTAATTATGGACAATCATGCGATTAATCATGATTAAATATTTTAATCGATTAACAGCCTTTATTAATATTATATTCCATTTCTGCCAATAGATCCCCCTGAATGCTACACACTGTTCCTTTAACCCAACCGTACTTTACAGTACATCACATATATGTCTATCTATTAGCTGTATGCTAATACATATGCTTAAGTAGGTTAGTTCTGATCGCATAACACACACATGAAATGAGATATTCATATCTTTGCACACCAGAAAAAAACACAAAAGTTGGAATAGCACCCGATAGTGTCGTAGTGCCACTGTTCATGAAGAGGACCAAAAGTACCAGATGGTACATTTTGGATAGTTCACACCGTATAATACTGACGGAATACACACAGATGTTTCACTACCATTTGCCCTGTGTGGCCTTTCGACATCCCAAACCCAAGAGATAGTAGCCAATTTCATTGCCATCCCAGCTTCTCTAAATCCATAAAAAGACATTATGCTCTTCCGTAGTGCAATTTGGACAGAAAACACAAAAAAGACAGCTGCTACACTACAGGTATGTCCAGAAAAGCATCATTTGATGTGGTTGACAAAAGAAAAAAAAATCCCAAATACAGTGAAACTCTGTAGTTGGACAGACTAGATATCGCAGTCCCCTCAGTAACTACCCTGAAATTGACTCTCAGACTGCTGGGCCAAAAAACTGTGGAACAGTTGGTGCTTCAACATCTGCAGTGCTGAAACCTCTGCCAGTTCTATCTTATTGCCCGGCCTACTGGAAATTAGTTGAGCAAAAAAGATTGGAGAGGTTTTTAAGCCAAAGGGAACTTTGACTCCCCAAGGACGGCAAGTGAGAGACAGGTGACAGTAGGGGTGAGTGAAAAATAGGACACAGATTGGTAGCTGTGAAATGGTGTGGTTAAAGACATTTCATGTGATTTAGCAGCCCAGTATATAACCACAGCAGTGCTCTCTCTTGCACATGATGCCTTTGGGGCTCTACTTGGCACTGCAGCTCCTCACGACCATACACAAACTGGCCTATATTTCATAAGGACATATTTTTTGGGGAGATTTATACATCAAGATCCACATATAACTTGCAATTATACATTTGATGTGTTATATAGTAATTAGCCTACATAGTATTTCTTGTGAAAAGGTTATATGATTGAAACATCTTTAATTTTTAAAGGTATAGTTCAGGTGTTTTGAAGTGTGATTGTATGAGGTATGATACTTAGTACTTAGACTTTTCTGTATACTTGTCAGTATTAGCCAAGTATACTTAAGTATACTTTTGTTAAGTATATCTCTGATAAGTAGATAAAAAGTAAACTGAAATTATACTCTCTTATTTTAAGTTTAAAAGAAGTATACTAATAGCACACTTGAATAAACTTCTTTTTGGTAAGTGAAGTCTGTATTACTAGCAAGAATGATCTACTTACTAGTATAATTATCAGCCTACTAACTCCAATAAATCACTAGGGTCCATCTTGACATCACAACAGATCAGGTGTGTGTGTGTACAGTGTGTAAAGCAGGCGAGAAGAGATTGTTTCCTAATCTCGAACGGACATTCTTTGAATTCAGTCCGTGTCTCGCTTCACAAGCCACACAGTCAGCAAGTGTTCTGGCACAAAAGATTGTGATTAAGCTCCTTGTGAAAACTCCTCATCAACCTGCTCAGAAAATTAATTGTTTTTCATGGCTAATTCAAAAGTGCATTAGCATAAATTGACAGCTGCGGTGTGCCATATGCATACGTAAAATTGGAGTTCACACCGCGGTCGGGCACGATCCCTGAGATAGAGCTGCGGTTAACTCACAGAGGTCAGCTGAAGGAGCAGACCCCCGTCAGAGTGAATGCCAGCAGTGGATTGCAGCCTCAGCAGCACGGCTGACACAGGCTTTTTTGTGTCTGTTAGCAGAATTAAACAATCCCCTGAGACATAACATCAACACACACAAGGTCCCTTCTGAATATTCAGTTAGCCCCTACAACAAGTACTAAGAGGAGCTAACCAGGTTTCTGTAAGATAAGTCACACCCCGATAACCATGAAAGTACTTGTATTAAAAGACTCTTCACGCAAAAAAACAAATTGATAGCTACTAAATTGTGGCCGTCATGAGTGCCACGTATGACTCTGTAGTTATAAGCGGGCACAGTTGGGGCTGGGTAATTACTATCAGGACAAGAGTGTGTTCAGGACTTGCGTTGATTAAGTGTTTGAGGCCATCTGCAGAGAATTGGGGGCTATTAAATTTTGATGAAACCAACAACAGCAGCCAAACCTCCGTGAAGAATGACTCACACTCAAGCTCATACATCCTCTTTCTCTGAAATCCTCGACAAAGTATCAACAATAATTGCACCGGGGAAACCAACACGTTTAAGCGCGCACAAACAGACTCCCATCAGTCCGATCCTCAAAGGAATCATGGCTTATTGATTATCGTGTTAGCTTCTGGTTGTTACTCAGAGGAAAGGGAGAGCATCCAGACAATGAATGGGCAGATAATATAGCCGTTGTGTCCTATATCATCTCCGCTAATCCGGGGAGAGGAGGGCAATAACTGTTCACAATAAAAGGTCAGTTTTGCATATGCCTGAGCTGAAAAATACCAGTCATGGGTTAAGGGGCTAGTAAAATGAATCATTTCTAGCCATGGAGGAAGAGAGAGCGACAGAGAAAGAGAGAAAGAGAGAGCAAGGCCAAACTTTGAATACAGATTAGAGACGAATAGGTCCACGAGATGTGAACAAAACAATCAAGCAGAAAGCCCAACACTTCTAGCAATGAACACTTTTGTTTCTTAACTAGAGTCTGCATTTGAATGACTTGAGACAACTGGCATCTGCAAAGAGACAGGCGTTCATTTCCCATGGCAACAACTAATGAACTAATATTCTCTCATCACCTCATAGCAAATGTAATACAATGACATGTCCCCAAACAACATGGCCTATTGAAATATTTAATAACCTGAGCGTGCCATCAGATGTTATGTTATTATTAGACTATTCTTGAATAAAAATTTGACTATTTCACCATTTGTTGAATTTAATGAAGTGACTACTTTTCATCTCCATTTTTGGGTGAAAAATAAGTGTTGATATACCACGGCGAAGTTGGTTTTGAGTGAGATATTTGACAGACATTCAATCTGGACCCAGCGGCGTCTTCTTATTCATCCAATGTTGGAAGTGGGAGGATGGTTAGCTCACCTCCCAGACCTTGCGTTTAACTGCTGGGGGCTGATTTAGGGATCATTACAACACTAAAAATGTGCTTTTTCAATACTTTCATGCTGACTTCCCAATATGAGTGTATATTATCATTAAAAATGAGGGCTGTCAATCAATCAAAAAATATTTAATTGTGATTAACCGCATGATTGTCCATTTTTAATCGTGATTAATCTTAATTAATTAATAGATTTTTTATCTGCTCAAAATGTATCTTAAAGGGAGATTTTGTCAAGTATTTAATACTCAAATATGCTGCTTTATGCAAATGTATGTATATTTATTATTGGAAATCAATTAACAACACAAAATAATGACAAATATCATCCAGAAACCCTCATAGGTACTGCATTTAGCATAAAGATATGCTCAAATCATAACATGGCAAACTCAAGCCCAACAGGCAACAACAGCTGTCAGTGTGTCAGTGTGCTGACTTGACTATGACTTGCAACAAACTGCATGTGATTATCATAAAGTGGGCATGTCTGCAAAGGGGAGACTCGTGGGTACCCATAGAACCCATTTACATTCACATATCTTGAGGTCAGAGGTCAAGGGACCCCTTTGAAAATGGCCATGCCAGTTTTTCCTCGCCAAAATTTAGCCCAAATTTGGAGCATTATTTAGCCTCCTTCCCGACAAGCTAGTATGACACGGTACCAATGGATTCTTTAGGTTTTTCTAGTTGCATACTATATCTGAATATTCACTCTACCTCTAAAACTGAACCTGCTATAGCCTCTGAAAGACAGTAAAGTCAGTCGGATCTCCGAGGGTTAAACGCGAGGGCTGGGAGGTGAGCTAACTATCCTCCGACTTCAAACAACGGGTGAAACTGACTAAGAAGTTGCCGCTGTGTCTGGAGTGAATGTCTGTCGTATACATCTTATAACTAATTTCACCACGGTTAACTATCCAAAAAGCCAATGGGATTTTTTCATTGGGTTTTGGATTATTGCAGAAAATAAGCTCTGTGGCAAACAAACGTTTATGACAGGCTACTTATAATTTTTTACGACAAGATAATGAACCCCACTTTTATGATTTTTTTAAGTGTAATGCAATCGGCAGAAGTAAAAAGCTAACGTTTAAGGTTATAAACGAACTATACCACGGTCGCATGAGTGTTAGTTTACACAATGAGGCTGTAATCGTGAATGAGTTGACGTGATGACGTTTAGTGGTCTCATTTAGCCACTTGTTAGCAACCGACTTTTTTAAGACACATAAAGGCTTCAAAATTCACGAATGGGGTATTTATTGATGTATCTTATGTCGTGGAACAAAACGTTAAAATCTGTTAAGCTCGTGTTAACCACAGACCTCATTTCAGGCATCTAACTAAAAACTCATTGAAAAAACATTGACATCCAGACGAGGAAACCGGAAGTGCTAAAATGCCAAATCATTTCCGGGTTTTAGGACTCATTCCTGTAGCGCTCTATTGGCTCTAAACATAAGCAGCTGAGGTGGATGGGAGTGTCATTAATTTTGCAGGTATTTTGGTCATAAACCAAAATATTACAGAAATTGGAATTAGATGACATTAGATGTCAGGAAGTCCAGAATCATGAAAGCAATAACAATTGATCCTGAATGTCATGAAACTGCACCCAATAGCTTCTGACACTCAAACCCACAAATATCATTGTGGCGCCAGAGGAAACGTCATGTGATCAAAAAAGTCATTAGGATTCATCCCATGGGCACCATGAATGTATGTACAAAATATCATCTCGCTATCCATATACTGTAGTAGTAGTTGTTGAGATATTTCAGTATGGACCAAAGACGTGGACTGACCGACATTGCCATCCCTAGAGAGCCATGCCGCAAGCATGGCTAATGAGCACTTCCAAAATGGATTAAGTTTGTCTACCATGAGCTTTCCCTTAAGTGGTTTATTTAAATATTCTATATTAAAAAGACAGAAGAAAGCCATATCAGTTGATCCCTGAGAGTTTGGCCACATCGACACAGCTTGAAAACACCATGTGCCATCTACCTGACAACCCACAATCACGCAGCGATCTGTGTCTAATAAAGGCATGAGATTTTCTAGACATCCAAGTAAATAGAGGTTGCTAGAGCAATCAACATGGGCTGACAAGCAGGAATGCATTCTTTGAGTTCATGTCCTTTCTGGATGCTTCCCATTTATCTCGACTGTCAAGTAAAGAGGACATGATAATGAAAGGTGAACACTCCAGTGAATGGCTCTCTCTCTGCCAGCCTACCATGCAATGCAGAATATTGAAAACTCTGCTCAGTGGCCTGAGGTTGGCTGGATGTGTGTGTATGATAGGTGGAGCGTTCATCCTGTTAAAATCTGTAACACATAACTGCTTGTGACAATGGCATTTAGGGTAAAGAGCAACAGAAAACATCTTTCCAATTCATTTAGAATTAGAAACACCAAGAATATTGTATTGATTTTTAAAAAAAGGTCAACATTTGGGGATACAATTCAATTGCATCTTTATTATTATTTATGACTCATCAAATACCAAACTCAAGCTGCAATCATCTTTTACACAATTAACACTGAAGTTGAAATATTTGTGTTCAATTTCACAAATCATTTCATTCACCATACAGTTCATTGGCCACTTACCCTGCCATAAGCACTTTATTAAGTATGCAGATACCTCCCTCTGCTGGAGGAAGCGGTAACTGCATATTCAATTTAAAGGAACAATCAAAATGAACAAAAACTATTCCTAGTACCAAAATTAAAAACACAGGATAGAAGCTTGACACCACTCACACACTGACGGGCCTTATGGTAACGGTTAAAACTTTTATTTTAGAATCAGTATTATTATTAGTCCCTTTTTAATAATACAAACACTTGCGTTTCTTATCCCCCCGTTACTGAAATACCTTCTTAGGTTTTTGTATATGCAATACATGCTTATCTTATGTTCTTATTTTGATTTTGTCATGCATGATCTTTGCCTGTTTTTTTGTTTTTATTTTGAAGCCTGTCGTATGAATTGTGCTGTATAGATGAAACTTGATTGATAGAGCAAGGAGAAACACCCACCGACAGCTAAATAATTTGTATAGTGAAGAACATAAGAATATTGCATACAGATAAAAAGGACAATTTTAAAAAATATTGACAAACTCAGACAGCACAGATACTTTGAAGAATTTTAAAATTGAGGAAAAATTAAGAAAAAACACTGGTAAAAATAGAAAATTAAATCTGATTCTACATCCACCTTCATGGCAACACATGATGTACCATGAAACAAAAGCATTTTTTCCTTGTTCAGAAAAAATTAAAACATATTCCAAAAAGGGGGTATATGGACTTTTCTTAAATATAAAAACTATATTTTTTTGCAGTAAAGCACCTTTTTCCTTTAAATTTGCTCAGATATTCAACCACGTGATCAATGGGTTAGAACGATATCTGGTGAAAAAAAGCAACAAATGGGTCAGTGAGCCAATAGCAATATTTTATTTTAAAAAATGTACTTGTCACAAACGGTATCATTACTGTATTTACACACTTTTGGTGACATGAAAAAAATCCTTACACATCTACATTAACTCTGAAGTTAATGAATTAACCTACATTTAGCAGTTTGACAGTTCCAGATAACAGCACATCAGACGAGATGGTGACATAAGGATGATGATTCAAAAGGCCAATACAAATATATCCTAGATGCATGTGGGTCATTTTCACAGCAGAACTTGGTGCAGAACAATTCCCTGTGTCCTCAACAGGCCGGGACAAGTGCAATACCACACAGGTACAGAGCATTGCTACCTCTCCCAACCTGCACAGAAAGGGATCACTTCCGACAGATTGATTTCAGTTCTATGATCAGTTTTGCATGGATTTGCACAGCAGTACAGTGAAAAAGCTGAAAGCAAACCAGCAAAACTAACCAGAGACCCATGTGTGTGTAAGCTACCTCTGCAGTTTTTCCCAAGAAGAAACACGCATCGAGAAGTACTTTAAGTGCTCACACTGCAGTAGAATTTCATAGAACTACCTGCACTATAAGCACTTTAATACTACTGAAACATTAACAGAGCTGTGGTGGAAACATGATTGAATGATCACCATTGAGGCAGAAACTAATAAAGAGGATTCAGATGCAAACACAGGCCACCATCAGTTTTGCATAGATTTGCACAACGTATTTCTTCTTGGAGCGCAACTATGCAAAACTAACAGAGAACTGCCACAATGAAAAGTGTGTATAAATACACGCACACAAATAGAAACAGAGGAGATGAGAGTCCCAGCTCCTTATGCCAGAAGGAGCACTTAGGGCAGTAGGTGCTAGTCTACTTCACTATCTGCACTAGATGCACCTTAGCATAAGCACTAGCAGAAGTCACGAAAGAGAGAGTTAACGACGATTTGTCACAGTCACATCTTTGTAAAAATTACATCAAACAAAGTTTAACTTTACATCAATTGGTCTGTATTTCACTGCAATTAATTACTAAATTAAAAGAAAATATATCAAACTCTGCAACACTCAGTGGTCAAAACAGATTTCATGTACTGCTGACAGGATGCCTCACAAATATGAAGCATGTTTGATAAGAGGGGCATCGCTCCAGACAGTCGCCTCATTCAGGAACAGCGGGACCCAACATCACAGCGGGATGGTGACGAGGTCCTGCCAGATGTGTATTTGGATTCAGTCTATCCTGCACAAGCATAAACCAGTCATGTCGGTAAATGCGCCTGCTCCTTTAGTTGCCATTATCAAAATAGTGCTGAAAGTGCCTTCACTGCAGTAGATTTTAATAAAACTACCTGCACTGTAAGCACTTTGACACTACAGTGACTTCAAACTGTTCAAGGGGAGCTTTCAATCACAGCATGAATTAGGATGCCTTTAAATCCACAATGAGGGGGAGCTTTCCAGAGGAGATACAGATGTGCACAGGGGTCCTGCAAGCATAAATGGGACAGCATTATGGGTATGTTAGCAACTTCAAATTCATTCTGAAATCAATGATTTCTTTATCACCTAAAAACACATTGTTTGATTAATAATTTATCAAGTAGTCAACACAGTTTTGAAAATGATTGGTCTCAAGATTGCAAATGCCAGGTGATGTCTTGAAGGTGCTTGTTTACTTGGACCAACAACCCAAAACTCACAGATAACCAGTTTGCAATGATACAAAACAAGGGACAAGCAGATACATCTTTTTTTTTTAGTCACCTGTTACTTAAACTGATGAGCCACTTTTGCACCAATTCAAATTGCTAGTAACTTGAGTGCATTGTATAACTTAACAGTTCAACTAAGACCGTTATCTCCAGCCACAATGGCCCTCATTATGACTTGTTTTCTAACCTCCGCCAAGGAGGTTATGTTTACAGTGCTGTTTGTCTGTTAGCTTGCAAGATCTCGCAAACATTTGATGTAACGTTAAAAAAAAGTTAGACCATAGGAATACTGATCAGTTTTTGGTGCAAATCGTGCCAGTGGTGAGGAGACTAATTTACAACTTTTGAACATTCATTCTTGCACAAATCCCTAATATCCCGAGGTAGAGCTGTGTATTGGCAAGAATCTGGCAATACGATATGCGTCATGATACAGGGATTACTATTCAATATATTGCAATACTGTAAGCAGGGCAGTGTTTTGCGATTTTTTTAAATTGATTTTTAGGAAAACTGTCATTGTATAAAGAACACACCAGAAATAAAACATCTTTGAATAGGCAAATATAACATTAATACGGTATGCAAAAAAACTGCATGGTTTTTTGCACCAAACTGCATGGGATTATCATAAAGTGTGCATGTCTGTAAAGGGGAGACTTGTGGGTACCCATAGAACCCATTGTCATTCACATATCTTGAGGTCAGAGGTCAAGGGACCCCTTTTAAAAATCACCATGCCAGATTTTCCTCGCCAAAATCAAGGCCTATGGAAAGGAGGCTGGGTCACGTGCCATCAACGCGTCAAGTCTTTGGGGGTACAACACCTGCGCAGTAAAATCTGGTCTGCACTTGCCGAAATTGAGCCAATCGCATCGCACGACCGCAGCTTCAGTTACACTGCGCATGTGTTGTACCCCATCCCTTAAGACCCATGTTCACCCGTGACCCAGCCTCCTTTCCATAGGCCTTGGCCAAAATGTATCTTTTCGAGTGTTATTTAGCCTCCTTCTCGACAAGCTAGTACGAGGTTTCATAGTTTAAAACTAAGCCTGTTACAACCTCCAAAAGATCGAATAGCGGCCGGGCGTGATAGCGGGCTGTCGGATTTTTAATTAATTAAAAATGTATAGTGTTTTGGAGAATAGACACCGTATCGCACAACATAATATCGCGATACTCATGTGTATATCGATATTTTCTTACACCCTTTACAGAGAGGTATATCCTCCAACCTGCCTAATTGCCTATTTACTGTGCATTTTGGTGCAGAAAACAATCAGGAAACTTTGTGATGTTAAACACAGGTGCAGGACCACGTGTGTAAAATGTCTTCAATAACAAAGTTCAATGGGGGAACGTGTGCGAGTGTGAACCAGGGGCTGCTAGAGCAGGTATTCTCAACCGCTGGGCTGTGGCCCACTGGTGGGCCTTAGAGCACCACCTGGTGGACCACGGAGGTACTGACAAAGGGCTAAATTAACCTCTTCAAAATCCGATGGACGCTATTCTGTTTTTCAGAGGTTGTAGCGGGCGGGTTTTAAAGCTTGAGGAAGGATACTGGAATGATATGAAACTAAAAAAAACTAAGGAATCCATTGGTCCCAACTATGCCATGCTAGCTTTTCGGGAAGGAGGCTAAATAACACTTCAAAGTTACACTAAATTTTGGCTAGGAAAAACTATCACGGTCATTTTCAAAGGGGTCCCTTGACCTCTGACCTCGACATTTGTGAATAAAAATGGAGTCTATGGGTACCCACAAGCCTCCCCTTTACAGACATAACGTTCTCGGATGCAGTGACACGAAATGGAGCATTTTTTTAAACTAAAAAGTGATGTTGGAGACAACTCTGCACCAGTAAAAGCTCCAAAGCGGGTGGAGAGGAAATATGACCCTGAGTAGTTTGGGTTCATAATGGCAGGGAGTGATGGGTGAGGGTAAGCTGAATATTTACGTGGGTCATTACACCTGACGGTGGCATATAACACATATTCATAGCCAAGTTTGTCATTTATTTTATTTGGGAAGATGGTCCTCGGAATTATTTTAACAATCAGACGTGGGCCTCAAGTTACAAAAGGTTGAGAACCCCTGATCTAGAGGATAGTAACACTTGCGCGCTCCAGTCACATTGCTGTACCCCTCCCCCACGGGCTAACATGGCGCTCAGGAGTCCGCATTTTTAGCATTTTTATAAACCTACTTCCACCGACTGGATAAAACAACATGAGTATAACTAAAAATTAGTGGGCATGTCTGTAAAGGGGAGACTCGTGGGTACCCACAGAACCCATTTTCATTCACATATCTTGAGGTCAGAGGTCAAGGGACCCCTTTTAAAAATCACCATGCCAGTTTTTCCTCGCCCAAATGTATCTTTGGAGTGTTATTTAGCCTCCTTTATCGACAAGCTAGTATGAGGTTTCATATAACGCCAGTTTAAAACTAAGCCTTGTTACAACCTACGAAAGATCGAATAGTGGCCGGGCTGTCGGATTTTTAGGAGGTTGATTAAAAATTGATAGTGCTTTGGAGAATCGACACCGTATCGCACAACATAACATCGCGATACTCATGTGTATATCGATATAAAGATATTTCCTTACACGCTTTACAGAGAGGTATATCCTCCAACCCGCCTAATTGCCTATTTACTGTGCATTTTGGTGCAGAAAACAATCAGGAAACTTTGTGATGTTAAACACAGGTGCAGGACCACGTGTGGAAATGTCTTCAATAACAAATAACTCCTTATTTGAGCACTTTTGACTGCATTATTTCCTTTTTTTTTATACCGTTCTTTCTCCCTGCCATGTATCCTTCTTACAGAGAGAGTAACTATCTTGAATGAACGATTACAAAATGTTTTATTTACTTTGAATGTGAAGTTATTTTTGCACTAACCATATAATGGTTGTTTGCATTTGCAATTAGGTACATTCGTGGAAAATGTAATTTGCAATGTGCAAATACTCTTGGCACTTTATTCCTTTATCTCGTCTTGTTTTTATTATTGTATTTATTGCAAATATTTTTTGAATTCTTGTACTTTTATTGATCTTGCACCTCCCCATATGCCACCTATACTTGGTTCCCTCTGTCATTGATGACTGTGCAGTATGAATGTGTATATGTCTAGGTGGACTGCAGAAACTGAATTGCCCTTCGAGTTTTTATTTGAGCACTTTTGACTGCATTATTTCATTTTTTTACACCGTTCTTTCTCCCTTGCCATGTATCCTTTTTACAGAGAGAGTAACTATCTTGAATGAACGAATACAAAATGTTTTATTTACTTTGAATGTAAAGTTATTTTTGCACTAACCATATAATGGTTGTCCGCATTAGCAATTAGGTACATTCGTGAAATGTTATTTGCAATGTGCACTTTATTCTATTTAGTCCTTTATTATTTTATCTCGTCTTGTTTTTATTGCAAATATTTGTGTACTTTTATTGATCTTGCACCTCCCCATATGCCATCTATACTGTTTCCTCTGTCATTGGTGATTGTGCAGTATGAATGTGTATATATATGTCTATGTGGACTGCAGAAACTGACTTACCCTTCGTGGGATAAATAAAGCTATCTGTATCTGTAAAGTTCAATGTGGAAACGTGTGTGAGTGAAGCAGGAGCTGCTAGACTAGAGGATAGCAACACTTGTACTCCAGTCACATTGCTGCACCCCTCCCCCATCCACTAGAACATGGCGCCCAAGGAGTCCACATTTTGAACGTTTTATAAACCTACTGGAGAAAAAACAACATGAGTATAACTAAAGAAATAGTGAATTACCTGTGCACTTAACACTTTTAAATCAGGTGCATGTGAAATCAAGCGGTGTGATATGAACAACTGCTGCAAAACTTACAGCCTGAATCCAGCACACACACACAACAAGCTAGTAGTAGTAGTAGCCTCCATCTCCATAGCTACAACACTTAGAATGTGCAACCCAAAACATTCTAACCGCGTGCGTAACCATGCAACCGTGCGTAAAGCTTCCAGAATCATTGTTACCTGGCAACTATGTATAGAATTCCACAGACTTGTTATATCTAAACACGTGGGGCTCCAAAAAGACGCACTAAGTTAGCATCTCCATCCAACTTAGCTTGCTCAGTTAGCTCGCAAATGCAGGCTAAAACGCATATTAAAACAGCCGTGTGCTTGTTCCTGGAGGACTGCTTGTGTGTCGCACTTAAAAGCAGCATAATGTGGTTAATAATAAAGTAAATAATGCAAACTTAACGTTATCTTCTCGTCTGGTTTGTTAGCAGCTAGTTAGCAGCTAAGGTTGGATATAGCTAAAGGCGCGTAAGGCCTTGCTCTGCAAAACCCCCCACATGTGCTATACTGCTTTGTTCTGGAGGCGCTTATAAAGTGTAACACCACGGCGCACAGATTCCACTGAGAGATTCATATTATGTCCAACATGTGGTACAAACAACAAGAGCACACGTGTATAACTTGGCTGCTACTATTGTAAAGTGTGTAACGCGTAATTTGGCATCACGTTACCGACTTGGAGATGTGCAGCAACACTAGTAGCAGCAACACATGCTTTTTTCAAATCTCCCTCATTCTCCTACAACCATGGAGGAGAGGATGCCATGCTGATGCGCCTTTCTTTTACAACATTGTTTTTTTACAAAATGCGGAAATTGCAGATTAAATAAATGTTTTCCCTCTCATATAAACGTGAAAGTGTGAGCCAAACAGCACCCGAGTATTTCCACTTTTCCTCACATTTACAGCATCTCTCTCTAAAAAAAAGGGCTAAACAACAGGTTTCTTTGCCAAATAACATGCGCGTAATAATAAAGACACTAAAAAAAAATCCACCATCTTCACTCACTTGTAGAGGACTTACCGTTTTTTTACTCACTCACTGTTTCAGAGGGGTAATCTGCAAAACTGAGAAAAGAAAAAAAGACAAATTGAGTATAACAGCTAATATAGGGTGAATAATCCACCCCAAAAAAAAAAAAAAAAATAGCACAACCATGTGCTACTATTATGATCTGCTAGGGAGTTTGTGAATCGTAGTAAGATTGCGAAAGTGGCGCGGAGTAGGGTCTAGGTTTAACCATGTGGTGAATGAAGGGCGGCTCCCAGCCAGTACAGCTAAACCCCAACTCCTTCTTCATTAGCATAAATCAACTACTTCCTCTCCAAGTGCCACTCTCAAGTTTCACCACTTGATTTTACACACTGTTGATCAACATGCAGAGGTGGCGAAATACACAAAGTATTCCTCTGTAGGAAATAAGGAAACAAAACAAGGAAACTAATAAGGCTGTAAACAGCTGCAGCATCAAAACAAGTTGCACAAGTCGACGTCCATAAAGTTTTATAACCGGATTTTGTTGATGTTTTTTTCCTGCTGTAATGATAAGACAAAAAAATGTGTTATAAATACTAATAATAAACACTAGAAATAAATAATTTACTCATATTAATTTAATAACATATGGCACACAATATTAAACTTAGTAATCGTTCCGAAAGTATTTTTTTCAACTATTAACCTATTTAATGTTAAGACAAATAAATGTGTTATAAATACTAATAATAAACACTAGAAATAAATATACCCCCTCATTCCAAACGAAATAAATAAGTTACTCATATTAATTTATCAACATGTGGCACACAATATTAAACTTATTAATCGTTCCAAAAGGATTTGTTTTGCAACTATTTACCTACTATTTTTTTTTGGGTGTATTAGCTGCACAATATTTGAGTTCTTTTGTATTGTGGGGTGCATTATAAACGAAATGTAACCCTTTAATTAATTTTCAAAACTTATAGTTTATCAGAATAGAATTGCACAGATGGAACAAAATTGTTTTGCTTGATGTGCTTGGATTAAAATGATTAACTGCAGTATGATAGATAGATAGATAGATAGATAGCTACTTCCTCTCCAAGTGCCACTCTCAAGTTTCACCACTTAATTTTACACATTGTTGATCAACATGCAGAGGTGGCGAAATACACAAAGGCTGTAAATAGCTGCAGCATCAAAACAAGTTGCACAAGTCGATGTACATAAAGTTTTATAACCTGATTGTGTTGATGTTTTCCTGCTGTAATGTTAAGACAAAAAATGTGTTATACACTGTTGAGAATTTCCCAGTAAAATAACAGTAAAGAATTGGCAGCAGGGTTGCCTTTATGTTACTGTTAAATGAACATTAATATACTGTTGCTGAAATTTACAGCTTTGTACTGTTAATGAAAAATACAGTTTGAACTGTTTTTTTTATTAATTTCACAGTATTTTAAAGTTCATTTACTGTCATCATATAGCTGTTTTTCACCTTTCTTTTACATTATCTTACTGATTTGTTTTAATGCACTATTTAGGTTGTATTTTTTACATACATTTTAATAAACATTATTTTTTGCCTAGATGAATAGACTTAGCAGGTTACAGTCATAGGAATAGTCACACTAAATACAATTAAAGGCACTTGTTAGGAAAACGGCTTTAATAGACTTGTTGACACTTTTCCCAAAATATCTGTCTATAGCTGGCTACAAGCACAGAATGCAAACCATAACGACATGTGAGTGAAGAACAATAAAGCTAATTCACTGATTTTACAATCATGTGCAATGTACAAGCCTCACATGTGCAGATCAGGTCCCAGAATTAAAAAAATACTGCATGAAACTGTTACTGATGATACTTCAGACAGTTGATCAGCAGTAAAGTGCTGTTTTTTAAGAATGCATTATAGTTCAGTTAAAAAACGGCCTATGAGCGTCATTTAACAGCTTTTCTTTTGTATTAACAGTAAAGCATTGTTTTTAGCAATAACAGGTTAATACTGTTGGAATCCTGCTGTAAATTAACAACAGTTGTTTACAGTGTAAATACGAATAAACACTAGAAATAAATAATTTACTCATATTAATCTATTAGCATATGGCACAAAATCAATAGATGTGCTAATGTAATACAAATATGCTTTAAAGTTGGGTGAAGTGAAAGGGATTTCTTCAATTGAAATGTTCCTATATTGTGTTTCAATATTATTCAGCTTCAGAAAACATATCAGGAACAAATAACAATCAGGCAAAATAGAATAACAACAGTAACAGACTGGCCTTTTACTTCTGACGAAAAAGTCTTCAGTTACAATTATTATATAATTACAACTATTATATAATTATGCTGGTAATCAAACATATTAATCTATTAACATGTGGCACGCAATATTAAACTTATTAATCGTTCCAAAAAAGGATTTTCTGCAACTATTTACTGATTATTTTTCGGGTGTATTAGCTGCACAATATTTGAGTTATTTTGTATTGTGGGGTGCATTATAAACGAAATTGAACCCTTTAATTAATTTTCAAAACTTATACGTTTATAAGATGAGAATTGCACAGATGGAACAAAATTGTTGGCTTGATGTGCCTGAATTAAAATGATTAACTGCAGTTAGATAGATAGATAGATAGATAGATAGATAGATAGATAGAATTGGGAAATGATTGTGTTACAGCAGCAGGTTAACTAGGCAATGCACCGGAACAGTAAATAAAATGTACATATCAACACACTATAAAGAATATTGGAATACACTATAAATATACCAGACTGCTACAACTAGCATAAAAAAATCAAAAATATCAACAGAGAATAATTTACATTAGCAAAGTGTGCAAGTTACAATGTGTTGTTCTTAAATAAAAAAACAATAAAGGTATTAAATGTGCAAATGTAGATGTGCGAAATTCAACATGTGCAAGATTATTACAGGACTAAAACAGAATGGAGCGTGATTGAGACAGAAACTATTTTTTTCCATTTGATATTGTGGACAATATTAGGTTATAACTTATGTATAGGCTGCATAACACAAATATAACTAGGGTCAGAATGTTAACAATATGCCTTAAACAAGGAACAAATATAAAAAAGTGACTTTACTTGAATGAATTTGTCCTGACCATTTCTTTCATGCAAAAAAAAAGAAGAAGTGTATATTGTTATCTGTTATGAATGTTTGTGGGTATAGACACATGAAGCCCGGTGATATTATGAAATTTTAGGCTTTAGTAATATATATTTAATCAGGAAGAAACATTGATATCTGATTTACAAGTGTGACCTGAGTACAGAAACAAATAAATAATAATTGTAATGACATAAAAATCTAATAATAAAGTAGCATGATTTAAAGACCTGTATATATACATATAGACAACTGTAGGAGAAGTTATAAATAAATGCTTTCTAAGATATAGACGCAGGTATAAAAAATAGGTAAAAATACAAGCATATTATGTAAAAAGATAGTGTGTCAAGTGTCATAGGGAGGACCTTTGGCAACAGACACTTTAAACCATGTTAGTGGCAGCTCCTTTTCATTAAAGTCTTTGCTGACATCAGTGAGTATTCCTAACATGTGCATCTTTGACTGACATAAACTTTCACACTGATGCTAACACGGCTGCATATTGTAAAAAATATATATATATATATATTTATGGCCTTGAGAAAGTAATTTACAAGTATCATAAGAATATTGCGATACAAAGTTATTTGATTTCAGATTCATTGTTATACATTTACTTTTTTCTTTACATCATGTCTGAACTGCATACAATGTAAGACATATTTGTATAAAACTTTGATAATCCTACACACACACAAAATAGCTACATCCCCTTAAAATACATCCATTTCCTCATTATAATAGCATAATGGGATTTTGGATAATTATTGTAATTTGTATCATTTCACAACAAAACTTACAGTATAATGTAGAATAAAATTACAAGCCAGTGCAGTTTTATTGTGGCCTGCTTTTGTGTTTCATTGAAACCACAAATTACTCTCCACCCACATAATTTGTACTCTGGCCATTTTTTACAATATGCAGCCGTGTTAGCATCAGTATGAAACTTAATTTCAGTCAAAGATGCACATGCTAAGAATGCTCACTGACGTCAGCGAAGACTTTATTAAAAAGGAACTGCCACCAGTGCGGTTTAAAGTGTCGGTTGCCAAAGCTCCTCCCTCTGAGGAGTGTTCCTCCTTAAAGCTGAAATGCAGGGTATTGTCTTGCTTATGGCCACAGGTCAGTCTAGGTCACCTTTAACCTCTAGATTCAGTCATGTGTGAAGTCACAAAATGGAGGCACAGAATTTGAAGTTGCCCTCCTGCTCACACGGATTTAAAATACAAGGATGTTAAAAAATACTGCAATTTAAAAGTATAAACTATTTTTTCGAGTTTTGTTTTACAATATAAATTGACTGCAATATTAAAAGAAACGGTAAATAAATATGGATATAATGTTAAACACGTTATTCCAAAAAGGGGAAATTCTGAAATACAACTGTGATGCATTTCTGTGTCATAAAGTTACACTTTATTCCACTTTAGTTTGAGGATGAAAACCATGTTAAATAGTGCTGAGGAGGTGAGGATGACATAACACTAAATGCTTTCTGATGCTATTAAAAGGTTTGTTTACCTCTGCATTTTTTGTAAGTACAGCAGTAAAACGGCATACATTGTAAATCAGTTGAAAAACACACAAAAAGTTGTTCATCTATAATTTAAATTAATCAAATATATGAAGCGTATATCTACATTTGAAATGGTCAAAAATGACTTCTGAAGTCGGGGCTGGGGGACATAATTTGTCCCCAGGGGAGGAAACCGTAGTTGAAAACTAGTTTCTGGCAAAAGTGTGCATACCTTTCAACAAATTGAACATATGTTATTATAATGTTTGAACTTTCACTAGAATAATTCAGTCTAAAAATATAGATATAAAACGCAATTGAGATGTTACGAATGAAAAGACAATTCTTTGGCAACTTTTCTGATCCGATCCTCATTTCAAAACAATACAAGCCATAGCTCAGATTAAAAAAGTAAATATTCATGAGCCATTCCGACCAAAAAAGGGTGAATAAAACAGATGCAGACAGTTTTAAAACAGTGCAGGCCGACCCTCAGACGTTGTTTCCCAGTTGCAGTTTTGTTGGAGAGGTTAAAAAGATTTATGTCCTCATTATTGTTTACTGATTAATGTGCATTGCCAAAGTGAATAAGCATGGTGTCTCTGTCTATGTCTGAAGTGATTCCCTAAAAAACATACATCAACGTCAGTCAAAAACAAAAATGCAGCAGTTACTAGTGCTGTATGTAGTATATACCTTTGGTATGATTGCAGGAAAAAACATTGGTACTGATACATTTGTGTGCTATATGCTTAAAAATGAATTCACATGTTCACATGTACCAAAACACAACTACTAATGACCTGTAGCATAGATCCTGACATACAGTTTATTCAGGATACAGAAATATATTTCAATAAGTGGTTTGCTCTTAGCAGAAATTATTCGTACAGGAAAAATAAAACAGTTTCACAAAAATATAAAATCTTAGCTGGAAATTGTAAATTAAAAGTGTTTACAAGGAAACATAACTCCAGATGTGCTAATGTAATACAAATATGCTTTACAGTTGGGTGAAGTGAAAGGGATTTCTTGATAATTGAAATGTTCCAATATTATGTTTCAATATTATTCAGCTTCAGAAAACATATCAGGAACAAATAACAATCAGGCAAAATAGAATAACAACAGTAACAGTTTTATTCCTGACAAAAAAGTCTTGAGTTACAATTATTATATAATTACAACTATTATATAATTACGCTGGTAATCAAACACTTTGTAAAAGTACTGGTTTGGTGTTATGATTGCTAAACAATTTAAATTATAGGCTACATTTCAATTCAAATATATTTTCAAATATATACTTTCAAATATGTATTTTTTATTTTTTGGAACAATTGTATTAAATAAATGTCCGCCATAAGTCTTAAAAACTGTTGATATAAAAAGCATAGTCATTGTAACTTTGTTTTTATGGTAGCGTTTGTTTTTTTCAAATCGCGTTTCGTCGCCCTAAAGTTTGAACCTCCCCGGCTGTCGTAGGTCACTGTTCAGTCATTGCTGCCCTCCCCGGAAGCCACATCAACCCGCCACAATAAAGTAGCACCACGATACTTTACAGCCATTTATTGTACAACCTATTAATGCCACTGGATATTTTCATAAATTATTACAGTCTGTACATCACAGCACTGTATTTTAACTAGTTTGTAGCACATCATTGGCTAAATCGTCTGGCTAATAATGCCTAGTTTATTATTTTGAAGGTTGAAGTACTTGACTTCCGGTCATGATTGCAGCATGTATGCACATTGACTTACTACATCCACGGTTTCCTCTCCTCGTAACTTCATGAGGTTTTCACATGTTTATAACAGTCCCGTCTTGATGCTGGAGAGACAGAGGTGAGTTTAACGGTCTGGTTGCAGGACATATACATGTGTAATGTGATTTATCTTATAATAATAATAACTTAAGCCTACATTAATGTTACTTTCTGACACCACATTCCCATTCTGCAATGTAGCTGTTCTCCTACTGTAACATGCATGTTAGAGCACACCACTGAATAATGCAAAATAATATTAAAGCTTAATAAATGATGCAACCCCTATTTACTACCATCTATCTATATTTACTACTAATAGTAGTATTATTTTAACATACAGACGTGGACAAAATTGTTGGTACTCTTCCGTTAAAGAAAGAAAAACCCACAATGGTCACTGAAATAACTTGAAACTGACAAAAGTAATAATAAATAAAAATTGACTGAAAATGAACTAATGAAAATCAGACATTGCTTTTGCATTATGGTTCAGCAGAATCATTTAAAAAAACAAACTAATGAAACTGGCCTAGACAAAAATGATGGTACCCTTAACTTAATATTTTGTTGCACAACCTTTTGAGGCAATCACTGCAAACAAGTGATTTCTGTAACTCTCAATGAGACTTCTGCACCTGTCGACAGGTATGTTGGCCCACTCCTCGTGAGCAAACTGCTCCAGCTGTCTCAGGTTTGAAGGGTGCCTTCTCCAGACTGCATGTTTCAGCTCCTTCCACAGATGTTCAATAGGATTTAGATCAGGGCTCATAGAAGGCCACTTCAGAATAGTCCAATGTTTAGTTCTTAGCCATTCTTGGGTGTTTTTAGCTGTGTTTTGGGTCATTATCCTGTTTGAGGACCCATGACCTGCAACTGAGACCAAGCTTTCTGACACTGGGCAGCACATTTCGCTCCAGAATGCCTTGATAGTCTTGAGATTTCATTGCACCCTGCACAGATTCAAAACACCCTGTGTCAGATGCAGCAAAGCAGCCCCATAACATAACCGAGCCTCCTCCATGTTTCACATTAGGTACAGTGTTCTTTTCTTTGGATGCTTCATCTCTTCGTCTGTGAACATAGAGCTGATGTGACTTGCCAAAAAGCTCCAGTTTTGTCTCATCTGTCCAAAGGACATTCTCCCAGAAGCTTTGTGGCTTGTAAATATGCATTTTGGCAAATTCCAGTCTCACTTTTTTATGATTTGGTGTCCTCCTTGGTTGTCTTCCATTAAGTCCACTTTGGCTCAAACAGTGACGGATGGTGCGATCTGACACTGATGTACCTTGACCTTGGAGTTCACCTCTAATCTCTTTGGAAGATGTTCTGGGCTCTTTGGTTACCATTCGTATTATCCGTCTCTTCAATATGTCATCAATTTTCCTCTTGCGGCCACGTCCAGGGAGGTTGGCTACAGTCCTGTGGACCTTAAACTTCTGAATAATATGTGCAGCTGTAGTCACAGGAACATCAGGCTGCTTGGAGATGGTCTTAAAGCCTTTACCTTTAACATGAAGGTCTATAATGTTCTTTCTAATCTCCTGAGACAACTCTCTCCTTAGCTTTCTGTGGTCCATGTTCAGTGTGGTACACACCATGATGCCAAACAGCACAGTGACTACTTTTCACCCTTTAAATAGGCAGACTGACTGATTACAAGTTTGAAGATACCTGTGATGCTATTTACAGGACACACCTTAGTTTAATATGTCCCTATGGTCACATTATTTTACATCTTTTCTAGGGGTACCATCATTTTTGTCCAGGCCAGTTTCATTAGTTTGTTTTTTAAAATGATTCTGTTGAACCACAATTCAAAAGCAATGTCTGATTTTCATTAGTTCATTTTCAGTAAAGTTTTATTTATTATTACTTTTGTCAGTTTCAAGTTATTTCAGTGACCATTGTGGGTTTTTCTTTCTTTAACGGAGGGGTACCAACAATTTTGTCCACGTCTGTATATGTGTGTATATGTTCATTTACTTAAACAACAGGGATTCTGGGTTTCAGGCAGGAAATATTATTATCATTATTATTATTATTAATACTAAAGGAAATATAACAGTCATTTATAAGCGGTGTTCTGTAGAAATAGGCTATAGCACTTAATATTTTGTCATGGTTTTCATCAAGGGAAATTCACTATTAACTTTGTTTATAGCCTACTGTGCTTGACAAGAAATGTAGTAAATATTGTGCAAATGGCCTTGCTTGAGAAATCTATCTGTAGTGTTGGTACAAAGATTTGAGACCATAATGTTCCACAAATGTCTGCTTAAGTGTACAACATATATAAAACAGGTTTATACTTTTTTATTTTTTTTTATTTAATTTTATTGTTTAAATCCAAATTGAGCGGCTTAAAACTGGACTCCTTTTATTATTTCCACATCTACCTTTCACCCTCTTTTAGAAGCAGCATATTCTTGGCCGCTGAAAGCCTAGACCAAATTTGATGTGAAATTGATCTACATATAGAATAATCCCCCCCCCCAAAAAAACAATATATAATCTTTTGCGGTAAATTACTACCAGGCATAGTAGGAATTGCATGTTTGCTCGATTTAGCACTTGTATTTTGGCATTTGCTGTCTATTGAAATCATGTCTGAAAACTAGTTTCTGGCAAGAGTGTGCATATCTTTAAACAAATTGAACATATGTTATTTTCATGTCTGACCTCTCACTAAGATTAATTCAGTCTAAAAAATATAGATACAAAATGCAATGAGATGTAAAGTATATCAGATTTGAAATGTTATGAATGCCAATACTTAAAAAAGCAAATATAAAGTAAAAACAAAAAGTAAATATATCTGAACCACTCAGACCAAAGAGGGTGAGTAAAACAGATGCAGACAGTGCAGGCCACCGTCAGACGTTGCTTCCCAGTTGCAGTTTTTGTGGAAAGGATAAAATCCTAGTAAATTTGATGTGAAATTGATCTACATATAGAATAATCCCCCCCAAAAAACAATATATAATCTTTTGTGGTAAATTATTGCCAGGCATAGTAGGAATTGCATGCTTGCTCGACTTAGAACTTGGCGTTTGCTGTCAATTGAAATCATGCCTTTTGTCGTTTTAGTCTGACAGATTGATGGCTGCCTGTGTGCTGTGTCGACGGGTGCCCAGGCTACGCTACCTCCCAGGCTTGAGAAAGGACTTTGCCCAGGCTCAGCATGTGCCTGTCAAACAAGAGGATGAGACTGATGATCATGAGGTGAAGAAAGGAGTGTTGCAACACCAGGAGGCCTCTCCCCAAGGAGGATACAGGCTGTATTACAACCCTTCCTCATATCATCGCTCTGTGTGGAGCTCCGCAACCTCCCGGAGCCAAACAGATAATGATGAGGATGAACAGTGCCTCTCCACTCTCGCACCTTCCTTCTGGCAACAGAGCAATCACTACAGTGTGAGTTGCTCGCGGCACCTCTCCAGCTCCAAGAACACGCTTCTTGATTTAGCTTTCCGCAAAGGCCCTGAACCCGAGATGCCATCAGTTTCGCCGTACCGCAGAAAACCCACGCCGCCAGATGTTAAAGTAGATACACGTGCCTTCCTCAAATGCCGGCCAGGGTATTCCTCCATGACCCCTGACCTCACCCAGCGGCCTCCCCCAATCGAATGGGAAGAGGCCTTGCCGGTGCTCCAAAAAGTGACCGTTTTAAAAGGCAGCATGAAATCATCAGATGTGTCTCGGTTTTTCACAGAGCTCAGCCGCTTGCACCCGGACAAGATGTCATTAGTGCGCAGCGACCAGCGCTTCATCATGCTCCTCCGATATTCCGTGGAACACCTTCGCCTCTTCACTCAACCTCAGCTGCTGGAGGTGCTGCAGTCGTTTGTGTGGCTGGACATGCCCTCAGCCCACTCTGTGCTCGGGCTTTACGAGGCCGAGCTGAGCCGCCGGGCCAGCCAGATGAGTTTACACCAGCTGCTGGTAGCTGCTGACTTGTGGCGTTGCATCGGGAGGCAGGTCCCCCAGTTCTTACAGCACCTGTATGATTCAGTCCGTCTGCATCTGGGACAGATTGGGGTCCCTGAGCTGGTGCAACTGTTGTATATAATAGGAGAGGGCAGGCAGTGCCCAAAAGACTTGATCCATCCTGTAGAGCAGCTTCTCATGCGTCATTTACAGCAACTGTGCCCTGAGGAGGTTGGCGCTGTGTGCTTGGGGCTCTTTAAATCCCAGACTTCAATATCTCAGGGTGCAGTGACCCGTATTGTTGATAAGGCACTCTCTTTTGTGGAGGAGATGAGCGACTTTGCCATGGTGAATGTGCTGAAATTCCTGCGTTTCAGCTACCTGTATCACAGGGCGTGGCTGCAGGCCATGGCGCAGGAGGTTCCTCGACGGGCCCACAGGATGGGCGTCGAGGGGCTGATGCACGTGGCACTGGCTTGTTCAGCACAGCATCACCGCGACGATAACATCCTAATGGCAATAGCCGAGAGAGTTCCCTCACTGGTGCCACACTGCAGGAGCAAAGACTCATGCAAGCTGTTGTGGGCCTTTGGCACGTTAGGGTTTCTCCCAGCCCAGAGCCCGAGCTTCTATCCGAGCCTTACAGAGGCCCTGAGACGGAGGAAAGCTGAATTCCAGCGATACCCAGAGCATCTGCTTACCGGTCTTCTAGGCCTGGCCTTTGTCTCTCAGTTCCCGGAGGACCTAATTACATTAGCTCTGAGTCCTGAATTTGTAAACTTAGCACTGAAATCCAAACAGCTGGACCTGAAAAAGGACTTGTGCACTTTAGATGAAGCCGTGGCTCTGGAGTTGCCTCGGTGGAGTGGCCCGCGGCTGAGCCGTGAACTGAGAGAGGAGGTGGCAGAGATGCTGTGGAAGTTTGCTCAGTCAGATATGTGCCTGAAACCAGAGGTTCAGGAAGCGGAATCTGCTCTGCGGGATCTGCTCGGAGGAGAGGAGTTTGTATTAAAGAGAATGATTCTCCCCCACACTCGCTCCATCGACCTGGAAGTACACATCGACTCCGCTGGACAGCCGATTCCTGTGAGCCCAGCATCCCGCACAGCCACGCCATCTCCAGAGAACAGTTCATCCAAATCTCCTTCTCATCAGGGTTGGGGAAAAATGAACATAGGAGTAACTATAACTGAGGATCTTTTAGCACAGCTAATGAATACCAAAAACACCACTGAACCTTTAACCACATCTCCTACGGTTAATCCTACAGTTCTTCACAGAGTAGAGCCCGATGAAGGCGGGAGATTGTTTGACACAGGGGTAGATCTGACCAGTGGCATTATAGAAACTCTTGCCAAACCCAGTAGGCCGGGCTCAGCCCCTCAGGACTCCAACAGCACAGTCAAACTTGCCATCCAAGTTTCCAGCAGGAACCACTATTGCTGCCATTCACAGCAGTTGTTGGGCCTTCATGCCATGAAGAGGAGGCAGTTGAAGTTGGCAGGCTACAGGGTTGTAGAGCTTAGCTACCAGGAGTGGTTTCCCATGCTGAGGAGGAGCAGGACTGAGAAGCTCGCACACCTGCACTGCAAAGTCTACAACAGCCTGAAATGATTCTCTGACCTTCAAAGGACCAGCAAAGTTGGACTGCATACTATGTATGTGCAAAGTACAGACTATTAAGGAGAGGAGCAGATGCTCGTTTCCCCCCCACCACCTACCATTGTACACGTTTAGTTAAAAAAAAAACAGGATTTTTGTCAAAACGTGTGACATTTCAAGATATTTTTGTGATAATAAAAATAATCCAAATTAAAAAAAGTATTCAACTCCTCACTGTTCTGGTCAAGGTTATGGTATGATATCATTACATACGGTATGTTGATATGTATTTTCTTATTTTAGTCTTCATGCAAGAATTTGCAAATGCCTTCCACGATCTGTCGAAAGAGAAGTAAAGAGAAACAATGTTTTGCATCATACTTAAAATCACGCTCACTCATGCATGATGGTCTTCTCAGAGGTCAGATCGCTGCCCTGCTCTGCACGTCAAAGGTCAAACTTAATCTTTTCGACTGATGTAACAGACTTCTATGTTGTTGTTTTTTGGTATTGTGGCTGCTCATGAACAGTGGAATCTGTTATGTAATTTGTTAAAGAACGGATTAAAATCCTCTGTCGCAATGTAATACCAAGGCACCGCCAAAATAATTCACAGCAGAGTGAATGATCACAGTTTCACTGAAGCATCTGCACCTAATACAGAACTTGTTCATCATATTCTTTTCATGTACAAAAAGTTGGCACCTGTACTGCTAACTCACTCATACATTTTGAACAGCTTTTTATGTAAGATTGATATGACAATAACTACAATATGAGTATTTTTTTAATGGCGGGCCTGTTTCAAAACCCTGTGGGAGCTGTGATTGATGACTTCGTCTGGCCTCGCTTTATATGACCACCACCTTTTATAGGTTTTTAAAGGGTTCTTGTTGCAGGATACAGTGTCTAAATCAGGTTATAGTCAAGACAAGTCAATTTTTATTTATATAGCCCTATATCACAGATCACAAATTTGCCCTTAGAGGGCTTTACAATCTGTACAGCTATACAAAACCCTCTGTCCTTTATGACACTAGCAGTGGATGAGGAAAAACTATAAAATATAGGGCTGTTAATCGATTAAATTATTTAATTGCGATTAATTGCATGATCGTCCATGATTAATCAATATTAAATTGCACATTTTTTACCTGTTTAAAATGTACCTTAAAGGGAGATTTGTCAAGTATATAATACTCTTATGAACATGGGAGTGGACAAATCAGCTTACTTTATGCAAATGTATGTATATATCTATTATTGTAAATAAATTAACAACACAAATCAATAACAAATATTGTTCAGAAACACTCACAGGTACTGCATTTAGCATAAAAAAAAATGCTCAAATCATAACTGACTTGACTATGACTTGCCCCAAACTGCATGTGATTATCATAAAGTGGGCATGTCTGTAAAGGGGAGACTCGTGGGTACCCATAGAAAACCATTTTCATTCACATATCTTGAGGTCAAAGGTCAAGGGACCCCTTTGAAAATGGCCATGCCAGTTTTTCCTTGCCAAATTTTAGCGCAAGTTTGGAGCGTTTTTTAACCTCCTTCCCAACAAGCTAGTATGACATGGTACCAATGAATTCCTCAGGTTTGGTAGTTTCATATGATACCAGTATATCTTCACTGTAGCTTTAAAACTGAACCCGCTACAACCTAAAAATCGCAATTTGCATTAAATTACTGGCGATTAAACAAATTTGCGTTAACGCGTTATCGCTATAGTTATTAACTTTGACAGCCCCAATAAAATAATAATAATAAAATAAATAAATAATAAAATAAATAATAGTGAAAATATTTGTATAATAAGTTTGAAAGACTTACTGAATATTTCCACACAATGGATAACCAAGGCGGTATCCTCGTTAAATTAAGATGGACTGACAATGTTTAAAAAAAGAATCAAGAAAACTTCGAAAGTACAGTAGCTACGATTATGTATGTTTGTCAGAATTTATAGCTTCCAGCTGCTTTTCAGTAGCTACCTTACTTATAAAATAACAAGCACCCCACCAGTGTGTGGTATTCTATTAAAAGATGTTTGTTTATTCGCAAAATAACTCTTTCAGTATAATATAATATAATATAATATAATACTACCACTATCTGCAAGCCCAAAATGATCGAGTATTGTGCAAACACCTTCCCGAAAGACTAAAAAGATATTAAATGTTAAAGGCTTCACAGAAACAGAATGTATAACAGCGTTTATGACATTAAGTACATTCCACTGTCACTTTTTTTGTGACAACCTTTAATGCAAAACCTGATTTATATGGCCGATCATGCAAAACTGTAAACACTACCTCTGAAACAGTCTGAGCATATAAATGAGAGACTGGTTGCAGCCCCACTGACTCCGGGAAATGAGTTCTTTCACACTGGGATACAATTGATATCCCCATGCTTGACTCCTCCAAGCCGTCAATAGATGACTTTGCTCCGGAGGTCATCTGTCCGTCTCTCATTCTGCAAGTGCAGCAAGATCAGGGAGCGTTCACAGATGGTTGCATTTTTATCTGTAGTTGAGAGGTAGAAAGAAAATTTGCCACATTGTTCTATCACCTTGTATAAACATGAAGTGGTGTAAGAATAGTGGAACAACATAGTGGGTTGCTGAACAGACTCATTTATATTATAAAGAGCTGTCAGATTCACATCATGAATGTTAATTTTTTAATTATAACTTGTGAATGCAATGCAGTTCAACAGCCCAAGGTAAGAGATGCACCCCATCAAAACTCACCATGAATCAGTGGTAGAAAAAAATCTACAACTATTGTAAAATATGCAAAAAGCTTTGAAATGCATAACAATGAACAAAACTAGAAAAAACTAATTTGGTATGAAAAAGCATTGTTTATTCAAGAACTTATTGTCATTATGCAAGCATAACAAAAAAGTGTTGTCCTCAAATGGTGCATTGTATTAAAAAAAAGACTACACATATACAATGAATAAATAAGGCACAAATGAGAAAAAGATTGGTCATAAATATCAGTGATAAAAGGTGCAGAATCAATTCTATACAATGATTCTGCATTGTTTATGTCTTGCTGACTGTCATATCCAGGTTGGGGGGACATCCGTAAGCAGGATATCCTCCCTGAAGAAAAAGCTGTGATGAGACCTTGGTGTAAGGACACACTGGAGAGACTACAGGTGTGTTGTGTTCCCCTTCAAAATGTTTCTCCTTTCTCTCCCTCCCCCCTCCTTTCCTTTGTGACCCAGAAACTGACGTTAGTGCTTCCATCTTGCCAGCTGTCCCAGTACAGTAGGAGACAAAAACAGCTTCAAGGTCTCCGACTAGGAGACATTATTGTCTGAGGGAAAGGCTAGAAAATCCTGCAGGGAGAATTGTTTTAATGGCATGCCCAGACACAGCTAGCGTTCTTAAAAGATGAATACACCATCTGATCATCTGAAAGTCAGAGAATGAAAGAGATAATGCTACAGTGTAGAAGTAGCCCATTGTGTGGCCTATATTTCTTCATATCTCTTTGTTGATTCAGGACAGTGGAAAGTAGAAAGCATAAACTGTACATAAAGGTGGACGACACGACAGCTCCCGAAAAGTGAAGCCAAAACATCTTGATCGCCCCCTGGTGGCTGGCTGCAGTATAGGTCATAAAGCCCATGTTAGCTGATGGGACATGGGCCAAACTAAAAAGTCAAAGAACACGTCAAATACATTTTTCCCAAAGATGGTTTCTGTCATTTTTGTTAGTTCCTATCACACTGATGTATGCTCAAGTGCTCATTTTTCTGATAAGTTTGGTTTTAATTAGTTATTTGATGCTATAAAAAAGGGGGCAAGACATCATGATTTGCAGCTAGGAGTCTCTCTCGCTGTCAAGCTGCGTCTGTGTTCGGCTCACGATTGGTTCAGGTGGGTGACCTCAATATGGTGGCTGCAGCCCCCCGATCACTACTGCACAGATTCTGGCTCCAAATGACGTCAAAATCTCGAGATGGCAGCTCCCGTATCCGGGATATTTTGGCTTCACTTCTGTACAGTGGGAGGAAGTGGAGACGCGTCATCCATCTTTTTATACAATCTATGGTGGAAACCTAGACAGAATTTGGAGCACTTTGGTTTTATAATTGGTTATTGGACTGAAGATTTAAACCTGCAGTAGGCAGAATATTTTAGCGTCATTGGGCAAAGATTCCATAATAACCTTTCAGCATATTGTAATTCAAGTGTTCTGAGAGAAAACTAGACTTCTGCACCTCCTCATGGCTCTGTTTTCAGGCTTTAAAAAAATCTTTGGCCAATCACAGGTTATTTCAGAGAGACTATGTTCCTATTGGCTGTTCATTCAACGGAGGCAGCTGTCAATCACTCGTAAACTCCGATCAAACGGTCAAACTAGGGGGCGCTGATCAAATACAAATTAATATTCTGTTACTTTAATGTGTGATTACTTGAGGTGTGGTTACTTTACGAGTGATTGACAGTTGCTCAGAGACGACAAGGCTCCAGCTCGGCTCTGATTGGTTGTTTTTCTCCGGTCTGTGAAATCTTGCAGATGCCATCAGGAGCACCGGAGGATACCAGAGGCACATGATTTTTTTTCAGATTACCCATCTCATGCACTACTGTCAGGATATAGTGACCGTTTTATAAAAATAACTTTTAAAAACCACATTTGCTCCAACTCCACCCACTGCATCTTTAAGTCCTAATTATCTTCACTTCTGTCTCCTTCCCTTACTTCCTCTAAGTCACTTGCTGATGGGAGGCAAAGTGGTATAAAGGGAGGACAGGAAATGAGCAGTGGGAAAGACAAATTCAATCAACACTACATCTGCCAGCATGCGTGGGAGCGCTTGATGACCCCCTCAGGAGGAGCTGGAGGAGGCTGCTGGGAAAAGAGTCATTCTGGTTGCTCTGGTGCTCCCTGATCAGAGTATAGTGGGAGGAGAATGGATGGATAGAGAGATGCCAGCAGAGGGCACTCTCAACTTAGGAAACAGCACAGCATTGCTGACAGACAATGATGAAATAGTCCCATGATATTTTTTTGTAGAATATATAACTCAAATTTATATAAATGCAACAGTTTTAACAAGCTCAGGATAACATATTAGGGGGACATTCATTTTTACATTTTGTCAATATTACATAACGCTTTCAACAGTATAATTAATTTGCAGACCCAACAAAAGAGACGTTCAAGCCCAGTAAGTACATTTTTGTAACAAGGTAGAGACGAGTCAATAAATACCTCTCCTATTCTTCACAGATCTGAAAGAAAAAACTATAAAAGAGAATTCACATTTGGGCTCTTTCAAGTCGGTGCCATCCCTGCAGCTACAGATTTCACACTTCTGGGTGTGCAGGAAGAAGCATGCTTTTGAAGTCGAGATGATTCAGTTTCTCATTTAGCACCATTCTCTTTGGATTCAAATGCAAGTCATTGGATAGCCAAATAATCCACTGGAGAAAACGACTCACTGATGTCGTGTCAGCTCTATTATGTTTTGCAGGTTGACACTAACAAGGGCAAACGTGTTTGGGGAATAGGGACCGCCTGCCACATTGCACTAGTTTCATCAGAGTGTGTGGACTAATGGGAACGATTATCGGCTTAGATCGGATCATTATGCTATTTGTTGTACTGTATTTCTGAGTAATCTACCGAGCAAGGTGCCAAACGGTGTCTTATTTGTTCATGACTCACTGATGACAAGAAATGTAATGAGTTATTAACTTGCTATAAACAAAAGTAACTAGAAAATAATCATTAGGCTTAGACACTGTTTTCAAACGTGACCAGTATTTCACCCGTTAATGGAGGAGGCTCTGGTAGACTGAATGCTCCTCTCAGTAATCCCTGTCTTATTTGCATTTCAATTCTTTTGCAGCCTGGAAACTAATCCAGCGCAGTCTGTTATGTAGCCTACATTTGCATCAACATTTCTTAAGTTATCTCAACACAGAGATACTACTGTCTGTCTACTGTAATTCCTTATTGTGTGAGACAGACAAATCCTAATGCCACATATCCTTTAATCATTTATGCAACGCCCCTACTACTATACTTGTCACAGAAAAAAATCCACTTCATAGACTTAATCGAGTTTGAGCGCAAATGATTTTCCCCGGAGAGTGACGACAAATGAACCCCATCGCAATTTTGCACGATGACGGTGCTAACCACTCCTGAATGTCTCTGTATCACCCTCTCTCAGTGCCACTTCCTTTCTGACCCCTTCGGTGGCACTCAATAATGTGTCTGGATCCTTGCCTTTAAGATTCCAAACACACACACACTCTGCTGAAGCAACTGCTGCTGGGACGCGACTGATAGGGTGAGTTTTTGCATTCAGCACTTGTCTTTGCTGCTATTGATAGGCCTTTATTAACTTAACCAAGTTCAAGATTTGCTGTCTGGTTTCTCGTTTATGAAGGGGATAAAACCCTTTCACCTCGAGAACACAGTGGATTTGGATTATTAGTGTTGTATTTTTGGCACCTTGAAAAAAAAATAAAGAGGATATTCGGGAAGAATGAAATGCACTATTACTCCAGCTAGTCTCCCATAGAAGTATATGATATGATATATGATATGACCATCTAACCAGAGGCACTGACATTCTATTAAAGGAGCAGTGTGTAACATTTCGGGGGATCTATAGAGTGCTCCAGGGATGACGTATTTGTGCAGGCCAACCAGGAAGTTAGCATCGCCCTGGGTTCCCTTGACAGGGAGTATACACAATGAGGCTGTAAAGGCGGACGAGTCAGTGTGATGACGTTTAGTAGTATCATTTAGCCACTAGTTAGTAACTGCCTTTTTAAGACATAAAGGCTTCAAAATTCACGAGTGGGATATTTACTGATGACTTACGTTAAAATCTCTTAAGCTCATGTTAACCACAGATCTTATTTCAGGCCGCTAACTAAAAACCCATTAAAAAAACCCACTGACTACCAGACAAGGGAACCGTAAATGCTAAAATGCCAACTAATTTCCGGATTTTAGGACTTGTTCCTGTAGGACACTAGTAACATAAATGGAATTTAATATTCATAACCCTGTTTTCATTAGTGTATAATCACTTGAAAGTTAGAATGGTTGTGTTTTTGTTAGCTTAGAATAAGCTGTTTATATCTATATAAGGGAGAAGGTCCTCTTCACGGAGTCTGCCATAAACCAAACAGTGGCTCTAGCAAGAGCCCTTCACGTTTTTACGTTACCTGAAGGCCACCGTAGTTCTCCAACACACTTGTGAAACTGCGGTAACGTGAGCCGCAGAGTGCAAAACCGTGGTTCCGCCAGCCGCCATCTGACCTCTGTTGCTCCTAAAGTAGTGTTATTATGGTAAGGATGGCCTCTGTGCGAGGCGAACGGCGTTACCACGGTTTTGCACTTTGCGGTTCATGTTATGCAGTCTTAGAAAGGGAGGAGTGAGCGGAGGGGTACTCAGTTGGTTGCAATCTGCAACCACACCACTAGAGGTCGCCAAATCCCACACACTGTACCTTTTAAGATAAAACTTCACATACATTGCAAATCCTGGTTATTAGTCTTGTACTGTAAGTCACTCTTTTACTGTTAACAAGAACACAATTTAAATCAAACACAAGTTTAAGTACTGTAGCTTTGTTGGAAGCTAATTAGACTGTGATATTATTACTATACTATACTATACTACAGCCTAGAGCCTTCTCATTATAAGTTGCTCTGAAAACTGTCAGCTATATTTTATAAAAGAAAATGTAATACCTAAGTGTTTTCTATGTGATATTGTTGATCTTTTTGTATCTAGATTAAGTGCCTGCCTTTCTGTATGTCTTGTCTTGTCGTGACAATGAACATTTTGTTTTGCACGAATGAGTGGAGGGGTATTCAGTTGGTTGCAATTTGCAACCATAATGCTAGATGCTGCCAAATCCTACACACTGGTCCTTTAAAGCATTTGACATAACGTAGCAGTGGGACGCTAAAGAATTACATTTGTGTGCAAATCTTGCTTGTCAGGATGAATTTAGTTCATTTACGCTATCCATAGAAACAGCTGGCCCATGAGAGGGTCCATCATGACCAGAGGGCTTATCAAAGAAAGAAGGTCGAACACAAACAACAGTAATAATGATAACATGCAGCTTGGCTACTCAGTTCAAAAGTTCAATAGAAATAAACATTTGCGATGGAGAAATTCCAGTAATTAAAGCATATTCTGTTTTGATTAAAAATCCCCTCGATCATACTGCAGGGACTATTTTTAGCAAGCTTGTAAAAGATGAAGATATTGTTAATTAGCTTGTGTTTTCGAGCTAATTAACATTATGTGTCCCCCCCCTCCCTGTGTGAGATAAGTTCAGGATGACACTTGCAGCACTGCGTTGCATAACGGCATCGCTGTCCCTCTACACTCATCATTTGGTCACACAGATCACTTTTGCTCAAAGCAGGATTGATGTAGGCTCACTAAACACAGTGGAAGTGTACAGCAGAGTCAATGTAATACAGTTCAACCATGGCATTTGCAAAGGGGCCATGTCGTTATAAAACTCCATAATCATGTAAATTCTGGCTGACTTATCAGAAGGCATTTCAAGGTCAGTTTGTGTTTATGGCATGCTACATGGCGTTATAATATTTATGTTTCTCATTATATCAAATCCCAATTTTGATACTATTTATAGACGGCATTTTTTCAGCAAAAGCCATTCTGTGCATTTGCACACTGTAATTGTCTCTCTATATTGTAGTTTCATTGTTGCTGATGGAGCCGCCTTGCGGCATTCAAATGTGCTACCCCTGCAGAAGGGATTCACAGGAAATGATGGATGCACAGTTTGGACTTGATGCGAAAGACAAAAGCCAGTGTCAGACAACACTGTTAACTGTCTTCTTTACAGAAACTGAGCCCACAGTTTGTATGGGTGCACTGTATACAGATACGTAACTTATGTTGCATTTCTGGCAGAGTAACCACTCAAAGTGTACTGCCCCTAGTGGTTGATGCATGTGTCGTTTCAAACGCAACTACAGGACTCTGTATCCGGTGGCAACCTCCTGATTGTATAGAAGTCTATGAGAAAATGAACCTACTTCTCACTTGATTTATTACCTCAGTAAACATTGTAAACATGAGTTTATGGTCTCAATCACTAGTTTCAAGTCTTCTTCAATACAGCATGATGTTCATTTCGTAAATTATGGTCCCATTTATAGTCAAATAGACCATAAAGCAGGGTATGCTTTAGGGCGTGGCTACCTTGTGACTGACAGGTCGTTACCACGGCGTTGTCCGGTCTGGGAGTTGTTGTGTTTTCGTCTTACAACTTTAACCTTTTCACAGTGTGTTTTCAGTTCATGAAAGTTAATTATAATCTTTTTGGTCGCCTAAAAATGTCTTATTCAGTCTTCTGGTGACGAGAACATGGCGACGGCCAAAAACCAAGCTAGCGACGGCCAAAAACCAAGATGGCGATGGCCAAAATGCCGAACTCGAGGCTGCAAAACTACAGTCCACAAACCAAAGGGTGACGTCACTGTGACTATGTCCACTTCTTATTCAGACTATGTTTCACACTGAACTATTAGACTCATGGCTAAAACACAGTTGCTATGACAACCAGTAACCACAGGTGCCCCCAAGTCAACCCGGAGTGAAATCTTAAAAATTATATCTTTAAACCGGGCATTCATTGATTTTTTGGGCCTATTGTAGCGCAACAAGCCGTGACATTTACATAAAATCACTGTTGCACAGTTACAGACTAAAACCAAAACAATCAGCTGAAAGATGCTAAAACGCTTCATAGAGCTGAGGGGGATTATCACTATACAAGTTGCATTACATAAAAAAAATGTTTAATATAAGAAGATACTAATTAGTGCATCTTTAAAGTATTATCTTTGAAAATAAAACAATGAAGTCACTTAAGTGGGGAAAAATGCCTGTTTGACCTTCAAATTCTTGATAAAATGCAAAAAAAGTAAAAAGGACATATAGGCTACAAGCAAAACATTCCATTACGTACCTTCAGATGTGGCTTTGAACACTTAACATTACCTGTAAAACACAAGGCACTCCCAAATGATACACAAGAACATTTACAGGTTTTTGCAAGCCTATTTTGAGACCTTCAGATGAATAGATGGATGAATTTACATGGGTTCATGTATTCTCTTTCAATTATCTGCACTTAAAAACTTTTTAACAACAGCTGAGTCACTGCTTTCAAACTTCAGTCTGACACATATCAGGATTCAGGATGCTTACTCTGCAGGATGGGTGAAGATGAGAAACAGCTGCAACTGACACCCCCAGGAGTTGTAATTTTGACATGGATCAATGACATCCTTATTTTGGGCACATTTAGATAGTTATATTCAAGAGCATAGAGTCATCAAGTAAAATGTGTCATGATGGCAGCATGTTCAGGACCTAATTAAACAGTACCCTGTTTGTCAATGCATTAATAGGGCTGTCAAAGTTAACTGGATAACGCAAATTAGTTTTAACGCCACTAATTTCTTTAATGTATTAACGCAGCTTGCGATTTTTAGGTTGTAGCGGGCTCAGTTTTAAAGCTAGAGTGAAGATACTGGTATCATATGAAACTAGAAAACCTAAGGAATCCATTACCAACCATGTCATTGCTTGTCGTGAAGGAGGCTAAATAACATTCAAATTTACCCTAAATTTTGGCGAGGAAAAACTGGCATGGCCATTTTCAAAGGGGTCCCTTGACCTCTGAGCTCAAGATTTGTGAATGAAAATGGGTTCTATGGGTAGCCACGACTCTCCCCTTTACAGACACGCCCCCTTTATGATAATCACATGCTGTTTGGGGCAAGCCATGTTATGATTTGAGCATATTTTTTTATGCTAGATGCAGTACCTGTGAGGGTTTCTGGACAATATTTTTCATTGTTTTGTGTTGTTAATTGATGTCCAATAATAAATATATACATATATTTGCATAAAGCAAGCGTATCTGCCCACTCCCATGTTGATATGAGTATTAAATACTTGACAAATCTCCCTTCAAGGTACATTTTGAACAGATAAAAAATGTGCGATTAATTTTGCAATTAACTATGGACAATCATGCAATTAATCACAAATTAATAATGTTGTATGCCCTGACAATAATCTGTTACCCAGGTTGGTAAAATTATGTAATAATAACAATAATAGCTCTTGAGCTTTGTTGATATTTGAATGTTAAGCTATTCCAAATATGATAGCACCGTAATAATATTAACCCCACCATGTTTAATTTAATTTAATCAGTTATTTCAAAATGCTACATACAATTTTGACACGTAGACGATTTATAAATGCATACAATGCCATTTCTCCTCTATTAATGACATAAGAGATTGTTGTATAATGTTCAAATTTCAAATCAAATGTCAAGTCAATTTTATTTATAACCTAATATCACAAATCACAAATTTGCCTCAGGCGGCTTCTTCGTCTATGGGACTTTCTTGGTTTATTCCGAATAAATCTCCATTAATGACCATGTCCTGTGCTGAGATACTAAATGCCCACAGCAGAAAAAGGAATACTGAAAGGCTCTTCTCATCATGTCCGTGTTTATCCTGCCTTTTTTCCCCCTGTCTGTCACACTAGAAGCTCATCAAGCAAACAGACATTTAGCTTCCTGGTTAACGCTATATTTAATGTTGGCAGTTGAAATGAGACTTGAGGACATGGGGTTCTTTCTGTTTGACAAATCTATCGTGTATTTATGTTATGTATGAGCTATCATAAATAGAAGCAGAAATGCCACAAAGGAGGTGATGCAGGAATTGCAACATCAGGAACTGGAACAAGCATCCAACCATGAATCCCACATGCCTCTGACGTTAAAACAGTTCCTCTATTCCATGTAATCAGATTTTTTTTTTTATCTCAAAGCTGCATTTAATGTAAGATAGAATTGCAAAATAGCGTAATCAGAATGTCTCTCATGAAATGAAGAAGTGCATTATCCTTTAATGACGCTCCACAGAGTGATGCACATGCAGCCAACCCCTGAGCCTGAATTAAAACGTGTCCACATCCCTTCGCTTTAAGTGCACGGAAACCATCTTCTGCTTAATGGGAGTACATATTTTAGTCTGTAATTAGACCCTAGTAACCCTGGTAGACAAATTTAAAGTGATGGGTTAACTATTGCGTAATGATTAATTACATTATCTCGAACACTTGGGGACCAGGTAAACACAGAGACAGACGCAGAAGCGGCACACTAACGCACATAAATGAATTCTGTTCTTACTACATTATGTCATCAAGACGCATGCTGGGGATGACAGTCGATGAGAGAGCCGGAGAAATTTAAAATCTTTCCAATGTTCCAACTTCCTTTTTATAAATAATTGATGATTTTTACAGTACACTCACATTGCCTTGACATTGCAAAAACATCGTGCTCTGCTGCACATTGTTATAGAACATTTCCATTTCATGACTGAGGCGATGGCAGGGGAAAAAAAGAAGATGGGGATTGTGCCGGTGTATTGTAATAATATTCATTTACAGAGTAGAGTCAGTTGAATCAAATATGAGCATTGCATTCCTGAGTCATATCCCACTCATGACAAATAATGACTAACGGCCATCTTGACAGAAAGTGGTGTGCTAGAAGGACAATTTTCTGCGCTACAGTAGGTGCCAAAGTGCTGCTAACGGACTGATAGGAACATTTTAAATGAGTGTTGATCTATCAAAAGGCCGGAGTTGACAGTAGATAAGAGGGTTTACCAAGGGGACACGCAACAAAAACAGTAAGGAAGCTTCACATTCAAAAGAGAGATTGAAAAATAGGAGCTATTTTAAGTTACCCAGAAAGTCTTAAAGAAACTGCAGTTCCAAAGCGGTCTTGTATTACACAGATATTTTCTTACATTCCCAGAAGTAACAAACTAAAAATCAATGACACTCTGTACTGTACGAATGCAGGACATTTGTTGTTGTCTCGCTCCCTCACTGTACTGCTCATGAACCGTTCTAAGCCGACGCAGGTTTCTACAGCTGTCAAAACCACATATTTAATGGATTTGACTGTATGGCAAAGTGGTTGACCTCATTCCTCGGGATTGATGCATTACGGGACCTCCTGATCAGAAAGGGGTTTTAATAATTTCCGTCTTCGTGGCTTATTGCTTATCAACGTATCCTGCTGCTGATTAGGCTCCGTTCCTGCTTTAATCCGGACAACTTAATTATACAGGAGATGTCAGACTCCCAAGGACGCTCTTATTTCGAGTGTGGTAAAGCCAAGTGTGAATATTTGATGTTGGCATCCTCCTGTGCCATAGAAATTCAGTCTCCAGGGAACAGGGAGAAGGGACATGTATGCAGGATGAATGTGATTTATACATGAAAAAAATCTCATGTTAAAAAATTGATAATCTGAACTGAACCATACTGTATATACAGTAAGAAAAAATGTAAAAACAACCTAGCTAATGCATAGTATATTTGTTTAATATACTGTAAATTAACAAGAGTCCATAAAGAAAAGCTGCACTAATCACAGCAGGTGTTGTTGCTGCACGAGCAACGATTTAGGTTGATTAATGTAGTTAATATGCTTCTGTCCTAATAATAAAATTGTAGTGTGAGAGACCATACAAGAAGTGGTATAAGTTGCTATAGCAACCAACCTTTTCCCTGCTTGACTGTTTTCCTTTGAGTGGATGCGGCTTTGATGTGGTAGCCAGTGGCTAGGTGAGGAGTTTAACTGTGTTGTAACCAGTGGGAGAATCCTCCCTGTGGGTAAAAGAGCCTGTCAAGATCACAATCAACACTCTGATTAAAGAGGAGGAAGTTTGTTGTGATCTGTTCGCATGAGTTCATCATCTTCTAGGAATCCACAGCCATCTTTGAACGGTTTGGAGTAAATCATGGCATGATAAAGCTGCGGTGCGTAGAAATGGAGCAAACATGATTTAAAAAAAAGTTATTTTTATAAAACGGTCACTATATCATGACCGGTGCTCCTAATGGCATCTGCAAGACTTCACAGACCGGAGGAAAACAACCAAACAGAGCCGAGCTGGAGCCTTGCCGTCTCTGAGCAGCTGTCAATCACTCTCAAACTCCGATCAAACGGTCAAACTAGGCAGCGCTGATCAAATATGAATCAATATTCTGTTACTGTAATGCGTATTTCTCTCCTCAAATGTTTTCAGAATCATCTTGTAGTGTACTGTTTAGCTGTAAAATGAAAGTTTGTGACCCAGCAGGCCATGTTGAGATCAGTTGAGGAAATACCAAGCACCGCCCACACAGCCGGAGCAAACTTTCAAATTTTACAGGTAAACAGTGCACTACAAGATGTTTCTGAAAACATTTGAGGTGAGAAATAGGCATTACAGTAACAGAAGGTTGATTCATATTTGATCAGCGCTGCCTAGTTTAACCGTTTGATCGGAGTTTGCGAGTGATTGACAGCTGCCAGTAGCGCTGTCTGTCTGAAATGATCTGTGATTGGCCAAAGTCTCCCATCACCGGCTCAATTTTTTAACACCTGAAAACAGAGCCATGAGGAGGTGCAGAAGTCTAGTTATCCCTCAGAACACTTGAATTACAATATGCTAAAAGGTTATTATGGATTTTTGGCCCAATGATGCCAAAAACATTCTGCCAACTGCAGGTTTAAGACACTAAAAGGACATCTAGTTCTTCTACACGTTTTGTTTTTCCTTTCCTCTGTTACATCCTGAATTTTTGAATTAAAGGATACTAAAAATATGCATGTAAACCTCCACACAAACTCAGGTATTTTCAAATATGCAGGATATGTGATGAATTATTAACGGACATTGTGAAATCTAAAATAGTGTCTTTGAATTATTCATGTAACATTCTTTTGAGTTTTTCATTTTGCAAACCGGTGTGGAGATTGATTTGTCATCACACACTGTTAAAGAACTTGTATTGATTTTAACATCACTTTAAATCTATTACCTTTTCATCAGTTTGCTACGAGGAGGAGCCACATTTAGCATCAACTAGGAGGAGGTTCCTCACATACTCAGTGAGCTCAGCTGCAGCAGGTAGCTCTGGTGTTACAAAATAGATGCAAATGTATTTTTTCATGCTTTTTCCAGAGGTGCGATCACTTAGTCTACACCTGAGTGTGTCGCCACAAGAATGTACTGTGTTTTCAGTAGAGCAGCTCGTCTGTAAATCTGGTGGTAAGTTCACGTTTTTCTGTGACAATAAACAAAAATACAGACTTACGACCAGATTGCAAGGAAATCTATCTTTTTCTCTACACACACAGTTAAGCTACTAGCTTGCTTTGTGTTTCATGAACATAGAAAAGATTTTTTTTGATCTTTCAACTAAGGCCATCACAATGTGTCAACTAGCCTACATGTGAAGGGGATTGTCTTTTCTCCTCCGTGTCACAGTGATTGAGTGTTGTGTTGAGTGATGGAGTGAGTCAGGCCTGCAGTCACCTGAGTCGCTGTAGCTGATGCTGCAGAAGCAAATCCAGCTGTGTTCAAGATTCATCAGGGAGTGGCAGTGTTCTCTTTGGATGTGCTCTCAACCATTTTAGTGCTAACCTTAGCTATATGACATTGTGTTTAGTAAAAGCACAGTGCTTTTTGGTTTTGTTGGTGAACTTAGATTTATGCCAGTATTTCAAATCCGCTCTTTTTCTTTTGTTTTAGATATATTATTAAAATATAAGTTTGAAAGAGTTTGTGGTGCAGTGCTCGAGCATGACAATGAAACAATCTCTTTTTGACCACGGGTGACAATATCATCAAGCATTCATATTGTTTAAAGAATGCATGATAGAACTAGACTGATGCCTAATTTAAACTTCTGCGGAAAAGCTTGCGCAGAGCTACCGCCTACCGAGCTGCAGAGACGTTTTGCGGATGCTCGCAGAGAGCCGCAAAGATGCGCGTTACTATTGAATCACGCCTATCAAATAAATCAAATACCACCTGACAAAGGATTTGAAAACCACAGGTCCAAATCAAAAAGAAATTACAGGCTATAATGCAATCTGCTGCAGTACTATGCCTGGCATGCACAAGAGATACCCACACCAGCCCACACAGAACGCATATTTAATGGGAATCCATCCAATAGCTATCAATACATTTCACTTAAAACCACAAAAATGTGAACCTCATGTTGGTGAGAGAGGAAAAGTCAGGAGATCATAAAAATCATTAGGATTTATAGTCTGGGAACCATGAATATCAGTAAAAAAAAATGTGCCAATCCATCAAGTAAAGATATTTCACTGGATAAGTGAAAGTGAAAATTCATGACAATCCAGTAGTTGTTGAGATATTTCAGTCAGGACTAAAGTGGTGGACTGAACAACCAACTGACAGACATTGCCATATAGAGACATGCCACTAGCATGGCTAAAAATGGGGGTTTGTTAACTGTCTTAAAGGTCCCATATTATAAAAAAAGGGAGATTTTCATGTTTTTTTATTATAAAGCAGGCTTAAGTCCTATATAAATACTGTGAAAGTATCGAAACACTCAATCCACAGGGAAATACACACAGCCCGTATTCAGAAACTCTGCATTTGAAACAAGCTGTCAGGATTTCTACCCATTCGTGATGTCACAAATATACAATATTTAGACCCTTTACACAATTTTAAACATAAATATTCTAAATGTGTCCCAGTTTATTCCTGGTTGCAGTGTATGTGAATGTCATCAGCTGACAGGAAGTACACATGGACCCAAACTGTTGCCTAGCAACGCAATTCTGTTGCAATTCAGTCGCAATTCCATTAAAATGCGCTAAAACGGAGCGTTTCAGACAGAGGGTAAATACAGGCGTATTCAGGCCGACAGTATGAGGAAAATAAAGTTTTTTTTTAACATTACAGCATGTAAACATGTTCTAGTAGAAACACAAAATACAAGTATGAACCTGAAAATGAGCATAATATGGGACCTTTAAATTTCATAGAAGTCTTAAAATGTATTGACTCAGACGCACAACAAGCTTGAACCCAAAAGCACCACACAAAGATAATCAGAGTCAAATAAATGTTCTCATTTACTGAGTTCTAAAAGCAGGAGAGAGTCATAACCAGCCAAACTTTAGCCAAACTTATCGAGGCAGGATGCAGGATGCAGGATACGAATCATGCAGGCAGAAACAAAGGCTGTAACGCTATAGGGCAGACGTAAACTAGACAATCTGAGAAGGAATAAATGGAGATAGGTCGGTATACAGTATATACTGCTAGGCAGAGAAATAGGAAGCAGGTAAATATGTTGGCGGGAAGGGTCAGGTGATGGAAATGGCAGAAAAGGGGTTACTGCAGGGCATAAGTGGCTGGATCTAGAATGACAGGAAGAGTTATATAATAGTATTATGGCAGAGAAAACAGAAGGAATGTTAGGAGCTGGCTGGAGTTGTGACATAAAATCCCTATTAATAAATATACAGTTGCTTTAACCTTGAATATAAATATTATCTCCACCAGTAGATTATGTATTTGGTTGTGTGTGTGTCTGTCTGTCCACAGCTAATCTCGCATACTACTGGACCCATCAGACTAATATGTTTTGTGCTCATTTAGGACTGCATGCTCAAGGACCTCTCGTGGTTGCAGTTATTCACATTTTTTGAAAACATATTTTATAAACTGTTTAATAGCCCTCCTCTCTCTCTCGCTCTCCCTTATCTCTTAACGGTTGAAAGTTGAGACACTTTTTGGGGAAAAATTAAATTAGTGAAATGTAATAATTCAGTTGTTCATCATCAAAAAGTTGTGTCAAATTGGAATACTCAATTTCTGGTATGACCCCTTCAAAAATTAAAATAATTTTGTACAATTTTTTTTTTTCACTTTACCTAAAGCAAACAATGACCACCTAGTGACCAGCTTGTAATGTATTATATCTGCCTAAGGAATGTCATTACTTCACTTGAAGCACCCAATGACCACTTAGAGTAACTTACAATAACATTTTATTGCATTATAACAGTGATTATAATGCTTTATAAAAAGATGAATGTATTAAAACTATGGAAATTATAATACACTATGATCCTTGCAAAAAATGTCAGTGAGTGATCAGCAATATCGACTATTATGATAATTGACCATATAAGTCATTATAAAATGCTTTATAATGTGTCATGATTATTGTTATGACGCATTATGAATATTTACGAGTGCTTGTAACTATAATTACGCAGTGCTAGAAGCAGATTATAACACATTATGAGTAAGTTTATAATACATTATAGACATAGGTGTCATTGAAAGTGTTACCGAAGCATTAAACAGTCGACGTGAAGCGTTACACAACTGCAGTTTGGCTGCACGGAGTCGGTGCAGACAGCTGCATAGATTAAAATGAGATCATATCTGTAGCATGAGACGTGCGAGTGAAAAACGTGTCTGATTTGCTTGAGGTGTAGACGGGGGGCAATTTCGGTTTGTATTCATTCAATCAAACATTACAGCAGTGGTCGTTTGCAGACACGCCTGGCAGAGATCTGCACTCTACTGAGTGCACCTTTCTAGTTGGGGATGTGTCGGTATAGATAAAGATTGATGTACAAAACCTTTGAATCAGTTTGATTTGAAAGTCCACTGTCAAATTTCAATAGGGCTTCATTCGAGTGTATTACCTGTTGTATCAGCAGAATATCTGCTAGATATTTTCAGTTGACTATGAAATGTTCAACAAGGTTTTGGTCTGCTGTATGTACAGGGATTTTCAAGTACTGCAAAACTCACAATCACAGGGCTGTTGGTAGACTACTAAAATAAGGTTTGGGTCAAGCACATGCTGTAAAAGAGCAGTTCAAAATAACTTGGTATGCTTAAAAGCTGTTTTTTTATTCCATTATGACATCTTTCAAATTATTCAAAAGGCATAGGTTTTTGTTTTTAGAAAAGTGAAACAATCCTTGTCAAAACGGGTGAAGTCTTTAAGCGGCTGACTGGACAAATTTGACATGTCTTTTGGGAAATCTAGGAAATGTTGGCAGTCAACCAACAATAGCCTGTCAATTATCCAGTCAACAGTGAACAACTGAAATAGTGTCTTACATAAATTTGCTAGGAGCTTCATCAGCATACCGGAGCTAACGCACGCTGGTGGCGGGTCCTCTCAGTCTTTTGGCTTGTTAGGAGTTGTGTAGTTGCACAATACTTAACACAAGGAAGAACTTGAAAGAACTGTTTTGATGCACTCGCCGCCGGCCCGCAGCGCACAGCCTTCAGCAAATAATGCTTTCCAGTGTAGTTAATGAGGAAAGATATGGATGGTCAAATGTAGCTAACGCTGAGGCACTGAGTTACCACTCTTTGATGTGCTGCTTTTTGAATATTAATGATATTCATGACCTATTTGCTACTTCACTTTATGTAAATGCCCGATGGCCTCGTTGCCCTGATGCTTTCATAGAGGATATGAAGATGCTGTCGGCACAACAATAATATAATTAATAAGGGAGTATATGCTTAAACTCTGTAACGAGAACCAAGGATTTGGCTTTAACGCCGTGTACGCAGTTCTTTTGGACGTCTGAGCAATTGCGAAAATGAGCGTCAAAGTCAGGATCTCATTATATTATAACAACAAAAAAAAACTCTAGGTGAAGACATTTGTTTGACAGCTTGTATACGGCGGTGCTCCCTGGGGTTCAGAAGATGGTTACCCAACACCCCCACCTTGCCATCTGTCTGGATCCATTGTAGCTTGTTGTAAATCCCACAAGGATACTCGCAGCGAAGAGAGACAGAAACACGGAAAAGTGCTTTTAGGAACCACAGCACACCCTCAGCTTGTCACGAGAGTTGAGTATAACACGAGAGTCTCACTATGCCTTGAACTATATACTGCTTAAAAAAGTTATCTTCAGGTTTAAATATAATAGTGTCTGAGTTGCCACCAAGTAAACAGAGAGGGACGTTTTTTTTTTTTTTCTACTAGTGTTTGTAGACAATGCTGTGCACATAAATATCTCTTTCTGGGTGTTCTGAGATGCACTGAAATATGTGGTTATACATAAATAGGATGATCAATGAAACTGCAGTCACACTTAAAGAGGACCTATTATGCTTATTTTCAGGTGCATACTTGTATTTCGGGTTTCTACTAGAACATGTTTACACGCTTTAATGTTGAAAAAGCACTTTATTTTCTCATACTGGCTGTGTTGCAGCACCTCTTTTCACCCTCTGTCTGAAACGCTCTGCTCCTGCTCCGCTCTAACTAGCTTTGTCAGAGGGTGTGCCAAACTAGCCGCTAGGCAGGTATTATGCAACTTTGTTACTTTGTGACATCACCACGTTACAGAAGAAACTTCAAACGGGACTTCAATCAAGGCATTTCAGGCCGTTCAGGAGCAGCGTTTCTGTGGGGGAGAGTAACTCCCTTTGGTGTGGACTTTGTAACTTTACAGACCTTTAACATGCATAAAAAAACAACAACAGGAAAGGGAAAAGACACAAAAGCATAATAGGTCCTCTTTAAATTTACAGTGCTACTATTATAGACTTGTTTCTAAAACTACTGGGTGTTGTAAGTAATAGTGGCCGATGGAAGGCAACACAGGAATAGGAAAAGAAAAATACAAAAACAGAAGAATAACTAAAAGTTATTTACATGTTTCTACGAAACAGCTTTAAGAGAAAGATGATTCAAGTGGACAGTAGCCTGTGTCTGACATGTCAGGGTTTATGTTAGTTTTATAAACCATGTCCTGTGAGGTGAAGTTACCGAACAAGATGCCAAAAAGCGTGTGCGGTGATGAGGGTCACAGCGGGTTCCCCTGTCACCCCAAGTGTCTATTCTGCTGCAGTGTCCTTGAGCAAGATACCAAATCCTTATCAGTAGGTATCGCTTCATTTATCTGACACCGTGCCAGGGCGCAAATACAGCATTGCATGGGGTTTAGTTATATTCAAACATGATAAGACTCCATTAAGAAATTATACATTTCCCCAAAACTTTAAAAAAAAAAACATAAAACCTAAAGCGTTGTTATCGGTATCAGAACAACTCTAATAAAATTACCCTCTATAAGGTTTAAAGCACAACACCTACAATTATGGATTGAATGTCAGCCCATTAGAGGGAACTGAAGTACTGCTTCATATATGCCACTTAGTACACTATGTCTCTCTCTTTGTAAGGCCCTCAAAGAAAAACCCATTAGGAAATATGTTAGGGGAATAATTAACATAACAAGTCAGGTTTGATCAGATTAACTGCTACTTGTCAGAACAAACTGAACATTTGAACATTTGCAGGCGAGTGGTTAGCCGCCTTCCTCCAGCTGTCAGCTCAGTTTTATGAGACGGTCAGTAAAGAGAAGAAGGAAGCGTGCAACAGTGCAGCAATAGCTGTATTGAAATTCAGGCTGCCACAGTACACGGGCAATCTGTACTAGTGCACTCACACATCAGAGCACTTGATTCAAAAGCTTCAGTCACATTTATGTTTGTGAAATTAAGACACTTCCAAGAAAATATTGTGTGGAATAATACAAAATATAAATTGTTTTAGCTGTGAAATTATGTGATTTTAATTGATGTATTAAAGTAATTCTAGATTTTAAACTTACATGTATAAACTTGCCCCTTAACGGTTTTGTTCAAAGGGTCAGTTGCCACTGCTTCTGTAAAAAAATCGTGCCCTTTTTTGACCGTCTCAGATCTTAAGTGTACCATTATTGTTCTGGCAGGGCTGGTTTTTCATTGTGAGATGTGCGTCTCTCTCTCTCTCTACTGAATGAGGGAACACAAACAAGGCCCTTTCAGGTCACATCTTTTTCAAATCAGGAGGAGACACCGCTGTAGTGGATGCATTTGCTGCATTTAGAAATAAACCCGCCGTGAGACAAGAAACAGATTTAGTGTATCGACGTAAAAGCACATTTTACAACATATTCACAAATGTTGTCCATGGAGGCCTGTTTTGTTGGCACTATAAATTACAGGCTAGAAGCGTGCCAGTCTGTTATAGCGGTTATATTGACACTTCAGGCCAAGATACAGAGAAAGGACATGCCCTTGATGTGCTGAAGAGCCACGAGGAAAATGGGCTGATAAAAAGAGGGTTGATAACAGGCATGGACAGAGGTTAATGCAAGAGGAGCGACTCTGCAGGGCAGCGTACGAGCTGCACAGTGTGCTAGGGACTAAGGGAGGGACAGCATTATATTCAGAGTGGATCATCTTGAATTGGGGAATGTTATTAATTGTCTGGATGCTGGCAGGAGAATGATATTATGCATACAGCCAACAGTCTGACATTGTAATACAGAGCACTCAAGAGCTACGAAAGCCTCTTAGAAACATCAATTCACAACATTTTATTTCACCTTTTTTTTGCCAAAGCTTTTTTTTTTTCTTGATGTGAAATATCATTCTCATGTTTAGTGTAGAGCACCATAAATGGGAGGATGAAGAGGGATTTTGTCACTTTTCTCACGTTGGCAGTCATAAGCCTGGATAAGCCCTCATAAATATTAGTGTGCCTCTCTCACACATACTGTTTCCAGTTGTTGCAAATATACTGGCAAAGTTAGCACATCCCAAATCTAAATCTCTGGGGATTGTAAATACCGCTCTACTCCAGCAGCATGAAATATCTCTCCAAATCAATCTAAAACGACGGACCTTACCCTGACATATACAGGCACATCACTGGACACAGATAAATGTTATGTTCAAGATGTAATGCATCAATTAGGGCTGTCAATCGATTAAAATATTTAACCACGATTAATCGCATGATTGTCCAATAGTTAATCGCGATTAATCGCAAATTAATCGCACATGTCTTATATTGTCAAAAAGTACCTTAAAAGGGAGATTTGTCAAGTATTTAATACTCTTATCAGCATGGGAGAGGGCAAATATGCTTGTTTTATGCAAATGTATGTATATCTTTATATTGGAAATCAATTAACAACACAAAACGATGACAAATATTGTCCAGAAACCCTCACAGGTACTGCATTTAGCATATAAAAAATGCTCAAATCATAACATGGCAAACTCAAGCCCAAGAGGCAACAACAGCCGTCAGTGTGTCAGTGTGCTGACTTGACTATGACTTGCCCCAAAACTGCATGTGATTATCATAAAGTAGGCATGTCTGTAAAGGGGAGACTCGTGGGTATCCATAGAACCCATTTCCATTCACATATCTTGAGGTCAGAGGTCAAGGGACCCCTTTGAAAATGATTATGCCAAAATTTAGCATAAGTTTGGAGCGTTATTCTTATTTCTTCATGACAAGCTAGTATGACATGGTTGGTACCAATGGATTCCTTCGGTTTTCTAGTTTCATTTGATGCATCTTCACTCTAGCTTTAGAACTGAGCCTGCTACAACCTCTAAAAGATCGATTGTGTTAATGCATTAAAGACAATTGCAAAAGATTATCACGTTAACTTTGACAGCCCTAATTATAACCGAAGCCAGAGTGACGAATTTCTGAAACAAAAACGTTGCAAAGAGGAAAAGAGAGGATAAAGGTATTGCCACATTGGTTGGCTGAAGTCCTTGAGGCAAGCATGAATACACTCTGAGTCAATAATTTATGCGCCCAGACACACACACATTCAAACACACACAAAGTGAGAAAGAGAGAAAGGGAGCGTTGCTGCACAGAAGACTGAAAAAAGCTTCAGGGACAGACAGAAACACACAGTCTGAGACTAACAACTGGAAGACATGCATATGTTGCCAGATGTGAGGATTCTGCTCTTCGCTAGATGTGAGTCAGTGGTGTTTCTACTGCATTTGCTCTGCCCGATGTAAGCAGATAGTAAAGGTTTTTTCCCCTTTGGTGAATGCTTACAGTCATATGCTGTCTTCACACAGCCTGACACATCTCTTCAAGCTTACATAATGTAGATCTGCCCTAATTTCCCTCTCCCGAGCTGAATTGGGGTCCTCGAGCAGCTAAAGCAACGTAACACCATCAATCTGACGAACAGATTCACAAGGTGATGCACTGTTGTCTTAATAAAATGGACATTTTTTCAGACGCAGATTATGTGTTTGTCAGTCACGCTTAAATCCAATGCAAGGCAATGTATTCCATGCTGTCATATACAGTGTGTGCAATTTAAAAGGCATACAGTGATTTCATAAATGTCAAAGAGCTGAGTTACAAATTAGCTCAGCCTGTGTCAGTGTCATACCTCTTGCTCTGGAATTGTTTTTCTGTGTCAGGTAATTGGATGTTTCCATGGATACCGCGACATCTGCCAAGAATGTAGTTTCTCTGCAAGTGTCTGTGAGCATGCAGATGTGTTCGTATTGTTACAGTAAGGTCACGACGTATCCCTTATCCCAGCTTTACGCACATCACAGTTGACAAAACAAAATATGTCCTTTGTTGCTGCGAGACGCTGGAGAACAAACATCCTGAATTCAAAAGTATACAAGAAACTCACATTTGGTAAAAGTAAATTTTGTAACACCGCCCTAGGCCTGTTCTGCTTCTGCTGCTGCTGCTATTTGTGCAGCTGTTTGAACGCTTTAGGCGTCAATTAATCATTTCATTTATACATGAGAGAATTGATCATTTGAGTTGTTAGTCAAAATGTCTTTGGGTGAGTAAAACTAAGGCTCCAAACAGTACCAACTATGCCATCTCATTGTTGATTATGCAACCTTTTCCTTATTTCCCATTTGCCTAATTTGAAACCATGACAATTGCTTGATCTGAGCATTTGAATTGGATATTGTAATTTAGTACTCTTCTGAAAAAATGCCAATGGGGGTTTGGTGCAACATTTTCAAAGCGGTCCTCCCTGTGCACTATGACATTTACTTCACATGCCACGGTTTAGAGGGTGAAGGGAACACAGAAACAAGGGTATACCAAATGAATGCATATCTTTTATTCATCAGCTAACAACTAAAGAAACAGCACACTGTAGATATATTTACCCCACATATTCCTAGTTGCACTGTGTTTTTGCAGTAAGAGACCAGGTTTTTGCTTTTTCAGAGCCGATGCGCGTTCGCATGGAAATGCTGATGAAGTGTTCTATTTACAAATCAGAGGTTGACATAGAAAACCACCGTTTCATATGAGAACCAAAGAAAAGCAAACGTAAAAGTGGGAATAAGAGTAAGACACTAACTGGATCTCTTCTTCTTTGCAAATCAAACATTTGCACACATACACAGGACAGTCACATCTCAATTGAACATATTTTTGGATTATCAGTATTTGTAGTCTCACATGTGACAAATATTGGCATTTGGTCATTGATTACAAAAAGCAGAAAGAGCTAAACATATTACAAATGTTTGTTATATACAGTAAACACTGTGTTGCATTGCACAGTTGCCTTTGCAAGATTCATACAAATTGAAAGAAACATCATAACAAATAAAATGTTAAAAGTGTTGGATTCTTCCACCAAATGCACCAGCAAATGCTTTTTTGTGATGTGCTATTTTCTCATTGGTTGCATTAGTTTGCACAAAATTGACCACACATTTAAAAAAAGAACTACTATTTCGAGAACTGAAACGATTAACTAAATGTCGGCCACTGCTTACAATAAAAAAACATGTTGTGTGTATCTGTCTGTGCAGTGTTTTCACCACTAACTTCACAGCAATATATTGATAAAAAAAACCACCTACATGTAACAAAATACAAACCTGTGCAGGTTCATGCGGCATTGTGTCAATTTCTGATGAATTCCCAAAGAGCGGACACAGTTCAAGTGACAAAATAACCACAAAACGACTCTGAACATGTGAAAGGCAACAAACCAAGAAGACTGTATACATGATAAACAGCATGACTAATGCTGCAGTGTAATGCATGGTGACATGCAGACACAGTCCAGATACACCGTGTCCTCTAATTAGCTGAGTTAAGATGACAGGTCCAGTGCGTTAATACTGCATACATGGTGAATTTACTACTCTCAGGGAAAGCCAGATTTCTGGGCATTTACTACTATTGACCCAGAAATTGGTTCAACTGCATTATGACTGGATGATGTGCTTCTATTCCTTTAGAGCATTTTTATGCATAAAGACGACTCTATCCACTCAGGCATCCATTTGTTGTGCTTTTCAATCTAATAGCTCTCACAGACCTTTACACATTTGTTCCGCAAATTCGTTACACTCTCCATCAATACCCCCTTTTAAAGAGAGCGACTGCTATTGCAGTCAAATTGCCAGATTTCATGCGACCCCCGCACCAAAACAAACAATGCCAAATAATGAGACAGTGTTTTTCATTGTGATGCAACACACACACATACATATCCACCAAGTATTCCCCTAAAAACACATGTAATTAGAAATATATGAAGTTTTAGAAAAAACAAATTATCCAAAAAGTGGTACAAAAGTACCTTTGAATAGTCATGAGTGTTACATTTCAAATAAACATGTATGTGATATTATTAAATATCATGTTTATGAGTGTTGGTTGGTGACTGAGAGGATGAGCTATTGGCATTTTATACAGATTGTCTACTCTATATATCTATGCATAGTGCAAGATCTTTTAACATGTGGTACTTTTAATGTATACGCTTACCAAACCTACTTCTATGGCTATATGCACATGTGTTACCACCGTATTGTGCATTTTCAGAAAGTGACATCATTGTTAACCTGTAGAAGTCAATAGTGCATTTTTTTGTAAAAGAAAAAAAAGAGAAAAAAAACATTTGTTTGTATAAAAATATGCAGTCATTTAAAATATGTTTTATACTGTGTGGGCCTGAGGCCGACAGATGTGACACATTTTCAGCTGTATTTCAAACAGAAGTATATGGAGATACATTAGACTCTTATTGTATTGCAAATCTACTCAGATGTATTGCAACTGGAAGACAATTTTAAGTGTTTTCAGATATATAATAAAGAAAAAAGGTTGTAAAGGTACAATAAAACACAGGAATGTGCTTCAGTGTACTCCTCAGAATGTCAAACTTTGCATATATTATGAGCAGATTTTTTTTTGTGGATCTGATACAAATAAATAAAGACACTCATTACAATTCATCGATTTTCAACAAGTGCGTTTCTGTGCCAGAAAAACACATATTTGTGACCTTTGATATAGACCTTTAAAGCTCATTTTCTTTCAGTTACAATACATCTGAATACGGCTATAATCTTTTAGTTACGACATTTCTGAGTACAGTTACAATACATTAATATTTAACTTGATCCAACATGTGCAACATGTGTCCATAACCAACAAATGCAGTTGGTTTGGAGAGATTCTGAGGGAACACCACCGATTACATCTCCTCAGTATATTTTTAGCATACATTAATTATTCTCCCCCAAATCTGCAAACAAAGAGAGCAGAGATTTACTGGCGTCGTAATCCGTGATTTGAGTTATTACATTGGAATTTGTTTTATGATCTCATGCATTTAGTGTGATCATCCCAGAGCTGTGCATGCTGGAGGAAAAACTGCCTCCCTAATGTGACTCCATTTTCCACCGGAGCACAACTTAACAGGTGTGACTTTCACCTGCACGCAGGTCAAATTCATGGTTTACAGGTAAATTTACTTGCGGAATAAATCTGATTTAATCTCATGTGTGGGTTTCACCTTGAATCAGTTTGACAGAACCGCGAGCCATACATGTAACTGTAACAAAGACCCCGGTTTATTTTGGGCTAAGAACATATCATCTGCACGCTTCATTTACTCTCGGCTAATTTGAGAGTAGAAGCTCAGTCTCACATTGTTGTCAATGAAAAACAGCTCCAGGATGTGTTTTATGTAGGGATGAGTCATAAGAGCCCCCGAATTTCTGCTCGCTTGTTCATATTTACAAATTCAAACACAACTGTTAAAACACCACGGGGGTAAAGGGAGAAGTGATACTTCAAAATGAGTAGTGTTCCCCTTTATTACTCACTCCTGTGACACGATTCCCAAAAACGCATACTGTAGCTCACAATGCGTTTTACTAATAAAAGGTGATAAAATAGTGCTGCCTGTTTTTTTAATCTGATTCCTGATTAAAATGAATACATTGCATCAATGCAGTCTCTTAAAACTGTGTAAATGTCGTTCGTTTTTCAAGAACCTCAAGGTAATCGGGATCAATGTGAAGCTTTGCTTTCAGCTCCCAGTACTCGCTCCTGTTGGGCTCCACGTACACAGTACTTGGTGCCGCGCAATAGAGTATCGTCTGTTGTATTCTATCTGGGTGCATGTATTGATGCCTTGCATCGAAGTCTGAGGCGTGCTGACTCGACGAATGCGCCGCCGCGTGTCTGCATGGTAACGTATTGCTGTAGCGTGTGTGCTTGTCAGGCTCCAGCACGTCTCTGTAGTAACACTGATCGTCTTGGTGAGGGGTGGAGGGCTTGTTAAGAGGCTCTGGAGTGGTGGCACTATATTCCGAGCTTATTACATTACTGGCTGCCTCTTCATCAAAGCCGCTCAACTCATCAAAGTTTCTAAATCCGTCGGCTGATTTGCCGTCCGTCGGGGTTTGGGCCGTAGTTCTGCATGTGGGTTCTGCGGGAGGTGGGATGTACTCGTATACGTGTCCGGCGGACGTTCTGACTTTGGGAATGGATCCCTTTTTGTAAAGGCCGTACTCAATGTTGAGAGAGCTGATGCAAGCGTTCATGTGGTTGTTGTGCTCGTTTTCACTCTTTTGACGTCTCTTTTTCATGACCACGAACAATCCCGCAGCCACAAACACGGACACGATGAACATGAGGAGGAGGGCGAGGATCATCACGGATAAAGGGATGGCGCTGTATTGTGTGTCAGAGTCCAAGGATGTTTCTATGGTGATGGTGCTGCCAGGGAAAGACTCTTCAGAGGGGGGGATCATTGAGGCAAGTGTCTCAGAGTTATTAGGGCAGAAATTAGCCGTCTTAATGTATCTCATATCCTCCCCGGCGAGCCTCTTGGGCGAACCACAGATGACATTGTTTACCACCGTGCCCGTGCTGAGCTGCTCCAGCCACGTCTTCAACTCCAGTATGCTACAGGAGCAGTCCCAGGGGTTCTCAAACAAATCGACTTGCACCAGCACCGTGAGCTGATCCAGCACGCCGCTGACCGGCAGATATCGCAGGTGGTTGCTGCGGAGATTCAGCCTGGCTAACGTTAGGCCAGTTAACGTTCCTACTGGTAAAGTTTTCAAGAGGTTGTTGTTCAGAAAAAGAAGCTGAAGTTTGGGTACGTGCCGAAAGGTGTCAGAAGCAACCTCTTTGATGACGTTGTACTCTAAATATAAGAACTGTAGAGTCTCCAGTCCGTAAAACATGTCAACTGTAAGGTGGTCAATCAGATTCCCGTTAAGATACAGTCTTCTTAGATGTGTCAAATCGCCAAAAGCTCTGTCTTGTATGCGAGATACTCGATTGTTACCGAGATGAAGCAAATCTAATCCATTCGCCTCGATGAAATCTGATCGACGCACCACAGGGATATAATTCCCCGTTAGATACATCTTTTTGGGATTGTAAGGTTTGGGATGTAAGTCAGAGATATGCTCGATCTTTCGCTCCTGGCAGTTCACATTCAGGCCGAGGTCTGAAATTTGAAGGTTGCAGGTGCAGGCAGTTGGGCAATCTAAAGGCACGGGGGATTTGGTTTGATATGAAATAATTTGCCCGTAGTTTTGTGGTTTATTGGATGGGACGCGAGCAGTGGGTCTTGATTTTAATTTGCCCGACTGGCGAGGTCCCTTGGTGGGTCTCGATGAGGATCGTGCAATCCCAGATGAGGTGAAGGAGCCTGTGACTAGAGCTGGCGTGGACCTATAGTATGCATCGGTGCTCAAATGTGGCAGGGGTGGCATCTCGTATTCAGCGATGGCTCTCCTCGGGCACAACTCCTGTTTTGAAACCTCATCAAGATCTCTCCCGTGGAGCCGGAAAGGGAACTCGCAAACAACGTCGCCGACCAGAGCTGTGTACGATATGCTCTCGAGCCACGTTTTGAGAGCAATCAGCTCGCACGAACAGTTCCACGGGTTCTCCTCCAGCTGCAGCTCCACAACGCTGTTCATGTGCTCCAGCAGACCTGAGTAGGGGAGCACTTTGAGCTGATTCCCCCTCAAGTCCAAATGAGTCAACGGTACATACTGGAAAATGTTCACGGGCAGAGCGGATATTAAGTTGTCATTTAGAATCAGGACCTCCAGATGTCGAAGGCGGCTCAAGGCATTTGGCGCCACATGAGTGATGGAATTATAATCAATTTGTAGATACTCCAGACTTTCAAGGCCAAAGAAAAAGCCTTCCTTCAAGGCGTCAATTTTGTTATTGTTGAGATGCAATCGTTTTAATCCCTGAAGTCCATTAAAAGCTCCTGCTTCAACCTCGGATATGTCATTATTCCCCAGATGTAATATTGTAAGTCCTTTGTACTCGGCGAAATCATTGGCGGACAGCTTTCTCAAAAGGTTCCCTGTGAGCAGCAGATGATACTGGGAGAAGTACACAGGGCTCATGTCCGAGACACTCACAACTCCTCTGTTTTCACAGCTCACTGTGAGTATTCCCTCTCTCTCCTCGCAGGCACACAGTCTTTGACATATTTCTCCATAGCTGCCAAGCATCTCAACGGTGCACACCGACGTGGCGCTTAGCAAAACATATGAAATCCAAAGATGCATTTTTTCCTGCACAAAAAATGACGACGGCCCCCGAAGCTCAGTCCCCTGCTAAGGTATCCTCAATGTCATCTAGAAATAAAAGACATACATGGTGATGTGAAAACAGGCAGACTGCAATGAAAGCAACTTCCACACACGCACACACACACGCGCACACACACACACAAGCAGCATGTGTCAAAGGTTCATTTGCTGTTACCCAGGGGTAACTTTCTATCTGTGTGGCTGACTGCTGATTTTAAAAATGGCTCAAACAAAAGCAGGACAGAAAGCAACTCCTTCAAGCTATATGGATAATAACAAAAAAAAGCAAGGTCAAAGGAAGACAGGAGAACAAAACAATGAGTCTGTGAGGAGGCAGCCTCGTCTCGTTCTGCTTGTTAAGACATCACAAATGCAATTCAAAAGATGTGTAAATTAAAAAGGTTTAGCTGAGATTCTGCATCAGACACAAGACATGCCAGCATAAGTCCTGGTTGAAATACGTACCTCTCGCACATTGATGAAGATGTAGCTCTCGTTGGGTTTTTATTTCTTTATTTTTAATCCGTCAAAAAGGAAAAGGAGGAGACGGGATCTAGTCAGAGGGAGGAGGACGTTGGTCGCCTCTGATGCACCGAGGAGGAGGAGAGAAACGCTGATCAACCATATCTGCCAAATGCGCCTCTTTTACCACGCTGAGAGCCAAAGAGAGCCGCTGAGAGCCGGAGGAGACGCAGCTACATGCTGCTAACAAAGTTGCTTATTCGCCCTCTCTCTCCTCTCCTCTCCCTCTCTCTCTCTTCTCTCTTCTGTCTCTCTCCCCTCCCTCTCTCTCTCTCCCTCTCTCCCTCTCTCTCTCTCTCTCTCTTCTCTCTCCTCTCCTCTCCCTCTCTCTCTCCTCTCCTCTCCCTCTCTCTCTCTCTCTCTTCTCCCTCTCTCTCTCCTCTCCTCTCTCCTCTCCTCTCCCTCTCTCCCTCTCTCTCTCTCTCTCTCTTCTCTCTCCTCTCCTCTCCCTCTCTCTCTCTCTCTCTTCTCCCTCTCTCTCTCCCTCTCTCCTCTCCTCTCTCTCCCTCTCCCTCTCTCTCTCTCTTTCATCCTCTCTCTCCTCTCTCTCTCTCTCCTTCCCTCCCTCTCTCTCTCTCTCCTCTCCTCTCCCTCTCTCTCCCTCTCTTCCTCTCATCCCTCTCCTCTCTGTCTCTGTCTCTCTCTTCTCTCTTCTGTCTCTCTCTCTCCCTCTCTCTCCCCCTCTCTCTCCCTCTCTTCCTCTCATCCCTCTCTCTCTCCTCTCTGTCTCTGTCTCTCTCTCTCTCTCTCTTCTCTCTTCTGTCTCTCTCCCCTCCCTCTCTCTCTCTCCCTCTCTCCCTCTCTCTCTCTCTCTCTCTTCTCTCTCCTTCCCTCCCTCTCTCTCTCTCTCTCTCTCCTCTCCCTCTCTCTCTCCTCTCTCCTCCCTCTCTCCCTCTCTCCCCCTCTCTCCCTTCTCTGTCTCTCTCTCTCTCCTCTCCTCTCTCTCTCTCCCTCTCTCCCTCTCTCTCTCTCTCTCTCTCTCTCTCTCCTCTCCTCTCTCCTCTCCTCTCCTCCACTCGCTCTATCTATCTATATCTTTTCTCTCTCCTCTCCTCACCCTCTCTCTCCCCCCCTCGTCTCCCTCTCTCTCTCCCTCTCTCCTCTCCTCTCTCTCTCTCTCCCTCTCTCTCTCTCTTTCATCCTCTCTCTCCTCTCTCTCTCTCTCCTTCCCTCCCTCTCTCTCTCTCTCCTCTCCTCTCCCTCTCTCTCCCTCTCTTCCTCTCATCCCTCTCCTCTCTGTCTCTGTCTCTCTCTTCTCTCTTCTGTCTCTCTCTCTCCCTCTCTCTCCCCCTCTCTCTCCCTCTCTTCCTCTCATCCCTCTCTCTCTCCTCTCTGTCTCTGTCTCTCTCTCTCTCTCTCTTCTCTCTTCTGTCTCTCTCCCCTCCCTCTCTCTCTCTCCCTCTCTCCCTCTCTCTCTCTCTCTCTCTTCTCTCTCCTTCCCTCCCTCTCTCTCTCTCTCTCTCTCCTCTCCCTCTCTCTCTCCTCTCTCCTCCCTCTCTCCCTCTCTCCCCCTCTCTCCCTTCTCTGTCTCTCTCTCTCTCCTCTCCTCTCTCTCTCTCCCTCTCTCCCTCTCTCCTCTCTGTCTCTGTCTTTCTCTCTCTCTCTCTCTCTCCTCTCTCTCCTCTCCTCTCTCTCTCTCCCTTCTCTCTCCCTCTCTCTGTCTCTCTCTCTCTCCTTCTCTCCCTCTCTCTGTCTCTCTCCTCTCTGTCTCTGTCTCTCTCTCTCTCTCTCTCTCTCCTCTCTCTCCTCTCCTCTCTCTCTCTCCCTTCTCTCTCCCTCTCTCTGTCTCTCTCTCTCTCCTTCTCTCCCTCTCTCTCTCTCCCTCGCATCCCTCTCTCCTCTCTCTCTCCCTCTCTCTCCCTCTCTCCTCTCTCTCTCCCTCTCTCCTCTCTCTCTCCCCCTCTCCCCCTCTCTCCCTCTCTCCTCTCTCTCTCCGTGGACGTTTACGCACGCGCGCAAGCAGCGCACGCTCGCTCGGTGGTCGGGAGGATGTCAAGTCATTTCATGCACAAAGAAATCAGCTCACTGGAGCAGCGAGATACATCCGCCAAAAAGATGTTGACCTACCTACAGAAAACACGTCCCAACAATAAAAAGAAAAACAAATTAAATAAAATCAATAATTCAAACAGTTACTTGTGTTATTCATCCTGAAAACGTTTTTAATAATCTGTCAAATGTTAGGTATAGCTATATGGAGCAAGACATTGGTCTTTATTTACAGGATTGATAAAGGCCTAACATCTTTCCAGAGCAGCTGGCTAGCTGTTATTTTTGGATATCCCACCACAGTCACAGGGCATGAGGTGCCCTGCAGGTGCCCGTGTACCACTTCTGCCAGCCAGAGGTCAGAGGTTGTTAAACCTGCTGTATGCAGTATATGTTTGGCATCTTTGGGCAAAAAAACGCCATAATAACCTTTCAGTGTGTGCTCCGGCTGGTGGGCGGTGCTCGGTATTTCCTCAACAGATCTCAACATGGCTGCCGGGGTCACAAACTTTCTCATTTTACAGCTAAACCGTACACTACAAGATGTTTCTGAAAACATTTAAGGCGAGAAATAGACATTACAGTAATAGAATATTGATTCATATTTGATCAGCGCTGCCTAGTTTATTTATTTATTTATTTTATTTTTTATTTAGTGAAGCATGACAAAACAGTGGAAATTTGACAAGACAAACAGAAACAAACAAAAGAGACAAATAAATAAATAAAATACATCGGGTGTCATGACAAAATGAACAAAACGAACAAAATGAGACAAATAAATAGTTGATGTTGGTGGAGGGAGGGTGGCGTTATTGACAGTGCAGGGCAGTCTGTTGTGTAAGGTTCTAGTGTGTGTGTGTGTACAGTTGTGTGCGTTTGTATGTATGCAGTGTGGGGGGTGTAGGGTGTTTGTTTGTTTGTTTGTATTTAAAGAGGAGAAAGAAAAGGGCGGGAAAGAGAGAGAGGGGGTGGGGTGGGGGGTTGAGTATTTTTCGTGGCAGGGGTGGCTTATAATATCCCGTGGTCCGACAATGTTATGTTATCATATTTTGTCTTTATATATTGGTCTTTTATTTTAACGTTATATTAGCGCTGCCTAGTTTAACCGTTCGATCGGAGTTCGCGAGTGATTGACAGCTGCTCAGTGACGGCAGACTCCAGCTCGGCTCTGATTGTTTTTTTCCTCCGGTCTGTGAAATCTTGCAGATGCCATCAGGAGCACCAGAGGACACAGAGGCACATGTTTTTTTTCAGATTACCTGTCTCATGCACCACTGTCAGGATATAGTGACCGTGATCATATTTGCTCCATTTCTACCCACTGCAGCTTTAATGGTTTATGGTTCAGTCAGAATATTTTATAAAAAAAAAATCCAGGTATAAGCAAACGCTTGAATGAACTGTCACACGGATCCCATTTCAGCCCAAAAGCTGCACTAAAGTGCTTATATGGTGTGTGCATAGCAGCCTTAATAATCATGTCATCCACTGCCTAATGCATGCATACACACTACAGGTTTTTCCTTGGTAGGATGTTGTGTATTGATCACACCTCCCCTGTGCCAGCAGAAAGCTTGACAAATTAGGAGTAATAGCCCACTCTTGAAATGGTGCAATATTTGCCTGTTGATTTATTAAAATTAAATAGTAAACTATGAGTCACACAGAGTTTGTTTTCACCTGGCATCTGGCACCAGTTCTCGCAGCGGTGTAATTAGAGTGAATTATTCAACGTCTGAACTGGTGGCACATGTTGCATAAGAAATGTCGCTGTCAGTTTAGTGATAGAGCAAAAGGTAGCTAAAGAAAAAGACCTGTCGTGCCCGTGTCAACCTGACGCCGAAGCACTCATGTGGAAGCTTGTCAAGTATCGCGTTGCGTATCGCCCGTGTCCTCGTGGAGCTGTATCCATCATCCTTCCTGCTTGGCTCTCTCACTCACATGGGAGGAGAGCAGGCACATCAGGGACACTGCCTGTGGCTCATGTTAAAGAGTATGAAGGCTGCATTCAGCCTGCGTGCAATTCATTTGTGCTTCTGTTTTCCTCCCTGCCTTCAGAGGTTTGCGCTGCATATTGGGCTAGGCCCTCGGCATTAGCTAAACCCCATCATTATACCACTATTTCTGCATAAATTAGCATTTATGTTTGTTGCAAATATGATAAGCAAATTGTGCAGCTGGCACAAAATAGCTGTCATCACAATCATCTGAATGAGAGAAATCAGGTTTATTTTTTGAATATGAATGTTTTGTTGTGTGAATTTTGGTGTCCTTGCATTTTGTTTATGTTCACACACGTGTTTGTATCTCTCTGCAGTACAGTATGGTAATTCATGTTCATCCATGGTCACAATGTGCAGAGGGAACATGAGGCACACACGGGCGATGCATGATACAAGTCTTCCACGACACTGAACATAATCTTCACCAACTGGGAGCATGAAGAAGGCCACTCTTCACACACACACACGAGCACACTAAAGAAATCAGCATAACAAATGACTGGAAGAGAATGACAATGACTAACAATAATGTGCTCCAAGGTCAGAAATACACAAATGGAGTTGGAGCTGTGCCACAGAGGATGATGGGTAGTGCTCCTGATATATGTTCCTTACAGATGGCGCGTCGCACTTTGTCATCGTGTGTCCAGCTGGAGCATACGAGAACACTCGGCATCCCAGTCAACTTCCCTGCTATTGTCTGGCGGGATTGCATTACTGTCAGGGCTCTCACAAGCCTGCGTCGCATCAGAAGTGATGTTACACAGCAAACAAGTAGACAACACTGAGCTTTTTTAAGATTATTGTGTCAACACATTATGCACAGAGTTTTTTTTCTGGTACTGCAATAGTATTATCCACAGAGAAAACTCTACAGCTTTTGGCCCCTATGAATATAAGTAGTCTAAACACTAAACAAAAAGTGAAGAAAACATTATAAAGTGCCCTCTAGGGTGCCCTTTTAGTGGAGAAAACGTGATAAGGGGCCTTGGTTGCCCTTCCAGTGGAAAAAATGAGATGAAGAGCCCACTAGGGTGCCCTTCCAGTGGAGAAATTGTGACAAAGTGCCCTCTATGGTGCCCTTTCAGTGGAGAAAACATTAGAAAGTGCCCTCTAGGGTGCCCTTCCAGTGGAGAAAACGTTATAAAGTGCCTTCTATGGTGCCCTTTCAGTGGAGAAAACATTATAAAGTGCCCTCTAGGGTGCCCTTCCAGTGGAGAAAACGTTATAAAGTGCCCTCTATGGTGCCCTTTCAGTGGAGAAAACATTATAAAGTGCCCTCTAGGGTGCCCTTCCAGTGGAGAAAACGTTATAAAGTGCCCTCTATGGTGCCCTTTCAGTGGAGAAAACATTATAAAGTGCCCTCTAGGGTGCCCTTCCAGTGGAGAAAACATTATAAAGTGCCCTCTATGGTGCCCTTTCAGTGGAGAAAACATTAGAAAGTGCCCTCTAGGGTGCCCTTCCAGTGGAGAAAACGTTGTAAAGTGCCCTCCAGGGTGCCCTTCCAGTGGAGAAAACGTTATAAAGTGCCCTCTATGGTGCCCTTTCAGTGGAGAAAACATTATAAAGTGCCCTCCAGGGTGCCCTTCCAGTGGAGAAAACGTTATAAAGTGCCCTCTATGGTGCCCTTTCAGTGGAGAAAACATTATAAAGTGCCCTCTAGGGTGCCCTTCTAGTGGAGAAAATGTTATAAAGTGCCCTCTATGGTGCCCTTTCAGTGGAGAAAACATTACAAAGTGCCCTCTAGGGTGCCCTTCCAGTGGAGAAAACATTATAAAGTGCCCTCTAGGGTGTCGTTCTAGTGGAGAAAATGTGATAAAGTGCCCTCTAGGGTGCCCTTCTAGTGGAGAAAACATGATAAGGTGCCCTCTAGGGTGCTCTTTCAGTGGAGAAAGCGTGATGAAAAATTTTAAAAACACATGCTAGAAAACTTTCTGTGTGCTGGTGCCACACCGTGTGCAGCGGTGCCCTTTTTAATTTTTTCGCCCCTGCCCCTCAGATAGGCTGAGTCCGCCACTGGGTCTAAATATAAATTTATGTAATATGGAAAAAGAAAGAAAATACAATTTGAGTCACTATTCCCTGTACTTGCAATTAAAACTGTATTTGCCCGCCTGTGTAGGAGTCTGGTACTGAAACAACCTGTGCCCACAAATACAGTGAGGCGCTGCAAGGGGAGGACATTGCTCACTGACACACCGCATAATGCGTAACCTTTGAAAACACCGTGTCCATCAGGGAGGTGCAGTGTTTTTCCAACAAGTCCCGGGTCCCCCCCTGAACTGAAGCCTCTATACTGAATGACAGAATGAGGTCTTTTATGCCAAGGACAAAAAAGAACCGAGGTGGCTATACAGAACAAAAAAAAAGCAGGAGAGGAAGATCAGTGAGGGCAGAAGCAGTTACAGGAGGAAGACTGAGGACAGACCGCGGCAGAAGGATGTGAGCGAGTTTGTAGGAGCATGAAAAACATCTTTGGTTACAAGAAATCTAACAGCAGGCCATCTGAGAACATGCCTCCCAGAGTATCTCTGGTCTCCCTCGAGGAGGTGGGGGGAGAAAAAGATGATGGCCACATTATCAGCCATCATGGACTACACTTCTCACCCCCCGCATGGAGCCTAAAGTGCCCAGGGCAGCTATACTTCTCTGGCAGGCAGCTCCATAAATAAAAGGCACACTACAACATGGTTTTCATCTCTGCTGCTGCCACAAGGCTCCACAGTCTCCACTATTCTCAGCAGACCATAAAAAGACACTATGAACCATAGCGTTTTTTGAACTATTAATACAGTATTATTATCATCATCCGGCACTATCTGGTCAAACATATGTGCTGCTTTGACACATTGTTCTCATTCAAATGCACATTTTCATTCAAATTCTACTGATATGAACCCTTTTTCATGTTTACTTCAGTGCACTCTCATTCATCTTTAATTGTTTTTTACACACTGTATGTAACACTGTGGGATAGTACGGCTTTATGTTGTGCATCTAATGTAGACATGACACAAAAATGCTTGAAATTACATTTTGTTGTCTTGTTTCCTATAACCAGGATGGCTGCTCTTTTTCCTCGTATTGGGGCTTCCTCATCTTTTAAGCTATACCATTCAGCTTCCCACTTCACCCACCAAACTGCACACTCTTACCTCAACTGTCACACCACTGCATCCTGGCTCTCCTCGACCTCAAACACATCCCCTAACACCACAATCTTTTGTAGAGAATGGACATTGAACCAGCGGCGTAGGCAGAAATCACAGTGTGGGAGGGCACAGAGAAAATCAGTTGGGCCTAGCCCATTCAAGACCAAACAAATAGGTTCTGAAAAGCATATGTAAACCAAAATAAGACATTACAACTATACTTGCCTGATCATACAAGGCTTATACATCAACATCATCAGAGGTCATGTTACAGGCACCTCACATGTATACATGCATACTGTATATCCATTAACGTTGTGTATATAGGGCAACCTGTTACATTAATCATTCACTATTTATTCCAGCAAATTTGCACTCTGCATCACTACTGCATTATTGTTTACAATTTACAGAAACAGCCTGACACATTATATGTTGTTCCTTGATGCATTCTGTTTACATATAGTCTATATTTATCTTTACTCTTGCTCGCAGCTTTGTTGACCTTGTTTTTAGCTGCATTTCTATTCTATTTCCTTATGTACATTGAGAGAAAAAAATAACTAGAGTCTAATTCCTGGTATAGCCTCTATGTATGTGTAGGCTTACTCATATACCTGGTCAATCAAGCTGATTCTGATCTAACAAGACACACATTAACAGCATGACACAGCCTGGCACAGCGGCCACATATACACACACACACAGCTGACAGCAACATCAGCATAAAATCCATATAAAAATACACTTTAACATAGCCTGGCCCGGCAGCCACATATTCACACAGCATCATGAATCAAGCATATAGATAGAGCACCAGCATTAACGTTTAAAAATATACTTTAACAATCATATTCACACACACAGCTGGCAGCAACATCAGCATTACATCCATATACCAGACAAACAATAATATTGAAACATGCCACTATAGTCCAACATTGTAAATGATCTTACTTTTGATGATGACAACAGGAGAGAAAGGGGCTTGGTGTTGAACACTGAAATTAGTCTCTTTCAAAGGAGAGCTGCAGGGACACAGCGTTCAGTCTGATATGATGCACTGATGCCAGAAAAGAGTGTTTCACCAGCAGGCCTACAGCTTGTTATGGGTTAGGGTGACGTGGGGCCATGTAATGTCATTATTGGGCTACTCTGGACTAGTTGAGGCGAAACATAGAGCTCTTTTGATTGAGAATAAAGGCTGAACTTCTTCCTCCTGCTCTTCAGGCTTCTGTTACTCAATGCACAGGTGTTTTAGTTTAAAGAGTGACCGTGTTATCTGGTGACCTTCAGCCGAATGCATCCGTGAGCTAAGAGTAACTTGTATGTAACTGGTTGACTTAGATAATAAACACAGAGGAGTATATTTTTTTTTACAGGTGATAAAGTCAAATTCAAGGCTTTCTGTTGGTGTTTTCAAACAGCTGTTTTCACTATGAGCAATCAGAGGAGAGAAACCTGCTGAGTGAAAGAGGAGGGGTTTGTTCGCAATCTGCCATTCGCTAAATGTGCTGCCACTCAAAACATTTGACCAATCAGGTAGCCTAGAAACAAGAAGCAAAGTTGTTTTATGGTCGTAGTCAGATAATTGAAACAGAGCTGACTGCCATTCACTGGATGATACAGCAAAACAGGAAGCCTTCTGATTGGGTGATCCTGAATGTGGGTGGACCCCTTGGTGAAATTCAGAAGATTATACATCACAATGGTTTTAAGACAAAAATTAAGATTTTTTATTTGAATAAATAACTGTATTTATTGTAATATAAGTAAAAGATTGGTCCATGATATTGTTGGTTTAAAAGTATTTAGTCAGTTTCACTACAATTTACACTTTTATTAAAAAATAAGTGTGGCCGGGCAGATGATAAAGTGTGAGAAAGAGAGTTACGAGAGTGAAATGTGAAATTATTTTCTTCATTTATATGTTCATTTGTATTCTTAATACAGAAAATGTGGGGCGCCCACTGGCATTATTATTATTATTATTATTATTATTATATTTTTTAATATATTTTTTTAGGGGGCGACCTGTGGCCCCCAGAAGGTGGCGCCCTATAGGCGACCGCCTATCAAGTAGGGTGGAAAGAGGAGATGTCACGCGTCATCAATACATCTTTGGGGTGCAACACATTCGCAGTCAAATCTGGTCTGCACTGGCCGAAATTGAGCCAATCGCAACGCACAACCGCAGCTCCAGTTACACTGCCCATGTGTTATACCCCATAACCCAAGAGCCGTGTCCCAGCCTCTTTCAATATGGCCTATGCCTTAAGCCGGCCTGGGCCCACCCACAACTACGCGGCTGCATTAAACTGGCCATGTGGGCTTGTTCCATTTGACCCTTAGAGGACTTCTTTTTTTTTTTTTATATTTGCTATTTTCCCAAATCCTATTACATCCTCAGTCACCTGAAGGGGGATGGTCTCTCTTTGAATTAGTGCTCCTGTGGTCTGTTATATTATTCTTTCCAAAGTCCCAGATTTGTGTTTGTTTCCTCGTCCTTGAAGAGGTTGTTGCTGTTGTGATCCTATAAAACCCATTGACATATACAGTATTGATGTAGTATTACAAATAAACGTCATGACAATGGACAAGTGCAACTTGATTGAATTTCTTGTTCACCTTAGCACCATTTTGATATATTTCTATATATGGTATAACACATTCTTATTACATACATATTTAGATATATGTTTTAGGTATATATTATTTTTATGACCTGTAATATTTCTCTTTTTCACTAGACTGCCCTGCTGCTGTGACACTTTAATGCTCCCTTGTGAGATCTATAAAGTTTTTCTTATTTCATAGCAGCCATAATTTCACAGACTCAAGATCATAACATTTTTATATCAAGAGCCCATCAATAGACACTCATCCAACTGTGGATGCCCTTTCACGCTTTAGAGGAAGCTTTGTGTTATTCTGGCTGTTTATAATGTGGGTGGAAATGCTGTATTTGAAGTCTTTCATTCTTCTCCAGCTAATAATAACCTGCAGTTCTCCCACATCTTGTCTGAGTCCTCTTGGAAATGTTTCAAAGACCGCTGGTGGTCCGTGAACCACGGTGTGGGCACCGCTGCTCAAAACAAGAAGCTGAATCAGAGCTTTTGTTTTTATGTCAGCTGCCATGGCACCACCTGTTGGTCAAATGTAAGAAATACAAAAGGAGAAGGGGAGATAGAAGACAAAGTGAGGATTGTAACTGAGAGTAACTGGTGGTTAATGACGATAGCATTCAGATGTGTCTTTATGTGTGAGCAGCACAAAGCCGGGAGACACATGAATATAAAACATCATGACATCATATATTTTTTTTCAAAATCACTAAATTCAAATGACGGATTTGTCTATATTATAGCTGATCCATATAAATTTAGATGACAAGGACATGACACTTTGCAATGATTGATAGTTGGTTGTAGGGATGCACCAATCCGGCCTTTTCAGTCCCGATACTGATAGCGATACCTGAGCTTAGGGTATCGGCTGATACCGAGTACCGATCCGATACTAGTGTTTAATTAATAAGCTGTATGCCTCACTGTATGGAAGTGACTGGGATCATTCTTTTATTTGTAAGGAAACATCAGGCTTGACTTAAACATTGCTTTTCTTAACTTTGTAATAGAAAATGTGACCAATAAATACATAGATATAAATTCATGTAATTGTTATTTATTATTAAAATAATAAATTGTACACCAGCGACTTGGTAAAAAATCTTCAAAATTAGCAAGAATTGCAATTCAAATGAAAACCGTTTTAATACAGCAACAAATTGATCAAAACTTAAACAGTATATAATGTATATAGTCTATAAACATAACATTTTATTGAATAGATTGGCCCTATTGTCACTGATACCCGATTCAGCTATTTGAATCAGTATCGGCCCGATATCCGATCCGGTATCGGTATGGGTGCATCCCTAGTTGGTTGGAAAGAGAATAACGACAAGAAAGCGACATTTTAAATCATCATTGTTCTTCACAGGTCAGGTCAAATGAAATGGCACTCATAAGAAAAAAAAATATTACTTTTAACTGGTTTGTTAACAGTTGAGAGGTGTGACCTAAAGAATACAAGGGAGCTGCCTGTTGAAGAGGTGAGTAGTGGTCAACAAGTAGCAGGAAACAATTATTACCAACAGTCACGGTGAAGATGGATTAATGTGGTATTTTTGAGTTTGACTGTTTCGTTCTATAAGAAGTAACTGGAGTGAAATTGATTGCAGTTACTTCCATTTGCTTCAATTTGATCTCTGACATGAAGACAAGCGTGCTTCACTCCAACAGCTGCAAGTTACTAATGACTCAGAAGAACATTTTAGTTAAACATAGAATGTATATTAATAGAAAACACACACATATATCAAATGACTGGTCTGTTGTTGTTGTTTCTTTGCATCTTTTTCATCTTTTCATTGTATTTTTTTATTTCATTCTTATTCTTTTACCATTTCCTCACCCTCACTTTTACTCTAGTTAGAATTATGATGGTTGTGATTGTTGTTATTATTATGATTGGGCGATTATCTTTCAGTTAACCTGAGCCAAACCAAGCAATCTACAAAAATGATATGTAATTGTACCTCAAACCTCAAGGTGTCACTGCTGACTTAGGAAAGAATTTTGTTTATCTTACCGTCAGTGCTCCTTCCTTTGTTATTCCTTTCCATCACTAGGATGAGGATATTGTGACATTTAAGGATTCACAGCTAGAATAAATATTCAACTAATATGGACTGAGTATGTCAAACAAAAACTCACAAATGGACCAACTTCAAAAACATGTGATTAGACGCTATATGCAAATCTTGATGCTCTGATATACAGCTTAGGGTGACAGTTTGTGTTTGGCCTGACTGTTAAACAGCAACACATCGTAGGTTATTTTTAGAGGGCATTTTCTTGTCATATTTTTCATCATTTCATCATCAATTTTTGTCATATACTAACAACACAGCTCGGGGGGAAATAATCTCTCTTAATTTGATAATAAATTCTGTGCATTTCATTTCATTCTGTCTTTTGAAGTAAAACAGCACCAAGTATATTTGGTTGTGCAGATAAACACACAAAACACATTAATTCGAGTTTAAAGGTCATTTCATTCGGCCCGAATGTAATGATTGGACGGGATACCTGCCTGCCTGCTCACACTCTGCCCGTGCACTCATTGGGCGTCACTGGAGCCTTCCACAAGCTGCTGGCTTGACAGCTGTGAGTACTAACAATAGGCATGTTCGTTGTTCATTATTATATGTTTACGTTTATATTGATAATTTTGTCGGAGTGGCTTTGGATGGATGCCGACTTGACGACTTTCTCGCTAGATTTGGGGACTTTTGTAGCTAGTGCTGCTATCTACTTTCATTGGAGAAGAGTTGCCAACACTGGGCTGGGTGTAGCGACCACTATCAATCAAAATGCTGTTATGAGGCTAAGTAGACCCTTAACTGTGACTCGTTCAATGAAATCCATGCTTAAGTCCAGATGCGTTTATGCTGTGACGGTCAACAGAAAATATCGGAGCCTTATTCACCCTCTTTGTCTCAATCCCGCCTCCCAACAGAACAGTACAGAACAGGTAAATAAAGTGAAACCACACCCTGTGCCAATTACCGGAAGTGACAGTAACCAAAAAGAACGTGTGCAGCCTAAACAAATAATAATAATAATAGTAATAATCAACATAGGCTAAATACACATTTTGGCTCCTACACTGGGTTTTTCAGTTGGATTTTTTTTTTTTAAATCTAGCATACTCTTGCCTGTTTTTCAACATTACCAACCCTAGCTTTAAGTATTTTAGAAACACTATGACATGAAGTTTGAAATAATGTCGCCTCTCGTGACAAATAATGACAAATAAAGTCACCACTCGAAAATGCCGCCGGTTGTGAAAACCAGAGGGCCGTCTGAAAGCACATCAGCTATCTTCACAGTTACCGCTCAGGGCTGATGGGAGCAAGATAAAGTCTTGACATATTCACTAAGGTCAATTGCTGTGTGGTGTCTGTACCCAGATACCATGAGGGCTTCCCACTACCTCCTTAATTAAATACTACATCCACTGTATCTCCATTTCAACTGCTGACAAGACTCTCCTGCAAACTGAAGACATCTTTTCTTTGGCTGACAGATCAAATGCTAATAAATAAACAAACTAGCCACAATCACCATGCAAGTCTAGAATGAACTACTTTTGCCGAAGCTCTCTGAAGATTGCAAAAAAACCACACTGCTAATCTGATGCAGAAAGATCTCTGCGATCTTTGACTCCGATGACTAAGAGCCGCCAGAGGTAATTACTTTGGTCAGAGAGGTCGTCGTGGAACATAATGGAAAAGTAACTGTATGGGGAGTTGAACTTAGTTACATGTAACCAAGTCGGGGCAAGGACACTGAATGAAATTGCTACAGAAGAAAGAATATGTCACAATCAGATTTACTGTCAAGAAGGTTTTCACATAAAAGGAATTTGCTCTGGTGTATAGAGTGCTGCAGGAATGAGCAACACGCTCTCATCCCTAGTCGTCACATACAGCCACTTTGTCACGCCCCTTGATGTCCCTTTATTTTTGGCAGCAAAACCACTATAGTTAGGTTTAGGAAAGAACTGCATGGTTGGGATTAAAACTACTAAGTTTATACAGTGAAAATGGCACTGAACGTTGTGAACACGGGACACGAACAAACAGCTGTTTGTAACGAACAGCGGTCTCCTGGATGAAATCCTTGTGTTTGTTGGACCGATCCACCTCCCCTCCAGCCCGGCTGGTGAGTGTCTTTTTGCTCTTTAAAGCTACGTCACCACGCTCCACAAGCTAAGAGATTTTAATGTTTTGTATCTTTACGTTTCTTAAAAAAGGCAGTTGCTAAAAAGTGGCAAAATGAGACTACAAAATGTCATCATGCCGAACGTCTTAGTGGTGGTGACTTGAAGTCATGCGATCGTGGTGTAGTTCATTTAGAGCCTAACGTTAGCTTTTTACTTCTGACGATTGCATTTACGCTTCAAAACTCATAGAAGTGGTGTTCATTTTTGAAGATTATCTCGCTGAACAAAATGTCTAAGTACCACAGAGCTTATTTTCTGCGATAATCCAAAACCCAATGGAAAAATCCCATTGGCTTTTTGTCGAGGGAATCAGGGCGATGCTAACTTCCTGGTTGGCCTACAAAAATACGTCATCCCTGGAGCTCTATTGGTGCATAAGATAAACATAATAAGAGAAAATTAAATTAAAAATAAAAGCAAGTTTTGCAAAAATCAACAATCAATCAAGAATATCTCAATAAAATATGAAAAAAATATGAAAAAAATTTTACAAAATATCTGAATTAAAATGAAAGAGCGTGTAAATGTGCAAAATGTCCAAGGAATGTGCAAAGGTTCACAGTACGAAGTATAAAAACAAACAAGAAAAGTCAGCTGTGATCGTCTTAAACGAGTAAAGCACTGAAGAGAGACACAGCTGCGTTATGTTGTCGTTCAATTACTGTGACCTACATGTGTGACAATCAAAATCTGACACTTCTGTCATTTTTGTCTTTGGGAGTAATTGTTTTAAAATTAAATTCCAGCCAACACAGAGTCGCTTTGATTGTCGAGTGTTGACACTTTGCCGACTTCTCCCCAAAGAAACAGGTTGTTACAGACTTCCCTACAGAGAGGAGACAAACAGTGGGTTGTAAAAGTGTGGCAGCAGGGTACTTGAGCTTTATTTAGCTGTGTGCCTTTAATTCACGGGGGGATTGGGTGCAACGTTGATTGTTCACAACCACAGCATTAAAAAAAATAAAAAATTGGAGGCCTCTATGATGTTGCCACGGTAACACACATTGTGCCTTTAATGACAGCCTCCACTCACATCTTTTGGGCGATCATTTGCAGCCATGATAGCATTCCAACTGATTCCCCGTGCTGAATAAGTTATGGGGTTGCACATGTTTTACTCGTTTAGTATGCGTTCCTAATGAGAAACACATTGTGTCATTCACTTGTTTACACATGCTAATTGGCTCACTTTGCATGCATGTTGTGTCATGTTGTCTGACAGTGTGTCGCTGTATGTTTTAAGAGTTCTGCTCGTGTTTGCATGCATGTATCAACATGTTGCTTGATGTTATCTCCCTGATCACCAGCGATGATCATCCAGCTGACCATCACCTCTCTCCCTGCTCTCATGTGGATTTAGTTAAAGCACAGCGCCAACAGCATGAGTATTTCCATCACGTTTATCAGACCATCCACCATCCAAACAGTTATGGAGTTGCTTTCATTTTCGGCTCATATTTGTATAGCCTCAGGCAGTAACCCAGAGTGATACCTAGTGGCAGGCAGAACTCAGATAGTTGTACATCACTGACGTATTAATGTCTTTACTCAATTAAGGTGAGAGTGCATGTTTGTGAAATGTTATTCCACCTAATAGCCCAGGTTTCTTGCTGCCATTCATAATCAGTATTTCATTTGGATATGCACAGAGATAGGAGCACACGCCGGTATATTCATTTAGCCTGAATTCTCTTGTATAAGACAGTCTGCGCTGCATACTTAATTGCAAATTCAAAAGGATGAGGGGATAATAACTTGCTTGCACATGTGCGAATGTGTGAGCCGGCAATACATCTCAAGGTCTTCCTAAAATAGAGAAAAATTTTCATTTTAACACATTATCACCCCATTAAGTCATTTGGAAATTGGTAGTGAGCAATTTCTTGAAAGCTCAGTCTGTTCATCTCAGCACTGAGCTCCATGGACTTTATTTATGCTTACCTTGAGGCATCTGTGTGTGTTTGTGCGGTCTCTTTAAAAACCTCCTTCAGTAAGCATTGGTGGTGTTCTGAGGATTCAAGAGGCACACAGACACGTTACAAGTTCAGAGATAATCTTTGGAGGTAGAATATTGGCCTCGGTACACCTTTGCTCAAAGGAAAGGTTTGTGTTTCGTTTAAGCTCCTGGAAATGACACGCTCCGCTCCTTTTTTCTTTCTTAAAACAATGTTCTTTTGGGGTTTATTTTGACCTGTTGGAATTTCAAAGAGAGGATATTCCAGCTGTGGGCTACCTCTAGGACCTCAAATACTTAAAAGGACCGTGTATTCGCATGTTTGGGGGATTGTTTTGGGGGCCTTGGATTTCACGAAGACTTCAAAGAATAATGGGATAATTATTGCACTTACCACCAGAGGGAAAGAGAAAGGGAGAGAGGGAGTCACACTCTGAGACAGACAGACAGAGAGAGAGAGAGAGAGGGAGGGAGGGAGAGAGGGAGTAATGAGTGTTCAAAATAGACAATAAATCTAATAGCGTGCAAATTGAATGGAAATGTGCTTTCACAGGAACATCAAATCTGTGATTAATATTATCAACTTTGATGCTGTGAGTGTGTGATCTTGTCTTTTTGGGGGGGTCTATTTAATGAGAATTTCCCATTGGAAGAGTTTGAAATTGCAGTATTTTTCCAGCATGGCGTGTTCAGCCCAGGTAATAACACAAAACAGCTGTTGCAAGCGAGGCTGATAGCAGCATGCTCGCACTGATTAAATTGCAATCGATTTCTTGCGAAAATGTCAGGAAACGCCGGGGTCTAGTGCCATTTAATGTGCGTCAGATGAGGGCTGAAGGTAAGGGTCCGTGTTATCACTCATATGTCACAGAATGTGGGGAATGACAGGGTGGCGCCGGGAGTTTAATTGGCGTTAACACTTGTGGTGCAGAGCGCAGGCTGAGTCTCCAAGGCGATGCCCAGTCAATGCGAGTCAAGAGGAGCACTCAACAGGCTTTGAAGGGAAGCAGTTATATTTACTTACTGAGATGGATTTGGGATTGGGGGGGATTTTTTATAAAGCCTTACAACATAGAGTGATGGGAGGCGTGAAGTTCATAAGAAATAAAAACAGAAAACAATAACTTGGGCACACAGACATCAGGATCAGTCAACACTGGGGCTCTCCTGAGCAATAGAAACCCTTTAGCTGATAAAAACAGACTTTATTGACTAATAAAACAGAGCCTATGATCAATATGCCTGTAAATTGCTTTTGTTGGATAAAGTGCCACTAGAACTGTATAAATATAATCATGCAAAATAGCCTCTCTAGATCCACTGGTTATCTCGGCCCTCTTCATATATGTGGCTATTATTGCAGCAGCAGCTACTATCAAATAACTCGTGTACAAAAACAAAACACAAATGAAGAGCAAAATGACAAAGCAATTGACTTAAAACATCTTGGCTGACAAAAGCCATAAATACTAATTAGCCTGGTAATTGACAAGAAGGGGGCGGCCAGCCCTGGTCAACCGGCCCAGTTAAAGGTATCAAAGACATGAGAAGATTATTCTTTTGGATTACCTAAATGGCTTTGCAGGGGAAAAAGCCATTAATCAAAGGCCCCCCTCTGGTCAGGAAATAGCTCCATAGAAAATATCTACAACCATCTCATTTCAGCGCAGAGATTTCTGGCGAAGCTATAAAGCACGGTTTCATGAATGACTGGCCCCACTCCAAACCCATTAATGATGGGATGATTGAACCCTCATTGACAGAAGAGCCCGACACACTCAACATGTCATCAGGTTTGTCAGCAAAGGTTGTTCTGACAGACCAAGGTCACACACTGAATGTCTTGATGTTGCTTGTTAACTTTCTGAATAATTATGGCGTGGGCGCTCATAATTTTGACAAATGACAGATAGCAGTTGCACACGAACCTCCAGGCCGTTCTCATTCTCAGGACGTCAAAATACAGAGGCATTTGTCACGGCTGTCAGCGTTCGATACCGCCGTACAAGAAGCAACATGTGTCAATTTCTGCTCGTTGCATACAGTCTTTTCAAAATATAATTCCGTCTTCACAGGAAACAACTTCCTTAGGTTTAGGCAACAAAGCTACTTAGTTAGGTTTAGGAAAATATTGACTTGATTAGGATTAGGCAACAAAACTACTAAATTATGTTTAGGAAAAGGTCGACTTGTTTAGAATTAGGCAACAAAACTACTTAGTTAGGTTTAGGAAAATATTGACTTGTTTAGAATTAGGCAACAAAACTACTTAGTTAGGCTTAGGAAAAGATTGACTTGTTTAGGATTAGGCAACAGAACTACTATATTTTTTGGGAAAAGATCGACTTGGTTAAGTTTAGGCAACAAAACTACTTAGTTAGGTTTCGAAAAAGATCGACTTGTTTAGGTTTAGGCAACAAAACGGCTTCGTTAGGTTTAGGAAAAGATCATGGTTGGGGTTAAAATAACACCGGAAGTGGCGTTACTTAAGTACGAGACAAATAAATCAACGTTGACCTCTGGTTTCACATGGGACATGAACACCGCTGTCCTGGGCGAATATCCGGTATTTTTAGACCATCCACCCCGACCTCCTCCCTACGCAGCGTTCGCCACTCTATATATTTCCTGGTTTAACAGTTAGGTGCATTACATATGAATTGATTTCATGGGATATACATGAATTACAGTGTATTATTTTTCATGGGTATAGCTACAAACAGTGCATGAGACCAGCCTGGTTCCCAACATCAAGTCAGGTTTTCACTGTCCAAACAGAGTAATTTTAAGTCCAACCATGTTGTTTTTCCTAAACCTAACTAAGTGGTTTTGTTTAATTCACAACATGTTGTGTTTAGTGCGACCGAAAAGTGATGCCGAGTGGGCTGAAAAAGCATCAGTATGTGACAAGGTGAGAATTTGTGTTGGAACCTCACAGACCCCGACCTTTAATCATTTCGACCATACATAATCATTTCCAGAGCACATCAAGTTGTCCAGGAAACAAAACCTGACTCATACTGTATGTTGGCCCATTAACTGCTGTCAAAAAGAATAAATGTGACATATACAAGAGAGCTGCACTGAAACGCTCACTTCAAAACATTACGCACCTCCACCAACATGGAGACAATGAATCTATTTTCCCTTGAGAATTTGCTGTCGCGAATTTCATGGTCATATGAATTTCCTGATGATAAGTTACTCTCTCTGCCTCAGCCGGTAATGCTGTGTTTCATTCATGTAAAACGCTTTCCTCTGGATGTTGTCCTCCTTTGAATCGACTGGGGGGATCTCCAAAACTCCCACATGAAGCATGACAGATAAAGGAAATGGAATTCAGTTGGAAGTTGTCTCAACCAACAGATAATTTATTCTCCTTTTGTTTCCTTGTTTTTCTTCCTCTCCGCATGGGGTAGGAAAATGCAAACATGTGTGAAGTGTGGGCTAATTCATCACACAACGATATGATGGAAAAAATGCACATCATAGATATATGTTGTTCGTGAATTATAAGATTATTATAAGAATTATAAGATGTTACTACTTGATAATCATGAAGTTAAAATTCTTTAGAACTCGCAAAGCTACAAGAGTAATGAGCGAGGTGGAGTGGGTGGATGAGAGGGTGAATGGGATGTGTGGGGGAAGGTGTTAGTTTGCATTTGTTAGCTGTCAGTTGTGTTTGTGTCATTCTGTGTGAATGGAATAAAAAGCTAATACAAAGCTGGTCACATAGAAGACATTAATCATATCCTATGAGTTCATTTGTAGCTGAGAGCTATAATTTATTATCAAGTTCCCGTTTTGATGGATAGTTTCTGAGCTTTAAATTCTCTATAATTCTGCACGACATAGATTGTCAAAAGATGCTTTCTTTTCTGCCACTGAAATGGCCAATTACCCCTCTGCACTGTGGTGCTGCTTTCTATCGGTTTTTAGGCCTGGAGGACAACCACAAGTGTCAGGGATCAGTGTGCTATCAAAGCCTCGTGGGACTAGTAGTTGGATGCATGAGAAAATGATTGCTGTTTTATTTTGGTGCTGGAAAAGTGAGGTGATCAAGTCTTGACTAAATTTAGCTTAGCATATTGGGCAGAAAAAAAACCCAGTTATCATGTTACAGCTTTTCAGAAAGGCTACGAAAGAAAGTCTGTGTGAGAAACTGTATTGTGGAGCTGAGGCCAGTAGAACAAAGGCTGTAGCTTGGAAAAGGGGTGAGACTTCTGCGCTCCATGCAAAACTGCCTTAAGATAAAGTTCTTAAAGTGGCTGTCAGATGCTGCACTGAAGTCAATAGTGAAACTCCCATATACGGTTCTTCAGTGTTGCCTTTTATTTCCTTCAGCCGGAGAGAAAAAACAGCACTGCCCTGAAAGGAAGGAGATATCGCAGTCCCCGCATGTCCTTTCTCCAGCAATATTTTAAAGATGACACTCAATTCAGGTGTCAGTTCCAACCATTGTCACTTCATTATACGCCAAGTTTTCTCTTAGCTGGATTATTTCAGCACCGCGGTGGTTGTCTCTTCCCAATTTACGATTTCTCCGCCACACTTGACCCCGTGACGCAGTTTCCATCAAGGTCAGAGAGAAGTGGTTATGAAAAGGAAAAAAAACAACATTGTATTCAGATCCAGCTCTAATCTCCTTTCTCAAGATGACGGAAGGAAAGGATCACATATGACCAAAGAGTCTTTATAATGGATTGGAAAAAAAAAAAAAAGATGACGAGAGCCCACGCAATCCCTCCACCCTCTGGTGCAAGAGCTAAATCCCTGAAGGAAACTCCTCATAAACATTCAATTTGTTCGAGGCTGCTCAAAATGTGTTCAGTTTCTCATTTATTGTACCTTTGGTGCATATCCAGTGGAGCGCTGTGGTAGCATGTCGGCCAATCAAATAACCTGGAAACAGGTTTCCTGATTCTGCCATGACATCATTTCCACCCCTCTGACAGGCCTACCGATTTAATTCAATTTAATCTAGCTAAATCATACATCGAATTAACTGTATATTAATTCAATTTGATTTGGGTTTAATCAGTGACATGATTTGTTTGTTTAGATCAGCAGGAAGGTTCATAGAGAGGCTGTTGGATTGTGGGATTTAAACGTCATGCTGGATGGTTACGTTTCATATCCCTCACTAAAGGGAGAAAAAATAAGGGATCAAGGGAATGTAAATGCTCCCTCACCTCATCTAAGCCAGAATGAAACTCCACTTTGGCTGCCATTTTCATCCACCCATGTGGAGTTTTCAGGAAAGGGAATAGTGAAAAGAACACATTTGCCTTCACAAATTGCATGAAATCCTGCCCGGGATTTAGTGATAAGGGTTTAGGGCTTGAAGAGACGCACACATTCTGTCAGTGCAGCTTTTGGTAGACGCCATTAAAGCACATTTTATCAGCAATAAAATAGTGACATTGAGGAGGTAGTTGTCTAATCACCAAGGTTATAATATTTATTAAGATTAGACTTATAGTGTTTTTTCTGGGTTAGATGCTGCGTCCTTGTTGCAGACAGGCCGTAATGAGAATTGAAACGAGAGTGGATGGGACAGGAGGTATTGCATCACTGTCTGATGCGGGGTCTTCAGTCGGTGCCAGTTAAAGCAGGCAGGTTTGAAACGGGGATGCAGCTCATTTTAGTTGAGCTGCCTCTGCTTTTTGGCTTTGTTCAGACTTTAGGTAAACAGCACATAGACATCGCATGATCTGACTTTAGATGTTTGACGGCGCAATTATTTCACAAAAGGACTATTTGCTAAACTTAAAGGTGCTCTATACGATATTCAGAGCATTAATATATACTAGCAAACAATTATATGCTATGTATAGATATAGAGGAGTAATGTCCACCTGAGCAGAGAATGAACTCTGCTCTCATAACGCCATCCCAGGTTAACACTGTTAGCTCTGTCAGCATTGTTTTCACTGTTAGCGCTTTTAGTACTGTTTGCTGCTGTCGCCATGTTGAGAGCCATGCAGAGACAATAGAAATCCCCCCAATCTCGCATTTTAGCACCTTTAACTGAAGAATGCAACGTATTCTTATACAACGGTTCGTATGATATCTTACAAAAAAGCTATTCTTCCTTTTTTAGTTTGTTTTCCTACAAATGTCCAGCAACATTTGTCAATTTCCGCTCGTTACATGCATACAATCTTTTCAAAATAAACTTCCGTCTTCACAGGAAACAACTTGATTAGGTTTAGGCGACAAAACTACTTAGTTAGGTTTAGGAAAAGATTGTGGTTTGGTATAAAATAACTCTGGAAGTGGCGTTACTTAATTACGTAACAAATAAATCAACGTTGACTCTTAGTTTCACATGGGACATGAACACCCGTCTCCTGGGCTGAAGTCTGGTATTTTGTTTTACCCATACATCCACCCTGACATCTTCCCTATGCCGCATTTGCCGTTCTTTATATTTCCTGGTTCACGATTAAGTGAATTACACACAAATTGATTTTGTGGGAATTATAGTGCATTACTTTTCGTATGTAAAGCTACAAACAGTTTATGAGACCAGCCTGAAGAATGTTACATTCTACTGTTACAAATTCTGAAGGGAGAGCAGCCCGACTGACAAGAAGCAGAACTGTGGCTCTCACTGTAGTCGCAGCTCTGGGGTCAATATTGCAAACAGAGTTTCGACTCCAACACAAACAATTTTGATCCTACTGCTCCCACTGATCCAAACATTTACTTATCCAGATTTACTTCCAGTTATTGCCTGAAAAGACAAAGCAGGCTTTTGCCAGGCAGCAGCGTGTGGATGCTGTTAGAAGACGCTCCATATGATTGATGACTTAGCATTTAACATGGTTGTCTGTCTACTAGCTCTTTGTGTTTTATCACTTTCATACAGTGCGCCTACTGACACAAATTTAAGATTCAGGTCAACGTCGAGACCTTTTTAACCTCTAATCAGCATAGATGTAGCACCATGCAAGCTCTGAGGCTTCTGACTTTAATTATGGACTATTATTATAATTGTGGGATGAACACAGAGGTCACTGGATCTTTTCAAATTGACCCTTACAGTTCTGTTTTTGTTCTCAGCTTAGACTAATGTTCTTTGTGAGGTTTCATATAGGGAAAAGGAGAAGCACCGCTACACTTTACAGTTATCTACATAGAAATGAGCAGAAACCCTTAATGAAAGGCCGTTTATTGTCCATTAATAGATACTTCCAAGGGCATGCGGGCTGTTACAAGAAAACTCATCTGTCTTCATCATTTTTGGTTCGGTTTGCGGATGATATAGTGACGATGAACGGGATTGAAAAGAGAGATATAATACCATTGCATGCAATTAGATTCAGACCCATGCAAGAGCTGAAAATGGAAGATTTCCCAGGGGGTTGTACTAATCCACTCAAGTGCCATGGCACCTTGTCATGCACCTCTTTAAACAAATCATATTTTTATCTTGGCGTAAGGTCACACTATTTATATGCATTTCTGCAGCTGCCAAAATTATTAGTTGGCATTACATCTTAAAACATTATAGACTGTTCTGGGTAGCAATTTACCTTAACTGGGCATTCATAATGAACCCATTACACATCCGTGAATGCACTGTGCTTGTGGAACAACAGCACCACGGGACAGCCATGTCAGGTCTGGGGGTCTCAAAATTGCAGTGTAGATGATGAATGCATTTACCGAGACTCCATCATCAAGCAGCTGCTGGTGAAAATGAAAAGACTGGCAACATTCATCAACACTTGCGCACGGATTCAAGTGTGTTCCATGACTAAATAGGTTGCACATAATCATGGACACCACACTAATAGTGCGATCCGCTGTAATAACATTGATGCTTACCATGTGTTAACCCGTGTCAGCTGCTACATGTACTTGATTCTCATTCCTGTCCCACTTACTCACCTGACGTTCGGGTCGATGTATGGAGCTGCTATAACTGGCCTATAATATTTCATACAGACAAATGCTCTCATTATGAGGTTAAGAGGCTTGGCTTGCCGTGATATTTACCCGACTTGCACAGCATTATGGTTAACCTACTTTTGCTCATTCAAAGAAGGGAGGGGGTTGCTGGCAGCTGCTTTTCATACGTCTATGCCAACGGACTGATCTATCTGTGGGTGAAACACCACGATAGGTGGATAAGGATATTCTCTCAAATGCTTTATTTATGATGACAGTGCTTCCCATTTGAGGGGGGTATCAAAGTTGCATGAAAACAGCTTAACCTATGTGCCCTAACCAGAGTATTGCTAATAGTGAGATTAAAGCTACTGGTGTGTGAGAGACAATCTCCACAGCTATACTTGGAAATTCCCAGTCTACCAGTTGCTGCAACCAGTGAACCTTAAAATGTCTATTGCTGTTAGATTGCTTTGCTGATTTGTAACCAACAGATGACCCAGAAAACTTCATTTCAGTCACAGTGCGACATGTTTAATGTTTTATTGACTGAGCTGTAGTGTAATGATAAAACTACTGTGGCTTACTCATCCCTTGCCACCGATATAAACATTCTTCCTCAAGCATTATAATGCAACGAAAACTGTCAGTAGGATGGAAAAATCCATGTGTAGCATTTCTAAACAGACTAACGATAAACAAATCAAAACAGCCAATTACTGCAAACACTGCGCTACAGCGAAACGCTGTTTGTTAGAGAGAAGAGTGTTAAGGACAGTAGAAGAAAAGGCAACTCAGGAATAATTTAAGTGCTAATTTAAGGGTCGAAAACTTAAAGGTGCAGTGTGTAGGATCTAGCGGTATCTAGTGAAACGTCTCCCGTGTGCCAAGCGTTTAGGAGAACTACGGTGGCTGATGTGAAAGCTTGAAAACCTGAATGGCCCCTTACTAGTGTTTGGTTTGTCCGTTCTGGGCTACTGTACAAACATGGCAGCCGGCTCCATGTGAAGAGGACCCGCTCCTTATGTAGATATAAATGGCTCATTCTAAGGTAACAGAAACACAATGATTCTTATTTTCAGGTGATTAAACACCAAAGAAAACATACTTATTAATATCATATTCTTTTTGACTCTGATGAAGACGCAGTTGGCGTCGAAACGTTAGTCTTTAATAAAGTTTATTGCCTTAAATCCGTGTGCTCCAGTGTGCTTTGGGCCTACTCTCTGAAGTCTCTCCTAATATTATATTCCATTTCTGCCAATAGATCCCCCTAAATGTTACACACTATACCTTTAATTACAACATAATTATTAAAATTGATAAACTGTGTTTGTTAATTTTCCCATAACAGTACAGACGCATCTACAATTTACGTAAAATGTGAAACTTGTTTGAGACAGCTGATCCATTCAAGTGGACTTTCATCTCTGTGATATGCTTTGTATGTATATCCATTTGCATATACCTAAATGGTGCACTCAGTGATGCTCTGACATCCCAGATTCAAAGGCACTGCACAAGCGTTTTCAGTTATACCGGCGTTATATGTGAGGTCCCCAAACTCTCATGTACTAATAATCATAAAGGTGTAAATTGACTAACCCTAACAGGTGCAATAAAACAGGAGAGTGAGGGAGATTCAGTTGAGCACTCGTCTGCACACACCCACACAGTCAGCCACTCAGGCGAGTTTTAATCAGCCAAAATGAGCGAAAACACTTGGGTGGACCATGGTGGTATAAGAGCTTTAATATCAGTGGAACTGCTACAAAACAGCAAACTTTTAAATGCAAGAAAATCTACTTTGTATTATCCTCTTCACAACATTCATGTTTGCTTATATTTTGTCTTGGGGGTTTGATTTTCTGACAATATTTGTTACAAATGTAATGCTTTTTGAGAGCTGACACTCAAATCAAGGATTTCAGAGTGTTTTTGAATGCACCAAAGAGAGGTTGAGTACCGTCACAACTGCTGCACAACACAATGATGTGTAAAAGTAAATAAATGTGCAGTGTGACACTGTAGATCACCTATCTATGAGACGTTTCAGCTCTCTGCAAGTTGATTTGAATAATGAATTGAAATGGATAGAAACCAATGGCTGCCTATTGGAAGTTAACCTGCACGCGCCAGATGGTTTGCTACACAGAACCATCTGAGAAGCTGTCAATAGAAACTGTTTGGAAAAGGGCAGTCATTTTCAAAAGATACTTGGCAGGTGATTGGATGAATCATCTGTCAATCAAACTCTTGCCGAAGCCAGTCGGGAGAAGAGCGAAAACATCTTTTCCATCGAGAAAAGCCTTCAGTGGCGTTCTTTGCTCTTCTTCTGATTCTCATTGAACTGATGCTATTGCAGCATCTACGTTAACCTCTTTAGCAGCAACCATTGTGGTTTAGAAGGAACAATCGCCGCTTTGTGTCGTCACACACAGCTAAGCCTGACAAGATGGATTTTCATGTGATGTGTGATCTTGCGATTGTGATGTTGTGACATCATGCAGCTGCCATGCAAGGTAAACTGGAAGTAGCAATCCAAATACTTGTGCAATTAATGTGTACAAACTCATTCAAACTGTAAAAAAAAAAGCTCAACTAACTCACACTGAAACAGCCTCCAACCAAGGTGGCTGCATTATTATCTGCACAGTTAACTCACAGCAAATGCTAATGAGAACTCTCCTCCTTAACAACTTTAGAAGCTATACAAAAAGCAGACATTCAATAGGCTCTATACAGAACTTTGTGACATCCTTACTTTTACCGTTACCTTCACAGTCGAACAGCTGAACAGTGTGGAAGCCTGCTGTGTCTGAAAACCCCAAGGATGGTGCACTTATGCCTGCGTGACACTTAATCGGGCCACCCTATTCAACATCTACCATTTTCGTCAGACAGACAGGTTTCGCACTACACCAAACTGTGTATTGATTCAATAAACTGTCTATTGATTTTAAAAGGTTGGGCATGCTCTATACTCCGTCTCTCTCTGTCTAGTGCTGCCTTTCTCTTTCTCTCTCTCTCTCTCTCGCTCACTCTCTCTCTCCGTCTCACCTTTGAAATTTTCCATCTTATTTGTGATGGCAGACAAAGCACTTAAAGGGTGAAGCTTTTTAGACCCAGGACTTTTGAGCAGATGACAGAGTGCATTAGCTTTTCCACTTTATGCAGATATTGGCCCACTTTGTCACTAAAAAGGCATGCAGAGGACTATTTTTGCCCAATTCAAAGTGAGGAAAGTGTGTCATGACCCAGTAACACATAGTGAAACCTGTGTGAAGTCCTGCCGGATCGCTTCCCTTATGCTATATCCTTTCTTGGCGTTAAACATTAATCGTGATTGACAGATTGGCGTGCATTTGAACTCCTCCCAGAGGAGGACGCCATAAGTAACACCTTTTTTTAACAAGCGCTCAAAATGAAATGGCTGTGTAGTCTAGAATTTTCTGTCAGACAAGGTCAATAAAAGGGGTTGTTAATTCCTGTGGGTCTGAATGAAAGCTAAATGCAGTCAACAATGTCATACTCGGAAGCAGAACAATGTTTAAAGGATGGTATTTTGCAAAAGCCTCCCAGACTGCCCTGTCAGGTCTGTCTACAGTCACAAAGGGAAAATAAATTGTGAAAGTGCAGTTGCTTCAACACATGCATAATCTTACAGCGCTACTTTGAATCCAAATTAAGGAAATCATTACTGAATGGTGAAAGTTGGCATTTACATTTATTTCCATGTCACTGTGCTCCGTAGAAATTTAACAACACATTAATCAATTTGGTTAACCGTTAGGCTTTTTCTCTCTGTGTGTTTCAGAAGTATGTACGCTAAATATGAAGCTACAGCCAGCTGACAGTTAGCTTAGCATAAAAAGAGGAGGTTATCTGTGTTCCCAGGGTCCTATGTTCCTAGGGGCCTATGTTCCCCTAGGCCCTATGTTCCTAGGGTCCTATGTTCCTAGGGTCCTATGTTCCTAGGGTCCTATGTTCCCAAGGTCCTATGTTCCTAGGGTCCTATGTTCCTAGGGTCCTATGTTCCTAGGGTCCTATGTTCCCAGTGCCCTATGTTCCTAGGGTCCTATGTTCCTAGGGTCCTATGTTCCTAGGGTCCTATGTTCCCAAGGTCCTATGTTCCTAGGGTCCTATGTTCCCAGGGCCCTATGTTCCTAGGGTCCTATGTTCCTAGGGTCCTATGTTCCCAGGGCCCTATGTTCCTAAGGTCCTATGTTCCTAGGGTCCTATGTTCCTAGGGTCCTATGTTCCCAAGGTCCTATGTTCCTAGGGTCCTATGTTCCTAGGGTCCTATGTTCCTAGGGTCTTATGTTCCTTGGGTCCTATGTTCCTAGGGTCTTATGTTCCTCGGGTCCTATGCTCCTAGGGTCCTATGTTCCCAGGGTCCTATGTTCCTAGGGTTCTGTTCCTATAGGGTCCGATGTTCATAAGGTCCTATGTTCATAAGGTCCTATGTTCCCAGGGTCCTTTGTTCCCAAGGTCCTATGTTCTTAGGATCCTATGTTCCCAGGGTCCTATGTTTCTAGAGTCCTATATTTCCAAGGTCCTATATCCCAGGGTCCTATGTTTCCCAGTCAAATATTCTATTAACACACATTAAGTAAACTTTTCAAAAGGTTTGATGTTGTCACAGGGACTCATTTCCACAGTACCGTATGTTCACCTTTGACGAGTTCCCACAACGCCCATGTCATATTGAGCGAATAGAGCTGGGGAACATCTCTTTCTGGTTCCCATTATGTGCTATATAGAGCCGGGGAACCAGCCCGTTCTCATTCCCAGGTTGTCAAAACCATACTTTTTTTAACCCAAACAATGATCTTTTCCTAAACCTAACCAAGTAGTTTTGTTGCCGAAACCTACAGAAGGTAACACCAAAGGGTCCTGACCAAGCGTCCGTATGTGACGAGCTGGAAATGAGAACGGGGTGGGGGAACATCAACATCTGTCATGTTCCCATTATGTGCCTTATAAATCCGGGGAACATAGGACCCTGGGAGCATAGGAGTATAGGAATGACCCCATAAAGACTGGAAACAGGTGAAACCGCTCGCTAGGCTCTGTCTACACATGCACATTACACTTTGTTTGTTTTTTTGTACTAAAATGAGATATAATATGTCAACTAGTGAGCTTTAGAGGTGTTTTGTTACTTTCAGACAGAGCTAGGCTAGCTGTTTCCCTGTTTATAGTCTTTGTGCTAAGCTAAGCTAACCGGTTGCTGGCTATAGCTTCATATATGCAAAGAAAGCGAAAAAGCATATTTCCAAAAATGTCTACTATTATCTAACTATTATTTTAATCCAGATTTAAACTAATGACAATGACAGGAAATTGCTATTTATAACACCTGGTAGTGTCATCTTTTGGATCGTGTCAAGGCATTTTGTCACCAAGTGTGACAATATCTGTGAAAAAGGGGTATGACAAATGTTCACACTTTAAATGATGTCATTAAAAATGAATGCACGCGTTAATGAATTACTGACAGAATGAATTAACAGTGTGTACCATACAAAGTGATTCTCAAAGCAACACCTCTTTAGCATTAAATTCAGAGGAGTCACATTTAGCCTACATTACCTAATTGGGTGCAGTTTTTGCTGTTTATGTGCGAGTTTGTTTTCTACGCTTAAAACAAACATGCAAATAAACCTAGAAGCCGCATTTTAATATGTTCGCCCTGAAGGCATGCACGCTGTGCTCAATGACATCTCTCGGTTAAAATGAAAACTACACTCTCTGTAATGCTTGTGTGTTGTGCTCGCTGTTGTATCCCCACCAACAGTTCGCAGCCAAGTGGAACCATCTCCCATAGCATTCGGTGGAGGTTGAAGACGAGCTCTTAATCGGCTGTGTTATTGAATTATTGAATTAAAAGCTTAAGTACTCAGGGTGAGCATGTCAATTTTTCACAACTGAATGGTACACTGCTCATTCCATTTTCATCTGAATAGATCATTTGTGTATGTAAAATGTAGAAGAATGGAGGTATTACACAGATCTGTTTCATTGTCTGTAATTCCCTTTCACTGTGACTGTAATCATTCTGAGAGACAAGTCATATTCATTCAACACTGCATGCTAGTCCTTAATCTGTATTCAGCTCTCCTCAACAACATAGCACTTGCATCTGTACTATATAGCCCAGTCTTAATTAAGAAAGGTTTTGGTTCAAAGCAAATGCTGCATAATTATGGCACAAGTGGAAGTTTAACCTGTTTTACTTCCTTGTGATGTAAGACAGTGATATAGTGCTTAAAAAATTGGAGGAGTGAGTGTCGCAGCAAATGGTTCAACCCTTTTCTACTTGACATTCTGCTCACCTGTCTTCATCCCCCGTGCTCTGATACCCTGGGACTGATACAGATAAAATGATGTGATGTTTCTGTCTGTATTTCAATGGGATGAGTTGCTGTGACCCACGCAATCTCCCTCTCAAAGAGTATTTCAACTTATGCAGATGAGCTCATCAGAGCTTGCCTGCTGAGATGAGACATCTAGGTCTGGAATTGTGTCAATACCAGCACCAAAACAAATGCAAATCAAAATCCAAATTAATGTGTTTTCCCTGAGGAGAAAACTGAGTCGCACTTATAGTCAAGCTCTCAGTAGATGACAGGATTCTGTTATCCAGAGCTCATGGAAAACAAGGCGTTCTCAAACCGCTCACCGAGCCGGGGTACAAAAGTCAGTGTCTCCAGATGGAGAAACTAAACTAAACTAAAGTATAAAGAAACAGGATGCTTTTGTGTGATTACTTCACAGATGAAAAACAGAAAACATTTCCAGGATTCCTAAGTTTACTGATCTACCTGGGTGAACATCCATGTTTATATTTAATCGTTCTATATAGACAAGCATAGCTGATACGTGCTGGGTTTTCTAAATAACATTACTCTGGTCGCTGCAACATTCATGTCCCCGTCTTCTGCTCGGAAGAATAAGAAGCAGGCGAGATTGAAAAAAACAGGTTATGTTTGGTGAGAAATGAGCGTCTGGATGGATTGCAGCAGTTAGAGCTGGTCTAATATGTCTGCAGACCGTGGCCTTCTGTCACTACACCCACCCTTTCTGCATTTGATTGAATACTAAATAGTGCACAATGCATAAAGTATAAACAGCAAATTTGCACATGCTCTCTTGTAAAGCTAATAAAGCAGAGAGCAGATGATGGACATCTGGAAATCTCTCCAGTGAAGATGCTGCATTTTTTTGTGTGTTGTATAATTCTCTTTTTTTTTATTTACTTGTGATAACCTTTAATGCACTATTTGTTCAATCCTTTGCTGCTACGATGACCCACTTTCCCCCACAGGGATCATTAAAATTTCATTTTATTCATCAAAGAATTCATTGCAAAAAGTCTTGTAACTGCTAGTTGCAGCTGAATTTTAACTTGTTTTTTTTTTTTTGGGTTAGATTCATGTCTCGTCATTTGTCAGACGCATTCATAAATAAACCTATAATCACAAGTAACTGGCAGCAACTCAGCGTGAGTTTCCATCTCCACCTCATGATGCAAACTTATAAGAAAAGCATTGAGCAGAGGAAGTCAACTCATATTCCATTGGGTGCACTAATACACAGTGCCTGATTTTATTTGCGTTTTTGAATATAAATAGCCGTGTAAAATGTTGATTGTGTTGTTTTTTTTTTTTTTTCAAGTTCCCCTAACTAGGATCTAGACTACTGCTAGATAACATGTGCTGGTATACAGTATATAGCTAAAGATGGCACGTTTGCAGAGTGCTTTTTTCTCATGAAACACGTATTAAGCACCTTGTAGACATACAGTAAATGCACTTCTTCCCTCACATAAAAACATGACAGCTTCGGGAGTTGTCACCAGTCAAAAATAATTGCCTTCCATGCACACAGTGTATACAAATTTAATAAAATACACAACAAGTACAGTAGCCCACATTCACGTGTAAGCTCAGCTTATTTTCACATAAACTGCAGAGGACGACGATAAAATTACAAATACATTCTTAAAAAACTGTTTTTATATATAGGAACCTCAAATGGTTTTATGAAAAGGGACATTCCCTGTTGCACCACCATTAACAGTTCATAAGACACTTCACTTGTTGTATTTAACGTCACTGATATGTATTTCAGTTGCCTGTGATATTCAAAGAGATGTTCCTTATACACTAAATGGAGACAGGAAGCTTCACTGTACAAAAGCAGACAGGACTCAATAGCTTAACAGTAGCAATTTGTTTCACAGCCTCACAAAATTGGAGCTTGAAATGTGTAAAATACAGACATCTAAATTGACAGGTACGGTACACCATGAAAACACTTGAAGTCAGGTAAGCACTGATTTTCCCCCCAAACCTTCACAGCAGTCAAGGACACATATTTCACCTAAACACAACAAGTCACAAACTCAAAAATAAAAACAAAACAGACAAAGCAGATGGTTTTTGGTTATACAATGCGTGTCTGGACACCTCTGTGGGTCAAAATAAATCACCTCTTGGTCATTAATCTGTGATATCATCATCACACCCCATGGCAGGTGAGAGTGAGCGGGACTGCCCGGCCCGTCAGTTGCCAGAGTCCCGCGGGTCGAGAGCACAATCTGACCCCCCGCACTCCTGGCTGATGACAGAGCTGTGAATGAGGCTGCTTGACAGGGACTTGGGCCTGAGCTCGCGGGTCAGGTAGGAGGGCTCTTCCAATTCGGTGTGCAGCGGGGAGCACTGGCCATCTGGAGGGCCATAGGCACTGCTGTCTGAACCCCCCTCCCTCTCTTCTTTGGACTCTTGGCTGGCCAAGTCCAGGGGCATACTACTACTCTTGGTGGGACTACTGGACGCAGATGGACTCTCCTGCAGCGGTGGGCTTAGTGCACGCTGCGATTTTAAGTAAGGTTTGACATTGGCCACGAGGATTGTACTGTCCCGCTGCTCCTTTCCAAACGTGCTGAGGGTTTTTCTGCTGCTGCTGCTGCAGCTGATGGTGCCATAAATCTCTGTCTCTACCATGGCATCCATTCCCACAGGGATGAAAAGGTTGGTGCGATTATCGGCGCTGTCTGCTTGGCTTCCTACCCGTAACTTTGGCATCCAGCATCTGTCAGAATGTCCCAGTGCACGACATTCGTCGGTGCAGTGGGCTGATTTGTCTTGCTCTGCAAAAACAGTTAAACATTTGTTATTGGACCCTGCTGGGGTACGAATAAACAACCTAGAAGAGAATGTGGATGACATTTTGAAGGATGAGCAACAATAATAAAACACTTCAACAAACACAAATTCAAGTACTATTCTTAAAATCCTACTAACAATAGTATCTTTCTTGATGTAAGTTATTTAGTATGCATCACTAGAGCTTTTCAGAATAAGATAAGAACCAGCAGCCTGTTGCAGTTATGGGAGAGTTTAAATTTAGCAATGTTGTTGTGATTTACCAAAGTGCAGGCTTTTCTATTCTAGATATAATGAAAGCTTAAAATGCCAACATCATACATACGTCATGCTGGTCAATGTTGCAAATGAGTAATTCAAGCTATCCATGGAGCCTTTTCCCTCTGCTATTCTCAACAACCTGTGTAGGTGTTTCCTGGAAAATATCATCTGGTGCAGAGGAAGTGATGTGTTGCTCATTTACATTTCCAGCAGCAGCACTTTGTCTTGAATACACAGAAAAACAAGTGTGGAAATTTGCATGAGCAGTGATATTTCTGATCAGAAAGTGGTGAGAAACTCTGTAGTTAGAATACTGTTAGGGCTCATTATTTCCGTCGCAAATCACAGTTGGGAATTTCTAGGTGCTAATTTTGGATATTCGGAAATTGGTTCGAAAATCAGATCAATATCTAAGATTAAAATTCAAGGTGAAATTGGATCTTGGAAATTCCATTTGTGGCACAAACACTCATTAGTTTGACCTTTATTAATTCTTCTAATTACTTTGAGGGACTCTGGTGCATATCTCAGCAGCTCATTTGCATGTCCTGCCCATTTTTCACTTCACTTCTTATTAAAAGGACCTAAATTGTGACGACGTGTTTCAGTCAAGGCCAGCTGAACCAAGACCGAGTCATGACCAAGACCAAAGTGTATCGAGAGACCGAGACAAGACCAAGACTTTGAAAGGTTGAGACCAAGTCATGATCAGACCAGTGCGAGTCCCACACCGCATGACACACTTACGGTAAAATGTGGAACATGCAAATGATAGGCACACCTAAAATGTATCTGAAAGATCCACATTCGCATAACAACACCCACAGAAGTCTGTCTGCCACACGGCCCCCGTATAAAATCCTTGTCTGTCTACAGATCTAAATAGTCCAGCGTGACTGTCAGCAACCAATAACTCTTTTTTCTAATGCTTGATTCGGTGTCTGTATTATTATGATTTTATTAGCGTTATTATTGTTATTATTTATTTTTCATTTATTTAATTTAATTTATTTTTTAATTATTTATTTTATTTTATAATTTATTTTTTATTTTTTTTATTTATTTTTGTATCTATTTTTCCTTCTTTACTGTGTCAGTGATTACTTAATTTAATCCATATTTCACTTGCCAAATCTTCCATGTGTACCATGCTATCTCAATCACATTAAGAGGAATGTGGGGTGGTGGGTATTATTTAGTTGTCTCATAGGAGCCCTGGTTTGAGTGAATATGAGTCTAGGATGACAATGTTGCGAAAATATGTAAAATACCTGTTCCTTTATAATTGTACTGTTGTACTATACCTTTGTGCCCATTAAAAACACAGAAAACAAATGTAGATTTCTCTATGTTCACCCCAAATATGTAAAATACCTGTTCCTTTATAATTGTACTGTTGTACTATACCTTTGTGCCCATTAAAAACACAGAAAACAAATGTAGATTTCTCTATGTTCACCCCTTTCATTGCGATATATGCTACTATATGTGTGTATGTATAAGTGAGTACCATGAGAAATGTCTTGATAACAAAAGGACCTTTTTTACCATAAATGTTGGTCAATATTTTTTTCTTGCAGCAAGAAATACAAACTAGTTTTGGATGTGTGGGAACATAAAGATGTGAAAATCAATTAAATTGACATGCTTCTCTAAAAAATATCTGGTTATGCTTTGGTGAAAATGAAAAACAATGAGCTTTAAATATAGCCCACATGGAAAGTATTAACACAGTAGCACTCAGGGTCAGCTCTAGCCCTTTTGGTGCCCTAGGCGAAATTCCGATTATGATTGTTTTGTTTCTTTTAGAGGGCAACCTCCCCCCAGAAGATGGCGCCCATAGGCGACCGCCTATACGGCGTAGCCTTAAACCGGCCCTGGTGCCACTAGACTAACACTATTAGTAGTACAATTTCAAACTGAGGGGCGGTCATATATGTCACTTGATGCAAAGAAAACCTTTTCTTCTTGACAACTTTATAATTAAAGTGCTGATTATTCCATGCCTGTAGTAGATTTAAGCTGCATTAGTTGATGCTGAAAACCAAAGCCAAACGCCACAGGACTGTACAACATGTGCGAATGGCTGTGTATTAGTGTCAGCGGTAAAAAAGTGGAACGATGGGTAAGGCTCTATCTTTGTGCCGTAACGCAGTCTTTTACATTTCACACCACATACAACCCCGCTAGACATGAAATAAGCAAACAGAGAGTGACGCACAGAATGAGACAATTTCCACGGTGTTATGATGAAGAAGGTGTCATTTTTTCTTTTCCGTCTGTAGCCATTACACTACGCTATCAAAATGTATTTGACAATGATGCATCGAGGTATTTTGCATGTTGAGGCATGAAAACTAAATGTCAAATGTGTCTTTGTAAATTGGTTCCAAATGACAGTTTACCTTCATTTGTTATACACAGGGGCAGAATTTCATTTGTAAAAGTATAAATGTAATATTCCTGTTGTTCTGATGACGGATTTCACTTTAAGAAATGTTTTCTTTGCTGTGAATGCCATGAGGTCTTAGTAACATCCTTTACGTTAAACAAAATTGAAATAATGATCACTGGATTGATAAGAATTTGGTTATTTATCGGATTTTGTACACTGTGTTTCCTCTCAAACTAAAAGCAATGAACGAATGAGCCGGTAAAACACACAAAAGACAACACACACCACATCAGCAACATCTCCAATTCTATTAAAACGTCTCTGCCCACAGGAACCAAATGTTCTTGGTAAAATATTATGACAGAAAGTTCTCACACATTAACACTTCACATCCCTTTCTCTCTCTCAAATCCTTTTCCAAAAAATTCCAACCAAAACACTGAACCTGTTTTTTTCCACATTTTTTCATCCAATCACAACATGGTTCCACTGATCATCTCTCGTAGCTTTGGTCTATAAATAAGGCTTCGCTATCTTTGCTCGCATGCCACTTTGTGATATCAAAGACAATGAGCGAGTGATTAACTGCGAATGAGGCACTTGATCTCATTTCTAAACCTTAACCCTAATGAGGACGAGAATATCAGCCTGGAACGAGGAAAGGCTCAACATGACATGACGAGGCTCTTCCTGGAGCTCCTTTCGTTCAAAGGCAACACTACCTGCCTCGCACACGCCAGCCTCGGCCAGTTTCCATGAGGAAGTTCTAACAAAAAAAAAAGATACGGTCTCTGCTCCACAACCCCCAAGAAGAGATGTGAAAACCAGCAGCATGTGCCACACATGTGAGGCAAGCTCATTTGCAAAGTGCCACCACTATCACATGCTGGTACTCAAGTCCACACACACACACACACACTTGCAGCCATAGGACAAAATGGAAGTGTTAATTCGATGACTGGATGGAGATTTAACAAGCTAAATGGGGCTGTTAATTTTACACCATAACTGTTTTAGAGATTTAATAAAGGCTGCTTGCATTAAAGGAAAATGCATCTCTACATTTTCTGCCAAAAAATGAAGTATCACATATACGTTCTTTATGGGCTACAGTCATTTCTTTATGACATTATGTGTTTTTTATGTGCGTATTAAATGGCTTTAGGATTATGGCCGCCATTTTGTATCATGTGACCTAATTGTAAGAGCTTTTTGATCACATGGAGGTTTGCCTGAGAAAGACAGAAAATACATTTTTGGGGAGATTTCAAGTGTCATTGTGCTGGAAACATCTCCTTTTCCTATGTAAGCCTATGGTGTTTTTTTGTTCTGCATCTTAAAGGACCAATATGTAATATATTTACCGTAATAAATCATAAAATGACCATTACATATCATCAGAGATTGAGGAAAAATGCTTAATTGAAATACTGGCTTCTCTGACAACAATGCTACAGCCAGTATGTTCTCTTTTGAAATTTCCCCTTTGCTGGCCAGACGCTAACGTGGTCGGGTCTAGAAGGTAACCCTCAAATTGCGAAAACGTGTGCTAACTGCTATCAGTCACACCAGAGGAGCGGATGGGCCACGGCTCCAATGTTTTGAATTTGGACTGCTGCTACCCATTTCAAATGCTCGCTGTCAGTGCTACAACTTGTTCCTTTAACTGGATATTGTGTATACTTTGTGTAGGGTTCTCCAGGGATGACGTATTTTTGTAGGCCAACCAGGAAGTTAGCATCGCCCTGGTTCCCTCGACAAAAAGCCAATAGGATTGTTCCATTGGGATTTGGATTGTGGCGAACACACGTTTATGATACTTACACATTTTGTTCAGCAAGATATTCGTCCACAAATTAACACAACTTCTATGATTTTTGAAGTGTGAATGCAATCGCCAGAAGTAAAAAGCCAACGTTAGATTATAGACGAACTACACCACGGTCGCATGAGCGTGAGTATACACAACAAGGCTGTAATGGCGAACGTGTCAGCTTCAAATTTTATGAGTGGTATTTGTTTTAATATATTTTATGTCGTCAAACAAAACGTTAAAATCTCTTCAGCTTGTGTTAAACACAGACCTTGTTTCAGGCATCAAACAAAAAACCCATTCAAGAAAACCCATTGACTTCCAGATGAGGGAACCGGAAGTGCTAAAATGCTAACTCAATTCCAGGTTTTAGGACTCATTCCTGTAGCACTCTATACTCTTTTGCAATGTGTGACAGTCCAATCCGGTCTCAGGCGAATAAATAGCACAACATTACAACGTCAGTCCACGTGTCATGAGGACACATTTTAGGATTGTTTTGTGTCATTTGTACGCCACGCAAGAAAAGTATAGTAACGTCCGCAGTTAGGTTTAGGCAACAAAACCACTCACTTAGAATTAAGCTGGAAAAACGGCATGGTTGGCCTTAAAATAAGTAAGTAAAATACGTTCGGAAACAGCGTAACAGAAGAGCAATACCTCACAAACGTTACTAAAAAATACGACGCAAACGTCAATAATGTAACTTACAAAACAAAACACCGGTCTCGAAAACTGGTCTCCTGGTTGAAAGTCCTGTGTTTGTTGGACCCATCCAACTCCCCACCTGCCCGCCATAAGCAGTTTTTCTCACTTGTTATTTTACATCACTAGCTCTGGGCATTGCATATTCACACGGATGCATTGACATTTCAGTCAGTACAGACTACATGGAGTACAAATGAAACGCCAAAAGCGAATGCGGTTGTGTCATTTATACACCTTTTCGTGTGACCCGGCTGGATAGCCTCTTTATGTTGTTTGTATTTATTGTTGTAACAGTGTTTTTATGCTGCCCTCTTGGCCAGGTCTCTCTCAAAAAAGAACATTTGATCTGGTCAAATAAACAAGACTGAAATTAAAATGAACGTGAGAATGTGTCATAGGATAAATGAAGTTAGTTTAAAATAAAAATAGATCACAATAACGATCCTAATTAGACGAAGCTGTATTGGGCTGTTTAAAAAGTTCATTTAGCAGGTCAGGTGCTAGCTTATATAGCTAACCGACAGAGAAGCATGGTAATTATAGTTATAGTATAATGCAGTGGTAAAGTCTGTAGTAGAGTAGTAAAGTCTGTTTTAAGATATTGATTAACCACTAACCTCAGTACTAAGTTTGTGGTGTAAGCTGCTTACTGTCATGTCATGTCATTATGTATTGTTACATACTTAGCATAGAGCATTCTGGTGCCATCTCTGCCAGGACTAAGATCAAGAGAAAACACACATTTGAGTTCAAAATGCATTTTACATCAAAAGGGGAAAAAACTAAATGATGGCTTTGATTTGGCAAAACCGCAACACAGATCCTGCATATTATAACTGCTACGCTTTGAAGCAACTACACCCCATATTACAGCTCTGCGCATTTGTGTTTATACGTCTTTTTTTTTCTTTTTTTCTCCAGCGCCATAGAAAAAAGTATTTTTTAAGGCACGGATGCACAAGGCCAGAACAATAAGCATGAGCGAGGAGAGGCCGGGAGATGCTGAATTCATTTCCATGGTACCTATCACCGCTGCAGAGGAGCTAGCAGATGACGCTGATGCAAAGGGATGTATGTGCTTAGAAGGTTAAGAAAAAAACACAGTAAGGTATTTTTTGTTATTGTGCTATTTGTCTCACTATATAACCAATTTAAGCATCATGTCTGCATGTTTACATTTAATTTAAAGATTTGTAATATTTTTCCTGTCATGATCACACCTATATGATCACCCGCTACAGTTCTTTCTATATGTATAAAACAAGCTATTAATTACATGAAATACATGTATCACAGCACTGTTAGTAGCTTGATCATTTCTATTATTTAAAAACAAAAATGCAGATGTAAGAGGAAGTGAGGGTGCTTTCACCTATTGTGCCCGACATTGGCTTTCCATTTACATTTTCCATTTCATCACTGAATAAAAATTTGTTAAATAATAGCTCTAATATGACAGAGTTACACAATGGCTTCATAGAGTCCGCCGCATTTACATAGTCACATAATAGACTCATGACAAAGTGACAAAATAGCTGTGATCTTATGGGCTACTGTGTAGTAGAACAATACCATGTTCTCAAAAAACAAAGAAAACCGCCTGCCCATTATAAATAGAATCAGAGAAAGCCTAGCAACATACCCACTGTGCATCTGGTGTCTGCGAGAGCGAATAAATATTCAGAGTGCATGATGGTGGAAGCTGCACAGGTGCATATATTACCTGTATCAAAGCAGCCAGGAGACTAGAGGGATGGTAAAGGTAAAGACATAAAAGCAATACTACTTAACCCGCAAGCTTTTGTGTTGGTGCATTTGGAGCTAAAATTCTGTGGTGTCTCCATTTTGGATAATAGCGCTATCTTGTCAGAATCTGCAAAACAGTGGCTTTGTAGTTCAATAAATGGACCTGTATGTGTGTGTGTGTGTGTGTGTGTGTGTGTGAGTGTAAGTGAGAGACAGAAGCAGTGTGTGGGTTGTTTTGTGTGATCAGGTCTAAGGCATTATGCATAATGCAGATCTTCCATCTTGTAGTCAGCAGACAGTGACACCATTTAATGTTCAACTGACCAACCCCCAAGAGAGAGAACACCATTTAGTCTAACCATTAGTTTTGTTTTTTTTAACTACATTGCTCACATGCAAACAGGAAAGGCAGTAGCAAAACACGTTAATACTAAAAGCAATGCCCCACTTCTTTGCATTTCTCTTATCTAACAAACGCAGGTCTATAAATTAACCGACGTTCCTGTCAAGCGAGCGTCAGCGCCGCACGTGTAAATATTCAGTCTCACATGTACAAAATATCGCTTTCAATATATGTCTGTTTGATTGGCCTTAGAACTTGGGCTGAATCAGATTCAGAAATGTGCTGCAAAAAAAGAAAAAAAAAAAGTGATTGAATTTACACCTCCCACAGAGTCAAGTTTGGTCTGCCATAATTCCTCAGAGCACACACACGCACACACACAAATGCACAAAAGTGAGATAGATAGAGAGAGAGAGAGAGATTCACACATCCTTCTGGCAGCCGCAAGAGTGTTTCCATCCCTGCCCTCCTGAGCATGCCACAAACAAACAGTTCATAGCAATGTAAATGGTGTGGAAAGTACTGCATAGGGACATGATGACCAGAGCCATTCTCTTGCAAAGGCTCGCGCAAAGGAAATGAGAAACACCACCACTTCACTCAAGTCCCCCATTATCTTTTATCTCACCAGTGAGAGTTGCTTTCATTTTTTCAGTTTATATCCACAACAGCTAAATATATCAGGCCCCTATCGGGTCAGCCAGGTTGCCACGGATTGACAATCATCTATGATTATACTCCTGGCATGTGCGGATCGTTTCAGATTTGCGAAATAAAACGCAACATTTCTATTTTCAGTTGCAAGGCAAAGCTCCTCTCAAGAAACAGAGTAACCGCGCAGCAAAACCGATAATAGCTGAGAAAATCTTTCCAAGCAAAAGGTGGAAACACTGTCATGTTGCACCAGAAATACCTGTCATTTCTGCAGTGCAAGTGTCTATCATGCTTTCTTGTCGCCGTCGTGTTATTCGAGACATTCGCGCGGCGAATCGGTGTTCAAATAATGACGTGATCAAACGAGACACAGACGGAGGTACACTTTGCCATGCATATGAGCTCGTTTGATGGCAAAATCAGACACAAGATGTTTGAACGTTCTACCTTCAGCCAATGGACTCTTTTATCCTTTTTAAACTACCGTCTACCATTCCACTCTGGTGCCTCCATGTCATCTTTGCAACACACCTCAGGCTGTCTGCAATGTAAAGCGGTGCCTGCATCTAATAACGCTGTTGATTTACATCTTCCGTGTTAACTATCTGTCTGCGTTGGCTGTGCCCAGAGGCTGGTGGACCTCCACTTAGAGCTGCATGCTCTCGGTGCATAAAGTCTAAACAATGTGTCCTACAAGAGTTAGTTAGGCATCTTCATGATGTCAGGAAGAGGGTGCATCCACTCACCCTGCTCAAAAGGCTGCCCATTAACTGCTGTTGCTTTCATCTTGAGGGCCTCCCGAGCAGACGTGTCGCAGTGTGAGCCTTTATTAGTATCCTGGTCACTGTCAGCCTGGTCACTATCACCATGGCCACTGTCTCGGAGGCTCGCTCGTTCTGCATCCTTAAATGTTGAGCTGCAGCAGAATGGAAGGATGGAGGAAAAAAAAAAAAGGAAACATAAGTTGCCATTACCTCTGCGTGAGCGCTCCTATGTGATAGCCGTAGTCAGCTACTGGCTTGATACAAAGATGAAGAAGCTAAATGCACTGGTCAGGAAGCTTTTGGAGAGAGCTCTTACCTTTGAACAAATGGCTGCCTGCTGCCAGCATAATTGGGCTCTGAGGGGAAATTTTCCGTCTAGAAATGAAAGGAAAATAATGTTTTGCATTGGTTAAAATTTTCATGTAATTTTCAACAACAGTAAAAATTAACCTGACATTTAGACGGGAAAAGAAATATACGGTTTTCAGATTCTTCTATCTTCACCACAACACCTGAAAAGGTGTCAATAAAAGCCATACAGCACCTGCCAGTGATGACGGCATTATAAGTCTCCATTGTGACCATATGTGCCGCCTTGGCAAGGCGAAGGAGAAAAGCATTAGCCACTGTCATCAGCATCCTTTTTTTCCCCCTATCTTGAGAATAATGTGTTTGTGTTGATCACACCCACATACCCTAGTGGCTGGTGACAGTGCCAGGCCTTGTCATCTGTGTTATCATCTCCAAATGAGACTGTCTGTGTGAGACTGTCCTAGATATTTACATCGTTTACAACAGATAATTCTGCTGTGCTAAACAGCACTACAAGCCCATGCTGTCAAATTAGCATGTTAGCTGGCTCTCGTGCCTACAGCCCTGCCATCTCCACAAGGCGAGGCTGGACCCTATTAATGGCCTTATCGTGCCAACTTTGGGATGCGGATGGGCGGATCTGGCCCATATTTGTGGGGAGCGAGAAATGCGATTGTAAGGTTATGCTGTGTGCATCTCGCTGTCTGGTGCACGTTGGTTCAGTAATGTGATCGGACAAGCTGCTCAAACACCTGTCCAATCCCACATTTCAGGCAGGGTTTTGTTTTCACTCTATAGCAGTGGATCTGGCAGGGTCACAGCAGCCTTGTTCAAGACTCACACTGTTTGCATGTCTAACTGAGAGGGCTTTCTGATTATGCGGGCCACCTGTACCATTTTGCAAGAGAGAGGACTCGGAGCAATTTCTAAAAAATTCAGATTCCTCAAATGCAGAAAGAAGACAGTGAAAGTGTCTTTAGTGAAAAGCCATTAACAACACATGAATACTTTCCTGCACTAAGTTTTTCATATCACGCAGAGAATATTTCATAGTGTCATAACAGGGAAAGAAAAAGGTGATAATAATGATGTCTGCTCGCGGTGACAGAGTTTCTCTTTTTCAGTCGATTACTTTTCTTTTGTCAGATTTGTATGGCGAAGCAGCGGGTGCAGATAAGCGAGAATAAAGGGCAGATAAAGAATACGGTGCAGCATCCCCCTTACCTGTATCACTGACATCCTATTCGCTGGAGTGTCTGTGCTAAGCCCGGCAAAGCTGGAGTGGCAACCCGCCCTGGGGACTGTCAGGCTGTTTGGGGTGGTTTTCAGGTACATGACCTCTGACCTGGGCAGCGTGAGCGGCAGAGGGCTCTGGTAGTCAAAACATATTGGCGAAGTGATGAGAGAGGGACTGCTCACCACGTTCATCCGGCTCGCGGAATCTCTCTCCTCCATCTCACTCTGCACCAGCATGATGTCACTCTTGTTGATCCTTTTCTTTTTGCCTTTCCCCACTGGAGGATTGGAGTACTCAGCCATGCGGCAGTTATAATTCCCAGTCTCCTTATCTTGATGTTTGGACTTGACAGCGATGGCGGTCATGACTGCTAAGAGCATGACAGAGATAATGCAGAGGGTAACTATGAGGGGCAGGGATACATCCCAGTGCTGCTGTTCCCCGCTCGCGCCGGAACCCCCTCCCGCTGCCGTCTCCGTGTTCGCCTTAATGATCAGCTTAGCCACGGCAGATAAGGGGGGCTTGCCATGGTCAGTTACCTTCACCACCAGCTCAACCACTGGGGCGACCTCTTCCCAGAGAGCATGAGCGGTTCTGACCTCCCCTCCCACCGGGTCCATCTCAAACAGGTGGTCGTCATTCCCCTCTGTGATCTCGTAGGTCAAATGGCCACTCTCTCCGTGGTCGTGGTCCACCGCTTTCACCGTAGCCACGATGTATCCAATGCCTACGTTTCTAGGCACTGGGATTTCAGCCGTATCATTCTGCAGAAGGGGTAAAATGATAACTGGGAGATTGTCGTTGACGTCGAGGATGTTGACCCTGACTATGGAGGTGCTCTCCATGTGAGGGGACCCGCCGTCTTTAGCTTGAACTTTGAACTCAAAGGATTTCGTCTGCTCGTAATTGAAAGAGCGCGAGGCATATATGGCTCCATTGGTGGGATTAACAGACACGTAGGTGTACACTGATACATCTCCTATGTGCGACGGCAGAATGGAGTACGACACTGTTCCGTTTCGACCCACATCTGGGTCGTGGGCCAGAACGGAGCCCAGATACTCCCCCGGGATGTTGTTCTCAGGCACCTGTAGCACGTACACTGTCTTTGTAAAGCGTGGTGCGTTGTCGTTCTCATCCAGTATTTTCACAGTGAATGATTTAGTGTAGTTCAACGAGGGGATGCCATTGTCTCTCGCCACTATTGTCACATTGTACTCGTCTTTCATTTCCCTGTCCAGGGGTCTGTCTGTGAGAAGCGTGTAAAAGTTATCATTGTTTTCCTGCAGTCTGAAGGGCACGTTGCCAAGCACCCTGCACTGGAGTTGACCGTTGCGGCCAGAGTCTTTATCTGTCACTCTCACCAGCGCTATGACTGATTCTGGAGGTGCGGCCTCACTGATGGCTCCCTGCCGCACAGAGACAAAACTTATGATTGGCGAGTTGTCGTTTTTGTCAAGCACTTTGACGGTAATTTTACAGTGGCCTGGTATCGGGTTGGGCCCCAGATCCTTCGCCTGCACATCAAACTCTATGATTGGATTCTCTTCATAGTCAATTTCTCCCTGGACCTTGATGACGCCAGTATTGGGGTCAATGGAGAACAAATCTTGGATTCTTTCAGATGCATATCCAGTGAAGGAATAAACCACCTGCCCGTTGCTCCCCTCATCTTGGTCAGTGGCGTTCAAATCTATGAGCACTTTTCCAGGAGGCGAATTCTCCGGAATCTCAATCACATAAGAGGATTTTTCAAAAACTGGGCTATTGTCATTCGAATCAGTCACTCTGACGTTGATTTGCATGGAGCCTGATCTCGGATACTCCCCGCCGTCTATTGCAGTGAGGAGGAGGGTGTGATGACTCTGATCCTCCCTATCCAGAGGTCTCTGAACCACAAGCTCTGGATATATAGTCCCATCGCCCCTCACTTTTAAATCCAAAGAAAACGTATTGTAATCATCTCTGGTGACCTGGTAGGTCTTTATCCCATTCTCCCCAGAATCGGAGTCATGTGCAATAGTCAGGGGGAAGCGTGTCCCAGCGGCCGCGTTCTCTGAAATATCAATATTAACATGATCCGAGGGGAAACTGGGCGAGTTGTCATTTATGTCCTGTATGTCAATCTTGATCATGCATATCTCCTTGTCATTGGCAAACACCTCCATGGAGAGCTGGCACTTTGGGTTGCGCCTGCACAACGTCTCCCTGTCAATCCTTTGTTTGGTGAAGATTAGTCCACTCTCTGGGTCAACGTCCACCAGATGTGGAGCAGAATTCTCCAGCACTCTGAAGTTGGATTTCTTCCCCCTCTCCATGGTCCCATACCCGGCATCTTTTGCTATATTCCCTATAACAGTGCCGGGTCCTTGCTCCTCCGGGACGGAATAATTGAGATTTTTCAATGTCAGGGCTTTAACCCACAGCAGGAAGAAAATGGGTACAGAGAGACGCATCCCTTCAACTGGATATGCAGTAGTGGCAGACAGGAAAAAAAAAAAAAATTGACTTTCAACCTGTTGATTACAGCAAAAACCTAGAGGACTAAAACCACCCCCTATCTATAACCAGGCTGACTCCGATCCCCAACACTAATTAGGATGTTGAATCAAATGTGTGAATCCTTATTGAATCTGGATTCTAACCTCTTTCACATGCCATTCTCCTATGATGAACTCTTTCTGTAAACAAAGATGACCGCTCGACGACACCTAATGCATGAATAAAAGATCAAATTCAACATAGTGTTGGAGAAAATGCTTTGTTTTTTCCCTTCACAGAGAAGGAAGGGGGGGTGCTTAATGAATAATCGATGAATATAAAGTATTAATATTCCCTACTGCATCCAAGGTTAAAGCGTTTGAATCTCTTATGGTTGAAGGTTATAGACCGGTATAAGCTTTACAAAAGCGCATTGCCCTCATGCGACATCTCCACCTAGGCTCCTACAACACAGCACTAACACTGACATGCCCGCGTTCAAAATGCAGCATTGTCCGATTGTTAACCAATTCACAATGCATTTACTTTTCTCCTCCTGTGTGCGGCACACTGTTGCATATATGGGGGTTTCTGCTCTGCTCGCGTTGCATGTATATACACACAGCCTGAAACCATGAGCCTACACACACAAAAGTAGAAGAAAAAGCTGGGAATATGGAGCTGTTTTAATCCGGATCCAACCTTTTGTGTTCCCCCCAGTCATTCATTCAAGAGCATCTATGGATGGATGGCAACGGCTGCGACTTTTTGCCCGATGATTGTCCTATAATGAGTCCAGTAATCCCGTAATAATCCAGTCCAATTGGACCCAGTGCTCTTGCATGCTTCATTCGGACAATGCTCATCCGCACTGTGTGAAGGAAGGAAAAAAAAAAAAAACTGGAGGTGCTGGAAGATTTCAGATAATCAAAATTAATCGCTTTTTTTTTTTTTTTTCTCCTCTTCTCCTGTGCGCTCTCAGTTCTTCCTCTTCTCTCCGCGTCAACTGTTGAAACCTGCTGCTCCCTGCTTCCTCGCAATGAGATCTGACCGGAATCCACTCGACGCCTTTATTATGCCACACTCCGGTGTATTTCTGGGTGCATTTAACATAGTTTCTGATCGTCTTCCAGCAAAAAATGAGTGAACTGTGACAGATCTTTTTTGTGCCTTGAGGGTTTTTGTTTTTTTTTCTCTTTCTCCAATAGGTCTGGGCTAAGATCGCATGAAGAAGGGCTGTTCTAGTGCTACGTGATTCATTTACTGATGTGTGCGCGCACAGCAGCAGCAGCAGCAGCATCAGAGAGGAGAAAACGTGCTGCTGGTGGTGTTGGTGGTGGATGTTGCTCCTAATGCATGTGGATGTGAACTAGGGATTAAAGGATAGATAGGTGTTGTAGTAGTAGTAGTAGTAGCAAGTGAGGACTTGACAAGTGGTCATTGTGAGGAGAAGTGGATGAGATGGGCAACAAGGTGTGGGAGAAATGGAACATGAAATATGACAAAACTGTTTTTTTTCTGTTTTCTTTGGATATTCAGAAGTAAAGATAAATAATTGATAACACGTCTCCTTGTGTTGTACATTTGGAAAATCCAGATATAAAATAAAGGACAGACTGTGTGTGTTTTCAGGATAATCTCTATAAAGGACATAAAATAATTACTTATGCCCTCAACAAAATAAAACAAGGCTTATTTCACAGTGTAGTAGTAGTAGCAATAGTGAGGACTTGACAAGTGGTCATTGTGAGGAGGAGAAGTGGATCAGATCAGGCAACAAGGTGTGGGAGAAATGGAACATGAAATATGACAAAACTGTTTTTTTTCTGTGTTTTCTTTAGATATTCAGAAGTAAAGATCAATAATTGATAACACATCTCCTTGTGTTGTACATTGAGAAAATCCAGATATAAAATAAAAGGACAGACTGTTGGTGTTTTCAGGATAATCTCTATAAAAGGATTAAGAGAATTACTTATGCTTCTCAAAAAAACAAGGCTTATTTCACAGTGTAGTAGTAGTAGTAGTAGCAATTGTGAGGACTTGACAAGTGGTCATTGTGAGGAGGAGAAGTGGATCAGATGGGCAACAAGGTGTGGGAGAAATGGAACATGAAATATGACAAAACTGTTTTTTTTCTGTGTTTTCTTTGGATATTCAGAAGTAAAGATCAATAATTGATCACACGTCTCCTTGTGTTGTACATTGAGAAAATCCAGATATAAAATAAAAGGACAGACTGTTGGTGTTTTCAGGATAATCTCTGTAAAGGACATAAGATAATTACTTATGCTTCTGTTCTGAAAAAATAAAAAAACAAGGCTTATTTCACAGCTCAAATATCACAGCTGTTGGTATAACCTGCCTTTCTGCAAGCTATCACACTTGCCTTTCAATGGCCTATCCACATCAATCTCATATCTCATATTGGAAAGATGGACTGACATTTTAGTTCACTCAACATTTTCAACAATGTGCCATTTGCATTTTTATTTCCAGTTGACCAGATCTCGGCGACACACACACACACGCACACACCTGTGGGCTCCCTTTGGGGGATGCAGGTATACACACACTGCACGAGAGTGATTCTGAGAGGAAGCTGTGTCAACATTAGGGGGCGAGCTCAGTGTGGCCCGGTTCCTCATTTAATTCCATGTTGCTCAGGATCTAAATCAACCTTGAGTTGTCCCTGAGTTCATTTCCATTGTCTGAAACAGTGCTGCTTTCCTCCTCTGGGGAGCATCAACTTTGCCTGGCCGGGGTGCAGCCTGCATAAATTGGCCATTTCTGCAGGTAAGAGATAAGGACAACAAAGGGAAACTAATTATCATTCACTCTATGTTAAAACCTCAGGAAAAGGACTACTATTGACAATTGTGTCTGCATTGTCACAGTCATACCGTTTAATATGATCTGAACTCTGAATGAGAGGGCTGGTTCATGTCCATAATAAACAGGCCACATCTTAATGTGTGGCTTGTTTTGTGCAAGAAGCAGACGACTTTGTCATGGATAACCATACTCTAATGAGACCACAGCACCTGCCCTGGAATGAACCGCCATCTCTGCTGCTTTGTTGGCAGTAAAAACAGACACGGATGCATCAGTTGTTTCATGACAAATTGATTTTTACTTGAAAGCACATTATTATGTTGGTGTAAAATCCTACCTGTTGTAATTCCACAGAGGTGGGAGCGACAAAAACAGTAAACGCTCATTTAAGCATACGTGCAATATCTTGGCATCGCTTTCATGCGATTCACTTACCGCTCCGCACAAGCATGATTAGAGGTGAGATTAAGTTGTTTATACCATTCTGGGGGTTTTTTTTGCGCCCGTGCTGGTTGCAGCACATCTCAAGCTGAATACTGATGGTGCTGAGCGGGAATGGTGATCAACACAAGACACTGAATTGTTGCCGCAGAGTAAACATATCTGTTTGGAACAAAAGGGAACACTTTGCAATACTGTACACAAAAATGTGAGTATAGTTACTGAGGAATAAAATGAGTAACTAACTGCTAGTGAACCATTAGTTGATGAGTAAATCCCAATCAAATTTTATAGAGGAGCTAATTAGTTAATTGAGAAATGAGTGAGGAATAAGGAACGACTTGATAATTGATGAATCGTTAATGAGTACTTCTCTTCTCTAATTCCTAGAGGGGGACTACATAGTAGATAATGATGAGTTACTAGAGAACAAACTGGGACATCCCATATTAATAAATCATTAATGAACAGTTCTTGAAAAGATGTGTCTTGATCATACTGACCACTTTCATGAGTCGTTCCTGACTGACTCTGAATCAGCTGCTGAGCGCCACAAAACTAGTAACGACTCATTAATTACCGCTTACTTAAACATTAGTTACTGTTTTTGTGTGTCCCTGCATTCTCGCGTCGGTCTTACCTATTACTTCATCATTATCTTATAATTACTTACCTTTTTTTAAAAAATATATTATGAGAGAAGAATTTATTAGGGCTGTCAAATGATTAAAATATTAAATCACAATTAATCGCATGATTGTACATAGTTAATCGCAAATTAATCACATTTGTATCTGTTAAAAAATGTACCTTAAAAAGAGATTTGTCAAGTATGTAATACTCTAATTTAGAGTAAAAAGAATAAGCTTAAATCATAACACGGCAAACTCAAGCCCAACAGGCAACGACAGCTGTCAGTGTGTCAGTGTGCTGACTTGACTATGATTTTCCCAAAATTGTATGTGATTATCATGAAGTGGGCATGTCTGTAAAGAGGAGACTCGTGGGTACCCATTTTCAATCGCATATCTTGAGGTCAGAGGTCAAATGACCCCTTTGAAAATGGCTATGACAGTTTTTCCTCGCCTAAATTTAGTGCAAGTTTGGAGCGTTATTTAGCCTCCTTTGTGACAAGCCAGTATGAAATGGTTGGTACCAATTGATTCCTTAGGTTTTCTCATATCATATCATACCAGTAGCTTTAAAAATGAGCCCGGTACAATCTAAAAAATCTTAAGTTGCGTTGATGCGTTAAAGAAATCAGTGGCGTTAAAACAATTTTGCATTAACGTGTTATTATTGCATTAACGTTGACAGCCCTATATGATTCATCAATTATCAATTTGTTCCTTATTTGTTCCTCATTTGTTTTTCAATTAACTAATCATTAACTAATCATTAACTACTCTATAAAATGTTATTGAGAGTAACTCATTAACTAATGGTTCACCAGCAGTTAGTTCCTCATTTGTTCCCTGGTAACTATTCACATTTTTGTGTCAGTGTTAACAACAAATTTCTCCATGAGACATTGTGGAAACATGTTGATTTCACACCTGAAAGAGCATGCACAGCAATGTTTCTTTTAGCAGATAAACACGATTTTAAGAACATTATCTTAATCAGTCACAGAGAAAAGATAAAATGTTAAACAGCAACAGCTAAGATTGTCAAAGTAAACAGTAAAAGTCTGTTAATAGAATACTAATCCTACCACTGTACTACTATGATGAATAACCAATTCTATCCAGTTTCTTATAGCCCACTATCATGTGTCTTCTACCCTGTAGTAATGATCCGGATCCCTGCATAATCCATGTGTCACGACTCCTCAGCAGAGTACCCAATTTAAAGGGTCAGTTGACCATGCAGAACGGTTTAGTTCTATTTGTCAAGATGTTGAGAAGCTCACCTCTGAAATATCTGCAGCCAGCCTAGTACAATGGAGGTAAAGGGAATTTCAATTAGAGAATTGAAGAGGAATATATTTAAAAAATCCATTCGCAGCATTTTTTGTTAAACAGTTTCCAGGTTACCCTTGATAACCCACAGAACATATACTGTCCACACTTCTATTTCCTCAGTAGAAAGTAGTTGAGATGAAATCTGTCCACAGAGGTCTTTGACTCCATCCAGAATGACCTTGTTCCTAGAGAGCAGTTTCGCTGTTGCATGTAATTTTCAACGCTTTGACCACCCATAACAAAATTCAATTATCTTCCATTCTGTCAGGGTGGTTGGGCGGCAGAATGGGACATCTTGAAACTGCAGCAGATAAAACAGACACTCAATGCACGGCTCAATATCGCCAGGGGCAAGTGGGAAAATGTTTATTTTGTGAGCTGACCCAAGTTCTTTTATCTGGGGTTTTGTATCCAGTAATATCATATTTTTATCAGCATTTGTCAAGTTCATGTGGTTCAAAGGGTGTTTTTCTTAGATTAAAGGTTGAGTGTGGTGATATTCTTTATTTTTATTATCGGCAAACAATCCAACAAGAGCAAAACCATTAGTGAATATATCCAACTTACAAGTATGGCCTTTATCGTTAAAGGCCTTATTCTTCTGAGCCAAAACTAAAAAGTTGTTGATGCACTGTCAACTCTGTCTCCTAGAAATATTAAAGCTGCAGTTGGCAGAAATGGAGCAAATATGATTGAAAGAAATGTTTTTATAAAACGGTCACTATATCCTGACAGTAATGCATGAAACAGGTAATCTGAACGAAATCATGTGACTTCTGTGCTCCTAATGGCATCTGCAAGATTTCACAGACCGGAGGAAAACAACCAATCAGAGCCGACCTGGAGCCTTGTTGTCTCTGAGCAGCTGTCAATCACTCGCGAACTCCGACCAAACGGTCAAACTAGGCAACGCTAATCAAATATGAATCAATATTCTGTTACTGTAATGCCTATTTCTTGCCTCAAATGTTGCCAGAATCATCTTGTAGTGTACTGTTTAGCTGTAAAATGAGAAAATCTGTGACCAGGCAGCCATGTCTGAGATCAGTTGAGGAAATACCAAGTGGAGCAAACCAGCCGGAGCAAACTAATTGCAGTAACAGCATATTAATTAATATTTGATCAGCGCTGCCTAGTTGTGTTGCAGACTGTGTGATCAGAGTTTGCGAGTGATTGACAGCTTGTTTGATGGTAAAGGATAAAGATGTGTTTTCGTCCTTGTTTTTCTTTACACAGTATGACCAGACCTTGGCCTTCCACTCAGGGCCATTATTCCTGCATCACTGTGGGTTGACTCTTGTCATGCGGGCCTTCGACAGAGAGGCAGAGAGGCTCGCCTGACTGTGGATGCAACAAAAGGAGCCCGTTACACATCTCGCAAGCCTTGTTATCATGATACATGTCGAATAAATTATTTTTGTTACAGGCCAGCTGTGGATTTGCATGTAAATGCAAATCCTCAAGGGTCAATGTGCCAGCTCTCCCAACATTTCAATTCAGAATCAAAACTCAGGAGTGGAGCCGTGCTCTCCAGAGCGTATGGGGTCAGGAGTTGATGCTTTTTGCATTCGATTTTTAGAGAAACTCTCTGGGGCTCCAATAGCTAAGTCAACCTTCTGCCAAATTCTCAAAACTGAAAGTCCGACTTGAAAGCATTTTTGGATTCCTATAGCCTCCAGTGGAGTTGCGGTTGGTGGTCGGTAAGATGGGTTTAATAAATTCTGAACCTAATCTGCATTTTTTTGGGGGGGGGAGGGGTGAGAGGAGCTAAGACTGTGACTGTCTGTTGAGCCTTTTAAAGGGTTTATACAAATATGTGACGAAAAACTCTCAAATTACCTGCTCATCAATCAGTCTGGAAAACAAGCGTGTATTACTGCTCTGATCCAAACACAAAACACATTGAAACTTGCACTCTCTGGAAACAGAATTCACATTCAATTTACATCAAACATGTGAAACTGGAATTATGAATATAATTATGAGAAACAAACATCATAACCTGACAATCATTTGAGTTTCTGCTCTGACAATCAAAGACTCTGATGATACAGTGATGTTCAGGGTGTTAGGGTTACAACAAGGCAGGTTCTTAATTACTTTAAAACCAGCCAAAATGTCAGCAGGTCAAACATGTAAAACAATCCTTGGTAGGCTGCAAAGTAAGCTTCACTTTGTCATGGTTGCTGGCTTTGTGTATTGTTCACAACACAAATTACCAAGTCAAACTAGTTAACACAACAAAATACAATCAATTACAGTCAATAATTGCCTCTTGGTAAGTTGTAAATGAGAGATGGTCACAGTATTGTAACAGAACACGCATGCATTGTACATATTTCAGCCAATCCATACTATTTACCATTTAATCAAGCAGGGTTTATTAAAGAATCTGGATTTGTATTACAAATTAGTGCCGTAATTGTAAATAGCCTGAGCTGGAAAGACTACAGTATTGCAGTCGTCAGGACGAATCACCCTTCCAGAAATACATTGATTATTCATCTCAGTAATGACCTCATGTCCTAACTTATTAGACTTTAGTACTCAGTACAACCTGCCGCACAGCTTCAGAAGCTCCACTAACAATTTGATGCTCACATTTCAAAACAAGCTTAAAACACGAGTCCTTGTCTTTGAGGATCATAGGAATATCATATAATATTTTTAAGTCTGAAATGGAGAGTCAGGCTTTCAACAACGCTAGGCAGCTCAGATGAAGGCATTTTTTTTCTGTCTGACAAGCGTATTGTAATGTCAGAGCATCAAGTCTTTGAGTCACAAGGCGTCAGCACTTACCACAAACCACTCAACACCTTAAGATCTGTGCTGGTTCGCCCTAAAGATAGGAACCCCCCTGGAGTGAGGAACTGGACTGGTGTATGACACCAAATGGGACATCTGTGGGGAACACTACTTTGATGAAATGGCTGAGGAATCTGGACAAGAGACTGAATGAACACTGGGAACCGACAACATCAGCTGTCTTTGAACACTAGACCAAAAGTAGTCAAAGTATAGACTGGGAAGGGGTCAAAGGTCATCGACCAGGAGTCAGTGGACGGCCAGAGAAAGATCTGACACCTGATATTTCATACTTTGGTCTAGGGCTGTCAAAGTTAACGAGGCAATAATAATTTGTTTTAATGCCACTAATTTCTTTAACAACTAACGCAATTTGCGATTTTTAGGTTGTAGCGGACTCAGTTTTAAAGCTAGAGTGAAGATACTGGTATCATATGAAACTGGTATCATAAGAAAGTCCAAGGAATCCATTAGTACCGAGCATGTCGTACTAGTTTGTCACTAAGGAGGATAAATAGCGCTCCAAACTTGTGCTAAATTTTGGCAAGGAAAAACTGGCATGTCCATTTTCAAATTGGTCCCTTGACCTCTGACCTCAAGATATGTGAATGCAAATGGGTTCTATGGGTACCCACAAGTCTCCCCTTTACAGACATGCCCTCTTTATGATAATCACATGCAGTTTGGGGCAAGTCATAGTCAAGTCAGCACACTGACACACTGACAGCTGTTGTTGCCTGTTGGGATTGAGTTTGCCATGTTATGATTTGAGCATATTTTCCATGCTAAATGCAGTACCTGTGAGGGTTTCTGATCAACATTTGTTATTGTTTTGTGTTGTTAACTGATTTCCAATAATAAATAAATACATACATTTGCATAAAGCAGCATATTTGCCCGATCCCACATTGATAGTATTAAATACTTGACAAATCTCCCTTTGAGGTACATTTTGAACAGAAAAAAATGGCGATTAACTATGAACAATCATGCGATGAATCGCAATTAAATATTTTAAACGATTGACAGCCCTACTTTGATCACTGATGATAACAACTGAGCTAAATCCCAAGCTCTGGAAAATACAAGTAAGTGGACGTAGATTTTCATTTATTTAGTCAAACTATTGAAAAACAATGTGAAGGTAAAGCTAATAATAAATATGCATGTACACTTTGAAGAATGCAACACGTTATGGATCTCTTTTAGCCTTGGCCCAACATGCACATTTTGTGAGTCATCGTGCTTTTTCATTGTGTAAGATTTAAAGGAATAGTTTGACGTTCTGGCAAATACGTTTATTCACTTTCATTGCAGGAGCTAGAAGAAAAGATTGGAACAACTCTCGTGTCTGAGCTTTAATTATGGAGCTGGAACTGTGAAGTGATTAGCTTAGCATAAAGACTGGAAACAGTCCAAAGTCCAAAGATCTAAAATATTACCAGTGCCACTAACTAATAGCCTACAGTGTATTAAGTTTGTACACAAACAGTTGTGTAAAAATGACAACTTGTGGTTTTAGACAGTGGGTAACCCCATTGGGTGACTCCTCCAGTTGCAAAAAGAAGTCAGATTGTATAGAAGTCTATGAGAAAATGATCCTACTTCTCACTTGATTTATTTCCTCAGTAAACATTGTAAACATGAGTTTATGGTCTCAATCGCTAGTTTCAAGTCTTCTTCAATACAGCATGATGTTCATTTAGTAAATTATGGTCCCATTTAGAGTCAAATAGACCATAGAGCAGGGGATGATTTAGGGCGTGGCTACCTTGTGATTGACAGGTCGCTACCACGGCGTTGTCCGGTCTTGGAGTTGTCCGTGTTTTCGTCTTAGAATCTCTCGTGTCACTTCTCACCAAGATGGCGACAGCCTAAAACCAAACTGGTTACAGCCAAAAACCAAGATGGCGACGACCAATTAGCCGAGCTCAAGGCTTCAAAACGGCAGTCCACAAACCAATGGGTGACATCACGCTGACTATGTCCACTTATACAGTCTTTGTTTTTCTTGGGGGTGGGGGGGGCGGTGATAGCTATGAAAGGCGGAGAGAGAGTGGATGACATGCAGCAAAGGGCCGTGGGTCGTATTTGAAATGTATATTTATTCTTTCACCCAGCACTTCTGTGCAACGTCTTCAGTGGTTGCCTGGTAACCTCAACGTAATGGCAAGACTCCAGGTAGCCAAGAAAGAGTTACAGCATGTAATTATCCATAAAACCACAAATTGTCATTTTTACCTTTCCTTTTGCATATGGAGTAAAAAAACAAGATGTTAATTAGAAAGCTTTAGAGGTGCTGATAGATGAGGGCCTATTCTGCAGCTTTAGAAAGCTAGCTGTCCCGCCCCCCTGCTTCAAGTCTTTATGCTAAGCTAAGATAATTTCCTCCTGGCTGCAGCTCCAGATCCTATTGGATAAGTCACGCCTACTGTATCCAATAGGCTCTTTTCACAGCAGCTATTTTCAACATGTCATAGCAGGGTATACACAGGTTTAAGTAAAACATTAATTATGGTCCTGTTTATTTTAGTGTGTCACAGCCATTCCAGTGAGCCATCATGCACAAACAGTGCATTCTGGGTGTTGTAGGTTTTCTACCTTTTGAACGATAGAGAACACCACAGCCTTTTTCCTCAGTTTTCTCTGGTATGTAGCACCAATTTCAAAACTATTTGTGCCTTTCTACGGCACAGACAGCCTAGTTTTATGAAAAGATAATCTCTCCAGCAGTGAAATACTTCTTTAAAGTGCAGATACGAGTGGTATCGATATCCTCATCTACCTCTCAGAAAGAAAGCAAAGGGCATTTTCTACCAAATGTTGAACTATTCCTTTAAGAATCATATATAAAGCCTATCTCTTTACTTACAGTAATGGGACTTTGGGAGTACATAAGTTCAGAGTAAACTTATCAAAGACTTATAAATGTTTAAATCTATTTTTATCCGTTATCTCAAACCCCCGTGCTCTGTATCGAAGAGTGAGTTTGATTTGTGCCACAAAAGATCCATATATTATCAAGATAAATATAAGATGTGTGCCAGTTTATTTTTGGGGGGACCTCCGTCTAAATTTCTCCGAGCTGAATCTAGCGCACAGTCTCAGGAAGGTTGTGCCAGATGCCTTGTCTCACTCTTCTTAGCTCAAGTGTCCCACATACAGTGTGTGAGAGAATTGCTGGTTCCACTGCTCTTAGGACCGGCAGAGAAGCAGCAGGTTAGAAAAAAAAACACCTCCCAGGAGAAATGATTCAAGGTATTGGAGAGCCAAAGAGGCGAGTAAAGTGAATGCAATTTCAAAGGGGAAATAATGGAGGTCACGGTGTTTGATGTTGCTATGCCGGCCACGAAAATGACTTGGTTGATGATGGAATCAATCACACCTCCATGGCACTGAATGTTAATGAAGATATGTTTAGTTGTTTTTTTGCATTTTTAATAACAGTGTTAACATCAAACCTAGCCATCCATTGCTCCAGACAGAGTGAAGTGCAGTTATCTGCAGCAGTGCCGGGTGATATCAGCTGACTGAAGCAATAATATCTGAAATGTGACGGGTGTGTTTTGTTTTTTTTCTTCTTCTTTTTTTTTGGGGAGGTGCTATGCTGTTCTTCTCTTGTGTTTTTGTTTTGATGAGTGAACACAAGGTCAAAATGGAGTTTATCCTCTGATATCACCTGCCAGTCCAGACAAGAGAGATGCTCACTCAAGGTGACATTACTTTGGTGTCTGTACTCAGCGTGCCACTACATCTTTCATTTCCTGTGAGCTAAAAATTTACAACTTATCCTTTGACAGGAGGAGTAAACATCTCTAATATGACCCAGGCTGTGATCTTCCTGGGTAAACAATAGAAAACCTGCCTCATTCTCCGTGATCCCTGACAATCCCACAGAAAACAATAAACAAAGCACTTTTTGTTTCTGAAATACTGAGAAAGAAACCCTTAAAAAGATACCTTTAAAATTTCAGGGTATTAGGGAAGTGTATGATAAATCCATCACGGGATTTGTGATGTTGACAATGACTGGATTTCAGTATTCTGTGTGGGATTACTGGAAGGTGAGAGCCGCGGAACGAGCGGCGCTTACATAATTAGATGGAAAAAGTGATAATAGACAGATACAATAGCAGTGTGATTTAGGAGAGCTCATGACATTTCCTTATTCTTCCTGCAGTGGCTCTTTATCTAAGGCCGGGGAAAGTTATTTAGTATGCAACGGATCAATCACCATCCTCAAAAAGTCATTTAAATTAACTTCTCGGGCAGATATCTATCTGTAAAGTGGCCGACAGAGGCAAGGGACTATCAGAAAATTAAAAAGGATGTAACGTTCTTTTCTGTGTGAAACAGAAATGGAACAAAACTGAGCAAAGCATCGGCTACGCAAACACTCCAAGATGTCCCCTAACAGATTGCTTTTTATTTTTTTTGTCTTTGGATGTTTTTCTTATCAGAAATTCAAACAATGAGGAGCAGACTTTTTTTTCTCACACACACACACTGCTCATCATCCTGGTTCCACTGACAACCGTATTGCATCCTATAGCACGCCACTGACATGGTAGTCATCAAATCCATGGCAGCTAAATTCATTTTTCAGTGAAACACTGTCCAACGTATTAATACTTAATAAGAACTGAGGCCAACTGCACCGAGTCTCTCCTTTCAAATTAGGAGGAGTCCAAAGTGAATGTTTGATTCTCACTAAATAAAAATAAGCCAACGGCCATGCAGTGCATGTCTAATTGCAGATGAAGCATCAAATTAAAATGTCAGGGACTAGTTGGAGAAGCGGTGGCTGCGGTGTTAGCGTATAAATTTATGTTTGAGATCATGCCATTTTCAAGGAAGGTGCAATTTGTGCAGCGGTATAACCGGGGCAACAACACCATGTTATTAGCTTCGACAATTCTCAGTCATGTTAATGTCGGGGAAGGAAGGAAGACAGCATGACACCTAGTGGGATGTGAATAACCCATATATCTCACCACCAATTAGTATTAGGCTGTACTGTAAAGTGACAGGAAACTAATTCATAAATACTGTAGCGACATGAAAGAGGAGGGAAGCCATCCAGAGAAGAAAAATAAACTGTCAGTCTCGTACAGATAGGGAAACATCAACGAAGCCTTTCCAATTACTTCAAGGTTAACTGTGAACCACTAATAACTTCAGGGAACCGGAGAAACAAAACATTGTTAGCTAATTACATAAGCAAGTCATTTAGACTGATTGATGCAACATATTATTCTCGGCTCCCTCTCTCTCTCTCTCCCTAATTTCTCTCTTCCATATAGCAGCATAAAGGCAGCGTTTCCTTTGGCAGCTGTCTCCATGACGGCCCACACTGACACAATGAGACACTCTCCCGGCTCAGCAGTAAACCACAATCAACTGGTGAACAACTGGCGCAGATTTATCATCATCAGCCCCGGACCAAAGCTCTATATGTGTGAGCTGACACACTCTGCAGATAGAGGACTGCAGGCACAGCCATTACTGTTTAAGACAAGAGGTCAAGCAGTCTGTTACTGAGGTGAGGAAGCAGCAGCAAGCAGCAAGCAGCCAGTCCTCCATGTGTGTACATTTATGCAGTGATAAACGGAATTAATATTCCTCTGGTTGTCATCCGGATGAGATGAAGCATTCTGTTTTTCAATCGCTTTATATGGACGCCATATAAAAAAGAGGCTTAAAGGGAGATCATTTATGTTTATTGCTATTTTTTTTTTTTTCTTCTGTCACTGAGGTAACATTCAGAATACTCTGCTCACTCATGCACGCAACGATACTTGTTATTTATAAAGACGCACAATAACAGCTCATCCTGAATACGAGCTCAGTCGGGATTTGAGCTTTTGTTGTACAGTATTGTAAATATGCTCAATAGGGATGTGAATTAGTTATCCCCAGTGTTTCTATGGAACCATGAATATGATTTACAGTGAAGGCGAAAACTTGAATATTAATTTGCTCCCCTTATGCTGTGTGTGGGTTTGGTTCTTCATGGCTCTGTTTAAGATGAAGATAAAAGAGACGAATATGGGATCTGTGGCATTGAAACGGCTCGGAGATGTGCCCCCAGCTGAAAAAAGGAGCACTTGATGGTCTGATTGCCGAAGTGTACTCGTCATTTTGTTTGTTCGCCAGACTTGAATGCATCATATAGAAACCCTCCAAATGATGCAACCCCTGCTGTGAAACATTTAAATACCAGGTAGCTCTTAATGAAATTATGTAAACAGCATCAACACTGCTGCCTGGTGAACTTGTCAAAGCACTATCACACAATGAAAGAACCCATCTTAAATAGCAGCGTGATTATAAAAGTACTGACACAGTACATGATGTTACTGTAGAACTCCATTAGAACTGACATTTTGTATTAGCACAGCAACAGCTCATGAATCACACCTCCGTGCTTTAGCAGAGATAGGTCCTTCTAGTTCTAATGAGCCAATCATAAGAGCAATAAATTAAATATGCTTTGTTAAATCATATTGTTCTTATCGTGTTTTCGCCAGGTTGCTGCATATAAAACTGTGGCCCATATGTGTAAATGATGTTTGGGTGTAATGTGTTGAGGTTGCATAGCATGATGTTTCCCCCTAGTGGTATAAATAGAACAGACAGACATGTTGCTTAGTGCTGCTCTAGGCTACATACAGTATCTACTGATTAATCAGGCAGGAATCTTGTTTTGAATAACAAGCGAGGGTGTATGTAACTTTACATCACCTGTATGAATCACAGTTTGAACAATATTCTGTATACAAACAAGACATAATACATGTTTAGGAGAGATAGTTTCATGCATAACCAGCTTTCCTTTATATCACCCAGAGAAATAAGTCCAAATAATGAATAAGCGTCTGCCTCTCTACTTGTCCAGGGTTGTTTTGAACATTTTAAAATTTAGGAAATACCTAAAATAATAATGTAAAAACAGCAATGATTGATGGGGCAGGCTGGAATGGCTAGAGGACTTCTACACCATATCATCTGACATTTCCTTTGAAATGGCTTCTTTTTTGCTATGATGAATTGATGCTACTTCTCTCTCTTTGTCAGTATCTCCATGTGACTTTCGAGATACAAAAGAAATCTAGCACATCGTATTAAAGCTGTAAATATATCAAATCAATCACATCAAATGACTAGATTTAAAACCCACACAAGCACAGATGTCTAGACAGAATGTCACACAGCACCTCATTGTTCATATTCAATCTTGTGAAGGGCTCGTTGCATGGGTGGATTATTGTCTCAAAACAGCATAAAATGCAAGTCTCCTTCAAAAACAATCCAAGGCACACTCTGTTCCGTTTGTGCAAAATTAAAATGCCTTCATTTCGCATGGCAATATGTATTTGAAATGACCAACGCGTTGCGACCGACAAGGATCTTCATCAGGGTCACTGTCAGCAGTAGCTTGAACACCTATATTGTGTTACACTAATCAGTAGAGTGGGAGGGCGGTTGTCTCATCAATAGACAGGAAGTGATACCTCTCTATCGATTACCCCATTTTTGGCATCAAAACCACTATAGTTAGGTTTAGGACAGAACTGCATGGTTGGGCTTAAAACTACTACGTTTGCACAGTGAAAATGACACTGAATGTTGTGAAAATGAGACGCAAACGAACAGCTGATTGTAACGTGACGCACGGGACACGAACAACGGTCTCCTGGATGAAAGCCTTGTATTTGTTGGACCGATCCACCTCCCCTCCCGCCCGGCCGGTGTGTGTCTCTTCGCTCTTAAAGCTACGTCACCACACTTCCAGCGCAGTTTCTCTGAGCGTTTACTGTCGCAGAGGATGGGTTTACATTATAGTTAATGGAACGCCCGGTGCGTTTCATACCGACGCTAAAGGGTGCCATGTGCGGCGGTATCAAACGCCGACGGCCGTGACAAAGCCTCGGTATTTATCGCCCTGGGAATGACAACGGGCTGGAATAACCCATACTATTTAGTATAAAAGAAAGAGATTTAATATGTCCCAATACATAAATGTAGTATGCCAAAAATACCAGGATGTCCTACTACATCCGGTTGTATTTTGCAGTATGCAAGCCAGCATGCTTTTCTGGCTTTTCTGACCCACAATCACAGCGGAGTGACGTATCTATAAAATAAACAAGAAAGGGAGCATAGACAGATGACAACCAATGACAGCTCACTGACAGAAGCCGCAATGACAGACAGTGCATTCAAGTGTAAGTAGGCTACTAACGTACGTATTACGTATTACGTTACGTACGTGTGTATAACGTTAATTAATACATTCATATAGGCTGCTTTCTGAATCGTATACTTTCTCTTTTTACTTCAAATTTTGCACTACGGAGTGCGACAGATATGAGGAAGAGGGTCAAAGTTCAAGGCGCAATGTTATGACGAAGTAGTATGTCCCAATTATGTGTATACTGCGTGCAACAGTAAGGGAAGCTGCAGTACATAAAGAAAAAGTGATGTAATATGGAATGCAACCTAACTTTATTCTCCTCTCTATCGATGAGTTATCACCTCCCACTCTACTGGTTAGTGTAACACAGTATAGATGTTCATTCACTGCTGACAATGACCCTGATGAAGACCCATGTCGGTCGCAACACATTAGTCATTTTAAATGCATATTGCCATGTGGAATAAAGGCATTTTAATTCAGCACTAACCCTGCAGTGTGTCTTTATCATTTTTGAAGGAGACTTGCATTTTATACTTTTTGAGACCATATTCCACCCATACAATCCAGTCCTTCACAAGATTGAATAAGCACACTACACCTGAATGATCCAAAGAGCACCTGCATGTGATCATCACAAAGAACCAGCAGCGCTTCAACTCCATTGTCTTCACCTCATTGTTGATGTTTTTGAAATAATCTTCATCTATTACAGAAACATAATAGTTTGTGTTTGTCTTAAATTCATTTTAAATGTCATCTTCATGGCTAGAACTGCCTCTAAATTCATAATTGAGAGACATAACATATTCAATCTTGCAATCAAAACTTCCAAGTTTAGCTGCACTTTGCACTTCTAAGAATAGTTAATGTCACACTATGATGTGATATTAACACATTATAGTGTTTTCAAAACAAAACCCTTCAATTCTCCAGATTTCCATTAAAGACATTACAGCCGAAAGAAAATGCTCAATAAAGATAAAATGAGCAATTTAATTGGCCATCCATTTTCTGAGTAGCCTTTATTTCTTAATGACTGAATTTAGAAAGCTTTTTGCAATTTGCCAAACCCTTCCTTTCATAAAATATAGGTCCACTCCAATCTAGTTTTTGCAAATACTACTAATTTAACCAGATATTTTACAGCAGCATATCTTGTGTATCCTGTGACAGCTACTATAAAACAATACATATCACAGTCAAAGTAATACCTTGAATCAATTCAAATCCAGGCGTAAAGACGCAGGAGGAGCAGCGGTGTAATTGAGGGCAGCACCCTGTGACCACAGTCTGATGCTCTGACATGTGTAATACAGTGGGCAAACCCTGGACCCAGACTCCCAGTTGAGCAGCTTTGTAATGCTGTATAGGCACAAGCATATGGCATCATTTGGCTTAGAGAGAAAACAATGTTCTCAAGATTTGAACATGAAAATCCAAGGATTTGAGTGAGCAAGAAAACAGGAAAGCATGTCCTTGATGGGTCAATTTTCGGTAGGTTAAAGGAATAATTCCACCTTTGGGGGAATTAGCCTTATTTGCTTTCTTTCCGAGAGTTAGATGAAAAGATCAATACCACTCTCCTGTCTGTCCTTCAATGAAGTTGGAGCCAGCAGCCGGTTAGCTTAATTTAGCCCAGAGATTGGAAACAGGAGGAAACTACCAGGCTGGTTTCTGTTCAAAGGTACCTCCAGCACCTCTAAAGCTCACTAATTACACGTTGTATCCTGTTTGTTTAATCCAAACAAAAAACCGAAGTGTGAAAACAACAATTCAACGTTTTGCTGGAGGGTAAGGTGCAACACCTCCTGGAGCCTCAGCTGGTTGCCTAGCAACCTCAGAGATAACTCCAGCAGGGTCAGGCTACCTGCAAAGAACGTATTATTGCTAAGAAGTGAAAGTAAATTAATCGTTCCATTGCATCACCAGCACCCAGCAGCAGACCTACGCCTCCGCCATTTTGGACTGTAATCGAGTGGACAACATAAACGTCCGCCTACAAAGTGCATTTCAAAAAGTAAGACAAAATGATTTCTATACTATTGTCATAATTTGAATGTCTCTACCGAAATGGCCTGTGTTGACCAATAAAAATATTATAAATATGCATATTATTATAAATATTTACTTACTTACTTATTTATTCATTAAATTTTTTTGTCCGGCCGCTTCCCAGAGGAGCATTAAGTGAGCGAAGGACATAAATGGAAGTTAGACAAATCCAGCACACAGATTTTGAGAGCAATCTCAATCTTTTTCATGTCAAGGACCTCCAAAATAGATGCCCAATAGACCACAGACCATGGATGTAAAAGAGGATGTGTCCTGTGCTTTTGCCCTGCGTGTTAGTAAATAGCCTAAAACTACATTAAGTTCTGTTTATGTCATGCTACTAGCGCTACTAGCTACTGGCCGATAGTTTGGGAACAGAGCCATTAATACATCCATCACGGTACAGGCTTACAGCATACAGCCCATGGTTTATTATAAGATAATAAAAGTGATGAATTACAGCCGTTAAGAAAGTTTTTGACACAACTGTCATGTTGAGATCAGTTGAGGAAATACCAAGCACCGGGCACCAGCTGGAGCAAACAAGCTGTCAATCACTTGCAAACTGATCACACAGTCTGCAACACAACTAGGCAGCGCTGATCAAATATTAATTAATATGCTATTACTGCAATGAGTGTGCTCCGGCTGGTAGGCGGTGCTTGGTATTTCCTCAACTGATCTCAAACATGGCTGTCTGGTCACAGATTTTCTCGTTTTACAGCTAAACAGTACACTACAAGATGTTTCTGAAAACATCTGAGGTGAGAAATAGGCATTCAAGTAACAGAATATTGATTCATATTTGATCAGCGCTGCCTAGTTTGACCGTTTGATTGGAGTTTGCGAGTGATTGACAGCTGCCTCCGTTGAATGAACAGCCAATAGGAACGCTCTCTCTCTGATGTGACCTGTGATTGGCCAAAGTCTCCCATCGCGGGCTAGATGTTTTAAAGCCTGAAAACAGAGCCATGAGGAGGAGCAGAAGTCTAGTTATCTCTCAGAACACTTGAATTACCATATGCTAAAAGGTTATTATGGAATTCTTTGCCCGATGATGCCAAAACTATTGTGCCTGCTGCAGGTTTAAGTATCAGACATCGGCGTGGGAGTGAGCTCGGTTTGATATAACTTTTTGTAAATGAAGCAGACATCTCAATGGTGCACGAACAATTTATCCTTCTAGACAAACTGTCGAGTGGAAAACAAATGGCGTTATTCTTTCACACACCAGGCCCACAATTCAAAGCGTCTAAAAGTCAATATCCACACTTGGCAGTTGAGACAAAGATGAAGATGAGGTGCGAGCGGTACAAAACGTTGCATTGTGGGACGGGCCTAAAGCACTGAATGACATCGATTCACAGAGGCTCCATCTTTGCACACTAAGGTACACTGGGGATTTAAAGTTGAGGCGCTAAGAGGCCATAACAACATAATCACAGTCATACAGTAGGCCATTTGTCAAAAATAAACCAAACACCAACAGGTGCGGAGGCTAGAAATGACGTGTGTACATCTGACTCATTTGTCAGCAGACTACTGATAAGCTGAAAAGCAGCTCTAAAACACTCATTTTTCTATTACCCCGGGAGATTTCAGATGTTTTGCCAGAGCTGCTGCAGGACATGGACGTGCATTTGGATACGACTGAACACAGCAGTGACTTTTCAAACAGACACACATTTTATACCAAAACTGCGCAGATGAATATACCTTGTGGCACAAATTGTCAGGTCAATGCACAACTATTTGACCTACAAGGAGCATATGAAGCAATGATGAAAGGAATCATATTGTATTGATTGATAAATGCATTTTCTCTCTCAGTACAATTGGCTATCTGTCAGACCAGTGCACATCACTGGGGGCACAAATATGACCTTCTTTCTTATTGCCTGCCTTTTACGCCACACGGCATTGAATCCTCAGCGGATTTGATGCCTAAAATAAAGTTAATAACTTTGCAATTTCCAAACTGCCGTGACTTTGCAAACTAGGAGTATTAAATAAAAAAAAAGAAAGGTGATCAAAACTACTTATGTTTTTTGAACACTGTCCTCTATTCATGAGGCATATTGTGGTAGCGTGTGAGAACTCTGTTTAGTGCTTTACGGTTATGTAAAAAGGCATCTAATCCACTCTATTCCAGCTTTTATCACAGCTATCAAAAAAGCAGGTATTTATGCTTATGCAAATGAGCGCTGCTCTTAGCCCTCGTTTCCTGCAGATGAACAGAAAACAGAGGAAAAAAAAAATAATGGCTCAGTCTGCCGTCAGCTTCCACTGATAGCTCTTCCTTGGCAGCAGTTTTGGAAACTATTTATTTTCTCCTCAGGACGAGCCCTTAGATAGCTATTATGTACTTTTATAACAACCCTTTTACTCTTGTCTCATTTGTCATACATCACAAGCTCATTTAAAAGTGACCTTAAAAATAATGAGGACAAAATACTGTGACAAAGTAGTGCACGAGCGCATGGAAATCAGCAGGTATTTAATATTATTTAAAATGCATATTTGCAATTAGCCTTCACTTAAATGTTGATGAAAAGCAATATTAAAGCGAGGACTGTACATTTGATGTTGTTGATGAAAACTCGTGCACCTCCCCGCGGACGTGGTCCCTTGATTGAGAGATGTATTTAATTGATTTTATCTTGCATAATTTAGTTAGACTTTCTGGTTTCTTGCATCTGCGTGTCCTGGATTTACTAAAGTTCTGTTGCTGCTCTATTTTTAGGAGATGTAAGTAAGAAAATAATGCAAATGTTGTATAATTTGTATGCTACAGCTGCATATAAAACCGGTATCCGGGGTGATGTTTGTCAGTGTTGGTTATGGTTTTTTACACTCATCAATAAATCATTCGGGACCACAGACAGTTTGCACTTGCCCTACATACTCGTGGTTGTATTGAACTTAATAAAAGTGACCTGTTCTATAAAATAGGACAGTAAGCAAGTGACTTATCAATGTCAGAGTATTCAGAGAAAGGGTCACATGAGGAAACTATATTTCATCCTGTGTATGTTTTGTCCCATTTTACAGCTGAGTCAATACACAAAAGCTAAACATTTTGCCCCTCATAGCAACAAATGACAGTTAGGAATTTGTCAACCTAATTCGTGCTGTGTTGTGTACAGTGATTATGATTATTTAGAAGAGTCGCGGCAGGTGTGACAGCACCCAGCGTGATTTTATGAGAATAATGGTTTATACTTTCCACTTGCGCACACCAGCTCCACGCTCTCATTTGCATGCACGAAACTCAACCGAGCAACCTAGGAGTCTTCAAAGGCAGTCTCCCAGGTAATGCAGCGGCTCGAGATTTTACATCTGATCATCGCTGACTGGAGTCTTGATCATGTAGATTCAAACTGGAGGGAGAGTTCTACATGTTTACAAATGCAGGCTTGGGTTTCAACTAGCGAGGGAACGCATATTTAATCTTCAAAATGTAATATGTCTCAGTTTAATAGATTCATTGTCTGATTAGTCAAACCATCATATTTGAGAAAAAACTGTTGAATAAACGACCTTTTTTATGATTTTCAATCACACTTTTATTGGATAAATCTGTGTGCATCATAGAATACAATGTAACAGAATACATTTTAAAATTATTCCTTTCAACTAAAAAACAATATGTACATCTGTTGACCGTATAGCAACAACCAGATTTACAAATATTTACATCTTCCAGGTACATCTCAATTAGCTTATCAACACAGTTTTTTAAAATATAGTTGCAACCTCTAACGCCGTAGCCACGGTTACAATATTTGGACTCTGGTTGTTTGATTGAGCACCTCCAACACCTCCAACACTGGCCTCACGCTGCTGCTGCTGCTGCTGCTGCTGCTGCTGCTGCTGCTGCTGAGGGAAGTAAGAAGGAAGGGTCCCGGCCCTGGAGAAGGTCTGCATGCTGCTCCTCGATTTTGGCTGATTCGTGCCATAACCAGAGTCCTTCCAAAAGTGGGGGTAACCAAGAGGATTGTTGAAGACTGGTGCATGGGAGAAGCCTATTGTGTACGCATTGTCTCTGGGGCCTCTGAAGCTCTGCTGTGGCACCGCACAGTATGTGCCTTGGCAATCCCCAGACAAGCTGGATGAATCTGGAATAAAAGTGAAATAGATAACAAAATAAGGATGATGCAGAAATGCATTACCACAATTTATCATTTATGTCATTCTGGTGGATATTTTATGTTTAATTCAGTGGTGTGTGATGCATAAAACTCACTTTTTAGCCTTGGCTGGAAGGTGCTGAAGCACTTTTTGCCTCCATCGCCGCTGATGTCAGAGTCGCTGTCGTTAAAGTCACTGTCCCCTTTGCCGCTGTCCTTCACGCTCTGCTGGTCGCTGTTGCCAATGCCACTGCAAATACAATCAACAGATACAGTGTGAGCCACCGCTGCACCACATTAGCTTGATTATTGACGTCTCTTTTTTCACACATACAAGGCCGCTATATCCTACCCATCTCTAACCTCGTTCCACAGGAACGCCACGAGCAACAAAATGCATGCACGCTGCATGTTAAGTACCCTCAGTGAGATTCGACTGTGAATAAAGCGGCATCCTATCTGAGAAAAGAAATTACATTCGGTTGTCTTACCTCACTTGCAAGCAGTATTTGTCACCTTGCCACACAGATGTTGCCTGGAAATGCTTGGAGGGCAGGAACATCTAAGGGAACAAACAAAATGACAGCATGAGAGCTTAGTTTCCATTTCTGGCACAAAGATCAAGGCAGCACTTCTGGAACATCATATGCATATGAAAATAAAAAAAGATGAGAAATGCTCTTGTAGTTGACTCACCTTTGTTTCCGAGTCCCCGCTCCTCTCCTCGTACAGGCAGGAATCATCCAGAGAGGAAGAGGTTCTCTCATGGAAGAAGCCTCGCTGCCCGGTGTAGATGTTTGGTTCCGTCGAGCCGAGCATGGGCATGGGCCTTCCGTCGAACAGGCCGAGACACACTTCCCTCTTGGAGCCACGGCTTCTCCCCCCACGGCTCAGTTTGCACGTCACAACGACGACCACTATCGCAATCAGCAACAACGCGCAGCCCCCGCCGAGCATAATGATGACAATTAGAGAGCCGTCCAGAACGGAGCCTTCGTCGTCACTCGCCCGCAACACGATGACGACCTGGTCTTCGGAGGGCTGCGTGTCTGAGACGACGAACCTAATGGTGGCACTGCTGGAGAGCGGGGACCTGCCACCGTCGCTCACCGCGATTTTCATTTCCAGCACGTGTCCGATTTCAGACGTCAGCCATTGCTTCAAAGCGATCTCACCGGTGTCTTTGTTCATCGCGAAAAGCTGCGGGTCGCCTTGCACGATGTGGTAGCAGAGCTCGGCGTTCGCTCCCTCGTCCGCGTCTTCGGCCGAGACGCGGAGGGCGAGGTAGCCTGCGGGTGCGTTGAAAGGCAGAGGGATGTCAGCCGAGTCGTTCGCAAGGACGGGGAAGGTGAAGTACGGGTAGTTATCATTCACGTCCACAACTTTGATCCGGATCGTGGATGTGCTGGAAAGGGACGGGGAGCCTCTGTCTTCGGCTTGGATGACCACCTCAATCTCATCAAGAGTCTCATAATCAAAAGACCTTAGAGTGTACATAGAGCCTGAGAGTGAATCCACAGAGACATAAGTGGACACTAGAGATCCTCCTGGCACCTCTGAGTCTATGAGTTTGTAGGAAACTTTGGCGTTCTTTCCCACATCAGGATCTCGGGCCACAACAGTGGTGACATATGACCCCGGGATGTTGTTCTCCAGGACTGAAACTTCAAAAAGGGACTTACTGAAGAGAGGTGGGTTGTCATTCTCATCAGTCACCCGGATGGTGTACTGTCTCACAGTCTTAAAGGGCGGACTCCCAAGGTCCTCTGCAATCACAGTGAGATTATACTCTGGGATCTTCTCTCTGTCTAGAGTAGTGCTGGTGATGATCATGAAAGAGTCTCCATATGCCTGCTGCAGGGTGAAATGCTCGTGCCCGAGCAGGCTGACGCGCACGTACCCGTTGGAGCCAGAGTCTCTGTCCGAGGTGCTGATGAGAGCCACGAAGCTCTCCATCGCTGCAGCCTCTGTGATGTAGGCGATTCCATCACTGCTGGAGGTCATCGGTTTGATGCTGATCTCCGGCGCGTTATCATTCACGTCCACCACTTCTATTTGCACTTTGCAGAAGGAGGGGACGGAGTTGGAGCTGCCTGAATCTGACGCTTTAATATCCAGCTCATATGATCTCCTTTTCTCAAAATCAACCAGCGTCTTTAAAGTCACATCCCCGGAGAAAGCGTCGATGTGGAAGATGCGTAAAGCTTCTGGAGAGAGCGCGTCGGCGAACGCGTAAAACACCTCTCCGTTCGCGCCGTCGTCCGGGTCAAACGCGTGGACTTTGAGGACTTTGTGACCAACCGGGGAGTCTTCATTCAGCTCAACTTTTAAGGTGCTGTGCTCAAACGTCGGGCTGTTGTCGTTAAAGTCCAGCACGATGATGTTTACAGTCATAAACCCGGACTTTGCTGGCGCGCCTCCATCAGTCGCGGTCACTTGGATGATGTATCCATCCTCCAGCTCTCTATCGAGCTCTCTCATCAGCACCAGCTCTGCAAACTTCCCTCCATCATCCCGATCGTGCACTTCAATACTGAAGTGACTAGATGGTGAGATGTTGTAGCTCTGGATGTAGTTTTCCCCCACGTCCTGGTCCAGAGCGATCTGCAGAGGAAACCTGGAGTCCAGAGGCACGTTCTCAGAGATCTCCAAGGTGGTGCGGTTGCGCGTAAAGTGCGGAGAGTGGTCGTTGATGTCCTTCACCTCGATCTCCACGTGGATGAGTTGGAACTTTTCTTTGGAGAAGGCCACCACGTCGAAGGAGATGAAGCAGCGAGGGGATCTGGAGCACAGCTGCTCTCTGTCGATGATCTCTGAGACGCTCAGGAGTCCGTCCATCTCTCTCATCTCGATCACAGAAGAGAAGTTGTTGTTTTCTTGCATGAAGCGGAACGACGTGTCGGGGTCATCAGCTGGATCGATTTTGAGATCTTGAGACAGGTTTCCGATCTCTGTGCCGGGTGCATCCTCCTCATAGGTGAAATACCTCGTAGTTGTGCACTGAGCAGAGTGTAAGAATAAAGAAAGCAGCAGAACAACAACTCCTGCAATCTGGCAAAATCCCATGTTGGATGGGTTACAAAAAAAAAGTCATAAATGATGCAAAAACAAAGCCACCACTTTTTGCTGTGTTGCTGTCAGGAGGTCGAATCACAACTGTGTCAAACTGTGACTTTGCTGTGGGATTATATACGCCCTGGTATATATGCAAATAGCCACCCCCCACAACCCCCCCTCGACCAATGGCCTTCCAGAGGTCCACCCAACCAACAGGGTAACATTTGGCTCTGCAGCAAACTGCTGCTACACAAAGCACTAAATGGTTTAGGGCCAAAATACATTTCTGACCTTCTGCTATGTTATGAACCATCCAGACCTCTCAGGTCATCTGGATCAGGTCTGCTTAGTGCCCCCAGAGTCACAACTAAACATGCAGAAGCAGCATTCAGTTTTTATGCACCAAACATTTGGAACAAGCTCCCAGAAACCTGCAGCACCAACTCCGAGTTCTTTTAAATTAGTTTACTGCTGCTGCCTTTTATTAAACCAGATAATGATCTAATACTGCACTAGAGCTTTTACTCGTGTGTTATATTCTATTTTAGTTTCTATCCTAGCTTTTGTTTTTATTTTCTAATCTTTAATGTTTTTATAACTGTTTTAATTATGTCTTAATGTTCTTTTGCACTTTGTTGCAATGTTCTTGAATATTTATGTAAAGCATTTTGAATTGCCCTGTTGCTGAAATGTGCTGAAATGTGCTCTACAAATAAAGCTGCCTTGCCTTGCCTTGCACTTTTGTGGGAGCAAATGGTTTGTTAGATAAACTGATTGCTTTGGAGCTTTAAATCGGGGCTGATAACACTGTGACTTAAATAAATCTGCTACATGGCAATTAATTAACTGACTAAACCACTTAAGAGGACTGTATTTAATAGGACTACAGTGAGGAAAAGCTGAAGTCTACCTGTTGAAATTGAGATTGATGAGGTGTGTCAGGCAGTAAGGAGGAAATTATGCAAAAAATCCACATGACAATAGAATTATAATTGCTTCAAAAGTAAACAAACGCTCACAACTCTCACCATCATGAACACCATTAGTATCATAAATGTAGTTTTGCTTTGCTGTACTTCTAAAAAAAATGTAAGGTATAAGAAGAAGGGATTCACCGATGCTACTTTTTCAGTCTCCAATAAGCTGTATGCCTCACTGTGTGTAAGTGACTGGGATCATTCTTTTATGTGTAAGGAAACATCAGGCTTAACTTAAACGTTGCTTTCTTAACTTTTGTAAAACCAAATGTAACAACTAAATATGTAGATATAAATCTCTCTGAATTGTTATTTATTAATAAATATTACAGGACTTTGTTGAATACCTGGTTCTGATTGATCAATCACGGTGTTCTACGGTCTGTTATTTCTTTATAGAAGACCGTTGCTATGTATAACAGACCGTTGCTATGTATAACAGGCCGTTGCTATGTATAAAAGACCGTTGCTATGGGCGCAGTTCTGATGCTGGACTCTGGCGGACCATTTTTGCTTTAAATATTGATTTGTTAAGTAAATAGATGTATAATAAGCGGGATAATTTAGGGTTTATTTCAAAACAATGATCGCACTGTACATTATCATAATAAATAGTGCACCAGCAACTTGGTAAAAAAATCTTCAAAATTATCAGGAATTACAATTCAAATGAAAACCTTTTTAATGCAGCAACAAATTGGTCACAACTTAAACAGGAATTAAAATTCCAGTATATAATGCACATAGTATATAAACATCGGCCCCACTGTCACAGATACCTGATCCAGCCATTTGAGTCAGTATCAGCTTGATATATGATCGGTATTGGTGCATCCCTAATAACAAGTAACAGCTGTGGTGGAAGAAGTGCTGAGGTTATTTTTTATTTAAGTTGAAGCATCTATACCACAATGTAGAAATGAGGGCTGTCAAAGTTAATGCGATAATAACGCCTGAACGCAAATTCTTTTTAAAGCCAGTAATTTCTTTAATGCATTAATGCAATCCATCGTTCGAAGGTTGTCGCAGGCTCAATTTTAAAGATAGAGTCATAGTCAAGTCAGCACACTGACACACTGACAGCTGTTGTTGCCTGTTGGGCTGCAGTTTGCCATGTTATGATTTGAGCATATTTTTTTATGCTAAATGCAGTACCTGTGAGGGTTTCTGGACAATATTTGTCATTGTTTTGTGTTATTAATTGATTTCCAATAATAAATATATACATACATTTGCATAAAACGAGCATATTTGCCCACTCCCATGTTGATAAGAGTATTAAATACTTGACAAATCTCCCTTTAAGGTACATTTTGAACAGATAAAAAAATTTCAATTCATTTGCAATCATGGACAATCATGAGATTAATCGTGATTAAATATTTTAATCGATTGACAACCCTAGTAGAAATACTCAGTTACATGTAAAAATCCTGTATAATTAAAAAAATAAAAATACTTATTAAATATAAGTATAATTGTAAGGATTATCAGAAAAAATGCAATTAATGCAGAATGACTGCTTTCAGGGTGTTGTGTTATATTTATTACATTATTGGATTGTTTTATTGATGCATTAACGTGCAAGAAGCATTTTGATGTTGTAAAGTTGGTTGAGGTGGAGCTAGGTTTTTTTAACTATTTTATATAATATTCGGCTGTTTAATCTATGTAATGTGATGCATCATATTTTGGCTTTATCATCTAACTAGTAACTAGTTAACGACTAACTATAGCTGTCAGTTAAATGTAGTAAAAAGCACACTATTTTTCTCTTAAACATAGAGGAGTAGAAGAAGCCTATAATATGGCATAAAATGGAAATACTCAAGCAAAGTACCTAAAAAACAATACTTCAGTCCATTAGCTTAATGGATGTACTTAGTTACACTCCACCAGTGGATAAAAGCAGTAGGAAATGCAAAATGGGAAACTGGAAAAAAAAACATCTAATAATGGAGGATCAGAGAGCCTGATGACTTTCTTTGTTATCCATATACAACTATGTATTATAATCACACAGTCTCATCAAATCCTTACCCTGACATTTAGGCTTCATAAAACCCAAACTGTGAATCCATTAATATTTATTTCTTTAGTTGTTTTTTTTTCTCACAATCATATCTATCCATGTTAATATTGCCTCTAGATAAATTACATAATAAAAGGGAAAAGCAGAACTCTTTCTGTTTCTGTTGTGCAGCCGGATACACTGTCTCATCTGTTCAAATAGCGGAGGAGGAATTTAAGTATAATGCAATAAAGAAAAACATAAGAAGCCAGACAAGTGTCATTTGATTAGTATTGTGTCTTGGACACCCACAATGTTAATTACACATAGAATATCAGTGTGTTAGAGCGGGGGGGAAAAAACCTGCCTGTATAATCAAGACCATCTGTATTGTAATAAACACTCAAATGCACTTAATTTACCCTTTTCAGCACTAGTTCTAAAACAAGAGCCTTGGAAGTCACAAGAACAAAGAAGTCAGGAGAATAAACTACACTGAATGATCCCCCCTCCCACCTAATACACACACACACACACACACACCAGCAACAGCTCCCATAGTGATAACAAAAGAGCATGAGTCAACCAGACCTTTGTCAACCATATGGGTGATTAGATTCTGCTGATTAAAAGGCGTCTGTGGCCCTTCAAAGGGCTCTTGACACCTCACAAAAAGTTTGGGTTAAATCTGTCTGAGCCCCCGAGAGAGCACATACAGGGAGGTGTGAAAAAGCACACAAACAGCCACAGAGACCAGAGAGATGCTCGTGATACTGTGTCAGCGAGAGGTGATAAGGAGCTCTGGGCTGCCATATGTAAAGTGTTATACAAGCCCAAGTTTGCTTTTATACTAAATGTTCACTCGTACATCCATTCTGGGCACTTATCCGGGGCTAAGGAAGGTATGTCCCTCTCTTCAGCAAGGCTTTCCAGCTTTGCCTGGAGGATCTCAAACCAGATGAGAGATATAATCTTTCCAGCGTGTTCTGGGTCTCCTATAGGGCTGTGTATTGGCAAGAATCTGGCGATACAATATACGTATCATGTTACATGGATAACGATTCAATATATTGCGATATATTGCGATACTGTAAACAAGGCGATACATTGCGATTTTTTAAAATCTAATTTTAGGGAAACTGTCCTAGTATAAAGAACACACCAGAAATAGACCACTTTTAAAATAGGCAAAAATAACACATTTATACTGCATGCAAAAACTGCTTGGTTTTTGCCAAAAACTGCATGTGATTATCATAAAGTGGGCATGTCTGTAAATGGGAGACTCGTGGGTACCCATTTTCATTCACATATCTTGAGGTCAGAGGTCAAAGGACCCCTTTGAAAGTGGCCATGCCAGTTTTTCCTCGCCAAACTTTTTCGTAACTTTGGAGGGTTATTTAGCCTCCTTCGCCTCATTCCTTGGGTTCTCTAGTTTAATATGATGCCAGTATCCTCAAATCGATACAGTGTTTTGGAGAATTGATACATTATCACAACACATAATATTGTGATACTCATGTGTATCGATATTTTCTTACACCCCTATTCTCCTACTAATTGAACATGCCTGGAAAACCTCTAAAGGAAGGCGTCCTGATCAGATGCCCGCATCACTTCAGCTGACTCTACTCCAAGCTCCCTCCTTTACTCCATCTCTATGGGTGAGCTAAGCCACCCTACAGAGGAAACTCATTTTCCACTCATTCCTTGTCGCTACCCAAAGCTCATAACCTAGGTGAGGGTTGGAAACGAAGATCGACTGGTAAATCAAATGCTTCGCCTTCCGGCTCAGCTCCCTCTTCACCACAACGCTCACTTTACTGCTGACACCGCAGCAATTCTCCTGTCGATCTCACGCTCCTTTTTACCCAGAGCCGAAGCCCTTCTCTTCTAGCCTCCTGGTGCCTGTGTGCTGCTTCAGGAGACCCCTAGGCCAACCAAGCCTCCAACGGCCTCCTCAGCGGGTTCTAAGGTTGCCGCGACGACAGGCACTGCCGACTTTCTGACCACAACTCTGAGCAACCAAACATGGCCCACTCAGATTTCATGTCCCCAAACTGCAAATCTGATGATACGACCACAAAGTCGATTATAGATCTTTGGCCTGAGGTGTTTCTGGTACCAAATACATTCATGAACCACCGTATGCAAGAACATGGTGTTTGCTATGGTCAATCCATGACTGGCACAGAAGTGTGGCTGGGCAATACGGCCAAAATGTTCTATCCCGATATATAATTTCTATAAGGTAGTTTCATATGCATGTTTTCTGGTAAATCAATAAATAAATAATCAATATTAAATAACCACATGGTAAAGCCTATTGTTGTATACTCCTGTGTGAAATAAATACTTGACAAATGAAAAGTATTTTCTCATTTAATTCATAACTTTAGTGCAAAAATGAACATAACAATTTCAAATGAAATTATAGAGAAAAAATAACATATTTCCAGCTATAGGGATGCACCGATCCGACTTTTCCAGTCCTGATACAATACCAGTGTTTAATTAATAAGCTGTATGCCTCAATGTGTGGAAGAGAGACATCAGGCTTGGCTTAAATATTGCTTTCTTAACTTTGTAAAACAAAATGTAAAAAATAAATACATAGACATAAATTTACTGAATTATTATTTATTATTAAAATAATAAATCATACACCAGCAACTTGGTAAAAGATCTTAAAAATGAACAGGAACCCGTTTTAATGCAGCAACAAATTGGTCATATATACTGGAATTAAAATTCCAGTATATAACATATATAGAATATATATAGAGAGTTGAATTATTGGATCAGCCCCATTGTCACCACTACCCGATCTAGCTATTTGAGTCAGTATCGGCCCGATATCCGATCCAGTATCGGTGCATCCCTATTTCCAGCTATACACTATGTTTACATGCATGCACACATACAGAGTAATTAGATTAAGACAATAGTTTGATTTAACTGAGTTTGATCAGATTTTCTGAGAAATTTGAGATGGTTGAGTTGTGCTTGTTATTATCAATTTAGACGACGTAATTGAGTATCACGATATCTCAATATATGATTTCTTCACTTTATGATTCCATTGAAAGACAATAAGTTATCCTATTGAATTATTACCCAGCCTTACACAGAAGTCCCATAAAATAAAGCACCACATGCCATATTTAGCATATATACTTAATGTATAAATAGATTTTTTTTCAGATGATGCTGCCTGCCATAGTCTTGGCAGGAATACTAGGCAGCGTGAACACAACATAATAACAATCTGTTAAAACACTTTGCAGCAGAGCAGGCCAATTTATAATGTATGCCGTGGAAAGCTGCAGTGTTTATATATTGAACTTGGAACAGTCGCATCACATTACAGCAGACGTGTTAAAGAGTTTGTTCTCAAATCCACAAAGCATCAAACCAACAAGTGTTTTTTTTCCTCTCAAATGCTGAAGCTTGTATTATGCCACAAATCATTAAACCAAGTATACGCTAAGTAGGCCAATACAACTTAAATCGTTAATCTCGGAAGTGCAAGCGCATTGCATCATCACTCCTCAACATTGAATGAGAAATCTTCTGATGTCGAGTCGAGTGTAAACAAGAAGCGTTGCCCCTATCTCTCATTATCGACTCCTTTCTTGGTTATTTTTTTTTTTTTTCTGCTCTCGATGTCTATTTTATTAAAAACAAGATCACGCCGAACATATGAACACTGAGCCGGAGGGGGGGATCAAACATAAGATACTTTTTCGCCATTACCAGACATACAAAGCCTTCAGCACAACAGTCCCATGCTGGCTGGGTGTTGAAATCCAGGATTTTGTGGCTGTGAGGAGTCAGAAGGTAAAGCAGAATTATTAGCCAAATTAGTTGTTTGCCACTAAGAGGATTACGCTTTAATCTTATCACACACTTACCACTTTGTGTGTTGCAACAGTCTCAAGGTAACAGCTGAGCGGCTGTAGATGAAACATCTAAAATTAAAGCGCAGACATAATGATTACACAGGTAGTGATGACTTGTTCATTTGAGGATTTTTTGGAGTAAGCTGCCTCAATATAAAACACCGACCTACTCGTGTGTTTTTCTGATCAATACATGGCTATAAAGGTCACCAGAGGCCTTAACCGCAAACAAAACCCGGCTAACACGGGAGTGATACTTGTTTGTCACTTAAATCAGGTGATTAATGCAGATCACAGCCTGATTAAGACGTGTGTGGTGACAGTAAGAGCATTAACAGCAGATTAATGGGTTTGGCCATCTGTTCTCTCACTGAGGTGATTTTAATTAATGGTAAGAATATTGTTAATCTTGCCTTGGCAGTCAACATTGTAGGTAATGACACACAATGATGGTCAGAAGTCAGAGGGATGTCAGCTAGTCCAGTCTTTGACATCATCTGAGGGCCATTTGAAGATTCGACACCTCGCACGCCACCAGGTAGGGAGGCAGGAAAAAGCATTTGGTGACACCGAGAGCAGTAATCCTGGCATATGCCATAGGGAACAAATGTCTCAAAAGCCCACCTTTTGGACAACAGCCACAATGTCACCCACTGTTAGAAAATTGTCAGCCAGGTTTTTTCACCTCCATAGTCTCCAGGTTACTAGTTCTCATATATACTGTATGAGATACAGCAAAATCTAAAAAAAGGGTTCTAAAAATGCTATTTTTGACATGTTTATTTTAATGTTTTACGGTCTAATATTGTCAGTTTCACTGAGGTAACTGTGGAGATTTTCTAACAATACAGCTACAGTGATCAACAGGTGAACTGGGAAGATTATAGTTTTATCTATGAGTTTTGGTTTGTCTGGATTCATTCCGTCATAACACTATTTAAATAATACACCAGCAAATATATACACGACGAACCAAAAGGCAGAGTGGCACAGACATATGGAGAAACATACATACAGATATGCACGTACAGTATAAATAGAAAATGAGCATGAAGCTCAAACAAGCCATTATGCATAAAACATGACAGAATAAAAACACTCATTTGTTTCCATAGTTCGGGTTTGAGACGACAGATGCTGCCGTGTTGCATGTGACACCTTCTACTTCAATGACAGTTGTGACGTGAAAATTGAGTCGCCACAGGTGCTGCATGCTGTCACAGATGCTGCATGGTGTGCTATAGTTTAAATATTAAAGAAATTCGCTCATCCCATTTGCATGTTTGAAAGGTTTTTAGACGCTGATGGAATCTGAAAATCATCATAATAACCTATTAGCTACCATACCTATGCTGATCTCTGGTATGTTAAATCCTCATCCTATCAACATGTTGAACATACAGGGACTACCAACTGGATAAACTACTGTAAGAAACAACCATCATAGCAAAATGTTAATTTATTTATTCTCAAAATATTATGAGTTATGTAATTAATGTCATCTGAAGGAGAAAAAAATAGTATTTTAAGGAAAGTTACAGTTAATTTGCATAATATGTCAAATGAAAATAGACAGAACACATGAATAAATCTGTGTCTGTCTCCTTCACAATGACTGACAGAGTGCCCTTACCCCCCTGGTAGTGTGTGACACTTTAACCCATTTGTACCCACAACTGGAATTTTTTAATTTTCTTTGGTGGAAGAATTCTCTGGGCTTTCTTAAGCACAAATATGAACTTTCCAAATCGGCCAAACCATTTGGCTGAAAAAGGGAGTTTTCTAATACTATATATAGTATTTGGGCACATGGGACTTCTGTTTTTGCAGTAGACTCCGTTATATTTTAGGATAAAAACAGTCATCCCATGTGCCCAAATGCTAGATATAGTATGATAAGAAAATGTCTATATCTCAGAAACTACAAGGAGCACAATCATGTATTTGGTATCTCTGAACTCATAAAAAGTTGAACATGAAATATATGCACAGAAATGCAGGGTCAAAAAAATATTTCATATGCAAAACATTCAATAAACACAATATTAGCTTTTTTCCTAATTTTTCAAAAGTCCTGATTTTGACTATTAATGAAAGTTTGATTTTCCATGTGATCTAGAAATTTCAAAGTTGTACTGTTAGATACTTGTCGAAAGTATGGCCATACCAAATTTCAAGACTTTTAACCAATCAGGACAAATGTTGTCATTTTTCTTTATCATACTAAATATAGTCTTTGGGTACAGATGGGTTAAATTAAGACCTATGGCAAACATTTTATTGTAGTTTATTTATTAAAACTGCATATTGGGTGCTTTCGACTGGTGTCTCCCAGGACAGGGGTTCTCAAACTTTATGGGCCCAGGGACACCTTGCAGAGGAGAACAATTGTAACACAGATGAAGCATATGTTTACTACCATTTGTACTCTTAGATGTCATCGGAACCATTTATATTCTGAAACTTTTCAAACTAAATACTTCAGATCTGTTTTATAGTGATAAACAAACACATTTCAACTTGAATCATGTTAAGATAAGATGAGATAATCCTTTATCAGTCCCACAGCTGGGAAATTTGCAATGTTATTGCATGTTAATGCCACTTATATACCTTTAAACAGAGGGAGATTTTATTCAAATTGCATTAGGATTCAACTTGACAGCATTTATAGTCTAAACTTCAAGTAAATGATCTTAAAATATTTCAGAAAATGAACAGTCGTAAGACTGACATGGTCCTAATAAATCCAGATATTTAAATTTACTAGTCTAAAGCCGACTTACAGAAAGTGCTTGAAGTTAAAAATAATGAATTTATTGCTGCGTGTCACAATCATATCAGAGTTTCTATTGGCTCAAAGCCAACATTGGTGGGAGTAATGGACACAATATGCTTGTTTTATAGGAGCAAATGGTCCCATCTGTAGATATTAGGGCTGTCACGAATACCATTTGTTGGGCTTCGAAGCTTCACAGCGCAGCAGGCTGACATGTTCTTCTGTCTGTCTGTCTCCATCTCTTCTGTTTCAGTGTCTGGAACAACGCTGCTGCCGCACTACTGTACACACACCCACCTCTACACACAACAAACAGCCATATCCGTCTGAGAATAACTAATAATAATAATTCATGTTGGATGTGAATAATGAATAATGTTGTGGGATTATTCCTTATTTCATGGGCTATTTTGGGATTTATACACTATTATTACATACTAATATAAAAAAACAAACAAAAACGAAGCATTTGAATACTGATTTGGAGGTCGGAGTTTCAAAGCATTCGGGTCAGCCCTTGTAGATCTGCACTTTTTAATGATACGGCACAATTTTATAATTTATAGCAAATCATTTCGAAGACCCCCTGACAGAGTGCCACGAACCCCACTTTGAGAATCACCGTCTAGGACCCCAATACATTGGTATTTTTAAAAAGCACTAATTAAAACAGAAAACAATGATATGAAGTCATTAGGAACAAATTGATTGATAAAGTTGTGAAAAATTGAAATGATAGAATTAAACACCTGTGAGATGTATAAGTAAACCTCTGGAGACCCCAGTTGGTAGGATGAAAGTTAAAGACCTATAACATTCTGGTACCTGGTCTTTTAATAATTTATATGCAAGTCCTGCTGCTAATATAACTAAATGGGCTCTTTTTTTAACAACAATACAACCTTGAACAGAGATAGACTTGTATTCATGACACAGCGTTTATTAAATTTAGATAGGCGCAGACTTTTTTTGCTAAGGCTGGATACCCATCCAGCTATTTCCAGGCTAGCCCCTTATCAGTTTCCCTCATCTCACTTTAACCTTAGGTGCTCTAATAAACTGGGGGTATACATGTCACTGCTCTGGCCGTGAGGGTCATGTGGAGGGTTTAATCTCAGCCATTTGGGCTGTCTGAGAGGCAGATAAAACAAGATTATCCCGTGCTTGGTATTGGCCTTTGGTGAAACGAGAGGTTTGGAAGCATGCGGGCAGCAGCTGTGGAGGTGCCAAACGCTCAGACTGGCTAGTGGTCTCTGTTGCTTTTGGCACCTCCTGCGGCGCTACAGGCACAGATAACCCCCCCTAACCACAGCTCATCCTCACAGCTCTCCAACTGATTACAACTGGCCAAATGTTTAACATACTGTCCCTAATCACACCTCGCATTCTGTCACAATGTGCTCCTAAATAGCTTTAAGGGGCCATATAAAGCACATGTAGCTTTGATGTTATTAGGTCTAATTGTTTTTTTCTTCCTGTTAGTTTCCTTGTTGGCTTGTAATGAATGCATTCAGATCATTTCAGGAGGGATGAAATCTCTTCTGCACAGCTACTGAATTTAGGACATGTGAGGAGCAACTTAAAAAGATATATTTGTAAAACAAAGATCAATTATGCAAATACATGCGTAACAAAAGTAAAATCATAAAACCTGCCTTACTATTTTATGATAAATTAATTAGTCTATTAGGGCCAAGCATGAATAATACAGGGTTTCCCTGTAATAAGATCTCAGTGGACTCTCTACATGTTTTAAACAAATCCAGAACATTAATATGGATGCCGTGTAAACATGTTTCTAGGATTTTTTTTCTTCTTCATGTTGGCCACAAAAGGCTGAGTCTATTAAGAAATTTTGGAAAGACAGATTTTGTTGTTTAAATCTCCTAAAAGCCGAGGCAGATCAAAAGAGGCATTAGTATTCAGAGACAAATCATGTTTGGCTGAGGTTCCTCTCCCCCCACTCAACTCCAACCATTCCCCACTGTGTAACTAATGCTCGCTGCCTGAGAACGATTGGAACAACAGTTGCTAGCTGCACTTCATTATGCATAAGCATTTTTTGAATAAGCTCTGGCCATATGTACCATCAGGTATGCTACCGCTGCACACGAGCATATTTGTCATTAGGCACTGAGTGGAAAACACAAAAACCCTGCCTCACCACCGTTAACAAAATGCCTGCTAAAGGATCATAATGACAAACAAAGCAAGGAATCGAGGCCAGTCATTTCAAAAACGACCCTACAGGTTTGGATTAAAACCAGGGATGAGAGTGCCATCTACAGGTTGAAACTCTGCCATGTTAACAGCAGATGCAAGCAGTAACACTTCCTGAAAGCACGTGCATGTTTCAGACACATCATTAACTTCCCTCGCTAATAAATGATAAATTAAACCTCCTGATTGTGGGAACACGCAGTCCTGACAGAGGATAACTGATTAGAGCAACCTTAAAATAGTGCACCAAACAATTGGATTCTACTAGAAAATCCTCCTCTCAGTGTGAAGTGTGGCCTCGGTGTGCGCTTTATACTTTCTGTTGGTAAAAGGATCCACTGTGGGTTTCAATCCAATTATGATGACTACTTCGCATTTCATGCTTCATATTGAATTTCACCGCCTTGAGCTACATGGATGAGGGCCCCCAAAAGATCAGCAGGCCTGCACATTAACCTCCAGTGATATTCTGCGTGTGATGATTGCAGGCACATATTTGCCTTGACATCTCCCTATCCGACTTTCACTTTGATTTTCATTCTCCACGTCACCGCCGAACTGGTCATTGTAGATACTGCAGTGCTGAAAATCCCCTTGTTTTTCAGTGTGGCGAGGATGTAGCACGGCTCGCAATCCATATTCCCGTGGCATGTTGGCTGTTACTATATCAGGTGAGGTAAATAAGAATTTGCTTGGTAGTCCAGGCTGTGAATAAATTTGATTCTCTCTTGGACGGTTATATTATTCAAAGCAGGGAAGATTAAGTATAGCCTCCTTACTTATGTGTGTGTGTGTGTGTGTGTGTGTGTGTGTGTGTGTGTGTGCGTGTGTGCGCTTGAGTATATATTTGTGTGTGCCTCTCTGTGTGTGTCAATGCTAATTTGTGCCTTTTCAAGGACCAGGTCCCTCTCCTCGTCTTCCTTGAATATATTTCACATCTCCATATTGCCATACCAGGATGTCGCCTCCTTGAAGCAATTTCCTCTCAGCCATTATCTGATGGGTGAGAACCGCTTCCCATTGGCAGGTGCAGATGACACTCGGGCTGGGCTCGGAGCTGGCTGCTAAACGTGGGACTGGCTCCTTACCAAGCTCCAGTCTGCCTGGGTCTTGACAGCCCCCACAGGGCTGGCCACTGGGGGCGGACTGTTGGGCCAACTGGCCACTGAGGGGTGTAATCACTCCCTCTGACATATTTGGCACACGTTCTCCGTTTGCTCCACAATAGAGAGGCCTGTGCAAGCGTCTTGCTTAATCCTGTTAGGCCAGGAGATGGCAACATTGAGGTGAGAGATAAACATTTGAAAACAGCCCCTTGTTGTAATGGTTCATATCATATGAGAAGGCTAAAGAAAGCAAGAGAGTCATGACAATTGATGAAAATACCTTATGAAATAACACAATAGTAGAGTATTTCCACTTAAAGGTCATCCATTATATTGCATTACTGTACATTATATACGTTAACCTTGTGGAGAAAATGGTGTATTAGCTGTTATTTTGTTCACAATGAGAACAAAACAACAGGAAATACAATATATTATAAAATGTGATATAATAACACAATAAAATATGACTCAGAAATTACAGCAGTAAGTAAAGGCTTCACAAATATAGCATAAAGCCTGTTGCAGGGCTATTACATTTAATGGCATTATATTGAACAGTGATAGGGCACACACTGTGTATAGCCTACTGTATATTAAGGGTGCACATTTATAGACAAAAGCTTCTTAGAATGGAAATGGTCAAAGACGCAGAATAGCGACAACGCTCCCTTATTTTTCAGCCGTTACTCTTATGAGTTTACAATTAGGAATGCAAAAATTGCAACAAAGGCACTGAAAAGGATGCCTACGGTGTATAATGTGTGCGTGCGTGTGCACGAGTGGAGCAGAGAGATAGATTAATGTTGAGGGGCATGAGCTTAGAGGATGTTTTGTTTCCCCGCTGTGTGCCGAGTGCAGAGGGGAGTTAAGGGATTCCAATCTGGTCGTCGAGTCCTGCGGTGCGAAGAATGTTTGGAGTGTGCTTGGTGATAGCGGACTCCATTACGGGGCTGAGTCTCAGGGTAGCCTGCCATTGTGCCGGCAAGCGAGGAGGTTAATCAGATCCCGGCTCCATTATGAATGCTTGCTATTTCCAAAAGGGCTCTATGAATAGAATACTGTAAGCCCTCGTAAAAAAACGAATCTGGGCTCTGTGCTTTTACAGAACAAGGCCTGATAAAGAATAGTGTTGGTGTACATTTAAAGAGATTCCACGTCCTCTAGAGCAAAACCAAATGAGTGTTTTATGGGGGCCTAGTTATTAATTATCTGAGATTAAGAAATACTCTCTCCAGCTCCGCGGTGATGTTTCCCATGTCTGCTTTGTTTGCTGTAAAGGGCAGATTATCTTAATTGATTTTTTAAAGTATTAAATTAATTTCATATTGCGAGTCAATGACATCTGCTTGCACAAATTGGCTAGTATGTTATCAGTCTCTCCTCATTAAACCAGGACACATTGCTAAACATACTTTTTAGGCTCTCTTTTGTTTGAGCTAATGATTATATATTTTGAATTTTTCACAATTTATCCTGTCCTTACTATTTCTTCTAGTAGCTCAATTAAAGAGGACCTATTATGCTTATTTTCAGGTGCATACTTGTAGTTTGGTTTCTAATAGAAGACGTTTACATTAATTAATCGCATGATTGTCCGTATAATCGCAAATTACACACACATTTTTTATCTGTTCAAAATGTATCTTAAAAGGGAGATTTGTCAAGTATTTAATACTCGTATCAACATGGGAGTGGGCAAATATGATCGCTTTATGGAAATGTATGTATATATTTATTACTGGAAATCAATTAACAACACAAAACAATGACAAATATTGTCCAGAAACCCTCACAGGTACTGCATTTACCATAATAAATATGCTCAATTCATAACATGGCAAACTCAATTCTCAACTCATTTAGAATAAACTCAAGCCCAACAGGCAACAACAGCTGTCAGTGTGTCAGTGTGCTGACTTGACAATGACTTGCTCAAAACTGCATGTGATTATCATAAAGTGGGCATGTCTGTAAAGCGGAGACTCATGGGTACCCATAGAACCCATTTTCATTCACATATCTTGAGGTCAGAGGTCAAGGGACCCCTTTGAAAATGGCCATGCCAGTTTTTCTTCGCCAAAATTTAGCACAACTTCGTAGCATTATTTAACCTCCTTTGCAACAAGCTAGTATGACATGGTTGGTACCAATGGATTCCTTAGGTTTTTCTAGTTTTGTATGATGTCAGTATCTTCACTCTAGCTTTAAAACTGAGCCCGCAAACATTGACATCCCTAGCTTACATGCTTCACACTGTCTCTTTTCACGCTCAGTCTGAAACGCTCTGTTTGAGCTCCATCCACTCCCCTCCCAGAAAGCCAAGTCTGCTCTGATTGGTCAGCTGGCACACTCTGTTGTGATTGGTCAACGGAACCAAACTCTTTGGTATCCGCTCCAACTCTGCTCTATCTAGCTTTGTTTCAGGGCGTGCCAAACTAGCCGTTATGCAAATGTGTTACTTGGTGACATCACAACATTACTGAAGAACAGGCGGGACTTCAATCAAGGCATTTCAGGCAGTTCAGGAGCAGTGTTTCTGTGGGGGAGAGTAACATCCTTTGGCGTAGACTTTAGGCTTTGTAACTTTGCAGACCTTTTTTATGCACAAAAAAAACTATATAACACAAGAAAGAAAAGGGGAAAAGCACAAAAGCATAATAGGTCCTCTTTAATATATTTGTTGATAACCATAAATTGGAAGCAGGACCTTAGGCTATTCATTTCAATTCCTACTTTTAACCCATGGCACATAAACGCACACACGTGGTTGGAATTGTCATAGGATATGGTCGTGTTTGAATGCACTATTTGGCTGTCTGTGAGCCAAACTCAACAAAACATCAGTAAAGGGAGGCACCTACTTGATAAACACCGCTGACACGCCTCTGCTCAAACACTCAGCTGTAAATCTTTTAGATTAGGAGGCTGGTGAATGGCGCTGTCTGTCTGATGGCCCCGCAGATTTATGACAGTGTACCTGATGTCCTTTATGCTAACCATCTGAGGGTTCGAAACCACTCACCCCTGGACTATTGTTAGACTTTCTATTGTTTTATTGCTTTTTGTTTATTTGTTTTTGGCCATTGTTTCATTTTCGCTCTTGCCTTTCTGTCTTTTTCCATTTATCTGGCAAAGCACTTTAAAATACAATTTGAAGAGTGCTCTATAAATAAAAGGGCATTATGAAGGCTACAATTACATAATGTGCTTTTGGGATGGAAAATGTTTACCACGAATCACAATCCAACTCACAGTGTAGCATGTCTGAGCGGGAACGTGACTGAAGACGACAATAAGACACGACTTGCGGGAATAATACAAACAGGAGATTCAGCAGTCTGCCATCAAGACAACATACACTAACTGTGATTTAGAGAGCAATAAACGCACGCCTAATAGGACAGTTCACATTTCACACAGTTTGTAGGAAATCTAATTTCTTTGTGAAGGCACAGAAGCTAAAAATTCAGCTAAGCTTTGCAGAACAACAGAGCACTTATATGGGAGGAAATGTGTTAACAGGCTAGACAGTCCTATTCTCAGCAAAGAGGTATTTAAGTACTGAAGATGAAGTGAGATGGAAAATCTCATTTCCATAACAGAACAGGGAAAACAGTCTGGCAGAAGGTGTTTTCTTTTTTTTTTACTGTCAGAGCAATCACGGTCGAGCCACAGCCAGGGCAGCAGACTAAAAGGAGCGGGGGTTGGAGGGGGTAGGGGAGGATGGGAGGAGGGGGTTGAGCCCTCTTTCCCAAAACACATACAAATGAACTTGAACAATCTCATGCTTGCACACGCGCACACACATCAGTAGATACACATATGCAGGGATGCACAAACAGTGCTTAGTCTCAGAGGAGCAGACAGTGAGCACATTATGCAAACAGAGGCTTTGTGTGTACGGCACTGAACGTGCCTGTGAGTTGGAGAGGGAAATTAGACTGATTAAAAATCAGGGGAAAATCACAAACTGTTAGATGGATCTCCTAGGGGCTAATTAGTATGTTGAGTCTTGAGCCAAAAACACAATGTTTAACAAATCTGGAAATGTAGGTGCATTCATGATTTGTTTTCTGAACTCTATTTTAAAACGTAGGACATGTTTGCATTTGAAATGCCAACCTTTTTGCTGCATGAGAGCAACAGAAATGTGCGATGCATTTTGGCAAGTGGTGGAAAGTAACTAAGTACATTTACTCCAGTACTGTACTTGTACTGGGTATTTCTATTTTATGGTACTTTACCTCTACTCCACTACATCTCAGAGGGGAAATATTGTACTTTTTACTGCACTACATTTATTTGACACTTTAGCCACTAGTCACTTTTTACATAAAAAAAAAACATTAGTGCTGTTAATCGATTAAAATATTAATCGCAATTAATCGCATGATTGTCAATCACACATTTTGTATCTGTTCAAAATGTACCTTAAAAGGGAGATTTGTCATGTATTTAATACTCTTATCAGCATGGGAGTGGGCAAATATGCTGCTTTATGCAAATGTATGTATATATTTATTATTGGAAATCAATTAACAACACAAAACAATGACAAATATTGTCCAGAAACCCTCACAGGTACTGCATTTAGCATAATAAATATGCTCAATTCATAACATGGCAAACTCAAGCCTAACTGGCAACAACAGCTGTCAGTGTGTCAGTGTGATGACTTGACTATGACTTGCCCCAAACTGCATGTGATTATCATAAAGTGGGCATGTCTGTAAAGGGGAGACTCGTGGGTACCCATAGAACCTATTTTCATTCACATATCTTGAGGTCAGAGGTCAAGGGACCAATTTGAAAATGGCCTTGCCAGTTTGTCCTCGACAAAATTTAGCATGTGTTTGGAGCGTTATTTAGCCTCCTTCAAGCTAGTATGACATGGCTGGGACCAATTCCTTAGGTTTTCTCATTTCATATGATACCAGTATCTTTACTAAAGCTTCAAAACTGAGCCCGCTACAACCTTAAAATCGCAATTTGTGTTAATGCATTAGAGAAATTAGTGGCGTTAGATACATTAAAACACCTATCTAATGTTAGAGATAAAAACAGACTTCTATAATATTGTATAATTATACAACACTTTGAAAGGACACGTTCTGCATAATGAGTACTTTTACTTTTGATACTTTCAGTACATTTTGCTAATAACTCTGCTCTACTTTTACTTAACATTCTGAATTCAGGACTTCTTCCACCTCTGCATTTCGTCGCCATCACATTTTTTTTTTTTTTACCTCCACACAATCAATTTCTGTTGCCATATACCGAAGCTGAATATGTAATGCAATGCTCCTGTGTTCCTTTGGGCTATGAGTTATGGGAGCTACTATAGTATGGAGTGAAGCAGAGAGTATGGACAAAGAGCAGGAGTCACTCGGTCTGCAAGAATAGGATCAACTTTCATATTGAAACCCAGGTAAGAGCGAGCGAGTAGGCTACATTTCGGCGCTTCAGGAGCAGGAAATGAACTATTGTTAGCGTTTCCATTGTGAGTTATGTAATAGAACGACTAGAGGAGCCCGCGGGAGCAAAATTGAAATGACCCTCCTCACAAAACAGAATAAATATTTAATTCAAGCCGAAGAATAGACTCTCCCACAATGTTTTGTCCTTGACCATAAGCTCGAGCCCTGAAGATATTAGTTCAAGAACAATATTCAGCCGATTCTGTTCACCTTATAAAAGGGAAATCTCAACAGCTCCCTGCTCTCCAATCTATCATTTATAAACTTTAGATTTTTAATGCACCTGCTCTCAGCACAGCCAGCCAAGCCCATATGAATATATTCAACAACACACAGAGACAGCGAACGGAGGGAGATCTGTTTTATGTTTTGAGTACAGGCGGAATCCTGGTTTAATATTTAAACCATTCTTACCTTTCAGTATACTACTCAGTGCGACTTGTCAATCCCTCCTTGTACTCCTCATGTTAACAGCGCAATGGTGCCCAGTAGGGTGAATAGCAATGACATGGCAATCAATTGCACAGACATATAAAGTGCAGATGAGGCTATCGACTTCCATACATAATGCATTCGAATTCTGTTTCAATTATCCAGTGTTTTAGACTAGGAATATATGTAGAATTTAAAATATGCACTCATTCTAGTTTTGCTGCGACAGATACGGTGCAGATTTGACTCCTTTACAGGTCTACAGCAGCATGCGTGACAGAATAAAAGTATACTGCATGTTTTTAGAGCACTATTAATTCTCCGCTGCTGTGGTGGAAGACTTGGTTTGTGTTTCCAGAGAAAATCCGATGTTTGCAGTGAGTGATTTCATTGGCTGCCTCAATCTTCGCTGGGAGCTGGTGTCTCTAGTTAAAGCTGTATGGCCAGCAGGGCTCACATTGAGCTTCGGAGAGAGCCACGAGCAATCCAGCAGGTCAGCGAAGCACACCTGTGCCTAATTAACCTTTGTGTGTGTGTGTGTTTGTGTGCGTCTGTGTGTGTGAGTCAGAGTAGGGAGAGGGCTGAGGACCAAACCAGGGACATAAGGCTGCTACTACAAAATGTTAGACTTAACCCAACATGAGGAACATTTAGTTAAAAACAACTGAGGTAGAGGAGCAGTGATTTAAACATCAGTAGCCTGAGCCTAGTACCCCTTAATCTAATGCATTCATTATAAATGAATACAGCAATCAGATAGTCGACTGAAGCGCTGTTACAAGCAGTTTTATTGATTAGATGAAGAGGAGAGAATCTGCCGGTTCTGCAAGGAAAGAGGCAAATCTAGAAATACCTATCTAGACTGGTTTGCCAAACAGTCAAGTTGCAGATTACATCCATGTCTGTTTAAAATGTCATAACCTCATCAGTTTATCCTGTTAGACATTTGTGTAAATTGTCATAATTAGCATATGATTTTTTTAGTTATGGCCAAAAGATGTGTTTTGTGAGGTCACAGTGACCTTGATCTTTGACCAAAAAAATCTAAATCAGGTCATCCTCGATTCCAAGAGGACGTTTGAGCCAAATTTGAAGAAATTCGCTCGAGGCGTTCCTGAGATATCACGACAATGGGACAGATGTAAGATCACAGTGACCTTTGAACACCAAACTCTAATCAGTCCATCCTTGATTCCAAGTGGACGTTTGTGCCAAATTTGAAGAAACTCCGCCCAGGTGTTGCTGAGATATCGCGTTCACGGAAATGGATCGGCCGGACATGAGGTCACAGTGACATTGACCTTTGACCACCAAAATCTAATCAGTTCATCCTTGAGTCCAAGTGGATGTGTGTGCCAAATAAAAAAAAAAATCCCTGCAGGCTTTCCTGAGATATCGCGTTCATGGAAATGGATTGGACGAACATGCGTATGTGTAGGCATGGCATTTACCTCTCCTCAGTAAATGCCATGTGCCACACCTGAAGGGAAACTGTCCCCAGTGCACCGCCAGGAAACCCAACACAAGAACCAGTCTTAAAATATTAAAAACCCACAGTACTAAAAAACAACATAGCAGATTATTATCTGCGCTTGACTAGGAATAAAAGGCAGTGACAGTTAGACAGGAGTACAGCATGAAAGTAAATTATTTCACATGCCCTTTGGCTGGCACATACTGTTTCACAGATATTCACCCAGCCAGCCAGCCAGCCAGCCAGCCACCGGTCTGTGTGTCCTTGAGGCACAGCAAATCACAAATCACTAAGAAACAAAACAATCAGCCAACCCATGCTGTACATTTGCAACGTATTAACAAATAATTCATGTTGTACCTCCACAAAATACCCCATGACTGAGATACATTCCTGTTCAGTGTTAAATTATTGCCATATATTCCTCACAGCCTCCCAACAAATAGCCATTATCAGTGTAAAAGATTTTTTTTTACCAAGGTAGCATGAGGTTCCATTAAACAAGGACTTGAGCTATGTACTTAGTGAATGGTGTAAAACCAGCTTTCTTAAGGGAAGTACAAAGGTTTGAGTTCATTATTCAAACTTTGTATTTCGGATTTATGTGACATCCTGAAAAGCATTTCCCTTCACACCGTGAGTGTCCTTCACAAATTGCTTGAACTGCATGCAGAGAAGTCTGCTTTATCCTAACTTTGCCTTTTACAACTTGCAGATAGTTTTTTGGACGGACGTATGAATTATCGAGACTAACATATCTCTGGAAAGACACATTTCTATTTTTTTTTTTTTCTAATTGTCACAAATTCTTTAAAAAGACCAGTAATGAATTGATAACAGGTTTGTTATGTCAATGAGCCACACCGTACTGGATGACATGTTTCCTTATAACACTACATGGACAAGGGTTTGCTAAAAACTAGTGCCCTGCTGTTTTAAGAAATTATTTTGGCCTATTATGTTGACCTGATTATGAAGATTTCTGTCTTCAATAGGAACAAATGGGCTTGCGGCATAGCGCTACAGACACAGTTGCTGGTTTGGGTCTTTTCATGGGATTTGTTGACAATAACAAAAATGTATTTTTGTTTGTTTCATAATTTGGGTGATCCAACCCTTTAAAGAGCCACACAATCCTTTCAGTTCATGTTTGGCAACAAATGTACTTTGTAAAAAAAAATACTCTAAGGCAGATTTCTCCCCTGTTGTTTCCTACCTGAGCACTGTCACAGTCTGTCACCACAAAAATCAAGCAGAGAACTCTCTTGTCAGCTGAAATCACTTTCTCTGATGCTCCCTCATGTTCAGCGTCTCTCTCTCTCTCTCTCTCCTGGTTGCATGTTTCCATACAAACTGCTGTGCACAGCTAGATACCGTGGGATCTGTGTGGTTTGCTTAGGCAATGTGGACACACTGTCAGAAGTGCTGTGTTGAATCAAACTGACAATTCAAATGTACAAAAAAAAAGAAATAGCCCAAGATTTTGTGGATAAATGACTGATCATCTTCAAATCCTAGTTGGTGTAAGTGTTGATAAAGCGCTCTAACCAGGCTGGAGGAACGGCTGTATAAACTCCTATATCTGTGTGCCCTCCGATGTTTTCCCTCATAGCTTTTTTTTGAAGAGCACGCAAATCTTCTCAACACCACAAGACATTTCAAATAAATTCTTCATTGGCCTGTCAAAATGCTTTTCCTCTCCCTTCAACACCAGCAAGAGACTGCCGTGATCTACTATGAAATGGCCTCATTGTGCGGGGCATCAAGGATTGCTACGGCTCCATCTCCGGGTGTGCTCTGAACTGTGAATTTCAGATTCAGACAACCCGAGGCCCAAGGCCATGAGCCGCTAGCGCTGCTGAAGCACTCTGTTGCTTCACACATCTGAAATTGGCTGACATGTTTAAGTTGGCCGCACCTTTGCTCAATCTTTGTGTGTGATTGCTCTCTGGAAACCATGCAAAGCCGAGTGACTCAAGACCTACATGTGTCAGGGCAATGAAGTTCTCCCTTCTCTAATTTTAGTCTGCATTTCCAGAACTGCCATATACGCACATTTTGATGAGATTTACGGTACCACGCAGAAGGGCTGTTAGACACATCAGCATGTAACATGGTAATCTGAGAGAGGATGTTTGACAGATAGTTTTCCATTCGGTCTCAGCATCCTATGGTGCTTTAATCCCTTAATATCTTACCAATAACTATTAAGGATTTAATGTCACTTGCACTCTGTCGGGGGTTTGACTTCTCAGTTTCCCTGAACCCAGGACACGGCTGAGACTGACTGAGCCCAGAAAATCTTTAAAGTCTCCACTCATGGGTCACAGAAACAGCCTCGCAGAGACAGGATGTTCTGAGGCTGTATAACAGGAAGTCAAGATGACCATTTCGACCTGAGTCGGTATGTCAAGTTAGCCTCCTTTGACTTGCTCCTGTGGAATATGAGGATAAGACATGAGCTAATATTCAACTGTCACATAGCAAATGAAAGAAAAGTCCTTAAACCTGCAGTAGGCAGAATGTTTTTTGGCATTATTGGGCCAAAAATCCATAATAACCTTTCAGCATATTGTTATTCAAGTGCTCTGAGAGAAAACTAGACTCCTGCACCTCCTCATGGCTCTGTTTTCAGGCTTTAAAAAAAGAGACCTTGGCCAATCACAGCTCATTTCAGAGAGAGAGTGTTCCTATTGGCTGTTCGTTCAATGGAGACAGCTGTAAATTACTCGCAAACTCCAATCAAACGGTGAAACTAGACAGCGCTGATCAAATATGAATCAATATTCTGTTACTGTAATGCCTATTTCTTGCCTCAGATGTTTTCAGAAACATCTTGTAGTGTACTGTTTAGCTGTAAAATGAGAAAGGCGGTGCTTAGTATTTCCTCAGCTGATCTCAACATGGCTGCCGGGTCACAAACTTTCTCATTTTACAACTAAACAGTACACTACACGATGTTTCTGAAAACATCTGAGGCGAAAAATAGGCATTACAGTAACAGAATATTGATTCATATTTGATCAGCGCTGCCTAGTTTGACCATTTGATCGGAGTTCGCGAGTGATTGACAGCTGCTCAGAGACGGCAAGGCTCCAGCTCGGCTGTTTTCATCCAGTCTGTGAAATCTTGCAGATGCCATTAGGAGCAACTGAGGACACAGAGGCACATCATTTTTTTTTCAGATTACCTGTCTCATGCACTGTCAGGCTATAGTGACCTTTTTATAAAATTAACTTGTTTTAAATCATATCTGCTTCAATTCTACCCACTGCTGCTTTAATATGTTGTCTGAAATAAAGAGGTTTTTAAATTCACTTTGTTAGAGTTGCTATTGAATGAAGCCCTGTCATCCCAAATTGTTTGTATTTCTAGCTCAGACTAAAGCCAGCCACAGTGTGAAAAAAAAAGTAGATCACACCAGCTGAGATAGATGGAGAAAAAAAAACCTCCACATTTTAGGTCTCCTCAAAAATACCGCAGTTAATTTTTCATGGCCGTACCTTTTAAGAGACTTGTCAGTTTGATTTAATGTTCGGCTGACAGTTATTGGTTTTTGGTGTTTACCTCTTATCACTTCAGAAAACTGGGGAGGCCAATTTATACTCTGGATGCACATAAAGCGGCATCAAAAATTAAGATCTTGACGCCCTGGAAACATCATAAAAGCTTTCTATAATGCCTCTCGGTGTGTAATTGTGTTATGCTCTTTTTTTCCTGTGTGTGGAGGGGATGGCAGGCGTTTGAAATTTTATCAGTATTTTCCTCTATTCTGTGTTTAGACTGACACACCGGAGAGGCATTTCTCATGCTCCTCTTTTTCTTCCCTACCGCCTCATCTGCAGCTTCACTCACACAGCGGACCGCAGACATCTGAGTGATGGAAGTGCAGACTGGATGTTGTTGTTTTTTTTTTATACTCCCATTACCAACACTCAGAGTTCAGCCTTTGTCAAGTTAGAATTTTACATAATAAACAACCAAGCTGCAATAAGTGTTCATTGTCACATAGCTGGCACATTTGATAGAGAAAATCTTTAAAAGGGGGGCTCACAGAGAAGAAATTGTCTCAAGTGGTTCAAAGGATTTGAAGTGGAAGAAGAAGAGGATTGATGTTTGCGCTGCGAGCCCCTGAGTAGAACTGGCCCACGGTCTAATCAGAGACCAACAACGCCCCCCCCCCCCCCCCCCCCCAACCCTCCCTCCACACAGCCATAGGATTTTCTCTCACTATTCAGGGGCTGATAGATGAGCCTCTCTTTGTATTTCAGCCATGCACTTTCTTAAATCTGAAAAGCCAATTCATCTTGGGCAAACGCAAGAGGAGGAGGGAGTAAACGAAAAACTTCAAAAGTCATTTTTTTCACTCCTTGCCAGCACTCAAGTGTCATTCAGGAGCTCTCTAAGCGCTGTCTCTCCTTCATTAATTGTCCCCGTGCTTCACCCGCGTCACGTGCCTTGACTACAACCGCAGCTGAGGAGATCGTAACTCGGCTATTCCCCTATGTCTTGTCCTCCAATGTGATAACTTCACAATAAATAAGGAGCAGACTGTTTCATTTAGACGGAAAGATATCACACAAAACGGGGGAAAATTAGTTTATGTTTCCTCATGGACTGGATTTGCTTTTCAGGTGCAGCGCTTTTCAGAATTTCGGGCAAAGTAGTTTATCTACGCTTGCTGTCAAATAGAATTCAAGCATTTAGTGGGGCCAGACAACCAGCGTAATAAATCATCCGTTTTGTGTGTATAGTATAGGGAATCGTAGAGCGCTGGCTGTTTGAAGTTTAGGCACTTTCATTACACACATGTCAACAACATGTACAAAGTTTAATGGTCCTGTAGTGAACTCTGAGGCAAATTCTTTACACTTCCAGTGGTAAAATGAAAACCTATATTTTTTTTTTTTTCTAAGAAGATTATTTTTCAGCCAGCAACACAATATACACCACAGTATATTTTTGTTTTAATCCCACAGTGTTTCACTGAGCCCATGTGTTGAGAGAGAAACGGTGTCATGTTTAATTAGGAAATTCTCACAGTGAACGTGGACACCTTGTTGACACATCCATTCCACATGAGCTATTGCTGATTCCTTTGAATGCAATTTACATAATTATACCTCATCCAGTCCCGTAGAGCACATGCCTCAAACACCGTGTTGCTCGCAGCAAAAAACAGCGTGAGGAGAAAACAGCCATATTAACGCTCGTGGCAAGAAAACACTAAATGTTGAAGCCGCCTCCTCCATCTGCATTGTATGAGACGTGATGGCCTCGCTGCATTACAGATATGACCCCCCCAACCCTCCATATGTGCACACACACACACAAACACCGCCTCCTCTTAAAACATACACACAAAGAGAGAAAATCTCGCTGGCTGAGAAAGATGACCTACATTTCTACAATGCTTTGCACTTACTGTACATATTTAAGTTGATTTGCCTCCAATATGCAAAACCCATAGTGTACCACCTCATTCCAAAACATAAATCCTAATTTACATGCTCAATATTGCAAAACGAGACTCACCACCGGTGAGTCCATAAGCTCGATGGTAACATTCAAAGTCAAACAACACCCATCTTCCCCGAAGAACAATGAAGCATGACAGTCTGAATTGCCAGAACGTACTGTCAGAGGGCTCCTCCAAAGCTCTCAGCATTGAATTTCCCTCTGAATCTTGTCTTGCTCATCTAATAACTTTGTTTATGTCTGCTATGGGACACGTCTGGAGAGACACCTTGAACACTGGGATACAGCTCTCAGTCCAAACATAAAGAGAGAAATGAAATATTCACCCGCCTGATTGTCTCCGAACTCCAGGAGAAGAATCAATAAAACATAACATTGGCTTCTTTCTGAGTTTAAGGCTTCCGATGGGGTTTGAAAACCCCCATGTGACGTCGGAGGCTTTGCTCTCGCATATGAAAACACCAGAGTTTTATTTTGATGTTTGAATTAATCAGCGGAGAGCATCTTCAGAACAAAAAGATCTGATGTTGCCTTTGGGATCTGTATGTGGCCATCAGAGACTTCGCAGCCTGTATTTAAAAGCATGTTTTGAAGAATGCATTTCAACAGCCCATAATAAGCTAAGACGATCCATAGTGCCTCTCATATCGGGTCTGCAAAACTCAGCCAATCTTTTTTTCCTCGTATAGGCTACCACAGATGTTTCTGTCCTGATCTACCGCCTTGCTGAGTAAAACTGACTTCAGAGACTTGTGTTAAAAATGAAATGTTGACTCAATAACCTCACTGAATAGTATGTTTAAACACAACCCTCATGTGAAGGTTAAGCCCCTGTGAAGTGTGTCACTTGTGGTAATACAATGGTGCAATTGTGCGGACCAGGTCAACATATGTACCAATGGAACACAAAGGACACAGCTAAATAGGAGGGGGGGCTGTGACCCCATTCTGTTATCTCAGAGGTATAAGAAATCCTTTCAGCCCCGGCTCTATAAATAACAGTTTAACAAAAACAGAAGACAACAATAACGATACTCACTCTATTGCTGAGTGTTGGATGAAAAGATCAATACCACTCTCATATCTGTACGGGAAATATGAAGCTACAGTCCGCAACCGTTAGCTTAGCTTAACACAAAGACTGGAAACACGGGTAAACAGCTAGCCTGGCTCTGTCCAAAGGTAACAAAATTCACCGTCCAGCCATTAATTAACATGTTTTATCTTTTTATCCACTGTAACACACGGACCCTCGCGTATACTTGCTGACACATAAATAACAACTTCGGCTTAACATGGTAATGTCTAGAAGGTAAAGCAGAAATTGTGAAACTCTCGCGAGATGGTGAACGTTAGACATTGAATTTGAATAGTTAAGGTTACGATCAGCCGTCGGGCAGCGAGTCTCGCAAGACATTTTGCAAGTTTTTGCAAGTTTTCACAATTTGAGGGTTACCTTTTTGACATGACCGCGTAACATATTTGTCACACACAAGCGCACACTCACCAATTATGTTAAAAAGTATTTTATGTGTTGAGTAAAAAGCTTTCAGTTTCTTCATAATCAATATTTTAGAATATTACATTTCACCCCAGGCTATGTTACAAATAACCCCGACTACGGGGTGAATTGTTAATATTTCACTCCTTGTGTTTGAGACTAAACCAAAGATCATATATTGCCAAGAAGTTGTTTGTTCCATTGCAACATCAGCGCCCAGCAGCAAAGCTACGCTTCTGCCATTTTGGACTGAAAGCGACTACCAGACGCCAATAAAACGCCCACCTAAAAAGTGCCGCACAAATGTAAAACAAAATTATTTCTATTCCATTGTCATATTTTACCGAAATGGCCTGTGTTGAACAATAAAATATTATAAATATATTAAGCCTTTTCAGTCCAAAACGCGGCAGCGGCTGTAAAATACTGTTTGACTAAACCATGCATTTTTTATTTGTGTTATAGAGATAACAGCCACGCCATTTAGTAGCAGACACATGTAACTAGTTTTTATCACATTTTGAACACGCTGGCTTAAAAGAGCTCCAAGATACAGACAGAAATGTCAAAAATGTTACAACTGTCCCCGGTCTCCCCCACACATTTTGCTATGAGTACGTGCTGACAGCTTTTGCTGATGTGTCAGAAGACCCAGTTAAACTAAAATGTAACTTAAATGTCACATTTTAATGTGAAGTTGAACATGGGTAGAAACACAAAGAGTTTGAGGGAGAGAGAGAGAGAGAGGTCTAGCCTACAGAGAGAAAGAGGAAACATGGAATATTGAGTAGTTTAAGGCAGCCGATCTCCCACTGGAGCAATATTCGGTCGAGCTGAGCTCCACCACAGTGTAATTTGCCTCTGATTTCTAATCTTTGTAAAAGAATGCGAGGCTAAGTGCCTTCCACAAATGCAGACTATCATGGCATTTCTTCAGGCACATTATGGACCAGAATGATTAGAGAACTTTAAATGCAAAGGCATCCGTTGAAACTGAATGCATTTACAATCCCATTAAATATGGAATTGTGTCTGTGGGCCAACAGTAAATTTGAAATATCTTTCCCTGCGACAGTTTTTTTTTTTTTTTTTTTTTTTTTCCTCATACATTTTCCGTTTGCCGCTTGCTTCCTTCGCTCTGTTGGTGAATCTGTTTGAGGCTGTGAATAATTTGCCAGTAACTTTCATGGAAATAAGTACACTCGACACGATCATATAACATTAATCACGAAAATGCTATCATGACTTTCCATCAGCATCATGCAGCCATATTTTATGACTGATGATTTTGATAGTTGGTTGCTTTCACCCAAATTGCTACACAGATATAAAATCAAATATTAATATAAAATGCAGCTTGAAGTCAGAGCAGTGTTAAGTCTTCCTGTGGAAGTGACCTTGAGCTCATGTATTAGAATATAGTTTTTTTTGTGTGTTATTTTCATTTTTTATTATAGAGCACAGCATATGTGAAGGTCAGACATCCATGCAGCTTGAATCTCTGCCGCAAAAACATTCAATATATTTTATGTTTGCGATCCAACACAATTAAATGTCATATGTAAATAAAGCAACAACCAACTGTGGAATTTGTACACCGCGATGAAAACAACCATCTGCTTAATAACCTTCTCAACCATAAACAACCATTTACTTATCATAAATCCACATAAACTCCTCCACGTCCCAGTTAATGCTGCATTGTAGTACAATAATCCATCCATCACCGCAGCCATTTGACCCGGTTTAATGTAATCCAAAGAGAATCGCCCACACTGAATCTGTGATCACCTCTGTTCTCATTAATGTAAAAATCTGCCTACGTAACATGTGGCTCTAAATTGAGCTGAAAGAAGAAAGAAAAAAGTGTGTTTATCAAACGGTTTATTAATGAGCCACTTCAGCATTGAATCGATGATCAGTTGTGCAAATTTGTCTGGGCATGACAAGACCTTGAAGAATATTATCACAGCTATGCAGATATTTCTTCCTTATTTTGATGAGGATATTATAGTAAACCAGCTTTCTGCTGCAATATTAACTCCACCAGTCAATGTTGGATGTATTTCCACCACCGGAGGAAAGGATTTGGGGCAGTGCAACAAACTGTAAACAATACACTGACATCGCCTTACAAAGTCGATATGGCTAACATGGTGCACACATCCAGCAGATATGGAGCAGCATTAGCCTTCACTTAGAGATATGTTTGTGTCCACCTGGCTCTTTAGCTGCTAAATACTCCACTATGTTCACCAGCTACTATTCTGTCTGCTGTTTGGTGATTGGAAACAACACTGGTGAGAGCATAAAGCTAAAACGGTGATCTTAAAAAAAGCTAAAACACTTCATATAGCTGATGGAAAAAGAGAGTCCGGTGATAATTCTCTGTCTTGTCACTGCTTGAAACTCATTTTCCATTGCACATGGACATTTGATCCACTGTTGCTGTGAAAATATTCCTTAGAGCAGCTTTTATTGTAACCAGTATTCTCACAAAATCCCCCTGAGTGTGCTGTTAACTCCACCATCTTTCTCAATTTCACTCTCAGCGGAGCACCTCCAAATTTAGCCTCTTAATGACAGCACAAGTTAAAGAAAATGTCACACATAGACCCAAGTGTGAATTGGGACCTTCACAGAAACACAGTAAAGAAACCAGTGGCAGACTCAGGCTGTCTGAGGGGCAGGGGTGGAAAGAAAATGAAAACGGCACAGATGGAGTGCCAGCGCACAGAAGGTTTTCGAGCATGTAGAGCAGCCTATATGGCACTGCATCGTGTTTTCTTAATTCTAAGGCCACCATAGAGGGCACTTTATCAGGGTTTTTTTCCATTTAAGGGCACCCTTCGTCATGTTTTCTGCACTGTAAGGGCACCCTAGCAGTGGCATATAGGCAGAAATAACTGTGTGGATTGGCACAGAGACAATCAGGTGGGCCTATATTCCATCCAAGACCAAAGATCTAGTTCATAGGTTCTGAAACACATATATTAACCAAAATAGCCCATTACAATTATACAATTCATCACAGTTAATTAAACCTTATACATCATCATCATCATCAGAGGTTACAGGCAGCTAACATGTATACATGCGTACATATCCACCTACGTCGTGTATGTAAAGCAACCTGTTGCATTAATCATTCAATATTTATTCCAGCATATTTGCACTCTGCACCATTGAGAGCAAAACAACCAGAGTCAAACTCCTGGTAGCCTACATGTTTAGGCCTGATCATACCTGATCAATCAATCTGATTCTGATCCAACAAGACAAACATTAACAGCATAGCATAGCCATCATATGGGCACATCATGTTTTCTCCATTGGAAAGGCACCCTAGCAGTGGCATATAGGCAGAAATCACAGTGCACAGAGAACATCAGTTGGGTCTAGCCCATCCAAGACCAAACATCTACTAAATAGGTTCTGAAACACACATGTTATCCAAAATAGGCCATTACAACTACACTTGCCTGAATGCATCACAGTGTATTCATACAAGGCTTATACATCATCATCATCATCAGAGGTAATGTTACAGGCACCTCACATGTATACTGTACATATCCACCTACATTGTGTAAATAAAGCAACCTGTTATATTAATCATTCAATATTTATTTCATCATATTTGCACTCTGCACCATTGAGAGCAAAACAACCAGAGTCAAACTCCCTGCAAGTGTAGGCTGAATCAAGCATATAGATGGAGCACCAGCATTAACGTTAAAAAAAAATACACTTTAACATAGCCTGGCACAGCTGGCAGCAACACCAGCATAAAAAAACATAATAAACAATAACATTGAAACAGTTGCCACTAGTCCAAAACTGTAAATGATCTTACTTTTTGAAGATTGCAGCAGGAGACGACGGGGCTTGGTTGGTGTTGAACACTGAAATGACTTCATTATAGTCTCTTTCAAAGGAGAGCTGCAGCGACAGAGAGTTCCAGTCTGATATGATGCACTGATGCCAGTTGTTATTCGACTGACAGTAGAAAAGAGTGTTTCACCAGCAGGCCTACAGCTTATTGTGGGTATAGGGTGACGAGGGGCCACATAATGGCGTTATTACTTATTGGGACTTGTTGAGGAGAAACTGGAGGTCTTAGTTGAGAATGAAGGCTGAACTTCTTCCTCCTGCTCCTCAGGCTTCTGTTCCACAATGCACAGGTGTTTTAATTTAAGGAGTGCTGTACTGATTGAAAGAGGAGGGGCTACTTGCGATCTGCCATTTGCTGAATGCGATGTCACTCAAAACAGGAAGCCTTCTGATTGGCTAAGCGGCTAAGTGGCTGAGCTCTACTAGAGGTTGGACAGAGCGTCTAAACCAGAGGTCAGCAACCTGCGGCTCCAGAGCCACATGTGGCTCTTTAGCTCCTCTCCAGTGGCTCCCTGTGGATTATTATTACTTTCTTTTTTTTTAGTTATTGGAAATGAATAACTGTTGTTTTGATTGCATTTTCATTTTTATTTATCATTGTTGTAGGTCTAATGTACGACGGTACGATGGAGTATTAGAGCCACATTGAGGAAAAGAAATAAATCTGAGATTTCGAGAATGAAGTCACAATTTACGAGAAAAAAAGTCGTAGTATTATGAGAATAAAGTCATAATATAAAGTAGTAATTTTACGTGTTATTTTCTTTTTTTCTCGTAAAGTTATGACTTTATTCACGTAATATTACAACTTTTTTCTTGTAATATTACGATTTTTTTCTCATAAATTTACGACCTTTATTTTTGTAAACTTCTGACTTTTTTTCCGTAAAGTTATGACTTTATTCTCGTTATGTTACAACTTTTTTTGTAATATTACGACTTTATTCTCGAAATCTCAGATGTTTTTTCCCCTCAATGTGGTCCTAATACTCCGTAGTACATTTGCACTTGGCACCCACTGCATTAGATTTATTTACTATATACTTAGACTATAAACTGTGTTACCTTCATCACAATGATCAAATGTTTTGTGGCTCCAGACAGATTGTTTTTTATTATTTTTGCCTAAAATGGCTCTTTTAATAGTAAAGTTTGCTGACCCCTGATCCTAACAGAGGGGCAGTTCAGTTCAGTTTCTTTTCAATTTTGCGATTTAAATATAGCTTACACTTCCAGCTATCACGTTTCAACCAAGGGTTGCCATACACCTGCCAAATAGGCAGTGGCGGAAAGTAACTAAGTACTTTTACTCAAGTACTGTACTTAAGAGCATTAGTGAGGTCGACCATTCGTGTTGGGCGATAAGACCTGCAGACATGGTCCGAAGGCGTTGGATGGGGCTGAGGTCAGTGCTCTGCATATGCAGGCCAGTCAACTTCTTCCACACCAAATTCATTCCTGTATGGACTTTCCCTTTGTACACGGGGGCATTGTCATGTTGAAGTCCCTGTCGGAAAGTTGGAAGCACTCTATTATCTTAGATATCATTGTGTGCAGTAGAATTAAGATTTCCATCAACTGGAACTAAAGGGCTTAGCTCTAAACACTGCCAAGCCCAAAGTACACAATAGTATGAGGACAGGGCTGTTCACATTTGGCCATTTAGTGTAGTTCCTGTTAAATTGTTCATGTAAATCAGAATCAGAGTCAGAAATACTTTATTGATCCCTGGCAGGAATTGGGGCATTACAGTTGCTCTTACATAAACATAAGAAATGTAAGAGAATAGAAATAAAGGAGTATGTAACCTGTCAATTATGTACATAATGCTACAATATAAACACAATATATGTAAAGAAACATAAGTATTAGGACTATCAAAGTTAATGTGATTACGTGATAACGCAAAATCGTTTTAACGCCATTAATTTCTTTAACACATTAACGCAATTGATCTTTCAGAGGTTGTAGTGGGCTCAGCTGTAAAGCTAGAGTGAAGATACTGGCATCATGAAACTAGAAACCTAAGGAATCCATTGATACCAACCATGTCATACTAGCTTGTCACGAAGGAGGTTAAGTAACGCTCCAAACTTGCGGCAAATTTTGGCGAGGAAAAGCTGGCATGGCCATTTTCAAAGGGGTCCCTTGACCTCTGACCTCAAGATATGTGAATGAAAATGGGTTCTATGGGTACCCACGAGTCTCCCCTTTACAGATGTGCCAACTTTATGATAATCACATGCAGTTTGGTGCAAGTCAAAGTCAAGTCAGCACACTGACACACTGACAGCTGTTGTTGCGACTAATCATGGACAATCATACGATTCATCGCGATTAAATATTTTAATCGATTGACAGCCCTAATAAGTACTACAATGAAAAATAAGAAAATAAGAATATAAAAAAATATGAAATATGTACAAATATTTGCATTATGACGTGCAATATATAGCATATACCACAGCAAAAAAAAAAAGTAAATACAAAATGCTGAGAAGTAAAGGTACAAAAGCAAATGTCTCATCCTTATCATAGCGTTCTGAATGTGAATCTAATGTGATTTGAAATTCATAACAGATCATGTTTTCAGAGTGGGAGTCAAAACCCAGGAGATAAGCATGCATTAGTAGCTTATATAAATATATATTTGTTTCCATAAACCAGGAGAGAGGCAGAATGTAAGGGTCTAATGTTGATGATTGGAAAAAGATGAACAACCTCTTGATCTCATATATATGAGAACATGTTCTCAGTCAGACTTTTGAAAGCATCCCTTTATTCATTTACATTTATTTTATAAACATCTTAAGTGAGATGGTATAATACTGATCATCTTTTTTTTAGTAAAAAACAGCAGAAAAAATGCCATATCAAGCAGCAGCAAAAAAAAAGAAAAGTAAATACAAAATGCTGAGATGTAAAGATACAAAAGCAAATGTCTCATCCTTATCATAGTGTTTCTGAATGTGAATCTAATGTGATTTGAAATTCATAACAGATATGTTTTCGGAGTGGGAGGTTGTAGTCAAAACCCAGGAGATAAACATGCATTAGTAGCCTACAAATATATATTTGTTTCCATAAAACCAGGAGAGAGGCAGAATGTAAGGGTCTAATGTTGATGATTGGAACAAATGAACAACCTCTTGATCTCATATATGAGAACATTTTCTCAGTGAGACTCTTGAAAACATCCCTTTATTCATTTACAGTTATTTTATATACAGGTTAAGTGAGATGGTATAATACTGATCATCTTTTATTTAGTAAAAAACAGAAAAAAAAAATGCCATATCAAGTGATATGATGCTTTTAGTAAGCAAGCTTTTTTTTCTTCCAAATAAACTGCAACCTGAACAAAACCTTGCTCAGCTTACCAACAAAAAAATACAACTGAGCTGGCCTTGTGAGTGCACACACACACGAGCGCACACACACGCGCGCGCCCACTAGACAATAAACTAAACATCAAAAGAAGAAGAAGAAGAAAATAGGCTTTTTTTTCACTAAATAAAACCATCACTCTGTAATGGCTGTAAAAAGACGATAAACAGTGCAGGGACTAATATCTTCAAGCAAATGCCATATCTCCTCTCTGCCCTTTTTTCTTCTTCTATTTTGCAACTTCCTTCAGTGTACACACTCTCAAAAAAAAAACAGGCTTAGAGCTTTTTTTTTTTTTTTTTTTTTCATAAGGGGGTATTTTTAATTCTAAAGCGAGGGATTGGTCACACTTCGTCTCATTAGCATGAGGAGCCGTATAAACCCCGCCACTGCAGAATTTGGAGAGCTGTGTTGAAGAAGGCGAGGCAACAAGCGTGTCTGTCTGACTGGCTGGCTGGCTGGCTGCGCGCAAAAAAAAAAGGAGCGACTATAACTTTCACTTCCCAAGCATCAGTTCATAAAAGCTGTGGAGAGAGAGAGGAGAGGAGAGCTGCATGGAGAGCTCACTCCAGAGGTGAACTGGGTCTCACATCTGTTTCAGGCTGCTCACAGAAGAAGGGAAGATGATAATAAAGGGCAAAACTTATTGGCACCGGTGGATTTTTATATTCTCCATCCATCATTTTCTATTCACCTCACTGGCTCAGTCCGATGGAAATACTATCCGATACCACACCAACGAGGAGGACGCGCCAGGTACAGTCATCGGAAACCTCGCCAAGGACATGTCCTTGAGTCTGTCTCCTCACTCCTCCAGGACCAATTTCAGGATGATGAAACAATTCAACGACTCGTTCATTAGGGTGAGAGAAAGCGATGGAGAGCTGTCTGTGTTGGAGAGAATAGACAGAGAGAGGATCTGCAGACACACTACTCCTCCATCACAGTGTCTCATCACTTTCGACGTGGTCAATTTCTCCAAAGAGCGCTACAGATTGATCCACGCAGAGGTGGAAATAAAGGACATCAACGACAACTCTCCGGAGTTCCCACACAGGGAGTCTCTAGTGGAGATGTCTGAGAGCTCACCGGTGGGCACCCGCATCCCTCTGGATCCAGCTGTGGATGCAGATGTTGGGTCAAACTACATCCAAAGCTATCAAATCTCAGTGAACAGCCACTTCACTATTGATGTGCTCCTGAGAGCGGATGGGGTTAAATATGCGGAATTGGTGCTAATGAAGGATCTAGACAGGGAGATTGAGTCCTCATACACTGTGGATCTGGTCGCAACAGATGGAGGGAGTCCACGCAGATCGGGATCAACAAAAATCACAATAAAAGTGACTGACTTTAACGACAACAGTCCAGTTTTTGATCAGAATAGTTTCTCTGTGAGTCTCCCAGAGGACGCACCGGTTGGAGCTGTCATCCTGGACTTGAACGCGGTGGATGCTGATGAGGGTCTGAACGGAGAGGTGGTCTACGGGTTTGGAAAACAGGTCTCCCACGAGATCAGAGAACTTTTCCAAGTGGATCACAAATCCGGGCGCCTGACGCTCAGGAGCAGTGTGGATTTCGAGGAGAAAAGCACCTACGAGGTGGACGTGCAGGCGACAGATCTGGGACCCAATCCGACCCCCTCCGTGTGCAAAATCATCATCCACGTCACGGATGTTAATGACAATGCTCCAGAGATCAGCATCACACCGATGACCTCCTCCATCACCACGGGCGCAGCGCACATCAGCGAGGCTGCAGACAAGGACAGTCTGGTGGCTCTGATCAGCACCTTGGACAGAGACTCTGGTGTGAACAGCCAGGTGCATTGCACTCTGTATGGACACGACCACTTCAAACTGAGGCAGGCTTATGAGGACTCTTACATGATAGTCACAGCTGCTGTTCTAGACAGAGAAAGGATTAGTGAGTATAACCTGACAGTCATGGCTGAGGATTTTGGGTCACCTCCTCTGAGAAAGATCACCCAGTACACCATCAGGCTCAGCGATGAGAATGACAACGCCCCTCACTTCACCAAATCTGTCTATGAAGTTTCAGTGGCTGAAAACAACGCTCCTGGTGCTTATATCACCACAGTGGAGGCTAGTGATGCAGATCTGAGCAATAATGGCAAGATCACCTACAGGCTGGTGGACAGTGTCATCATGGGCTCCCCAGTGAACACCTTTGTGTCTCTGAACTCGGTGTCTGGCTCCATATACGCGCTGAGGAGTTTTAATTATGAGGTGATGAAACTGCTAGACATACACATCCAAGCAAGTGATGGGGGGTCACCACAGCTGCAGAGCACAGCTGTCATCAGGCTCAAAATAGTTGATCAGAATGACAACCAGCCTTCCATTGTAGAGCCGCCCCTTTACAAGGGATCTGCTGAGGTTTTCCTGCCCAAGGATGCACCTGCAGGTTATGTGGTAACCCAGATAAAGGCCACAGACGCTGATGAAGGCGTGAACGCACAGCTGTCCTATAAAATCACCGAGGGGGGACACCTGGGTTTCTCCATCAACAGAGATACAGGGAAGGTGCACGTGAGCCGGCAGCTGACGTATGATTTAGCAGACAATGTCAAAGTCACAGTGTCGGTCAGTGACAATGGGTCCCCGGCGCTCACCTCCACAGCCATTATACACTTCAGCTTCATAGAGGGAACTCTACCCAGCATGCCTTCCTTGGCTCAAAATGGCAGCGAGGAGCTCTTTGAATGGGACATGTCCATAGCCATAATCATTGTCCTGGCAGGGAGCTGCTCTCTCCTCCTGCTGGCTATCATTCTCATCACAACCATTTGTAGCCGCCGGAAAAAGGAGACAAGGGAGGCGGGGTACGACGATAAAGAAGACTTGCCAGATGTGGAGAAAGTGGAGAGCGGTCATGTCGACTCATTGATTGCCAACCACAAAGGCAAAGTGTTTGATGCCCATCCATTTCCAGAGAAGCCTCCGTTGGCGGCCAGCAGCAGCAACACAACAACAGAGACAGGCTGCGAGGATGGCAGGCAGACAGCAGGCATCTTTGAGTCGAACAGCAGGGTGATGGAGGGGAAATTAAAGGTATAAGTCATTACTTTTCCCAGAGATATTTTAAAAGTTTCCTTTGTCGTCTTTTTGAATCTCGATTCAAAGTCGAATGTGTTTGTGTCTCTCCGCAGGGTTACTCTACGCTACCGGGATATGGGAAAGAAACAGTGAGGCCGATAACGATATGGAAGGGCAATTCGTTCACGACAATCTCAGCGAGAGATCCCCACATCAGCGGCAAGGACAGTGGAAAAGGGGACAGCGACTTCAATGACAGTGACTCGGATATAAGTGGAGATGTGCACAAAAAAGAGTCGCCGCCAACAAACAGTGAGTGTCAAAAAAAACATTACAAGATAATAGCCTCATCAAACAGAAATGAGAGGATGTAAAGGTGAAATCCATGCTTATGTTTGAATCCAAGCCATGTAATGTACATATTGTACCCAGTTACAGTCATGGATTTTCTAACACACCAAAACAGCCTCAACCAGGTGAGCCAGCGAATGCATTCGTATTCCACCCTGACTGTACACACTGCTGTTTCCCACAGGTCTTTGGGCGTGCACGAGCGAGTGCAAAGTGCTGGGACACTCGGACCGCTGCTGGAGCCCCTCGGCGACGAGGCCCAACACGAGCATGGCCTGCGGACCGCACCTGTCCACGTTCAACAAGACGGCTTCGCTTCCCCGGAACACCGGAAGGGAAAACTACTATCCGGCTGTCTTACCAAAAACCAACGGTCTGCAAAGCGTGTACGAAAAAGTCCAACACCAGGAATTTGATTATATCCTCGTTGGCCCACAGACGCCGGCCAGAATACAGGAAACGGACGAGATGTCCATTCCAGAGTACACAAACTCTTAAAAGTCACCAAAAAGGGATCCTGTCTTTCTACTGTACAGTACTTTTAATTGACTATGTTGGATTGTTGCAGTGTTTTTGTAGTATGTCATGTGTCTTTTTTGGCTCATATAAGACTGTTCATTGTATCATGTGTAATATGCAAGATTTTGTACATTAATAATATATTTTTCATAATGATTCAATGTAAAGAAGACTTTTATTATGAATTTTCAAGAGCATGTGTTACTATTTAAGGGGCATGAATGACCTATGGACATTTAAGGCTGAAAGGGGCCTTTCTGCTGTGGAAAACAATCAATATGGAAGATTACCATGTTTGTGGTAGATTTTGTCACATTTGTTGCACAAATAAACAGTTAAAAGCGAAATTGTTTTGCTGTTCAACGACAGTTTAAAAGAGCGAGCTCGCTGGGACTCAAATGTAATCTCATAGGAAGAGTGCAACCTATTGTCCTGAGGAAATATTCAGAACAGCACACAGAATAACCTCAATTAGCCAACTGAATGCATTTCATTTGCCTTAAAGGCTTATAAGCTGCAATAAATAAAAATGTGGTCCTCCAACGATCACAGTTAAATTGATAGCAAGCATAAGCCAATGTCATATTCTTTTCATGGCACACAATGTAGTTACTGGGTAGCCTCGATTTGCATGCAAATACTGCTTTTTCTGATCAAATGCTCTCACAATTACATATTTTTCCGAAGGTCAAAGAATCCCCTCACCTTTTCTGATTGCCTCCCAGCTTACCAATTATCCAAATATGTGGTTCAATCTGTTTCCAAGCAACAGCAGCACTGCACATTTGAATCTCTTTTCTTGCCATGTTTCTTCTTGAAGTCATGATAAGGACCGAGTAACCTTGGCCACAAAACTACTTTTCTCACATTGTCAAATCAGAAAATTAATAATTAAGCAAAGGCTGTGTCTGTGTGTCTCTCTGATTGTGTATGCTATTGCAAGTCAATACTGTGTTGTGGGACTATAAAGACCCAAGGCAGCTTTATTTACAGAGCACTTTCATCACAAAGAAACTCAATGTGCTTTATATTTAAAATAAAATTAAAAGCATAAAAAGTAAAATAAGCATCAGGCATATGCAACACAGTGGTATAACAATAAAGAAAAACCTATTTATACTTACACCCAATACCTACACACACACACTTAGACCGCAGCTCATCAGGCACAACAGGATTCACTTCTGCATACAAGTTTGACTGCAGGCAGTGCAATCTGTTCACTCTACACCTGTAACCACAGAAAAACTCCAGAAAATCTGCAGTACTCAAATAAATTGATATCCAACAATTAGAGGTGGGTGATTAAATGAAAGGCATAAAGCATAACTGACTAATATGCAAGTACAGATGTTTTTCTGTGCTATTAGTTCACTTCTTTTGAACTTAAATTAAGAGTATACTTTCAGTTCACTGTTTATGCACTTATCAGAGGTATACTTGACAAAAGTATACTTGACTCATACTGACAAGTATACTTAAAAGTCCAAGTAAACTTGGCTTATACTGACAACTATACAGAAAAGTCTAAGTATATTTGGCTCATAGGCCTACTTGCTTAATCTTTTGATCAAGATATACTTAAGAAAGTGTAATTCAGTATTGTTGCCTTATAGGCCTACAGAAAAGAATACGTGGCTTGTAGTTGTGCTTACTTTTGATAGAGTAGCCTATCAAAGTGTGTGAGAGTCTGTAAAAGGAGGTTTTGATATGAATTTACATCAATTCATTAAGTTTTTGGACTATCTGTTCACCGTAGAGGCATGCGAAGACAAATTTTTTTAAAATCTCATCACTAATCAAGTCATATAGCAAAAGGAGCAATTGTCTTTATGAAATTGCTAAATCATTGGCTTTACTATGAGTTACAGTATGTGGCAAAGGGTGGTGGGGACAGTAAGTTGGAAGTAGACTAGCCAACAACACCACATGGGGACTTGCACCCCAGGACATACTAAAAAAACCTTGAATACATTTCTGGTAAATGGATAAAGCACACAGATTTTTTTATTGATGAGGCAGAGACACATTTGAAAATGTCAAATATTTTATTAGAATTAATAAAAGAAAAAGCACTTAATAAGATGGGACTGAAGCTGTAGGGAAATAAATGATTAAACAGATTAAAAATTACACAAACTAATATGAGAAGCGTCTCGAGAACTTCCGTTATGATTTGATGCTATATGAAAATGAATTGAATGGGGTGATTAAAAAAAATCTAATGTGACCGTAAAATATTACAGCTGCCAGTCCAAAGTTAAAATAAACAAAACTAAGTTGAGGCCACTGTTGGAGAGGCAGACTACACTGAGGAGACTGCTACCACTTACTCACCTTGGGTGCAACACAGCAAAACTATGGTGCGGTCTATTTGTGTCCCAGCGCTCTTAACTCACATACAATAGGTGGAGGTACCTCACCATGGGTGCCTAGCTTCCAAACAAAGTGACTTTCAGCTTCTAAAAGAAAAAAACTTAATACACAAAGAATTAAAATCTAAACTAAGGAGAATTAACACAAATAACCCAGTTAGTTAAAAGGCAAAATAACTCAAACAAATCAAAAGTATTTTAAAAAAAAGGGACAAAAATGTAAATGAGGCAAAAACAATGAGTCTAAAAAAGGGGCAAAAACAATAAGTATAGTTAAGGGGGCAAAAACAGCAGCAGTGTTACTTTAGGTGAGCCTAAAATGAAACACATATTAACAGCACTAATAATGCTGCAACTCAACATTACTCAATACTGAGCCACCCTACTCACCACCATGGGGCAGCACAAAGAACTGTAGAGCAGAAGCAGTGCAACCATGGGCCAAGGTAAGGTCAGTGTCACACAGTAAAAGCTAAAAACCAAAATAAGCAAAGATCTCACTAGACACATGCTTTAAAAGACAAACTACAGTTTAAACCAGTGGTTCCACAGCATGCCAAGCAGAAGCAAGAGGACTTGACAGGCCCCAGGTGCTTTATATAGCCTGGCCTGATTAGCTGGTTGGTGGAGGAGGAGTCAGGAGTAAGGGGCTGCGTTCAAGAACTGCAGACACTATTCAGGGAACCAAAAAAATGCCCCTTACCACATATACAAAGTATACTTTCATGACCTTGAAAGCGGAGATGCTCTCAAGTCATTTTCGGAAGTCCAAGTCAAGTTTCAAGTCTTTGATGCTGAAGGATGAGTTCATCTTTCTACCAACCATTACATCACTGTCTGTAACACCAGCCAATCTGAGTTCAGAACTGCTTCGAAAGTTTTAGTTTGGTAGCACAGGATAGGCCAACTGGACCTACAGGTAACATTCAGACGAAGAATTTAGCTCAGAGAATTTATATCGACTGTGCGTCATTCACACCCAAATGTCAAAAAACCTCCTGCCGGATAACCTGATTCTCCAAAGTGAAGCAGCAGTATTAGTTGGAGGAATTATAGAGGACATCATGAGAGAGACTAATATGGAAAAAATCCAAAACACCACTCATGGATCTGGCTGTTTTGAACACTGCACGCCTCCGGTAAGACAGGCTTAATGAAGTTTTTGATTAGAAATCTAATTGACATCCATGACATGTGAATAAAACTTTGCAAAACTCTTGAGGTTTTCCAGGAATGTTATCAGTTGTTATTGTTGTCATTTCTTACTTTTGCATCTGTTGGACTTTGTGAAGGAACAGCCGACCTCTGCTGTGCTCAGTCGCCTCCTGAGATTTGGAGCTGTGGCTCTTATTGTCGGCGCTGTGTTGATGTTGTGTGCATCCATGGCTGCTCTCTACCTGTGGAAAGTCAGCGATAAAAATGTAAGTCGACTGAGGATTACGCTGCAGTTATTACAGTGCCCCTTCAATAACAGATAGGATGCTTTCAGTGAGGAATGGATCCAAAGTACATCCTTATTATAGGCATTATTGTACAAGAGGTATTTATGTGAAAGGCAGAGATACTGTTTTCATAATCATATTCATCACTGTGAAATTGCATCTTTAATTCTGTTAGAGTACATACAAACTACATAAATTGTTCCTGTTACTCTGCTCCATAAATAGTGTAATGTTTATGTGTCCTATTGAGCTCACCAGTAGGGCAAACATTCCCATCAAGGTCTGCAACAGCATCTCCTGTGGTGCTTTGCTCAATTCTCAGTGTGCTTTAAAAATACACAGGATTTCTGTACGAGGAGCAACACTGTAACTCTAATTACTGTGCAGGGGGATTGCATGAAGCTTGTTTTCCCTGTATATCATTTCTATTGTGTTTTGCTGCAGTGTGATTTACATAACTTGACTAATCAGCCGTTTTAACGTGCCACCTTGAATGCTGCCAGGTTTACAATGTTCGCTACAGCATGAACATCAATGGGGAGGTGAGGCCGGGCGCCGTGGAAATCGATTCAGACAACAACCTAGAGAGATTTAAAACTGGGAGTGGAGCTGAGGAAGCTGTGGAGATTCATGACTTTCAAATAGTGAGTGAGTTTGTCCTTGTTCTCTCTCTTCCTGAGGTGGTTCAGCAGGGACTTTTCTGTGTGCTTAGCAAAGTAGCAAAGCTGTGAGTGTAAACATGGCATCTCTGTGATTCGGCGCAGGGAATAACCGGAATCCGCTTCTTCGGAGGAGGAAAGTGCTACATAAAATCCCAAATCAAAGCCAGCCTTCCACACATGGGAGTTCACAAGAAAGAGTCGCTGATGTTTGACCTGGTATATGCACACTACTTGATACAGAATGTTGGGGGAAATGAAATGGCAGGGTTAAAAGCATCCTCATTTCTTTTTTCTAAGTCAAGGACATTGTCTTTTTTCTTCTTGCAGACAGATGAAGTCATTCCAGTGAGGTTTGACGAGGAGTTCCTCGTATGGGTTGCTGCGGAGCAGCCGCTGAAGGACACCAGCTTTCTGAGCAACAAGATCCTGGATCTTTGTGGGGAACTTCCCATTTACTGGCTCCAACCTATCTATCCTAAAGGTTCTTCTCTTCTTTCTAGATAATATGTATTATTTCCACCCCATTATAGTCTATAAAACAGGGCCTGCCATCACAGAGCACGGCCCAATCCTTTTCCATTCTTTCATAGTTTATTCAAAGCTCAGTTGTGATTGCCCTGCTTATCTGCTGACACACTTTGTAAAAATGTACAGACTTGTCAGAGAAGTTGGTGAAACACTTGAACATCTTGAACACACTCCACATTTAGAGTACACCAAAAAAGGCTCCGGTCTTGTATTAAAAAAAGAATGATGTTGAAATATGCAAGACTGCTTGAAATCACTGCTGCTTAATTGAATTATTCAGGACATCTGAGAGAGCCCCAGCTATGTAGGATTGAGCTCCGAGGACATGTATACGGCGTCTTGTGGATGTTGACCCAATACTCTTGCCTCTCGTGGCCTGCCGTAACAGATGGGGAGAGGAGAAAGAGAGACGCACGGCGAGCCAAGCGGCAGTTTAACATGGAGGAGTTGGAGGCAGCTGCTGGGGAGAGGAACCCGGTGAGTCACGAAGAAGATGACACCTCCAGAGTTGCGGTGGAAGAGGAGGAGGAGGAGGAGGGGGCGCAGTCTGCTGCGGGGTCAGCATACAATCCCGAAAACCCCTATCATGTGAGTGCCAACTTCGTCAACAACACTGTTTATGATAAACAAGTCTCCAGAGCTGGTGCATTTTTGATTAAGATGCATATACTGAGCCCCGGAGCAACCCTTAAAGCAGCATTAGGAATTGAAGTTTCTCTGTTTTGTCAACACTTTCAGATGACTTCATAAAAATGCCAGCCTTGTTAGAAAATGTATTTTCACAGAAATAGAAACGAGAATAGGAGCCAGCTGATAAGCAGCTGCTGCTGCTGCTGTTGAGCAGGTGACATATTAGTGGCTATGATTGCAGGTCGCTGGCTGCCAATCTAACGGTGATGAACTTCTGAACTGAAGTGAACTCCCATTGGTTATAAAAATTCATGTTGCTTAAAGAGAACTCTAGTCACGTGTTTGGGAGCATGAGAAGTTTTTTTTTTTTAAAAAAGATTTGAATTGCAAATGAGTATAGATTTGCTCTTCAAAATTAACACTGCTTCAAAACTGCAGCGCAGCGGAGGGGCCGGAGAGGAAGGCGCCATGACCTTTGACACCATGTTAGACCACCAGGGGATCTGCTGCTCCGAGTGCCGACGTGGCTACACTCACTGTCAGAGAATATGCGAGCCTCTGCGTGGATACTGGCCCTGGCCTTACAACCACAGAGGGTGCCAGGTGGCTTGCCGAGTCATTATGCCCTGTCGCTGGTGGGTGGCACGCATTTTAGGTATTGTGTAAGAAAACACGCTAGTGAGAGAACATCTCCTGTTTTTTTTTTGTTTTTTACAAAGACCCCCAGGTCTCTAAACTTTAAGCTTATACAGATATGCATGAAGATATTTATTTTCTGAATTTGACTGTAAATACTGCCAGAAAGCTATATGCCTGTTAGCATGAAATGCAGATCATGATGTATGATTATCTATACTGAAATACCTACACATTTGTATCCAGACCAGGGGCCTAGGGGTCCCCTAATGAGAATGTAATATAGAGTCAAGGGCTTAGGTTTCTTTTCAACAAATTAAGCGGGGATCTGGGGGAAAATTTGGGCGTCAACTGTTCATTTCCTGCATTCTGGTGAATTTATATGTACCAATTTCTGCCTTTTCTGCATTGAGTTATGGTGGAAATTACTTTATTTATGTAAAGGAAAATACAAAATTCAGGTGACAATTTAATTCATTGGATCCACAAGAGTCTCGGCTTTCCAGTCATACCCAATTTATGCAATTCCAAGACTGTTTAGGGACCCCAGTATGCAGAATTGTTAGAATAGGTGAAAATAACACATTTATACAAAAAAAAAAACTGCATGGTTTTTGCCCAAAACTGCATGTGATTATCATAAAGTGGGCATGTCTGTAAAGGGGGGACTCATGGGTATCTATAGAACTAATTTTCATTCACATAGCTTGAGGTCAGAGGTCAAGAGACCCCTTTGAAAATCGCCATGCTAGTTTTCCCTCGCCAAAATTTGCGTAAATTTGGAGCTAACATGACACGGTTGATACCAATGGATTCCTTATGTTTTCTAGTTTTATAAGATAGCTAATAACTTCACTCTAGCTTTAAGACTAAGTCCGCTACAGCCTTTTAAGGACAGTAATGTCGGCCGGGGTCGAAGGCAATCCTGTTGGTCTCACAGGGTTGGATAATTATTTAATAGGGGTGCTGAGGATGTATTTAGGTGTGATTGAGCATCCCTAAAAATAGTCTAAAATCGTCACTGATCCAGACAAAATATTTTACATATAAACAGGTGCTTTCTTTTTGTATGCTGCTTCTTTCTATACAGTAACACTGGAATACATAAATGCCATTTTCCTATTTGCAGCAACAAACTCACAAATGAGCACATCCATTTTTGCATCATGTAACATCAAGGCTTAATGCGCTGTACTATGTTTAATGGAAGGCATGGGACTGGATCCAAAGGCTCAGCAGATCATGTACCTTTTCTGACTGAGTAGGCTTCAATAAATTCTAATTACAGTATATGCCGGCTTTGATGTCGATGTTTTTTTGTGTCACATCTTGTTTCCATGGTTCCACTGGGCGCTTTTCTGATAAAACTGAAGTGACAGCAATGGTTGCCTTAACTTCCATTCACAGCTCAGAATCAGTCTGAGGGCAATGCAATTTGTGCACACTGACATCTGCATTGATGTGAACTAATGTGAGATGAGTGTCATGGCAATGATGGAAAATATTTTCATAAAAGTGACATTTTTATTAAATAAATAAATATATATTTTTTTCTCTATGAAAAGAGAAGATGCTAAGCTACAACATGACATGATCACAGAGACGGAGCCTTTTTTTTACACAGCTGTTATTGGGGTGTTGAGGCTACTCTGAATACCTCAAAATCAAAAGAAATCAGATTACGATCTCTAAAGCCATATGCCAACTTTCTAAATAATTGAAAGGAGCCATGTTGCGATCAAGACGATTTCACAGAGGGTGATCCAGGCACATCAAATTACAACAGATGTGAAATTGCACCATATCTGCCACTAAAGCCGCATTGAATCTCTGGAAGCAGTGTGAGGAAACAACACAAAGAGATGCTTGTCTCTTTGCTTGGAGATCTTTCCTGGTTTTCACGGGGGGTAGAGGTGCTTATCACATCTGCGGCGCTGATAAGACGGCCTCTGTGCCACCGTAGGCTATATAATATTAATCCCTCTCCCACGTCTGCAGATGCACTTAAAGGAAGGTGACAAGCATGACATATCCAGGACCTCCTGATGGCTCGTGCTCTGGAGTGCAGCCGCTAAAAGAGCCCCAAGTACCCTCAAGTGATGTAAATTTGCAGGGGGAGTCCAATTTCCATCACAGCACTGTCACTGCCATGGTCATTAAACTAAATCATCCCACTGTGTGTCACACAGCTCCCATTTTAAAGTCCCCTCAATAATGGAGTTATACTTGGACCGCAGATTGCAGCACAACAGTGGATGTCTGACCTGACAGCAGCTGAGAGGACCATGCACATTATTTCATCTTTAGAAATCACAGGCAGACAGTGTGTATGGACATAAGAGATACCTTGAAATTATTGATTAATTGAGAGACCTTTTTATATCTTAGCTGCACCAGCTGTGGTTCAACAGGACTATATATATAATCTCTAAAGTTAGCAGCTGAAATTTAAATATGATGTGTCAGCCGATGAGACTGTTGTCAGGCTATTAAATAGTCGTTATCTGTCACTATAAGCACCATAGATGTGGGGCAATAGGGGCCTACTACACCCAATAGGAGGTTCTATCAACAACGTGCATTTGTGTTGGTAGTTATTTTAAGCTAAAACACAATGTTTTTCCCTAAACTTAACAAAGCGTTTTATTTTGCCTAAACCTAAAGAAGTTGTAGTTTTGTTGCCTAAACTTAAATAACTTGTAGTTTTATTGCCTAAACTTAGAGAGGTTGTAGTTTTATTACCTAAACCTAAAGAACTTGTAGTTGTGTTACCTAAACATAAATAAATTGTGGTTTTAATGCCTAAACGTAACAGTTTTTTTGCCTAAACCTAAAGAAGTTGTAGTTTTGTTTCCTAAACCTGAAGAAGTTGTATTTTGTTGCCTAAACGTAACAGTTTTTTTGCCTAAACCTAGAGAAGTTGTAGTTGTGTTGCCTAAACCTAAATTAGTTGTAGTTTTGTTGCCTAAACCTAAAGAACTTGTAGTTGTGTTACCTAAACATAAATAAGTTGTGGTTTTAATGCCTAAACGTAACAGTTTTTTTGCCTAAACCTAAAGAAGTTGTAGTTCTTTTGCCTAAATGTAACAGTTTTTTTTTGCTTAAACCTGAAGAAGTCATAGTTTTGTTGCCTAAACCTAAAGAAGCCTTTTTGTTTGTGTTCAAAACATAACGTTTTATTCAGTTTTACAACATGTTAGAACGTGTTGCTTTTAAGTTTCGCGTTCACGTTTACAACGTAGTACGCATTTTAGGCCCCTACTGACCCACATCTATGGGGCTTATAGTGACCGATAACGCCCATTTAATGGCCTGATAACAGTTGTATCGAGTGCAGCGATGTGTTATGTGCCTGTTGCTGTCGGCACTTTCCTTGGGTTTCACTCAGAATATGTTGATACAGCAGCACAAGACAAAGAGCTCTGAGTCTGAGCTAGACAAAAGGAGATGAAAACACAAAGCAAAAAGAGGAAAAAAAAAACATATCACCACAAGCAACAACTCAAAATGGCATTTAAACTGAGAAAAAAACACATAGCTCAGAACAACAGCAGTTTTGTTATCCTGAGGCCCTGTGTTTCTAAAAAAAAACGTGTTTCCTTTTGCCATTCCTCTCTCCTAAAAAGAGAAATGTACCCCCATCGAGTGGAAAAGACGAATGTGTTGGAGAGCAGCTTCGGTGTGTGAGACAGTGGTGCCTTTTTGTTTGTCTCCCCTCTGGAGCCAAGCTTACCCTGGGAGCCCTGCAGGCCAGGGAACAAACAGAGCTTTGTGAGCACTGACCCACTGTGCCCAGCAGCCAGACTGCAAGCCTCCACTCCTGTGCTAATAGGAAACCACAGAAAAGGAGTCCGCAGCATCAGCCGAGGGAAGGGGAGCTTTCTCGCATCCACCTGTGCTTTCATCATTGCCCATCAAAACAAGTCCAGTCAGGCAGGGGGTCTGTGGTACTCTGGTGACCACTGAATCAAAAAGCATTTTTCACCAACATCCTCCTGGCACCAACACTCAAGCACAATACATTTGGGATGCCTTAGCCGGTGATTTATTTCGTGGCATGGATTTGTGCTAATCAAGCCTCACTAGAGCTGCCTATAAATACGTCAATAGCCTGTCATAAATTCGTTGCCCAAGAGGCATTAGAAGTGTGAATAGAAGTGTGAAGTGAATCACTCTAGTGTAAGCCTGTCCTACATTTGATTGCATGTTTTCCATTACATCCAGACATGAATGAAATAAACAGTAGTGACAGTCCATTTTGCACCTTAACCAGAACACAGAAACCCTTTTAGGGGCTAGCTCATTATGTTTTTTTCTGCAAGAAAGCACTGCAATATGTTTATAGATGCTGGCATTGTGAAGAACCTGTAACCCCGCAGCTTTGCACCGGCAATAACAACCCAGGCACCCAACATTTGTCTTTTTCTTTTCTCCTGAATGGCCCGAAATAACATGGCTGGACGAAAGGAGGGGGTGGTGATGGTGGTGATGGTGGTGGTGAGAGGGGGGCTGGTACAAGGCTTAAATGCTTTTTAATCCCATGGTTGAGTGACCACTTGCAGCTCTGCCCAGCAGTCTGACTCTGCCTGCCATTTGCAGGTTTCTCTGAAGTTTCCCTGCCATTGGCTGGAGTGTCCGCTCGACTCTCTCTCTCTCTCCTATTTAGTATGCAAGCCCCTAATGGCCATTAATTAAATGCCTGCTGGTAAGGAAGTCTGTCTTATTTATTTCACGGAGCTAAAACTGTAAATATTGTCTACCTGCATTGAGTGAATAACACTTTCTATGTCATGAAACATTATAGCTATTCTCCCCGGGTGACTCAATTACTCTGCACACACTGCGGGGATTTTTTTTTTTTTTCTGTATTGCACTTGGTTGCATGGTGTCCTTGTTACACTCAATAAGAAAACCTGTAGTGTGGTGTAGGTCTAAATTGGACACAGTGCTGAAATTTGCACCATTGTTTTTCTCGGGCACACTCTGTATATGTGACAGTTAGTGCGGCGGAGGCATCCAACCTGCAGTGGATGTCAAGAGTTCCTCGCAAGAAGTGGACAGTTATCTTTACAGCACAGCAGGCACAGGCTCTCTCGGAGGACGCTGTATAACCAACAATGTAAATTAGACTTCCTCACCCGTGTCATCTTTTTTTTTTCTTTACACAGTAATTTGAAAAGCCATGCCATGCCTGATGGGATCAATATTAAAAAGATCCTCTATCAAAATATGGCATTTGACAAAACTTCAGTCACCGTAGGATGTACCCCAGAACGTACACGTCCTCTGGTGGGGTGCTTAAAAAGAGCTATAGATAGCTCAAAGCAGAATCAAATCAAGGCTTCACATCTACAAACTGCGAAGAAGAAAAAAACAGCAGCTCCTCCACAAAGCAATGTCAAGAGGCTTGCCACATGAAAGCAGAAGTTGTCCAAAGAGTTGCGGGAAGTACTGACAAAGTTTATGAGAATAAAAGCAAATGTGTTTTTAATCCTCCGCAGCAGCACGTGCAACAATGAGGGAGCCTGAGCCCCGATATGCCACCCCGGGGGCAGGGCTCTATACTTAAGGCTTACAACAGCCTCATTATCTCCCTCAACTCACATCAGATCCGAGCAGCAGTTTGTCACAGGCAGGCTCCTCTCTGCCAGTAGGCATCAGACCAATCCTCCTGCAACACTACTGTACATAATTGCCATATGGACAGCATTTTGAGCCAGACTGAAGACTAAAAAGCCCTCCAGGCAGATTCCCCAGATAACTAAATGAATATTTTATCTCATTTCCATCTAATTTGCACCACATTATTATACAGAAGTGAAATTTTTAATTAATTGATAGAACAGATCAAACACAGGTTTACACTTTGATTTTTTGGGAGCTGTTATTTTGATAATTTGCATGGCTTTTTTCCCATGCCAAGCCTTTTTAATCTCCCAGAATTCCTGCATCTCCGTGTAGGAACACTATAATAAAAACATACAGCAAATTAATAACTGTCAGCGCACATGAAATGCTTGTCTTGGTTGTGTGAGCAGTTCCAGTGAGAAGTCCTTTTTACCTGCCACCCCACTGATTAATTAATTTCACACTGTTTAATTAAATCCACAGTCTGGGGAGTCTGGGCAGCACCGTGGGGAGCCCTATCTGAGCCGTGTGTGTACAGAGATTACTAAAGAAGGTCTCAGACACCCTTCTCCCTCGCTGATGTTGACGCTGACGTCACCTTACTCTGGATACCGGAGCATGATTGTGTCAGTGTCATCTGGCAGTTGTGAGCTTTTACTGCTGGGGACATGATAACACCGCACCATTTGTTGATTATCTGCTGGCATTTACATTAACCGAGGAGACTGGAGCGTTTGACAGCAGTTGACACAAATTAGTATCTGACAGAAGCGTCTGATGAAGTGTGCTGCTGCAGTATATAAACCGTGGATTTCCATTAAGTCAGTTGGTTAACTGTACAAATAAAAAAATGAAAACCATCTGAAGTGTCATGAAAATTTAATATGAAATAAAAATGAGTCTAAAAAAACACAAAAAATAAGAAGAAAGAGGGAAAGCAAATTGGACATATTCCAAAGTGCACGTACATATACACACATAAACATAAAATACATGGACCATGTTGTGCTAGATCAAAAACAGTGCAAACTGGCTTCACTGCAAATGAGCATATTGAACTCCCGCATCCTGTCCAACACTGTTGCATCCAACAGTCAAAGCCTTAAGAGACACAGACGCCATCTCTCTTATGTCAGAACAGAGAGAGGTGCACGAGTGTATAGCGCAGCAGGCAATATGACTGTGTGGGCTGAAAAGCACGCATGTTACTCTCTCTGTTCTCTTGAAACATATTTTTGGCATCTCTAATCACAAACACATTTCGAGTCAGATGGCTCAAATTTGCCTTTACAGTGCAACTTTAAAAAAAATAATTTGATTTATGGCTAAATATACAATTTTGAGCTACGATATGTAAATTTGAAAGGATTACATTGATTCTTGCTAATCTGTCATAATAACAAACATAAACCTGATTCTCACTGTCTCAATCTCGTGTTTGTATGTGGAGGAAAGCGAGGATAATCGATTAGGTACATAAAGATGGCTGTCTGCTGGTTTGATGTGATGTGATGTGGAACCAGCGTTTCTCTGTGCTCTCTATTTGATGTGCCGAGAGCTATTAGAGCAACAAATACTTTGTACAAAGTCACGATATAAAACAAATTGTAAAGTTTATGTAGGAGCTTTATTCAATATCCAGAGCATCAATATAGCATCAAACTACTATTGTCTATGTAAAGATATAGAGTAGTAATGTCAACCATTCAAAGTCAATGCCTAACCTTAAAGCTGCAGTAGGCAGAATGCTTTTGGCATCATTGGGCAAAAATTCCATAATACGATACGATACGATACAACTTTATTGTCAGTTTGCACTGAAATTCAATTTAAATCCATAGGCAGCTCAGTTTGAGAAAAAGTGCACATACAATAGACATACTGTTACCATAAACAGACAGACAAGTAAGACCCATCAGACAAAAAAAAACAAACACATCACCATTATTCATACATAACCCATTACTGTCCTCTGGATTTACATGTCTTTAGCAGCACATTAATTATTATTTAGCAACAAAGATGGACTGATGGACAAAAGCGTTCTTTAGCCAGATGCGGTTAAATGTAGGGACTCTGAATCGCCTCTTGGAGTTGCAGAAGTTGATATTACCCATAGCCTTTCAGCATATTGTAATCCAAGTGTTCTGAGAGAAAACTAGACCTCTGCACCTCCTCATGGCTCTGTTTTCAGGCTTTAAAAAATCTAGCCCGTGACGGAAGACTTTGGCCAATCACAGGTCATTTCAGAGAGAGAGAGTGTTCCTATTGGCTGTGCGCTGGTGGGTGGTGCTTGGTATTTCCTCAATTTGATCTCAACATGGCTGCCGGGTCACAAACTTTCTCATTTTACAGCTAAACAGTCCACAACAAGATGTTTCTGAAAACATTTGAGAAGAGAAATAGGCATTACAGTAACAGAATATTGATTCATATTTGATCAGCGCTGCCTAGTTTGACCGTTTGGTCGGAGTTTGCGAGTGATTGACAGCTGCTCAGAGATGGCAGACTCCAGATCAGCTCTGATTGGTTGTTTTCCTCCGGTCTGTGAAATGTTGCAGATGCCATTAGGAGCACCGGAGGACACAGAGGAACATGTTTTTTTCAGATTACCCGTCTCATGCACCACTGTCAGGATATAGTGACCGTGATTTGCTCCATTTCTACCCACTGCAGTTTTAACCATTCGAGGTCAATGCCTAACCTTAAATATTCGAGGTCAATGCCTAACCTTAACCATCTCACAATGGTTTCGCAATTTGCGTGTTACCTTCTAGACCCGACCAGCCATGTCGAGAGCCGTTGAGAGGCAATAGAAATGCTCCCAATCCTGTATTTAGCACCTTTAATTGAAAAATAAAGAAAGGAATGTAGGGCTTTGATTATCTAATGTTTAAATAAGGTATTTTTTCATGCACACGTGTTTTTGCCATATGTGCTTGAAAATAATGGAAAGTACTATGGGATGCAGGTTTAAATTTGAGGTATACACAGTACTTTACTGGAAAATATCACAAGGTCATGTCCTTATTACGCGTCTCTTCCATATAAGCATTGCAAACATCACAAGTCTTCACACGCCTTTTATTCAAACAAACAACTGAGTCTTTCCAAACAGTCGAGGGCTGTGCTCTTTGCTTAGACAAGATAAACTTTTAATAGGCATTCCAGCGCACAGCATCAAGACAGTTTTGCAGACTGATACAGCATTAGCTGGGAGAACAGCGCTCTATTTGTGCTTGCCTTGTCCTGTGACAGGAAGACCTATCAGGTGCTCATCTCTACCAACCCCCCCCCCTCCCATCCCTCTCTCCTCCTGACCTCATTCTGTCATCTTCGTTTTCCTTCTTCCCCACTCTCAGGTCTTTTATAAAGTGTCTCCATGCATTACACATTTAACAATGCATTAAAAATAGGCCACCATCAATCAGTCATTCGGTGGCGGAGACGGAATCTACTTGTGGCACCAATTTGATATGTTTCTCAAGGTTCAAGAAAAGCGAAAGGAACGCTATAAACTCTTTGTGTGCACGGGTAACAGAGATCAAAACACACATTTATGTACTAATAATACACCGTACCCCATAAAAACCCATCGTAATCATTTTTGAATTTCCATTTGCTTGAATTCATACAGCACAGTGTGTTATACCAGAATCCAGAAACAGAATCAAAATGAAACGTATGCGGGCGGTAAGCCGTGACAAGATTTCTGTTGATGGGTGCCAGGTTCGCGTCGTGCCCAAAACAGTGATTTGAGTACTGTGATGCATGATACAGGATAGGTAGTAGGTAAAATCTGATGTAATGGTTGGGAGTGAGTCAAGCCCCGAGGGCAAATAGTCTGAACAGTCTGACTCCAGGTTGCTCATACCAAAGCAGATGTTCAACTGACGACAGCAGTTCAAAAGACAGTGCTGCTACATGTTATTCACAAGGTATTTTAAGTTATTAGGATGACATGTCACGAGCTACTGATACAGCTGTTATGGAATCTGCTTTGATAGCCATACGTAAGGGTACAGCGAGCCGGTCATAGCAACGATCTGTTATACATAGCAACGATCAGCTATAAAGAAATAACAGACCGTAGAACGCCGTCATTGACCAACCAGAATCGAGTATTCAACAAAGCCATGTAATAAATGTATATAACAAAATAAAGACCTCATAAAGTATTTTCACAGAATATTCATAGACTCACCATAGGCCCCAAGATACAATATTATCACGATACTTAAAAGTCACAATATGATCTTATTGTGATTTTAATTTTTTTTCGATATGCTGAGTATTGTGATATATATCATACTGTTTATTGCGATTTATTACCTTTTTTCAACTGAAAATAATGCAGTTTACTCAACATCTGTTTTATCTAATATAATTTACAGTTTTAATTTTTTTTCATTCACATATCTTGAGGTCAGAGGTCAAGAGACCCCTTTAAAAAATGGCCATGCCAATTTTTGCAAAATATCGCGAGACTATACCGTAACGATTTTTTACCCACCCCTAATTTTCACAGAGTTTTGTTAACACAGTGAAGTGTTCTCCTGCTCAGGTAGAAGTGTGGAAGTCTGCTTGTGAGCTTTGATGCTGCAGCTCTGCTCCGAGGCTTGATCCTGCTTTCTGGACTTGAAAACAGACTGCGCCTCGTCATGGGCAACAGCTTGAAGAGGTAGACACCGACTGCACAGACACTCCTGAAGGACCACACACACACACACATAAAGACATTTGGTCAGAGAACAACAAACATTTACCATCAGCTTCACGTGGAGAAAATGGCACATTGTGAAGTTTATCTGTGTGTGGAGTATTCATAGTACAATCTGAGTGGGATGCAGTATTGCCTATTTGAATAATGACCTACAGTAAAAGCCTTGTTGCTCTGGTACCGAGAGGGCATAATAGAAAGCAGTTCTGTTTTTATATCTCCGTGTTGAGACATTTGTTGAAAGCAATCTCAGGTTGGATTGTCTTTTAATTAAAGAAGAGGGGATATATTAAAAGGAAAATGTAAAAAATAAATGCGATATAAAAACCCATTATCGCCGAGGGAGTGTGGTTCTTCATGCACCGTGCGCACAAACCCGATGACAGCCAAACAAATCAAAGTATGTTTTAGACATGTCCTTCCGAGCTAGTAATACAATAAAGGCTTTTAAAGACATTTTCCCTTGAACATTGCCTTGAGGCCATGTTTTCTTCTTCCTCATAACACACCACTCTGATTCAGTGACAAACTGTCTGGTAGATTGCCAAGTGTCTGTTGCTTTTTTTTTCTCATGATGTTTTTCCAGACCATTTTCACTTATTACCCCCTCGGGTCATTGCACGCTTCAGTCTGGCCACTTTACAGACATGACTCCATATGGCCTTGATGACACATGTGATAGCTCATTCAACGTGGACCGCAATGCTTTCACCTCCCCCCCATCAGATTTGTCTAAACCTGAATAGTGACCTACATACTGAAGGAACACCTGGAAAAACATGACAGTATATCTTACCTTGAAACATCTTTTGAATCTCATGCTGACTGTGTACAATGCAATAGGGTTGATGCACGAGTTGAGTGCTGCCATGTTAATGCCAAAATAGTCCAGGACGAGAAAGACACTGAAAAAAAAGAGGGTAAACATTATCAGACAAAAGAGTACGGATCAGGAAATGAACATTGAAAAAAAAGTTTTTTTCATGCTCACCTCAGCATCTGACACCTATTAGGATCTTTCTCATCATATATGGTTAATTTCAAGATCCTGCTCAGGTATAGAGGCAACCAGCAAAGTGCGAACACAATCACCAGGCAGAAGACGGTTTTTGCGACTTCTCGTCTCTTAAAAAGGAAGAATATGATCAATATTAAAGACGATGTTATGCCAAAATATGAGAAATGTGCAAAAAAAAAAGTTGCTTAAAACTAATAACCTGCTTGGTGTGGTCGCTTAATGTGTTCTCAGTATTCTTCAGCATTTTCCTGGTCATGAGGGCGTAGAAGACGGCAGTCCAGGCCAGTGGCATGCAAAAGTAGAAGCCAAAGAGCCACCAGTCCTTTACTGATTTATAAAACTGTTGATTAAACATGACAGCGGCCCACAGTCAGTCGGCGTTGCAGTTGACATGATGTTTGGTTGCTACGTTACAGCATGCATGAAACAATATCGGAGACACACACATATATATATATAGAGGTTTACAAGGACACCTACAAGAATCTGTGGGCATCCGTTGGATAAAGTTATGAGTAATAACATTAGAGCCATTGTTCGTTTCATTTCCTGTCAACACTTTGCGGGATATGAATAGACAAATCAAACACATGTTGATCTGTTTGTTTTATCCTGTTGCATAGGTTGGAAACTATTACATCACCTGCATGAACGGCGTGGTTTGCATGGGATGAAGCAGACATATCCTCAGATGCTTGTCTTTATAGTTCATTTCTATCATATCAAAGCCGGCAACTTCAGGCACAGCCAGCAGGATAGAAATAATCCATATCAGAGTTATTTCGATTGCTGTCCACACTGGAACCCCGATGCCTTTGATTCGATTCCAGGATACTACAGCTCGGTATCTGCAAAATCAATGGGAAAATGCTATGGCTTGGGGGACTTTTTTTCGTCTGTAACAATAATACATTTTTCAGTTAAAGAACATTTCAAGGGCTAATGCTAAAACAAATCTGTCTGCTTGATGAAATACAGATAGTGGCCGGCGAACGCTATTTTCTTGTAGGGCACAGGACGGCGCTGCTTATCTCCTTACCTGTCGACACTCAAGGCACATAAGCTCAACACAGTAATTCCAACAGAGGTTTTCTGTATGAAGGGGACGAGTTTGCACATCAACAAACCGAATGGCCAATCTTCTGCCATGAGCTGCAGAAAAAAACAAAGAAAGAAAAAACCCACCCACAATCAATTCAATGCGAGATTGAAGTTTTAAAATGGATAAAAAGAGCAGGATAAGGTGCAGCATTGTTTTCTCAATGTAATTGTAATAACAGTTAACTCACCCTGTATGCGTTGATTGGAATGTCTATCACAATGTGGATTAGATCCCCCAAAGCGAGACTCGCGATGAGGATGTTCGGTCCACTTCTCATGCATTTGTTCACATATATGATTTTCAGCAAAGCCGAATTCCCCACTATTCCGACGACAAAAACAACAACAGAGACCACGGTGTGGATATATTTGAAGGCGTCTCTGATTCCAGCCGATTCCAGGCACATAGGAGGGTGTGGTGTTTTTGGTCTTGCCACTTGAGGTGGATGAATTGAGCTGTTGGATTTCTGTTTGTCCAGTATTAAAACACCAGGGGAGGCCGTTTCAGAGAGTTCAATTACAGGGAACGGCTCTGAATGCTGATCACTGGCCTCTCCTCCGATGAGAATATTTCCCAAACAAAGAACGAGAGCAGCGGCCCACATTGTTGATGATTTCCTCAAAAGGCCCTGAAATGTTTTCGCCATGCAGCCCTGGAGTGAAAATGAGAGTGAAAATAATTAGCACAGCATCTCAGCCTTGAGATTTGCATCAAAGCATTTAGGTGAGGAAAATAATTAATATAATTCACTGATCAAAAAGCAACAGTAAACACACAGCACTGATACAATATGATACTCTGAATGATGCCAGCTTACCTTTAGATGTACATATACAAACGCTGTATGAAATTAGTGTCTGTAATGCCTACAAAATGGGCTGTATGTTCAACACAAAGGACTGCTATACTACTACTTTGCTGCAGCGCCTGAACCCAGCAGAGGGTTTTATAGACTAAGGTATTGTTGTCAGCGTTAGTCATCGATCTGTCAGTAGTGACTGTAATTACTTCCCTTGATGCATCATCCTCAATGAAAGGATGGCATTGAAGTGTATTGTCTGTTATCACAGAGTGAGATCATTTTATAGGCTCCAGTGGGGACATTATGTTACAGTTGTTTCCCACTCTATCACTAAAAAGTTGTCTGTTATCTTGTTTGACATAAAACTTTCACACAAAATCTAAATGTATCAAAATGTCTATTATAGTGAAGAGAAGATTTTTTTTTTTTCTTTGCTTGAAGCCACAGAGTCTCTATTGCTAAACTTAGAAGTCATCATTAGTGAATGTAATGGGAACAGGAAAACTGTCTTCTGCAACTATATGACATTTTGGATGAGTTTGATGCAAAACTACTGCCGGGCAACTGCACTTGAACAATAACAAAAACGAGATGGAACCTTGCAATATTCAGAGAGTGTCCTCTAGAGATTTTGCTTCAGCTGACAGATCACATTTCTTAAAACATGAGTCAGTCTCCATCCTACCAGAGAGACGGTGCCTCTGCATCTCCTGAGAGTCCTAAAGAAGGTGACTTCTCCCCTCGACAGCTTTGTGACAACCTGAAGAGCCTGGAGGAGCACGAGACATGTGACGACCAGAAAGATCCCATTGTTAACATCATAACCGACAACCGCTCCAGCTCTCCTTTGAATGTTCAAATCTGCGCTCCGCTAGCGGCAAATGACCTTGGAAAGCTATGTGCTGGCACGCTTCCACAAGAACAACCGATTGAGAAAAGTGAGTTGGATGTGAAAAAGTATGACAACTGTTAACAGCCAAGCTGTCTATGTATGTATGTAACATTATAACAACTTTGTTTATTCCCATATAGGCCATTCGAGAGAACCTGGATGCTCTAGCGAATCGCCTCTAAAAGAGAAACCGTAAGGAACATTTTTCATTCCTATCAACAAGACAATAACAAATGTCACAGTGGTTGCATCCGAAGTTCCACACTAACACGCTATTTGGTACGCTAAAACAGTAAGTGAGATATTTTGGTACGTCCGAAACCTTAGTATGAAACCAATAGTACGCAAATTATATACTAATAATAATATTAATACTCTTTCCGGTGAAATATTACAATATGCAAACACTGGACACTACGGCAGCATAAATATCCCACAATGCAATGCGGTAGTGACGTCAATGTACATAACGGACATTGACAGACAACTCTGTAACATCAATAACGCTTCAATTTAACTGTAAGTATAAAAATTCACTTTGCTAGGCACAATATATATTTTTTAATTAATTCAGACTTTGATTCTCACAAACCGTCGTTTGGTCACATGAGGTTGGCACGGGTTACCATGGTTACAAGTCTTCAACAGGCAAGGAGGCTCTCAGGAAGTGACGACATAAATTATTATTATTATTATCCAATAAATGTGTCTCAATTTTAGTCTCTTAAGCTGGGGACACACTAAGCCGACATCAAAGAACTAGCGGTGACGAAGGCCACCAGTTGCGTCGCCTCACGTCGCCTTTGTTTTGGCCAAAAAGTTGCACTCGAACACACCATAAAGACTACAGCCGACGGCTAACTACCACGTTCGTTCTGCGCCTGCGTGGGATGAAGTAACTCTCCACACCAGCAGGTAGCGGTAGTTAATATTAGTCATTAAAAAAGGTAAACTGGAAGACCGAAGACTGCGGATATACAAGCCGTTGTTATGATACCTACTACATAAAACAAAGCTGCGTTTGCTGACCATTTTCACACCACTCGTTGAGAAAATATCAGTGTATTGGAATGATCAGATCAGATGAAGATGAAAAGTGAGAAGAGCCTTCTGTGTTTTTCCTCTTGACTTTACTCGTTGGCTTGCTTTCCTAACGTCCGTTTCTCTTCTCGTGCACTGATTCGTTTAAGCTGAACAGCCAATCAGAGTGATTTCTCTCACCGACGAGCGACATGCTGAATCGGCTGAAAAGCCTCCGACACGGGCAGACTAGAGCCGACGGTGTGGGACACACGAAAAAACTAGGCCGACAGACGCTCACCGACGGCCCCAAACTGTCTGACGGCCGACTGTCGGCTTGGTGTGTCAGGACCTTTACCTTGTTAGCTACTATCAGCTCAGCAGGCAGCTGTTTTCACCAAAACTCTCACATAAAACCACTGTAGATGCTGCCTAGCCAGCACCAAATGGCAGACTGATGAAGTCGGTGAGTAACTAGCTGGTGAAGAAAGTCAACAGCTAAACACCAAGATATTTGACGAAGTTGAGAAAGACCAAAACAGAGCTGAAGTCTCAGAGCTGAGTCTCTACACGATCAGCTGACTATGGGCCTGCACTCTAATATGGACCAACCAGATTTTGCCAAAATCTCCCTAAGCCAATCATATCGTTGCTTTCAAATTTGAAAACTGTTCTCCTCTCTGCTGCTGTCAGTTGTCATTGCAGTTTGAACCGACGCGACCCTCCTCTACAACATTCACCTCCAGTCTTCATCATATTCGGTGCCCAGTCCCGGTTAACATCCCATCATTGGATCTTCAGCAACTCCATTCACCACCGCCAGTGTCTAGACTCCAGGGGGAATATTCTGAACTAACCACAGCATCACTACCCCTCTTTAATACACTACATCACGATGGAATCTAATCGCCAAAGACTTTTCAATGACTCCAAATTGTTGCTAGTGTTGCTCCATGTCTGCTCAATGCGTAGACATTTGAGTGCCACAACAACTTTATGAGATGGCAATATGTCAGATGTGTCTTTTTGTAGATTTTTGAGGGGTTCCTCTGCACCCAAGAGGATAAAAAATCAATTACTGTAGCTCTAAGATGAATAGAGTCATTCTGGTAAAGCATTGCAGCAATTCTTTGTCTCCTGTCTCTGTTTTTCTGTGCAGTCCGGTCTCACCAGAGTTCATGGAGGTAGTCGCGCTGGATGGAAGATTCATTACTTTGGTGGGCACTCATGCCCAGACAGATTGGAGGTGGGTGGAGCAGAGCCTCTCTCTCAGCTGTCAAGGTAAGCCATGTCATCAGTTTGGGTGCGAAGGGGTCACCTGTTCCTGCCCCCTCTTGCCTCTCATGACTCAGACATCTGTCAAATTCCCAATTATTTCTCTCTTGTGCAGTTCAAAAGGAAATTGAAGTTCCCCAGTTGTTGCAGGCAGAGGTGGAAAGCACGGACACTGTCGCTGATTCTTCAGAGGTAACCTGCTCATGACAAAACGTGTGTTTTATGCATAGTCAAGTGAAGTCAATTTTGTTCAAAGCCAATTTTAAATTATTAATAGAAAATATAATAAAGAAATAAATGTGATATCATTATAGATAAAGTACACAGCAGCAGTTAGGTAGCCATAGCTAAATTAGTTCAAATTAGCCCCAGCTTTACCAGCTCCAACATTAAAGTGATGCTTATAAATGAATGAATCAATAATCACAAAATGGAATTCTGAAAATGGGTAATTCTGCATAATGAGTTTTAGTTTTGGTACTTACTTATAGTATATTTTGATGGTAATACTTTGGTATAGAACGTTTTGTATGCATGACTTTTACATGTAACAGACATAGTATTTCTACACTTTGGTATAGCTACTTTTATTCAGGGATGGAAAGAGTACTAGATAGACTAGACAATAAATAAAAAGACCTATGGACACCGCGGCGGGTGCAACAAGCAATCAATATTAGGATACATAAATTAAATAGCCTGACACTTCTTATAGAATCAACAGCAGAATAAAGCACCACCAAGGCAGACAACTCATATGTATAAACAAAATAAACCCCACAGCAACTGCAGTCACAAACACATATCTGCAAAGGAGGGATTGTACAGTTCTCCACAATCTGCTTTAGGTTCAACTTCCCTGCACATTCATTCTCAATACATCATATAACCAGTCCACTCAGCCTCTCTGGTCCCAGCATAACCAGTCCACTCAGCCTCTCTGGTCCCAGCATAACCAGTCCACTCAGCCTCTCTGTCTCACTGCGCCCCTCAAAGTTTTCAAAAATGTTGAGCTGAAAGAGGCTCTGCAGTCACATCAGGGGTTATTGTCACAAACACACTTCACTAAAGGTAAATGTTCCTCAGTGAACGCAGAAGTCACCGCTGGAGGACCCACCATGAGATTTATTGCATTTAGCATGTTAGCTAGACCCAGAATGCACCTGTTAGTGAAGCAATGTCCTAGCTGTGTTTGATTAATTTGGGTCGAAGGTAAATGCAACTTTATTTTTAACTATGCCGAGGTACAATAATGCTGACCATACCTGATCACTAACTGCTAGCTGCTTTTACTCTGTAACGGACGTGACTTGAAATGTATTGAAGTACTAGAATTGGAGCAAATATGATTTAAAAAAAGTTATTTTTATAAAACTGTATGTCACTGTACCCTGACAGTAGTGCATGAGACATGTAATTTGAAAGAAATCATGTGTCTCTGTGTCCTCCGGTGCTCCTAATGGCATCTGCAAGATTTCACAGACCAGAGGAAAACAAGCCGTCAGAGCTGCCGTCCATCCTCCGTCGGCCATCCAGCTTCCGTCTACGGAAGAACAAGTAGGCTTACACAAAAAAAGACTTCATTAGAGTAACGATAGTAAATGTAATTCATTACTTCTACTTTTAAGATCGAAGTACTTCTGCCACCACGGTCAAAATCACTATTTTTTCTCGACAAAGGCATTACAATATGAATAATTTCATGCATAAAGGTTATATGTAGCTTATATTCAACAATATGTACACGTTTTCCCATCAGGAGCCTGATGTACATTGTGTGGGTCCGCCTCGTCTCCTAGCATACAAGCCAGAGCAAAAACAAAGTTCTCATGTTGAAAAGGTACCTGTATCTCTATATTGCCCATAGTGCCTGGAAATGACAGTGATGGCCTTTTTCATTTTCCCACAGTAGCCTAATAGCAGCGAGTGGAGGCTATAATATCAGAAGTGGAGCGGTGATAGTGAGTATGTTTTTTTGCTGTCCAGGTTCCAGAGGTGGAATATAAACAGGATGTGCTTCTTGCTCAGTGCGAGTTTTGCCAGCAGCTCTTCATATACAACGAACTGTTGGAAAATGAAGCAGGCTTTGAGGGGGTGAGTGTACCTTGTTTACCTCCAACAAGAAATTGAAAATAAATTCATTAGAAATAATGACTGTTCAGGTAACCTTGACAAAATCACCTCCATTTGTGGTGGGAAAGGGTTGGAGGAGCACTGCTAGTAAAATAGAAAATAGAAATGTGTACTGTTGTGAATTTTCTTTTATTCAGCTCTTTTGTTGCGAGAAAGCTAAACAATTGCGAGATCTTTTAATGGGAGTGAGAGAAAAATTGTCACGGAAGATGTCATATAAGAAGAGTGATGTGAACCTGCATGCCCCCATCATGAGTGAGGAGGAGAGGGGAGCTATTAACGATCAGGCAAAGGAGAGGTGAGTATCATGCATGCCCTGTTCCTTTATGCATTTATTTTATATGTCGGTAGGATCGAGTAGATGACTGCCAAGGACATACATATATTGATATTGATTGTACTAGATTGCATGCCATAAAAGAGCTCTATTTCTCTTTGTGTTTGCAGTAGCATGAAACATCTGAATTAGATTTTGTCATGCCCTTCAGGTTTTGGCACAGTATTGTACATTTTTTCCACCAAAATAATTTCAATTTCTAATGTAGGATGAGACTTTTGCAACTCCGGAGAAGAACTAAAAGACACTTGAATATAGACTTAAGTAAGTATGCAACCTGGGGCCCTAGTCTAGACAAATTAGTACAAATCATAAAAATATGTCTGCAGTCTTTCATGCTTCTCATTGACAAAATATCAATAGCTGGATATTCTCCTTTTTCTGCTCAGGCCATATTATGATCAAGAATAGAATCTCCTACAGGCTGTCAAAAGACGTTCCCTACAACTATGATGAGCCGCCTTTCCCTCAGATGGATATCAAAAGTACTACGAACTTGTTTACACTGCAAGACGAAACAGATGGCGAGCCAAAGGTATGTATGAACGCGTGTTTTCATAATGACACTGCTGTTACCGGGGCCCCTCCTAAACCACAATAGGGGAGAGTGGGGTGATTTGAGCCCGTGGGGAAGTTGAGCCACCCCTTGTTTCTAGGCAACCATAAACAAAATTGGTCATGTGACCACACATTTTTGAGGAGTCATCCCTTTTACTGACCCTGTGATGAAGAGACCTCACTTCAGTGATAGACCGGTATGATTGATAGACTATAGGCGTACTACATATGGCTCAACTTATCCTTAACTTAACCAATTTCTTTTTTTTTTTTTGGAAAGTCATATTTTGAAAACTGTTTATTTTAGCTCCAAAGTGATAATTCCCAAGGATGCACCACATACTGAAATAAATGTACATGTACATAGTCGGAGACATGACTGTCATTCCCTCACTTGAAAAACGCCTCAAGTAAAAACTGGCTCAACTCACCCCACTCAGTGTTTTATCATCAATGTATTTACCAGAAATGTAATAAATAACTTGACTATTTCGCGTCACAGATCAAGGAAGTTATTATGAAGTTCTACAAAGATGGGCAATGTTTTCTCACCTTATGCCCAGATGGAACAGGTAATGTTTTGTATCCTTTTAAGAAGTGCACAAAGTGGAAGATCAAGGACTATATAGGTCATAGTGCTTAATGAGAGGGTACACGTTTGTTCCCTTTGATAAATGGTTTGCACAGTGTTAATGATCCTTAATAGACAAAGTTATCCTTCTGGGAAAACAGCCATTACAATATCCTCTGAAGGAGCTGCTGACTTCACTTACATAATCCTGGAGGACAAGGACGTAGAGCCCAGCATCAAAGGCATATTCACAAATAAAGGCCACGCCACATGCTATCATCCCAATGGAACGATGCGGTAATTGTTACTCCATAATAACTGCTATTAGTATCATTTATACAAAGTTGTTACTAAAACAAGGCCTTAAAGGAATAGCTCCATATTTGGGGAAATATGCTTATTCGCCAGGTAACCAGTAGAGATTCCAGGATGTTAGTGGTCCCAGACAAAGAATTGTCTGGCACATGACTCCCAATAAAACGACAAATTGCTATTTTTAGATTTCGTTTTTTGGACGTATTAATCAAATGATATATATCGTCTTAAATGCTGAGCTTTTGAGGTTCTGGTAGCTGGATTTTGTCAGCTTCAGACAAAAGGATAATTGTTTCCCCCTTTTTCCAGTCTTTATGCTAAGCTAATTAGCTGCTGACTGCATACAGTAGTATATTTAACGGACGAATAGAGTGGTGCAGGGACGTATTTTTGTAGGCCAAACAGGAAGCTAGAATCGCTCAACAAAAAGCCAATGGGATTTTTCCATTGGGTTTTGGAAACTGCAGAAAATAAGCTCTGTTGCAAACAAACGTTTATGATACTTCCACGTTTTGCTCCGTAAGATATTCTCCGCAAATGAACACCACTTTTATAATATTTGAAGTGTGAATGAAATCACCAGAAGTAAAAAGCTAACGTTAACGGCCATAAACAAACAACACCACGGTCACATGAGCGCGAGTATACACAACGAGGGTGTAAAGGCGGACGAGTCGGCGTGATGACGTTTTGGAGTTTCCAAAGGCGGCGAGTTGCGTCGGATGCCCGTGATTTGCATAAAGTAGTCTAGACCTTATCTTTATGCAAATGAGGATCGGCCAACGTGATGGTCCGTCTCTCAAATCGCACTGCCACGCTACCAGAATGCATTTTCTTACATAGACAGTGAATGGGAAGCGTGGAAAGGACGGAGACTGTGGGCATGTACCGTAATTCCTGAGTGGGATATTTACTGACGTATTTTATATCGTGGAACAAAACGTTAAAATCTCTTAAGCTTGTGTTAACCACAGACCTCATTTCAGGCATCTAACTAAAAACCCATTCAAAAAACCCACTGACTTTGACACGAGACTCACTCATTTCCGGGTTTTAAGACTCATTCCTGCAGCACTCTATATGAGAGTTGTTATAAACAAATAATTAGCTTGCACACTACAGGGCTCCAATGTCTACTTATTTATCACACCTAGGTGAGGTTTCGAGCACAACTGCTCTTCATCAGACTAAGTGTGTGAGCTAATTATTTGTTTATTTCATGATCTGCTCACTTCCGACTCAGCACCTGCCCTCTTTGGTTTGAATGTGTGTGCATCCTACTAGTGGTATTAATGTTCTCATCTAACTCTCAAAGTGAATATGCGTATTTCCCAAAATGTCAAACTATTCCTTTAATTCAGAATATGAATCGAATATAAATGTCAAAACCCGATCTTAACTGTATCTTTTGTATCTTGGGCATTTAAGACCTCTTAGTTTTCTTCAATTACTTTTTGACCAGAGATACTTTTTGAATTAACCTGCTGCCCTCATGCTACAGGTCTATTGCTAATCTCTGTGATGTGTCTGAAGGTTGAATCTGACCCCTGTTGGAGGTCTCTGCTTCAGCGAGACAGGAGCTTTGAGGAGGCGCTGGAATTGGTGGTATTGTGACCCGCATGTACATAACCTTCCCTTCAAGCCTCTGACCTTTGCCCTGGGACCGCACATCGGTGTGCGCATACACACACAAGAACGCATGTACATCAGCTTTGCACATCAGCAAAACAGCGTGCGCTTCAATGTGGGGTCAAAGCTTAAGGTAGGTAATGATAAATGCACTTTAAATTCTTATGCCGTGATTTACTGTGCATTTCTCTTTGTCTTACACATGAAAAATATAGGAGCCTCCATGCCAAATAACAAATAACAGCAGTCATTAATGATTTGCAACATGTGCACAGAATTTTTGTTATTTTTCTTTTAACGCAGTTCATTTATCCAGAGAGATATGTCAAGCCGGGGAAAGGCGTTCTGGAGAGAGATATCCAAGAGAAGAGCTCAGAGATTTACTCTCTGCTTGGCCAGATGCAGACCTGCATGTCCCACCCCGCTGCAAGCCCGAGCAACATTAAGCCACATTACCGTTTCATTGCCCAGAGGGAGCGGCTTAACAGACAAATGGAAAAGGAGAAGTCACCCGAAAAGATAAAGGCCCATGTAAATTAAGAGAGAAATACAGAATTGGCAAAAGCTGATATCATTTATGGCTGTGTTACAGTTTACAGCCTTATATTATTTAAGACCTCTTGAGTATCTGCTGGTGCTCATAGTCGTTCACGGTTGCATTCAGACCGTAAAGCTTGAGTTTTATAGAGATAGATTTATGGAAGATTGGGTCAATTGGTTTGGAGAAAATAAAAACTCAGGGAAGAAGCCGAGGTTGTATGTGTTTCTGCTTTAAATACAGTATTTAAAAGATCACCGGGAACAAATTAATTCCTCCAGATATCATGACATACCTTCCATAAGATCTGCTGTGATGGATTCAATGCTAAATGGCTTGTTTTTAATGAAAGAGAATAGCTACAACACAGAATACAATGATGACCTTCAACATTTTGGAAAACCAAAGCAATGTTTACAACACTTATCATTACAGCCAGTTCTTGTCCTTGGTTTCCAAATATAAAAACACAAGTTGCACATACATGTCTTCTACTTTAAGAGCACAAAAAAGGCCAGACGCAACAGACTCCCTCTCTTCATCATCAATTCCACTTCTCATCTCCCTGAATCATCACATGCCCATTTTCCCAGTTGAAACACCACTTTCCCCATCACGCCTAACTAGCCGTTCCTTGGTATTAATATGAAATCCAGCTACTAAAAAACACCAACCAGTAGTATTAATAACTCTTCATCCGCCTGCATGCATGTTATGTTACTGTATTGTGACATAAATAACTGTACCAAACCTATAATGTGATCTTTATAGGGCTGTCAATCGATTCAAATAGTTAATCACGATTAATCACAAATTAATCACACATTTTTTATCTGTTCAAAATGTACCGTAAAGGGAGATTTGTCAAGTATTTAATACTCTTATTAACATGGGAGTGGACAAATATGGTTGTTTTATGCAAATGTATGTATATATTTATTACTGTAAATCATTTAGCAACCCAAAATAATGACAAATATTGTCCAGAAACCCTCACAGGTACTGCATTTAGCGTAAAAAATATGCTCAAAACATTACATGCCAAACTCAAGCCCAACAGGCAACAACAGCTGTCAGTGAGTCAGTGTGCTGACTTGACTATGACTTTCCCCAAACTCATAAAGTGGGCATGTCTGTAATGTGGAGACTCGTCAACTCGTCACCCATAGAACCCATTTGTATTCACATATCTAAGGTCAGAGGTCAATGGACCCCTTTTGAAAATGACCATTGCAGTTTTTCCTCGCCAAAATGTTGCATTCACAAGCTAGCATGACATGGATTTCTTAGGTTTTGTAGTTTCATATGATACCAGTATCTTCCCTCTAGCTTTAAAACTGAGCCCGCTACACACGTAAAATCACAAGTTGCGTTAATGTATTAAAAAAAATGAGTGGCGGATTTGCGTTAATGTGTTATCGCGTTAACTTTGACAGCCCTAGATCCTTGTTTTGCATTACTGTGACTTTTACTAAAGAAAGGCTTCCTCTGTCTCATATAAGTAAAATGGCATGAGATCAAGATAGTTTGTTGATTGGATATTCAGATTCTGTATATATTCAGGAAGTGAACACAACATAATGCATTTGCAAATGCTAAATTACATGTATTAAAGAACAATGCTTTGTGGTGTAAAGCGTACCAATATACACATTTTAAGGGGTGCTGTTCTTATATACCTTTAGCATAACTTTTAATAAAAGTAATACTTTTTCAATCAATTGATATCCTTTTTCCTCTACCCATAGCTGGGGGCTTTTATGTTGTTATTTAGTAGACATTAAAAAAGAAGTAAAGGCTGTGAGAGACTGAGAGGGATAACACCAAGATTCATGTGATAAATAAACAATGTTAGTAGCATCCCTACTTCACACGGCTTCCCAATCACCATATTAATGCATGTCAAAAGGCACCTTCAATGCATGTACATTGAAAAGAAGCACATCTAGGTTTAGAAAGATAATTCGTTTTGATGCATTTTTTAGTTTACTTGGTAATTCATGGTAACATTCTTCTTATCAACTAAAACTAGTCTATTAGTGAATTGCAGACTACTGTAATGATTCATTTCCATTATCTAGTTACTATATATGGCCCACTGGAAGGCTGTTAATTAGTGTTATTCCCAGGCTTGTAAATTATTGAGCTCATACAGCAATTGGATGTGGGCATGTGGCTGATTAACACTTACACTTTTTACAGCAATTGCAGATGGTGAAAACACGCTGCAGAGATATTAATAATATTCTCTTTCCCTCCTTTTCTCGTGCTTTCTCTCAAAGCCAGATTTACTTTTCTCTTTATTGGCATGAACATAATTACAGTAAAGCCCAAGCGCGAAGTTTGCAATGTCAGTATGATAATTCAGGGTGTTTTTCTTCAAAGGAAAAAGACAACACATTACATTCAAAAACATAGTGCATAGCCCTATATATGATAAGCAATGTAATGTTATGAACACAGCCTATTTACTCAAGACAGTATTGCACTATTAGTTTAAGTACAACACTGGCCATACTGCTTGCCTTGTGATTTTGCCTTGAATTGCTTTTATACGGTTTTCTATTTTCATTTCTTATTTGATATACTTCTTATTCTTTATTTTTTTACTTTTCACTATTTATCTGTAGGCTACTTATTTCTGTCCTTGTGCTGCTGCAACACCTGAATACCCCCTCTGGGGATCAATAAAAGGCTTATCTTATCTCGAACAACCGAATGTAATGGCAGTGGTGAGAAGTACAGAAGAAAAGAGATCAAATAAAAGAAGAGGCGTATTTTGAAGAACCTCAGTACGGTTCTCTCTCTCTCTTTCTCCCATCCCTGTTAATGATTCTGCCATAGAAACGGTTGCTTGTTGTTCTATGGTTGCTACACTTGCAGCAAAACATTCTGTATCTGATAAACAAAAAAGTTAGCTTTTTTAATTCATTCATTTGTGGTTTCTCTGCTCACCTCGGTTTCACAATGAGTCAAGGATATCAGGGAGATGGAGATTTAAACACTTGATTCACCAGGCTAATCAACGGAGATGGATTCGACAAGAAATCCCGGAGTTGTAGACAAACAGAGGTTTGGAAAGAAATTCTACTAAATGAGAAAACCGAAATCTTTCTTACACGTGATATTGTCTCACCTTTTAAAGGATGACGAAAAGAAAAAGTTGTATATTTGTAGGCCTACTTTAAACATAAAGATGAATCAGCATCTGTCTGATTCAATCTAAAAGAATTAACATTCCCATACAGTAGATAGTACATATTGCAGGGCAGTGGTATTGGGTTGTATTATATTGTGCAGGTGCTTGAGCTATTGTATCCACCCTCTGTGCATATGTGGGCTTATTAAACTGATAATAAGTATCTGATTCCAGTATAAGCTCACCCGAAAATCTGGTGATCCATGCGTATGACGGGAGAGTTGTCACCAGAATCAGCATTGGTACACAGTCTGAAAGGGGGCATGAGGCAGGATGCAGTCAAGGTACAGTACATTCTTCACATTTCATGCTTAATTATGAATCCCTAACATTGGTTGGTCAGCCGATTAGACTGTTGTCAGGCTATCGAATAGGTGTTATCTGTCGCTATAAGCACCATAGATGTGGGTCAATAGGGGCCTACTACACCCACTAGTAGGTTTTATCATCTATTCACGAGGTAAATCACCGGAAGAATATAAAAGAACACGACAGCGACCTCTACAACCATAGTAATTATGGCAGGAGGAAGAGCGAAAGTTAGGTACTCTAGTATAGACAGTGTTAAACTCCATACAGGGTGGAGATGGAAAAGACACAAAACACAGGGCTTTCACCCAGGGGACAGGGGTTTGCATCCCGTGTGAAACCAACACCATGTAGCTGTCTTTGTGGTCACAAGTGTTAAGTTTCACCTTCACTTTTGAAACATGAGTTTTTTCCCTAAACTTAATTCAGTGTTTTAAACCTAAAAAAGTTTTAGTTTTGTTGCTTAAACCTAAAGAAGTTGTAATTGTATTGCCTAAACCTAAAAACAGTTCTAGTTTTGTTGCCTAAACCTAAATAAGTTGTAGTTTTGTTGCCTAAACGTAAAGAAGTTGTTGTTTTGTTGCTTAAACCTAAAAAAGTTTTAGTTTGTTGCTTAAACCTAAAAAAGTTTTAGTTTGTTGCTTAAACCTAAAGAAGTTGTAATTGTATTGCCTAAACCTAAAAACAGTTCTAGTTTTGTTACTTAAACCTTAAGAAGTTGTAGTTTTGTTACTTAAACCTAAAAACAGTTGTAGTTTTGTCGCCTAAATCTAAAGAAGTTGTAGTTTTGTTGCCTAAACCTAAAGAAGTTTTAGTTTTGTTGCCTAAATGTAATAAAGTAGTTTTGTTGCCTAAACCTAAAGAAGTTGTAGTTTGGTCGCCTAACCGTAAAGAAGTTGTAGTTGTGTTGCTTAAACCTAAAGAAGTTGTAATATTATTGCCTAAACCTAAAAACAGTTGTAGTTTTGTCGCCTAAATCTAAAGAAGTTGTAGTTTTGTTGCTTAAACTTAAAGAAGTTGTAATATTATTGCCTAAACCTAAAAACAGTTGTAGTTTTGTCGCCTAAATCTAAAGAAGTTGTAGTTTTGTTGCTTAAACCTAAAGAAGTTGTAATATTATTGCCTAAACCTAAAAACAGTTGTAGTTTTGTCGCCTAAATCTAAAGAAGTTGTAGTTTTGTTGCCTAAACCTAAAGAAGTTGTAGTTTGGTCGCCTAACCGTAAAGAAGTTGTAGTTGTGTTGCTTAAACCTAAAGAAGTTGTAATATTATTGCCTAAACCTAAAAACAGTTGTAGTTTTGGTGCCTAAACCTAAAGAAGTTGTAGGTTTGTTGCCTAAATGTAATAAAGTTGTTTTGTTGCCTAAACCTAAATAAGTTGTAGTTTTGTTTCCTAAACCTGAAGAAACTGTAGTTTTGTTGCCTAAACCTAAAGAAGTTGTTTTGTTGCCTAAACCTAAAGAAGCCTTTTCCTTTGTTTAAAATGTAACATTTAATTTAATTTTTACATGTTAGAATGTGTTGCTTTTAAGTTTTACTTTCACTTTTACAATGTAGTAGGCGTAGTAGGCCCCTACTGATCCACATCTATGGTACTTATAGCGACCGATAACACCTATTTAATGGCCTGATAACAGTTGAATCGGTTGCGCAGTTGGTAAATAGCTAGGAATGTCGAGATAATTATTATTTATTTTGCATTTGCAGACTATAAAGACCCAAACCAAGAAGCATCAAAAGCTCCTCACGAGAATTTGAGGTTGACAGATGAGCAGCCGGGTGTGTCAAGGAGCAGTAAAGACACAGAAGATGGTTTACAAAGACAAACTCAGAATGAGGTATTCTTGCTTGTAAAATCCCCTCCTCTCTCAACTGCAGTGACGATGTCCTTGACAAAGTAAAGGCTTTGCTAGGACACTCAAGAGCAGGAGAGGTTTCTCTGAGCTTCACTGAGTATCTTTATGTCATTTGAAACACACTTTGTAGTGAGACCAAATGGTGAATAGACGCAATTAGCATATATGAGGCCTTTTTGTGTGTTTTAGAGATAATTTTACTATTGCCAAAGAAATACTGAAGTTTTCATAGCCTTGTCTATCCTTGTCACAATGTGAGTTTTATCTTGTGAGAGATGATATGACATGGTATCCAGAGACATGGTTTTGATTTATTCATGAAGCACAAGTTAAAGACCTCAAAGAAGTTAATAAATTATGAAGCGTCTTTGTTTTTTTCTCCTCAGAGCGTTCCTAAAAACATGGAGTCTGAGTTGGAGATATCCCCAGATAATGAAGCGTTGGATTTGTTCGTCATGGAAGCTCCCCAAACTCCCGAATCTCCCGCAGCCTGCCAAGGAGAAACAGAGGCATCTTTAACTAATCTGGACGAGGTATGGCGGAAAATGCCACTTTTAAACTGCTCCTTTTTTCCTCTCCTCGTATAAATATGAATTAATTTATGGAACAAGCAATTAGTCTGCGTTTGTCTCTCATCAAAACTCGCCTGTCACTACTGCTGCTTGTTTCAAAACATGCCAGACTGTAACATGCTTTTTGAACACCTCATTAACTTGAATATGTGGATACTATGTATTTGTGACAATGTCTTTTTGAGAAAGAAAATATGATTTATTTTTTTATAATAAGCGTCTACTCCAACAACGCTTTCAGATCTTATACTCAAGTGGATCAGAGTCATCAGAGGAGCCATCAGAGGAGCCATCAGAGGAGTTGCTGCAGACTAGGTTAAACTTTCTCTGCGAGTACTGCAAGAAGCTGAAGAAACCCCCAGTGAGCAGTATTCAGATAGCCAACAGTTTTGACCCAGAAGAGGTGAGAGCGTGAGCGTGCAGCTAACACTAATGTTGATGTGGTGACATTCTCGTGTTAAATATAAACTGACGAAACTGAAAAAAAGTGTGACTTTGCTCATTTTGCTGAATGAAGTGTTGCATTCAGTGTCAACGTGTGCAGCTTAGACTTGAGATGGAAGCAAATAATAGTCATGATCATTTGAATGTGACATTTAAGCACAACTGAATAGGGTAGACTGGGGTAAGACACCCCCCCTTAAGAACAATGATTATTTTATTTTAAAATATATATCATTTGCATATCAATATAATATGCACACAAGAAGTATGCTCAAGTAAACACATTTTAAATAAATCATGACAGATTACAACTTTGTTATTATTAAACTAAATGTAAAAAGGCATCTTGCCTCACGAGTCATTTTGATCTATACAAACTTGGTATTTATGCATAACATTAACTTTTCAAAATGTTTAAGTTTTGACATTGCTCCTACTTTAATGTTACATACGTATATATATATATAAATATAAATATATATATATATATATATATAAATAATATATATGTATAAATATATATATAATAATAATAGATATATAGTATTTATTATTATTATTATTATTATTATATATACTATATATATATATATATATTTTTTTTTTTTACTGTTTAATAACTATTATGTTATTGTGTTAGATGATGGTGTAAATACTTTCTCAGAAATCTAACATTAGCATTGATTCACATGGGCTTCTTACCCCATATCAGGGGCGGGTGTCCTGCCTCAAAAATCCTACTCTTACACTTTCACATATTGCAAAAATAGTGTTATTTTTTGTTCAAACCAATCACCACCCTCTAAATGATTCCCATATTAACAATAAAAAAGTTTGTTTATGTAAATCCTTGTAAAAACAAAACAAAAACAAAAACACAGAAGCTTATTTTGTACTGTCAAAATATTACATCAAATTATCTCTAGATTTTTTTCCCCACAAGTAAAATGATTTTGCCACTATTCAAAGATTAGCAAGGCCACTACCATCCAAGAGCTGAAATGAAAATTTGCTCTATATATCCAGTAGTCAGAAAGTGAAAAGCCGGAGGGTGGAGGGGGTGACCCTACTTCATGTGGAAATTGAAATTACACTAACTTTATAGCATTTAACTATTAAACAAAAAAATAGGTGGTTTAATATCTGGGTACTTTAAAGTAGTATTTTTAGCCATGCTCACAGCACGGCTCAAGGGATAGCAATGTTGGCACGTCAACCACTTTGGTCCAGACAGATATGCCTCAACAACTACTGGATGATTGTCATGAAATTTGGTCCAGACATTCGTGGTCCCCAGAGGATGAAACCTGCTGTGTGCCAGGTTGACATTTGTGGTACAGAGTGAAATATCTTGACAAATATTAGGTGGACTGCCGTAATATTTGGTACAAAATTTAGATCATTTGACTCATTGAGCAACATGGCTATTTATTTTTGGTTTCTTTTCTTTGTAAAATCTTTTTTTTTCAAGAACCACTTGAAATGCCCTTCTTTACATTAATATTCAGTAATGGTTAGATTTTACAATTAGGCTATTAATTGCTTCCATAGGAGATGAGTAATAATAATAATAACTATCAATTAAGAATGTTGTAGCATTTCTACATTTACACTAGTTTTTTTATCTCTCTTTGTGTCAGTATTTCTGCTGTGTGAAGGCATATGAGTTATCGCAGGGTTTTCTGGAGGCTGCAGAGGTTATCACTGAAGAAACCGTGACTGATGGGGACCCAGAGATGCAGGAAGATCAAAGGTCAGGATCGCTCTTGTCCATAGTTGGCTTCCACCATTAAATGGTTTTTCAAATTACATTTCTATGCCATTGAATCTCTGATGCTACATTTTCCATGACGCACCGCAGGCTGGATGATTTTGAATTTGAAAGCTCAGATCCTCAGACCCCTAAAGCAGGTTACACACACCATCTACCACAGACAGATATCTCGTGCAGATTCAATTTGCTTATCTTTTCCCCTTGTTCACCCATGCCGTGACACCTTTAACTACATTACAGGACACAAACACCAAGTATCTCTCTGCCTACACGACCGACTATCTGATGCTTGGACTGCCACGAAGGACGATTCATGCCCTGAAATAGAAATCATAGATTCGGAGAACGCTTTCTCTTTCAGTGGAACAAATGCTGGACAGAAGGTAATGTCATATCACTGTAGAACGCAATCATGACTACAGCTGAGAGTATAGAAGCCCACATGTATTAATAAATAGATTTGGTTCAACAGAGGACGACGCCATTTGTCAGACACTACAACAACGGTCAGACATTTATTGTGATTTTTCCAGATGGAACTGGGCAGGTTTGGTATCCTTTAAGGTGAATCTAACTGACATATCGTGAATACTTAGTGTTTGATTGTTCACCTTAATCATATTTAAAAAAGGTATCCATCAGGACAGCTTGCTATTCTTCTTGCCGCACAACCTGCTGACTGGTGGTGTGTGGTGGTCCTGGAGGACAAACATCTGCAGCCTCGCGTTCAGGCAGTTTTCACCAACAGAGGACAGAGTACCTGTTATCACAACAATGGCTGTATTTGGTACGAGTGGTTGTTTAATCATTCCTAATATTTCATTCCTAATATATATATATATATTAACTTGCATATTATTTTGTAAATAAGATCTATTCTCTGTAGAAGCATTTTAAACCTGCAGTAGGCAGAATGTTTTTAACCTTTCAGCATATTGTATTTCAACTGATCTGAGAGAAAACTAGACTTCTGCACCTGGCTAGTTTCACCTTTTAATCAGAGTTCGCAAGTGATTGGCAGCTGCTCATAGACGGCAGGCTCCATCTCGGCTCTGATTGGTTGTTTTCCTCCGGTCTGTGAAATCTTGCAGATGCCATTAGGAGCACCGGAGGACATAGAGGTGTTTTTTCAGATTAACTGTCTCCTCATGCACTACTGTCAGGATATAGCGACCGTTTTATAAAAATACGTTTTTTTTTTAATCATATTTGCTCCAATTCTACCCACTGCAGCTTTAATGTTTATTTTATTTACTGATGAAATTGGCAGCAGACAGAAACGACCACCTGTCTGGGGGAGAGATTAAAACCCCTGTTGGGTTTATTGTTCACAAGCTGCTTCTCTTTATTAGGGTGAATCTGGCTCCATGGGGAGGCACCTACTGCAGCGACACAGGATATTTGAAGAAAGACTGGGACTGGCTGGACAATACGCGTCATGTTCATGCTCCGCCCATCCAGCCCCTCTACCTGACACTGAGCCCTAACATCAACGTCCGCTTCCAATCCCAAGAGCACATCTGCATCACTTTCATCTCTGGAGACCACATTGTACGGCTTAATGTAGGGGCAAATTTGAAAGTAAGTTGGCTAGTGGGGTTAATATTAATTTGTAGCAATAACAGAAATACAAGGGATGACAAAACCCAATTTGAGGCAAAAATCATTGATTCTTCTTTACTTTATATTTCCATGCTGTCGCAGCCGGATCAAGGCAAAGGTCTAACGCTGCCGGGGCCTGACACGCTTCAGAGGTATCTGCAGCAGAAGAGTGCAGAGATCAATGCCCTGCTCCAGAACATCCAGTCTCTCATCGCCTATCAAAAGACTGTCAGTCGACGGAAGGTCAAGCCCCGGTAAAGCCTCATCTCACAGATGGAAAGACGGCGGCTGCCAATGAAAACGGCAACAGTCTGCCAAGAAGACCCCCCAAAGCCGATGATGTCCTTGAATAGCGGTTTCTCATTTGTGTGAAGGGACTCGAACTCTAGCGTTCAGAAAATCTGAATTCAATAACAAAGTGCTTTCTAGCAAATAAAACCCAAAAAGAACATCAATCATCTTTTGTTGTTTTAATCAGAATGCTCATAAATAGTATACCTGTACACATCATTTTTTTACATGGGACACACCAAAGCAAATGTCACGTTGCCAGTGTCCTGTTTAACTTTTGTTAACTCGGCGAAGACCACTAGGAAACCCAGAAATCCTACAGCATACAGTGCAAAACTGCCCAAGGTCAACGGTCCATTATTTTTTGCCAGAGTAAAAGCATATTAGTTGTATGTATAAAAGGAAAAAAGTATAAAACATAAGATTTCATCGTATTTTTTTACATATTTGCAAACAGAATAACAAAAACATTAACAAGAAGAAGAACAGCTGAGTTGATTTTGCTATGATCAGAGGGTTTAAACCTGTTGGACCTGAGTGTCCTGGAGCACGTCAGGCCACCGTAGAGTGCTACTGAATGTTATAAAGGCTGTTTAAAATAGAGCAATAACATTTTTTGCAGCATTTTTCTCTTGTTATCCTTCCAAACCCATTGAGGGAATCTCAATGCAAGCCCTCTTACTGGCCATTAGCTACCTGGCTTGACCCTTTAGTGCCTCTGTTCGCACACCCAAAGTGTCCTTATCTGAACACTCTTAATACAACTCACCCCTCCCCCACCCACCCTCGCATTAGTGTGCAAATTATTTTTATTCAAAAACAATTTGGTGTTAAGAGAGATGCAACTGTGATCACAAATCCACCCTTGTCAAAATGGATTTCTCCTACATGAAAACAACCCTAACCACAACACCGCCTTCGATTTAAGTCAAAATCATCAACTCAGTACCCAAAATAACACCCTCCGCTTCCCAGTTTGTTATGGACTTCAAGGTGAATACCTGAACCTCAACATACTTGTAGCTACTTGAGCCTCCGTCGGAGAGTCTTTGGCCTTGTGCAGGATTTTTTTTTTTTCTCTCTCCGCCGTCAGTTCAGCGCTCCCTCCCTCCCTCAGATGGAGCTTCTGTGGTCATCTCGCATTCTCAGCCTCACAGCTCCCGGTTGGAGTTGCAATATCCCATTGCTATCCAGAGGGTGTTTCACCAGCACTGCCACACCGAACTTGGGACATTACTTATTCACAGACAGCAGTAGGTTAATCTGAAAGAAAAAAAAAAAAAAAAAGATGAGTGCTCACCGTGACTTAGCTGGCATACGTTATCTAGCGTTTTTTTTTTTTTTTCCACTTAAGTTGCTCTCAGCGGTTTTGGATGTTGCAGTGGTATTATTAAAACTATGTCAGGTGCCCTTGGGGCTGTGCTAATCCCACAGTACTGTACCTGCTCCATCGATGGACATGCAACGATTTGAAGGTCCTCTCCGCTGTATTCCTCCTGAAGCAAGGCGTGCAGTCTTTGGAATACCTGCTGGATGTTATTCTGTGGGAAAAAGCCATCCTATTACTGAGTGCTGGAGGGAAATTAATACTACATTTCCATCTGGCCTATGTCCCCTCACTATCTTGTTTCCATGTCAACCGCGGAATTTAGTTTCCCTCTCATTCAGCTTCACCTGGCACCTCGATGAACAGTACACAGGTGGCACAAAGATTTCTCTATTAGAGTTCAATCACACTGATAATTTATAGCTAAAGGCACAATCTCAAAGCCAAATATAAACAAAAAGGGTCAAACACAGGATTCTATCTATCTATCTATCTCTTTTCAAAATTGATTGACAGGCCTTTTACTACAGTGACTAAGCCTTGCTAATGAATAAATGTAAGTCATGAATGATTTGGGATGCTGTGAGAGGTTTGTTTACATGGTTATGTCTGCACACACCGCTGCACAACAGACTTTTAAATGCACTCCTCGGGGATGCAGGTGAGTAACCTCTAATAAACATGGTATTCTGCTTTTTAAATACTGTATGAAATAATTATTTGTGCTTTAACAAGGACTAAGCAAAGAAACTGACTCATGCAGCACATGCTACAACCGAGTGTTTTCTGCCACCTACCCGGACAGGCTTGAAAAGGATGAACTCCGTGTCTCTATTGGCTAAGTACAAGGACATGCTCTGTAAAGTGCTTGGCAGCTTGCTCTTCATCACTCGGTAGGTAGCCATCACTATATCGTTGATCTTGGCTGAAAAGAGAAAAAAAAAAAGAAAAAAAAGGACTGAGGAAAAAGCAGGAAAAAAAACATTGACATGCCCTCTAGCGTGCGCTGTACAGGTTTTGATGAATTACAGTGTGATGCCGGTGGCGTTTCCTGAGACAAATCTTACCTGGCTGAGCCCAAGGTTGCTGAGACAGACTGTACGTGGGACCACCTTGGATAGCCATAGTTTTCAGAGCTGCGACCTGAGTGCAGACACGGTCAAAACAAAGCATTACAATCTGAAAAGACTTAATTGGTGCTGGTGTTATAATAAAGCCATGCAAACAAGCACAAGAAGCAACTGAATCAGACAAGAGAGCAGTATTTACTTAAATAATAGAAAGCTGAGTGAGATGGGCAGCAAATTATTGTAGCACAATTACTGCATTGAAGGATTTCAGCACACACAAAGACAGCACACGCATGCATATACACACTACCTAGCAATAGAATTAGATATCCCAGATGAAAAACAGCCATTTTTTATCTTCAGTTGTCAGTATCGTACCGAGACCTTCAGTGATCAGTGAATAAGCAAATGATTTTTTTTTTTAAAAAAGGTTTTTAAAAAGGTAAAAGCTGAAAAAAAATGAAGGTCAGGAGGAGGCATCGCTGCCTGAGGCGAAGTCTGCCTTCTAACTGCTCTAACGGTTACCTTGGTGAGAAACTCCTCAAGGTTCCCCACAAAGATCTGAGTCTGCTGCTGGATGAACTGCTCGCAACTGAACTTCAGGTGCCGGTCCACATCCTTCTTAGAGTCGATGTAGTGCTCCTTTATCTCTGGTGTTCCCTGGGGGCCACACAGACGAAGGGTTTAGCACTATCAAGTGGCGTTTCCCTGAGGCAGGGTGCTATCAAAGTGCATAAAGTGTGTGGTAGGTTTAACAAAATAGGCAAAAAAAAAATATATAAAAACACTACCTCCAACAGGAATTCAAGTATGGCGTTGTGACTGTTAAGTCGGAAGAATTTGGGAACAGCCTTAGGGTTCAGGATTTTGAAGGCAGCATCTTCACACAAAAGCAGAGAGATTAAATCTGGGCTGGTGTAGAATTAGAGTGCCCTCTAGTGCTACAAATTTAATATGACCTTGACTGAGATGAGGGTGATAGGGAGGAGCGAATCTGCCCTGTGAGCCGTCGGTTAACGTACATTATGGTGCTGGATTACACTGTAATTTCCACATTAATTGTTGCCACCGGTGCATGTGATAGGCACAAGTTGCTTAATGAGCATGAGGATGTAATGACTGGCTTTATGGAGCCGAACACCAATGTTCCCTCCACCTTTAATTATCTTACCTCGCGTTTTCTTCAGGTCCAGTGAGATTTCCTTGATGGCAAAATCGGTGTGAAATGGGGCAATCTGTTCACGCACTATCAGCAGGTGCTTGATCAGGAAAAGTTGCCCATCTATTTGCGTCTACGGAAAGTGATAGCACACTGTTAAATCCACACCGCAGGCTGCCAACACAAAAGGGCATCTGCTGACTATCCAAGCTTCAGAGAACATAAAAAGCACAAGCTTAGAGAGACGATAAGGGAATATGTCTAATTGATAACTGCTGATTAACCATAGCTGGAAAGGGACATAACTGTGACAACAAAAAAGGCAGCTGAAACCATTTATTGCTCAGCTAGCGACGAAAACATCGGAAAAAGACATCAACATGGGGTGGGAACACATCCTCCGAGATTGATGCCGCTGCTTTAATTTGAAGTGTTAGGTTGAAACGGGCCAGTTAGCACAGATAGACAGCAAATCTGAAGGTGAGAGAAGCCCATAAATAAAGGATGGTCTGCTGAACACTCTGTAGAGCATAATAAAGCACCCATTAAAATAAACTTGAAATGACATCCCAGCTGCTTTAGTTAAGGATCCTGCAGCCGGAAAGAATTTGAATAGCAGAGCACATTTTTATCTAAGAGGGAACGGATCTTATTATACGTCAAAAAGAAAGGCATATTTCCAGCTATTTTTAATAATAATAATAATAAAAAAAAGTTTAGTAAAATACAAAAACCACACTCTACTCTTGACCATGTGTGCCAAACCTTGTTTTTAAGGATGATATCTGAAGCTTTAAGCAGGGACTGGATGCAGGCAGATAAGGCTTCTTGAGATAAACCCTGGAAGACTGCTCTCTGGAAAAAGACCAAGTCACAGTAAGAAATGCAAAGTGGGGAAAAAAACTAACACATCCTGCAATATGTTAGGATAGGAAACAACAAATTAGACAAATAAGAATTGAAGACTCACATCTATACATCTGTAGAGCTTAGACAGACAGACCAGCGTTCGTCTGACGGTGGGGTACCACATGCCGTGCAGATCAGCAGGAGAGATGGATGGCTGTAGGCGTGATGCTTCTACGTTCCCTGTATTCATCGTACAAAAAGGAGAAAAGATCCATCAGGCAAATGTAACACCAAAAGTTGTGAGCAAGTGTCACAATTTGAAAAAACACGGACCTGCGTTGCTGTTTCTTCTACCATCGGGATCCTCAAGCTGAACATCCGAGAACGAGGACTCTTGTGACATCTGCTTCATCTGCTCCTCCTTCAAGCTCTGAGCAATTCTCTATTGGCAAGAGTTGGATGATAGAAAGTGAGAAAGTGTGAAAATAAAATTCAAAAGGTATTTAATAACATGCGCAGACATTTACAAGACCAAAGACCTTCCAAGGCCTTAATATTGTACAGTTAATTATGCTTTTCAAGGTCCTGTAGGTAGAAAGTGTTACATGTTGTAAAGTTTTTTTTCTCCCTTTGCTTCAATATGAGGTCTACAGGTTTTTAAAAGCTTTTCATAAGATGAAATTAAACTTGCTATAGCAAACAAAAGGACTCAGAGCATACGCCTGCACTATATGGGAGATGTGACATTGAGGAAATAGTGTACATAAAACACATTTAAGACCTTTAAAACATTAGTCAAGACTCATATTTACTGCAATTACATGAGCAGACATTCACAAAACAAGAGACCTTACAACTGACTTATATTCAACTTAAAAACATTAAGACAGTTGTGCTTTCTATGTCGGCATTTTGAAAACCATTATCTTAGGCTCTGGGAACTTTTGAAGGCCAATTTTCACAAAATAACTGCTTTAAAAATAGAATTGACACATTCTGCAGCTGTAATTACATCCGTGTTGCGTAAAGCCATTTGAGTAGAAGCTAAACCGATTACAATTATTGGAGGTTTTGTTTCTGAAAATGTTACAAACTACATCCCCTTTCAGCTCACAAGACTTACCTCCATCATCTCCAGTTTGTCAGGATAGGCCAGATCCCCCGGAGCTGGCTTGTAGCCTGTGATATCGGTCTGGATGTAAATGTGAGTCCTGTAGACGAGCCTCTCCTGGACGTCCTCCAGCATCTGCTTCACGACTGCGTCAAAGGCCCCCAACTGAGTGGCTACATAAAACAGACAGTTCACAGTTGAACCTATATCAAAATCACAACACTGGTCTTAAATATAAAGTTGATATATAGTGTCAAAAGCAAGGTATTGTAGCAGGAAGTCTTTACTTTTCAAAGGAGATCACATTCCCTTGTTTTGTATACTTTCATTGGAGTTTGTGGTTTCAGATACCAACCCACTAAAGTGGATGGTCTAACCGAGAGTTAGATGAGAAGATCGCAACAACTAGGGTTGCAACTAACGATTATTTTCATTGCCGATAGATCTGTCGATTATGTTCTTGATTAATCGATTAATTGTGTGGTCTATAAAATGTCAAAAAATGGTGAAAAATGTCAACGAGTCTTTCCTAAAGCCCAAGACGACGTCCTCAAATGTCTTGTTTTGTCTACAACTTAACGATTTTCAGTTTACTGTCACAGAGGAGTAAAGAAACCAGAAAATATTCACATGTAAGAAGCTGGAATAAGAGAATTTTTTTTTTTTTTCTTAAAAAAAAACAATGAATCAATTATCAAAATAGTTGGCGATTAATAGTTGACAACTAATTTATGAATCGATTAATCATTGCAGCTCTAGCTACAACTCTCAAGTCTGTACAGTAAATATGTAGCAACCGCCAGCAGCCGGCTAACTTACCTTAGCACAAAGACTGGCTTTGCCCAAGGTAACAAAATCAGCCTACCAGCAGCTATAAAGCTCATAATGAATAATAAACATGTAGCTTGTTTAATCTGGACAAAAAACAAAGTGTAAAAAACAAAAATCGTTGTTTTCCTGGAGGTTATGCATCAGACTATTTCTTGGGAGTAACTTCCTGGAGTCTCCACTACATAACCAGCGATTTGTGTGTTCACTTGGGTTTTTGTACATGTTGGTGATTCCAGGCAAAAAGTTCAGATCATTTATTGGAAAGAGCACAACAACAAACTGTGCCAAAAGTCGAGGGGTGTCCAAACTTTTTTATGGTAATATATATCAGTCCCCAAACTCCAGCACGGCTTTATCTTAGTAACTCGACATTTAAAACCCCGTGTGACAGGCGAGAAGCTTTGAAGAGAACAAAAAGCTTTAACCTACCGTTATTATGAACATGGTCTTCCAGCATCTCGTTCTTGAGGATGCTGCAGAGCTCAGACAGGGTCTCCAGGTGGATGATGTGGATGATTAGAGGCCGGAGGACATCATACAGGGAACAACACAACTTCTCTAGCAGCTCGCTGTCAAGAGATTAACGCCATTTAATTGCTTTGCACAACTGAAAGCGGTCTAAAATTATACTTTCTGCTCTTTTCAAGCTTTGACTTTTCCTTCAATTTAAGGAATAAAGTAGTGGCTAAAAATAATTATGCAAACTGTTAAAAGCTTCTTTTTTTTTGCTCTTAAGTGGTATTACAAATTGTCTACACATGCTGTGTAAATTGGTATTTCAAACACTAAACGTGTCAAGCAAAAAACTTGAAACGGCTATCGTGCATTTTGAAGCGTCACGCCTTAAACAAACACATCCTGCATGCGAGACAATGGCTCTCTGTGTGTGTTCATTGATCATTTTAATGCGGAGGCGGGTGCTACTCACTCTAGTTTAGGTGTAGGTTTGGAGAAGAACTCATTGTACAGTTGGTGTTCATCCTGGCAGACGTGAACCATGAAGGCACAGCCACTGCGGACCTGGGCAAAAAACACATAATGATCACCCGCTTGCAGTGCCATACCAATACTTTGCCTTGGCTCCACTTCAAACAAGCAAAACACACCCTCCCACATAAATGATGCAGGCGCCCATTACAGCAATCATTAACAAGATGCATAACCTTTCAAGTTTCATTAAAAAGGAAAATCTCGGACAGGTGGTGCGGCTGTTGTGACGTTTGTTGTGTGAAATTCTGACCTTTAATTATAGCATCCCCATCAAGCCAATTAGTGAAGTGTTTTTAAATGCCACAACAGCGTCAAAATATGACCGGGTGCCAAAATTATCTCTGAAGTATCATATTAGAATAAAAATATTTCACCATGAATTATTGGGCCAACCTCTAGGTCAGTTAAATTTTTAAACAGTAGAGGAAATACAGCGCGCTGCTTTAGAGATGACAGAGTATACAAACAACATTCTGCACAGTAATTCACTTGTGAACAAAACAAGAGGAGAGCTGTGAATGCCTGCTGTGTACAATCTCATTTATCATGTGCACAGCTTTGTGTCTGCACTGAATACTCCAGACAAATGTCCCAGAGGGGACGGTACTGTGCATTCTTTGCAAGCTCAAATGTCACCTTATATCTAAAAAGGGCAGTTCTGCTCCTTTGAACGAGTCGTGCATTACCAGAGCACAGTGGTCTTTGCTGTTTTGGTTGGTCAGGTCATTAATGGTGGATGTAATGCTGGGACTGAGGAGCAGCTCTCTCTGGTCATGGTAGCACTGATGGATTTCATCCAGGAGCTGATGGTATCTGCTCACATCAATATAAGAAGGGATGAGTTCATTTAACACAAGGAAAACATATAACAGGATAGGGATGTCACGATACCAGAAATTTAGTAGTCTAAACCAATACCAGTGAAATTCCACGATTCTTGATAACCCAATTTGACATCAAGGTAATAAAACAAAAAACAAACAATTAGGGCTGTCAAAGTTATAATAATGCGTTAACGCAAATTAATTTAACGCCACGAATTTCTTTAACGCATTAACGCAACTTGTGATTTCAGAGGTTGTAGGCTCAGCCTCCTTTTAAAGGTAGAGTGAAGATACTGGAATCATATGAAACGAAAAAAAACCTGAGGAATCCATTGGTACCAACCATGTCATACTAGCTTGTCGCGAAAGAGGTTTAATAACGCTCCAAACTTGCGTTAAATTTTGGCGAGGAAAAACTGTCATGGTCATCTTCAAAGGGGTCCCTTGACCTCTGATCTCAAGATATGTGAATGAAAATAGGTTCTATGGGTACCCACGAGTCTCCCCTTTACAGACATGCCCACTTTATGATAATCACATGCAGTTTTGGGCGAGTCATAGTCAAGTCAGCACACTGACACACTGACAGCTGATGTTGCCTGTTGAGCTTGAGTTTGCCATGTTATGATTTGAGCATATTTTGTTATGCTAAATGCAGTACCTGTGAGGGTTTCTGGACAATGTGTGTCATTGTTTTGTGTTGTTAATTGATTTACAATAATAAATATATATATACATTTGTATAAAGCAAGCATAGTTGAGTATTAAATACTTGACAAATCTTCCTTTAAGGTACATTTTGAACAGATAAAAAAATTGTGATTTATTTGCAATTAATAACAATTAACTATGGGCAAACATGCAATTAAATATTTCAATTGATTGACAGCCCTAAAAATGATAAATCCCATGAACTTCAACATACACTACTTTATTATTGTTTGCATATTGTTTTTTTCCCTGATGATCCACCTCAATTTTCTCCCCAAAAACTAATTTTTACAAGATTACATTTGAAAATATCATGACGACGTAATAATTTACACATTTCACATTTTTTAGGATTTTGGCATCGACTTGGTACCAAAGTATTTGTTCTCGTGACAGCCCTATAACAGGAATGCTGCTACTTTATTCGGGAGAAATGGTAAGACTCACTCTGGAATCTTCTCTGCTCGCTGCTCTATCTGTTCAATCAGTGACTGAAAGAGGAAAAAATGTGAATGAAAATCTCCATTTATTACAGAAAGTGATCTATGCATAAATGCAGTGGGTAATAAAAACAGTATACTCACTCTAACTTTAGGCGCAGCTGCTCTGTACTTGACATAGTAAAGTGTGAAGGCATTATCTGCGTTGGTCAAGCCCATTGGATCCTGGGGGAGACAAAAAAATGCAATCAAGTATTGGTATTAGACGAGGCACACGCTGTATGAATGCTTCTATACGCCATTGTTGACTGTGTAGGAGGAGGAAATGTGGCTTTTACTTACCCTCTTTGTTAACTGGCTGGTGAGATTCTGCATAGTGTTTACAATGTGGATCTTCATGAAGTGCATAGCTTTAGAAAGACACTGTCTGAACTTGGCCAAATAAACCGGATAGTCCTTGAAACTGGGCTGCAATCAATAGAGATAAGTAAGTGTTAAGACAGCTTTAATTGTGATCACATACAGTAAATCGGACAGTTATACCAAGTCAACAGTATATTGACACAGTTTTAGTTTCAATTTCTCACTGGTATGAATATGAATTAATTACACAGAAGGCATTCAAACATATTTACTGTACGGCTTACAAGTATGATCTAGCGTTTAATTATTCCATCTCTGGTAATAAAATGAGATTTGCACAAACAGAAGTGAAATTTTGTCAAACAAACGTGATATTTGTTCGAGAGCACAAGCTACTTACGTGTGAAGAAACATATTCAACGCAGTCATCCAGTTTTGACAGCATTGGTATAAAGCCTTCACTGTTTACAGACAAGGTTGGCGAGTTCAGTTTCTGCAAAGACAAAGAAAAAAGATAGTTTCGAAGTACATCCAAACATAAACAATTATAATCTTCCAGCTTTATAATCAAAACACTTTTTTTTTTTTTTTCATTTGACAGTCACCACTGCCAGAAATGTGTTGTTTTTACTTTGAAATCAAGCCAAAGTGAAATCTATAAAAACAGTGGACATTTTAAGAAACTTTTTAGAAATAATTACTCAGGGAATGTAGCTGACATCCACATTGAGGAACATTGAATCTAGGACATAACTGCTGTTATTTAATAATAATTAGGTTAATGCAGGTATCTAATCAGCAATTAACATTTACATAATCTTAGATTTAGTTATCAAATGTTTCGGGATGTAGACAATGTAAAAGAAAACAGCCTACCGTGTTGATGTTTTCTAACTCATTAAAATATGACAGTTTCTGCTGTATGCTCTCTGCCAGGTCAACGAGCTCCGACTGCAGAGAGAGAAAACACAGTGGACACAATACGACATGACAGTTTAATTTCATTTCAGCTCAAGTTCCTCGAATTATCCAATCTAAATATATTTGTGAACATAAGCAGCATATCTGCGAGGAAAAAAAAAAGATTGAAAACTGCAGTGCCAATAAGATATGAAATATGCCGCAGAAAGAATGAGCAGCAGAGCAGACTGATTTTTTTTTTTTACCTGCAGAATGCTTATTAGTAATCTCATATTTAGAAAAAGCTTTTATCTATGTCACGCTGCTCTGAACTAGATAGTGTACGCCGGTATTTCCAGTCATCTCTGGTGACTCCTTTGGGTGTTACCACGGTTGTTTTTTACACATTTTCCAAATTCAGAACAGCTCCAGAGTTTAGACCATACAGGCAGCTAATTCAGTAGTTTCTGGGCTTGGGAGTGGTGTTCATGCTTGTAAATACTACTCAGCTTGTCCTGGACTATAGGAAAAATGCATTCAGGGACATTACAATTTAACAGCAGATTATACTGATCAAGTCTCAGCGATCTAGGGCTGTCAAAACTGGCCAAAAGTTACATTTGAATATACATTTTCATATTCTAATATCTGTTTTTTTTTAACAATTCGAATATATATACAGTATTGAAATTAGAATATTCATTGACAGCCCTACAGCGATCCCCTTATTTTGTGGCTTAGGTTAATGGATGGATAGACCAGCGTGCAGCTTACCTGCTCTTTTAGGAGCTGTTCGCAGGCCTCGTGTAGGGTGCCCGTTTTATTGGACACAAACAGATACTGTTTCTGAAGGGAGTCCAAGTGCTCCAGAGCGGCGCTGACATCTTTCAGGATAGCATCGCATTGTACCTGGTAGCAGTTTAGATCATCTCGGGTTTTCCTGATAGGGAAAGCAGCCAGAAATATTATCAGTGTGCTTACCCAAAGACAAGGTGATAAAGTGAAGCTCCGGCTCCCTCCCACAGACCAAACACATGCAGGTTAATTGTTGACCTTTAAATTGCCCGTAGGTGTGAATGTGAGTGTGAATGGTTGTCTGTCTCTATATGTGTCAGCCCTGTGATTGTCTGGCGACCTGTCCAGGGTGTACCCCGTCTTCGCCCGATGTCAGCTGGGATCGTCTCTTTTGTTCCTTTTCCTGAATGATGGGCCTTGAGAATAAATGGTTGTGAAAGATTGTGTATGAATGTGAAATGTATATATGTTTGGGAAATTTGAATGTTATTAGTGTAACACAAATATGATGTTGTATATAGTATGTATGTGATAAACGTAATGTACTTGATTTCGGACCCCAGGAAGACTAGCTGGTGCCATTGGTATCAGCTAATGGGGATCTTTTTTAAATAAATAAATATGGGCAGCGATTCAGAGATCTGAAACCAGGCTTGTGTATGATGGGTGTGTGATGACGGACAAGCATTTATGTAAAAGCACATTGAGTTTACTTGCCATGAAATGATGCTATCAACTGTAATAACACTGCTTTGTCCTGTCCAAGTGGTATGTTTCTGATTAATCCCCTCTAAACAAGCATATGTTATGCAACAATGCACACAGTGCACTTTCATACACTAAGCTACTGGAGTTACCCTGCACTATACTCATTTTTAACAGTCTCTTCTGCACTTTTTTAATAGTCGTGTATCACAGCTGTTACCCTGCACTATATTCACTTTTAACAGTTTTCTTCATCTCCTTGTATTTTTATATCTGGTATATTTTTTTGTACTTTGTAATTTGCACTACTAACTTTTTTACTAACATGCTTTGCACTATGGAACTGTGATGCTGGAAACTTGAATTTCCCTCTGGATCAATAGAGTTACTATCTATCTATCTATCTATCTATCTATCTATCTAGACAAGCATATGACCAATACATTACAGGGTAAACAGTGTAGGGTAAAGCTCTTGTGCACCTGTATTTTGCGTTCTCATCCTGGTCCATGTTTGCCTGTAACTTGGCAAACCAGGCAAAAAACTGCAAGACAAATTGGCCCCGTATTAAAACCATGCACCTTGTTGTGATATAGTATTTCTGACTGGCTACAGCCTGGGAAAAGAGAGACAAGTCACCTGTTGTGCAGTTTCTATCCTGTCATTCTCCATGTCCAGCATCTGGAAACCCTTCAGCAGGACGTCCTCTGTGGACGCAGGCACAGTGGCTGTGAAGGGAGACTGCAAGGACCGAGACGACATGCTGCACAAGTCCTCAATGGGCAGCTGAAACACACAAAGCAGAGCTCTCTGTTGTTTCTCTGTGTGTGAAGCTAGCTGGACGTTAAGGAGGTAACTTAGCAACCCTGTTAGCATGCTAGCTGGTTCCGGGTTTCATGTCTCACCTCTGACGGGACAGACAGCGTCTCCGCCGCGGCTCTGATCTCCAGGACAACGTCCATCTGTCTCTCCGTGAGGGGAGCCGTGGCGTCGGTGCGGCGGTCCCATAACGACAGCTTCTCCCGGGTTTCTCTCTCTGTGAGGTCCAGCAGGGACTGATCTGTGGACGCCATCATCGTCACTTCAATACAGCGACAACGTCAGCAGCAGCAGAGGCACTTCCGGTTCCGGTTAGGGTGGGCGGGGCTTAGAGGGAGTGGCTGCTCACAGTTTCATTTACTCAAGGATATTTTATTATAAATAGTTTTTATTATAATGATTTTGGCCTTCTAAAAATCATGCCAACAACAGAAACTTTACCTCTGTGTTAAGTTTATTTTATTATTTTTATTTTTATTTATTTATTTTTATTTTTTATTTTTTATGTTTTTTATTTTTTATTTTATTTATTTTTTATTTATTTTTAATCTTGAGTCTTTCTTAAATTTTTATGTATAACATGTTTGGATTTTCCTGTTATTTATTTATTATTTTATTTATTTTTTATTTATTTTTAATCTTGTGTCTTTCTTCAATTTTATGTATAACATGTTTGGAATTCCTGCTATTTATTATCATTCATTTGTTTTATTTTATTTAATTTTATGTTGTAGTTTTATATATCCAAGTGTCATATTGAAAAATATTTTTTTTTAATTTACTCAAGGATATTTTAATATAAATAGTTTTTATTATAATGATCTTGGCCTTCTAAAAATCATGCCAACAACAGAAACTTTACCTCTGCGTTAAGTTTTTTTTTTTTTTTTTTTTTTTCTATTTTTTTCTATTTTTTTAATTTATTTTTAATCTTGTTCCCAAAATCACGCCAACAACAGAAACTTTACCTCTGTGTTAAGTGTATTTCATTTATTTTTTAATTTTTAATTTTTAATTTTGTTTAATTTTTTATTTTTTTATTTATTCATTTCTTTTTAATCTTGTGTCTTTTTCAATTTTATGTATAACATGTTTGAATTTTCCTGTTATTTATTTTTTTATTTATTCATTTCTTTTTAATCTTGTGTCTTTCTTCAATTTTATGTATAACATGTTTGGATTTTCCTGTTATTTATTTATTTATTTATTTTTTATTTTATTTTGAATCTTGTGTCTTTCTTCAATTGTATGTATAACATGTTTTGAATTCCTGCTATTTATTATCATTTATTTGTTTTAATTTTATGTTGTAGTTTTATATATCCAAGTGTCATGTTGAAAAAAAAATAGTTTAATTTACTCAAAGATATTTTAATATAAATAGTTTTATAATGATCTTGTCCAAAATCATGCCAACAACATAAACTTTACCCCTGTGTTAAGTGTATTTTATTTTTGTATTTATTTTTGTATTTATTTATTTTAATCTTGTGTCTTTCTTCAATTTTTATGTATAACAAGTTTGGATTTTCCTGCTATTTATTATCATTTATTTGTTTTATTTTTTATTTCATTTTATGTTTTAGTTTTATATGTCCAAGTCTCATGTTGGATGGAATTTGTGTGTTTTGTTATGTCTGTTTCTTGGCCTTCCCAAAATCATGCCAACAACAGAAACTTTACTTCTGTGTTAAGTGTATTTTATTTATTTATTTATTTTATTATTTGTTTTACTTTTTTTGTTATTTATGTATTTATTTTTAATCTTGTGTCTTTCTTCAATTTCATGTATAACATGTTTGGATTTCCTGCTATTTATTATCATTTATTTGTTTTATTTTATTTCATTTTAGTTTTTAGTTTTATATGTCCAAGTGTCATGTTAGATTGAATTTGTGTGTTTTGTTCTGTCTGTTTTTTTTATTTTACTTTATTTTTTTGTGATTATTATCACTGTAAGTAGTGTGTTATGTGTATGTTGGTTATGACACATAAATCCAATCAAATTAGTCACATCATAATAAACTGTCCATGAAAAAATACATTTAGCAGGTTTAAATTTTAATAAATAAATAAAAGATGGATAAATGTTGGAACTAAATTGTGTTTTATAATATTTATTTATCATAACTTTCAAATTGCTATTTATTCTGCATTTCACCTGGATGACTCTGAACGTTGCATCAGTCATTCTTTTTAAAACACAATCTTGTTCCTCTATGTACTGTACTACACTCAATACAGATAGATGACAATACAGTCTCTCTTATTCCTTATCTTATCTTATCTGAAGGCCACTATATCATTATTACAAAGCTAACGACACAAGACAAATAGACCCATGTGATAGATAGAATTTCTGGGTGGGGACAGATATGGCCTCTAGCAGCATAATCATTTATCACAGAAAACACAAATCCAGCAGGTGGAGCCCCGGGGCACATTTTTATACTTTAAATTGAGAGTTTCAGTTCCTGTTCATTATGTCTGCAAATTGGTTTCTTTTCTCTAAGTACTCATTCAGAGTAAAGCACTTGATCAGACTTATTCTAAGTGTTGCAGCCACACATACAAAACCAATTTCTCTCATCCTCCAACATACAGAGCCTTCACCTTTAATGTCTGCCAACCCTACCATGCCTGTTTTTGTTTAGAACAAAACATGTTGTATTTGCTTATTCTATCTCATAATGGAAGGTAGACACTGTAAAACATGTTTACAGTTCTATTTTTTTGTTTTTTCAAATATACTGACAGTGATGAAGATAAGATAAGATAAAATAAAATAAGATAAGATAATCCTTTATTAGTCCCACAGCGGGGAAATGTGCAGGATTGCAGCAGCAAATCATTGCAAACACCTCACAATCAACAGCCCATTGTTTTGAGGAAAAACCTTTATATTTTAAGTCTCTTCTACAACAGGCTCTGTATAAAAATGATACAAAACAAATATGTAATTTGGCTTTGCACTATGATGCTGTGGTCGTATGGCATTTTTTATCAGGCAAATTATATATTAACTAATGCACACCAACATTATATTACTTGATTATAATAAAAAATGCTGTCGTTTTGTTTTTTTTACAAATTATTTTATTTATGTTACTGACAAATTAGGTTTGTCTAACATAATTTTGTACTTAAAGATTAAAATTGTTGTCAAAACCAGAACTATGTAGCGATCAATTGTGATTACACAAATGTCTTCCAGTATTTCTTTACAGACAAACGTGTACACATCTCAAAATCCAACAAAATGCTGGTGGCATGACACGGAGGAGGTATGTGTTCACGTATTACAGCTCTGTCTGCAGGGTGTCTCACGGGGAGGTCACACAGAGTTCAGATTTTTTTTTCTTTTTTTTGCTCTTGTCTACTTTAGTTGAAAGGGGATGCTGCAGAATTCAAGCCACGTTACTCCAGAACAAAAAGAGATGTCAGAGCAGATCTTGTCAAAAGTCGTATTTTGGCTCAGTGTGGGTCAGAGCGGGTCCTGCAAAGCAAGACTGACACTTTTCTCTATGGCGGTGCTGCTGTTTTCTTTTCACTGCAGCGCTGTGAGAGCTTGTTCAAGCTTTAATGAGGGATCAAGTATAAATGAGTGTAAACAACAAGTGTTCAGCATATTAAATCTGTACACTATCTACCCGAGAGACATTCTTAGCATGCGGTAAAACTAGGACAAATCACACAGGAAATCAAATGAAGTCACTTTTATTACATCTTGTCAGAGAGAAACTTAAATGTGAAAAATGTGATGAATGATCTCATAATGCTGAACTGTACTCATTTACAGATAATAAATATTTGAAAATTGCTGAACTGACTGATTTCACATTAGTGTGAAACTGTCGTTAATTGTTATCTGATCTATTTAAGTGCTTTTTTTCCCTTACAAAACTATGACAAGGAAACGTTTGCATTACGTTACAAGTGGCTTAGAAATACATTTTAGAGTGACAACTTCTCAAAGTGCTGTGAAAAATCTTTCAAAAACATTACATTTAAAATAGCCAATAATACAAACCTCAAGAAACATTAGAGTCAGACAGTGCGCTTGTCACTCGCACTTAAAGGTTTATCATCACCTTTCATACATGAATGGAAAAGCGTGTAATATGACATGTAATATGAAAAATCTGTAGTCTATTTGAAAATGAATTTCAAACTATAAGCAAACCCTTAAAACCATCCAGCAGTGTAATGTACATACATGTGCAAAGCAAAGAAATACATCTACAGTTGCGTGTAAATCATTTCTTAAATAATTCAGATTAATTTCAACATAGGCTTGATTAGGAATGTACACTATTAATTGCATCTTATTCGGTTACTGTTTATATGTTGTCAACAGTATGAGGCCATAACAGTCAATCGAGGTGCAGGCAGTCTGGTCTGTTTTTGGGTACACAAAGAAAATTCAGCAGGACAGGTTTTGTCAGTTGTTGTAGTCCATCCCCTCTAAGTGATCTGGGATGGGCAGCCCTGTGAGGACCGTTAAACACCTGTTCCACACGTTGAACACGGGGCAGACTGGCTGAGCAAAGGCGATATCATATGTGTGCAGGTGCTGAGAGCCGACGGCGTCGTAGAAAGACAGAGATCCAGAGTCATAGTCCAGCAGCACTCCGAGGCGACGCAGGTGGGGTGAAGGCTCGATGGGCATCTCCTTACAGTTGTGACGCACCACCCACGAGTTGTTGCACCGAGACAGCACCCAGGAGGCGGAGTTTTTGCCGACCCACTCGTGTTTTGGTGCTGACTTGTATGCAATGCCCACTGCAAACCTGCATGTCCAACGGAAAATAAAAACAGTGAGATTTCATAAATACCTGTACATTTCTGCAATTATAAACCTGAAACATTATCAATAAATAATTAACCATGCTAGAGGCTCTGCAAGGTTGTACTAATGCACAGTGGCGCTTGAGCTAAATGCTAACATCAGCATGTTCATGTTAACATACTGCTGTGTAGCAAGTCTAATTTTTACCATGTTCACCGTCTTAGCATTCTAACAGTTGCTAATTAGCAATAAACACAAAGTGAAACTGAGGCTGATGGGAATGCCATTATTTTTGTAGGTATTTGGTCATAAATCAAAAATATTGGACAGATTAAGATTTTGACCTGAAGTTAAAGGTACAGTGTGTAGGATTAAGCGGCATCTAGTGGTGTGGTTGCAGATTGCAACCAACTGAGTATCCCTCCGCTCATTCCGAAACCATGGTAATGCTGTTCGCCTTGCTAAGAGGTCATCCTTACCATGATAACACTACTTAAGGAGCAATGGAGGTCAGGCTGCGGCTGGCGGTACCACGGTTTTGCACTCTGCAGCTCACGTTACCGCAGAATCACAAGTGTGGAGAAGAACTACGGTGGCCTTCAGGTAACATAAAACCGCGAAAGGCTCTCTTGGACCCGCTCCCTACGTAGATATGAAAGGCTCATTCTAAGCTAAGGAAAATACGATTCTTAGTTTCAGGTGATCATACACTTATGAAAACATAGTTATGAATATTATATTCCATTTCTGCTAATAGATCCCCCAAAATGTTACACACTGGCCCTTTAAAGGCTTACCCAAGTTATTACAATTCCGTCTGTAGGGAACATGAATGTCTGTACCAAGTTGCTCGGAAATACATCAGATAGTTGTAGAGACATTTCACTGAAAACCACTAATGTGGTGGCGTTAGAGCAAAAGTAAGAGGATTAAGAAAGTCATTAAGATTCATCCTCTGGGGACCATGAATGTTTGTACAAAATGTATTGGAGTAAAAGGTACGCCGCTAAACGTGGCTAAAAACAAGTAAATGATTTTACCATGAGCTTCCTCCAATCAGAGCTTCCCAGTAATGGCGGCCGCTGTCGATGTAGACATTTCCTGTGACACCGTAGCTGCTGTGGCTGGTGAAGCGATCCTGACTGTGGCTCTTCTTGGACGACGTCTCGTCCCTCTCCACTGTCAGGTTGTCATGGGAGATCCTCAGCTTCCGGTGAGCTGACTTTGGGTCCAACTTGAATGGTTGACCTTAAAGAAAGGAGGGAAAATGATAGTTTCTAACATGCCTTTACAATTGTCATGGAAAATGAATTATAGAATGAATACTTGACATACTGTTGGTCTTGAGTTTCCCTGGTTCACTGCTGCGGTTTCCAGCCTGGTTTATAGACTTCACTATGAAAATATACTTGGTACCACACTGGAGCCCGTGCACGGTGTAGTGGTTTTGCTTGATGTTTGGTACGATCATCCAGCTGTCAGCAGAGTTACACAAACCTGCAGCCCAGACAGACAAGAGAGTCACCGACAAGGAACAAACCAATTTGAAAACTTCCTAACTGTTGAGTAAGAGCCTCAATCAATGGGACAACACAGTGTAATTATATGTCTTTCAATCTATAGCTGCGATTTCTGACTCATCAAATATAGTCGCATTACCACTCATCCAAGTGTGCTTGAGCACTGAGCCAGATGAGAATAAATTGCTTGATCGAGCATGTTGTGACCTTGTTAGAGCAATCAATTCAAACAGTCTGCTGCTCATTTCAACCCCGAGATAATATCGAGCTTATGATGTGCATCTGGATGTAAATCCAGTCTGATTGAGCTGTTGTTTTTTTCTCCCCATGTCCCTTGCTAGACACTGCAAAAATTGCAGTGTATTTTGGTAACATCTCATTACCCATAAGAGCCAGGACAGAGCTCTCCTCTCCTGCTGCCACGACACAATATTATATTTGGATATTGTAACATAGCCCCCAAACAATTTAGAGTCCTTGAGTGAAATCCCTCCCGAATCCCTCCATCATTGTCATAAACATTACACCGCACTCCCACCAGAGAGCTGCGTATAGACTTACTGACAACGTTAGATTGGCTGGTGAAGATGGCGTACTGAAGTTCATATGATACAACAGCGAATTCATCATCTGACGTCCAGTGAACTGTGATCGTGTCGTATGAAGCCGTACATAATTCCTCGCGGATTATGGGTGGATTTGGTGCTGCAATCGGAAAACAAAAGACAAATGTTTTTTTCTAAAACAGTAATGAAAGCTGAGTGGATTCCATTTCACACACAACAACATAAAAAAAACCTCACAATACGATGCGGGGACCAGTGGTGGTAAACAGCACCATCCATTTGTGTCTTTTTATTCTGACAAGTGTAATTAAGCGAGGTTGCGGTTCCCCCAGCTATTACAGCTACGGCCCCCATGCAGAGTTAAATTCACGCTGCACAACAGGCGCTGAGCATAAACAATCAAACCTGTTTCAGAAAATAAAGCTTAACTGTAGCCTAACATTCATGAGCTTTTAAGCTTTTTTTCTGTCGCTAGGAGGCGCATAATTGAAATATAAATTTCTATTCATGCCAAAGCCTTTAAATTGTATGAATTTATAATTGAAGGATGAGGTGAGGGTAGTTTTAAATGCACCGTTTGGATAAAAGGAACACAACAAATCATCTAATTTCAAGAATTATTATAGAGTGTGAGTGAAAAACTGCCTGTAGACCGCAGTGATTGACCAATCAGAATCCAAGTATTCAACAAAGCCGTGTAACAAGTAAGGGATAATGTACAACGAGCCGGTCATTGTCGTGAAATAAACCCCTACAGGGCAATGCCGCACCCTGATGCGAAACGGAGGGGTCTTACATCGCCCTGAAAAGGTTTACTTCACAACAATGACCCGCTAGCTGTACATTATCCCACTTATTACACGGCTACTTACTTAAGAAATCAATAATTTGAAATAAAAACGGTCTGACAGAGTCCGACATCAGAACTGCGCCCATAGCAACGGTCTGTTATAAAGAAATAACAGACCGAAGGCCGCAGTGATTGACCAATCAGAATCAAGTATCCAACAAAGCCGTGTAAAAAAAAAAAAAATAATGTGCTTAATTTGCGAGTCCCCACTTACCTGTGAGGTAATCCAAGCCTTCTAGCATTTTCTTCTCCCTCGTGAAGTCCAAAGCAAAAGTATCAAAGGTGTCGTTCAGGTTAATTTCTGGTAACAGGATTTGAGAGGAGGCCGTTGCCATGGAAACTCTGTAATAAAGAAGTATATTATTAGATGGTGACTGTTTTATATCTGTTGTTAGTGCTTCTTTGTTCCCTCACCTCTCGCAGGTGTTTTTAGCCGTTTGGAGGAAGCGAGCGTGGTCCGTCTCCTTGAGGGTTATGTCGGCCTGAGTGATGAGGGAGGAGGACCTCTCGATGCACTGCTTGCAGCTGGCTATCTGCTGGGCTAATTTCCTCATCCGCACAGACTGGGCAGAAATAAAAGGACATGTTGATGGATGAAAAGCTTGGTAAATAACCAGCCTTACTGTATGAGGTACCAACCAGCCAGATGCTTGATTTGATTTTACCTCACTTATTTAGAAAACCCTACTGCGAAAAAATCGGATTTACACCTTTGACAATTTGATTTTTCACTTGTGTAATACCCACGAGACCGTGAGCTTCAACCTGTTCTACAAGCTGGCACGAGAGGTGTATGTATGAAACATCCCTCATAACACTGCCATAGTAACCAGACCCTCGTATCCCACATCTGTGCCTCATTGGTTTAGTGGTTGAAAGCAGAACCTGACACGAGGCGCGGGGTGAGGAAGGAAAGAAACCTCGTCCAGAGAGGGCCATCGCAGGAAGCAGGGCTGATCTTACTGTGACACTGAGCATGGCACAGCATGCCACTGCCTCTCTAATGGCATCTAACGAGGGAAAAGGAAGGGAAATGATTCAGGAGGCACAGAATAAGCACATTAAAATGATTAAATGTGCCAGAAGTACTCCGGAGCTGAGGGCTGATACTGAAGACAAAACACAGCAAAAACCTCTGCAGTCTGGTGAGTGTTTCAGCACAAACAGCTTGTAACAAGTATACAAAACCACATGCAAGAATGTAACCAAACACATCTGAGGACATGTTGCCACCAGCCCCCTGTCTGAGGACGAGTGATTTTAAATGAGCTGAGATGGCAGAAAGCTTTCGCTGAACCATCAGTGCATTACATGTATTTTCAGGTCACTTACGCAGGGCAACAAAGGTAGACAAAATAACCAGAAAGCAGAAATACCTTCAGAACAGCAGTAAATGTCATTATAATTAACTCTGTTTTTTCAGAGATTGCTAGGTGTTTATTTTCAGGGAAATCTGATGCTTAGCTCCGTGACTCAAATGTAATGCTAATAAATGAGAGGCACAAACCGGGGCTAATCTGGAACCCGCTAAAATCTAGCGAAGAGATATAGTTTTTTGTGCACGCCAAAGAGAGTTACTGTCCCCCACAGAAACACTGCTCCCGAACTGCCAGAAACGCCTTGCTTGAAGTCTTGCCTTTTCTTCCGTAACGTGGTGATGTCACCATGTAACACATTTACATAATACCTGCCTAGCGGCTAGTTTGGCACACCCTCAAATAAAGCTAGTTAGAGCGGAGCTGGAGTGGAGTCTGAAGAGCTTGGTTCGATTGACCAATCACAACAGAGCAGGCCAGCTGACCAATCAGAGCAGACTGGGCTTTTCAGGAGGGGGGAGGCGGAGCTCAAACAGAGTGTTTCAGACAGAGGGTGAAAAGAGGTGCTGCAGCACAGCCGGTATGAGAAAATAAAGCGTTTTTTGAACGTTAAAGCATGCAAACATGTTCTAGTACAAAATCTAAATACAAGTATGCACCTGAAAATGAGCATAATAGGTCTTCTTTAATGTGCTGAACTGAGTAAAAGCATGATTTCTTATGGATTAAACATTTTATTTGTAAGAAGAAAAATGTCTTTTTGATTCTTTCTAAAGTGACATAATCTCATTTTAAAATTAACATTTTTTGAGGAGTTTTATTTTACCCCACAACGGTGATATGTTACTGCTGTATTCTAATAAAGAACAGCATGCTTGGGTGCTGAGCTGTATGCTAGCTTGTCAGCTGTGGTTAGGTTATCAACACGCACAAGGTGATAAACAAACAAACAAAGGTTATCGAGACACAAAAGGTGATAAACGGTACCTTTCCCTCCTTTATCTTGGTAGCTATGATTTGTCTTCGCTGCTGTATGATATTAATCAGCAGGTCACACTCCTCAAGCAGCTTGTTTTCTTGTCGCGACGCATTAACCTAGACAGGACAGAAGCATAGATAAGAGACAGTCAATTTTGTAATTCATTTGCTTTGACAAAATGTTTTGCTACTCGATGTGCAGGTTCATTTGATTAAATCATTTTTAAATACATTATTGACAGGATAATTCATTATATGCAAACCCCATGTGATGGGAAAACCACATTAGATGATAATTCTGCACATCTCATGTTGGGTAGGATGGAATAGCAATCCGTCAACCGTGTGCACAGTTTGTCTTTTTATCCCAAACACATGCATGATCACAGCCATCATTGCAATTAGGGCTGCAACTAACGATTATTTTCATTATCGATTAATCGATTAGTTGTTTGGTCTCTAAAATGTCAGAAAATGCTGAAAAATGTCAATCAGTGTTTCCCAAAGCCCAAGATGACGTCCTCAAATGTCTTGTTTTGTCCACAATGTAAAGATATTCAGTTTACTGTCATAGAGGTGTAAAGAAAATATTCACATTTAAGAATCTGCAATCAGAAAATTTTGACTTTTTTGTCTTTAAATATTACTCAAACCGACGAATCGATTATCAAACTAGTTGGAGATTACTTAAATAGTTGACACATAATTGATTAAGAGATTATTTTTTGCAGCTCTAATTGCAATGAATGTGTACACTATTTGATTTAGCTTTTTGGGGACTATCTACTACTTTTTTTCCAAGTTCATGTATACATACTGTATATAGCTTACATTTGCTCTGGAAATACTCCAGCAAAGTGCATGCACATTACAGAAATGATTGATCTGTAGACTAATGAGCACTTAATCTTGTTGACATAGTGATAAGCCACTCTCAGATACAGCGATTCATCACTGTGTTAATAATTTAATGAGTTGGAGCCCGCACCTGAAAGCGAGCAGATAAACAAACCTCACCTCCACGTGTTGGCAGGTTTGGATGAGTTTGCCCATCAGACTTTCCAAATCACTGGTCCTCTTGATTAGACTGCTGAGGTTGGAATCCAACGCTTGCTGCAAAAACAAAATTGAAAATGAGTATTTCGTTACACACTTTAGCCCCCCTCATCAAACTGTAAACAGCTGAATAAATCTTGGAGGAGAGTTAGGTGAATGGGAACATAAGGAGCGTATTTGGTTGGAGCGTAATGGACACAGGAGAGGACACACTGGATATGACTGGTCACATTTGGGCTGCGATCAGTGAAACCCACCCATCCCACCCCACCCAACCCCATCCTCCCCGTGTGCCAGAGATCCCATCGTACTGCCTGCTGAGGCCACGGAGCTTAGCGGAGCATCTGCCAGTGATTTGGACAACTAAACCCCGGCTGTGTTAATCACTGACTCAGATCAAAGGCTTATGTTTCAAGCTTAATCTCTGACTGTAATTGGGTGACATGATGACTGTGTGCCGTGGTAGAACATCTTCTGATGTATAGAATTATTCCTCTTAAATAGAAGATTAATGTGTAATTACATCGTGCTATCGATTCATTCAATGAAAATTAAATGTAGTCCCGCCAAAGACAGAGGTGTGGAAAATGCTGTAACTCGAAAAAATGATTGGCAGGTGTTTTAATACGCACACTAACACCAACAAATAAAAAAATCTAAATTATTAGTCATATGTGAAGCCGTAAGAAGCCCACGCTTTCAATTGAATCAGATAAAAACAGAAAACTGCCTGTTTTAATCTATCATTTAAAGACTTTGATATTAATGAATTGATGTCTGAGAGGTTCACATTGTAAATGGTATAAAATAGAAGATGGATTCAATATTCAATTCATCTCCATATGTTGAAAGCACGACAAACATTATAAAATGTTTCACAAATACCAAAAATATGATTGTGAGCTTCATGCCGGATTTCCCTTGATTAAAAACGAAATACTGAAAATAGAGCCGCAACGATTAATCTATTAGTTGTCAACTATTAAATTAATTAATCGGCAACTACTTTCATAATCGATTTATCAGTGTAAGTAATGTTTTATGAAAAAAAATCTCTGATTCCAGCTTCTTAAATGTGAATATTTTTTGGTTTCTTTACTCCTCTATGACAGTAAACTGAATATGTTTGAGTTGTGGACAAAACAAGACATTTGAGGACGTCATCTTGGACTTTGGGAAACACTGATCGACATTTTTTACCATTTTCTGGCATTTTATAGACCAAATAACTAATCGATTATTCGAGAAAATTATCAGATTAATCGACAATGAAAATAATTGCTAATTGCAGCCTCAGCTTTAATTGATTATTAAAAATCTTAGATATTAATGAATTGATGTCTGAGAGGTTCAAATTGTAAATACTATAAAATCCAAGATCTATTCAATGTTCAATTTATCTCCATATGTTGAAAGCACAAATATTATAAAATTTTTCCCTTCAAAAAAAACAAATTTCACAAATACCCCAAAAATATATATCGTGCCTGACTTCCCTTGATCAAATATCAAACAGATAAAAGAAGAGATCAGGGAGGCATGTAAAGATCCAAAGTTTGTTGCCTCTTTCAGGTGAGACGTCTCACATTGTGATTTCATAAGGTGGGTGCGTCACTGTGTACTAAAATAGCAGAGGCTCTATTTTACCGCTCTCACAAATATGATTTATTCATATGGAATAGAAGGTGATGAAAGCCTTTTCAGATGCTGACTTTTAGGTACAGGTGAGGCGAGTTCAAAACTTTTAAAGTGGACGCATGAAACATGACATATTAATCTAACTGATGTTGAATATAGCCAAATGTATACAGTTAAAACTCTCCCCCCAACAATTTTGTTGTTTGAATATGACAAATATCACATGAAGTCAGACTGAGAGATGGAGAGCAAATGGAAAAGGCGGAAAGTGCGAGAGACGCTTTGATGTAAAGGTATTTCTCGATGTGCCTAAAATACGGCTTCTCCTGCAACATTAATACTCTCCTCTGTGTGTTTAGACAGCTCTCTCTCTAACGGACGTCTCTTTCCTAGAGTCATTTAAAGCTGATGAGAGGAAAGACTAGCAGCTTCCTTTTGTACGTGAATGCTTCTGGTCCCACACCTTTGCTTTGGCCAGCCTCTCTTCCTTCCTCTCCCAGTCGTGACAGGTCACTGACAGGACCCTGAGTGTAATCCTGTGTCAACATTAGAAATTGTACCCATTGTCAGAGTGTGCCACTTCATCCTGTGAACACCGCGGGCCCCGTTACACATCTGTACTCTGTTACTGTTTAAGCTTTCATTGAATCAGAAACACGTATCATAGTGTGGTATTCTAGTGTACAAATATGCACTATTATCTAGTATGCATTAACTCAATGCACTTCATTAAAAGCCTGATTACTGTGTTTTGGCTGGACTGCAGAGGGTCAGCCCTACAAATGCAAAAGTCCGTCACTGAGTGACTGACTGAGTGATGAAGTTACAGGATTGGTTGGCCGAGCGTTGGAGTTTCGTCATTCGCCTTTCAACAGAAGACAATCTGGCGACCTGTTTTTTTTCCCGAATGGGCAATGGGCAAAAGGTTCTTCTCCATTTCCCCCATTGCATGTTGGGATATGCCCCAGCCACTAACCTGACCCTAAATAATAATAAATTGACGTAAAGAATGTATGATGGATGGATAATACCAGATATAATACCAGACCAGGATCATGTCACATACTGCCAAAAACAGACTGAAGGAATTATTACATTATACATGCTTGCACACACATACACACACACCAATGTCACAACATCCCCTGTGTGGGAATTTCTGAGGCACTGTGGCTGTAAACATGTGTTTGGAAAAACCAGCAACTATGAACAAGCTCAGCTGCAGGCCACCTGGGTCCTGTCCTGCATGCCAAGAGGAAAAAAAAATATTTCTCTCTAAGATGGGAATTGCTGTTTCCTCTTCTGTCACTTGAGGCCTCTAACAATGCAGTTAAGTGCACATAATATGAGGTCAACAAGATGTAAAGAGAAATAAAAACAACAACAACAAATTGGTAGAATATATCCCATTGTAAAATTAAGCAAGGATGTAGGAGGATATTATAAAGGAGAGCAAACAGATCATAGCTAGTGAGTCTTTAAGAAGATAAAAGACTCTACTCTCTAACACCGTACTGGCTTTAACCACCTGGAGAATGTGCTTATTAAAAGATAAAGCACAATACATTAACTACTTCACCGAATAATGAAAACACAAAGTAGTATACTGAAATTGTCAGATTAAAGCTGCAGTCAGTAATTTTGAGCAAATATGATATAAAGTTATTTTTTATAAAACTGTTACTATATCCTGACAGTAGTGCATAAGACAGATAATCTGTGAAAATCATGTTTCTTTCCGCCTCCGGTGCTCTTAATGGCATTGGCAAGATTTCACAGCAGCCGAAGTAAAACAACCAATCAGAGCAGAGCAGGCTCGACAGCAGCTGTCAATCACTGCTCGCAAAACTCCTGAAGTCCGACCAAACGGTCAAACTAGGCAGCGCTGTTCAAATATGAATAAATATTCTGTTACTGTAATGCCTATTTCTCGCCTCAAATGTTTTCAGAAACATCTTGTAGTGTACTGTTTAGAAGTAAAATGAGAAAGTTTGCTCCGGCCAGTGGGCGGTGTTTAGTTTTGGCTTGACTGTTTTCAACATGGCGGCCAGGTCAGAAACGTTCTCATTTTAAGGCTAAGCAGTAGGGCTGTGTATTGGCAAGAATCTTGGCGATATGATTCGTATCATGATACAGGGGTAACGATTCAATATATTGCATTTTTTACAGTTTAAATTTTAGGAAAACTTTCATAGTATAAAGAAAAAAAAACAGAAATACACCATTTTTAGAATAGAATAGTACTGCATGCAAAAAACAGCATGGTTTTTTCCCACAACTGCATGGGATTATCACAAAGTGGGCATGTCTGTAAAGGGGAGACTCGTGGGTACCTATAGAACCCATTTTCATTCACATATCTTGAGGTCAGAGGTCAAGGAGGGACCCCTTTACAAATGGCCATGCCAGTTTTTCCTCACCAAAATTTAGCATAACTTTGGAGCGTTACTTAGCCTTCTTCACGGCATGCAAATATGACATAATTGGCACCAATGAATTCCTTAGGTCAACCTCCAAAAAGACAGACGGATATTTAATCAGCGCTGCCTAGTTTGACCGTTTGATCGGAGTTTTCACGAGTTTCGCGAGAAGTGATTGACAGCTGCGTTACAGACTGCTCGGCTCTGACTGGTTGTTTTTGTCCCGGCACTGTGAAATTTTGCAAATGCCATTAGGAATCACTAGGAGGACACTCATGGACTACTGTCAGGATATAGCCCCAGTTTGATCATATTTATCATTACTGACTGCATCTTTAATAACCACCAAGGCTTCATTAGAGCTAACCGGTTGCAATTCTGTTGGTTTTCAAAGGATAAAGCCCTTGAAAAGCAACATTTAGGTTTAGTTTTTTTCCCATAAAACAAATCTGTCCCTGAATGTGGAGATAAACAAAATGATGCTGATCACCTGGTCTGCCTCCTGGTGTGAATGACCACGCCCCACCACACAGAGAAAGCGGCCAGGCGATTTCTGCACAATGACAGCATGATCAGACAAAAGGAGACAGGTTAAGACTGCACCTATCTTGCCAATACTGTTGCAAAGAAAGAGATTGCCTGCATCCCAGTTTCTACTGTGACCAAGCATTGTGAAAGAGAGGAACGAGCACACAAAAGAGGTTTCGAGTGTTACTTGTGATACAGTAAACCCCCCCCTTTTGTGAGTCATGCATGGACACTGTGAGTGGTTGTGAACAGAAAGCAGGCCCTCATTTTTATTTCATGCAGTGGATGCCATGCAACTCTCAGGATACACTATTAATGTGTAATAGTAAAATTCAAAACAATTAAAATAGCAAATATTTTGATAAATTTAGTTACATAGAGTAGGTCAAATCTAACTTATTATTTCAATGTCTAAGGCTTCACACTAAAGCTCCGCTGCATGAATCGATTGCCTTGTCATGGACTATAAAATTATCCCCTGAGGGTGCTGGAGACATGATAGAGACCGAAACTGTTTTGACAAAGCACTGACCCGCTAAGCCAAATTTTCCCTCTGATGATAGAAGCTGATTCACTGTATGTATCTATAATGGAAAGAATGCAGAGCCACCTTTTATATGCTCCAGCTAACAGCATCTCCTCATGCCTTATTGATATCGGCCCATCTGCTGAAAGTGAGCACTTTTTCCACTTAACCTAAAAACTGTGAAAGCATACTCTTGCATTGGGTGTTATTGCATTTAAGACTGGTAAAGAGAGACACAACCTCCAACTCAATTCACTTATACTATTTGTCGTATTTGGCTTATGATACATTTGGTCTTAAAGGATAAGGCTGGTAATATTCTATTGATTTATTTTTTAATTGTAAACAAATGTCATGAAAAGACCAAAATCAAGCCCCATGCCCATATTAAAAATGTGAATCTTAAAAGAAAATCAAGATAGGAAGGTGTATAAATAGCACGACATTACACGAACATCCCCGTGTCATGAGGATGCATTTTAGCCTTTTCGCGTGTAATTCGTACGCCACGCAACAAAACTACGGTAACGTCCGCAGCTAGCTGGAGGCAACAAAACATCATTTTTGGGCTTAAAATATGCACATGAACTAAGTAAAATATGTACGGAAACAATGTAACATAAGTACGGAAAACAAATCACAAACGTTACTAAAAAAAAGGCACAAATGCCACTAACGTAACTTACAAAACAAACACCGATTTCCTGGTTAAAAGTTGTGTATTTGTTGGACCCATCCATCTCCTCACCCGCCCACTATAAGCGGTGTTTCTCACTTTTTATTCTACGTCACTAGCTCTGAGCGTGGCATATTTACACAGATGCGTTTACATTGGACTACATGTACAGTAGAGACTGCATGGCGTACAAATGACACGCCAAAAGCAAGAAAGGCGTTCGTATGTTTTAGCAAACGTTACTCAAAGAGAAGAGTCTTTGCCGGGGACTATTTTCAGCCGTGGAACTGCTACGCTTTAGCGAGTATTCCCTGCACTGTGGGATTGACTCAAAATAAACTACAGTGCTTATCATAATGAGTGAACATGTCACCCAGTGCAACGATGTGACTCAAGCTATATCAGGCACAGACTTGTTAGAAGGATCAATTAATGATCGGTTTTGGGCGGTTTTCATGGGATTTGTTGACAATAAGAAAAATATAGAATATCACCAGACATGCACATTATTGTAAATTCTAATTGAGTGAGGTCATTTTGTAGTGTTAGTTGTTTTATATTGTTTATCATGGGAAGTTTACAGTACACTGTGTGTGAAGATTTGCTAAAAAGATAATGCTTGCTTGAGTTACAATAATAAACACAAATGCATCTCACTTGCCATAAGATTATGCAGTATTAACTTATTTGTATTTGCGAGGAACATTACATTGTATTCATCATGTGGCAGAAGAGTCTGATTTAATACATTTAGGGCCGTCTTTGACCAAAGAGATTCTTAGTCGACTAACTAACACCGAGTTTCTCCACAAAAAAAAAAATCACACAAAAGCACCACTTTAAATCCTGAGACCAAAACGTCAGATTAGTTGTCTAATCGACTAAGAGGGGGCAGCCCTAAATACATTTTTAACAAAATATTAGAGATGGGTTTTGATAGTGTTTTATCGAATCTAAATGCAGTATCAAATTCTATTGGATTGGAGACCATTGGATGGTTCAGATAAGCTGCAGTGAAAAGCAACTAATGACCAAGGTTACAGTACAAAATGCTGGTTTTCAATAAATCAAAATTTCTGTATTAAAACATATTTTGCTACAAGTACAAGACCATAAAAATAATCGTCGCAACTTTTTATAATTTGCGGATGAACTGGTTTATCTCAGTGTCTGCGCACATTTCTAAATCACTAAAATCAAACCGCTCAAAAGCTCACTTTATTATAATTTTACACCGTCATACTGTGGTTACTGTATAAAAAGAGGTTTTGAGCAAATACATAGATCAGCTTTTAATTCTGCGGGACTACAATCAGTAGGAACAGTTTTCTTCAGTGCATCATAAATCTCCCAGCATTCCTCGAACTACAGGTCATTTCTTACCTTGAGTTTGTCAAATCGGTCACCGAGGGCGGCCACGTGGTGGTCCCGGTGTCGGCCGACCAGCTTACACAGCGCGCAGATCAACTGTTCATCTGTCACACAGTACATGTTGACCTTCTCGTCCTCATGCTCCAGACACATGAGCCCTCGCATATGGGAGTCCAGCAAGGGCTCGATTAGACGGTGGCCCGTGAAAGGCTTCTTGTTGGGGTGGGTGGCCTTGAGGCACTCGTCGCAGTACGACACCTCGCAGGTGACGCAGGTCTTCACGGCGTCCTGAGGAGGGTCCTGCTCACAGAACTGACACTGCACCCGTTTGCCGGGAGAAGTCATGGCTCCGACGTCGGGGACGGCTCGCTCGCGCCGAGTCTCGTTAGGAGAATTAGGTCCGCTTTGGGAAGCTTTCTGGTAGCGGTCGATGATGTTCTGCAATGTGACGTTGCGTTTCAGTCCCTCTAAGCCCCTCTGGCTGAGGGTGATGACATAGCGACAGGTCGGACACTGAAAGGCGCTGATGGACTGAATTGGCTCGCTGGGCGTGCAGTGTGACACAAGGATACGATGGGCACAGTTGAAACAAAGGCTGTGAGCGCAGGGCAAGAGCAGCGGGTCCTCGAAGAGCTCCAGACAGATAGGGCAGGTCAGTTCCGACTCCAGCGTTTCCATCTTCAGGCGAAACAAAGTGAAGTCGTCAGCGAAATCCAGGGAAGCTGATCAGCTATCTGTAAAGATGACACAGAAATGAATTAGACGATGGTGATAGCTATGAAAAGAGTTAAACTGTGGGAGGTGTAAACGCTCCTTGAATAGGAGTTGTCTTTTGGGCCGCTGGTCAGACACTACAAGGTATATGAAGACATGACCTTTGGCCTTAGGAAGTTGTAACCAGCATTTTTCACTATTCTATAGACTAAACAATTAATTAAGAAAATAATCCTTGCCTTGTAGGTTTAGACATTAAGTTTACATAAAAAAATAAAAAAGGCCATCCATATTCTGTCTCTATTTATTATCATAAGTACCAAAATGATTCATCCCCATCTTGAGTTTCATTTCCATTGCAAACTGAATATGAAAATATAAATGTATGTAAATATTTGTAAGAGTTATCTGATTATGGAAATGAAGCAAACTAAAACAAGCAAGCAGGAGACTACTCAAATAAAAACATGTGTCTACATGTATCAGACTTCTGTATGGTCCTATTTGGCTGAACTTACAACTCGGAGAATGCAGCAGCGGCTCATTTTAATTTGGCACAGGAATAGTCTGGCCTATCTACCCCCATGCGTTCCTCTCTATACTGTAGTCGGCAGGCCAGCAGGCCGGCGAGGACTGACAGCTCAGCCAAGCAGAAGTGTATTGGCCTGCTTGCTGATGGCTGGGGCTCCACACTATCACAGACACTGAGCCTTTGTTCCCGGCCAGTCAGACACCCCAGCTGCGAGTGGACACACTGTGCTCACAGCGTCTCCCCACCTCCACTCATTATGTGTGAAGAAGGCAAAAGCTCATTATCAGGACCGTCGGCCACAAGTATAGCCTTTTGAAGTTGTGAGGATACAGCAATTACCTCTGAGCTACAGACCTGGGTTTGTTCTTTCCATTCTATTCAAATGTTCACTCACAGACATGCAGCCATCCCACCGCACTGTACGAGACAAGAGGCGATTGTTGCACTTGTCTCCAGTGACTGTGATGCGTCCTTTGTTTCTTCGCTATTTTGTTCTTTAAAGACAAAGCGGCGAATGCAGGTGTCGAGAAGTTATTATCAAACACAACCTCGTCGCTGTGCAAACCCTTCAGTCTTTGACAGAATATGCTAAACATCAAGCCTGTTGGCGCAGATATTGTTTAAAAAGTTCTATTCGTTCACATGATTCCTTTAAAATTTCAGATACTGTTTGCAGTATGCATAAACTGTATATACTGTATATAAGTAGTCTAAAAACAAACTAATCTCTGTGGCAGATGAAACTACACGTCTAACTTTTTAGCCATTTGTTTTAACATGTTTTTACTGTGACACACGAGACAACATCACAGCACATATCAGCCACACTATAGCGGCTATACTCGTTACTCGTCAAACAGGTTAAGTTGGCTTTCCTCAATACAAAATGAATAAAGAGCTTTGTATGACGAACACAATGCAAAAGACGCTAATCCTCTGATGTCATCGCCTGTGGTATGAAATACCCTGAAGTTACAAAAAGCGTGTAAAACAACACTGTGGCAAAGAGCCACGGCAAACTGCCTCACAGCCCTCTTCCAAGCTCTTCCATTCATACACAGTTTACTTTACCCACCGATGGATTTCGCCCCACTTTGTAATGCCGAGACATTTCTGCTGAAGGAAAAACTTTTGACCTAAATCATAAAAATCTATTTATGACAACAAAAAGGCACCGGCCGTAGACCCCAGCATGCTGTAGAGGTCGGCAGAAGTCTTCGCAGCCCCAGTAGTCCTGCAGCAGAGCTGTCATTAAGCAAGAGATTGAGCAAGAGGTAGAAAGCACAACAGGAAAAGTTGCCCGACAATTCCAGGAAAGCCAGCTCCACCTACAGCTGGAGCGCTGGCCGGTATACTGGAAGGAGAGAGAGAGAGAGCAGACAACAGCGAGAGAGAGAGAGACAGAGAGAGAGAGAGAGAGAGAGAGAGAGAGGCGGAATCAGCAAAGCGGAGGCTCAGGATTGTGCAGAGCCCCAGCCCCATGCCCTCACAGGCAGGTTAGTGTCCTCTCTCAGCCATTCAAAAATTCAAAGCGTCAGTTTCAGGTTTCCTTGTGTGACCGTCCCCTCTACCTTCTAGCAGAACAATGCTGTTGATTGGAACTTTTCTTGGCGAGATACCACAAGGGGATTCGGAGAGAAAAGCTGAAGGAACAAACACATCTGAGAGGCTGCAGGAGTCATCTGTAATGTGGGACAGAGGTTTGCAACGCCCTCAGCATCCTAAAAAACAAGGTGACGTGTAGGGCTGACCCGAATGCTTGGAAACTTCGACCGTTGCCATGGTATTCAACCTCCAAATCACTATTCGAATGCTTTGTTTTTTTCAATTTTTTAGTAAAAGTATGTAATAATTATGTTTAAATCTCAAAATAGCCCATGAAATAAGGAATAATCCCACAACTTTATTAATAGATACCAACAGATCCCATACACTAGGGCTGTCCCGAATACCAATTTTAAGGCTTCGAAGCTTCAGTGAGAAATATTCGAAGGTATTTGAAGCTTCGCGGCATGGCGTGGCGTGGCGTGGCGTGGCGTGGCGTGGCGTGGCGTGGCGTGGCGTGGCGTAGCAGACTGACATGTTCTTCTGCCTGTCTGTCCCCATTTCCCTTGTTTCAATGCCTGGGACAGCGCTGCTGCCGCACTACTGTACATACACACACATGCACCTCTACACACAACAAACAGCGATATCTGTCTGAGAATAACTAATAATAATTAACAATTTAGTGGGATTATTCCTTATTTCATGGGCTATTTGGGGATTTATACATTATTATTACATACTTATATATAATTTTTTTTTTTTTTTTTTTTTTTAAATAGGGTCAGCCCTATATTCAACATGAATTATTATTAGTAATTCTGAGACGGAGATTGCTGTTTGTTGTGTGTAGAGGGACATATGTCTGTCCTGGGCACTGAATTGGGGGAGATGCAGACAGACAGAGAGAAGAACATGTCAGAATGTCGCTCTGCTCCGCGAAGATTTGAATACCTTTGAATATTTCTCAGTTTTATAGCCCAAAAAATGGTAATCGGGACAGCCCTAGTGACGTGGAATACATCACAGTCTGCATCTCCAGAGGCTTGTTATATGTTATATGCCTCATGAGTGCCACAATTAAAAAAAACACATAGCTCAATAGATGTTCTAATAACAGTAAAGTAAACTATGTCTATTTTATAAAATCTCCATTCAAGTCACTAGGCATCCTCTCTGACAGCTACAAATGAAGACAAACACTACGGAACATCATCTGCTACGTACAGCTCTGTTCCAGTTGGCCCTCATGTGGGAATCACCGACGTACCATCTGCTAACCATGTGCCTCTGTTTCCAGACACACCCCCACTGTGCTGCATTTGAATCCTCCTGTCATTCAAAAGGAGTCCCCAGAGTGGCTATCATCTCCGAGAGACGACACATACACACTGTAAATATTAAAAGGCGCGCTTAAGCTCAGACAAAGCGGTGGGTGTGAGCTACATCGCTCGGGAGATGCACATGGGAATGTGACAGGCATTCCCCGGGTTTCTATACGGCCTCCAACTGGGATGGAATTTAGTATCATGAGACTTGAAACTGAGGGGAAGCAGACATAAAGAAGTTAAAAACATGAATCTTCTGTTTATTATTCCTCGCTTATGCTTGCACCCGTCTTTCACATTCAAACACAGTGCACTCACACGATCTGCGTATTTTAGGAAGGCTGCTTTGAGCCTACCTCAACACTGATGGACTGTAATGCAGCCTTTAAAGGTGTAGTGTGTAGGATCTGGTGGCATCTAGTGGTGAGGTTGCATATTGCAACCAACTGAGACCATAGTGAACTTCTTCTGTGTGCCAAGCGTGTAGGAGTTCTACGATGGCCGGCGTGGAAACGCGAACGGCTCTCTCTAGAGCCAGTGTTTGGTTTGTCCGTTCTGGGCTACTGCAGAAACACGGCGATAAAGAGAACCTGCTACCTATGTAGTAATTAAGTGCGGCCAGGTCGACCCAGAGCAAACGGGTCCTGCAAGTTGATCCTCAGGTTGAGCAGGTTTCAGTGAGCTTACCAGAAAATAACGCTGGTTTGGGCGGGCGGTTGACAAATTGAAAAAGCAACGTTCTGAGTAAGTTATTAATAACTTACAGAAATATTGTGTGCAATAGTCCGTCTTCTCTTCCTCTCTCTCTCTCTCTCACACTCTAACACACACATACCAGCCGTGGTGGCTGCACGTAATTTTAACACATCCTGCGCCACCACGTAATGTCAAGTGGTCGTGGTCATTTCACGTATGTCTATGAGATGACGTTGCGCGCACACACATACCACGAGCCGCGACGTTCAAGTCCGCTTGTCTCTGTCCTTGTCTTGGACCTCAGTCCCGACAGTGCTACTGTGATGCATAAAGTTGGCGGTTTGCAAGTCGGGTTCGGGTGGTTGATTAACGCATATTTTTGCGGGTTGGGCGGTGGGGATTGGCTCTCAACGGGTCGGGTGGGCGCGGGTTACATCACTAGTATGTAGATAAACGGCTCATTCTAAGGTAACGAAAACACAACGATTCTTAGTTTCAGGTGATTATAAGAAACTTATTAGGGCTGTCAACCGATTAAAATATTGAATCGAGATTAATCACATGATTTTCCATGATTAATTGCGATTAATCACAAATGATTCACAAATGTATTATTTCTTCAAAATGTACCTTAAAGGGATATTGTCAAGTATTTGATATTCTTATTAACAAGGGAGTTGTTTTGTTGATTTATTATTGGAAATCAATTAACAACACAAAACAATGACAGATATTGTCCAGAAACCCTCACAGGTACTGCATTTAGCATAAAAAATATGCTCAAATCATAACATGGCAAACTGCAGCCCAACAGGCAACAACAGCTGTCAGTGTGTCAGTGTGCTGACTTGACTATGACTTGCCCCAAACTGCATGTGATTATCATAAAGTGGGCATGTCTGTAAAGGGGAGACTCGTGGGTACCCATAGAACCCATTTTCAGTCACATATCTTGAGGTCAGAGGTCAAGGGACCCCTTTGAAAATGGCCATACCAAAATTTAGTGTAAGTTTGGAGTGTTATTTAGCCTCCTTCACAACAAGCTGGTATGACATGGTTGGTGTGGTTTTCTAGTTTCATATGATGCCAGTATCTTCACTCTAGCTTTAAAACTGAGCCCGCTACAACCTAAAAACCACAAGTTGCATTAATGCGTTGGTGTTAAAACAAATTGGTGTTAAAACAAATTTGCGTTAACCGTAATCGTGTTAGCTTTGACAGCCCTAATACTTATTAATATTATACTCCATTTCTGCCAATAGATCCCCTAAATGTTTCCCACTGGTACTTTAAGACAAGAGAATCACAAAAGCTATATCACTAAAAGCTAATAACCAGAATCCCATGTGAAATCTAGTCTCTAAGAAAACAATCACAAAACACAAAACCAATATGATGTCTTTATACTTTAGCAAATAGTTAGGGGAACAATCTGTGGAAATGTCCTCCTTTTGGAGTACAAATTGGATTCACATTTAATTGTAGTTTATGTGATGCTCAGTAGAATTATGCTTCAAGATGCTTAATGCTCATTGCTGGCAGATATGACAGGTGTGAGACGTATGCTCTTAACTGTGCCGCTCTTTTATCAAATGATGAACTCGAGCATCGACTTAACATTTGGGAGTTTTATTTGATTAGCAAGTAATGGCTCATTTAGAGATGAAACAATTACATCGTCTCAGATAGGAAGACAATTTCCTGCTCAAGCACTTTCTAATCCTCTCGGTTATGGTCTTTTATCACCTTTAATGATGGCTCTGAACCATGTACTCAGCGACTGAGGGAGTGTGATTGCTCTTTGTCTCCTTTCCTGGGGCAGACACCTAACATATTTATCTGTAATCCTGTCTTCACAGCGTGGCCGTGACCAATGTGTGGCCTGTTGCTGCTCCCCAACAGCAGCCAGCTCAGCAGCGGCCCACTCAGGCCTAATGTGATTTACAGCTGTGGCAGCACCAGCCAGCTGATTAGACTGACAAATCTACCTGATCTGCAGCTGCACACATTACTGAGATTAGCCTGGCCCTCTCCAAACATCCATCTATTATTATTACTAATATTTAAAGGATTTTTGGAGAGCGAGTTAATTATAAAAACATTTAGGCTACTGTAGGTTAGAGAACTCATCTGTCAAACTATGTCCACTCATTTGGCAAGCTGATGTTAGCAGAAAGTAAAAGATGACTCAAATCAACTTTCCATTATAGCTTCCTCCATGAGTGAGCAGGATGTTTTATAATGAAGCTGCAGATGATGAAGACATGCGCACTACAAAATCTATAATGCACATAATGTTTGCAGCTGATGACTTTCATGCATTGACTTGAAATAGAGGTCAAAAGGTCAGCTGAACAACTTCTCTGTGTTTCTTACTGTGTGTGCTGTGCAGTCAGGTCATCCTGGTCAACGTCACAAAAGTTGCACCAAACTCTTATTTCCTCTCTTGGCAGGTGGCATATGTGGGAGGAAACACCGCATCCTTTTCCACAAACCACAGGAACTTTACAGAATGAGACTTTCCAAGCAGCCTGCTGCTCATTAGTCCCATAAAGAAGAAGAAATGTCTCACTGCGCACCCAAAACCCAAAACCTGCCGCGAGGAAAGTAGTTCCTTCACATCAGAGCAGCTCTTTTAGCATGTTTATTCGTCTCACCTCGTGTGTGGATGAGCGCTTTGTAAAAGTCACAACAACAACAACAACAATGATGATGTTTTATTGCCGGGGAAGACATTCAAAGAGCGACATCGTGTGGCTGATTTATGAAACGCACCAGACATGTTCAGACACCTTTCTTTTCGAGAGATTTCTTAACATATTAAAAAAAGGCCAAAATTACATGGTGACATTTTGCACTTATAATTAAAAATACAATTTTATAAAATTATTTAAAAAAAAAAAATAAAACTAAATGAGCTAAAATGAAATAAAAGGAAGTTAAAAAATTAAATTAAATTAAATTAAATTAAATTAAATTAAAAGTAGTCTAATTATACTACTTTTATATTTATCCCAATCCTACAAGCAAACTAATTGCAACAACAACAACAACAACAACTATTAATATTCACAGATCTGACTCTGACCTGCACTTAAAGTGTCAAACTCGAAGATTTTCATTTAAATAAATGTGTGTTAAGTCACTATCTATAGCCAAATGAGGTGCCACAATGGTAATTGAGCCTGATGAAAGTATTGCAATATATATATATATATATATATATATACACTATATATGCAAATATTATGAAATGGGTGTCTGCTGTGACATTCCTGACATTCCTTTTTTTCTCAAACTTGAAGCTTAGAAATAAAATCTTTCTATTCTATTTCTAAGCTCATGTATCAACAAAAATACTCCAGACTGTTAAACTCTGAGCACAATTCCATTGTTTTTTAATTCAAATAGAACTATTATAAAAATAAATAAAGTAAATTACATGAAATTGAATTAAATTAAGTCTATACCATAATATTAAACAATTTTTTATATCCATCCCAACTCTACAAGCAAACTGATTGCAACAATAATAACCATTCATATTCACAGATCTACCCTCCAAGGAATCTGACCTCGCCTTTTTTTGCTTTTATAAAACTGTCACTATATCCTGACATTAGTGCATGAGACAGGTAATCTGAAAAAAAAAAATCATGTGTCTCTGTGTCCTCCAGTGCTTCTAATGGCATCTGCAAGATTTCACAGACTGGAGGAAAACAACCAATCAGAGCCGAGCTGAAGCTTTGTCGTCTCTGAGCAGCTGTCAATCACTCGCAAACTCTGGTCAAACTACTCAGCACTGATCAAATATGAAAAAATATTCTTTTGTATTTGTTGTTTTCAGAAACATTTTGTAGTGTACTGTTTAGCTGTAAAATGAGAAAGTTTGTGACCCGGCAGTCATGTTGAGATCAGTTGAGGAAATACCAAGCACCGCCCACCAGCCGGAGCACAGCCATTAAGAACGCTCAATAGGAACACTCTCTCTCTGAAATGATTTTTTAAAGCCTGAAAACAGAGCCATGAGGAGGTGCAAATGTCTAGTTATCTCTCAGAACACTTGAGTTACAATATGCTGAAAGGTTATTATGGAATTTTTGCCCATTGATGCCAAAAATATTCTGCCTACTTCAGGTTTAAGAGTAGTTTGAATTGTATTTTGAAATCTTAAGGATTGCCACCATAGATGAGTGCCACTTTAAAACCAACCATGTTGCCATGGTGACAGCTTGCTATCTATTTGTCATACTGTAGTGATCAAAGGCGGCGCACTCTGGTGGGGAAGATGTCTAACATTCCTCCTCACAGGGACAAGATAAGTTACTAATTAATAAGAGAAACCAACAGCAGTGGCCCAGTTTCACTCTTCATTAGCTTCATGTAAAACGACTCCCATGCATGTTGGCCTGTCACAAACTGTATCCAGATGTAGTGCATATATGGATGGAGCAGGGGATACATTTAAGTCAGTATCTTTTCATCTTATCAGTGGAGCAAATGGTATTCTGTAGGTCACGATGAGGTTACTAGATTATGGATGAAAGGCTGGGCTTATCTCCGTCAGTGCTGCAGAGGACCTCTCTGTTTGAGTAATAAAAAACTTTTATGATGACTGAGAAAAAGCTAAAGGAGAGCCAGAAATGATATTACAAGGTACACTCAAGTGCTTGCTCTTACAAATTATATTTTATCCTTTTTAGATAGAGCCTGCACGGATGCATATATTTTATGAAAAATATCTGCTTTGACTCTGGAAACCAGCTACTCCCACTCTCTTTGACGCCTTTTTTAATCACAAATCCCCTGGGCCTTCTCACTTAGTCATCTTCTCCCTCAAGTATTATCCACAGTTCAAAACATGAAGGAATCTGTGAACACAACAAGGCCAAACAACAACCCCAGCACTTGCACACAGAGCTCTGCCTGGAGGCTTGGAAACATATGATGACTCAATGTTTTGGTGGCAAAACACAGAGGCGCAGTAACATATAATAGAGTTAAGAATGACCCTCTGACTTACCCGCCACATGATTACATCCGAGAGAGGAAAGAGCCACCTTTGAAAGTCAGTCAGTGTTGATATTTGGGGCTGTGAGGAAGCTGATCCAGTGCAGTGGTCTGATCTTTGAGTATGACTCTACTCTCTGTGAGCTTCTGACCCTCTAACCCTATTCTCTAAGCTCACTGAACACCAGTAGGAGGATTGAAACTTTCCACCCTCTCCTCTCCTCTCACTGAGAACTGTACCTATCCCATGCACACACAGTGGGCTGCAATATTGTTGCTTCCAATCACATGAAAGGGGCAGGACTTGTGCCGGTCTGGTCTCATCACTGGAGGCTATCAGAGCATGGAGTGCTGCCATGACTCTCAACAAAGCTTTTTTTGTCATCCCCAACTAAATATCATCCAAATAGCTGAAGCTGCACACCACGAAAACAACATTCAGCGCCTTGAGTTTTGAATAATGACATTTACAAGTAATTTCCAACTGTGTTCAGGCACAATCGGAGCTACTCCATACTCCATACTGCCAAATGAAATAGTGCATAAGTAAACACAGCGATCAATGATGGTTATATACCCTCCAGGAAGGACAGTGATGCTTTGTGTCCAAGTCAATGTCCAATGCACATGCTATGGATGAACAAATCATGTGGCTGATTTATGAAATGCACCAGACATGTTTATCTTTCTTTTCAAGAGATTTCTTACCATAAAAAAATGCCAAAATTACATGGTGACATTTTGCACTTATAATTAAAAATACAATTTTATAAAATTATTTAAAAAATAAAATAAAATGGAACTAAATGAGCTAAAATGAAATGAAGTTAAAAAATAGAATAAAATTAAATAAAATTAAAATTAGTCTAATTATACTACTTTTATATTCATCCTAATCCTACAAGCAAATTAATTGCAACAACAACAATAATAACCATTCATATTCACAGATCTACCCTCCAATGAATCTGACCTCGCCCTCCCAGTGATCAATGATAGTTATACTCTCCAGGAAGGACAGCGACGCTTTGTGTCCGAGTCAATGTCCCGAGTCAAGTGCGCATGCCAACATGGATGAACAAAGGTATATTAACAATCCACTGTTTTTGCACACAGCAACCATACTATGCTGCCAGTTGTCATGCTCATTAGCACAGATGGTGACCAGTTGGAAACCTACGTTCAGCAACCTTGTTTCTCAAAGCGATTACCCCCCCTTTGTATTTTTCCAAGTGAATACAATCACTGAAATGGAAACACACAGGAATGTATTGCGGTCGCGACAGTTGATAGTGTTGAAAGTTGTTGGCATCTGTTCACCACTCTTTGGCTACGTGGAAAATGTTCCCAAACACAAACGTGTGCTGCTGGCCGACACACGACTGGCATCCGAACAGCGTTGCTGATCTCATAAGGTTTGATCAGTTTTCTCAGCTCTGGATTTGAGCCTGCCGTTGTTTAAATATGAGGTTTGAGGTATTTTTTTTGGATGTCATTACCTCAAACAAGCTTGTCAGCGACATCAAGTCACGGCTTTTGATACAGTATCTGTAAAGCTAATGTTTATGTTGTGTGGTAAAACATAAGTCATGGATAGATTTGGATTAGTAGCGACCCAAAGCCCCTGCCATGACTCCTTGGGTTTCAGGTTAGCCTGCAGGGTTCAATAAAGTATGAAAAGAAATGTGAGAGCCACGAAAACAACTTAGATTTGAAGGTAAGATAATGACTTGAAGAAACATAAACCTATTAACATCTTGGTTGAGATGAGACCCAAGGTAAATGCAAAGGTTACGCCAGTATGAACATAATGTGCAATAAAGCCCATTCAGTTCAGTTGTGGAGAAAATGTATTGGAACAGAAAACAGACCATAATTGCAACAATATTTCCATTGTAAATCCAATAATAACCTGCTAAATTTCAAACATTCAGACAAAAAAAGCCTGCAACAAACTGCAAAGCATATTTATTCTAGCACAAAAAAACTTTCTTAAAGTGTCCCCCCACTGGAAATACAGATGATCCCTTACCTCGCAGTCTGTTAGTCAGTCAACCAGACAGCCCATAGTTCTGGTGACAGATGAAAACAGAAATAAAGCCCAGGAAGAGATTTTTCTAAAAACACCGGCTCTCCTCAGAAGCCTCCCTTTAGCTCGTCTGGGCTCTGCTGCTTCTTCGTCTGTCTCGCTGCTATCTCTGAAATTCTCCTCACTCAACCTCTTCTTCTCTAATCCTCTCTAAAGGAAGCCCGAAATGGTTCAACCAGGCGCCGACTTCTCAGGCTTTTTTCCCCCTCTTTGTATTATTTTGTTGGCTGGGATCATTAACTTGGTCCCATGAGAACATAAGGAGGTAAATAACCCCCCTCCTTCCTGTCAATCACAGCTGATGATGAGGTGGTGAGGGGGTTGCTTTTAGCAGCCATGGAGGCACTCCTGATTGGTCACCGGGGAACAGAGGTGCCCTGCATGACAAATGGGAGCACTGGGATGGATGGGCCTTGGAGAGATGCTCAGCTGAGGTTAGGTGCACATTTATAATAGACTTTTATGCAGCTCGCTCATTTACATGCCATTCAAAAGGAAATAAAGCTGTGGAGATGAGTGATCAAAGCTGACAAATGTCTACAGCATGAAAATGTAATTTACGTTATGCACGGCCAACTAGCTAAATGTTAGTGTCGACATGAAGAATCACAAGATGACTATTTGGTACAGTCTGGACACTCAGCGGGGGCACTGGGAGGAGAGCATAAAGCTTCCGTTGCCATGGCGGTGTGGCGAGAGTAACGATGCATCTTGGCGCTCGAGCCAAATGCCACTCTAATCTTTTCATTGGCAAACCTTCAGCTCTCTCTTCACAGCTTGTTTGTTTCTCAGTCAAGCCTACTGCTGTCTGTCACTCTCCAGTTCCCTCTGACATCCCCATGGCAGTCTGAAGTCTGCAGCATTTTGTAAGGAAAAGAAATGTGTAAAGACACTGTTAGCGGGGAAACAATACCTGGGACGGGTCACTCTATTCCCAGTGACCACGACTAAACTCTTAGGTTGACAAATAAGGAGAGACAAAAGACAAATTAAGCATGACTTCCACTCATTCTGCACACACTAATGGATTTGTAAACAGCACAGCACAGATCCATTTCCTATGTAAAACATGCACAGGCATGCTAGATTATTCTCACATCACTCCTCAGACGTATGCCACCTCTCCGGTTAATTTACAACAGCAAGAAAATCTACAAGACAGTATTATTGCTGCCGCCCAAGGCCACACATTGCTATATATCCATAAAGTGCCTGTAAAATAATGACTCTGCCTCTTCACTCTCTCACACTACGATTCATTTCAGTGCAATAAAATGCCATAAAACTCATGACATTTACATGGATAGTGGAGTCCCACTGACATTTGAGGCCGGTGCTTTTTTTTTTTTTTTAAAGGTGAAAATGGTTATGCCACTCCGGGGTCAATTCAAAAGTCACGCCCCTTTTTTCTTAACTGCAATAAACATTAAATGGAAAGAATGTCCGTTTCTGTTTTAACCATTCCAAAAAAGAAAACTTGTCTGGGCTGCGGTTTTAGTAACTGTTCCCACTTCACCCACTGGAAACCCAACCTGATCCTTGATCCGGGCTGACACACACACACACAGTTTCTGTGGCTTTCGGGCCGGAAAAAGGACGAAAAACATTTATTTTTGTGTATTCATGTGCCGCCCTCGTTGGCAATTTAACTTCCATAAATCAAAACACATGTGATATATTGTTTTAATCCAAATATGTGACATCTGCTTTGTCATAAACCAGGACTCAAAGCCACAATTCAATCCAGTCCAGAGGCTGGGAAGCTGACAATAACAATTGTTTATGTATTTTTATCAGGGGCAATCAAAATGTTGAAGTTCTTGGTGTATTCCAGAAAATATGTTGAATTATACTCTACATAAACGCCCATATCAATAAGTAACAGCACTGGAGAAATAATTACTCAAAACAAATGAATATTCATCCCTACTAAATAAGGCCATTTGTTGCCTGAGGCAGTTCTCTTGGTGGCGGGTTGGCACATCAAGCTGTATTAATTGGACAAAGATCTGAAAAAGGCCAGACAAGCCTTCCTGAAGGAGCAGATAAGAAGTTGGAACAAAATAGGCTGTGAAATTTCATGTTACATAAACTTTGATGGGTAAAAAAAGAAACAGGATTTGTCTCATGGAGGAAGCAAAACAGACATTTGTAATGTTAGAAGGTTACGCTTCAACCTTGGTGCTCAGCCACCAGCAAGTGCAAACTCATTTTGCACTGAACAAAGACATCCTGAAATCTGTATTTAATCTTAAAATGTCTAAATCAACCTTATAAAGAAAAGATGAGGAAACACTTTCATACTGGCATGAGTCAAAGGCTATTTAATCAGCAGGAGGACAGAGAAAACAACTTCAACACAATTGCTCACTAAAGCAAATCATCACAACTTTTCCAATTCAGCAGCCAAACAAAAGGTTAGCCTGACTTACGTGCCAACGTCCAGTGTGATCCTCTAAAAAAAACACAGCAAGAAGATGCAACTCCCATTGACGGCTCAGCATCCTAGTTCAGTAGCACATGCACGAGAGACTAAACAAAACATACAGTAGCATCCCGGCTAGTCTCTTTCCACACTCCCTCCCCTCATTGCCAGAGATCCCCACCCTGCCCCAGCCCCAGCCGTGTGCTCATGCGAGCGTAAAACATGCCCAGGAAGCGTCACTTCCACTGGGTCATTTCATGGATATTGTCTCCATTAATGCTCGGGTCCATCAGCCCCCCCTCTCTCCTCCTCTCCATGCAGGGTTGAGCTCTTGCCCCCTGGCTCCCCACCCTCTCAGCAAAAAGACAAAGATGTAGCAAATGGAGAGACAAAAAGGGGGGCAGGGGAGGGTGGTGCATGAACCTTTGGGGAGCACAATTTGATGAGTTTCTGACTACACAACCAGGGCCCCGAACAGATGGGATCAGTCTCCAGGGCACTGCTGCATGGCTGCATTTAATACACCATACATCCTCACGATAAATGTTGCTGCTCACTAAACGGCGCTCATCAGATCATAGACCACATACAAGGCAACACAAAAACAGAGTATCTGTATGTTATGTTTCTCCGTTAAGCCCTGTTAAGAAACTGTAATTAAAGCGCGTGCCAAGTTGAGTTAACACACACTCTGGCATCAAGATTGTCTTTTTGAACGCCAAATCTAAGCAGCAATGATTGTTTTCCTAACTAGGACGGTCCAGAAAACAGACACTCCTCATTTTGCCAGTAAACAATAAGATGAAAGCGTATAGTCTGTCCTCACCATGGCAAAGGTTCAACATTTTAATTGCTTTCATCCCCAAGGCGCACTGCCCATAACTAAGCAACACACAATCAATCCAAACATCAAGCAAATAAATGAGCATGTTACCACCAAGCCAATTAACACATCCTGCCATTTATCTTAACAGAGGTGTTATTTGGTGCAATTTAAGAGAAAAGTCGCCCCTTTTAATTATTAAAGCTATTTATCACACAGCCATGCTGGAGCGTATAAAATATCTGCTGTGCACATCACTTCAGTCCATGTCTGCATGCATTTAGTGTGGTTTATGATTAGCTGGCAGAACATATATAGGACTGTTGTGAGCACTGACCTGGAAATGATTCTTTTCCCATACTGCAGTTTTATTGGTGCTGCGTTCATGGTTTCGCCAACAACACAATCAATTGTCAGCGTGGTTTTCCCCTCAAATATGGTGTAGCAAACAAATAAAAGCTGTGAGCCTTAAGCGGCGTGATTGAATTTAGTATAAAAGAGGCGCACTAATTTACCTTAACTCGTTTTAAATGTAGTTATACATTTTAATATTTCAGGGATGCCATGGGCGAAAGAAAGCTGCTTAGCTTTAGTCTTCTTGAGGATCAATGCCTTAAAGACACTTGGTTAAAGGTACTGCGTGTAGGATTTGGCGGCATCTAGTGGTGTGGTTGCAGATTGCAACCAACTGAGTACCCCTCCGCTCACTCCTCCTTTTCCAAGACTGCGGTAACGTGAGCTGCCGAGTGTAAAACCATGGTAACGCCGATTGGACAGCGCCCCTCAGCATTGGAAACCAATGCACAGAGGTACCTCTTAGCGACAGTTTGCGACAAACTGGGCTTTCAACCAACTACAATGTAAACCCACCCGCAGCGTTATTCGACGGTCAGAGCAAGTAATGTAGTATTAATAGCGTGAAAGTCCGCTAATGGTGGGTGGGAGTGGAGGTGGATGGGTCAAACAAACACAAGACTTTCAACCAGGAGACCGGTGTTAGTGTCCCGTGTGAAACTAAAAGTAACGTTGACTTATTTTGTCACGTATACGTCGTTAGTCACGTCACTCGATGGTATCGTCAGTCACGTGACTCGTTATCATCAATCCCGTTAGTCACGTGAGTCACTCGTGGCGTGAGTTGTTAGTCAGTGAAGTTAACGTCGACCACGACTATTTCCTAACCATAACTAAGTAGTTGTGTAACTTCCTGTGAAAACGGAAGTTTATTTTGAAAGGACACTATGCATACAACAAGCATATCTTGACACACCGTCCCCGGTCCATTCAAAAGTAACGCAAGAGGGGTACCCCGTTCGTCGGTCTCCGATGCCAGTGGGCACTGACCAAGCGGCGGTATTTGACGAGTTGGGAGTGAGAATGCGTTGGGCGGTATCACGGTTTTGCATTCTGCGGCTCATGTTACCGCAGTTTCACAAGCGTGTCGGAGAACTACGGTGGCCTTCAGGTAATGTAAAAATGAGAAAGACTCTCTCTAGAGCCAGTGTTTGGTTTGTCCATTCTGTGCTACTGCAGAAACATGGCGGTTCGACATGGCGGACTCCGTGAAGAGGACCTCCTCCCTATGTAGATATGAAGGTCTCATTCTAAGCTAACGAAAACACGATTCTTAGTTTCAGGTGATTATACACTAATGAAAACATAGTTATGAATATTATATTCCATTTCTGCCACTAGATTCCCCGAAATGTTACACACTGTTCCTTTAACATTTAAACTGATATACCATTATACTCTCCATCTGGTTTACTATCTACACTACTTTTATGAAATGAAGTTACAATCTAAAGATGAAAAGAAAGAAATGAAGTCCAAAGGAAACACCATTCGAAAAGAAAACCAGTTCTTTGTGTCTGAGAGAAACACAATGAAATGCTCTGCAGTCTGGCGTTTTCTCATCGAAATCAAACAGTGAAGGAGTTGTTGGGAAAGTTAAGGTCATGTGTTATGTTTAGTCCACACACACACCACAGTCCCGTTGCCTGAAAGTCTTGGCTTTTATTTTTTCCTGCAAAAATGAATCCTTGTGAAAGGGTGCGGTGAACGCCTGCTACATTCTTTGCTGCTTCGAGAAGTCTGTAATTGCTTCCAGCTTCTGAGGGATCTACTTGAAAACCGGTGTCACATCTTTATCAAGATCAACAACGCTGAACTTATCTTATCAGAGATGGAGCAACTCAGTCGCTCTCCCATCTGCTAAGCCCACAAATATAGTCTTTTTTTTTTACAATTAGCACTAACATTTAAAAGACACTATACTAATCTTACATATAGGACGTATAAAGCTTTATGTCAACACCTGTGCTGTTCCTCCATCCTGCATTCAGAGAAACTGAGTCACTACCCTCCTACACCAATGCTAGAGGAGGTCTGAACATCTGCTGTGGTGTGATGCGTTCATGTGTCCAAGGAGACAGTCAGAGCCAAAGGCAGCAGCCCAGCTGTTAGGATCTGGGTCGGCCGCATCCGGGGCCCAGGGATGTTTTCAAAGCACTATCTTGCTCAGGATAAGAAACTTTTGACAGAGTTGTCACTGTTGCACTTATAGCGTTACAGTATCACTGATAACCACCAGCGTTTAGGGATACAAGAGGCCTGTCTCCGCTGTGTTTCAGATGCTCTAAAAGGTCAAGAGGCGGTCAAACTGATCGGTTTTCAGCTTTCACTGTGAGCCTTGGCTCAGTGTGGCCCTATACTAAATATCCTCACTTCACATGTCAACAAAGCATTCCTTCAAGACACAGTCTAGGACACATTCCTCAATCTTGGCCTATGACGCACATTCTCCGGAGTTTGGAACGGATTAAACATTTACTTCTTCCCGCAGAGGCATCGGTGATAAAAGAAGCTGCACACAGTGTGGTGTGTCCACGCACACACTCATACACAAGCACCCTCATTTCCATCCACACTCATTGGCTCTGACAATGAGAGTGAAGCAGCATTGGCTCTCTCCCTGTCACAACAAGCAGGCCCAGAGAACTCGCAGCTGCTGGTGGAGCTGGCACCGCTGACCTGACGGAGACAGTTTTGTTAACATTCGGCATGAAGATGGAAGAAACAGAGCTCTGAGTGAGGTTTGAAAAATAGATCACCACACACGGACTATCTTCCCTGTCTAGGTAATAATATGAAAACGTATGGTTGAACGAAAATAATTCAATACCAAAGGCACAAAAAATGATACCAAGAAAGAATGCTTTACTTTGAGTCTCTTAAAACAGAGGGAAGGCGGGAGCCTCAGAGCAATAGCAGAACCAGATGCTTGCATGAGGGAAAATACTGAAAACCAAAATGAATTCACCAGAGTTCCCTATCCACAGTTATTTGGCACAATCACACATTCTGTTCTCTCTTAGAACAACATGGTATTATTGCTTCAGCTCTCACCAAAACAAAAGTTAGGAGGAGAATACATTAAAAATCATGAGCTCTCCTGCAAAACATAAAAACTAAAAATCTTGGACAACAAAAGCATGACAATATTTTTCCCCTCTGTGCACATTTTTTTTTGCCAGTTCAATAATTTGCCAGCAGTTTTTTTTATGAGAAAGCTGCAGATATGAGCATATTCAACTGTCAGCAGATGTGATGCATGTGCACACAAGACTGAACCTGCTGTTAAGGCAACATATCCGGCTCACCTCTAAATTAAAATGATCTCTGAGAAACACATAAAATGCTTCTTCTTGTCTATCTATCTATCCATGCATGCGTGTCTCTAATATATATTCCTGACTGTGCAGACTGCCGTGTGTTGATTCACATGTAGGAGAAATCAGCATCCAAGTATTACAGATAACATGCAGTGAGCCTATTTCAAAAACACCTGCAGAACCAGTAACGATTTAGGCCGTCACCGTCACCTTTTTCTGTGTCCCACTGCACAGTCTGAGATGATTAGCAACTAAATTTACGACCTAGCCCTCATTTAATCTCCCTCAACCTGATGCCACTAAGTGTTTCTTTATCAGATCTTACCTGCTTCCCCATGGCTGCGGTGGTATGTGTCTCTCCTTGTGAATAAATACTAGGCTAATACAGACTGTGACTTTTAGGCAGCTGGTACTTCCCCCCCGAGGTAAAACAGACATGAGACAGGCGGTTGAAGGTGTTCTGTCTGTCTGCACGTACACTCCCCTTCATCAGGGTGTGTACACACACACACATACCTCTCTGACGTACACTCTGCTTCTCATCTGCTCTACAGGTTGACACAGGAGCATGGAAAAGCTCCCGAGAATTGTACTTAACCCTTGCACAGGCTGGCATTGAATGGAATTATAAAGGAAGATATTCATTATCTGCATGCATTACCATGCAAATCAGACACAAAGTTGTGGAATTTCTCGCACCAATATCTTGAAATGTTACTGTTAATGAGTAGCTTGTGCAGGTAAGGGAAAGAAAAAATGGGTGAAAATGTGTGTCCGGACCTGCTACTGATACTGCAAGTCAGCGTCAGATAATAGGGATGAAGGGCTTTTCTTCGTCACCGCAGGCGGCTCCATTGAGTTACCAGGCGGAGAGAGGAATAAGGATCAAGCTTTAAGGATCCACAGCAGCCAGCAGGCAGAGAGAAGCAAAGAAAAAAACTTGCTATTAAGCAAGAGAGAATTGGTTTTCTCCACCCTAATGAGAATTCATCCTGCGAGATGGATGAGTCAGTCTGAAAACACAATTCCATACTTTCAATAATGAGATCATATTTGAGGAATTGGGTGTACATCTCTCAAGTGGAGGAAAAAAAAGTCAAGGTTACGGAGAATTTCAGCGAGGCCTAACCTTACAGTGAGGAATTTCCCTCTTTTTCCACTCCTAATAAAATAAATTGACCGATTTGTAGTGTCTACATGTCAAAATAAAAGGTGCTGAAAGGCCACATTAGAAAGATTGCATGGATAAAATCATTTCTACTGGGGCACAAAATTTAAAGCTTTTATGAGTTCAGCGTCTGGCCGAACAATAGCCAGAACACACACTGAAAACTAAACTGACAAATGGATTGGGGAGATGTGAAAACTGACAAAGCCATTTTAATATGAAAAACAAAATAGAACAGTGAAGGAGGTGCACAATAAACTTGTGCATCAAGCACCTATTAAGAGGTTCCACCGAATAAAGTGCTTTACTCAGCCAGACATCCTCTCCACCTCGGATTTTAAGAAAGCAGGTAACCAAACTAGTGAATATCAAAGGTGAACTTTTTACTGAACTGCTACACAATTTGTTCAATTTGTAATTTTGTGGATCCAAGAAAAAGGCTGCTGAAGGTGTGCAGGAAAGCTTAGTCCAACACTGTGAGCTAAAGGAACCTTCTTGACTCAAACACGAAGGTACTTCATGAGGTGAATAAATCACAGACAGATTCTGTTACTTCTTACCTTATTCACCTCAGTCGCAGCACAGGAATCCTTGTAGATGTGGTCAATGGTTTGCTGTGTTTCTAGGCTAAACATCACTGGATCATGACAAAGCAGAATAAACCATGCTGGTAGCAATTAGGGCTAATTTTGCTGTGCAGGGCAGCTAAACCCCAGGCTGTATATTCATCTAGAAACCTCTAAACACTTTAATTCAACATCAGTGTTGCAATGTCCCCTTTTTGATTCCAAATTTTGTTGGATTTCTTTCTCTCCTTGTTTCATGTAGGCCTATCTAATTAAAGTAGCATTGGGTAGAAATGGAGCAAATATGACTAAAAAAAATTATTTTTATAAAACGGTCACTATATCCTGACAGTAGTGCATGAGACAGGTAATCTGAAAGAAATCATGTGCCTCTGTGTCCTCCGCTGGTGTCCTCCGGTGCTCCTAATGGCATCGGCAAGATTTCACGGACCGGAGGAAAACAACCATCAGAGCTGAGCTGGAGCCTTGTCGACTCTGAGCAGCTGTCAATCACTCGCGAAGTCCGATCAAACGGTCAAACTAGGCAGCGCTGATCAAATATAAATTCATATTCTGTTACTGTAATACCTATTTCTCTCCTCAAATGTTTTCAGAAACGTCTTGTAGTGTACTGTTCAGCTGTAAAATGAGAAAGTTTGTGACCTGGCTGCCATGTTGAGGAAATACCAAGCACCGCCCACCAGCCGGAGTACAGCCAATAGGAACGCTCTCTCTCTCTCTAAAATGACCTGTGGTTGGGCAAAATCTTTTTTTAAAGCCTGAAAACAGAGCCATGAGAAGGTGCAGAAGTCTGGTTATCTCTCAGAACACTTGGATTACAATATGCTGAAAGGTTATAATGGAATTTTTGCCCATTGATGCCAAAAATATTCTGCCTACTTCAGGTTTAAGAGTAGTTTGGATTGTATTCTGAGCTTTCATGCAGTCTAAATTATTCAAGGGAAAAGGTTGCATCCACATGCAGCCTGCCTCTCCTCGTTCAGAGAGACTTTACCACAGCTTTCAAGATGCCGGGCTTTGCCTATATCAGGAAGGAAAAAAAAGTTGGGGATTAGAGGGACGTTTTAACACACCTGTTATGGTGGGGATGATTACACCTTTACCGTATGATTCATTTGAGTGGATGCAGTTTGATGACTCCAGCATATTTCCAGCAAAGCTAAACCCCCCAACATCAACCTGAGCAGATGTCTGATCAGTCAGATGACTGAAACGTTTGGATGTGCAGAGCTGTAAATCTGCAGCATCAAATCATGTGTCATAGAGGGCCAAGAGTCTTAAATGTGCTCAAGAGAATATTATTTTTTCCTATAAAAACAATATTTGACTGCTAATGATGAGAATGATACACAAACAGTATTGTGCATCTCCACTTTGAGCATGACATTTTGTTTTATCCAGATTTTCTACAGACTGGAGGCCGTCGCTGCTGAGATTGATGAAACAGTGGAACATTTTACGATCATTTGCTTTGAAGATCACAACAAATGTGCTGCTGGGACAACAGAGAAGATCGTCAGCACTTTGGCCTTCTGAGAACATAAAGACAGAGACGAAAGCTTCAGAAAGATCCCAGAAGGCCACAGCATCATCCACGAGTCAGTTCTGAAGCTCAATTCTGTTAAAAGTAATTTCATGCTTTTGGGGGCAGAAAATGCAATGAGGATATCCATTCAAATTCAAATAATGATGAAATCAATAAACCGAAAAACTGATTCATGGTTATTTATGCCAACCCCTTGATGTGTTTGTTTACCATTTTGCTTTGCTGTGTTTGACCTTCTCTCTAAAAAGAGGCATCTGTTATTGTAGTAAGAAGTTGCCTTCATACGTTTGATTTCCCCTTCAAAAACTGTTAAGCCACTATTTGATTACCTACTAGTTTCATTGCTCTTCATTGCTTTCTTAAATTTATATATTTTACAACTTACACTTGTTACTATTGTATGTGTTTTTTGCATGTTTTTTGTGTTTTCTAAGGCTTACATAAAGGAGAGGGAGGGAGCAGCTTACAAACACATGAGAAACCAGTGTACATCAGTAGCAAAGCTAAAAACAAAAAGGCTTAAAGCTGACCAATTATTTTATTTTCAGGTGCATACTTGTATTTTGGGTTTCTACTAGAACATGTTTACATGCTTTAATATTTAAAAATCTCTTTATTTTTCTCATACTGGCTGTGTTGCAGCGCCTCTTTTCAACCTCTGTTTGAAACGCTCTATTTGAGCTCCACCTCCCACCTCCTGAAAAGCCCAGTCTGCTCTGATTGGTCAGCTGGCCCGCTCTGTTGTGATTGGTCAACCAAACCAAACTCTTCGCTCCAGCTCCACTCTAACTAGCTTTGTTTGTGGGCGTGCCAAACTAGCCGCTAGGCAGGTATTATGCAAATGTGTTACTTGGTGACATCACCACGTTACGTAAGAAAAGGTGGGACTTCAAACGAGGCGTTTCAGGCAGTTCAGGAGCAGTGTTTCTGTGAGGGACAGTAACTCCCTTTGGCGTGGACTTTGGGTTTTGTAACTTTGCAGACCTTTTACATGCACAAAAACTATATAACACACTAAAGGAAAGGGGAAAAGCACAAAAACGTCCCCTTTAAAACTTCTATATGCGTGCTGATGAAGTTAAAATCGCTTGGTCATCTAGATGGTTTCTAGTGTTGTTCACAGCTTTGCTCATTATTGGTTGTTGCTAGGTGGTTGCTATAGTATACAGCAGCCAAATGAATGATGTATTCCTCCTCAATAGTCATATGTGTTTGTAGCGTGAAAACTGTGGTGTAAGCAGGACAAAAAACAGGAGAAGAAAGAATGACACAGCACATTATGGGAATCTGCAAAATCGGCATGTTTCTGAAAACATATCTGTTATTGTTAAAACCAAAGGGAGTAAAGGCAGCAGGAACAATATGCCAGCAGGAAATTGGAGGACACAGTGGGGAAAAGGTTCAGAGAGAACTCCTACTGCTGCTCATTGTCTTCCTCGGGACAATAGTGTGAAATCTTACAGGTGCTGATTAAAGCCTTTCTTCTCTTATGGGAACACAGCCATATTGCCATAAAGTGTTTGTGTGTTTGCATTTTAAGTCTTAGAACGGTTTCATTTTTGAAGTCACTCTATGGTAATTGCCTAGGTTTATCCTTTGCTTAATTATTAACTGCTGGCACTTTCTTTGAAGCACAAAAAACATGATTATATGTTTGAGGCTTGATTTAATGCTATGTGTCTTCTCTCGCAATCAGCGTACGTAGGGGAATTTGAGCAAATGCAGCCTACAGCATGCTGAGTTTCTCTCCAAGAAATGAACAACTTGAATATTTTCTGGTAATGATCGCTCTTTTTTGCTACAAAATATATAAACAGAACAGAGAGTTGCACAGGCATTTATATGTATTTACATTATTAGCCTCCACTGTTTTGTCTGATATGTGCCCTGTAATATGGAACTCATTTCACATGATAGTACAGTCTCTTATCAGTGGCAAAATGGACATATTTAAAGGTCTTATTGATAACATTTTTATGTAGATGAATATTAAAAAAAACGAAAACATCCACAGAGCCTTTAGAAGGGTGGCGAATAAAAGTATGGCTATTCCTGAAAAAAAAAAGATTCAAAATGAATCATTTAAAAAAAACAGAGATATGGCTGAGATTGACAGTGGTGCCTGGCAAAGACTTGTTGTGAAGTAAATGCAATGGAACGAGGGAGAGAGAATGCAACATCTAGCGGCTGAATGTTATCGTTACCAATAGCATCTTTAAACTTGACACCTTTATCGAAAAACAACAGGAGACACATTATTTAACAGACATCTCAGAGCATTTGCTAACTGTCTGCTGAATAAAAAAGATAATAACATCAGTTGGAATCAGTATGTGATCATCAGCTGTCCCATAAAACAAGATAACAATGAGCTTTGGAGGAAAACATCTGGATGCAGCTGTGATTCCTGATGTTGCATGGGAGTCATTGCTTCAGCCACGTAATTCTGTTTGTTACGCAAGTTTGAAGGCTTGAACCAAACTGCCTGTTGAAAACTGCCTTTTGGTGGCTGCTAACACACTTTAAACAGTGAATCATTCACCGCTCAGCCTGCCAAAGAACTGACACACACACACACACACACACACACACATTTCCCTCGACACACGGCCTGCATCCCAACTGAATTTGCTGCTCTGTATCATGTGGACTCAAGGAGAGAAGGGGAAAAACGTTGCACTTTGGACCGCACAACCACATGTGCGCCCACTAACATACTGCGTTTCATAGCCTAGATACATTTGAACATAAAAATGAACAAATGCAACATGTTTTCAAAGTGGTTTTTTTTAGGGGGTACAATGTGGGCCTTGTTTCAAAAGTAGAAATATTTATCAAATTTATCCCAATTGGAGCATGAGGCGGAGCAGATGGGGTGAATAAAATGAGATAGCTGTGGTGTTGCTTCACTGAGATAGAAAACAAGCGAGAGGAGAAAATGGTTCTCAGCAGTACAGGCTACTGGCCTGATTATCTTAACATAAATAAATCGATTCGGAAAGCCTTGAAATTAAATTAAAAATTAAAGAAATCTAACTAGAAAGCGCTACTTCAAACCCCACCCCCCATCCAAAGAAGAGAGGGGAAGTGTTGCTCCGAATCCAAATCCAGTCGAAAATTGCACCAACTTGCTTAAACTTGTCTTATCAGTGAAACACTTCGATATCTAAAACTTCCCATTTTGTTCATAAAGTGTCGAACTGGACTAAGCTGAGAGGCTTAATGCAATCACTGCTAATCCTTTAATCTCAAACATTTTCTCTTTCTTGAAATAAACTTCATTACCCAGTCACATCCGTGACTCTTATAAGCCACGGTTATTGACATTTGGCTCCTGTGTCACTCTCGCATTCATGAACAGTCTGCTGGCTATTGTATTGCACGGTTTTCCATTAGTGGAATGATGGCCATTGTGTTCACTCATTTCGGTCATATGCTGTCGCTGCTGTACGTCCTCGCTTCGGAAGTACATTTACAGATACAATGGAGGACAAGTGGAATCATAAATCAGCACAAAATAGCTTATTGTTTCAACTTTTGAAAATGTAAATGCGGCACATTAACTTAACATTAATGCAACAGTGATTGATGGCAAGAATTGTATTTGACTTAAAGGTACATCCCCTGATTTTGTTATAAAGTTGAATAAGCATCAACAATAAGGTAAGTAAGCACTTAAGATGTCAGTATGCAGCAGCATAGAAAGTAGCCAGATATAAAATGACAGAAAATGGACTGATGCTTTGTAGCATTTGATTTCAAAGTGTTTTTTTGCCATAACTATCAGCTTAATGAGCTCTCACTGAGCTCTATTTTAGAGACTTGTGTATCAATCTCGACCTTGAAACACCGGGGGCACGCAGGGCTCTCTTGTTTCTGGATGTTCAGCCTCGTTTTTGGTTGTGACCTTCCTCTGTCCTCCCTGCAGCTGCTCCTGATGCCAGCGAGCGGACTCAGACAGGATGGACCCCCTGTTGGGAACAGTCGCAGCTCTCTGCCAAAGGATCAACTTACATCCATCAGTGCCGCAAAGATAAGATGGGAAATTAAATATTTGATCTTGATTGTTTGCTTTGGGGAGGAAGGACACAAATGAATAAAAACAAAAGCATCTTGAGGCTGTGTTTTTTTTTCCTCCAATGCGTGGCCTGTTAGTGGTTAGTGGATGTTGAATGGGATAGTGTAAAGGCAGACTGCTACATTTGCGGTACAGATGCAAAAAGTGTAGGCAAACGGCAGTGATTCTCTGTAAAACACAACCAGACATCCTGTTCTGTCTCTTTGGTCTCGTCAGAATGGGATTGTGTGGTGGCCAAATGCAGCTTGGCTCACACAGCTGTGGAGACAGATACAGCCCAGAAAGTTTAACCACAAGTCCTGGTGTTGAGGAAATCCCCAGGCTTTGCTTAAAGACTTTATTATCAGGGCGTTTATTGTCAAAACATAATGACATTACTTACTTTAAACAATTTTTATTATTTCAGTAATCTCAATCATTTCCATCACTTTAAGGCAACTAAACATACTGTTGTATCCTCAAATACGCATCCCTAGATTGTTATACACTATCTGTAATCTGTACCAGATTGCAATGGTAGCCATTCCCTGCATAATTGCCTACTCATTGTGGGTACTTCTTGCAATTTCAGTACTTTAAAAGTTTATTTAGTGGTAAATGTTACTGTTATTGTCTCAGCTCAGATCTCTTATTTTCATTCACATAGAGCAAGATTACTGTTGATAAAAAGAAAATGTGCTCTTCAATGGTAGCAATAGAAGATAGGAGTGTAACATTAGATCTTTACAAACATATAAAAAGCCTTCATGAAATCACCACCACTCCCTACCACGGTGGGAGAAGGTGTCTAATAGGAATTAAACTGAACTAATAGCTGTTCAATGCGTAATGAGTCACTAAAAACCCACTGTGTATACCCACAATGCACAAGGATTACAGTTTGAGGAAGCAAGAAGACAGAAAACCATTTCCTGGTCTTATACTTCCTCCTTGTGGCCAGTTCAGGTAATAGTTTCATTGTTTTCGGAAACCACAGTTCAGACATAATAGAGAGCAGAATCTGTGCTGCCCACCATAATTAAGTAACCATTTGATTTAATGCTGATTCCTGAATGAACTCATAGGTGAAAGGGTCAAATTTGATTAGAAAACAATATGCACTCGACTGATTTTTACATTCATTTTCAACATCGGTGGTAATATATTTTAGATTGTAAGCTGTGGCCACTTTTAAAGAGTATGTATAGGTAATTACATGGCCATGGGCAAAGATTACAAGTGATGGCAACGATAAATCTTGTAAACTTGATGCACTTAAAAGTCAAGCAATGCCCCCCTCCTAAAGGTGCAAAAATGAATAATGGAAATAAAAGCATAGACTAATGGAGACACAAAAAGATCCTGTGAAGGGATCCGTGTTTCTTGGTAATATAGAATTAACTTGTATAAATGGTGTTTGCTGTAATTCATATATTTTTTGCAATATTACTGTATGTCATAGTCAGATTCAGTAAGGTTTGGCAAGCACCACATCCTGCCATATCGACATGGCAACCATGGTTAAGCCAAAGCTTTTGAAAGAGAGGGGATGCTTACTGAATTCCTAAGTGTACTAAACAAAGCATAACTTGAACAAAAGACTTTTGTTACATTTAAATTGTCTCATTTCACACCACAGAACTGATTCTAATTCATGCTGCCGTTTTCCTACACGTACGATATGTCTACAGTTTAGAAGATGAAGTATGAACTCACAAATAGATTATAATTGGAGCCTGTAACAAAACGCGATGTTAACGTAGCCTTAGTACATATCAAGGCACTACAGTACACATTTAGAGCAATATTAGAACATAAACCGGATTTATATTTTTACATTGAGCTTAAAAAAAAACATTCATGTCGTCCAAATAAAACATTTTGATGGTTGTGTTGCAAATATGTTAATGACTACAACACATTAAAGTAAACTACAACAAAATATTATTTATATCATGTTTAAATATGCAACATTATTGTATATATACAGTTAGAAAACCCTGTTAAATAAGATCACATCTAAGATGGTGTTTTGTGTTAAGTCCCGTCATGAGAAACATTAACTAATACTGCATTATACGGACGGACGGTAGCATTTCAGCAACTGATGATGTGACAGGAGAATGGCCTCTTTCTCTTAAAGTCTTCAGTATAGTTCAACAAAGTCAAAGGGTGCATCACACCAAGGTTTCAGGCAGGGCGTCTGCATTTTCTTTTGACAGTATATGCCATATATGCCACCTCTCCGTCTGCCAGTTGGGTGTACCAGGACCCTTTTCTGTCCCAGGTCCGGAGGCGTCTGCAGTATCTACAGTCTGGGTGGCAGGGCTTTGCTGGGACAGCTGTGGGGTTTGTGAGTCGGGCTGATACGTGAAGAGGGAGGGCGTGGAGTAAGAAATATGGGTCTCCCTCAGCTGTCCAGAGCAGTGAAGGGCAGACAAATCGTCCGTTCTGACCTTAAGCAAAGGACGTGCATGCTGTCCTGTCCTTTCTGCTAAGTTGCCTGAGCTGAGGGCTCCTGATTGGCCGCTCAATCCCTGATGTAATGATGATTGAGGTCCTCTCTGGTCGTGAGGACCACTGCTGCTGCGAGTCACCGGGGGGTGTGGCCTGATTTCCAGCACGCCCAATGAGGTTTGTGTTGGTCTGACAGGCAGCTTGTTGTTACCTTGGTGACTGCTCAGCCCCTCCGAAGAGCCATATGACTCACATTCCGACACGTCTCCGAGGGAGCCTGGGAGAAACCCTTCATTAGCATCCGTCATTCATTACATATCTCATGACCATCTGCAGCAACATGTACACAGGATCTTATTACCAGTGATATGATGGCCAGTAAAGTCCTTGCTGAACAGTCCATGCCAGGTGTCCCAGAAATTATCAGTTGAGGCCTCTAGTAGGAACAAAAACATCAAGAGGATTACTCACTTTGGTGTTTTATCGATATTTGAATTTTTAGGAAAACTTCTGGTCCCCTAACCTTGGCTAGACAATGTGCTCATGTCTCTTTCATCTGTTTTAAAAAGCTAAAACATGATATTAAGGTTTTTTTCGGACCACATTCTAAAGATAAATGACCATCTACTACTGTAGTACAAGTACTATTTGGGAACATTTCCATTTTAATAAAACTAAAGTGGGATTTCAAAGAGCAAGTAGATTACAATTAGAGTTAGCATTATTATTGTTAGCAATCATCAACAACATATCTCATAAATCTCAGCCTCATGGGAGCTGCTGTTTTTGAATGCTAACTATATAATACGTCTTTCATCTTCTTTTAATTGACATTATACCAAATACAAGAGGCACTGCAAATTCAAAAAAAAATTGTGGTCTTTAAAGGTCCAGTGTGTAAGATTAAGTGGCATCTAGTGGTGAGGTTGCAGATCGCAACCAACTGAATACTCCTCCACTGACCCCTCCTTTTCTAAGCGTGTCGGAGAACTATGGTGGCCTTCAGGTAACTGAGAGTAGTATCAATATTCTCATCTAAATGTCAGCAAGAAAGTGAATAAGTATTTCCTAAAATGTCAAACTATTCCTTTAAACTATACTTTATCATAGTAAAGTATGTGTTGAACAATGAACTTAGTTCACCTTTATCCGTAGAAAGTGTAGGAGAGGTGCTGCCCGATCCGTCTTTAGAACGGCCGCTGAGTTTGTACTGCCCGGAGAGTCTGGAGATCCCATCCGAGATGGGACTGCTGTCCTCTGGATATTTACACAGCAGTCGATCTGACAGGACAGGAGAGTTGTTGTCATAGGGAGACACCTCTCCACTAGATGCTTTGATGGAGTCGTTGGATAAGCATCTCTCAGTCAGACAGAAGGGCTCTCCTGCTCTGAGGAGGCTTGGCTCGCTGCAGAAACACACAATGAAGATTATAGATACAATAAATATCACCTGAGGGGGCGTAATGTATTTCTTTATTTCGATCATTTGGAGGCTTGGGCAGAGGGACAGCACACACATACACAAACAATGAGACAAAAGGTGGAAACTCACGAGTGCTGAGAGGCCTTCCTCCGCAGTAAGTAATCCACGACATCGGGATCCGTTTCTTGCACACTCATCAGCACCTCATTCTGCAGGTCAGCAGGAACCTGGGAGAACCAAAACCCAGTTTCACTGAAGCTCATAACATTTGTAAAGATGTATTCTTTGTATTCATTTGCCTTAATAATTAATCACACTTGAAATGAACCAAAAAAAAATTAAAGTCTCTGTACTGCATACAAATAAGAGCATTATCACCAGAGCAGATTTCTTTTTAAAGTTTACCCCATTCAGTGAATTGCTCTTTTATACCAACAATTTTATGTTGACTGAATTTACATAGTGCCTATGATGCAATATGACAGCATGCTGTTTGTACGGTACTGTATATAAGGCGGAATTAACATTAACAGCAGTTTAGAAAAGCAGAACTAATGGCGCAGAGCGAATGTCTGATGGGCTTTTTTTTTGCCCTCTGGCTTCCATAACAGATCATTTTCAGATACTCCAATTAAGTGCATCAGCACTTAAGTTTCTGGTGTAAAGCAGCACACATTATGCAGATGAGGATCTTGCCCTTGCTCCCAGTCATTGACTACAAACAAAACACAGACTGGAATGACTCTTTGTAACCTCTCCTCCAGTGAGGCTTCTCATTTGCTATTCACCAAAAAGAGTATTCACTAAACTTAATATCATAAGGTTCAGGAGAGAGTTGCATGATATTCTGTTGTACTCTGACACTACTGACTGTAAACGCTTCTCAGAACCCATAAAGCTAATGTTTACATTTCATTAGGTGGCTCCACTCTATTAAGCTTCGGAGTCACTCCCAAAAAAAGAAGACCTGACTAAGACCTTGAGATTGTTTGATTAAGCTCAGGGTTTGTCTTTAACTGTTTGAATGCCTTTTGGTTTGCAGTGAGAAAAGGCTTACCATAAATAGCGTATCGTATGTATCGATCATCCTTTGGAGCACGCCGATGATGGCGGTGCTCTCCTCCGCACGAGCAAAACTCTGGACCGCAAACTCCTTGTCTGAGTTTTTCTGCTTGTGCAAGAGGTTGGGCCCGAAGATGGTGGCTAAATTGAGCGGCGTCATCTTGTTTCCTGTGATCTAAACAAAACAGAGGACAGAATTGATTTGTCGGATGACTGATTTGATGGTGGATGACAGTTCTTCAGCCACAGGAATGTATGAATTCCAGCAACTCTTCTACATAGTAGATTATGATTTCTTTCATACAAATCTCTTAATTTTTTAACCAATAATCTTCAGGTTAAAGATGCAGTGTGTGGGATCTGGTGACATCTAGTGGTGAGGTTGCAGATTGCAACCAACTGAAGCTTCTTTGGTGTGCCAAGCATGTAGGAGAACTATGGTGGCCGACGTGAAAACGCGAATGGCCCTATCTAGAGCCAGTGTTTGGTTTGTCCATTCTGGGCTACTGTAGAAACATGGTGGCAGGCTGAGACCTGCTCCCAATGTAAATATAAACGGCTCATTCTAAGCTCACGAAAACACAACAATTCTTATTTTCAGGTGATTATACACTAACGAAAACATACTTATTACTATTATATCTCATTTCTGCCAGTAGATCCCCCGAAATGTTACACACTGGTCCATTAAAGCAGAACTAATCTAATGCAGCTTTGCTAGTAAACCTCTCACATTACAGCCAAATTATTATATGTGGTTACCCATATTTGACCCCTACAATTACAAGAAATGTCTTCTAGACTGAAGTGATTTATATGAAAGTTAACAATGGAGCTAAATTACCCTAGATTTTCTTTTAATCTGCCCATGTGCTAACACACAGGAGTGAAAACTCTTATGCTCAAAGAGTACTGTAATTATGGTATTAACAGTCTTTTGTTGTAGTCGAACCCTCTTTGGCACCCTGGAAATCTTGGGAATGTGCACCTAACACAGCCCTGCTGCCACCATCAATAAGGCTGGCTCTGCCTTCTTTTGTTCAAAGAGACCAAGCAGACCTCCTGTTCACTGTTACAGTATGTATGCTGCAGGACCGAGGCCAAGATAAACTGGTTTTAGATCCGTGGGAAACAATTCATCTCCACTGTGACCGGTGGGCAACCTCTGGGGTCTGAGAAGTGAAGCCGATGTGGAAGTGCCTTAAACTTGCATTCTCTCTAATAGCCAGCAGGCGGCGACTCCTCTGGTTGCAAAAAAAAGTCTGATTGTATAGAAGTCTATGAGAAAATGAGCCTACTTCTCACTTGATTTATTACCTGAATAAACATTGTAAACATGAGTTTACGGTTTCAATCGCTAGTTTCAAGTCTTCTTCAATACAGCATGATTATCATTTAGTAAATTATGGTTTCATTTAGAGTCAAATAGACCATACAGCAGGGGATGCTTTAAGGTGTGGCTACCTTGTGATTGACAGGTCGCTACCACGGCGTTGTCCAGTCTGGGAGTAATCCCAGTAAGTCCACAAACCAATGGGTGACATCACGGTGACTAGGTCCACTTCTAACAGTCTATGATTGTGACGATTAGTAGTCAATAACTACGATTAATATGAAAAGATGATCATTACAACAAAAGTGACTTTGTGCCCAGACTGGCCTCACGGAGTAAGAAAACAATATGTGATGTAAACAACAAGAAGTGAAAGTAAATTGCGACACTATGTCGCAATTTACTTTCGCTTCTTGTTGTTTACATCACATAAACTGGGGAAATGAATGATATATAATGATGCATGTAGAAACACAGTGTTAGTGTGGTGTGTTTAGTGTTGGTTGTACATCATTTAATCAAGACACCCACATTGGATCATAATGCATAATGCGCTACGCTTTGGCACATCACTTTCTTCAAATTAGAGGCTGCAGGTGTAACAAGCATCTGTCTTATTGCCTTCAGATGGCTGCTGGGATTCATCACAGTCACAATAAACTTGTAAACGGTTTATTTATGCTTTTCAGTGATAGCTGCTCATTTTCTTTCGTTTACTCCCAATGCGAGGCCAAAATATCGACACCTTGTCTTGTGTCTTAAATCTCATCTTGTCAGGCCCAAAAGAAAGCAAGTGTTTGCACCTGTTTTTACATTGCCACAAAAACAGGACATGTACAGTTTCTTTACCTCCTGTCCATCAATGTCCAAGCTGTCTTCGGCATGTGCAGCCACTGTGGACAACAAGCAGAGGAGGCGCTGCAGCGTGTCGCTGTTACAGGGAGGCAGCAGAAATATCAGGAGCTGGATGGCGCTCTCTTGCTCTGAATAATCCAGCACTGCAGAAAAAATAAAAAGGCCAAGTTAAAAACAAAATCAACACAACTAAACATTTTAACAAGAATGGTGACTTGTTATTTTTTGCTTGTGTGTTTGCGCGTGTGCTCCTTACACATTGTGTTGATGAAGGCCGTGTAGAGCTCTCTTGTTAGCAGCGGGTCAGGCATGTCTCTGAGGAACTCTTTTAGCAACGCGCCTACATCATGGACACTGTGCTCCTCGTCCAAATGTACCTCCCATCCCTGGTCAAAGTCCTTGCGAAGCTGGATGAAATATGTATGCGTAAATTCAGTCAGGAAGACTAGAGGTGCAATCTCATTCATTGTCATTTATCCTGGATCTCTCTCTCATGGGCTATTACTATGTCAACTGATTATGGGCGTCTCTCTTTTCAGTGACCAATCGGATCTTGCCATATCTCCCTAAACCAATCACATCGTTGCTGTCAAAAGTTTAAAACTGTTCTCCTCTATGCTGCTTTCAGTGTCAGTTTCAGCACAAACTGATGTGACTCTCTACCACCCCATCACCTCCAGATTCATCACATCAGAGTAATCCTGCTCCACTTCATTCATCGGATCTGCATCAATCTTTTCACTACCACCTTCACCAGTGTCTAGACCCGGGGGGAATATTCCTAATCCAACTACGGCATCACTTCCCGCTTACTATGTCACATTGGGTCTAAATCGCCAAAGACTGTTACTATTCATAAATTTGTGCACTTTGTAATAAATTACCATTCAATTCATACGAGTCTCTCCTGATTGTAATAGTTGTTGCAATATATTTAAGTGGAGAGGTGTGTTAATTGTACCTGTCGTACTCTCTTCTTGGAACTCCCGATACGGAAAATTCCCACCGTCTGTAAACCTGTAAGCAAAGATGAAGATGCTTTCTTAGTGCCAATATTGTGGCTATTATATTAAAGACATTTAAATTGGTTTTAAAATGATTCACAAGCTTAGATGAACACTATTTTATTTTTTTGTTATAATTGCACTATTTTTTCATAGTGTTACTTTTCAATTTTGATAATGTGTACCGTATTTTTCCAGGTGCTGGCAGCAGAGATCCACCACCCGGGGCATCTGCCTGTAAATAGGGTTAAGGCTGAGCTTTTTGTCGTGGTGCTTCTTCCTGTTGCCAGCTGCCTCCACCGGCAGAGAGAGCTGAAGGGCCTCCAAGAGCCGAGACTGGTTATCGTCAAGATCGGTGATGCAATCCACAGATACTCCGCCCTGTTGAGCAGACGGGCGACAACGAACAGTGACTGCTGTGATCAAACGTGGTGATTAAATGGTTACTCACTGAGTGAATATCCCAAAAAAAAGGTCTAAGGAGCTTACCCTCCTGCGTGTCCGTGGGGCTGTGTCGGGCGTGCTGAGCAGAGGTGATTCATTAGGGGTCTCAGAATTGGAGCTAAGTGAAGAGTTGCTGCTGGAGAGCTCTTTGCTGTTGCCCCTTCTGAAGCTGGAGTTGAGGTGAAGGAAGGAAAGCATCAACTCTGTGGGGTCACTGTGCTCCTCCCGCGGGGGATCGTGCCGCTGCTTGTGTGTGCGGTCGTTGGATATGACCTGCGACAGCGGTATGCCAAACGCCTGGGGCATCGTCTCTGTGTGAGGGGGAAGGGCAAGACAGCAAAGAGACTTTAAAGTTCATCTTGTTGGCTTCAAGTCAACTGGGATGTGCAAGTCATGTCAGCATGTTGACCTTTTGGAGCGTATACTTTCTGTACTAAGACTGTCTCGTCTTTGCACTCACTCTTTTTATTCAAACTTGATCTGTTAAACAAATGCTGCTCAAAATGCCTCGAACAGTGTTCTGCAGTGCTCACTCAATATTCAGAGTCACAGAGCACATAGTTTCTGAAGTGCCTTTGTAAACAAAAGGGGAAAAGAGGAAAGAGGGGGCTGGCCGTGCCGGAGGACAGGCTGTAATGAATGAGCCACCACTTAAGATTGTTTTTGTTATTTCCCTCGACTGCCTGGCTGACAGAGAACATCACTTTTGCTGCCAGATTGTTGCAGCGGGCGGGGGGCAGTGCTGTGGGCGAAGATCACAGCTCCCTCTGAGGCTGCTTTACCGTTACTGTAGATTCTGATCAAACAGCTGCTTCAGTGAGTCTATACAGCTTCAGCCAAAAGGACCAAAGAGTGTCTTTTCAAGTGTTAGAAGCTGACTAGATTAGAAACTGAAAGGACTCAGTGGCTCTCTCTCTCTCTCTCTCACAGACCTAGAAAAATAACTGTTTATCTTCACTGGTTTGGCAAGACTAACAATAATACAACAAGAGTGTGAGGGAGAGCACTAACATTCCCCCTATAGTATAAAGTGTATCCAGTATATTCCAGATTACCTTTGTCTTTACTTTTTTCTTTAGATAATGAATCCAACTTCCGCCGAAGGAGCTTCTTGTGTTTGTGTCCATCTGGAAAGAGGCAGAGGTGTCACAGTTAAATAAAGATAATACTAATAAAGCTAACAAATGCAGACAAACTGCTGATAAATTGTCAAGACAAAGACGCGGAGTTTGAATCTTAATTCATGACCCCAATACAGGTGAACATCTTTCATTGTCAAAGACAGTGACGTCATATACTCTGAAGTAGGGATGTCAAAGTTAACACGATAACGCAAATTCGTTTTAACGCCACTAATCTCTTTAACGCATTAACGCAATCATATCTTTCGGAGGTTGTAGCGGGCTCAGTTTTAAAGCTAGAGTGAAAATACTGGCATCATATGAAACTAGAAAATCTAAGGAGCCCATTGGTCATACTAGCTTGTTGCGAAAGAGGCTAAATAACGCTCCAAACTGTGCTAAATCTTGGCGAGGAAAAACTGTCAAAGCCATTTTCAAATGGGTCCCTTGACATCTGACCTCTAGATATGTGAATGAAAATGGGTTCTATGGGTACCCACGAGTCTCCGCTTTACAGACATGCCCACTTTATGATAATCACATGCAGTTTTGGGGCAAGTCACAGTCAAGTCAGCACACTGACACACTGACAGCTGTTGTTGCCTGTTGGGCTGCAGTTTGCCATGTTATAATTTGAGCATATTTTATGCTAAATGCAGTACCTGTGAGGGTTTTGTGTTGTTAATTGGTTTCCAATAATAAATATATACATACATTTGCATAAAGCGAAGCATATTTGCCCTCTCCCATGTTGATAAGAATATTAAATACCTGACAAATCTCCCTTTAAGGTACATTTTGAACAGATACAAAATGTGTGATTCATTTAAATATTTAAATCAATTGACAGCTGTATATCAAACATTTACTTCCTTTGACAATTTGTGTTGGATGAGAACAAAGTTTTGAATGTTACAAAAGACTACAAAACCAGAATAAGAAACTATATACTAAAATAGTGGACTGAGATTACACAGCCCATTAGAGTGTGTTTAAGGTAGACAATCACCATGAAATCAATTAAGCCGCAAGAGTTTACTGCAGTCAATCATGAGCTGGACACCCTTTGGCAAAAAGGAAAATAATTCTTTGACTATTAATAGACTATTAGTGTGAGAGTGTGTTTTATTACATTTAGGGATGGCGATGTGGCAGCCAAGGTCGCGATCCCGAAGCAGTCGCGCGAAGGCCACGTTCTGGAGACGAACCCTCTCCAACTCTGAGAGGCTTTGCAGAGGGACGGACTTCAGGCCAACGCTACGCCCTGACACGCTGCTCCAGGTGAAGTCACCCTGACGACACACACACAAAACATCAGATTCATCAATCATTTCTGTCACCATCTAAGTTCACGACCGATCCCCCTCCCTCTACAGACCCTCAGCTTGTATGAACTGACAGATACCTTTGCTTCACCTGCCAGCTGGAAGTCCTGACAACATTAATCACCTGCTGTTTTCCCCTGACAAAAACTGACACTGTAAAGACAGTTTGCTTTCAGATAATGTCTAAATGGTATTGACTTCTTGACGTCAGCATGCAGCATTTGTGATGTACCATAGTGCAGCAAGAATACTGAGATTATTTTAATTTACAAGCAGCAAGAATATGCTTATAAATAATGCAAACACACTTTACCATAAAATGTGAAATACCTCATCTTAATTCTGTCCCTGCTCCACTCAATAAAGTGCATGAGGTAGCATGCGTATCATTCGGGCGCGCACTCCACTGATTTATGAATAATGTATCATCAATCTAAATCAAACACATTTTCATAAATAAAAAAACACTGCATTGGGGAAACATTGCTACAGATGAGCCATCCTGAAGATTTAGCAGTGTGGAGACGATGAGGCAAATAATCTGATCTGAAATCCTCAACCTTTGAGCATCTCCATGCTGGAGATTACTGCGCTTTGATCCAGTACGGTCAAGCCAATCATATGAGCCATGTTCCAAAGAGGCTTAGTAAGTCATTATCAGGATAAGGCTTATACTAAAGTGGCTCACTCCCATTAAATGAGAATTAGGACCGTACTACAGTAGCATACTATTTTCTACTACACAAACAGTATGGCAGAGCACAGTATAAATATGATATATGACGAACATATTTTCTTTGGCCATATGCTTACTGCACAAAGGCAGTGGTCACCGGTCTCTACGCTGTTTGCATCTGGGAACCAAATGGGAAATGATCAGCGACAGATCGGCAACTGGTGTCTTCTATCAGGACTGGTAGCGATAGAATAATGCCTTAACTGCACAAAAGCATGATTTAGAGGCAGACACAATGCATTATAAGCAAGAAAATAATGTTCATTAATAGTTATTTGTATATAAAATACACATATAATAATGTAACTCTACAGAAGATCTTATTATTTTACAGTATGGCTACATTTCAGCAGTTCAATTTCAATCAACTGTTGGGCTTCAATTTGTGTTTATTATAGATTAGTCTGACAATTATTTCTTGACAAATTAATACATCATTTAACATATAAAATGTCAGAAAATACATAATTTATTAGCCCGAGATGACATATTTCAAACTGTGTCTTTTGTCTGACCAACAATCACAATTTACACGCACATACTGTAAGACGAAAGCAAGCAGGAAATCCTCACAATGTAGCAGCTGGAACTAGGAAACATTTTTAACCGACAAGTGACTTTTACAATTAAACAATATTCACTGCCAACATCCTCTGAGCTGCAGACCTGAGGCCTCCACCACGAAGCGAGATCAGTGGGTTATAGCCAGCTCTCTTTGGGTTTAACTTGGGTTTTCATACATCACGAAGCTGGGCTCACCGGGTGGATCACCATGGTAACCGATGCTGCATGGCTAACCTGTTCCGGAGCAGGTCAACTTTAGAGGATCAAAACCTGTAAACAACTTGGCACTGACCAATGAGATCACTGGATAAACGGATTAATTAAGGAGCCTGACTGACTATATAATAATGCAATAAAGAGCAATAAATACTTTATAGATCAGTTTGCTGTTCCAGGTTTTCTATTTCCACTCTGGTTTGAAAACAATGTTTCTAAAAAATGTTGAAATTATTAAATACATGACGAATGTAGCTGCATTTTAATTCTTTCTGTACTTTTTTATTTTATATGTGCGTCACGTATTCATAATAGTCTGTTCATCATCAAACAAAAAAAAGCAAAAAATACTCACTCTATATACCAAAAATGTTTATAATAATCCCCATACTAACTTATAACCTTGCCTAACTTTTAATATTTGGAAATGATTTCTGTTTCTACAGCTTCTTATTATGTATTTTAATGAACTGAAACAGTTACGGAACTAGTGACAACTACAGCCAAGAATATAAAGAGGTAACAGTGTCACCTGTATGCCATACAGTATTTTGCAATTCTGTGAAAGTCAGTGACCGCAAAATACAGTCATGTTTGCAGTGATCTACCCATTTTGTTCAGACATTCCTCTTGTGTGACTACAAGGGAGGGGAAACTTTCTCCTATCTGATGATGGGCGGGCTGGGTTCCCACCATTTCTGTCTGTCAGTGAAGTGACTTTCTCGAATGAAAGCTAATCAACTTTTTTTTTTTCGTGTGGAATTTCAAGTATTGCGTACAGCATTTTGATGCAAAGCCCCTTTAGCTATTCTATAATCATAGGTTATTAGTGCATCATGCCCAGACATGACGTTAGAGTGCACAATCGCTTTGGTGCAATATTGAAAGTCATTTATTTCCTCTTATCACAACTGCCAGAAGACGGATAAGTCAATAAGAAAATAAACACTTCTGTATAATAATTATAAATAATCATATTTTTTGACTTGTGGATGGCTTTTTCTAACACAGCGTTTTATAAGTTTTTCATATTTGTCACAGTGGAAGAAAGTCAGACCCAAACAGCTGTTTCCAGTTGTTACAGAAGCTTGTCAAAGCTGGATGAAGTTACTGTTTCTGAGCTCCCGATTACAACGGTCACTGATGAAGCCTTAACCTTAAAATGAAAATACCACATTTGTCCCGGCTGCCTCTCTACAACGTCATGAGCCATCTGAACAGAAAGAAGCCCAACAGTGCTTGTTACTTTATTCCTAATGTTCCTCATATACCGTTACAACAAAGCAGCCATATTTAAATGCATCAACAGATAATTTATCTCTCTCCTGTGCCGGTGAGTGCACACCAAGGTGCACTTTCCTTGGCTGTGCAGTCCCCTAACTTTAATTCAAGGCCTTGTTGAAACACAACGCTTTTGTTAGTGCTCCCTGCGATACAATGAGAGGAAACGTGCAAGGTAGTTCATACAATATAGCCAGATTAGAAACTCTGATTAATCAACCACACTTGAACTAGATCCAGTGAGGTGATGAATATTCCTCAGTACTCAGGAAGCTGTTGAATGGAGGCACGGCGGGAAGAGTTTTCCCCAAGTGCCACTGTACACTCTAAAGTTAATTCTGCATTAGATGTTTAAAAACTGCACTCGATTGCAGACGTTTGACCCATAGTCTTCTCTCTTTTTACAATTATATGTGTAACAGTGTTGACAAAACCAAAATAACATTGGTATTGTGTCCTTGAAAGTTTGGAGACAACCAGCACAAACACAAAAACTCATTCAATTACTCACATCCTGTTATTCTTAAAATAAGTAAATACAGAAATGTGCTTTAATGTACACTCCAGACTGTATAAAAATTCAAGGGCAGTCTGCTATTTTTTTCCTTTGCTTTCAAGGTTTGCTGTCAACAACAATTGTCAAAGAATTAACAAAAGGTCCTTGTAGGACTGAACTAATAATAATACTACTAAATGTAGACCAGGGATGACACACACAGGCTGCTGTATGAGGAGTGGGAAGAAGTGGAGATGCTGGAATAGTGTGCAGAAACACAGAAAAGCTCAGTAAATGTATCCTGATGAGCTGATCAGGGAGGGGTTTCAATAAAATGATATGGATCACTGAGAAAAAATAGAAAGACATTCATTCATAACACCTAAATGTAAGGGGTTAAACTTACAATTTCAATACTTTTCAAACTGCCTTGTGTGCTAAAGTCATTATGTTTTACCTTTAACTATTCCCTCCACTTTTGTAAACTATCTGTGATACTGGGAAACCTTGAAGAAGCCAATAAATGCATCGTTCACACTGCTAAGCTACATCAGCATCCAATCTACTCACAAGATAGGAGGTCCCTCGCTCCAGAAGGGGATCACCCATTACAACCGGATGAGAAGTCACCCTTCAGACTTGTTCTAGACCACCACTTGATGCCAAATTAACCCACATAAATACAGTCCACATGCTCCCAGCCTGGATCCAGGTCCTCTGACAACGTGCAGTTTAAAAGTGGAACAAGTCCAGCATTACACAGTGCCAACATCACAGCTGATGAATGGATTGGGAGGGGTTGACCGGACGGGTCACAAGTTAACAAAAGAATCCCCTCTGAGGAGGTTAACAGAAGGACAGTCTTACCAGTAAGCTACAATCAATATATCGACTGAGAGTAGCACAGAGCTATGATGGTTCCTAAAAGATTATTTAATTAGCTACTGATTAGGTCAGCCAAGTTCGCTAAATTCGGAATTCTAAATCCATGGGATCGCTCTAAACACTACAATACCCATGAGTCTTGCCATGGTTGCCATGGAGAACAAGTCAAACACACTAATAACAGAGGTAATGTAACAAAGACAAACAAGCTGTACTGGACTAGTGTGTTTCTGCAACTATTTTCACTTTTGACTCTCCCATATTTTTATTTTTATTATTATTATTTTATATTTTTACATATAAACACAAAATGACATATAGTCGTTAAGATTTTAATCTGTAAAATGTTTATTTTTTGATTGTTTTCATCAGTTGTTCTTACTAAATGTCTCATTTTATACATTTTCATTTTTTAAAATTGTATAATATTTTAAAGACATTTGCATTTATTTTTATCAAGCTTTGTGCATCATCGTAGATATTGATATAAAAACGTTTTCTAAAATATATTGCAATTATAATGTGAATGTAAACAAAAATGATTTCAATATGGTGTAAAGTAATATGTACGATATATGAAACAATTCCATATGAAAGAATGTCATATCATAATTGAATGAAGCTCATGTTACGTATCTCATCATGACAGGAGTTTGGTTTTAATTAGTTATTTGATGCTATAAAAACATCAGGAATTGAACAAGACAAACAAATTAAAATTCAACAGATATAATTGATCATTAGTTTGAATAAATATCAACCCTCTTGCAGCAGCTGAGGCAGGTGCTGCTGTCGGGGTGTTAATATCATATCGCGAGAAGACCAGCAGCTGCATCAGCCTGCAGATGGGATTAAATACTCATTCTGTTGACTAGGACTCAACCAGGGTTGATTGTGTGTATAGATTACAATAAGATAGCAATCAAATTCTACATGTCCAACTTTATGGAAATCACTTACTCCTTTGAAAGTTTTCAATTGAAGCATTGATGAGTTCACTAGCATGGGTTTTAATTGAAAGGTTTAGTGTCTAATGCTGTCCTAAAATGTTTCCAGTGCTTCGTATATGGTACTGAGAGTACAATGCTTGAGAGCACATACTGTAGAGACATCGAGAATCGATTTTGGGGAGCCATTTAATTCAGTCAAAAGTATTTGTATACTATTCTAAACTTTAATTGGAGCCCTACTTTCAGCACTATGTCTCCAAATCTAACAGTTTCAGGGGGAAAAAAAGCTGGATTTTAATTGAAATATGTTTCCTCTCTTGCGTTTAACAAAGTTAATTTCCTTTCCTAAGATTCAAGTGGCTTTGTAACAGAGAGGTGTTTTCAGTTTCCTATAAGGTCTTTCTACTGCAGACCGGCATCTTTCCTCCACGGTGTTCAGAAGAACGCAGATGACACTCCGACAGCACAGTACTCTCAAACCATTCTTTCTCTCTGCATTATCAAATTATTCCACCAATATATTCAAGGAGCCACGGGACACATCATGGTTGTACAGTTTGACATTTTTGATGCACAGAGAAAAGCTGTCATAGTACATGCAAAAAACACTACAATCTGTCCATCTGCCACTGAACTGTATGGACAATGTTGCAACAGCAGCAACACTGACAGTATAGCCATGCACACTTTATAAAACTTACAATAAGCATTTTGCTTGACAGAAGATGAGTGACTGTTAACCTTTAATCTCTGTCCCAATGATTAATGTCCTCATTTGGTCACTACATTACTGCAATACAATAGTGAATGACTCCCTCTAAAGGCTTTATATGTTCCTGCAATTTCCTGGCTCCCTCACAGAAACCTGAGCAAAAGGAGATACATTTTATAGTTGGACATCTGATCTGGCTGTTTAAAGTGACTTACAAAGTTATTTCTCTGAAGGGTTGTTGTGCATTATATCAAATGAATGAAGGTTACATCACAAACTGCCTGGGGGCCTTTCAAAATCTTCCACAGACAAGATTTATTCTTTCGTAGAAAGAAAAAGACATTGAATGACAGTTAATAAGTTACATAAGGGATTTAACCAAAAGGCAATATTTTCAAATATCTCACAAGGTCTTCATATCCAGAAGCTAGTCAGCCAGAAATGAAACACAAAATGAGCATGAATGAATCCTGAACATGACTGTAACCAATGCTAGGCACTTATGTGGATCAGAGAAGGGATCCAGCAGTCATATTAAACAGACCTGCGGTGGGGCAGTCATGGCTACGCTCATGATATTCAAAGGCGATCAAGATTAGTTCTATATAGAGCAATATGCCAGGCAGATGTGCATATTGTTAAGGCTGCTTTAAAGTTTGAAGCTTGTATGTCTGTTTATGTAACTCTCCAAACCAAACCAAAAGAAACCATAATGATCTAATCTCATAAAACTGCTCGTTGTTTTTTCTCCTCTCCCACAATTCAGTGTGTCCATTGAATTTTGGATCTTAAACAATGTTCTCCAGTAAACATATTGATCTTATTTGATGGCCAGTTGCATTGTTGAGTGTGATACACAGAGGGGACCTGGGAAAGAGTGAAGACAGACACTTTGCCTATATAATAACTAAACCCAAGACTGTTCATACGTCTTTCTTCTATCAGCGTAAAGGGATAGTTCGGGTGTTTTGAAGTGGGGTTGTATGGCGTACTTATTCATAGTCAGTGTAGTTACCACAATGTACTGCTGTGGACGGGGCCGGCAGCAAAACGTATTTTAGAAACCTTAAAAAAAATCCCCCTGAAAAAAAAAATCAATACCAGTTTAAGTGTACGCTATATTTAGAATATTTTCAGCGGTTTACCGTGCCGTTAGACAGCTATACAGTCTTTGTTTCCGACGGAGAACTGAAGCCGTTACCTATGCTTTCACTAGCTATGCTCGTGGTTTGTCCACTTAGTTGAATGCGGTTTGGGGAGCTTCGATCGAGGATCTGCCGTAGCGCCCGGGCACGACGGAGCAGGAAGATATTTATAGGAAATATGGGGAGTGGCACGGTTGAGGCGTGGTCCTGCTCCCGAAATTCTGCTATTTAGTTTCAACTCGACAAAAACCACCACACTCCATTGAAAAAAACTGTAAATTTACCTTGCAGAACACGGGAGATGCTGATCTACCTGTCATCTACTGTTGGTAATACACTGACTATGGATAAGTACCTCATACAACCCCACTTCAAAACACCCAAACTATCCCTTTAAATGGCACCTTGAAAACCCCAACTAACTGTTTTATACACTTTGCCAACACTTTCTGACTGTTTTCTCATGTGAACTGAATTGTATCATTCAGTGCCGGTATCTTGCTATTGAGTCAGGCCTTTTGACCGACAAGAAGCTGATCATATATGCCTGTTATTATTCGATTGACTTGATGCGAAGCAATGATTTTACCACCCATGTTTCCACCTAACCCACTGCTTATTTGTCCTCTTATCAAACACAAGCTGGATTCTATGATGCCAAATTTTAAAGTCAGCAGGTTAAGCACCATGCCATGCACACGGACAGTCTCCTTTGGGAAGAAATATGTGCCTAAGGGACCGTAGCCAAGGAACAGGTCATGCTGCTCTACTGTGAGAAATAAAAACGTTGAGGCTTTCTTCATGTAAACCAGATGTCTCTGCTTTCCATCTCAGCTCGGACTACCGAGACCCCGAGCGAGTGCACCTCTAAGAGAGCACAGTGATGTTCAACCTATGGAAAATACAAGGTTACTTGTAACATAGATCAAACATACCAATCTGACACTGCTGTTTAAACAACGGAAAGGTTTTTACGCCAGGATCATGTCACTGTAAGTTAGCACTAGGTGATCATATGAATCATATGCATCACAGATATATAACAGAGCATTGATTAGGATACAATATAAACAAACACATTGCAATAATGGATTTCCCTTGACTCATTTATAGCACGCCGTGGTTCCAAATATGTCTATTTACTCTCTTCTAAGCACAATAAATATACACTGGATGGCATTCAAGAAACTAAACACAGTAGGTTTTTCTGTTTACAAGAGGCCTGCACAGCCTGAGTTAAAGTACATCTCATAAAAGAAGAGTCTTGCAGAGTTGGGGCTGTTATTGGGCGGAGGTGCAGCAGTGTTTTGTGCAAAAGGGGGAAACATTGTCGGACTGACTTCACTAATGTTGTTGGGACGGTATCTTGGATACTATTGTCCCTGAATGAACTGCCGGTTGGATATTTGCACACCCAGAAAATGTGACTTTCATTACGGACTTGGAGTGGAGTGTACAGTAAGGCACTTACTTACAGTACTGTCAGTTTAAGCTGACAGCGTGGCCATGTGAGTCTCAGACCTTAGCTCCTTCTTCTTCTCACTGGTATGTTGGAGCTCTAGAAAATACAGTAGATAGAGCTGTATACTGTCTACAAATATCCCCGAAAGTATTAGTGGTAAAAATAACCAGTGATTAATGAGAATGTCTATGCCAACACAATGTGTCTGAGGCTGTTATCTTCAGTGGAATTAACAATGCTTGGCAAAAGTTAAGCTGTAGTGCAGTTCTCTGAGCATAATGGCAGCACGCACAGCACTCTCCAAAGTCATAAATCACATTAAATATCCTCTCTGACAGCGAGCTGTCTCCAATATTAATCAGCTTCATTCAGATTTACTGTGATTACATTTTTAAGGGCTCTGGCTGCAGGATCTGGGTCCTTGTTGATGACTGTAAGAGCGACCAGATACCTGGTATTCATTACAAGCCTATTATAATGTCAAGTCTGTAATACATTTCCATTATACTAAACACACAGTGTTACCATGAGGACCAACTCAAGCACAGCAGTACAGATGGGCTCAGATTGTGAACATGTGACACTGCAAGTATAAATCTAAAACAGATTTTGGTGCCTTTTGGTGCCTTATAGGAGAAATTCGGATTTTGTATTTAATATAATATAAATAAACAATTTAAAAATATTGTTGGCTTAAAAGTGTTAGTTTAACTACAATTTACACTTTTGTTAACAAATAAGCGCGGCCATGCCCCCCAGAAGGTGTCGCCCTATAAGCGACCGCCTATATGGCCTATATGCCTTAAGCCGGCCCTGGACATAGTAAGGAACCTCCTCATGAAGATGAACATTGACAGTAATCTTTTTCCATGTGTCCAAGCCTATAACATGCTTTAATAACTCAGGGGATGTGTTTCCTTTAGTAATATGAAGGCTATTTTAACAGAGACTGTGCATTTACTGCACTGCTGCTGCTGCTGCTTTACATGGTTTGGTGGTCTTTCGTTCATATCTGAGGTTACTGATGAATACATACATCAATAAATCCAGATTTTTTTTTGTTTTTGCTTTGCTTTGCTCATTGTGAAACAACAAAATAGTAAAAGCTTCACTTTAAATGGAAACAGGAAACTGTTTTTTCCCAATGTGGAATGACCATGAGTGTGTGTTTCAGGCTCATTAGTAGTTATATAAGAGTAATGGTCCTTCCCTATATGTACATATTCACAATGCACAGATTTGATCATTTGGGATACTGTCATTGTCTTTTGTCAGGTTAGAAGCTTCACTGCACAGGAAATCATTAAATAGACAAAGCTTCTTCCACGCCTTTTCCAGAGCTCCACCTTAAAGTTCATATTATGATGTGAGGAAATAAGCTTTTTTTTTTCTTTTTTCTTTTATTCAAGTCTAACTAGACACTTGCCAAATGTGACAAAGTTTTCCAGCCACACCTCTTTCAACATCAGCAAGTTGGCACAGGCTTCTGCTGACATCAGTCTACCAACAGGAATGAGTTGAGTCACTTTTTTGGGTGTTCAGTGACGCAGCTACCAAACTCAAGTGCATCAGCTGGGTTCACACATAATAAAGCTTAATTGTTGGTCATGGACTAGTCATGGACTTGTTGCAATAGTAGAAGAAAACAAGCTCCTTTTGATTTCTTTCCAGTTTGAGAAAATAAAAGTAGAAAAGGTTCTAAATTGTAATATAAAAAGGGAAATGGTGACAATACTGTACTTTGGCTACATCATCCTGAGGGAATTCCAGCCACTTCTGGAATCTGGATGCAGTATTTGTGCAAAGCTCAAGTTCAAGATCTGTTCGCTCTTGAGCTTTACAGTTCTTGTATTGTATTTCATGTATACAAATTGGAAAATAAAACTTTTCAAAATGATATAAGTAAGAATTCTGAACCACATCTTGAGCCAAAGTTTTAGGACACGTGCAACCCCTTTAGTTTATGAAAAATGCATTCATTTCAGTCATCAGCATTATGAAAACCATGTAACACTGACTTGTAAACCTTATCATCACTGCCTTGCAACTAGATGTAATGCCTCTGCACCAAGCATTAGGAGTCCAGATATCTTTGGCAACACTAGGTTTCCTGGATGCTGTCTGACATTTCAGCCAATCAAATCTGACAACAACTCAAATTCAAGTTCGGTTCGCTCTTGAGCTTTAAAGTTCTTGTATTGTATTTCATGTATGCAAATTGGAAAATAAAACAGCATTTCAAAATGATATAAGTAAGAATTCTGAATCACATCTTGAGAAAAAAGTTTTAGGACACATGTAACCCCCTTAGTTTCTGAAGAAATGCATTCATTTCAGTCATCAGCATTATGAAAATAATTGAACTATGCTATACTATTAACTATACTATTAACAATCATTTGTAATGCCTCTGCACCAAGCATTAGGAGTCCAGATATCTTTGGCAACACTAGGTTTCCTGGATGCTGTCTGACATTTCAGCCAATCAAATCTGACACACAACTCCAATCACCTGCACCGTGAAGCTACCAGGTTGGATCACTGACCTTATCATTATAGGACGTCTCCTCAGCTTTTTCTGTCCCATAATGTCTCATCAACGCCGGGTCCAAGCTCCTGGTCTGTCTCAGTCTGCGCTTGGAGATAGTTTTGGGGCTTAGCGAGCAGGAGAAAACGCTGCTTAACAATCCTTGAGCGGACATGTCTGTCTCTCTGTTAGTTGCTCAATAACTTGTTGTGATTATAGAAGTGTTAAAGAGATGCATATCTCTGCTACAAGTCCAAACGGAACGAAGGAGTTTGCAGCAGCAGCAGCAGCGTCACCATGCTGGAGAGATTACGAAATCTGGAGTCCCCTAGTCACCCTCCTCCCCCCTCCTCTTCCTCCCACACACTCTGACTCACTGCTTCCTCCTCTCATGATTTTATTAACGAGAAATAGTATGTTAATTTCCCCTTAAAACACCCAAACAAACAACGAAGCTTACACCGAGACCTTTAGGGCAACAGTGCTTTGTTTACGCGCGGGTGTGTCACAGTGCGTGCGTATTTACGCGCGTCCTCCTGCTGTTAAATTAAAAAGGTGAATTATCATGCACCCCAGACAGTGTTCTAGCACAAAGGGAATTAAGCTATCAAGTATGACTCATGCAGTTTATTAAAAAAAACACTGTAAAAAAAAAAAAAATGAGCCACTAGAAACAAATTAAATATTCTAGTAGGTTCACAGCAGTTATATTTATTTATTTATGGCAATTATTTTTATACTTGAACCAAGACACATCTAACTCAATTTTAAATATAAATATAAACATCTAAATATAATATAAAAATGTCCATATTAACCACAAATATACTGTATGTTTCCAAGTCACTGTAAATTATTTAATACACAAACTTTTAGAATGCCACAAACTTAATATCGTGACAAAGACTCGCATTGTTTCTAGGACGCCAATAATGCTGTTTCTTTTTTATAATCTGGTTATATCCTTATCAGTAACTGGGTCGGTGTTATTTAAGCTGATGTGAACATTTTTATTATAGTAGTTGCTGATTTGCAAGGATTCTCAGCATCTGAATTTGTAGTGGAGCACTTTCAGAACCAGAACACATCAAACAAACTTCAACTAAAACTATTAAAGGGACTGTTTGTAAGAATCAGGAATGCTTGTTAACAGAGACACCTGTGGCCGTTAAGTCAACGAAAGTCTGCGTCGGGCTCGCGCTTGTGCTCGCTCTACATAGACATGAACGAGCATCGCTCAAAACAGTGAGGCGACACACGTCAGCTAAAACCACAATATCACTCTATATTTCACCTGCTTGGCAGTAATGTTAGCTGACCAGACGAACGTCTCTTCATGAATCAATGCTGATCCTAGTGTTGGCTTTTCCTGCCTCAGCCTCGCTACCGCGGCCGGAGGGAACAGGGAAGACACTGGAGTTTTGGTCGGAGACGATAACGTAACTCGCTGCGGAGCCCCGTCACTTCACGAGACACAAAAAACCTCTGTTGGTCTGGAGGAGCTGCAGCAGTTATTTCTGCACAAACATCCACCGTACATTCATTAGATATTCTCAGAGCTACTAACTCTTCTGCAGTGTGTAGTGTGCGCGCATGCACGTGAGGTGGAGCGAGCTGAGTGAAGGCAAGCAGGCAGGCAGAGGAGCAGAGTACAGCAGAGACCAAATCTACGGTCTCCCCCGCGTCCTCCGACCGCGGCCAACATTGTTTTGCAAGACGGGCTTCACTAGATATAACTTTGCAGTTTTGGTGCTTCTGTGTAGTTTGTGTTGGAGTCTTGTCTGAACAGCATAGCCGCACGCGAGCGCGCATGAGACACCGACCCAGATTGATTAATACGTGTAAGAAGTTACAAACAGTTCCTTTAAAATCAACCTTTTAATTCTTCTAATTTGGCTCCCACCCGTGTTCAGTCTCATGAACCCTTTATAATGACAGAAACATTGAGCAGCCCACAGTCCTCTCTTGACCACACCACATTTTTTTCCCTCACCGTAAGGCAGTTTGAGATACTTGGCATTTAGTGCCCTGGGAACAGACTCTTCCTGTGGGAGCCCTGGGGAAGGGACCTGTGTGATAACATGACATGTGAACCAGCACTGTATGGCCACGATAAGGATTCATCAGATACCAGAGTCTGCCAAACAGACAGGGGAAGTGGTGATAAGGGGGGCGGCTTTGCGTTTGATCCACTTATGTGGTGGTGGCGAGGTTTGGAGTAGCTGATTCTCATCAGACTTCCCGTTATGTCATTTTTCTCAGTGGCACGAGTGCGGCCTCGGGAGCTGACATCCACCGACCATTTAAAGGATGTCAGAATAAACGTTTGGCCCACGCAGGTCATGTACGTGGATGTTTGGAATACCTCGCAAAAAAAGTGTTTGCCTTGGTTTCAGATACTTGCATTCATACTTCTAATGGAAAGTTAATATAATGAGCTTTTGTTAAATGTAATTCATATTTATTTATGATGATTGCTCTCTTGATCAGCTGAACAGCTTTTCCTTTTACAGTGGGAATATAATGAGCAGTACAATGTGCAGTCTGCTGTTAAGTTTGCTGTCTCACAGGTTTCTGGGGATATATGTGGGAGGTAGTTTTTGCTAGTGATTTATTAGGTCAATACTCTAGTGCCATTAGATTTGGAGTGGGATATTAGATGGAAACAAATCAGCCACCGGTGGAGCATTTAGATTCTCTTGTATATATACTTCTCTATGTGAGGCTATAAGATCTGTTATGAGAATATGATGACTACAGTGTTTGTCTACAGCTTTGCCATCAAGTGAAAATATTTTTGTAAGATGAATATTACATATTTAAAATCATTTAAAAAACACTGTGGACCGGCCACATCCTGTATAATATGGATGAGAGGTTGTACTTTAGGACTTATTGGCTATTAAATGGTAAGCACTGACTCTGATTTAGTGTGTAGTTGACAGGCTGTGAATGATTGTATGAGAAAAAGTATTCTTCTTCTGTGAAAAACCGACCACTAGACAACGGGCCACTAGATGGCAATAGTACACATGCATTGCTGAGTCAGATGTGTTGTACTAAAGACTGATTTGGAGAATTTACCTGGGTTGTTGCCGTGATTAAGCAGCTTGGGGGCCCTTCAGCAAAAATGAGTTGCTGGGTTCCTATTAACTCCCCATTCAACCCCCTTCTATGTGCACTGTGTATATTATTTCTATGAAAGAATATTACAGCCCCAGGTTTGTTGTGTGGTAATTCTATTAAGCACAAATTAAATTAGTAATATGCACCTAAGTACATGTATCATTAACTGTAAGATTTTGACAGGGCCTTAAAATCAGGCTCTTCTCATGCGAGTCAATATTGTAGTTTAGTGGTGCTTCTGATAGTCTCATATTCCCAAACAAAATTACAATTAACCATATTGCCACACAGCGAACCTGGGGTTTTTTGTGCAACTGATACAGGATTTAGACACAATGAACGCAATACCTGTACAATACAATGTCAACAAGTACATTAGCAGCAAATTCTACCTTCAGTGAGGCTTATATTATCTTGTTCAACTGACTTACTGTGACAGATTCAACCCATGTTTGAGGCCCTGGTTAGTGGTGGAGTTAGATTGGTTGATTGCATTTTGTGGAAAGAATAATGTGAAAGAAATTCAAATCAATGAGCCCGTTCTCATTCCCAGGGCGTCAAATACCAACGATATGTCACGGCTGTTGACATCGTCGCACAAGGCACTCTTTAGCGCTGGTATGAGACGCACCGGGCCCACCCAAATTAAGTAATTCCAATATGTTATTTCCATGGCCTAGTAAAGTTCAATCAATATTTGTGAACATGAGCTACTCTCTCTCAAAGCCAGAAGCTAGAGAAGTAAGTCTCCCAACAAACACAAGGCTTTCACCCAGGAGACCATTGTTTGTGATCTTGTGAGAGAAACAAGCTACCAGGTCTATAGAAACAAGCCCAAAACAAGTGACCTTACCTTCCTGCCACAATATGAGAGAGAGAGGCAGCCACTTGATCACTTCATATATATGTATGAATTTATTTTGAGAGAGACAGGAGCAAGCCCAAATAAGTAACTATACTTAAGAAACAAGCCCAAATACTGCAACCCGCGACTCCCAATATTTGTAAGCGACTTTTCAGGAAAACAAGCCCAAAGTCGCTTATAATAAGCGGACTTGGCAACTCTGTTCGTGTCCCGTGCGTTACGTTTCACTTTCACGTTACAATCAGCTCTTCATTCGTGTCCTGTGTTCACAACGTCAAGTCACATTTTCACTGTACAAATGTAGTAATTTTAAACCCAACCATGTTTTTTTTTTCCAAAACCTAACTATAGCGGTTTTGTTGCCTAAACCTAAACAACTGTTTTTGTTCAATTCACAATATAAAACAAGTGTTTACTGCGACCGTAAGGTGAAGCTGAGGGGCCTGACAAAGCGTCAGTATGTGACGAGTTGGGATGAGAATGTGTTGGTATAATATAAAGTAATCCAATAAATAAAACAATGTAGAGTTAAATCAAAACTCGTCTGACAAAAAAACTGAACAGGCATATTTGATTAGATTTTACCGTAGGTAGCCCTTTAAGTTAAATATGAAAACTGTATGCAACCATTTTAAAAACAGGTACACGAGAGGCTCTTGAGGTCAAACTCATGCGTAGCTACATACTGAAGTATCCTGAAACCATGCCAAAAATGTAAATGAAGGAACAGTGCATCATTAACCTAACTTAACATAACTTCGCTTAGCCCTGATCAAATGCAGTGCTTCCTTTCTGTCACTTGTCTGTGCTGGTGTACTGTCATGCTCAGATTTAGTGCAAGCAGCCCATGGCATCATAGTGTCATGAACCTTTAATGATGCACATTAAAGAGTGAATCTGTCCTTGTGAGCCTCCAAAAGAGAGAAAAACGTCGCCTTTGGAAATATTGCCATTCTGTTTATGACACATATTTCTCTTCCATTAGTGTGCAGATATTGAGAAACAACCCTAATAAGCTAAAACAATGAATGGCTGACTCAAATTATAGCTGTATAGGAGGGATTTATTTTTAAATGGCTGTTACGTCATTGTGCTGTATGCCTCCTTTTCTTTATTTAAGGTCTCAGCAAAATGGTAGGCTTCACTTTAACACAGCAGAGATGCAAAATGTTTACTCAGTGAGTCATCGCAGACATCCCATCATTTTCAGGAGACTGTACAGTCTAAGACTCAAACATGTGTGCAGCTCATGCCTCCCTGGTGTAGACGCAGTCGGTGCAGGAGTGAAAAACACTGCATTGAAATCTGAGATGTCAAGACAAAACACAGTTTCCAATCCCTTCAGTAGAGTGCAGCTCTATCAGATTGGTGACTGCCATTATTACTCCGATTACCGTCTTACATTTGATAGCACATCTTCTCCACACTGAAGGGGAAAAATGGGAGTAATGGTGAGAGGAAAATGCAATCTGGATGTCAGACAAGCACTTGATTAACCACTTACAGAAACAGTCTCTGCGTCAGGGCGAGGCCACGCCATCTCCCATTTCCACTCAGCCCGATCCCTCAAACATTACTGGCCACAAGGTATTGATTTTTCATTCTTCTCAATATCCCCTTGCCGTTAATAGAATTTACACCAGACTATCAATGTTTCAAGGAGGCCTCCCCCCCTCCCGTCAGCACAGTGCTGCCGGGATCTTCTAACCCACAAAGAGGGCATACTTGACGCTTGCCCTCCATTAGCACCATTTGTGAGTATCTACCTGAGAGAGAAGACATGGAAATTGACAATACGGGCAAAAATGAGATTTGCGTTAGCAGCAGTTTGGACAAAAACCAAGAGCAGCAGAGGTGAGTCTGATGCGCTTTCACTTCTTTATTTTCACACAACTTTTAAAATGATTGATGGAGACGATAAATGATGAGCAATTTACGATATTTAGGATTGAAATATGTTGGTCCCCCACCCATCTGTATTATAATCTAATCTATAACTGGACCAATATAGTTTGTGGGCCACAAATTCTGCCTTTAAATTTACGCTGAAAAAGGTTACGCGTCATTCCAACTATAAAAAAAGCATTTGAAAAAACATTTAGTTTGTTTAGGGCTGAGGTATAAAGACTAAACTATATGTATATAACCTCAAACGCATGTGTAGCTTGGCTACTGTACAACATGCAATATAGACAAGTTCTGCTGAAAGTGCTTGTATGATGAGCTCTCTATATAATATCCTGAAATTATGCTAAAAAAAATGTAAATCTGTGACATTCCAACTATAAAAATGCATTTGAAAAGACGTTTAGTTTGTTTAGAGGTATAAAATTAAACTATATGTATAATTATAACTATAAAAAAATAATACAGTTAAAAATAAATATTGTTTTTTGGGGACAAAACTAATAAAATTCACAAAGTTCTGTGAAATGATTCCTATTTAAAGTGATAGTTTTATTAATAGATGACTGAAATCTGTAATAATTTTCCTTTCTCCATGATCACATGCAAAAACCAATTATCTTCCATATCGTCAGGCTAATAATTATCGTAATCCGTGGCATTACAAATGATGTGTGTTCTCACAGATGCTGGCTGATAGGCTTGGAGCCCGGCCTGCGGCGACGCAGTGCTTCTGATTCAAGTGACAGCGTCGGCGTGGTGACCTTAGCAGCTTTCCATGGGCACATCGATTTTCGTCCCACATTACAGATAATTGCTGGATGCTGTGAAATCTATCCTCCCAGGCCAGCAGGGAGGAGCTTCTGCAGTGTGTTGACACGAGAGTAGCTATCTGATTTGAGGAATGTGATATCCTGCGATCTCATTGACAGCGATTGACTTCTGAGTACTTCCTGTCTATGGTATGAGTGTGTTTAACAGCTTATCAGGAGAGCTGTGTTCATGCCTGCTGGGGTTGTTAGTGCTCTACTTTCCTGATAGTTAATTGTGACCAAGAAAATACTCTGAAAAAGTTTCTTTAAATAGTGCACTTTCAAGTTAATGTTTGATTTAAACAGCAAGAACACCTTTAATGAGAGCAATGGCTTCGTCCAGCTCCTTTAATGGCTTTCCAATTTGCTTAATTAATTATAATAAATGACCTATTTGGTATTCTTCTTTGATGGCAAAAAAGATAATTATCCTGATTCAGATTTGTTGCCAAATAGTGTAAATCACATTATTGGAATGAATGCAATCGGCAGCTTTAACAAACGCAGCCGTGACCTTTAGCGAGGGCCAAGCAGTAGCTCTTACTGTATTAATATGAGTTTTTCTGTTCTGCATGGAGCGACTCTCATCATTTTATGCAAATGGCTGCATCTACTGTTTGTTCTGCTCCATAAAGTAATGAAAGAGTCACTTCCTTCCTGTTATTATTATTATGTGATGCACATTTTTGCTTTGATGGACTGAAAATTAACTTTTGCATGTGGAAGTCGATGCATCTTTTGCTTTTGCTTATTTGTTTCAGCCATTACTTATTAGTTATTTTAGAGCACTGGGGTATTTTTTGTTATATTTATCAGCCGATTAGACTGTTGTCAGGCTATTAAATAGGCATTATCAGTCGCTATGAGCCCCATAGATGTGGGTCAATAGGGGCCTACTACACCCACTAGTAGGTTTTATCATCTATTCACATGGTAGATCACCGAAAGAAGGTATAAAAGAAAACAACAGGGACCTCTAGTGACTGTAGTAATTGTGACAGGAACAGAAGCGGAAGTCAGGTGCTGTAGTACAGACAGTGTGAAACTCCATAATGGAGGTTGGGGACAATAGATGGGACACAAAACACAGGCTTTACACCCAGGAGACTGAAGTTTGCATCGCGTGTGAAACCAACAATGTGTAGTTGTCTTACTGTTTGTAGTTATTTTAACCCCAAATACAATGTTTTTCTCTAAACTTAACAAAGTGTTTTGTTTTTTTTGCCTAAACTTAAAGAAGTTGTAGTTTTGTTGCCTAAACCTAAAGCAGCCGTTTTGTTTGTGTTCAAAACGTGACATTTCATTCAGTTTTACATGTTGCCATTAAGTTTCACTTTCAATTTCACAACGTAGTAGGCCCCTACTGACCCAATTCTATGGTGATTATAGCGCTTGATAAAGCCTATTTAATGACCTAATAACAGTTGAATCGGATGCATTTGCCCTTTAGTGTATTTAACTAATTGATCAGAAATTCAGAACTGCGTGTCGCTGTCATATAAGCTGTCAAAGCAATTTGCAAAAGGAGCATGCAGCGTCACATTGTTCTAAGGAAACAAATGAGCCATCCACCCACGCACAATGAACAGCACATTAAATCAGATGAGTCTCAGAACACACACACACACACACACACACACACACACACACACACTGCCTATCATCACTGTTTTGACCCCAAGACAACATGTTAAATGTGATCCTCAGTTGTGTGACACTGTGTGGGGTTATATTGCACTGTGAACATCCCCCCTGTGCCCCCCTCTAAGTGGTGCGACCTGTGTGTCACGGAAAAAACAGGCCAGTGATGCAGCGCGCTGTGGCCCAGGGGCGAGTGTGAGGCCACATGATTGGATGGATTCATGTGCAGTATTTATCTCGCAGAAAGGTCTGCTTTTGTCTAACCACACACAGCGCTCCATTGTGGCCATATGGCTCATGCATGCACAGCTAGTGTATGTGCAGAAAGAGAAACAGTGTGCACAAATTTGCACAATTTACTGAGCATGTTTCTTTACATTTATAGCAAGAAATGTGGTGATGAAAAACACTGTCTTTGTTTGGAAGCTGGGCTTCCAGTTGTCAGAGGCTGCTGTGTGTACATGGCATGGGATGTGTTATGCAAGCAGTTCTATTTGCTTGCAGAGGCAAAGACACGTGCCTCGCTTCATAACTAATGGAAGACTGTGTATGCCATTCATGCATCAGAGAGTCTGCTATAATCCAGCGTGAACTCTCATGATGTTAAAATGCCATGGCTTTATGGGAGAATGCCCTAAATATAAAAAAAAAATTATAATAAAATGTATGAAATATGCTGTATTTATTAGATTAAGAATACAGCATGACAAGCTGCATTATATGACAATAGATATGTGTGCAAAAGACATTGAAAATATGAATAATAATAAAAAAATACCTGATGCTACTGTATAACATTTAGGTTAAGGTCTAATTCTGTGGTTTATATAGGATTTAGGTTTGGCTCCGTTAAGGGTGACAGTTGGCAGGCAGATAGTGATAGAGTTTGGATTACGGTTGAAGCTTAATTTTTAAGCTCTTCATGGATGATAAAACACATGGCATTTCCAAATGCATCGCACGGGAGATCAGATTAATATTTCAGATACCGCAATTTGGTTGTGCGTTGAAATATTGTAAATAATACCATCAAGATAAAATGTTTGTTTCAGCTGCTGGAAACACTCAAATATGTCTTTAACTCTCCCGCTATGATCGTGAAATATGAAATATGAAAAACACCACAGGTGAATTTCACCCAAACAGGACATGTTTTTCCACGAGAGCCTTGCTCATTGAGGCAGCCTTAGCCAGCACAGCAGCCCCATCGGAGTCCAGCTGTTCAGCATTGATCCCTCTGTGTTTTCTGATGCACTGGCCCGGAATGTGATGTTATTTCATTACCCAGGCGGAGGCGACAAGCTCGGTCTCCTCCCCCAGGGCACCGGCCACTCACTTGGACAGGGGCGCTGTATGTAATCATAACTGGAATGGCTTAGTCAGACAAGCTCAGCTGCCTATATGGAAAGTCCAAATCAAGCAGGGAGAAACTTTAGAGTGAGGAGGAAGGACGGGAACACACATCAGTGAAAGAGGCTTTGAAAGGCCTGGACAGGAAAAACAGAAACAAGTACTGCATTAAAGACCTGTCACCAGCAATGGACCCAGACGACAATGAACTCGGCATCTTCACTGTCATTCAGTGAGTAGTGTGCTGCGGATCGCTGTTCTGTGCTTACTTTATAATTCAGTCAGAGCTGATTACTCACGATATCTCTAAGGATGAGCGCACTGATGGTAGTTATAGCAGAAAAAGTTTGGTTTGTTAAGATGATACATGTATTAGAGCAGTTTAGCATTTCACTTCAGCCTAACATTTTGATGAGAATTAGTGACTCAATGATGTCTTTTCTTTGTTGTTGTGACTGACGGTCACGGGATACCCTATTCTTTACTGCTGCATCACAGTAACGATGTTTTGTACGTTCCTGTGGGATTGGCATGGTTTTTCTTTGACATTCACAGCCCTCTTCAAAATAATTGGTGTTTACAACTTTACAACAAGAAGTCTTTCGCTTATATCTTCATACCTGAGTGACAGTAGCTTGCTGAAACCAATGATGTATGGCCTTTTTCACAGCCACATTTTTGACATGTCATAAAAGCACTGCTGTAATTAAGAACTGTTGATGGCTGCGCTCCATTCAGAAGTGTCAGTTCAAGGATCCTGTTATTGTGCATGCTCACAGGCTGGCTTGGCTTACTTAAATAGAACAGATAAATCAATAACAGTACTGGTAACACCTGTGCCTATTCTGCTATAACAAGTGCCTGCTGTGAAGAAGGCCTGAGTGGGTGTATTCTGAGAGAGCAACAAAGAAGAATAATGTTCTAGAGATGCAACGTTAAGTCGGTTAATTGATTGATTTTTCTGATTGATGAATCGTTTAAAGTTACGGTGTGTAACATTTCGGGGGATCTATTAGCAGAAATAGAATATAATATTCATAACCATGTTCTCATTAGTGTATAATCACCTGAAACTAAGAACTGTTGTGTTTTTGTTAGCTTAGAATGAGTCCTTCATATCTACGTAGGTCCACATTTGCAGGGAGTCCGCCTTGTCTCTACAGGAGCCCAGAAAGGACAAACTAAACACTGGCTCTAGTGAGAGCCTTCCTTGTTTTTACGTTACCTGAAGGCCGGTAGTTTTCCAAAATGCTTGTGAAACTGTGGTAATGTGAGCCGGCGAGTGCAAAACCGTTGTACCGCCAGTCATCGTCTGACTTCCGCTGCTCCTAAAGCAGTGTTATCATAGTAAGGATGCCCTCTGAGCGAGGTGTATGGCGTTACCACAGTTTTGCACTCGGTGACACACGTTACTGCAGTCTTGGAAAGGAAGGAGTGAGCGGAGGGGTGCTCAGTTGGTTGCAATCTGCAACCACACCACTAAATGCTGCCACATTCCTGCCTTTGAAGGTAGTGTGCAGCATTTAGGGGGATCTATTGGCAGAAATGTATTATAATATTAATAAGTATGTTTTCTTTAGTGTATAATCACCTGAAAAAAAGAATAGTTGTGTTTTCGTGTTTATATCTACATACGGAGTCGGCCGGCATGTTTCTACAGTAGCCCAGAACGGACAAACCAAACACTGACTCTAGAGAGAGCCATTCACATTTTCACGTTTTCTTGTCAGATACCGTAGTTCTCCTACACGCTTGGCACACGGGAGGAGTTTCAGCTGGTTGAAATCTGAAACCTCACCACTAAGAGGCCGCTAAAATCCTACACATTGCACCTTTAAGTCATTTTTCAGCCTCTCAAATCTGAAAAAATCATGCTTTTCTCAGTTTTATGTGTCATTATGAATTGAATATCTTTGAGTTTTGGACTGTTGGTCAAACAAACAAACTCTTGACAAACTCTATGAAACTGGGAGGGACATTTTTCATAATTTTCTGACATTTTATAGACTTAATGATTTATTGATTAATCGCAAATTTGATCAGCAGATTAACCGATAATGAAAATAATCCTTAGTTGCAGCTTTATAATGTCCATAGGAATTTAAATGAGAACAGTTCATGGAGCTGTGGTGGACTGGCTAATGTCCATGTACCCGGCCTCCTGCCCAGTGCATGCTGGGAGAGGCAACAGCCTACAGCGACCATGAACAGGAAGATGAATGGATGGATGAATGTACCAAACGCGACCTGCCAATGACCCACATGAACACGTTTGATAACCAGCACGTTAACCAGACATACAGCACCAGCAGGTGTCGAGCATCCTGGCAGCGTCCCTGTTGTGTTGTTTTATTCACTCCACACAGAACAGGGCTAGAGCCTCCCAGTGTTACTTTGAACTTTATCAGGAGGTGTAGTGAAACTGGCACACCGAATCCATAATCTTTTCAAAGCATAGCGTAACTCAGCCAGGTAACACTTCACTTCTTATCCCAATTAGTCACACCACTGAATATTCATGGCAAAACGGCGTTCAGATCTTTAAACTCCCTACTAAAGGCTGTTTAATTCACGGAATAAATCAGCCGCGGCGCAGGCATAATTAGTGTCGAGCTAACAGATCGGGAAAGTTGAGGTACTGAGGTGGCTCATATTATAGGCATGATGACAAACAAACAAAACGCTGCAGATGTCACAGTTAAGTGTGGTTTCTGAGGACAGTTGTGGCCGCTGACACACATCTGGTTGAGGTCCAAAGGCCTCTAATGCTAAGTTGGGATCAGAGGGCAGTAAAAGCTCCAAAGTCACATTACTGTACCGCACACTGAAGTCTATAATGCTGCCCAATCTGCAGAATAACTCTTCACATGGAAACAGCTGTCATGCTAGTTTAGAGCATTGAGTGTACATTTATGCCCTTGCTATCCAGCATGGTTAGCAATTCATGCAAAGTGGTTATGCTCCGCTTATTTTTGCTTTTAAAAGGCAAGCAATGTGATCCAAAGGCAGGGGTTGCAAAATTTGAGCACTGCTGGGTTTTAAGTGGCCGGGCGTGCCAGAATTGACTGAAATCAGCTGTTTTTAAAAGGGAATCGTAGAGAGAAAGGAGAGTTAGGGATCAGCAGGGCAGCTGGGTTTTATCAGTCAAAGCTTCAGCCATATAGTCTCCTTAGATCACGCTCCTGTCTGACCCTAATATCCTCTGCCACTCATGTTGGCCTCTGGGCCGCGAGCCCACATGGGCAAACAGAACTGTCCAGAATACGCTGAGTCTCTCGATCCTCCCGCCACAGGACACCGCGGTTGCGTTTGAAGCAAATCGTCAGACATGTTCTCCCTCGCTCGTCAGCGCATCCTCGATGTCTTGTGTGTACTCCTTCCGGAGACGTATCATCAGCTAAACTGTTGTGTTTCAGAATGAGATTAACACAATGATTCACTCCACTTTCCTTTTTTTAAACAATTGGATCAGCGCTCTCCTCGCAAGCTCGGAGGTTTTAAGTAAAAACCTGTCAGAGGCGATCGTGAGCTTCACCTTTTTACCCGTCTAGCTGCGTCTTTTCTATGGCGGCAAACAAATGTGAGCCTGAGTGGAAGTGACAACATTCTTTATTGCATGTATCACTCTCAGCAAAGGCACATTGACTCACCCTGCAGAGCCTCACAAGTTGTGGCATTTTAATATAGGATGGTTGCTACTCGTCTGTGGAAGCACAGCGACAAATCGTAGCTTGAAATTCCTCAACTAGTATTTGTATTCTGTGTATTTGTATTTATTTATCCATCACTACCTGACATTTTTATTGATTAGAGTGTTTATTATTCCGTCAAGGCCCCCGGCAAAGATTCACACTGAATATAAATAAGTAGGGGGAATATCTCCTTTTTTTAAGGTTGTACTATTTAGAGTCGAGTACTACGTTTGTCTCCACAGTTTATTGACGTTTTGAGCTTTATTTATTGATGACAGCCGTATTCAAACATCTTTGTCGAGCTGTGTGTTTCCTGTCGGCACATCACAGATCGGGATAACAGGGTCTGTATTACTGCGAGAAGTTCCTTTTTATCAAAACCCGTCTGATCCACATGAAGAAGTATCAAACCTCCTGGGATCAGAGACTAATTGGCTCTTGGTGGTTTTCGACAGAGGTGCCTCATCCGTGTGGTGTTTGATTTATGAAGGGGTGATTCTTCCTCTTTGGGATAATAGACGAACGGTGATTCTTCATCTGGAGCCGCGGCTGAAATCGGGAGATACCCTTTTGCCGAGTTACGCCGGGACTCTCGTGCTCATTTATCAGTTTACTGGTGTTTTGAAACTCTGACATGAAATAGAAAGTCTCAAACACATTGAAATGAAATCAGATGAAGAAAAATATGAAAATTTATGGAGATGTATTTCAACTTAAAAAAAAAAAAAAATATCACAGAGGAAATTAGACGCTTGAAGCATCTATTAACATGCAGCTGACTACTTGAAGCCTCATGAATCACAACAGCCCCTCTGGACATTGATTAATCACACAAATCGTATTATCTACTGTGGAATTCCATTCTGCATTTCACGATCTAACAATCCTGATCTTCTCTTGACACCACCGTTGCATCAGCTCTGTGTTTGTTTGTTTGTTTGTTTGCTTGTGTCGGGCGGGTTGCTAAAATGTTTGGAGGCCTCTCATGAATGACCTCATTGAGGGAAAGCATTTAGCAGCTGAACTGTTTTGGAAAGGTCAAAACAAATGCAGTGTACAGTATGGGCATCCTAATGTGCAGCTGTGAGGCAGAGACCTCAGCTGGGGAGGAGGGAGGGGGGGGACACTTTAGGTCCTCCCGTCTCTCCAGCTGCTCCTCTGTTGCACTCATCATCATGCAGTGTGTCTCCGTCATGTCATCTCTCTCATCCTTTTCAACCTTTTCTAGAAACACACCACCTGGTTGAGGATTGATGAGGCTAGCCTTTGGGGAGTTCTTGGATGCTGGCTGCATCCTTTAGTAGTAATTCTTGTTGGCCCTTCGCTGCTCAACATCCTCTCACATTCCTCTCTCTTCCACTCTCATCTCCCACCACCATCGCCACCCCTGCCTGTCCCTCCCACCCTCTCTACGGCTCTCTCTGCCTCTCTCCAAAGCTGTTGTTACTGTGCGGCTCCCGCACATCATTCCACCGCGATGGAAATTAAATGAAGGTGGCTTAACGCAGCTAACAGAGGCATGCTTTGAAGGATGTAACCGGGGGGGAAGCTGCTCTGCCAGATCCTTTTCCATGGGCTGTGGATTTGCGCTGCCGAGGCGAGGACACAGCAATCACTCAGCCATGCAGAAGCCCAGACAACAGGACTAATCTCTCCACCTGACTTGTGGAAGCTCCACTTTTTTTTTTTTCTCCCTGAATTATTTATTCCTCGCCGCCAAAGACAGTGTGGGACAATGGAGCCGGAGTGAAGTAGATGGTCAAATTTGTAGCTTTGACTGCAGTCTGCAGCACACATGGATGTGTTCAGCTTTGTGAAGATGCCAAAGCTGTCAGGGTGAGTCCGATGGATGCTGCTGCTGCTGCTGCTGCTGCTGTGTGTTTGTTCTCTAGGTGGTGTTTCGTATGTTCATAATTTAGAGAGTGGGACACGTGATTAAAAATGCTGAGTTATTGATTCCTCAAGAGAGCAAGTTGTGCAGTCATGTATGATGTGAAATGAATGAGCAAGTGAGGGAGATGGGAGTGGGAGGGTGGATGCAGAAGCTGATGCGGTTCATGCATCTAAACTGTCTGTATCAAAGTTCATAAATTTCTTATACTGCAGACAGGAGCCGTGGTTTGTTGCTCTATGTGGTGTCATGAAACCATGCATGTTCTGAAACACAGCAAAGATAATCTGCAGATTTTAAATCACTTCAGTCAAAGGGCCGCGGGAGAATTCACGGCAGAGTTCTTAAACATCATATTTTGGTAATAATGCAAACACATCTTCTTCATTGATATTTCTTTGGTCATTAGAATGATTAAATATCTGTGGTTATTTAATATGAGTGGTAAAATTCACATATCTGTGGAGGATGAACACTTATAGATGATGTAGAGGAGTTGAAAAGAATATAAACCTTCTTCATTTGGACAATTTCACTGTAAGAAAGAACTGAAAACAGGGTTTGTTTGCTCTTTTTTTTTACAAGGAGTGATTGCAAGTATGTGGTATGTGACGTATATGTGAAAACTAACAGTCTCGAGGAATTCATTCATTCATTGCCAGGGGCAGACGCCTCACCTTATGCACCCATGGGTCTGCTAGATTGAGTTGATCGGCCCCAGTGGACTGGGCAGTAATCCTAATAGGGGATTTGGCTCCATCAGAAACACTACAGACCACTGGTGGTGGAAACAGCTGATTATAAATGGGACTCATTAAATCTTTATGTGTCACAAGAATGCAAAGCATTCAGTGCATTTCATTTCACTTATGAGTCATCAACAGACTGCACGGGCCTTTTTTCAGTAGTTTTTTGAATAGACAATTACAGCAATTTACTGCAGCACTGAAGCATATTATTGCACCTCATTATTTAGTTTATTTCTGTCAAATCACAGTGTCCTTTTTTTTTTTAAACATTCCTGCAGGAAAGCGAGCAGCTAGCAGGGATTTTCCATCAGGTGATAGGCCCGTTGTTTTCCAGTAAGCATCCCTCCACGGCAGCATTTATAATGTGGCTCCCAGTGGACCACCAACGTCACAGCACTGACTCCTGTCACTGTTAATAATGCCACACAACGCTGTCCCTGATTATGAGTTACCACTGCTACACTGGCGTTTTTTTTAGTTTTCTCCTTCTCAGCTGCCAGCAAGAATTTCAGTCAGCAGGATGCTGTTTTGAAAAGGCTGCACAGAAACCCACTGTATGTTTTTAGAGATGTACAAGAAAGGGAACATTTTTCCTCATTGTCTCTTCCTGCTGCCTCGCAACGCCCCCGGACGTGTGCTGCTGTCAGAAACAAAAGCGTGCTCATTTTCCTCATTTATTGGCAAACATTTTCACGTTTGATTTTTTTTTTTGTTGAAAGATAACTAACTCTTCACCATCTGTCTTCTCGTATCTAAAAAAGCAGTTTAACCGAAGTTGTTAAAGCGGCTCTGATTTGATCTTTCCGTGTAGAACTTTGGCCTAACTTAGCTGGAAGTGCTGCTACACTTTTAAAATGGTGTAATAAATGGTTTGTCTACGGTGATCAGATGTCCCGGTTTGTCTGGGAGTGTCCCGGTTTCAAGCTGGGTGTCCCGAGTCTCGACAAATATCTGTAAAACACTCAAATGTCCCAGTCACTCCCAAATTGTAATAATATTATACTAGTTCTCAGCGCTTTGCTACATAGATATTTATCATGTTCTGTCCCACTCATTATTATTACCTAACCCAATATGAAAACATAAACGATGTGCCACACGTCTGAATTCAACACTGATTTGTCTGTATATGTGTCCATCAATCAATTTATTGTTGTCAAGGCTGTTGCTATGACGATTGTGACTCATTCCGACAGAACACTAACTGTTTAGCTGAGAAAGTCGGTCTTTTCTAAAGAGATCCGGGAGGCTTACTCCTTCCTTCGTAAAGTACCCGGCAATGAAAATGCTGCGTTCTGCACACACTGAAAGAGTACATTTTTGGTGACGAGCGGTGAAAATGGCATTATATAAGATCATACTAAGACGGCCAGAATGCAATATACAATAGCACGCCTATGGTGCTCATACATGTGCTCATACATGTGCTCGTGCATTAACGTGCGGTACGCTCAAGGGTCCTGGTTTAAGGGTTTGAAAATATGGTCATCCTGTGGAGATAATGAGCATGAACATCACGCATTTATGTAGAAAGTGTCAATTACTACTCAGTCAAAGTGATCGCCTGACTCAATAGGGTTGCTAAAATGTGTGTGGTTGTATAGGTGATTGCTTAGCACGCTTGCATTTAGGGCTGGGCGATAATTCAAAATGATAATTTATCATCTTTTAATGGAATCGTATCGTGATGAAACCATATAACGAGATATCGTGATACATAATTACGTCGTCTAAACTGATAATAACAAGCACATACTAACTCAAATTTCTCAGAAAATCTGATCAAACTCACTTAAATCAAACCTAATCTGATTACTCTGTATTAGTCAGTGTGTAGCTGGAAATATTTATTTTTTCTCTATAATTTCAATCGAAACTGTTATGTTCATTTTGCACTAAAGTTCTTAATTACATGAGAATAAACTCAACTGTCAAGTATTTAATTCACATAGGAGTATGCAATGATAGGCTTTACCATGTGGTTATTTCATATAAACTATTGATTTATTGAACTACCAGAAAACATGACATATTACATTATCGAGATGACCTATATTGTGATCGATTTTGGCCATATCACCCAGCCCTACTTGCTTTGCATGCATTCCAAAAACAGGATTATCTGTTATTGTGTGATGATGCAACATTTTCCGTATGTAAAAGATAGATGTGTTCATTAAATGTGTGAGAGGAAATGTTTTTCTGGATGGCGTGGGCGAGATTTTGTCTCAACATGAGTAATATGGAAGAACAGTTAAAGCTAATTTGGTTGAACTGTGCGTGACTTCATTCCCCGGCTGTGTTTTCCTTCAAAAAATCTATTATGCACGCTATTGTTCGACATGTTTTCACTGCAAACTTTTTTCGCACAGGAAATCACTGGTCTGGACGCAAACTGATTAGCCTAAATGTTCATCAGAGTACACAAAAGACCAAAAGATCTGTCACTCTTCGCGGCTCGCATCAGAAGCTCTCTCAGGGAAGAGTGGATCAGAAATGGCTCAGGGTCAGAAACGGGAGCCAGCTGGCCGTGGCTGGACGAGGTCTCAGGCAACCATTTATTTCGCTCTGTCCTTTTGAGCTTTTAGCATAAAAGCAGCGAGTAGCACAATGAGGGGAAGGAGAACCCGAGTTCAGTACCCGCAGGGAAAGTTCATCACTATATTTGGTTGATGTTTTACATAGAGTACTGTGGTGCAAAGGAGGCCTGGGGAAGATGCAGAGTAATAATGAAATAATAATGACAATACAGATGTCTTTCTTTCGTTTTGTGTCTATACATGTGGTCTAATGAGAAATGTATTGTGTGTGCAATCACACACACAATCTCTGCAAGTGTGTTGCAGCAGTAGCTCTTTAGTAAGATAAGGGTGTTTTGCAGGTAAACTAGATTCAGGTGAGGTTAACTTACTCGCTGTAAAACAGCAGGAGGATCATCGAGGATGATGCTGTTTTATTCCAACCCAGAGGAGATTAACTAACCAAAACCCTTTTCTATATAGAGGCACCAGAGAGAGCTGCTCAGGATAGTGCAGTTGCCCATGGCAACAATATCAGTGCTTCCAAAGACAAACACAGAAATACAATATTCAGCTGGAATAATGGACAAAATAGACTCTCTCATTCTCAAGTGAGTGTACTCACTTCTAGTCTGATTCTGGTTGTGAAAGTGGTTTCTTGCATATCAAGATAAACACAGTGTTTCCTTCTCTGATGTCAAATAAACAAAAAAACACTGATGTATGAGTCACAGAATGGGCGAGAACAGCAGCATGAAATTGAGCAATTTTGTGTAACATGGCGATATTTTTGAAATCCCTAACAGCTAAGTATAAATAGCAGTGCACAGTGTAAATAGCAGATTGAACCGTGTTCTATTGTGCTGCCATGTTGACCAAAGGACTAGAGCCAAGGTGGTGGTTGGAGAAGTGGAACAGAGGGCAGATGTGGCGGTGCGTTTGTGCCCTCAATAGTCTAAAAACGATAGAGGAATAAGGCCTTTAATCAGAGAGGTTCCTCTCTGTCTGAGCCACTTCTCCCCCGGACTCCTCCCAGGAGACGGTCATCTCATCTGCCGTCTGGTCTCCACAGGTTTCATATCCACACAGAATCACATTAGCGGTCTATCTCTGCATAAACGTGTCTGTTTAACTCGAGAGCACTGAGGAAGCAGCCACCTAACCGCGTACCTGAAACAATACCTGTCACACAAGGAGAGCAAAAAAAAATATGTTTTACTTTTATCCGACTTTATGAAGAGTTGGGAGTCAGTGGAGTGACAGGCACAAAGATTATCACTGATTTCAGATCCACAGCGTGCAGTGGATTCAAGACATTTACAAATATTTTAATTATTCTATCTTTAAATGTCTGTGTTGTGACAGTGCGATTGTATTAAAGATGAAGTAGGTAGAATTGGAGTAAATATGATTAAAAAGTCATTTTTATATTTAAACAGTATATCCTGACAGTAGTGTATGAGACAGGTCATCTGAAAAAAATCATGTCCCTCTGTTTCCTCCGGTGTCCTCCGGTGCTCCTAATGGCATCTGCAAGATTTCACAGACCAGAGGAAAACAACCAATCAGAGCCGAGCTGAGCCCACCAGCCGGAACAAACTTTGTCATTATACAGCTAAACAGTATACTACAAGATGTTTGGCATTACAGTAACAGAATATTTATTCGTATTTGATCAGCGCTGCCTTGGTTGACCGTTTGATCGGAGTTCGCGAGTGATTGACAGCTACCTCTGTTGAATGAACAGCCAATAAGAACGCTCTCTCTCTGAAATGAGCTGTGTTTGGACAAAGTCTCCCGTCACGGGCTAGATAAATGCACCACCTTTTGTTTCAGAAAGCATCGGCCCTCTCCTCCACTTCTCCAACCACCACCTTGGCTCTAATCTTTTGGTCAACATGGCAGCAAAATATAACATGGTCCAATCTGCTATTTACATTGTGCAGAAGTCTAGTTATCTCTCAGAGCACTTGAATAACAATATGCTGAAAGGTTATTATGGAATTTTTTGCCCAATGACGCCAAAAATATGCTGCAGGTTTAAGTGTTTGTGTGTGTATTTATGCAGCAGAAACTGTGCTGAATGTTGCTCAAACGTAAGGAAATAGCCTGTTAATACATTCAATCCCTATAGGCTATTCAATCACACACACCAAACTGGCTGCACTGGAAGAGAATAATGTCATGTCTGATTGATGATAGCAGATGTAAAGGGGAATTTAAATTAATAGGATATTTCCCTGTCTCTCGCCCAGTGCATGCTGGGAATGCCGTAAGAACCGATAAGATAATGCAGACTTTGGTCCTCTGATGACGAGCACGTAAACGCCAATGAAAAATGTTGCTACCACGCACAAATGGGAGTCATCGACGCAAACTCTTCTCAGAGGAAATAACTTTCAGAGCAGCTCATGAAAAATTGCACTTGTTTAATTCTCAATATGCGTAATGGCAGGCAGAGTGTGGTTTCATATAGCCAGCCCTCATGGAGATTGTCGGTGTAAATTATTCAAACTAACTAGAGTGTCTGTGTTGGAATGTGCTCTTCTTAGCTGCGGCTTGTCTATAATGCAGTTACAGGATGATTTCAGCCTTCATAACACACCCGAATGCTTCTTCGCAACTAGCTCGTATTCAGAGTGATGAAAGCGAAAGTGAACGACCGTGATAAACCAAGGATCACATTGGTCATGCAATTTTTATGAGGGACTGAAAAGTGATCTTTTCCTCATCTCGCAGACAGACAGGACCATTAAACTCTTCCAAATTATAGTTGAACGACGGCCTCTTGTTCATCTGAATAAATATATGAAGATGGATGCACAAAATGAAGTCTGCACAAAAAAAAGTGTGCTGTAGTCTTCCAATTTAGATCATGCAACCTAGATCTTAGTTGCTGTGGTAACAAAGGCTTGGTGCCTTCAAATGGGGTCGTGTTTACTGTGGTCACGAGACGAGTCCATATGAACGCCCCCCCTCTTGTGGTACTCACGTTATCATAAGTGGAAAGTTTCTGAAAGCTCAGAGTTTGTTGACATTGTCAGAAATGGTGGAGGCCTTGGAAGTTAATTTTGCGGCGCATAATAAATTAATATATCGTAATTTTTGTCTTATATTGTTTTTCTTCGTAATTTTAGAATATGTCTGAGGAAAATGTTGACATTCCCAACGGCCTCATCTTTTTCCTCTGACATTATGCCTTTGCATTTCCTGCTAGCTTGCTAAACTGTTTGCCTCTGTGGCTTCTAGAGACCGACAGTGACATTAATATTGCTGTTGCTTAGCAGCGGTGTTCTCACGACTTCCCATGTTGTAAACAAGAGCTCACGAGTTTCATTTGAAGGGCACCAGTAGTTGCAATATTGATTTTTATGAACTTTGGTGACTCATTTCTCCTTTTCTTTTTGCTGCTATTGACTGTTTGACTGAAAGATTACGTTTCGGTTGCTAGTAATTCAAATTTAATTGCAGTTTTAATGCAATTCGTTCTGAGATGAATTATATTTGCTTCCAACTTCTTGTCCTAATTGTCCTCGCTCTGACTCTTGGGTAACTGTTCATGAATTGTGCAGCATGGTTTGCCCACTTGGCGCTCGATTACTTAGTCCGATGTGACTGTGCAGGCATCATTTATTAATGCCAGCTGAGGAAGATCAGTTTCACTGTCCAACAGCGGTTGAACCTTTTCAGCCTCTCTGTATAAGCTGCAACTCAATGGCATAATGCACCTCCCGCCTGCAGACAAAGGAAATCAAAGATCACCGTATCTATGACTGGGCCGTTAATTCAGACACATTGTGGCCGGGGGGACAGAAAATGGATTTTGTGGAAATTTTCAGTTTAGAAACACATTTTGAAGGCGCAGCGTCTGAAACTGTAAGTACAATATGCTTTATTACGTTGTAGACCTTTTGGAGAAATGTCATTGCCAATGGTGTAATCCTGCAGAAATACTAGCATTATAGAATAATATTCATATGCTACAAGTGACCTTTCATACATTACATTTCTTAAATGTGTAAATGTGCGACATCAGACGCTGCTCGTGTTAATATCCCAGAGGCTGAAATGGAGGGCACAACTCATCAATGAGGTGAACATGGCTCCAAAAAATGTCAGACAGTATCCAGTTGTGTCGGCACACATCATTTGAGCTGCAGGAAATGTGTTCTAAATATACACCATGGAGGCCTGCTCCCAGCTAATGTACTGTAGGTCAAATAAATCCATATCCATGTGGAAACACTAATATCCCCCAAACACACCACTGTCTGCATTGGGAAAGAATGAAAGATTGTGTTCAACTTTACATGTAGTGCACAAAACACCATTGTCAGCTACAGTGCATGTTCTTTTATGAATTAGTTATGATTTAATGCCTCTAGTAGGTGTGTTTCGTTGAGTAGTTGAAGTGACCACTTCAGCTTAGGTTGCGCTGAATAGCTTTCGAATATTTTTGTTCTCTCAGCTTATACATTGTGTTGGTGACAATATTTTATTCATATCTCATGAAATGGGCACGTGCGCCAAATACAGACAGACGTCGTGTTCATGGGCACACCCACACTAACACACACACACACTCTCATGCAGATACAAGCGTGCGGCCTGCGCACAATTTATTATCATCGGTACAGTAACTGGGGAAACATTTAGAGGGAAAGAAAGAGGAGCTTTGAATAATGAATGCGAAGAGCCCTGTTACACGGCAGACAAGCCTTTGAAGTGACATAACTTACTGCTACCACTTTCATAGCATCACCAGTGTGCAGACACAAAGACGGAGATAAAGGGGAAGACGCGGAGGGGGGTGCAGACAAAAAGACATATGAAAACATTTTAACCAATTACGGTTCTTCTGAATGCCTGCACTCTGCCAACTTGTAGCGCCGGGAAAAAGGCTACGAACAGTTGGTAGAATCAGAAAATCTTATTTGAATCTCTATTTAGACAGGCGCAGTCTTTCATACAATAGACTGGAATTAAACGTCTTGTGAACGATGGTCACAGCTGCTTCCATTCCCTGATAAAGTTTATCAAACCGTCTTGGCGTTGAGCACATCAAATAACCACTTTATAAGAGAATTCCTCTGGGCTTTCTTTTTCTAAAGAACATGCTGACATCTAGAAATAAAACCAATTTCATGCCTCTCAAAGCACAAGAGTGAGGCATGACAACTCCGCCTGTGTGTCTAGCTTACGTAATTAATTTGATTTGTATTCACTGAGTGAACTGTGGCTTTGGAAACACTGTTTATCACGCTCGAATCAGACATATCACTCGGGTTGAATCGCTTTCATATCAGCCCACGACTCATTTATTGGTGTTATGATTTAAAATAACGATAGGTTATAATTAAATTACACATTATGATATAATGATGATGCTTATTTTTTCTCATCCCTCTGCAGCCACAGGACCAAATCCTCAGGCTGGCCGCCCCCTTCAGGGACCTGGAGCGCTTCACAGGGACCCCCCAATGGATGGGACATGGGCACCAATAGAGAGGGGCGTGACTGCTACATCAAGTAAGTGCCCTGTGTTTAAAGAAACAGAGGGGGAGCTTTCTCCCGTCCCCAGATGTTTCAGACGCTTTGCCAACCTGTGATTATTCCAGCCACGTCACTGCCTCCACACTGTCTCCATCTGTGCGTTCAGAATACTGATTCTCTGCTCCCTCCGCTGCTGCGCACACTCTGCCCCTGCCTACTCTCACTCTCTCTCACACTCTCTCACACACACACACACACACACACCCACAACACTCCTCGTGCAGCCTCCCAAATGCAGAAGAGGACTTTTGAGAGGGTGCATACGCTGAGGAAGAAATTACACCTGTGCAGGGACTTGTTTCGATCTGAGAGTCTGCACGTAGAGGATGCTGGGTTGTGGCGTGTCATCAGTGTAATTGACCCTTCGTAATTGGCACTTCTGGATATCTGTACAGGCAGGTAAAAAGAAACTCTGGTTCTTTATATGTTTGTGTGCACATGCTCTAATGTAACAAGTGAGTGTTTGCTTGTGGCTATTTTTCCCGAGATGTGTAATATGCGTTCATACTAGATCTAAAAATATTGCTGCATTTATGAACCCCTGTGCATACTAGATTTTTTCTAAGTGTTTGCTCCTTAATTGTCACGTCTGCTCATTTAACATTCATTATAATTCAAAGTAGTTTTGTGTCCTAGATGCATCTCTCTATGTGAAAAACAAAAATCTGTGTATTTGCGTGGTATAGGGAGTAGGAGGTGAGCACTTGTCACACATGGGTTATAGCATGAGAAGCGTGATGTCAGAGGAGTTACATAAGAAGTAAGGAGCAGTGAAAGTGCAGGATGCAGAGCGTGTGTGTCTGGATGAGGCAGATCATGGAGGCTATTTTGGCTCTGTAGCTTTCTAAATTTGAGGAAGACTAATGCATAATCGTTTGTCCGTTTCTGTGGCCGTGCACGGTCATCTGAGTTTGTCAAGGCTCCAGGGGGCTGTTGCTAAATTGCTGTATTTCTCAGTGGAACACATGTCTAGTCTGCGTGACAGGAGCGCATGAATAAAGCAGTAGCTATTTAATATTTACACTGTGAGACACACAGTATTTAACAGAGATGTGATGTAGTTTAGAGACTATATTCTGGAGGATTGTTCAACAGAGTATAGATATAGAATATCATTTGGAAAATGACAGCTTTAACAGAGACATCTTCTTTGTCTGAGCATGAGATGGCAGGATGGCAATTTCTTTTCACAGCACACAAAGATGTCAAAGTGAAATGAACATCAGTTCTGAAATTGACTTCATTAAGCCACATTTAATAGACAATTTCCATTTGGGAGGTTTAGAATATTCACATCAGCTAGTCCCCTAAAAGGAGGAGTGACACAGCAAAAAATATGCCAATACAAACTGGCAGTGATTGCATAATTAAAAACAAAAAGATTGTGTTCCCTGCAGGACAAATATAACCGCCTCAGCACCAACAAGTTGTGAGTCATGTCAAAGCAGCCTTTCAGAACGATAGTAACAGAATATTGCCTTTTTGGTAATGAGCTTACTCCCCTTTGACCAAAATATGCTTTTAGAGTAAAAATAGTCTTTGTACATTGTCAGGCCAGCGTTTCTTGCTACTCATTTCTGTTCATCTTGTTAACTGTATAGCTCACAGTGCAGCTTCGGATCGCTGTATATAGTGTGGAGGAAGCTACACTAGCAGCTAATGAGCATGATTAGGGACCATTAGATGCATGGCTGTCTGCACAATGGGAATCCAGCCATGTTTAGCAGGTGGCCGTGCAGGGGAGGAGACAGTACTCTTCCTGAATGCACAGGTCCATATGGTTTTGATTTGTGCACAATCTGTTGAGTATGTCATTTGAAAGATAAAGCTGATGCATAAATCCAAACTATATGTGTCTTAGACGGACCTTCAGAAATGTAACGTGATAGAGTTAACTGTGCGGTAATTGTTGTTATGAGTTGTCGTATAAATAGTTGTCAAAATGCTGAATCGAATCTTTGCTTTAATGTTGGGGTGACAAGGGTGATGACAAAATGTCATTTTAATAGGCATTAGAATATTATATTTTAAAGAAATTGGGGGGAAACAGAGAAAAGATAAACGGTTTCTGTCTCTTTTGTATGGAAGCTTGAGTGTGCCACTGAAATAATTATAGAATTAAATGTTTAATTATAATCAGATTTTAACCGGTACATTTAGAAAACACTTTGGTTGATTTAAATGCCTGTTGCATTTAAATGATACAATTACAAAGCAATTTGGGGAAAAAAACAGTTACTAAATGCACCAATTAATAATTCATTTGATATTCTGGTCTTTCGCTTCAACTGGCAGTAACGGCCAAGGCCACGTGTTGTCCTGTTTATGCTGCCTCATTGCCGGGTTAGGTGTGGAAACACTGATGTGGGTGTGTTATGAATATTTGCCTACACTCCAATATTATCCCCATATACTGACATAATAAGAGAAAAATATCATATCGTAAAGTCAAAGACGGGAATATTTGACAAAGTTAATAAACTTGTGCTTAGGTTTTATTTATTTATTAAGTCTGTAGATGTTAGTAGCATTTCCCACCCTCACGTTTTCATGCAGTCCTGTTCAATAATACAACACATCCCCCGCCGCTTGCATGTCAGAGAAATATAACAACAAACATCAGGGCTAAATGTTATTTTTACACATGGAAATTTGTTACATAAGCTGACTAAACCTATTTGAACTTATTTGAGGAAAACACATTTTACTATTTTTAAGATGACGGGATAAGTGGATGTGTTCCAATACCGATACTACCATACTATTTAGTATGCCAGAAAAATATTTAGTATGTCCCAATACTGTATATAGTATGTCAAATAAAGTATGCCAAAAATACCAGGATGTCCTACTGCATCTGGTTGTATTTTGCAGTATGCAAGCCAGCATGCTTTTCTGGCTATTCTGACCCACAATCATCCGTGCAGCGGAAGATACTTTATGTCACATCTACTGAGCTGCCGAGAGAGCACAATAAACGGCAGCCTGACGACAAGTCTATCTGCGGGTGCACAGTACTACAGGACACACCTACTACATGACACGACCTCGAAGCCGTCACAGTTTTGTTTGGTTTAGGCACCAAACCTGCTTGGTTAGGTTTAGGAAAAGATCATGGTTTGGGTAAAAATAAGTACGTTAATCCCATAAATTATCTAAAGGGGCGTGATTTATAGTAAAGTGGGTGTGTTGTGCAGCAGATAGACTCTTTTCGATGACAGCACAGCTCATTGATGGACTGCGACGAATATATGAGCAAGGGTGTCAAAGTTCAAGGCGCAATATTATGACGAAGTAGTACCATGCGTACTGTATGCATACTGCATGTAACAGTACGTACTAAAAGTAAGAAGAAAAAGTATGCGATTTGTAACGCAGCCAGTGTTTTCTCCTTAGATGACCTTAGCGACAACCCACTCAGCTCATTATTTTCAATTCGCTCCACCTTTTTAGTCTTGTTACCGCAGGCTTTGCACAGCCTGTTGCCAGTCTTTCTGCCTGCCCCACCACCGTTGAACTAGAGCCTTCTGTTTTGATTTGACCAATTAATCAATTCATTTTTAAAGGGATGTGCAAAATTGTTTTTAAATGGCTTTGAAATTTAACTCTTTGTTAGTCCATTTTACTAATATGCCTTCCTTATAGTTTCTACTCTGTTTTGTCAACAGTTTCAGGACTTTTACAATGCACAATGACTGCTTTATGTAATTGCAGAATAACAAAACTGGTTGAGTATCTCCTCTTTTAATATGTGGGATTGTAGTTTGTTTGTTTGTTGGCTCATTTATTTGTTTTTTTAATCTTAATCTCCTCTTTTAATTCTTAAAAAGAATTAGGTTCTGAAGAAAAGTTTGTCCAAAAAAACCCCAGAATGAATAAAAAGTATAAAGTCAAATATATCAACCTCAAACACTCTCTTCCACGTCAACAACATTTGTATGCAGGAAAGAGAGAAGGTGCTGTTTTATCTTTTAATTACACCTTAATGCAGACGTGTTACCAAACTCACCAATGGAAGACTCGGGGCTATGTCATTACTAATTGAAATAAAGCGGATAATATCTTAATTGCAAATACAGTACATGTATTATGACCTCTGCATAATACTCATACAGTACATATATTAGCTTGTATGTATTATTGTTTAAATTGAACCAGTGGTACATTACTTTTTTGTTTAATTGACGTAAAAACAAGATTGCCAGCATCTGTGTGTCAGCGGGATTCTTTTGAATTACATTTTAAAGCTTCACCATGAAGACATTTTTGTTACTTTTTAAGTAATGCACTACTTAAGTCTTACTACAAGTTACTATTTGTTATTTTTTTCTCACCCATTCTTCCTTCTTTTTGCATGACAAGAGCATACACCGCAAAACAAGGCAGTGGGAGGAGAAATAAAAACATCGTCCTTGTGACGGGAAGCAGTCTGATTTATGTAAAATGTCTTAATTTTGAGAAATCTTAAAGAAGGAGAGAATACAGTACCAACCCTCAAAATATGTGCATCTTCAGCTGATAGGAGATGCCAAATCATGTTAGGTTTTGTCTGGAACTAAAAGAGGAGGCCATTTGGTTCATTTAGAGTATCTTTGTACTGTTTGACATAAATTGTAGAATAAGATTTAGATGGATAATTATAAGGCTCAGCAAAGTCTGTTCCCCACTGTAGCTATTTGCTGTAGACCTCTTGACCCCAAACTATAAAGGATCAGTTGTACTAGAATTGGCTAGTAAAGTCAATGTTTACAGACTGGTTGTAATGTTTATCTATCTATATATAAGTCTTAACTCTCTGTAAAAGCCAAGGTGAATGTGAGAGCATGACAGAGATCGGGTTCATTTCTAGTTCAGGACTGATATCACCACAAAAACATAAATGTCATGTTTCGTTATCTGTCTAGCAGCTGCATTTTACATCCTAATAACAGATCACATGTTCATGTTTTTTTTCTGGTTTGTAGCTCCCGGAGAGAATTGTTGAATCCTCCTCCAACATCTCAGTTGACAATCACTTAGCTTTGAACATCTTGTTGAACATGTGGTTGTTGTTTTTTTCGTAGTATCGGGATTGCAATTGACAGATCGCTCTGTGTCTCTGTGCCCATGAAAGATTAATTGTTAGTATTTAGTGGTGAATAGTACATGTGTCAAGAATAACTGTGAATTACACACTGTCTGCCCACGGCTTTAATTAACCAACATTGTTGGCACCATGCGGAGCTGCTGCTGCTGCTTTTGCAGCCAGAGAAAGTGGAGGAACGCTGTATAAAAACTCTGATCACAGAAAAGCTACATACAGTTTGTGCATCGTCTTTTGAGGTCAAGAAGAGAATAATAACTGTGTTGGGAGGATGAAGAAAAATGGAGAACAAAATGGTCAAATAAGGGGCAAATTAGTCCTGGTTTGCAGCCAGCCATTGATGAATTCGTACAGTCATGGAGATAGCAAATCTCTAACTCAGGCAGGTTTCAACAGCATGACACTCCACATCATACCTGTCCTGCATCTTTACTAGCGTGGCGAGGCAAAAGCCTATTCTGTTACACATAACAGTGTGAGTACTACAGAAGACTGTAACTACTCCTTGGTGAAAGCACAGTGGATATCACAATGTGAGAATACAAACATTGGAGCTTGATTACCATCGCCCACATGTTCTATTTTTGCAGCATTTCACTAGTTCCTTGTTTCAAAACAATATCTTGCATCTTTAAACATTTAGGGGATTTAGGTTAAGGTAAACAAGGTAAACAGCCATTTATACAGTATATATCTACATTGTCTATAGTTTACATCTTTGGACAGCTTTCTCCAGTCCAGAGTTGCAGTTGTCATTGTCTCTTGAAGGTGATTCTTTTTAGTGGTTATATTAGTTTCTCAATTAATTGATTAGTCTATAAAATTGTCAGACATACCAATCACAAGTTCGCAGAGCCTAGAGTGATGTCTTCAATTGTCTTGATTTGATGACTTTCTCATTTTACAGCTAAACAGTACACTACAAGATGTTTCTGAAAACATTTGAGGCAAGAAATAGGCATTACAAAACACAAATCCTGCAACAGGACAAACTAGACCGGTATAGAGGAGAGAGACAGGAGCCCAAATAAGAAACTACACTTTAGAAAAAAGCCCAAAAAACAGCAACATGCGACTACTTTCCTGGAAAACAAGACCAAAGTTGCTTATAATAAGCGGACTTGGCAACTCCGGTAATGATTAAATTAATTTTCAATACAACAGTAGCAATACCATTTGACATTTCTGTTTGCCTTAATACATCAACAGCGGCTGTCACAACACTGCATCCAAGAGCAGTGCTTTACAATGTCACAAAAAAAACCAGTAGGAAATATCCTTTTAATTCTTCCCACTGCAGCCACGTCTCCCAGAGCAGCTCCCTGGATGAGTTTCGTCTGGACGGGGACAAGTTTGTGCCACCAACGCCCCGGAAGGTGGAGATGAGACGAGACCCAGTGCTTGGCTTTGGATTTGTGGCAGGCAGTGAGAAACCTGTGGTGGTCCGCTCAGTCACACCAGGTAAAGTGCCCCAGCTGTACAAGTGAGCTCTAAAACAACAGTGACTCATCCGATCCATGGCTATTATCAACACATTCCCTGAAGCAGATGAAATCCTCCTAAGACGTAGTCAGAAAGGAGAGAGGGAAAACCCTCTCAGGCTGTAGTTTGCGTGGATGATTCATTGATTTTAACAGCGATCAATGAGTAAGCATTAATTAGAGCCTTGAGAAAATGAAGAAATATAGCATTGCTGTTCACAGCTTGTACCACTTAACTGTTGTTCGGTGTGTGTTGGCAGGGGGTCCATCAGAAGGCAAGCTGATCCCAGGAGACGAGATCATCATGATTAATGATGAGCCAGTCAGCTCAGCGCCCAGGGAGAGGGTTATTGACCTTGTCAGGTATGACAACACACTAAGGTGAGATGTCATTTGCCTGCTGTTGAACCTGTTGCTGATTAATTTTATAGTGCCTATAAAAACCTTCTTGCAAGTTGTCATGATTTATTGTCGTACAACAGTGAGTCACAGAAGATTTAATGTTTTTTTGACACTGATTAACAGAAAAAAGACTTGATGTCGAAGTGAAAATATACTGTATCGCTACAAAGTGATCTTAATTAATTACTGTACTTATAATATGTATGTGTATTATGTATACATAATATAAAATACATGTTTGCATAAGTATTCACCCCTTTAAAGAGGACCCAACTAAATCATCAATGGTGCAGCCAATTAGTTTTAGGAGTCAGGTGATTATTTAAACGTGTGCCATCACAATTCATCTGTAGCTGGAAATGCTGAATCAGTCTGTTTTGCAGGAAAAATGCGTATGAATGACACGATAATGCGCAAGGCATTTAGCGTGCAATAAGAACGCCTTTCTTGCTTTTGCCGTGTTATTTGTACGCCATGTATCCTGTACTGACTGCAATGTAAATGCATCCACGTAGATATGCTACGCTCAGAGTTAGTGACGTAGAATAAAAAGCGAGAAAGGCTGCTTATGGGGAGCAGGTGGATGAGTCCAACAAACACAGGACCCTCAACCAGGAGACCAGTGTTCGAGACTGGTGTAAGTGACGTTTGTGTATGTTTTCCATACTTATGTTACGTAGTTTCCGTACGTATTTTAAGACCAACCATGACGTTTTTCCTAAACCTAACTAAGTGGTTTTGTTGCCTAAACTTTAGTGGGTGGTTTTGTTGCCTAAACTTTAGTGAGTGGTTTTGTTGCCTAAGCTTAACTGCGGACATTACCGTAATTTTGTTACGTGGCGTACAAATGACAAACGAAAAGCCTGAAATGCGTCCTCATGACACGTAGAATGTCATTGTATTGTTGTGCTATTTATACGGTTTCCCGTGACACCGGGTTGGTTTAGTACACCTTGACAACAGAGGACCACTGCAAGCGACTAAGTAAAAAGGTGTCAAAAAGGCACATTAGATCCCCATGATTTAATGCTGTAAAAAAATAAAATAAAAAAACTTCCAATGGAGGTGAAAACTTTATAAAGGCACTGTAATCAAACTACTTATCACAATTTAATGTTTATGGACATATAGTAGATGGCCACAGATTTCCAAAAATACCTCCACTTTCTATCCAGAATAAACATTTTTTGTTTTTTATTTTATTTTGAAATGCTATAAAACTATATATATTTCCGCTGGACAGATATGATACATTATTGTAGCCACCTGCTTCATTCACCGTGATTTAGCTGTATGCCGGTGTTGATGTTTTTCCATGCGTCTCATTAAATTAATATCACTGCCACAGCTGAGTGGCTGGCTGTAAGCGTTTGGTCCTGGTGTGACCTGTGCGGCGCTCTGTAAGCAGTGCATTAGTACAGGGAAAAGTGCCCATGTGGCCACTCCTTCACAGCTCCTGTGGCCTTGAATAGGCTCGCTCTCTGCAGTAAAACTCTGCACTATGGAGGCAAGACAGGGCTGCCAGCAGGAGCATCACTGGGACACGATGTTCCACCATGATGTCCTAAAAATAACAATAACTGGAAGAAAACTTCCAGATTTCCCTTAACCACATTATTTTGTTTTGTTTACATCTTTTATCAAAAATGATCTTTTGGTTAAATTTGTTTGTGTCTTGCAGGAGCTGCAAGGAGTCCATATTGTTGAGCGTTGTTCAGCCGTACCCGGTAAGTTTCTGCATCCTCTATGAATGAAATCAAGTACATTCCAATAGGCCGTTTGTGTGTTTGGAGCCGATTGTTTTGCTGACTATGAAAGCGAAGCCATTAATCATGCCATATGTTTGCGCTGGCACTGTATCAGTATAACGCCTTAGCCGAGTGTTACAGCCCCGCTCAACTCAAAGCATCCAATTAATGCAGTCTTTCCAAAGTCTTCTCATGTTGTAAGTGTCAGATCCTCGCGAGACCTCCCGTGAACCTGCCACATCAACATTTACTAGAGTCACGGAGCACCAGATGGTTGTGAACACACAGTGCCAGGGGCATATATTCGGCCTTTGTTTACAGTTCACATAATAAGTCAGTGGAAATGTGAATTATGCTTGAATTCTCGCCAAAAATAGGTATCACCATAAGTGCGTGCTCACAGAAAACAACATATATGCTGTTTCTTGAGTGGTTCTGATAATTCTCTGCACACCGTGATGGTGTTTTGTATCATACATTTCCCTAAACTTGAAATTATGCCTAAATACATCCACCCATAGTGCATTTCAATTGATTGTTTAGAATCACAGTGTTTCAGAGGCTCATCACGATGAGTGTTGAGTCTTTAAACTTGAAAAAGGATTTGATTTGCAGAAAAACATGGGTGTAGTATTCCACAATACTAAGAGGACCAAGCAGCTCTTATAATCCAGCCTGTAATTGCTTCCGTTTACCAGGCGTTTCTTCGCAGCCTCAATGACACACCAGCAGCGAGGGTGTCCTCCCTCTTATGCCCTTACACAGAGCCTCCCTAATTGCATCAGCACTGAGTGGAGAAATGGGAGGTTGTCATGTTTCAAGAGGGGAACATGTCCTTGAATTGTGTGCAGCTGAAAAAATCCATGACTCATCTCTAGAAGAACTGATTGTCCTTTAAATCTGTTTTTGTTTTTTTTCTTCTTTCCCTCCAAAAGTCACCCAAATCGGCATTCATCAGCGCAGCCAAAAAGGCCAAGTTAAAGACTAATCCTGTTAAAGTCCGCTTCGCCGAAGAGGTCATCATCAATGGCCAGGTCCCCGTAAGTCACACTGGACACTGATTCATTCTGTGCACATCAAGGCTCTGAACAGGAGGCGACAGAGGCAGACATGAACTCTAAAAGCGGACTTAGAGCAGAGTGAAAGTATCAGCGCAAGAAATGCATCTCCTCTTCTTACTTCTTTTCATCACTGGGATGAAATAGAGAGCATGTTTCGCATGATTGACAGAAAAAGGGGGACACTCTCACAGAGAGCTTCCCTGATTAGTCGGATGTGTCATACAACGAAGAGGTTCTTTAGAGAGCAACCGCAAAGTAAAGAGACTATCAGGCAGGCATATCCTCTGAGCTAAAAGGACAGCATCATACACAAAACCAGAAAGTGATTTTTAAAGAAGATGCATCAGTGTTTTACTTTGTAATACTTTCACTACCATTTGAGCTCGATGAAAAATGTCATGGAAAGGAAATTAAATGTAAAAAAAAATACAGGTTTTAAGAAATTATTTGGGAAATCTGCTAATTTGCTTTCTAGCTGAGAGTTATATGAGAAAATCGATACCACTCTCATCATATCTGTATCTCTTAAATGTAAAGCTACAGTCAGGAGAGCTTAGCTTAGCATAATAAACTGGAAGCAACTCGCCTGGATCTGTCCAACGGTAATACAAAAATCTGCTTACCAGCACCTTTTAAAGCTCACTAACTAATCCGTACAAAAGCGACAAGTTGTGGTTTTACAGGGGGTCATGTGCCGGACTATTTCTTGGCTGGGCGCAGTAACTTCCCTGGAGGCTTATTGTCACTGTCATATATGACGCATCCATTAGTGAGCTTTAGAGGTGCTGGTTGGTGGATCTCTTTCTATGCTAAGCTAAGCTATCCGTCTCCTGGTTGTAGCTTCATAATTACCATACAGATACGAGAGTGTATCAATCCTCTCATTCTAGCAAGAAAGCATTTCCCAAAATGTGGAACTATTCCTTTAATTTTCTTTTAGTCCACAGAGTTGCTTCAATATTGAGTTCTTGAATGTGCAAAATGTTCCTCTCATGCACTTTAAAGCTGGGGTAGGCAGTTTATTTTTGGTGTCATTGGGTAAAAACTCCATGATAACTTTCCAGCATATTGTAATTAAAGTGTTCTGAGAGATAACTAGACTTCTGCACCTCCTTATGGCTCTGTTCAGGCTCCAGAAAATCTGGCCAGTGACGGTAGACTTTGGCCAATCACAGGTCATTTCAGAGAGAGAGCGTTCCTATTGGCTGCTCTAGAAATGCAGCTGCGTGTGCACGTCCCTTCAGATGGTGAACGCCTGATTGAATTGTGGAATATCCTGCAGTAAAAGTTGATATTCCAGCATTGGCAACAACTGCAAAGCAACTCAAAAAAGGAAGACAGACTAATCAAAAAGAGAGTCTGACAATACAGGTGAAACGTTTCAGAGATGGAGAGAAAATGTTGCCGCATTTTCTCTCCATCTCTCTAATAGTTTAGGCTTCTGAGTGAGCTCATTGCTGCAGTGCAGCCATGACGGTTATGGTTAGCAGAAGGCTAAAACATTATCAATATCTTTTCTCCATCTCTGAAATGTTTTGCCAATATTGTAGCTCGCTAGAGCCTCGAATCACAGTATGCCATCTCAAAGGGCTTTACAGGCCCACAAGTTTGTAGAGAAAACAGGACGGTAATTCTCATAGAATTGTCGCTATATAACGGGATCGGGATCATAATCACGAACAGGATGATGTTTTAAATGATAGTACTCGTACAGGTTGCTGTATGAAGGATGATGTTTGAAATGAATGACTGGTACTCGTCATTCCCCAAGCAAGGGAGTCTAAGTATCTCGGGGTCTTGTTCACGAGTGAGGGTAAAATGGAGCGGGAGATGGACAGGCGGTTCGGTGCGGCGTCTGCAGTTATGCTGGAGCTGTACCAGGCCATCGATTTACCAGTCCATCTACGTTCCAACCCTCACCTATGGTCATGAGCTTTGGGTAGTGACCTGAAAGAATGAGATCACCGATACAAGCGGTCAAAATGAGTTTCCTTCGTAGGGTGGCTTGGCTGAGCCTTAGAGATAGAATGAGGAGCTCAGACATCCGGAGGGAGTAGAGCCGCTGCTCCTTAGTGTCGAAAGGGGCCAGCTGAGGTGGTTCGGGCATCTGATCAGGATGCCTCCTGGATGCCTCCCTTTGGAGGTTTTCCTGGCCCGTCCAACTGGTAAGACGCCCAAAACATGCTAGAGAGATTCTATATCTCGTCTGGCCTGGGAACGCCTCGGGGTGCCCCAGGAAGAGCTGGAAAACGTTGCTGGGGAGAGGGACGTCTGGAATTCCCTGCTAATCCTGCTGCCCTTGCGACCCGGCCCCGGATAAGCGGAAGAAAATGGATGGATGGATGGACGGATGGACTAGTACTCGTACATGTTACTGTGTGAAGCGTGTGCCTATGACAGAGAGCTGCAGGATGAGAGCTATATTTAAAAATACTGGCATTTTTTTGCCTTTCCCAGAAAACTGCCTACACTGGGGTACCACTTCAATATACAATATGCTGAAAAGGGTATTATGGAATTTTTGCCCAATGACGCCAAAAATAAACTGCTTCTCTCAGCTTTAACTACAGCATATGAACATATATCAATGAGAGAAAATAAGTGAGATTTATTGATCAACTGATTCTTATCCTCAGGAAACGGTGAAGGACAACTCCCTTCTCTTTATGCCAAATGTTCTGAAGGTGTACCTGGAGAACGGGCAGACTAAATCATTTAAATTTGACAGCAGCACATCCATTAAGGTAGGTGCCAGAAAGAACCTTGCTTCACTATGAAATGCAGTTGCGTAATCTAAAGTGATGTTCGGTTTAAATGTTGAATGTTATTCACAGTAGCACTGCACATTATAATGTGCAAACTCCTCCCTTCGCTACGACCTTCAGAACCTTATCCGAACTGAAATTATGATTCAAACAACTTGGTCAGCAATTCACATTTCCTTTGTCTTTTCTTCTATCGCAGTTGAAATTGTATGTTCAGTTCATGTTTTTGCGTGCGTTCAGCCGTGAAAAGCTGAGCTGAGCATGAGCAGGCTGCTGCATCTGCATGGTTCTCATATTGTATTAACTATGACTTTGTCTGCGTGAAAGGATGTCATCTTGACCCTGCAAGAAAAGCTATCCATTAAGAGTATCGAGCACTACTCTCTGATGCTGGAGCAAAGAGCCGAGGGGTCTGCCAGCAAACTCATGCTCCTGCATGAGCAGGAGATGCTAACTCAGGTGAGACAGCTCTCTTGGGTGCTACTAAACAGGAGACAGGCAGTTAAATAATAGACTTGATGACAAAACAGAGGGAGGATACCACCCTTGTCTTCAGTATAAAGTCAAGCTGCATTCATGCTGTAGCACAAAAGGAGCAAAACTGCAGGCTCTTTATCAGTTTGACTGCTAATACATGAAAAATGTTAAAGGAATTGTTCGACATTTTAGGAAATATGCTTAGTTCAAACAGAGCGTTTCAGACAGAGGGCGAAAAGAGGTGCTGCAGCACAGCCTTTATGAGAAAAATAATATTTTTTTTTACTTTAAAGCATGTAAACATGTTCTAGTAGAAACCCAAAATACAAGTATGCGTCAGAAAATGAGCATAACAGGTCCTCTTCAATATAAAATGTTGCATGTAATGCATTGACCCTGTTTGCAGACGTAAACACTTGACTAATGGGACCCTCTTTATTCCCTGACTTGTGCTCTAGGTGACACAGAGGCCAGGGTCAAACAAGATGAAGTGCTTTTTTCGCATCACTTTTGTCCCAAAGGATCCCGTGGACCTGCTGAGGCGAGACGCAGTAGCATTCGAATACCTCTATGTTCAGGTGAACATCACCATATAACACCTAACACATACAGTGCAATTCATGATGAACGATTTTAAAGAACCACAGTATGCTAATCTGAAAACACCTCAGATCTCTGACCTAGTCAAGACTTTCAGCCCGTTCGCCCGAAAAGGCATACTATGAAAGACACGGTAATGCGCAAGGCATTTAGCGTGCAATGAGAACGCCTTTCTTGCTTTTGGCATGTCATTTGTACGCCATGTAGTCTGTATCTGTACTGACTTTAATACAATGTAAATGCATTCACGTAAAAATGCTATGCTTAGAGTTACTGACGAAGTATGAAAACCATGAAAGAGCGGAGGTGGATGGGCCCAACAAACATCGGACTTTCAACCAGGAGACCGGTGTATTGTTTTGTAAGTTACGTTAGTGACATTTGTCACGTGTTTTTAGTGACGTTTGTGACGTGTTTTCCCTACTTATGTTGGATTGTTTCTGTAGTATTTTACTTACATTATGTACTTATTTTAAGCCCAACCATGACGTTTTTCCTAAACCTAAGTGGTTTTGTTTCCTAAACTTAACTGCGGACGTTACCGTAGTTTTGTTGCGTGGCGTACAAATGACGCGCGAAAAGCCAAAAATGTTTCCTCACGACACGCAGGATGTCCTTGTAATGTCTTGCTATTTATTCGCCTTCTCGTGAAATCGGGTTGACTCTAGTCTATAGCAATGGCCTTGGCAAACACATGGTTGCTGTAGGTGTTGTTGTTGTCTAACTGACGCGTAACCTCCTCCTGTCCTCTCCCTCTCCGGCTCCTCCAGAGCTGTAATGATGTGGTATTGGAGAGATTTGGGTCAGAGCTGAAATACGACACGGCCCTCCATCTGGCTGCCCTGCAAATGTATATTCTAACCATCAATACCAAGCAGTCCCAGAAAGTTTCCCTCAAGTATATTGAGTAAGTAGATTGTATTTCACACTGCGCCAAGCAGGCTGGAAACTACAGAGTCATTTTTGTTGTTTGGTCTCATACAATAAAACAATAATGATCTCACTAGTATTGTTCTACTGCAATACCAGAAGATACATCCCTGCTGGTTAGTTAATGATTCTGATTGTACCCTGTCAGGTAATCAATGCACCACCTCTGGGTGAAGTAAATCGATCAGTAAAGTGATGACTTGACTATTTTGTCACGGTGATTGAGTGACCTCCTCTAATCTTTATGAATTGTGCGTCTACAGGAAGGAGTGGGGTCTGGCGTTGTTCCTGCCTCCTGCGGTGCTGTCGAGCATGAAAGAGAAAAACATCAAAAAAGCCCTCACTCACATCCTCAAAACCAACCAGAACCTGGTGCCGCCTGGTAAAAAGGTAGAGTCTACCCCCTCTTCCCTTTTTCTCTCTGCCTCTCTAAGTCTCTCCATCTCTCTCTTTGCCTTTCACTACATCTGAAAAGACTCTTTACTACCACCTAGTGGAGTGTTCAGTTTCAAAATAAAGGTGCTGGGTGGTTGCTTGAACATATAATGTTGCACCTTTTTTTAACATTCTGCCGTGAATACCTCATTTAAATAAATTCAACTTGCATCTCATCCTATGTGTCATGTTTCCTTCCCCATTCCAGCTGACTGCCTTGCAGGCAAAGGTCCATTATCTGAAGTATCTCAGCGATTTGAGGCTGTATGGAGGACGGGTCTTTAAATCTACACTAATTGTGAGTGAAACCACTTTCTCACATTATATGTGGGTGACACAAAAACATGTCAGGTCACACGCTTTCACACACGCTTTCATGCAGAGGATGATAAATGTGCTGACTCTCTCTTCCTTTTCACAGCAAGGCGAGAAGCACACAGAAGTGACATTGCTGGTGGGGCCCAAATATGGCATCAGCCACGTGATTAACACCAAAACAAACCTGGTGGCACTACTGGCTGATTTCAGTCATGTCAACCGCATTGAGATGTATACAGAAGATGATACCAGGGTTAGAGTGGAACTACATGTTCTGGACGTAAAGGTTAACAAACCCTCTTCTTTTTTAAAGAATAAAAGCATCTGTTTAGCAGTCGTTATAATGTCATTCTACAGCCCTGCGTTCCCATTTATTTTGCGCTCACCGTCATCTGTTTATCTGCCTTTTTCACAGCCCATCACTCTCTTAATGGAGTCTGTTGATGCAATGAATCTGGCCTGTTTGACTGCTGGCTACTACAAATTGCTGGTGGACTCTCGGCGCTCCATCTTCAACATGGCCAAAAACACAGAAACAAGTACGTCTGAAATGATCACAAGATGACTCATCAGAAAGTGTCGGGTTTAAATAGACCTGTTTCATTGTTTGGTTCCTCTTTCGCAGGCCATGCAGCAAGAGTAAAGCAGACCTACCAGGCCATCGAGTGTACGTACAGCACGCCCCATAAAGGATTCGAAGACAGAAACAACCAAAGATGCAGCCAAGATTATTCTGAGTGTGAATACCTCGATCACGGGAGATTTGAAGGCCAACCAGTCTACATAACTGAGATCCACCAGCCCCAGCACTCGATGCACATGGTGGAGAGAGCAGAGTGCTGCAGAATCCCTTGCACCCAAACTTACCTCAACGTCCCCAGGCCCAAACCCCAAGACTCCTCCAGGAGCGCAAAAGTCTCCTTCATATTTGGAGATCCTCCCTTAGACAGTGTAAACCCCCAAAATCTGGGCTACCAGAGACTGATGGATGAGAGCCCGGAGATTCTAGACAATCACAGCCACATGTATAGGCGTCTCGAGGAGGACTATAAGATGATGGATGCCATAGAAGACGGGTATCAGTACTCCACCAAAATCTTTGGTCCTACCGAATGCATCGAGGAGCCGCTGCTGCATGACATCTGCTACGCAGAGACAACAGATGACGCAGAGGATGAGGATGACATCAGCTGCGAGGAGGACATGCTGATGAGTGACATTGACAAGCCCATGTTACTCTCGCTCTCAGAGTCCAGCGATGACATCATTGACTTGACCTCCCTCCCTCCCCCGCCAGAGGGCAATGACGAGGAGGACAATGATGTGCTGCTGCACTCTCTGAACCTGGCCATTGCTGCTCCTCCTCCCGGATTCAGGGACAGCTCTGACGAGGAGGAGCAGCAGCAGCAGGGGTCCGGGACTCGGGTCCAGGGGGGCCGCAACGACATCCCAGTGTCTCTCATAGATTCAGTGCCCGCCCTCGGAGCAGAGGGCCACGGGGAGCCTCTGAACGATGCGGTGGTGTCCACCTTACAGGCACTCGAGGCCCTCGCTGCGTCTGAGGAACAGAGTCCGGCACAGTCAGAGAGTAGCACAGGTTCTCCTTACACTATTGTAACGTTCATCCATTAACACCACACATGTTCCAGCCATTCACTTTTGATTTGTCGTTGTTGATTTTTGTTTTTCAATAAAGCCCATTTTGTTCTATGTTTCCATTTGTGTGAGTATTTCTTCATTCATTTTTAGCATACAAACAGTTGTGTTCATTACATTCATTTTGTTTTTTGGATCATTTTTTTTTTTTTTTTTCAATTGCCAAATGTTTGTTGCTAATATAGAAAAAATGAAAAAAAGATAATTTCAAATAGCCATCCATAGCATGCTAATTTTAAGTCTTTGACTGCTCTCTATCAGTATTTTATAGCTGTCGTATTTTGATTGTAATTTTAAGTGGTTATTATATATTGATTTATATTTATTATCAGTTTTATTCCAAAGTATTCATGTATCCCCTTTCTCCCCTACATGCTGAATTACATCTTCATTACCATTAACTATATTTGACTCATTCCTTAATCTGTGATGTTTCTCATGTGCCTCTGATGAAGTTGTTAATGAAGTGTTTGTCTTTCTGTGGTACACAGGTGTAGAAATATCCCGAGCATTTAGTCCTGACTCATCAGATTCTGGCAACGAGACGAACTCCTCCGAGATGACGGAGAGCTCCGAGCTGGCCACGGCTCAAAGACACTCAGAGAACCACCTGAGGATGCATGTAGCCATGACAGAAGGATACCACGCCGTGCACGAGGAAAAGACAGAGGCCGCCGCATCTAGCGACGGTGGCGCTGGTGCTATGCAGTACAACCCCCAGGAGCATCAGGATGAGGAGGCGAAATCATCTGCCGTCGCCTCCTCCTCCCAGATTTTTCACTCAGATGGCGGTGAGATGGAGCCAGAGACGATGGAGATAAAATCAGTCAGTGAATACTTCACTAAGATGCACATGGGCTCAGTAATGAGCAGGCAGAGAGGAAAACAGAGGGAGGCCGAGAGCAGAATCCAAGGAGATACCTGTGAATCCTCTGACAGACCTCACATGACTTCTCACGACTCCGTTAGAGAGGAGCCCCCCCATCTCGTTGGGAAGTATAACGCTTTCACTGTGAGGGATTCCTACTACATGAATCAACTTGATCTGGGGCGAACTCACTTTAAAGACAGGCATCAGAAATGGCAGCAGAGAGCGCCCGGAAACAAAATGGCAGAAAATCGCTCTCCAGAATGTGTGAGTGACTCACAGGCTTCCCACGCAGACAGGCTGACAGTAAAGGAAGAGAAACGGGACTCGGATGAAAGAAGCCAACAGTTAAATCTCCACTCTCCGTCCAAGGGGCCTGTCCTCGCAGAAGGAGATGCCACTTCACAGGACAATGAGCAGCAGCAAATTAAGATCCCGCCGTCGGAGCACGACGTCACGCGGTTATACGAATACCACGTGAGCAAGCGCATGTCGTCGATACAGAGCGAAGGTGTTCATTCCCTCCAGAGCTCGCAGTGTTCCTCTATAGACGCCGGTTGTAGCACAGGCAGCAGCAGCTGTGTCACTCCCATGGATTCTCCTCTGTGTGCCACAGACAATATGCATGTACTGTCAGAGTCCTCGCTCAAGGGGCTGAGTTATGTAACGGCTGAGGAGAAAGCTTATGGGCCCCCAGGTCAGGGGAGGGCCGGCCATCCCATGGACCCCACCCTGCTGAGGAAGATCCATGCAGCCACCAGTGCTGAGCCTGGGTTCGGGATTACACGGGACGGCAGTCACCGAATGCCCAAGATAAAAGAAACCACAGGTAAAACTAAACAGGAGGGTGCTTTCTCTGATGTGTCTGCGTAAGTGTATGAAAGGAACAAAAGGGACATTTACTAAAGTCACTCATTGCATGCAAATAAGGGCAGGAATATATTTTAAATGGTCATTTCACACAAATTACAAAAAAAAAAAAAATCATATCTACCCTGTGATATCTAGCCATCAATACATTTTACTTAAAAAGAAGTCATGCTTAGGCACAGCAGTGCTTTGAACTAAATGTCAACACCGGTGTGCTAACATGCTCACAATGACAATGCTAACATGCTGATGTTAAAGCTAGGGTTGGTAATCTTAAGAAACTAGCAAGTGTACGCTAGAATTTAAAAAAATGATCCAACTCTTTTCCAATGAAAGTAGCTAGCAGCACTAACTCCAAAAGTCCCTAAATCTAGCGAGAAATCTGCCAAGTCGGCAACAATGACAGCTCGTCCCTTCAGGCCTCCTTCCAAAGCATTTGGGCCAACTTAAATGAATGGATGGTTTATTACAGTCCTGCGACAGCCACAGATACCAGTTTTTTGGGTTGTTTTTTTGTCAGAGCATTGGATTTATTGATTGCTGTCAGGATGTTTTTGAAGAAAATTAACAACCTTAACTTTAAGCAGGTTTAATTTTTTTTACCATGTTCACTTTTTAGTTTAGCATGTTTGCATGAATATATATTTATACATTTCATTTTTTGTTACACACAATTATTTGTTTTATCTCTTTATTTTCTCTTGAAAATATCAAAATACCTTCACCTCTTCAAGCCTCTTCTCATACACGTAGCTATACCTATGAAAAGTGAATGCGCTGTAATTCGTATGTACTCCATGTAATTGTGAACTAAGAAGAATATACAGCGGCAAACGCCACATAGGGAGGAGGACTGGAGGGATAGGTGGGTCAAAAGACACCGGACTTTCCCCCAGAAGACCGGCATTCGTGTCCTGTGTGAAAAAGTAAACGCTGATTTATTTGTCACTTAACTTCTGGACTTAAGTTACGCCACTTCTGGTGTTATTTTAACCCAAACCACGATATTTTCCCAAACCTAACTAAGTAGTTTTGTTAAATAAACCTGACCAAGTTGTTTCCTGTGAAGACGGAAGTTTATTTTAGAAAGACTGTATGTAACAAGAGGAAATTGATACGTGCGTCACAAGTTGCTGAACATTCATAGTAAAATGTCATTGTATTAGGATATGTTGCTACTTTTAAATATATACCTGCCCTTATTTGAGATTTCTTAAAATGTCACATTTGTTCTTTCCATCGATTTGACCATTTAGGAATTAAGATATATTTTTAGCATGTATGCAAATTCAGGAAAAGATGCATATCATCATTTCTGTAGTACATATACGTGTTATTATGAACACGTGTGAAACGGTTTATTGCAGATGAATATGTGCTGTCAGGGAGATGCTTAACAGTTCTCTTTGTTTTCCTACTACCCCTAGTGTAGCTTGCACACAGCTGAAGAAGGTTGCGGAAGAGTCATCTTTAGCTCTCTGTAATGAGAGCAGTACCACCACCACAACCACGTCACCATCATCTTTAAGAAGTAGCACAGAGCCCAGCGGGCTAACACAGGCCAGCCCCGAGCCTGACCCACATGCCCTGGCTTTCCCCTCAAGCGGATCTTCATGTGACCCCAAAACAAGCAGCCTCAGGAAGCCACGCAGGGATCGGATGCTCAGGAGGAGCTGGAGCACCACAATGCCCGGTTCCAGGAGCTTAGAAGCGCTGTTAGCGAAGACCAGAGCCACGCTTACAAGAAAGAGTGGTGGTCAGAATTTCCAGTCTCAAGATCCCCCAAAAGTGCAGAGGATATTCTCTACCAAAACCTTGCCCAAGAGCTTGTCCCAGGGGTCAGTCGCCTCTAATTCATCTGGTAATAGAAGCAGGCTGCTAAGAGGGGCCTCCCTGTTGCTGCCAGAGTCAACAGCTCCCAGGCTGGATGCAGGTACGTGGAGGTGTCGCAGGCCGTTCAGTCACTGCTTCCTACGTAGAAAGAAAACTGATGGTGACGATGAAGACAGAAAGATGCCCTCACATGCTCTGTTCTCCGTCAGCTCGGTTTCTTTCAAACGCGAGGAGAAGACAGTCTTGAAAGCTGGCTATAAAGCTGAGCAGAGTAACGCGGCGGCAGCTACAAATGACGTGAGCCTCAAAGCGAGGCTAGCTCATGTAAATTCAATGAAGGGAAAAACCTACAGCCTTCACACAGGGTTCGCACTTGCACGTAAGGATGCCTTAGAGATGGTGGGCGTGTTGCGATCCAGCGTCGGCCGCTTGTCCAGAAGAGAGGTCAACGAGGCCGACACGGATACGTTCGCCCAGCTGCTTTTCATGCAGGCCAAAGTGCTGAGTGGCGCCTGCAGTCAGATGGGCGTAGAGTACAGCAGCCCAGAGGAGATGCTGCTCACTCTGACGCACAGCTTCCACACACTCTGCTGCCTAACGCAAGCCTGCATGTCACTAGTGGAAGGCCTGAGCAGCGAGAGCGAGCGGCGCGAGGTGGTAGCCAAGGTGGACGAGGTCGTCATGAACTACGTGTGTCTGCTGAAAGCTGCTGAGGCGGCTTCAGGAAGATCCCCCAGTGACCAAAGTGTGAATGCATTGACACATCACTCTGCCACCATGTCTGCTATTATAAACGCACTAACTCACTCACTGAAAACACTGCTCAACAAATAAACTGTTGTTATTTTTGTCCTGATTATTGATTTTAAAGCCATACATAAGAGACATGGGTTCAAACAACCAATGTGAACTGCTGTGAAAAAAAAACTTGCCTTGTGTATACAATATTTTATTATGTAAAGTAAAGATAAAATATGAATCATAAAAGTTTTAAATAGATTATATTAAGGCCTCTGTGAAGAAGCATATGACCCTCCTCTCAAGTATATTATCGAATATTATATAATAGGGATTATTTTAATGATTTATTGGTTATATTAGGGGCTTAACATGTAGATTATTACAACCTTATTAGCACCTTGTTTATACATTGTAAGAATATATATTATGTTGGAGAAATGCATACACTATATACAGCTCTAGACAAATCATTGCACAGGACAAGACGTGATCAATCAAGTAAATCAAGTAACGCATATGACGTTTTTATTTGCTGGATTCACCTTAATTTAATGAATACTTCAAATATGAACACTGAGTACTTTACTGTTATTTTTTGTCAACATCATTAAAAACTATTAAAACTTTTAAAAAGTCTATTTTTTGTCTGTTTGTGTTTTAATAAACACGAGAATCGCTGTGTTTATTACCAAACCTCTCCTACAATACCGTATTTTTATTTAATTTTGCAGTGGTACATGCAAATTTATGATCACTAATACTCTTTTCAGTTGATCTCTGAAGCATTAAAAACAGAATAACACAATTATTTTTTTTAGATTATACAAGTTTGCTCCTAAAATTGCATTATTCATACAGAAAAGTTACTTGACCCATGTTTAGTTGTATAACTATGTTTAATAATTCATAATTTCACCATATACTCAAGCCTGAGTGGTGGTAATGCTTTTTGCATTAATGATGATGATGATGGCCCAATTCACTGACGGGGCGGGAGAGAGTGTTTGCATATGAGTGAGAGTAGCACATGCACATGTTGCTCATGCGTTTGAGAGTCTACACACAGACTGTATATAACGATGGACGACACATCTCCACTTCCTCCCACTGTACAGAAGTGAGGCCAAAATATCCCGGATACGGGAGCTGCTATCTTGAGATTTTGACGTCTTTGGAGACATTGTCTGTAACCATATTTTTTCTATAACTACATCTATGACAAAATTGACACATGTTCTGTTACACAGACTCAGACTTACATCTCCTCTCTCGTACAATTCCCGAGCCTCCGGCTGTGTGACTACTTCACTCAGAGCAGCTGTCAATAACAGCTGTCAATTAAGACGTCTCACACCCTTTTTATAGCACCAAATAACTAGTTAAAGTCAAACTTATCAGAAAAATTAACACTTGAACATTCATCAGCGTGATAAGAACTACCTCAAATGACCGAAACCATCTTTGTCCCAAAATGTGTCCCATATCCCATCTGCAAACAAGGAGGGGGCAGGATTTATGACCTATACTAAAGCCAGCCACCAGGGGGCGATCCGGATGTTTTGGCTTCACTTTTGGGGAGCTGTCATGTCGTTCATCTTTATTTAAAGTCTATGGTCTACACCCATGCCAGCAGCTCTGTGAAGCTGTACTTTGAGCTACATGCTAACGTCATCCTAATGCTAAAGTGCTGTTGTTTAGCAGGTTATGTTTACCAAGTTCACTGTCTTAGTTCAGCTTGTTAGAGTGCTAAAATTTGCTAATTAGCCCAAAAGACAAAGAAGCCTACAGATGAGGTTGTTGGAAATGTAATTTTGTTTTGCAGGTATTTGGTCCTAAACAAAGTATTGGACGAATTCAAATTTTGACCTGATGATGGCGCTAGATGAAAAGTTACTGCGATCATCAAAGTTATTATAATTCATCCTCTGGGGACCTCAAATGTCTGTACTCATTTTCAGTGCAATCCATCCCATAGCTGTTAAGTAATTCCAGTTTGTACCAAAGTGGTGGACCGACAGACAGGCTGACGATTAGAGCCCTAAAAACCCACTTTGTCATCATGCCTTTTTATTAAAAGGGGTTGATCAGGTGGATGTTTTTTTTTTTCTAAGACTGCAGTGTCTATTTCTGCTTTGGGTTTCTCAAATAAAGGGACAAACACACACACGTGCTGTCTGGACAAATCACGTATGAGAGTGAATGTCATTCAGCCGCAAAGTAGCCAAAGCTAAAGGGAAAATATTCTGCCTGGTGCCAGAATAGCATGTATACCATGTAAGCTGATAAACATAAACCCCAGCATAGGTTTCACTTTCCCCTGCAGACTAATCAGAAATGAAACAGCACTTTCCACCACTGAATAACCCACAACTCATCCAGCTGTGCTGTACCAACTGTACCAAGAGCAAGAGACTATCATTCCTTTATCCTTCTATTCTAAAGGAAACCTCTTCATAGTAATCTCTGCATAAACGACATGTTTGCATCATTATATAACAAACATGATCAGTCAACCGTTATCAAACTCACATTATAAAAGATGGATGATTTGGATGTGTGTGGTTTGTGACAATAGGGAAGTAATGCTTTCTAATTATGGGCTAACCCAGCCACCTGTTACTTTCATCTCACCTCCTTAGAGCTGATCATCAATGTTACACTTCTGTCAGCACTCGATCCAACTTGACAACACAACTCATCGCAGGACCTCTTTTAAAATCTCTCACGTGAACAATGTTCTTCCACCTGGTGAGTATCTTTTATCTTTGTTCATATATACTGTATTGTATTATAACTGCATTCATAAGTAATGAAATGGCAGGTTGGCTTTGATCAGAAGGGCTGTAAACTACATGGAGAGGTGGAAAATGAAACGCTAGCTTTTACCAGTTCCTAGTTGTGTTATGATGTGTACATACCTCACTCAAAATGTTGATTTTTGCATTCTTGATATGAGCATTATGTTTGTTTTCTCAGTAATGTATTATGAGCTTTGCACCTGCACACATTTCTCAGTGAACTGCCTGTGTTTCTGTACAGATGTGTGTGGCACTGCTGGGCCTGTCCATGTCGTCAGCTAGCGTTTCTTACCCAAAAACTCTGCCATGTGATGTCAGCGAGACCAGCAACGGGAGCGCGGTGACGGTGGACTGCACTGAGAGAAGCCTCAAAGATATCCCCCGAGGCATCCCCAGAGACACGACCAATCTGACGCTCACCATCAACCATATTCCTAAATTCAACTCCACCTCCTTTCGCGGTCTGGAGAACCTGACTGAGATTGACATGAGGTGCAACTGTGTGCCAATCAAAATCGGGCCCAAAGACCGCATGTGCACCAAGAGTGTGGTAATAGAGGACAACACTTTTACCAGCTTGAGGAACCTGCGAGCACTGTATCTTGATGGCAACCAGCTCGATAGTATACCTAAGGGCCTCCCTCCGAACCTGATCCTGCTGAGTCTGGAAGTGAATCACATTTATAAAATTTCCAAAGCAAACCTCTCTGAGATTAGAAATATTGAGATTCTTTACCTCAGTCAAAACTGTTATTACCGTAACCCATGCAATGTTTCCTATGATATAGAGGACGGTGCATTTGCACAGCTTAACAATTTAACATTGCTAAGTCTTAAGTCAAATAACTTATCCTTTATTCCACACCGACTACCCACAAGTCTGAAGGAGCTGTACCTCTACAACAACAACATTCAAGAAGTCACTGACGAGGATTTCAAAAACTTAATTAACCTTGAGATTTTAGATATTAGCGGAAACTGTCCTCGGTGCTACAACGCTCCGTTCCCATGCGACCCGTGCCCAAATAATTCCCCGCTTAAAATCAGCGCGAAGGCTTTTAAAATGTTGACAAAACTAAAGACGCTGCGCCTGCACAGTAACTCTCTGACGTGCGTGCCGGCCGAGTGGTTCGCCAGCACAACAGAGCTGAGGGTGCTCGATCTCTCGTCAAACTTTTTAGCGAGAGAGATAGGAGTCACGCACTTCCCACAATTCCTGGACAAACTGGAAGAGCTGGACCTTTCATTTAACTATGAGCTTCAGAGGTACCCTGAATCGCTGAGGCTGAGCTGCAGTTTCTCCTCCCTAAAATCCCTTCGAATTCTCAGACTGAAGGGCTTTGTGTTTCAGCAGCTAAAGCCAGAGAGCATTGCTCCTTTAAAACCTCTCACAAACTTGGAGGTTGTAGATCTGGGTACAAACTTTATTAAAATGACAAACCTTAGTATTCTGATGGAATTAAAAAGCTTTAAAATAATTAGTCTGTCTGACAACAAAATATCTTCCCCCTCCGACGGCCAAGATGCCGTTGGTTACTCTGGGGGAGAGCCCTTGTACTGGTCTCCCATGTCGGCTGCGGCTCAAAGTAAGGAAGTGAGAGAGATTCATTATTTCAGATATGATGAATATGCCCGCAGCTGCAAACACAAAGATAAAGAACTGGGAACGGTTACGTCCTTTGTCAACAAGGACTGCAGTCAATTCGGCAAAACTCTAGATGTGAGCAGAAACAACATATTCTTCTTGCATTCGAGATTTTTAAATCTCGGGGAGCTGAGGTGCCTCAATCTGTCTGGTAATGCAATGAGCCAAAGTCTGAATGGCTCCGAATTCACCTATCTGACTAATTTACAATACCTAGACTTCTCCTCGAATCGCCTGGACCTGCTCTACTCCACTGCATTTCAAGAGCTGAAAAGTCTGGTGATCTTGGATATAAGCTACAACAACCACTACTTTGAGTCAGAGGGCTTGACGCACATGCTTAACTTCACTAGACATTTGAAAAATCTCAAGGTTTTGCTCATGAACCACAACAAGATCTCTACGTCCACCAACACAGAGCTGGAGAGTCAATCCCTAGAGAGGTTAGAGTTCAGAGACAACCGGTTAGATATGTTGTGGAGGGACGGGGACACCAGATATGTCAATTATTTCAAGAATTTACTCAATCTGACTGTCCTCGACATCTCTCATAACAACCTCAATTTCATTCCAAAGGAAGTGTTCAGCGGTCTGCCGGACAAACTGTCTGAGCTCTACATCAAAAACAACAAACTAAAGGATCAAACCTTTGATTGGGAGAAACTACAACTTCTACGTTCTTTGCAAGTCTTAGATCTCAGTGGAAACAGTTTAACTACTGTTCCACCTATGCTGTCAATCTGTACCAAATCTCTTAAGAAGCTCCTTTTACATAAAAACCAAATCCTAAAACTCACTCCAGATTTCCTCAAGGATGCCTACAACTTAAAATATCTGGATCTTAGTTATAATCACATACAGCACATTGAGAAATCTAGCTTCCCGGATGACGTTGTCAATCAGATGGACATGCTGCTTCTGCACAAAAACAGGTTTGTGTGTTCTTGCAACGCCACTTGGTTTATCACATGGCTCAACAGGACCACAGTGACCATCCCCAGACTGGCCACGGATGTTACTTGCGCCAGCCCAGGGGCGCAAAGAGGTCACCCTGTGATCTCAGTGGACCTGCTGGCCTGCCAGCACAGCTACCTGTCAATCATCCTCTACACCCTCATGACTTCCCTCGTGCTCAGCTTCCTCACCCTGTCAATCTCCAGCCACCTCTTCCTGTGGGACGTCTGGTACATCTACCACTTCTGCAGGGCAAAGCTCAAAGGTTACAGCCGCCTGCATTCCCACAGCTCTGCCTATGATGCCTTTGTGATATACGACAAGGAGGACCCGGCAGTGACAGAGTGGGTGATGAAGGAAATGTGCACTCATCTGGAGGAACACGGAGACCGTCCCTTGACGCTGTGCCTGGAGGAACGGGACTGGCTCCCAGGATGTCCCCTGATCGACAACCTCTCCCAGAGCATCCACAACAGCAAGAGGACCGTGTTCATTCTCACCAGCAAATATATAAAAAGTGGCAACTTCAAGATGGCTTTTTACTTGGCCCACCAAAGGCTGATGGATGAAAAAAATGACGTTATCATACTGATCTTCATGGAAAAAGTGCCTTGCAATTCAAAGTACCTGAGATTAAGGAAGAGACTGTATAAGCGGTCTGTGCTGGAGTGGCCGACGAACCCTCAAGCCCAGTTGTACTTCTGGTTCAGCCTGAGAAGTGTTCTAGCAACTGAAAGTCACAAACAATACAACAATCTATTTAAAGAGACGCTGTAAAAACAATATACTGTCATACTTTTAGTTCCTCCTTTAATTTAAGGTTGCTCTGAATGTACTTCTATATATGAATTACAATGTGTGAACAACAACCCGCTATTCATCTTCAGGGATACTGTTTGTCATATCTCACAGGTGTTTTATTCTATCATTCCAATTTTTCATGACTTTGTCAATCAATGTATTACTATGACTTCATATCATTGTTTTCTGTTTTAATTCGTGCTTTTTAAGTAATAATTTAAATTGCCAATGTATTGGGGTCCTTATTTAAACTATCACACACTAGCAGGGGGATATAGGGGAACTCTGTCATCTTGACACAGATGCAGCACACAGATTTCATCATGTGTTCTACTTTCGTTTTACACAATATGCAAACTAACTGTAAATTCCCGAAAAAAATATAATCTTTTTCTTTTTCTTCAGATGACATTAATTACACAACTTATAATGTTTTGAGAATAAATAAGTCAACATTTTGCTATGATGGGTGTTTCTTACAGCAGTTTATTCTTGGGGCCCTCGGGGACCCCAGTCAGTAGTCCTTGTATGTTAAATGTTGTTTTTGAAAGGCTAAACACCAACAAATATGAATTAAAGCACAATATTTCATTAGATAAAAAACATGTTTTGAATTTTGTAATTGATTACATCTATCTTTTTTCTATAAATGTTGATGTTTGGACTGGGACAATTAGGCTACAGAGATGAGGACTGATGGCAGCAGTGGGAGCGAGAATAAATCACTTTATTCCACTTGATAAAGGTTACTGTTACTGTGTATAAGGGGTGGTTAAATCGAATGACAATAGCCGTAGTGTCATGGTGAGGTTATTCTAGGTCTAAAGTACACGGCCAGCCACAGTTAAATATGTTATAGGATGAGGGTTAAATGTAAGAAAAAGACAATTATTGTAATATTTATGACTAACTGTGTGCTAATTCTTCCCTGTTCACTGTCACTCAAAAGGGAACTGGCTGCCACTCTCTGCCATCTCCACAGAGGATTATAATTTTCACTTTGTCTGAGATGGCAACAAAACTGCTAACATATCATGAAAAGGGGAAATGAAAGAGAAGCACTTCTTCAATTGACATGCTACTTCTGTCCTAGAGCGTTGTTGTGAGAACCAGTCATTTCGCTGCTTTTGTTTAACTTCAGCAACAGGGGGATTTTTCTTTTTAATGTATGTTATATATTAGTAAGTTAAGTTATCTTAACTTGTGGTGATTTCATGACACGCAAGACAGGCACAGATAGGTCATTTTCACCTTTTTCCTGAAAGACTGCAAGGTGCCAGAAAGTCACTTGTTTTTCAAATTTCTCTTTCGAGGATCATAAGGAATCAATACGGTGCATGCACAATGGTGAGTTTTATTGATACGTTTCTCTGTAAATTGTTTTAATCTTTGCTCTATGTATAGCAGAGAATAGATTGATCTACTGAAAGTTAACCAAACGTCTTTATCAGCATGTGTTACGGATTTACTGGTTACCTGCATGTGCTTTTTAATTGGATGTTTCTGTAATATATATTCTGTAATGATTGTGTGCTTCTGTGATGAACAGATAATACTTGAACTAACTGTGTATAGATCTATTTGGCTCTGAAAACTTTGACTCATTGAAAACTGTTTGGCATTTTTGATAATGGAGTGTTTTACAGAAAATACGGTACATTAAAGTTTACTGTGTGGAAAAAAATATATATCCTATCATCTTTATTCTATCAGTATCCCTTTTCATTTTTAGTAGGTAACCCCTTAACAAGTAGTGGTCTGTCGGTGGACTAGTGATTACAAACTCATGCTGTGCAGCCAAACGTTGTTCAAACCCACATAACCATATTTTAAATATCTAGTTTCAAAAGATACCATGATGTGTCAGGCTGACATCGTGTTAAATGTGTCTAAAATAATTCTCAAGACATTTAGAACATTTCCATTCGATGGAAAGGTGCAGCCATATTTCATTCACTGTAAAAATCACACAGTTTCAATGAAGAGCTGGAACAAGTCGACACAGAATATATAATATGTGATACTGTGATACAGCAATTTATGGGGAAATAAAAGGAAAACTGGATGTTAAAGGGAGAATATGTAGCTTTTGGAGAAAGAAATACTATAGTTGAAAATAAAAGGTTGAATTCATGTGCAATAAAACCCCCATTTGCTTAGTTCAGTACACTCAGGAGTTTTGCTGCTACACCCTTACTTGGTCTGGTATGACATGGTGGCTAATATTGTTTAGTTACATATTGTTGTGTATCTGACATAGCTGAGCCAATTCACTGACTTTATGACTTTTCTCTATATACTTGTGCTAATGATGCAGTAGCTTTTAGTATTTAATATAATAAAAATGTTGAGCAAAAGTTATATTGTCTGGCTGTAAGGGGTTAACAGAATTCATAATTCAAAATGCCAAGGGCAGTTATTCCAGTTGAGTGATATTTAACCTGCAGAGTGCTGCCACCTGCTGGATACAAGTGGTACCATTTTCCATACTTCAAGGGTAGGTTCACTATTTGTCAAGTCTGTCCTAAAACATTAGTCAGGTGCCCATATGGACATTGAAACAGGTTTTGCTTTGCTATAATAATTCCTTCTGAGTACTGTTTTAAGACATACACAAAATGTATGATATATGGTGTGTTTATACATGTTTATGAAATGCTGACTTAAAATTAAAGTTGCTGCATTTCACTAATTCTACTGTTCATCTACAGGCCGCCACATGTTGGATGCACTTGCTGCTGCTCTGTCTGTGTTGCCATTACGAGATCCAGCCTGCTGCGTGTAAACCTGCGTGGATGTCATCGCAGTTCCCTTGTGATGTCACACCCTACAATACATCCGAGGTCTTTTTTGACTGTAGAGGGCGTCGTCTAGATGAAGTACCTTTTGGAATAACCAGTAACGCGACTGAGCTCGACTTATCGGAAAATCACATTAAGAATATTTCGGTCGATTCGTTTTCCAACCTGCTGAATCTGACTCAACTCAATCTCAGCTGGGCAAACAAGAACAAAAGGCTGTACATTGCTGCGAATGCTTTCAAAAATCTGACAAAACTGCACAGACTGAAGCTGACTGGCAACTGTCTGAATGAAATTCCCAGCAATCTCCCTCCCAGCGTGGAAATCCTCGACCTGAGCAGTAACAAGATCACGCTGTTGGATAACAGGAGCTTTGCTGGCTTATCAAACGTGACAAATTTATTCTTATCCAGAAACTGCTACTTCTGGAATCCTTGTGGGAAATATTTTACAATTACGGAAGACAGTTTCGCAGTCATGAGCAAACTGCAGGCTCTGGACTTGTCCTTTAACAACATAACTCAAGTTCCCAAAAGATTGCCCCAATCATTAAGCACATTAAAGCTGGGTTCTAACAAAATACAATACATATATGAAGATGATTTTCTTGGGCTGTCAAATTTAACAGTCCTACATATACAAGGGAACTGTCCAAGATGTCAAAATGCTCCATATCCCTGTGTTCCTTGCCAAAACGATTCTCTTGGTATCCATCCTAATGCATTTCACGGTCTAACACAGCTCGAGTTACTGAACCTGGGAGGAAACTCACTGGACCATGTGAACCCCTCCTGGTTTGAGAGGCTGAACAAGCTTAAACAATTGTTCCTGGCGTTTAACTTCTTATTAAAAGCAATTACCGAGGAGGCAACATTTCTAAATTATCTCCCAAAGTTAGAAAGAGTTGACCTCTCTTTCAACTTCGCTCTCAAGTTGTACCCCACGACAATAAATCTCTCCAAAGAGTTTTCAAATCTCACGTCGCTCAGAACATTGCACATACAGGGTTTAGTCTTCCAGAATATTGGACCGGGCACGCTCAGTCCGCTGTACGAGCTCAAAAATCTGTCCTCGCTCAATTTAGGGACTAACTTCATTATTCACTCTGATTCCAAAATATTCAGAAAATTCCTCCACCTGAAAATGATCTACCTCGCAGAAAACAGGCTGTATCCCATTTCAGTGGAAAATCCTCCGGTTCCAAGGGATGGATACAATCAGAGGTCGGACCTTTCTATTTCACCGCCCCGAAGACCCTACCCGAAAGATTTCACTTACGAGCTATCACAAGGCCTCATCAAGCAAGAGTGCTTTGAATCTGGACGAGTGCTAATCCTCAGCTCAAATAATCTGTTCTTCATTTCTCCGGAGCAATTCGAGGGCTATGGAAACATTGCATGTCTCAACCTCTCAGGAAATGGATTTTCATCGGCACTTAACGGAACTGAGTTCTCCTTGCTGCCTAATCTGACATACCTGGACCTGTCGTTCAATAAGATTGATCTGGCCTATGACAACGCCTTCAATGAACTAAAGAAACTGCAAGTGCTAGATCTCAGTAACAATGATCACTACTTTAAAGCGTATGGGGTGACGCATAATTTAAATTTTACAAAAAATCTGCCTGCTCTGAGGGTGCTGAACATGAGCCATAACGCCATCTCCACATTAACGACAAAACAGATGTGCAGCAAATCATTAGCAGAACTTCAGTTTACGAATAATCTTCTCGGGACTCTTTGGAAAGAAAGGGATGGCTCTTATAAGAGGCTTTTTACTAATCTGACTAATTTGACGATTTTAGATATATCCCACAACAACATTGGAAAGATTCCTGATGATGTTTATGGATATTTGCCTCGTAACCTCACCATACTACGCATAGGTCACAACTCGCTTACTGATTTTAAATGGGACAAACTCAAATGTTTCAATCAGCTTCAAATTTTAGACTTGAGCTTCAATTCTTTATCTAATGTGACGGTTATAACCTCAAACGTCACTTTGACTTTCCTCGACCTGAGTCATAATCACATTTTCCACTTGGACAATGGGTTTCTGAAGGGTGCAAAAAGCCTCATGACTCTTAGCCTTAGCTACAACAAACTGACTATCATCAATCAATCCACCTTCCAATCCAGACCGGACTCTCAGCTCCAGACTTTGTTCTTGTGGAGAAACCCGTTCCAATGCACCTGTGATTCATTAGATTTCATTCTGTGGATTGAAAACAGTTATTTAAAGATCCCTAGGCTGACCACCGAGGTGACGTGTGACACACCAGCAAACAAGAAGGGTAAAGCTCTGATTAACTTTGACATTAACCAGTGTGTAAATGACAGTGAGGCCTTCTTGATCTACATTCTCACAAATTCATTCATTACTGTTTTTATGTTTGTGGCAACAGTCGCTCACTTATTTTACTGGGATGCTTCCTACGTCCTTCACTATATGAAAGCAAAGCTGAAAGGATACAGATCATTGAACTCACTAGAAGGTGTTTATGATGTCTTTGTGACTTACGACACCAGAGATCCACATGTCTCTGAGTGGGTGATGAGGAATCTGCGAGTGAAACTGGAGGATGAAGGAGAGAAGCATCTTCCTCTGTGTCTGGAGGAGAGGGATTGGCTGCCTGGAGTCCCACTGGTGGATAACCTCACTCACAGCATCCGGTACAGTCGCAAGACCCTGTTCGTCTTAACAGAGGGCTACGTTAAGACCGGGGTTTTCAAGCTGGCGATGTATCTGGCCCACCAAAGGCTGCTTGATGAAAACGTGGACGTGATCGTGCTGCTGATGTTGGAGCCCGTCCTTCAGAACTCTCACTTCCTGCGCCTGAGGAGGAGGCTGTGTGGGAAAAGTGTCGTGGAGTGGCCGAGGACAGCTGCCGCAGAGCCCTGGTTTTGGCAAAACCTGAGGAATGTGGTGAGAGTGGACAACCAGGTGCTGTACAGCAAGACTTATTCAACGTACTTCAACAGCAAGTGAAACAATTAATGACATGTGGACAACAATATTTGGAGCATGTTTTAAAATGATTGTTCTATATCAACACTGATGCGGTGATTCACGACTTTTATCACTCTGCCTAGGGCTTAACTGAAGACAAATAAAGACAATAATTCAATTTTTTTTATTTACAATGATACTGAATGTCTTGTTATCTGTTTACAAATATTACAATATACTGTATAAATAAAGTTAATCCATTTAAAATCTGTACAATATGTAGTTGTAGTGTTAGTCCAGTTGTGTAAATGTTTCAGTCTGTTATCTGATCTTTACAGCTGAAGTCGGTAACTTTGAGCAAACATGATAAAAAGTTATTTTTATAAATCTGTCGCTGTATCCTGACCAGTAGTGCATGAGACAGATAACCTGAAAAAATCATGTTCCTCTGTGTCCTCCTGTACTCCTAATGGATTTGCAAAATTTCACAGACCGGAGGAAAACAACCAATCAGAGCCGAGCAGTCTCTAACGCAGCTGTCAATCACTGCTCGCGAAACTCGCAAACTACGATCAAAATGTCAACCTAGGCAGCGTTGATCAAATATGAATCAAGAGTCTGTAAATGTAATGCCTATTTCTTGCCTCAAATATTTTCTGAAACATGTTGTAGTGCACTGTTTGGCTTAAGATTATAAAGTGTGCTCCGGCCGATGGGCGGTGCTTGGTTTTGGCTCGACTGTTTTCAACATGGCAACCGGGTCACAAACTTTCTCATTTTGCAGCTAAACAGTATACACAAACTAGTAGGAGCAATAGGATGAAGCAGAGGAACATGATGTTTTTTTCACAGATTATCTTTCTCATGCACTACTGTCAGGATATAGTGACGCATCCCTAAAAATAACTTTTTATCATATTGCTCAAACTTCCCGACTGCAGCTTTAAGGACACAAAAGGGCAATTTGTTGTAAAAAATGCATTCTCTTTGATTTCACGTGGTTATTGCTAATTCATTTAAACTAAATTGTTAGAGAATCTAAACAAAAACCTGTCGAGATTTGCACAACCAAAACTCTCGGCAATAAATTCTGAATCTACACTGGACGTTTGTCTGCTAGAGTTATACTCTTACCTGCAGCTCCCCATCTATCTACACTTCATTGTTGTTACATGTATAAATACAAGATGTTAAAATTATAATTTTTCAATGTAATAAAATAGAATATGGACTATATTCTCTGTGAAATGTATTGTAAGATTTGAATATGATCAATAATAATAATAAAAATATATCTAAACTTCATTGCTGTTACATGTATAATACAAGATGTTAAAATGATCATTTTTCAAGGTAATTAAATTGAATATGGGTTATATTCTTAGTGAAATGTATTGTAAGACATGAATATGATCAACAATAATAATAAAAATCTATCTACACTTCCTGGTTATTACTTTATTTGGCCTCAAGGTGTCGCCCCCTGAACAGTTTTAAATAGGCTGCTTTGTGCAACTTAAACCTAAACCAGTCAACTCTTTGTCTCACTCCTAAATCTCTCTCTATAGTCCACATATGTATTCGCTGTGTGGCACAAATAAACACCTGGAAACGCTATGATGATGATAAAGACGCCTTTCTTTAATGACAAAACTGATCTGCACTCATCTAATCTGATGCAGGTGGTCGCATTTATTTTTTTCCTAAATTAAAATCCTAATAAAAAATGTGCAGAAGTGGTTAAATTTAAAACAAGATCACGGTGCATGAAGCGTTTGGTAATTTTAACTCTTAAATAAAAAAAACATATTTTCTGCAAAAGCAGGCAGTGCAGACAGTGGGCTGACGTCAGAGCAGTATTTGCATACTGGGCAGTATTTATGGAGAGAGACTGACGCTGCAGCCTTCACTCCGCTCCTGTCTGTGCCAACGAGCCGTGCATCACCGTTACTTCACTGACTGAAACTCAGGTGAGTGCGTTTCCGTGTTTTGTCTCATATCGTGTGCAACTTTGTTTGTGAAGCCTGCTTTTTTTATTTGAGCTTTTAGCCACTGTTTTTTTTGGATTGTATTACGTTTATCTCCTCGTGGTGTCACAATGTGCTGCCTCATTATCAAAAACAGTGTCAGCTGCGCATGATGTGTTCAAAAGCTGCTGGAATTAATCAGAAAATACAAAATCCTACCTATTAAAAACAAAGAAATGCTGTTCACTGAAGTAGTCTTATGAAACCAAACAAATGCTGCATGCTGTGTCAGTAACTTGGAATTAAAAAAAAATCTGTTTGGCTCAACACGTTAAACTAACATTCACTACATATGTTGTGCCTTTTTGAGTCAGGTTTATTGTTCAGAGGAGGCTGTTGCAGTCTGCTCATCTAGATTGCATTAAAGGGCGGTGGCTCCTTCAGCTGCTGCACACGTTCACTAACTGACACAAAGCGTTTCTCAAGTCAGGCGCTGATGGTGGACACGCACATGCGAAGTGTTTTGCATAAACTTCATTGTCTTTCTCCGCCCTAGTTGTTAGTTTTACACGATGCAAATCATGTAAATAGCTCCTCTAGCTCTGTTAATTCTGACCTAACTAACCACTGCCCACATCCCCCAGGTGTGCTCTAAGTGAACTCAGTTGGAGGTTTGCTAATTTATGGTTTCTTGTCTTTTTTTTTAGAGCCTCTGCAGATATGGGTGACAAACCAGACGTCTCAGCAGTCACAGACTTCGACAAGACGAAGCTGAAGAAGACGGACACTCAAGAGAAAAACACCCTGCCAACCAAAGAAAGTATGTGCTGTACCTAATGGCCTTAATCCAGAACATTTATTTGCTATGATCAACAGCCTTTGTACTAATGATGCAAACTTTTTCCCTCCTCTTGCAGCCATCGAACAGGAGAAGAAGGCATAATGACGACCAGTCCTCCTGTGCACTGTACATTCCACAAGCCTTGCCTTTTTTCTGTCCCAATGTGTATTCCAAACTGAGGTACTTACTAATTGACCAAACCATGGCTGTAAGACCTCCGCTCGCTCGCCTGAATGTCCCTCTGTACAGTAAGGAAGCGTAGCTTGACGTCGGCATGGGTTCCTGGCCGTCTGTTGCTGTGGATGCATCTCTAAGTGTGGCGTTTGAGAGCAGACGTGTCATGAAACAACTGAGGGACCTACACTTTATGATTTCTAAACCTTCTGGCCACTTCTGAATGCTCAGCGTCTTTTGTAACAAAATCTGGAATGCACAAGTTTGTTAAATATGCAAAAATAAAAAATGTAAACTGACTTGATTGTGTCCTTGTGGTTTTACACTGTAGGACTTTCATACCACCCACCCTGGGCTTTAAGAACCACTTTTGAGTAACAAATTGGTCATGAATTTGACTTTTTTTTAAAATCCCCAAACCAGCTTCTGACAGCATGGCGGCACTTTGTAGGCGTTGCATCTGTCTTTAGTGCCAGCACACAGTGACGTTACCAACTGACCTAAAAAGCGCTGACACTCTTCGCTGCTAAAGCATGCTTTGCTCCATTTTCAAACCATAGTCTCACAGATGAGGTTTTGGAATATTGGATAAAAATGACATGTACTTATCTCTATACATCAATGCACATGATTTAAGAATAGATTTACAATCTGTAATTATTGATGTAAGAGGAAAATCTGAATCTTTACAGAACAGTTGATATTTTCATCACATACGGTACTCTGTTTTTGAAGTTATTCCACACAGCCATGACTAAAGCTGCTAAAGTATTGGCTCACTTCCTGGAATGACTAGTTGAACAAAACCTAAAATGAGCGACTTCCTGAAACTTGATGCTTTAATTTGACTCCAGAGGCAAGCTTAACCTTTGCATCATGCTAAAAACAAACTAAAAAGATTTTGCACCCCAAACTTACTGTGTTAAAATAACCATACTATTAAGTATGCAAAAAATACCAAGATGTCCTACATCTGGTCATATTTTGCAGTATGCAAGCATGCTTTTCTGGCTATTCTGACCCACAATCCTCTGTGCAGCGGATATGAGCATTAGGGTTAAAGTTCAAGGCGCAATGCTACAATGAAGTAGTATGTCCCATTTGTGTGTATACTCTTAACAGTATGTACTTTTTAAGGATCGCTGCTGTATGAACTAAAAGTAAAAGTCTGCCATTTGGAATGTAGCCTCAGTTTAAATTGGACCAGCCTTGCAGTCCTGTCTAAACCTTCACAGTCCACTCAAAAGTTTCTGCCTTGCAGCTATGTCAAGCCTGAGCAGAACTACATCCCCACAAACATTCCTGTACTGCAATCATAAAGTACAGACTGAACAGCCTTGCTGCTGAACTAGTTGGAAGCTGATTGTTGCAAGCTGTCCTGAGGACATGTGTGCTCATATAAAAGTATACGTACATCAGAGCAGCAATACCTCTTCCAGAGTGGGCTCGCATGACCACGCCCTCTTTTGGGGGGAAAACAATCCCGTGTCCCTCATAGACGGTAACAGAAACAGTTGAAACATGTCTCCTAACTACGATAATAGTAGTAACGCTATGTTGAAGAGTTGCTGTGTAGTTGGATGCTCCAACGTCCTAAAAAAGATGTAATAGGGCTTTATGGCTTCAAGCTATAGACCAGACCAGCATCGCGTCATCGCCGAGGCTGTGCTCCCGTATCAGGAAAAGAAACTTGCTGTCACATGAGAGAAAGGCACATACAATACGTGAATATTCACGGTATGGTAAATCACTAAGTGATGCTGGTGATAGTGACTAGCATGGCTAGCTAACGTTAGCTTGAGTGGGAGGCTGCTGCAGTAATGCACAATATATTAACATTATAGCAGCATCAGACTGTCGTCGCCAACTAAATCTCAGCCCATAGATCAAACAGTTGGCTATTAACATGTTGGTTATTTACAGACAACACTTAGCCTAACATGATTCAATCAAATCTATATACTGTAGATATCCGGCCACTGTGTTGGACGGGGAAAGACTGAAGGGACATGGTGGCGATCAACCTTAATTTATCAAGGTATCGCAAACGCTCAGGTTCAGGCAAGGTCGCAAAATAATTATTAGACATATGTATAAAACAAATGCTTGTATAACAAGCGACGAATGTATACAAACTTGTCAAAATTACAATCCAAACATACATAATTTTGCATTAAAGTCTATGGGATCTTGAGTTTTCTATCCCTCAAAAGGGGGCGCGGCCTTGACTTAGTACCCGTAGGTGCCGGTCTGATGTATAAAAGGCAGAAGCAAATGGCTTTAGCTGCTGGGTGAACTAATAGATTTACTGAGTGAATGAGTTCAGCGTCATAAAATACAGAAAACAGTTTGCGAAATGTAAAATAAGGTCCTATTTTTAGACTACATGACAACAAATTTGTCCACTCAGGACGGTGATCATTACATACTGCAGTAGAATGAGTAACTTTGTGCTTTGAGTTAATGAAAGCCTTGGCCTTCAGTGACCTCACTGAATGTGTAAACCACAGCGTCGACGAGGCTGCGCTGTTTAGAGGCTGTCACTAAAGACAAAAACAAAATGAACAATCTATTTACAGAAGACGAAAAAGAGAACCTGTTCTACCTCATTCTGCTGCACAGAGACAACAGCTGTATCTCATGTGGGGAGAGAGAGAGAGAAAGAGAGAGAGGCGGGGTGGGAGATTATGTAACTGTAATGTCTATAGACCATAACAGCTGTGCTATAACAACAACAATAGGCTCTGCTGAGGGATTGCCACAAGTTCACATTCATCCTCTTTCCCATGAGGCTGCATTTAATCTAAGGTCATTTTTAGTATGGGAAAAAAAAGGACATGCTCGTTTATTTTTCTATTTAACCTTTTAATAAGCACCAAAAGGCCACATTTATACTCTTACACACATCTGTGATGCCAGGCCCCCCCGCCCCTCCTAAGTCCTCTACCATCCTCATGTGCAGTCTTGCCACACAACAGCTCCTCAGTGCCCTATAACAATGTGTGCTCTGGTAGCCAATATTACACATTACAAGACACTCCTTTCTCCTGTTACACTCGCTCCGTGCTTTGTTAAACTGATAAATGATATAGCCTCAGACAGGTTTCTCCTGACAACCTTACTATGTGAATGTAGCTCAAAGGTTCAGCATCACGCTCATGGACACTTCGAGTGGAAGCTGAAAAGATCAAAATATTTGCTGTATCATACTGAGCTGTTTTTACTGATGCTGCTCGTGTGGGTCTGCCCAGTCAAGACCTGATAGCTGTCCATGAAAAGGGATGTGAATGACAGTGAAATGACACTGAAGGGCTGATTGTGGCAAACTTGGCTTGAGTCACCAAGAGGCCATCTGCCAGTGTTGTGACGGGCACCCTCTGGACCGGCTGTGGCGCGGACTGACTGACTGCCGCACGCTACGAACAACACAGATGCCTCTGAGACTGCCTATGGCTACATACGTAATGTACTTTGAGAATGAAACCACACTGGGCATCTAGTATAAGGCTTGTAGTGTACATAAACAAACCACACTGTAGTGTTACTTTGCCTAAGTGGCTTGGAAATAACTCAGTTGATCTATGGTGTGTCATGGGGATGGCACAGCATAAACAAAAGTGAGATATGTGGTAAATTAACAAAACAAAACAAATAAGCATGTGGAATTGTGTTTTGTATCGTTTATTTGTGTGTGATGCTGCTGAGTCTGTATCAATAATTAATCAAATAATCATATACACTGTATAAGCAATGAGTAATCAAGACCTTTTTCTCACATTTAAAGTTTTGTTACTGAAAAGTTAGCGAAAGATTCTACTTTACTAATGCGAATAAATTGACTACCAATCAGTATCTAATTCTTAAAACCAATACAATACACAAAACACCCCTTGATAATAGCTGCAAATTCTCCAACATTGTCTTTTTTTTTTTTTAAATAGGAAACGCTAGGTGGGCAAAAACAATGCTTGTTCCTTCTTGTTATTGTTTTGACATGCAGGAGGACGTGACAGGATCTCACAGCTGTTATAGCAGCAGCTTCCTCATGTTCAGCCTAAAACCTGAATGCCCAGCCCATCTTTCTTGCGCTCTGTTTCCATGGTAGCAGACAGGAGATTTTAGCTTTCCAGACATTTTCACATGACCAGAGAGACTGCAGTGTGGTACAGAGCTCTATGTCAATTCAATTAACACACAATTGTTGACTAGGATCACTAAATCGGTGCAAGTAGTAGTGATTTCAGAAATTCTGCTTCTCTCTTGACACAGTGCGGTGGTTTTACGGTATGCATAGTTTTTCTTTGGCACGTGATCATTAAGGTTCCTCCACAGTACTTAGATGTCTTTTGGCAATAACATTCTGTTCCTCTATCTCTTTACACTGATGTTGGTACACACTGTGCGGGCCAAAAGAATGCTTGACACCATCTGGGAAAATTTTCAAAATCTGTCTACCTGCTCAAGAGTGTCTTTCAAGTTTAGGCACAGTTTTGCAATTTTTTAGGGGTTTAAGTATGCTGCACAGCACACCTGTTGTTGAGCAATATTTACCTGAGCCAATATGTTATTCTCTAAGATAAGATAAGATAAGATATTCCTTTATTAGTCCCGCAGTGGGGAAATTTGCAGTGTACAGCAGCAAAGGAGCAAAAAAAACAAGATGCATCAGCTAACAAAGTAAAAAAGAGCTGAACAAAGTGTAACAAAATATGAACCATTTAAATATAAGGAAGTATAAAAATAGGAGCAGTATATGCAGTATTGACAATAAACAGACTATTAACAAAATTGCTCAAGTGGAAAATGATATTGCACATGGAATGAATGAAATTCCACCTGAAAATATCAGGTTATTGTCAGTTTTTTGGTGTGTAAGTAGTCTACTGGGAGCAGTGGCCGGCTGTGGAGTCTGACAGCTGCGGGAAGGAAGGAACACCTAATGCATTATTGTAAACAAATCGCAGCTCATGCATGCTCATTACAGCCAGCCAGAAGTGTATTCTTGTCTAAGTTAAAATGAATTATTTAAGAGATTCTTTAAGAAAAAGCTGACATTGCAGGGTTTTGTCTCATGTCAGTACATAGGGGCAGAGGACATGACAAAATTAATAAAAAAATGTTTATTTTAAAGGGTAACTTTGGTATTTTTCAACCTGGACCCTATTTCCCTATGATTGTGTGTTACTGACTAATAGGGACAACAATTTCTGAAATTCAAAGGTCCAGTATTGAGGGAGAGCAATATTGTGCTATTGTGGCAAGCTGGCGCCGTCATTTATGTCCACTAAAAGTGCTTGTTTTTGCCATGACAGGCTCTGATTGTTATTATAAGTGTCTGACATTATGGAAAGAGTCTCGTTCAAGAAGAAGTCTCGTTCTGAAATCTGGCTAGGTGACGTGTTTGCCGGAAGACAACTGTGGAATAGTGGAATACATCCATGGTGGAAACTTGAGTGCCAGCCGGGCGGAGTTTGTTGTGTTGGAGTACAGAAAGTGTAGCTTAGTTTTATATAAAAGATTTTCAATGTCATGGCTGAATATTTAGAGTATTTCGTCAATGTGGATGAGGTCTTTGAATTCGATGGACACCCGTATTTGAGCCAGAGTATACGGACACAATAATAAACAGACCGGATCAAGCGAAATAAGCGCTGACCCGAAGGCTTCCAAGCTTCAACCATTGCCATGGTAATCGACCTCCAAATCAGTAATCGAATGCTTCGTTCATGATAAATCCCCAAATAGCCCATGAAATAAGGAATAATTCCACAACAGTTTTCATTATTCATATTCAACATGAATTATTATCAGTTATTAGCCTGTTAGTGGCAAAAACAAGCACTTTTAGTGGACGTATCGTTGCATTGACGCTGCTCACTTGCCCTCGCAGCTCGTTTTGCGGCTGCCGGTTACAGCGTTATCCCTCAATACTGGACCAATTTCAGAAACTGTTGTCGCCATTAGTCACTTAGACACAAAAACATGGGAAAATAGGGTTCAGGTTGAAAAAATACCAAAGTTACCCTTTAACATAAATCTAATGGTACCAAATAGTTGTGTCTAATTATCTGTTTTGTCACTGGCATAGAATAACAGAATAATCACAAATATTCAGAAAAGGATAATTATGAAATGTTATCAACAGTAAACTAAAAAAAATATTAAACTGTCAAAATATATCTGAAGTTATTATGAACATAGCTCATAGTATAGATGCAGATTGATTTATATGAGACAGATTTACTCCATTTTCACCATTAACCGTATAGGTGTAATAAAAAGCTGAAACTGGAACAAAAATGTTCATTCATCTGTAGGGAGGTTCAGCGTCTTTATGTTCTTCATTCAGAGTGAAGCAAGAAAAGGACAATTCATCTTTGTCTTCATTATCATACCCACGGTGGGAAAAAGCAGCGCTGCTATTGTGTGATAGGTAGACACAAAAGCTGAGGGTGTGAGCCGGCCAATCCAGGGCCACACCATAATGGTTGCTATGTGTGACAAAGAAACTTCCCAGAAACGTGCCTTGTGCTATACTTGTGATTTGTGGTGGAGGGGAGATTATCCATCTATCTGGCTAACAAACTGATCACTTTGCAGGGACGCATAAATATTTATCTGTGTGCAGATTTTAATAGGAATCTCTGGAGAAAATATCTTACAGCTATTTGAAACCGCTTTACCAGAGCAAATACAAAGGCAGAGTAAATTCAACGAGTTGCCTGACCTGTTTCGTATTCTCCGTGGGCTGTTAACCTTTAGTCAGAGTAATGAACACCAAACCCCAACTAAGTAGAGAATGCACCTTGCATTTATGGTGTCAGTCCTACAGAATTACAAAGCAAGAGTGGCAGCCAAGGGCTTATGTGAAACATAAATATTCCCTGATTAAAGCAGAATTAGATAAAGCATATTGAAGAAAGATTGGATGCACCAAAAGTGTGAATTATAAAACCTTGTCACAAATTCTCAGAACAGCTAAAAAGCATCAGAGGGAGGATCATTTTCTTAAACTTACATGGAGAACAGAACCAGCAAAAATAAACAGGACGTAGAGCTTCTACCAGATGAGTACTGGTCATAAAAACTGCAAAATTACTGATCGTGCCAACCAACAGTCTTGAAAAACCATGACAACATATGCAAAACACAAACAAACCGCACTGAAAAAGAGGAACACTTTGATTTTGAAACTAACCTACAGGCAGGCAAGCCCTGGATTTTAGAAATACTGTGGTCATGAATCCAAATTCCTCGAACACAACCATTAGTAGCCATTAACATCAACTTTATTTATTAATTTAACTGTTTTTATCTCATTTAATTGCAGTGTGAATGTTTTTTTCAAAGCTTTCACTACACTCTCAGGTATGTAACTCCTGAAATAAATGCAAAAACACTATGGTTGAATGATCTACACATACTCATTTCTTATTTCAGAACATTTCAAGAGAAATAGGATTACTGCCTCGCGGTTGTATACCTCCGCCGAACCAGTCAAGTTGCAGTTTACACCTGTGTCTGTTAAAAATGTCATCACTTCATCATTTTATCCTATTAGACATTTCTGTGAAATTGTCATAATTATCACAAGAGAGTTATGGCCAAAAATGTGTTTTGTGAGGTCATAGGGACCTTTGACTACCAAATTTGAATCATCGGCTGTTGCTGTACAGCTCTCAACATGGCGACAGCTGAGCCGGCTGCTCGCAGCTAATGGTGCTAACAGTGAAAACAACGGCAACAGTGTTGACGGAGTTAACAGTGTTAATCTGACGGAGAACCGGAGGGTGGGTGCTACGCTTTCGCAACGGCACGGACGATCTGGACGATGTTATCAGCTGTAACCGTCATATGAGAGCATTGAAGAGTAGCGGCTGTGAGCTAGCCAGTGGAGCATGCTCACATGCACAAACATGCACTGAAATGCACGTGAGGTCGGCTCGGGTATGTCAACAAAGCACAGAGAAGCTCGGATTCCAACACACACAGAGGGAGAGCGACTTCCTTCTCTGCTCAGGTAGACATTACTCCTCTATATTACACGGCTCTGTTATTTCTTTATAGCCCTTTATAGACCGTTGCTATGTATAACAGACCGTTGCTATGAGCGCAGTTCTGATCTCGGACTCTGGCAGACCGTTTTTGTGCCGTGTAATAAGCGGGATAATGTACAGCTAACAGGTCATTGTTGTAAAATAAACCCCTTCAGGGTGATGCAAGACCCCTCCGCTTCATGTCGCCCTGTCAAGGTTTATTTCACAACAATGACCAGCTCGCTGTACATCATCCCTTACATATTTTTACATAGCGCTCCGGATATTGTAAAGAGCACCTTTAACAACCATACAATTAAGTGAGAAATGTTGCAGGGTTAGTTAGGCTACACAAAGGCAACCGAAAATCCAAGAAGAAAGACTTCTTTGGCTTGCTGGACTACATTTGTACAATCTGACTGGCTCGGCAGATGTGTCTCGAGTGCACTGACGGAGATGCAGTGCAGTGTGATTCAATGTGACATGTGCATGCAACCTTTCAGCTGCAAGAGTCACCGTGGTGAGCTCAGTAGCTCACCAGCTGTGAGCCAAGCAGACCTAAATGCCCCCTTTCAGTACCAATGTCCTCATGTACTCACAGCGTTACATGCTATAACTTCAGTACTACAACCGACAACAACGAGACGAGGGTTTAAGCTATAGCACGATAACAGTGATCATGTGTGACACAGAGACAGGAAGTGAGAGGAATAAAAGTGTGAAGTGAGACACCAGCTTTCACAGAGATTTTGTGGCAGTAATCATGTGATGTGAGCACTGGAAGAGAGTGTTTTAGGTCGATGGGCACAAAAAAGTGCAAAGCTGTCTTAAGAACGATTTACTTGACGGTGATTGATGAAGTGAAATTTTAGGTGTCTGAAAAGTACAACTGGAAAATACAAACATTGTGGTATGTAGGCCTATGCAGACATTTTGACATAAGCAAACTAAGGGTTTGTCCTTCTGGCTTAGATGCTGAGTAAGTGGTCCTTTCATTGGCAATGTGGGCTGCACAGCCCCGCATATATGAATGAACACGACCTCTACAGGGACACTCAGTTATTAAGGCATTATAGGCAGATGAATTAAGAGATGGAACCAGGGCTTTTTATATTTTACTGCTTATTTTACTGATCTCGTGCAGCTGTCTCTTCTGTGGTGTCTTTTTTGACCAACCCTTTGTTTACCACATTAGTTTATTAGGTTTATACTTTGTCACAGTCAAAAATCGTGTCTGAAAAATGCTGAGGGTCGTATGCACTTTTCTCCTTTTGAGAAAAGACCAAGTGCCCCAATCTGTCCAGAGTGCAGACTAAGAACGACAGTAAGAAAAGAAGGAAAATGACACAAACGACAATACAGTTTTGTCAGATATTGTCTTAGTAATCACATCTAAGACAGCTGGCAATATTCCCAATGAATAAGAGAACAGTGCATTGATTATTGGTTATTGGACACAAACAATCAAAGCTCCACTAATGATGTTGCCCTCCAGTTAGGCTAAGTCCTTTTGGCTTGTATGCATCATACCAGAGCAGGATAAAGTTCTTGACAAATTCTCAGAGCTACAAAATGTGTCAACTTCCCCTCCTCCCACGAATGCAGTCATACTGGTGTTTCTCGAACTTACAATATGGCTTTCCTGGCTGTTTATCACAGTGTCTGAGACAATATATAACAACTTATAATGTGCCATTTTTAATTTGTTAAAGCTTATGTTAGTATGCTGGTCCTGTAATAGCACTTAAGATGGTGAAAAAAAGATTATTATCACTCCTCAGTAAACCAGTGTTGATAAGAATGTGTTATCATGCTCTGACTGTTAAATCTACTTCACATCTCACCTTGTGCTATTTACTGTGTCGCTATATGTTACAAGAGCTTGTTTGTTAGTTCGTCTGAAGCCAGTTTCAAACGTGTAAAACAGGATGTGGTTAAAGAGCTGCAGTGCCATGATGTAGAAGCAAAACTCCACTGTTGAATTAACTGTGCTGGTGACTTACAGCATACAGTATATGGACTGACATGGTGTTTAAGTACAATTTTAAATTGTGCAGATCATTGCTGAATTTGAAATTCTTGTTTGTAAGCAAGTCAGGAAGAGAGGAGGAACTTGTTCATTATTTTACACACAAATTAACTGATCATTTATGAAGTATCATAAAATCAAAAAATATGCTTGTATGTAAGTTTCACATGTGCTCAACGTGGCTGTGAACCTTTTCATTGCCATTCTGCTGCTAAGGCAATAGCTTTGGTACAATTTTACTTCCTGTCAGCTACTGTGTTAACAGAGTGCTCCAGGGATGATGTATTTCTGTAGGCCAACCAGGAAGTTAGCATCGCCCTGGTTCCCTCAACAAAAAGCCAATGGGATTTTTCCATGGGGTTTTGGATTATTGCAGAAAATAAGCTCTGTGGTAAACAAATGTTTAGGATACTTCCACGTTTTGTTCAGCAAGATAATCTTCACATATGAACACCACTTTTAGGATTTTTGAAGAGTGAATGCAATCGCCAGAAGTAAAAAGCTAACTTTAGGCTATAAACAAACTACAACAAGGCCGCATCAGCGCAAGTATACACAATGAGGCTGTAGAAGGCGGACGGGTCGGCGTGATGATGTTTAGTAGTCTCATTTAGCTACCTGTTAGTAACCGTCTTTTTTAAAGACACAAAGGCTTCAAAATTCACAAGTGGGATATTTACTGACGTATCTTATGCTGTAGCCCAAAACTTTAAAATCTCTACAGCTTGTGTTAACCACAGACCTCATTTCAGGCATCTAACTAAAAACCCATTCAAAAAACCCATTGACTTCCAGATGAGGGAACCGGAAGTGCTAAAATGCTAACTCATTTCTGTGTTTTAGGATACATTCCTGTAGGAAACACAAAGGGGCCCATTTAGAATAAAAAAAAGTTTTATATTCTGTTAAGCTATAAAGCATATAAATAAGGAGGTGCATGCAGAGACTTAAAGTTGCTTGCAGTTATGTCATCAGGTAGTTATTGTACGTGCCAAGATTTTACACTGCTTCTGAGGAACATTTTGTGCAAATTACACAATATACAGAACACCGTGTTCATGTGTCTGAGTAAATCGTATCAAAAGCTGATCACATTATACTAGTGAGATGTGAAAGTTTAGTACAGCAGTCTATTGAGAACTTGTGATGCTCATAAATTGTGTTTTAAGAATGCAACTGTTGGTCAAGCATGTGTTCAGTTTTTGAGTGTTGCATTATCCAAACATAGACAGTGCCCGAATGGATTATTTCATTGTCCTTTTCATTTTTTACTGCTAAGCACCACGGTCCAGAGTAGAGGTAAGAGGAGACAGCTTGTTGAGGACTGTCTGAGGAATGTGCTCAGGTATCAGTTCTCCAGTACCCCTGGTCAGCATGCCTCAACTCGATGTGCACTATATCTGCCAAATGCAGGGATTTGCAAGGTGATCCTTTGTAGGGCTGGAACGATTCACCCATCTCCTGATTCGATACTATCACGAAACTTGGGTGCCGATTTGATATGTATTGCGAATTTACAAGTATGGCGTTTCGATATTATGATTTATTGGCTTGCAGCTATATTTACATTTGTGACACAGTGTCATAAAAGTCAAGAAACTCCCACTACATCTAATGAGTTCTGTATGCATGTTTGCAGTAGTCTAAAACGGCGACTATTAAGCTATGGCATTCAGATTGGGTCTGAGAGTGGTTTGATCTCCCCTGTAATTAATGTGGATAACACACACATACACTTGGAGTGTGTGTATGTGTGTGTGTGTGTGTGTGTATGTGTGCGTGCGTGTGTGTGTGCGTGTGTATGTGTGTGTGTGTGTGTGTGTGTGTGTGTATACAGCTCAAAGTGGGTCTGAGGAAGTTGTAAAGACAAAGCTTGGTTCAAAGTTTTAAAACTGTAACCTCCAACTTCTGCTATTTGACCTTTTCTCTCTTCCTTTTGTAGCGTGTTGATCATTTTATACATAAATGAACTGATCATAACATCAAAAAAATATGCTTGTACTGTATGTAAGTTTCACAAGTGCTCAACGTGGCTGTGAACACCCTTATAGACCTTTTCATTGCCATTCTGTTGCTAGGCCAATAGCTTTGGTCCAATTTTACTGCCTGTCAGCTACTGCATTAACAAACATTGCAACAGGAAACACAAAGAGGCCCATTTAGAATGAAAACAGGTCTATATTCTGTTAACATATAAGGCACAGGTAAATAAGGAGGTGCATGTAGACTTAAAGTTGCTTGCAGTGATGTCATCAGGATGTTATTGTGCGTGCCAAGATTTTACACTGCTCCTGAGGAACATTTTGAGCAAATTGCACAACGTAAAGAACAGCATGGTTCATGTGTCTGAGTAAATCGTAATAAAAGCTGCACACATTATACTCGTGTGAGGTGTGAAACTTTGGTGCAGGACATATTTTTAGAACAGGTGATGCTCCTTTCTACAGCAGCATGTCAGCATTGTCCAAACCTGTACAATGCCCTCATAAATTATTTCAATGTTTATTTCTTTTTTAATCTTTTACTGCTATGCACCACGGTCCAGACTAGGAGTAGGAGAAGACAGCTTGTTGAGAACTGTGAAGAATGTCTGAAGAATGTGCTCAGGTATCAGTCCTCCAATACCTCTGGCTAGCATGCCTCAACTGGATGGGCAGTATATTTGCCAAATGCAGGGATTTAGAAGTTGATCCTTTGCTCACAGCTATATTTACTAGGGCTGTCAAATTTAACGAACTAATAACGCCTTAACCCAAATTCGTTTTAACGCCACTAATTTCTTTAACACATTAACACAATTGATCTTTTGGAGGTGGTAGAGGGCTCAGTTTTAAAGCTAGAGTGAAAATACTGGCAAACTAAAAAATCGAATGAATTCATTGGTACCAACCATGTCATATTAGCTTGTCACAAAGGAGGTTCAATAATATTCCAAACTTGCGCAAAGGTTTGGCAAGGAAAAATGTTATGGCTATTTTCAAAGGGGACTTTTTTTTTACCTTTATTTATTCAGGGGGAGGTTCACTGAGAGCAATGCTCTTTTTTCAGGAACATCCTGATCACATTCACACAGTTACACTTTCACATCTGAAGTACAACCACAGTCTGATCTGCTGGCCACTGAACATCTCCACTGGAGCGGTTGGGGTTAAGTGCCTTGCTCAAGGACACCTCAGTGGTGGTAATGAGGGAGGGGCAAGCGCTGCTTTTCACTTTCCCCACCCAGATTTATCCTGCCGGATTGAACCGGTGACCTTCCGGTCTCAAGCTCGCTTCGCTAACCTTTAGTCCACCACTGCCCACTGCCTTTGACCTTTGACCTTAAGATATGTGAATGAAAATGGGTTCTATGGGTACCCACAAGTCTCCCCTTTACAGACATTTTATGATAATCACATGCAGTTTTGTCAAGTCAGCACACTGACAGCTGTTGTTGCCTGTTGGGCTTCAGTTTGCATATTATGATTTTTTGTTTGTTTTATGCTAAATGCAGTACCTGTGACGGTTTCTGGACAATATTTGTCTTGTTTTGTGTTGTTAATTGATTTCCAATAATAAATATACACAGGCCTACATTTGCATAAAGCAAGCATATTTGCCCACTGCCATGTTGATAAGAGTATTAAATACTTGACAAATCTCCCTTCAAAGTACGTTTTGAATGGATAAAAAACTGTGCAATTAATTTGCGATTAATCACAATTAATCATGGAAAATCATACGATTAATCACGTGTCATAAAAGCAAACAAACTCCCATTACATCTAATATGTTCTGCACGCATGTTTGCAGTAGTCTAAAAAAAAACTTGTTGGGAAACAAGGCAACTATTAAGCTATGGCATTCAGGGTGGGTCTGCGAATGGTGTGATCTCACCCATAATTAATGTGGATAAGCACTTGCAGCGTGTGTGTGTGTGTGTGTGTGTGTGTGGGTGTGTGTGTGTGTGTACAACTCAAAGTGGGTCTGTGGAAGCCGTCAAACAAAGCTTGGTTCACAGTTTTAAAACTGTAATTTCCGACTTCTGCTATTTTACATTTTCTCTCTTCCTTTTGTGGTGTGGCTGTTTCCACATCATGCTGAGCGCCACTACAGAGGAACTTGTAGGTGTAACATACCAGCTTCATTCCTGTCTGCACAGGTCCTGAACCGGGCAGAATGTTCATGTTAAGTTACATAGTTGTTAAGGAATAAATAGTACACTACCTACACACACTATGTATGCATATAAACACCAAAAACATATATACAGTCCAGTCATAAATTACAGTTTAATAATATATTGTGTACAACCCCAAACAGTTAATTACTGCAGTTTAAAATGTCGTGCCTGTAGAGCCTTGTTTTTATCCCTGTGTTTTCTGTGTCCCTGTAAAGCTCATTCTAGCTAGAAACAGGAAATGAAAACTGGTTGTTCTCATCGTGCTGACAAGTCTGTAATAACAGCACAGCCATTTTTAAATGTAATGTCAGGAGCCTATAATCCCTACAACAGTGCAGGCACATTAAAACTCTTGTGCACACACATGGTCAGAGTTAAAAGTGATACTGCAGCATGTCTTATCCTGTTAGGTATGCAATTTACATGATCGCTGCTCTAAGGCGAGGTGGGTTCTCTGCTTCGGGTGCATGGTTGTGTAATTCTACCCAGCATCAACCTCCTCGGTTAGGAAGAATAAAGGGCAGCTTTAAACTCTGACCTTTGTGGTCTTGCCACTTTAAAAGGTTAAATGGCAAATTGAGCCGCTGCAGACATCAAGGAATAATGTAACGAGTAGCTGCGATATAAATCTGTACCACTGTGACAAGAGGCTTCATTATCACAGTAACAATTGTAGCTTTGATAATAGCAGCATGGAAAAGTATGTTTTGTATTACACTGCGAAAACATACGCAGGCTGACAAGGTTCGCAGAAATAACTGAAATCATGGCTTTAACTACAAAAGTAGAATGCAGCCAACATAACAGGTAAAGCAGGACGAAGCACTAGTGACAAAAACAGAAAGAGAAGATTAGGACCTTAGAAAAACCTTTTTGAACATTTTAAAGTTCTACCTCCTCTCAAAAAGGAAGTTAATAAAAGAGGCTGTGTGAAAGGGACGTGGATTTAGATATAGTCATCTGACAGGAAGTGCACAGGGGAAGTCCCACATAAACTAGCCACAGATTTGAAGAAGTCACAAAACCTACTTCAACATCTGTAGATATCTGTATACAGTATGTGATGTTGTTTGATGGTGTTGAGGTCCAGTCAGTATCCTCCGCGGAGAACGAATCACAAAAAGACATGGTGTTAATTCTAGGGCTGTTCTTTAATGCATTAACATAATTTGCGGTTTTTAGTTTGAGGCAGGCTCAGTTTTAAAGCTAGAGTGAAGATACTGGCATCATATGAAACTAGAAAACCTAAATGCATTTTCACAAAGGAGGTTAAATAACGCTCCAAAGTTACGCTAAATTTTGGCGAGGAAAAACTGGCATGGCTATTTTCAAAGGGGTCCCTTGACCTCTGACCTCAAGGTATTTGAACGAAAATGGGTTCTATGGGTACCCACGAGTCTCCCCTTTACATACATGCCCACTTTATGATAATCACATGCAGTTTTGGGCAAGTCATAGTCAAGTCAGCGCACTGACACACTGACAGCTGTTGAGTTTGCCATGTTATAATTTGAGCATATGTTTTATGCTAAATGCAGTACCTGTGAGGGTTTCTGGACAATATTTGTCATCGTTTTGTGTTGTTAATTGATTTCTAATAATACATATATACATACATTTGCATAAAGCAAACATATTTGCCCACTCCCATGTTGATAAGAGTATTAAATACTTGATAAATCTCCCTTGAAGGTACATTGTGAACAGAAAAGATATGTGCGATTAATTGCGATTAACTATGGACAATCATGCGATTAATCACGATTAAATATTTGAATCGATTGACGGCTCTAGTTAATTCATGACTTGGATTATTGAAGTCAGCACTAAAGCTGCAGTTTATTTTTTATAAAACAGTTACTATATCCTGACAGTAGTGTTGTAGTAGTGATGTTGAACATGGCGGCCAGGTCACAAACATTCTCATTTTACAGCTAAACAGTACACTAAAATATGTTCCTGAAAACATTAGAGGCGAGAAATAGGCATTACAGTAACCAAATATTGATTCATACTTGAGCAGCGCTGCCTAGTTTGACCATTTGATCGGAATTTGCGAGTTTCCCGTTCAGTGATTGACAGCTGCCCAGAGACTCCTTGGCTCTGATTGGTTGTCTTCCGTCGGTCGGGTGTGGTGAAATCTTGCAAATGCCATTAGGAGCACTGGGAGGAGGCAGAGGAACAGGATTTTTTCACAGATTATCTGTCCCATGCACTACTTTCAGGATATAGTGACCGTTTTATAAAAATAACTTTTAATTATATTTGCTCAAAGTTACCGACTGCAGTTTTAATGCAGCACACATACCCTCCTCCTATAAGGACTGTGGTACAACTCCAGCAAAGCAACTGATGTAACGTTTCTCCTGTGAGGCTGTATCATCAGCTCTGCAGCAGAATGGTCAGCATATAGTGAGAGCTTTGTTCGAGACTGTGACAGATTTAATAGGCCACTGTAATGTCTCTGACCAGGCGAGCCCGTAAATAAATAATGGCGAGCAACACATCAAGCCTCTTGAGATGTCTGGTGCTTCCCCCATCAAGCCACCCTCACAGCATGGTACAGCCTGCTGCATTATTAATGAGAGGAGAACGGGAGGCGTCCAGCAGAGGCCGAGGCCTGCGTTTAGACCGTCACACCCGTCACGTTGAGGGACTAAAGTGTCTCTGTGAGCCTGAATCCCCCATGGTCCGTCTCTCTGGTTGCGCTGGTTGCACAGCCTCACTTAGCAGCAGGCCGTCATTGTGTAATCTGAGGGGCAGCAGATGTTCCAGGAGGAGCACCTGGACTTATAAGACTACTGCTTTTTGGGAATTAAAGGAGGTTTCTGTTGGCTCACGTAACGCTTTCAGTCCTTAGTTAACATTTGGCAATCAAACACATGATTTGACGTGTTTCCTTTCCACTTCTATACATGGAAGCACCTGCACAAAGTCAATACAACTTTATAAGCACTTGTTTCATCCTCTGTCCTCACAAACTTTCAAATATAACACTAGAGAGACGGGCGTGCAGGATACTTCAGTCAGTGATGTACACATCCAGGCAAAAAATTTCTCAAGGTCATTATTGCAGGAGGAAGTCACCCATCCCTCCCTGCACTGTTGCACAGAACTTCCTGGAGTAATGCACAATTGATCAGGTTTTAACGGTTTTAGAAAGATCACAAAGTAACGGAAAATATATATCTCATTTTTGAGATTGAAGCTTTGAAACCCGATTGCCAAAAGTTTACTAATTTGAAAAGAAAAACACCAATGATTGTGCGTAGCCTTTTTCAAATTTGACTTTAAAACTTGGTCAAATCTTGACAGCATGCAGTGTTACCTCAAATAGTGTCCCACAACATCTCTGATGAGCAGTGGCCCATTTTCACAGCAGTCAGCAGTGCATTCATTGCTCATTTCATCTCCCACTCGGGGCAGGATGTGGTTGTGTACACACACCACTTTCAAAATAACTACTCAACAGCCTTGTCTCTCCTTTTATAGTAAAAGCCTTGCTCATTGTGCCAGGGGCCACAGTAAGGGACTCTGAGTGGATATATATATATATATGTGTATGCCCAACGTATAGGGGCCACTGATTTCCTTAAAACATTAAGCATGCATCTTGCAGGGTCCCCTCCTCCTGCAAGATGCATGCTTTTTGTTTTAAGGAAATCAGTGGCTGGGGTAACCGGAGTCTGCTAATCCCAGTTTCAGCTGCATTATCAAATTATGTTTTATGTTTTATATTTTATCGACTCATGTCTGCAAGCTTGAAGTCCATTTAGGTGAGTGGAGAGCATTTGGCCTGAGTGAATAACAGGAAGTGGGGAAGCACACTTCCTGAAAGTTAGCAACGCCTCAACAAAGTGCTGCGCCGCTTGCAGCCAGTTTTAAAACATAAGGAGATAAAGATACATGAACACTTAGGTCAAGGTTAGATCTAACCCATACCCTTAAAAATGATCAAACTAACCCTTTGCTGATCCATGTTGATAGCCACAGGAAACAGCAAAGTAGACCGCTGACCCATCAATAACCACCTCCCTTTATAACGTGACTCAACCTGTTCTCTCTTTCAGGATACGATGCTGCTTGCTTCAGGCAACGAAAAACTATATGCAGACAGACAGGGACCTCTGGTGACAGAGAAGAGACAAAGCCGAGGAACCGCCGGTAAAATTCCACTCAACCTGCTGAGGTTTCTGTTCAAATCTATGCAGCACACATTAATTTAAAAAACAATGAAGTGGTATGCATGGTAGTCAGTAAAGAAACATCCTTTTCTTCTGTACAGTGAAAACACATCTGCAATCCAGGTGATAGAATAGTTAGATTTTTGATTTATGAAGACAAAACTCAGATTCTGTGCAGATTACAGGCAAAGTATTTAGCAACACATGTCCTTTTGTCTAAATCTTGGCTCTTTGTGTGTGTTGGCGAGTGCTGAGCTATGTCTCCCCCTCCTGGAAGAAAATGTAATTGAAGAAAAATAAGGAAAGACAAACTCTCAGGGAAAATGTACTTACACTAAAGCAGATGCTAAATTTATACTACAAAAACACTAAAGGTAAAATAAACATACACACTTGAAATGTTTAAAGAAACATGTTTTTAGCACTAAAACACAGCTAAATTTGTCAGGCTAGGCTTTTGTTTAAACTCAATCATATCTAACAAACAGCACAGTATGCTTAATAACTACCACAAATTAAACAATCTGTATGTTTTTTCAGCCATTGAAGATATATTCACATACTTCAGGCAGCCGATAATATTTTCCAAAGGTCATACTTGCTAACCGAAAAGCCACTAAGCTGCACAGAAATCCCGTTTGATGAAACTTAGAGCCGGGGTCTAAATGCCAGGGCTTTCTCCTAAACAGAAGATGGTGCTGTTGTTGTGAGCATAATAATAGCTTCATCAGGTTCACAGAGGAGCCCACACAGCACAGAGGAAACAGCTCTAATATATAGCATGACCCCACATGCTCGAGATGTCAGTCATACAGAGTCAGGTTGCAGACTAGAAACGGAAAGTGTGTGTGTTATTCTGCAGCACAGGAGCTCTTCTTCGGATTGCCAGAGGTGGTAAAGGCATCAAGCATGAAATGAAACGAGGACTGATTACAGAAAGTACTACATATGATGCTAGAAAACAGTTGCTGCACATAATGCCATGCACTGTACTGTACTGTATGCAAACAAGTATGTTATTGTTTAATCCAATAATGCTGTACAGAAAACAACAAAACAACAAGCCATTGTTTTGTGCTCTTATTTCATTCCCTAGATTAACACTCATCACATTCCTCAAATTTAGCTGTAAACCAAAACCAATGCTGTATTTGCCATGGAAGAATTCAGAGTATTGCTACTCCTACATAAATCATTGGAGAAGAACAATGCTTGTGTAAAGCTATCTCTTCAAAAAATACAATGCAATTTATAAAAAGCTGTTGCCATGTCTTTTTGTTGAACATATTCTCCAACTTTCTTGTGAAAACTTTGTGACCAGCTCCCCCAAAGGTAGTATGGTTACGCCAAGGAAAGTAAAACTACCTGTGGTCAAGAGAACTAAACTATACAGTTAAGCTACGGTGAACTACAGACTTTGGTTAAGTTTAGAAAATATGGTAATTGGGGGTTTGTCGAAATATTTGTTCCCCCTATGAGTAGATATTACATACTTTCTGCCAACGCCACTACTCAATGCTGCATATTTGCGGCATCAGTGCCTGCTTCCCAGCAACCGCACTTCCTCCACCTCCCCAGCGTCCTCCTGGATTAGCATTTAGGAATCCTGCAATATGAGTTCAGGTTCATCTTGCTCAGTTAAGTGAGTGTTTGTGAGCTCAGAGTTAAATCTACGCCACCACTGATTTGTTCTGAGCAGAGCCAATCTCAAATATGTATTATTTTTGCAGTAGGGTGCAACAATGGGAGTGTCCAGACTGAATTTGTTTTGACCTCACGCTATCTAAACAAAACGAGACGTATAACCAATGTTTAACAAGCTGAAACTTTTCTGCTTCCTGACATGGATGTCTGGCAAAATAATCACAGACTTGTATTGTTGAGCTCAACTACAGTGTTTAACTGCAGACATCGTCTGAAAACTGTTTCCTCTGCAACGTTTCTCTCTTTGGACAATGTGGCAGTGGGCCGACACGCACTGTGTAAATTAATTCACTGCAAAAAAAAATCACCTCTGTGATATAAAAACATGGGAGAAGTATTTCAACAACAAATGTAAACTAACACAGAAACATCACCTGTCCACTTTTAAGGGTACAGAGGATCCGGACCAGATGTCGGGGGCTGACTTTGAAAGCGTAAAAACTCATTAAACACTTTTACGGCTGAACTTGGAATTAGCACGTGTGGGAGAGCAACGCTCTATGTGCTACCTGTGTGCAAGACATCAAAGAGCGCTGCAGCTGCTAATGACAGGCCTATGCATGTCTGAGTTCCACAATTAGCCCATACAGCTAATTATCCAAACACAGAAAAGCCAGCACGGACAGATCATGAAGCAAAAAATGCATGTAAAGCTCATGTTATCCCAGAAAAGAAGCAAAATAGGATCAATGGGTTGCCCTGTTTGACATTTGTACACCGGTATGGTTTTTCCTACTGGTGATCCACAGGAAGAGTTCCATGTGGTCTTGTATAGGGTTTCAGTGAAGAGAGGAGCACCCCTAAACATAATCCCCACCCCCCGTACGAACCCACTCCTACCTCTAAAAGTCACAACCTATCCCTCACAGTGCAGTGTCAACCCACCTCTGGAATTTCAAAGAGGAAGAAGAGGAAGGGACATAGGGACATTATAGAGTGGAGCTGCAGCATTGAAGGGAGTGAGAGGGAGAGATTTTTTTTTTTCCCCTGGAGGAGAACTCGACTTTGTGCTCTGGAAATACTTGAAATCCTGCGTGCCTTGTGTAAAGGCTCAACTAAGACCTGCTCCTGTCTAAGCAATTTAATGAACGTAAGCCCCCAGGAGGAATAGTCGGAGCTCACAGAAACCAAAGTCCAGCCCCGTGGGAAGCAAAGCTCTCAGGCTGCTCGCGGTCACAGACATGCAGCCTTTCACCTTGGTCAGTGTGCTTTTTTTCATATTCCACATCTCCTCTGGTGGTGCAGAAGCCCCTAGGTAAGTCAATGAACTACTAGAGCAATAGAGCGTTTCATGTTGTATGGTATGTTTCTACCCTTGAGAACTGCAGCAGGTGTAAACTTTACACAGTCAAGTATTAAGATGACCTTCCAGGATAATGTCAAATATATTTGTATGTATTATAAAGTGTGTATCACATTGCAGTGACTCTGAAATGCACTGGATCAACTGCACCAACAGTATTGGCTAATATACAATTTGGCCCACTTCCTGTAGCCAAAAAGAGGAATTACAACCATTTTAACTGCCAGTTCCTCCACATGCTTTTACTTTGAGCAGAGCTTAATGAGTAACATGAAACCCTGTGTTTGGCAATGAATGATGTGCTTTAAATCTTTACAGGGAAAACTGTTGTTTTGATGGTATGTACACACTGCTGCCCCAGCCAGCAGACAACTATGACAGTGTGTCAGCTAAATGTGGCACAGCAACTGTTAATAACTGAAGAGCACCTGTCACACTTTGGAGCCCCTTTTCCTGTGGGCTATTCTGGTTGATTTCTATCAAGTCTCAGATTCCCCCCGGCCCCACTGAAGCTGAGGACGCTTATAGTGATGCTACCCCTGTGACACCTAAACATCTGGGATATTAGAGTTTGCTACTGTGCTTAAAAGTAGAGATAATGATGCTGAAAGCTGTAAAGTCCGATTTGGATGTGTGATTCTTTACTTAGGTCTAACGATGTCTTTGTCAAATGGCATCTTAACCTATTAATTTAATTTACAGGTTAAAAATACACACATGCAGTATAATCTATATGTGCTGTAGGTTATTTTGAATGCAATGCTGACTCGCTGACCGCAACTGAGAATAACTTTACCGTAAATTCTCATCTGACTCCGGAAATCAGGTGAAGATGAAGGTAAAGTGAAAGAGGAGGACATATGGTTGTGCATTGGGGAATCAATGTGCAACGCAGGAAGCGTTTGATTAGTGTGTTTTTCTCCATCTGTAGCCTACATCCTGTCAGCTGGCAGCTGCTCCACAGGGAGCCCACTTTTATCACTAAGCAAGCCTGTGAGGGGACACTTTATTTACCTTGTTTGTTTTTTTCCCACAACCACGATTGGGAGCACAATTAGAAAAAAAAGATGAAAAGCTGAAATCCACAATTGGGAGAGCCTAGTGAGACTGTGGATGTGTTGGGATAATTTTTTTCATGTTAATATATTTGAATTTGTCATAATATGTCATTTAATTGTTGTTATTGTGATACGATTTGGCTTAAAGTCCAAATGTACATTCAGATGTTCCGTGCATTAACCAGGGTGCGCTATAAATTAAGCTGGGACAGTGAAATTATATATCTTACCTTATGCTGCTCTCTTGTTCTACAAAGGCACTACCGACAAGTCCTTACTGGAAACCAACCAGGTGTGTGTCGCTATGGCAGGAGGCTGGAGTGTTGCTATGGCTGGAAGAAAAACAGTAAAGGACAGTGTGAGGGTAAGAGCAGTCCACATTGATCCAAAGACTGGCTTATAATATACTGTAAATAACAATGAATGATACTTTTCATATATACATATATATTTGTTTTATTTTATATCCACCAATACACATAATGCGTTTCCATAGAATCTAATTTAGTGCCACAGTCTCCTAACAATTGTTATTCTTTTCATGAAAGATATTTTCCTAACCCAGAAAATGTGGAGGAAATGACAGTCTCGATTGAAAAACCTTGCCTGCGTAATAGACGTGTGTGGTTTGACTGCAATCCATTATTCTCAAACCACTGATATTCTCTTCATGTTAAATGTTTTACCAGCTCAATGTGACCACGGCTGCAAGCACGGAGAGTGTGTTGGTCCTAATAAATGCAAGTGTTTCCCAGGATACACCGGAAAGACGTGTAATCAAGGTGGGTAGTCGGGGTCTGGAAAACGTGGGTCAAACTGGGTGGAGGGTAAATCTAATTTCCAGCTGATAACTGGCTTTGCTAGCTCATTTTAGGTATGTTTTACTTTAAGGAAATCTTTATCTCTGGTGTTTCAATAAAAAGCAGCTTTTAGCTTTTAGAAAAGAAGGTGTTGCAGGTGAAAAAACTGAGGGTGACTCTTGTTTCTAGATCTGAATGAGTGCGGCCTGAAACCTCGTCCCTGTGAGCATCGCTGCATGAACACCTATGGGAGTTACAAGTGCTACTGCCTCAATGGTTACACCGTAATGCCTGATGGATCTTGTGCAAGTGAGTCCTATCGTCCTACTATCCGTACAAGTGGGAAACGCAAAGAAAAATCAAAGTTGCCAAGTTTGCATATTTATAAATGTGTGCTTTTTGTGTTCATGCATGTAGATTCCAGGTCATGCTCTATCGCTCACTGTCAGTATGGCTGTGAGGAGGTTCAGGGAGAGATTCGCTGCCTCTGCCCATCTGCAGGGCTGCAGCTGGGGCAAGATGAGAGGACTTGTGTAGGTGAGCAACCACACACACACACACGAGTGGATTATAAACACAGTGATTTAATGTTTTTCAGCGTGTAGTGTCATGAAAGGAAAACCTATAAAAAAACCTATATGTCAAATATGATGCATGATTAGAGACAGGCTTAAGCAAGATGCAAGGAGAGTGAAAAATCAGACGGAGCAATAACCCTTATCTAAATAAGGAATACAGAGTAAAAAAAGGATTGACTTTGGCTTGTTTCCGTCTCATGGATTGGGATTTTTTTGCATAGGGGAGCAATTCGGTACAGATTCTATTATGTGGCTTTTGCATGCTTGGCTTGTAAATCAGATGGATGCAATTAAGTTATATTTCTTTCCACAAAACTGTTTGAGCTGTGACAGAGCCAGTCTGGCATACTGATCACACAGGGGAAGTAATATAATAGTTCTGGAGCATTAAACTTCAGGATTACCATGGATTCAACACACTCAAAAATGGGGGTACAGCAAAAGTACACTTTTACTCTGACAATGTAACAAGAAGTACATTTTACCCTACCGTAACAGACAAATAATGGACCTTCATGAGACAGATGCATATCTACTGTATCGATCATGAACGCATTAAATAGCTTCTAATAATTTAAAGTGCAAATTTAAACCTGAGCTAAACATAGAGTAGCAATCTTTCAGTCCATACTAGACACGGTAGACCTCTAACTGGAAGCAGGCTGTAACATTAAGTTGCTGATCATACATACAAATATGTGAAAACATGCATACTGTTAGATACATATATATAAGTAAAATGACATAATATGGCTGAATGAAAATATGAAGGAATGAATTCATTAAATCATTGTCTCTACATCAATAGGCTACAACTATTTGTCACTGTATCACGTTCAAAGGCATTACTAACGGTGATGTTACTGTTAGCTTGAAAACAGTCTTGTACACATTTCCTCCTGTGTCAAGTCGTTCATTGCATCCACAACAATATCAATAGCTCGGTTACCAAACTCAGTGGAAGCACTGCTTCCAGTCAAACCGGGGGCAACTTCAAAGACAAATTAGCAGTGATGCTAGTGGGAAGCTAGTGAGGGATCATGTTCAAAATCACCAGGATGGTGTAATGCACTCAGAACAGCAACGATGGTGAAGCTCCCTGCTGGCAGATGGAAAAGCTGCAGCTGATGACTCCATGTGAATCAGAGGAAGCACACAGTTGTCTACCTCCGACCCATGAAAATAGTCAGCAGGAAGTGCCGGGGACAGCAGAGCGGTGGAAATAAACCATTACAAAAAAAAGTGGACTGATTTTCTCAACATTGTGACGTGTTGTTTAAAGGTTCTCCATGTTCACTTGGGGTGCAGATTTTGTTCTTTGGTGCCCCAGAAAGAAGGTTTTTGTACTCTGTACAACTATGCTTAAAGGTACAGTGTGTAGGATTTGGTGGCATCTAGTGGTTTGCTTGCAGATTGCAACCAACTGAGTACCGCTCACTCCTCACTTTCAAGACTGCAATAACGTGAGCCGCTTAGTGCAAAACTGTGGTAACGCTGTTCACCTTGCTCAGAGGCCATCCTCACCATAATAACACCACTTTAGGAGCAACAGAAGTCAGAGGGCGGCTGGCGGCACCACGGTTTTTCACTCTGCGCTCACGTTACCGCAGTTTCACAAGCATGCCGGAGAACTACGGTGGCCTTCGGGTAACGTAAAAACATGAAAGGCTCTCACTCAAGCCAGCGTTTGGTTTGTCCGTTCTGGGCTACTGTAGAAACATGGCGGAGAATAATTCAAACTTGATAAATTTAAAATCACAGGCCCTTAAATTTGTCCTCTCTTTTGTTTCCCTTCAGATATTGATGAATGTATAACTGGGAAGAACCTCTGCCCATACAACAGACAATGTGTGAACACCTTTGGCAGCTACTACTGCAAGTGCCAGGACGGCTTTGACCTGAAATATGTTGCCGGCAAATATGACTGTGTAGGTAAGGTATACGAGTTTATTACAGGGATACATTTGCGATCCATTCTGCTCCTAAAGGTACAAACAGGCTTCTTCCAATTCCAGACCTTGATGAGTGCACAGCCGGCACCCACAAGTGCAGCCACCACGCTGACTGTGTGAACACTTATGGATCCTACAAGTGCAGGTGCAAGTCTGGCTTCAGAGGCAATGGCTTTGAATGCTCTGGTGAGATCCAAGAACAGCAACACAGAATTATGAATTAACTAGTTTTAGGGCCTATTGATATGTAATAAAACTTATATACTAAGGCCATTCATAATAGATTTGAAAAACGCATGTCTGAGGCCTTTCCCAGGTGAGTGTAGTCAGTCAGATGGGTCAGAAGCAGCTTTACAGCCACATATTTCATTTGGACTCAATAAACATCAGTCCTGCCAAAGCTAGTTTCCTGCTTTCAGACTCCACACCTCTTTACAGATGTTAGCAAGAGAGAGAGCCACAGATTGAAAACACACCTGTGTAAATATTGTACGGTAGCCAGCCATCTGAAGAAGAAGAAGGAGAAGGACAGGTTGTGTTGTACTCTTTAACCCAGGCCCAGATAATAACAGGTGAAGCCTCATGCAGCCAAAATGACATAAAGAGAAAAGGCCAGAGGGTTTCAGCGTCAATGAAAAATGCCTTTATTTTTTGTAGTCAAGCCGTTTTATCAGAGGTCGTGGGATGGAGACAAAGGCAGTGCAGATGATTTCCTCAATGGTGAGATTGTGTGGAATCCAAGACTCTGCTTCTGCTGTTCACTCTCTGCATTTCCCTCCTCTTGCCTCCTACTTTTAAAAACACCTCTCCAAACTCTCTCCCTTGCTCATGGCTGGAAATGTTGTCCGTCCTCCGCACACACAGCTTGATATGAGACCTGGAATCCTCAGCATGACTCTTTATACACAGAACTTGCGTGATAAAAAAATGCTTGTGTACGTAAAACACTAATTTTAAGTTATGTGCAACGAATGCCGCTGTCATGCTTCATCTGCATGGAGTAGGAACGAGAACGGCAGCTGCAGAATACATGACAACAAAGCGCATCCGAAATCCTGGTAAAGTCTTTCCAACTCGTGATTGCGGTTCCACATGTCCAATCTGATTCCTCTTTCCTGCCCGCAGCTATCCCAGACTCCCAAGTGAGGCCCAGGATTCTGGGAGGTACGCTGGACAACGAGGACATCAAAAATGTTATCCCCGAACCGGTCGCGACGCCGCCTCCTAAGATCCGCCAGCAGCCCTTTGACTATGATGAAGAGGTCTACGTTGACCCCCAGACAGAGCGGAGACCGGAGGATGAATTTCCTGAGGAAGAAGAGCAGCAGGAGGAGGAGGAGGAAGAGGAAGACAACCAGCTCAATCCAAGAGGAGATGTTTTCGGTAAGTGTCCTTCCGCTTGGCTGCCTTGTAGTAATTCTGGGTGGTCCACAATGTATTAACCGTACAGAGACTAAACAAACTCAGTGTCTACAGAGACTTTTCTCTCGTGTTTACACGGCTCCTGAATTAAATTATCGATTTTTCAGTAGGCAGCTGAAATAAGTGTAAAATAGCAGGTCAGGTCCCAGACCTTGACCAGAGAATAAAGGGGCTCGTTGCTTCAAGTTTCCTGTCGACCTCAGACTCCTCCAAGATCTTCTTATTTCCACAAAGAACCACAAGCATTGTTACTTATCCTATTCAGGGGCACTGGAGCCGATCCCAGCTGACATTGGGCGAAGGCGGGGTACACCCTGGACAGGTCTCCAGACTATCACAGGGCTGACACATAGAGACAGACAACCATTCACGCTCAGATTCACAACCACGGGCAATTTAGAGTCAACAATTAACCTAACCTGCATGTCTTTGGGCTGTGGGAGGAAACCGGAGACCCACGCTAACACGAGGAGAACATGCAAACTCCACACAGAAGGGCCCCAAGCTGGGTTTGAACCCGTGACCCTCTTGCTCTTAGGTGACACTGCTAACCACTGCCAAAAAATAACTAACTCTTAAAACCTGTCAATTCTAAGCTCTGACATTTTTTAAAACTCTAAAACTAAAATATAAAGCTCAGTCTGAATAAGAACCCAGCAATGTAAAAAATGAAGAGATTACGTCTTCTTGCATATGTCATTTACGCCTGAGTTGTGTGTATACATGAACATTCTCTGACACTTTCATCAGATAAGAAAAGAGAAGAGTGGGCAGTGTGGTCGCACGGCGGTATGCACCTCACTGAGAAACCCCACACATGAGGTTTCCTTTCACCACTAATCTTGATCTTTATGGAAAACACCCTATGCCTGTGTAAGAACTCAGATAGCAAGAGGAGACAGGCCCCGAGACATCCATCACCTCCAGGGAGGAATTTTTACTCTGTCGGCATGAGACAGCCCTGGGATACAACTCATCCTGCTTCCCATCTCCTGGGAGGAGGAGGGCGAGGAAGGGAGGGAGGTTACTAAAGCCTCCAAGCCTTTTATTATGTTTTCCCCAAAACAGCTGTTGTGCAAACAGACTTGACTCCTAGTTGGAAAAGTCTGTCATCAGCACTCTAGACCTCTTTAACACTAGCCCACTATGGCTAAGCAGGTTCAATAACCCCAGCTGTCACTCGTCTGACTCTCTATAGGCTGCTTGCCATGGGGGTGGTTTAACTGCAAGAGCTTTAAAATACTTGGGGGTGGGGGGGTGTATCCTAAAGTTGTAGATTCATCTCAAGACATGAGTGACAGCTGGGCAGGTCTACACCTGTTGGTTAAAAGGCCCTTTCTGGCTTTTGTTTCATCGTGGAAAAATCTCATTGCTGCATAATTTAGCAATGCTTTTTTTTAAGATCACATATTTTAAGAAGAATTCAGAGATAAAAAGTAATTTGAGAGGCAGATTTTATGAGATTTTAGAGGGTGTAATTGTGAGATATTTGGGCCTGCTTTTATTTACTATTATTATCATATTTAGCTGAAATATTATACACTCCGTTGCCAATTTATTGCGTACACCTTTGCTCAAAAGAATGCAGTCCTGCAATAAATCCCATAGCTTCAGTTTTTTGTTGAAACTGAACTTTATAACCATTACAGATTTATTGCAGGACTGTTATATGCAATAGGTGTGCTTAATAAAATGGCAAGTGGGTGTATATGTAGCTGAAAATGCATGAATTCACACAGATTTTTCTCTTTAATATCTAAACGCAGTATCAGAGGACTTTGAATCAGTGTTCGGCCCGGCCACAGAAGTCAAAGAAATCCAAATAACACCAGTTCAGGAAGGTAATCAAATATCTGGTTATGCGCAATTGTTATTTTAATGACTGTTTATGTGACTAAATGTGCTCCTATTGTTTTTACCCTCTAGAGTTCATCATGGATTGCAACTTTGATCAGGGAGCATGTGAGTGGGTCCAAGACAAGGCTGATGACATGGACTGGAGTGTAGCCTACCATAATGGTAATTATAAATGTGTTTTTTTTACAGGTTATTTAAGATTAATTTAGAGTTGAGCATTCAATCTTAAAGTGCTACCAACTCTTTCAGGTGCTGAGTACTACATGGCCATGAGTGGGCTCGTAGGGGGGCCGGAGGATGTGGCCAAGCTGAAGTTGCTTCTCAGCGACCGGGCCCAGCAGGGCAGCTTCTGCCTCACCTTTGACTACCGTGTGGTGGGACACAATGTGGGAACTCTCAAGGTGCTGCTGGATAACAATGCTTACCCTGTATGGGAGCAGAGCCAAAGCAGAGACCAGGGCTGGCAGACGGAGCTCCTCACTGTGGCCTGGAAAGAGGAGGCACCACAATCAGTGAGTCATTTTACCGTTTTATAAGACATGTTATCAATAGATAATGTGCAGTAACTGCTAACATCAATAATACCAGCCAAAGGAGGTTGAACAGCACAAATGTTGCAGTGCTTATGTGACTGGCTATGTTGGATTTCTCTCTAAAACGTTAAATTCATGTGGTTCGCAGTATGTTTGAAAGACAACCCTCATATTGTTCACTCACTACTTGAATCTATAAACTAAAGATGCCATTGAATGTCTTTCAGATTATCTTTGAAGCCCAGCACGGGAGAGATGTTCAAGGAGAGATCGGGCTGGACAATGTTGTGCTGACCTCAGGGCCCTGTCAAGATGACGCCAGTCCATTCATTTAAGAATCTCCAATCCCGGATTAAGAATTGGAAAATGTGCTCTAACTGACACATGTCAAAGATGCCTGTTTCCTGTCTGCATTATGGTCTGGAGTTTCCCAATGTTTTCACATGGCTTAGCCACAAGACATCCACATAAAGATACAGAAATGTGGTCTGAAGGGAAGATTATGTACTATCAGTGCATGCATGTTTACTTATTCACCATGCTGCTACATCAATACATCCTGCTTCATTCTCTATCGTTATTTTCAAAATGGTACGATACAGATAACTCAGATCTCAGGAATAGGTAGAAATGCTAACTTTGTCCGTTAGTTAGATGTAACAGTATTGTACTTAGTCCTTTGTTGTGTATGTGATTGCTGAAGTTAACTGGAAATAATCCATGACATGTAATGTGAATTCTTACGTGAATTTAATCTTAGATGAATACCTTTTTTGAAGGCTGGTTAGTTTAAATGATAAAAAAATATCAGTGTATAACTGCTGTAAATTTTGCTTTCATATTATATTGTACTATTACATTAAAACAGTTTTTTCTAACTCTGTTTACCATTCCTTTTTTCTCCTATTGTGTGATTGTACACCTGTATAACCTGGATCATATCCGTTGTAATTTTTCTGCAAACAGAAATCTATCATCACCTTCTGGTAGGGAAAGTGAATGTATCATTAGCCAGTGTTACAGTGTGGACTAAATCCAAGGTAATATGACAGAGAATGTGGGCAGTTTTAGGAAATCCAGTCTGCTGACTGAAGAAATGCCACCACAAATGAACTGTAAATGGATGGATGCCAGGGCTGGTATTTCATTACAAAAAAATATTTGTGGTAGTCAATTTACACCTGAGAAAACAATGCTTTCATGATACTGTAATATAGCTATCCATATCAAAAAAGGGAAAAATAGAATAGTTTGCTCTGACAACCAAAGACACACAGCTGGTGGGAGGATAGCTGTCTGATAACTTGTGTATGCTTTAAGTAGTAGTGTAAGTAAGGAAATACTACACTTTGTGCTCCACAACATTTGCAGCATTAGAAAGCTGTTTAGGCTACTTTTAGGACAAGATATATATAATAACAACAATAACAATACAGTAAATATATCAAAAAAGATAAGTGTGTGTGTTTGTGTTGTTTGGAAGTGTATGGTTAGTGTTTGTGAGGAGGATATTGATTTAAATATCTATAAAGAGTTCTGGGTAATCGTAACCAAACAACATTGTGAGTGGGAAAAAGAAAAAAACATAAAAACAGATACATGGACAACATGGGGAAAAGCAATTACAAAACAGCAATTAAATGACCCTTTAAGCGACTTTTGAAACATTTGACAGATGAACAGTTTATTGATAGATGTGAAAAGCTACTCCATAATTTGGTTCCCCTAAATCTTATCGAAAATGTACCTCTATACTAGTGAGGAATTTAGGAGGATGAAGATCTAGAGACTGACGGGTTGAGTAAGAATGGACCTGAGAATTTGTTTTAAAGGTCCCATATTATTCTCATTTTCAGGTTCATACTTGTATTTTGTGTTTCTACTAGGACATGTTTACATGCTGTAATGTTAAAAAAAAACGTTATTTTCCTCATACTGTCAGCCTGAATATGCCTGTATTTACCCTCTGTCTTAAACGCTCCGTTTTAGCGCATTTTGACGGAATTGCAACAGAATTGCGTTGCCAAGCAACAGCTTGGGTCCATGTGTACTTCCTGTCAGCTGATGACATTCAAATACACTGCAACAGGAAATAAACTGGGACACATTTAGAATGTTTACATTTAAAATTGTATAAAGGATCTAAATATTGTATATTCGTGACATCACGAATGGGCAGAAATCCTGACAGCTTGTTTCAAATGCAGAGTTTCTGAATACAGGCTGTGTGTATTTCCCTGTGGATTGAGTGTTTTGATAATTTCACAGTATTAATAGAGGACTTAAGCCTGCTTTATAATAAAAAAACATGAAAATCTCACTTTTTTTATAATATGGGTCCTTTAAAATAGGTCTTCAAATGCTCAGGAATATTCCCACCAGAAAATATCTTATAAATAAAAACACATATTTGAAAAATATTGATATCAGTCAAGATATTAGTTGTAGTTGCTAATATTGTTGTACATAACTTTGGAGTATGTTTAGCCTACATTGTGGTAGCCATTGTTTGTTTGCATTTTCTTTATTACATCTACCCTACCTATTTTACAGGTGCAATTACCTCTGTTTACATTACATCTATTTTTATATTTTATACTTCTGTTTATATGTATTTATTACATCTACTTTACCTGTTTTATTTTGCTTTATAACTGTGTGTGTTTTACCTGTTATATGTTTTATCTGCCTCGTTTAGTCTTCTCAAGTATTTGTTTTAAAGCACTGACCAGAAGTGGCAACTAGTGAATCTCGTTGTATTTAATACAATGACAATAAAAGCTTTATATTTTATTCTATTCTATTCTATTGTGGTAAATACGGTTAATCTTTGGCTAAATGTCGCCATTTGGTGGTCAATCATGAATATTACAACGAAGTAGAATATTATGGAGAGATGTTGGGGCTATCTGTTAGCTAACAGTTAACAGTTAACTGTTAGCTAACAGTTAACAGTTAACAGTTAACTGTTAGCTAACAAAAGTTGACTGACGTTTTAAATAAGAAGGGTATAACGTTTTAAGTTATAAGGGCCTGAAAATCCTGAAACTGTTAACGTTACCTCAGCATTGGTTGGTTGTTTCTGTCTGACAAGATCACATGATCCTCCGGAGGCTGAACCGTGCATCGTTAGCTTGTTAGCTTGTTAGCAGCTAGCTGCGTTAGCTGCGTTAGCTTGTTAGCGTTAGCAACCAACCGAGCCTTTGGGGTTCACCGGAAACGGTGCTCTCTGACGTTATCTTCGAGCCACGCCAAGACGAGGAGCTGTCAAACATTATGCATTAATGTTATTGCAGTTTTAATGTGTTTTGTTTCTCTTTGGCTCAGCAGCTGTCTGGCTCAAACCGGTAAGAGACGATACTAGCAGCAGTAGACCTGAGCTAGTGACCTGACTCCAGCTGTGTTCACTTGTCTTCATGTTAGCCTAGCTGAGCTAACGCCGAGCGAGCTCATAGACCCACAATACAGACTGTTGTTCTGCTATCATGTTCCAGCTGTTGACTTAGTTTAGTGCATTATACTGTATGTCTGTATGCCTTGTTAGAGTGCTCACAAAACAGTGTATTGATTGTATTGTTTGGAAGCAGATTGTGCTTTCTGTTTGTGCCATCTGTTAATGAGGAAACTGCTGTGTGTGTGTGTTACAGCTGGTTGAACGTCACCTACATGGCTGCTCACATCAACATTAAACATATGAGCATGTGACCAAAGGACCGGGGTCTACAAGCACATGATCTGGACAAGTGGAGGAGGACAAAATCAATCAGGGGTGAGACAGAAAAAAAGGCTCAAAACATCTACCAGAAATTGTGTTTCTGCAGTAAAATGTGTCATTTTCAACATTATATTGTTTATTTATTGTTTATTTATTTTGCACAATTTAAGACTATACAACATAACAAAAAACTAAATGAATAATATACAGTGTAGGAAGAGGCAAAAAAAACACTGGGCTTATCTGAAGCCTCCACCTAGAGACAAGATTAATATAAAGAAATAATGTGACTACATAATAGTGATAACAAACAATTAGGACAAGATATATATAATAACAACAATAACAATACAGTAAATATATAAAAAAAAGACAATTGTGTGTTGCGTTGAAGTGTATGGTTAGTGTTTGTGAGGAGGATATTGTTTAAATATCTATAAAGAGTTCTGGGTTATCGTAACCAAACAACATTGTGAGTGGGAAAAAATAAAAAAAACAGATACAAGTAGTGGTATTATAGTGTTGTACACGTAATAAAAATAACTTGTGCATATTGCATCTCTCCATTAGGTAAATTATTTTAAAGTGGTCGACCGAGATTGAACAGCCATGACAACAAAGACGTCCCTCCTTAAAGTCATTCTGCTGGGTGATGGTGGTGTAGGAAAAAGCTCCATCATGAACCGTTACGTCACCAACAAGTTTGACGCACACCTTTTCCACACCATTGGCGTGGAGTTCCTCAACAAGGAGCTGGAGGTAGATGGCCACCAGGTTACCCTACAGATCTGGGACACTGCTGGCCAGGAGCGCTTCCGCAGCCTGAGGACTCCTTTCTACCGTGGCTCTGACTGCTGCCTGCTCACCTTCAGCGTCGACGACAACCAGAGTTTTCTCAATCTAGGCAACTGGAAGAAGGAGTTCATCTACTACGCGGACGTCAAGGAGCCGGAGAAGTTTCCATTCGTGGTCTTGGGCAACAAACTGGACGTGACGGAACGGCAGGTGTCTACTGAGGAGGCTCAGCAGTGGTGCCAGGAGAACGGTGACTTCCCGTATTATGAGACCAGCGCCAAGGATGCCACCAATGTAGCGGTGGCCTTTGAGGAGGCGGTGCGCAGAGTGTTGGCACTGGATGAAAGAACGGACCACCTCATCCCCACAGACACAGTCAAGCTCCACAGAAAGCCTCGCTCTGCTGCCTCTTGCTGTTCATAACGTTCAGGAGTTATCACTAACATTGATTTGCTGTTATGCCTGTAATGTGACGAGGCTGTAGGGTTTACAATGCTGTAGTAACATCTTATTTAAACAAATTATGCTACTGGCTTTATGATTTGTTATACTATTGAGGTTTGATTATGCTAATAGTCGGTCTTCTGTGTCAAGAGAAGAGAGGAAACACTAAATTCACCCCCTAATTAATTACAAATAAACATGAAATCACTGAATCATTTACTCAGCTCTACCGCAGTTCAAAGGTCAGGCTTTGGAGGGGTAGCAGGAAAATAAACTATAATTTGTGTTGACCCAAGACTACCTGTGGGGAACTAAAAACTTCTGTTCAAGTTTCACTTCCCTCTCAAATGATTACATGTTCCATTCTGTCATGAAGACAAATTATAATGTGACTCTTAAAACGTGTACGACTTTGGGAGTGCGATCATCATAGGGTTTCTTAACTTCACTCCTAATTATAATAACACAGAGTGATGACCTATTTATTTATATTCAGAAAATAACTACATAATTAATTTATACAGCCCAATAACCTTATTTTCTGAGAATTATGAAGTAGCTAAGGCACTACTATATATAACTAACAAATTGAAGCTTGTCGTGATTATTGCACCTTTAGGTCTTGTTCGTGCACATTCTGCTTAGTGAATAGATTACGGCTGTGTGCTGGAAGCACTGAGGGACAAGATCCCCAACAGAAGATGAATATTAAAGCAAAGTTAACATGCATGGCATATGGTGTATTTAGGTTTCTGGAAACTTTTCTATTTTGTAAACCGTTTTTACCTTAAAAAAATCACTGAATCAATATTGCCTTGGGGAATGTGTAATGAAGAGCGGTCATGATTGAGTAAACCGTTTTCCTGGTTGTTGGGTTTATTGTTTTAAATAATGATTTTGATCTTTAAAGCACTCTTTTTAACATGTTTTATACTTTCAGTTCAAAGCCTTTCCCTATATACAGTCTATGATCTTTCCCCACAGCTTAATACTTAAAATGGTGAACCATTCATTTACCTTTACTGTTTCTCATTTCATTTATATTCAAAGTTGTACTACTGGTATGCCATACGATAAATAAACCCCCTGAGAATTGTCTCTTAGAGCATGTTTTGTAGTCTGAAAACTGATAAATCTGTTTATCATCCCAAGATTTGAACTGAATGATACCATTCTGCTGTGCTTTGTAACCTCTACAATGATTATAATGCCTAAACCAGTAGATAACACAATATCGAGGCCTTCAATTCTAATGTTCTAATCAACATACAGTAGCCATACTCACAGCTCATCCCATGCAAGAAATCAAGAAACAAACATTATCTTAGAAACTACATCAGACAAGAACATGTTTTATAGAAAATCTGTGTTGAATACATTTTACATTTGTTTAACAGGAAAAGAAAGACAGACACCAAATATGTGTGTTAGGTATACAGTATATACACAACAAATAGACAAGATGCATTAAAATCCTGGTGCGTGTGAAGTGATTAACTCAGGAGATGTTTCTTTCCAAGAAACTGTACTTTCCTCTCAAAAGCTGTTGAGCGGATTGGTGCGTTGATTTCATAGAAAGGATTCATTGCAAACTGGAAGATAAAATAAATGATTAAATCAAACACTGAAGTAAAAAAAAAAAATGGACCAAATGTGACCTCATGCCAAGTTATTCTAATCATATGGAACACAACTTACCTTAATGTATAAATCATATACATCATTAAAAAAGTTTTTGATTCCATCCTCTTGTCGCACATCATGCAGCATGATGAATCTTATATGTACAGCAAATAATTAAAGAAAATAAAGCCATGTCAATGAATTCCTTGAATGTACAGACAACAATAAGACTAACAATATAAGCACATTATAGTACAAACTAACATGTTAAATAATGGCAGTGTGGCTTCAGCTATTAATTATTTTCATAATCAATCTGTTGAGTATTTTTTATTCATTGGGTAATCTATAAAATGGTAGAGAAAAATGCCAATCATAATTTCCCAGAGCTTAAAGTGACATCTTCAAATTCTTTGTTTTGTTCAACCACCAATCCAAAACTCAAAGATATTTAATTTTACAATGATATAAAACAGAGAAAAGCAACACATCTTTATGTTTAACAGGCTGGATTGAAAGAATCTTTGGCATTTTTGCTTAATAAATGACTAAACGATTCATTGATTATCAAAACTGTTGATTCATTTCCTGTCGATTAATCAACTAATTGTTTCAGTTATCTTGCATTATTAAACATGAGCTGAGCCATGTACTGTAGGATTGTTTGTCTCTTCTGTAAGTAAACTACAACATGGTAATATTTTATCCATTCTTTGATAGCGGTTACCACCATTAATAAAGAATTGAGTATAGTCTTCTGTGAGGGAATAAAAAAGGGAAGAATCAAATGGAATATAAAAAGGATATGTCCTGCAGTGACGAAGGCAGAAACAAACCACTCGTTGAACTTGTCCACAGTTTTCAAGTACATGTTGTTGGACAGCCACATGTTTTCATCCACTAAATCCAGGGCTGCGTGTGCAATGAACTGGTTCAGGTGACGATGATCATCCTGTGGACACACATTTTTATCAGACAACATATTACATTAACAGACATAATTTCACATAAATAACTGCAAAGGCCTTGCACCACTACATTAAAAGACAGTTCAGTGTGGCATATATTATATCCTGACAGTTTACGATACGATACAACTTTATTGTCAGTTTGCACTGAAATTCATTTTGCATCCATAGGCAGCTCAGTTTGAGAAAAAGTACACACATACAATAGACGTACTGTTACCATAGACAGACAGACAAGTAAGACCCATCAGACAAAACAAAACATCACAATTATTCATACATAACCCATTACAAAAGTACCATCTGTCCTCTGGATTTACATGTCTTTAGCAGCACATTCATTATTATTTAGCAACAAGATGGACTGATGGACATAGCTGTAGTACATGCCTAGGCTACTGAATAACGTTTAGCATTTCTTTACCACTGTTGTTGCACAAGATGTATTGTGATGAATGCTGGTGTTATTGATAAAGTCAATGTTACCTTTGACTCAGCCTTCCCAGCTGGCAGGAACTCCATCTCAAACACAGGATTGTCCTGATGACCAACCATGACGTAATAAAAGCTCCCAGACATCGTGTCCCCTTCTTCTTCTTCTTCTTCTTAGCAAAGCCAAACTGCCCTGAAAACAATTCAAACCAAACCAATTAGATCAAACAATTATAATGTTTCCTAGATATGAGTGTCAGTAGGAAGCTAACGTTAGCCGCAGTGCTCCACAGACGCTTTGGCGTCGTTTTACGTCTTCAAATGATTATTGTGAGACTAAAGAAAACATGTCACGTCTTTAAATAGTACAATAACGCAACGTAAGCACATTAGTGAAAGCTTGTCACTCAATAAAACACACTTTTGTTTACCTGTTAATTCTGCTTCCTGGAGAGAGAAGCGATAGCAGGCGCATAAAGATGACGACACAGTCAAGCAGACAAATGCATTTTTATTTATTTATTTATTATTTCAAAGTTACAGTATACATAGTAACAGCAGAAAACATTTAAAACATTTACATACAAAAGAAGCATAGCGAAAACGTAAACAAAGAGCTATGCCAAACATAAAAGGACAACAGAAATGAAACAAAACCAACATAAAATAAAAAATATATATATATATTTTAAATACTGTATTTCAAAAGTTCAATACATTAGATTCATAAAAATGTTCAGATTTTTCATTACAATTCTGCAAATATATTTTACAGTATAAAAAATAAATTAAAAATAAAATAAATTATACAACAAATAAAATGTAAGGAAAATATGAAAAATAAATAAACAAAATAATAAAAACAAACAAACAAAAAAACAATCAGGGTCTGTTTTCATCAGTTTGAAATGTCTAAACAATCTAACAGTTTTTGCCAATTTACAATTTTTAATTTTTCAATCATAATAAAATATTTTTAAAATCAGTACTTTATTTTTTTTTATTATTATTTTTTCAAAATGACAGTATACATAGTAACAGCAGAAAACATTAAAAACATTTACATACAAAAGAAGCATAGCGAAAACATAAACAAAGAGCTATGCCAAACATAAAAGTACAACAGAAATGAAACAAAACCAACATCAAATTAAAAAAAATTCAATTAAAATAAATAAATAGATAATAATAGAAAAAAGACCACGCGAGTCAAGCAGACAAAAGTATTTAATTTTTTTTTAAATACTGTATTTCAAAAGTTCAATACATTAGATTCATAAAAATGTTCAGATGTTTCATTACAATTCTGCAAATATATTTTACAGTAAAAATAAATAAATATAAAAATAAAATAAATTATACAACAAATAAAATGTAAGGAAAAGATGAAAAATAAATAAACAAAATAATAAAAACAAACAAACAAAAAAACAATCAGGGTCTGTTTTCATCAGTTTGAAATGTCTTAACAACCTAACAGTTTTTGCCAATTTACAATTTTTAAGTTTTCAATCATAATAAAATATTTTTTAAAATAGTATTTTTAAAAATAGAAAAGGATAAAAAAAAAGAATAAAGTACTTTATTTTTTTTTATTATTTTTTTTCAAAATGACAGTATACATAGTAACAGCAGAAAACATTAAAAACATTTACATACATAAGAGGCATTGCAAAAACATAAACAAAGAGCTATGCCAAACATAAAAGGACAACAGAAATGAAACAAAACCAACATAAAATTAAAAATAAAAAAAAAGACCACGAGAGAGTATGACAATATTATCACTTAAAACCCTTAAAGATATTGCAAACATTCATTGTTAGCAGACAAATGTATTTATCAGATATCTGCTGTAAAACAGTACGTCATACGTCGGTGCGTCATAACTGGGGGCCGGAACCGGAACCAAAGTTTCCGTTGACGGATTTAAATGCTGGAGACACACCTCCTCTGAAGAGACGCGAGACGCTCTGTGGTCGTTAAGCTGGTAACTAGGTTACTCGGTAACTAGGTTACTCGGTAACTACTAGACATTACTCTCTCTTCTGAGATGCCTGTTTCATGAGGTGTTAAGAAGACAGAGTGATAACAGTCTCACAACAGGTAAGAATACTTAGAAAGTTGTTGAAACTGAGGTTGTTGTTGTTCTTTAGCTGGCTTGTAATGTGTATTCTGCTTTTGTTGTTCTTTAGCTGGCTTGTACTGTATTCTGCTTTTGTTGTTCTTCTGTCAGGAAGCTATGTCCTCGGCCAAGGAAGACACGTTGTCCCCAGATGAGCTGAGGAAAAGACTCTATCAAACCTTTAAAAGCAAAGGAGTGCTTGACACACTCAAAGTAAGTCGTGCTAAATAAGGTTGCTGTTGGTTCTTGTAGCCCTAAGCCTACGTTACTATAGCTTATAGGCTTCATCCCTCTTGTTCTCAATTCAATTCAGTTTGCTTTATTGATCATGACTGTCAGGTGAACAATATTGCCAAAGCGTCAATTCAATAATAAATACAAATTAAAAAAAGAACAAAATAAAAACATATATATACAATTCATTAAGCAAATTACAATATATAGATATTTAAAATGAACATGCATGTAAATGGAAGAAAACAATAAAGAAGTAATTAATGTTTGTTGTGACAATAAAACAAACAAATAAAAAACAATTAATAACAATATATTGCAATATCAAAATGTTAAATGTAAAAAAAATGTTGTTGTTGTTGTTGTTGTTGTGGTTGTCTCTTAGGCTGTGACATGCACTGACATGCACTCTTTCACTCTTCTTCCCACAGGCGGTTAGGCTTGTAAATGGACTATGTCCCCACACACACACACAGACTCACATCCAACCCCCCCCCCCCCCCCCCCAGAACACAGAAACAGTTTTTAAAGCTAGTCACATGTTAAAGACAATTTTTGGAACAGTAATGCAAACAGCACTTTACTATGGACATAAATGCACGTCTCTCTGCTGCTAAACACGACTGCAAATTGGGTATATGACTGCAAATTGTGTCTGAAACGTTTACTTATTTTATTTTTCATTGTTATTTTTTAGGTATGGTCATTTTAATACTTATTTATTCTATCCTTTTTTAATGCACTGACGGGAGCTTTGAGAAACAATATTTTGTTTCCTTCTGTGGTATGCAAATACTCAGTGAAATGACAATACAGTGAATCTTGAATGATCTGATTCAGACACAGCTGCGGAATCAGCTCATCCAGGAGCTAAAACACCCACCTTTGACTGGAGGAGGACCAGTTCCCAGACCAGTACCTGGGAAATCTGAACCCCTTTTGGTCTCAGCCTGTAACAGCATAGTGGCTGATCATCTCCGCGCCTCGGGGTATGAGTACACCCTTTCTGTATTCCACCCTGAAAGTGGCCTATGCAAAGACAAGGTAAGCATGAGCATTTGTCTAATTTACTGTAGCTTATAAAGAACTTCATTGCAGATGAAGATTTTGGTCTCTGATCTATTTTGGCAGGTTTTCACGACAGGAGACCTTCTTCAGCTTCTAAAAATCAGTCATGAATCAGCACTTTACAGATCACTGGTAATTAATAATATGATTTAGCATGTAGAATATTGTTCTTGAGATAATAAATACATCTTGTTTGTAATAATAGTGTTATTATTTCATATTTTTTACAGTCTTCAAACAAAGATCACAATGATAAAGGTATGTTCTGTTCCCTTTTAGTAAAACTGCTCCTGCCCCTTGTAACGCCTGTCGTTGATATGATATTTTCTATTTGTCTAGCAGGGTTCCTGATCAGCCTCTTAACACAGTTAACACACCATTATACTCACGGCCTGTGCCACGATGCTGACACTCAGACAACCAGTACAGCAAGTTATGGAGAGTCTCTTGGTATGATGAAATTAAATTACATTGTACTCCACATACAGTAAATGCCTTTCAACGCACACTTTAATGTTTTCTTTCTTCCGTACACAGTTGAGAAGATGAAAATGATTGACAAGGAATACGAGGGCTTAAATCACAGCGGGGAGAAATGGTTTTCATTCCAGTCAAAACTGGCTCCATATAGAAAAGAAATGGAAGCACAGATGCAAGCAGAAATGAACACAAAGGTATGTATATTTTTCTACAAAATCAAAAAGCTGTATGAGCAGGTATGAAGCACAGATGCATTCTCATATCTACAATAAACAATGCTTATAAGGTATACATGCTATGTGGTGTAACTTTAAATGCTTAATGTTTTATGAGTGGCTAATATGTGATCATGCAGTTTTCCTGCTGGTCATCATTGTGTCTTTTTGTTCCTTAAGATGCAACATTTTAAAGATGTTGAAATCGCCACTGTGAGGATGGAAGAAAAAGCAAAATTTCATAAAGAATTTGATAAGCTGAAGCAAGAGCTGGAGAGGACTTACGAGATGAAGGCGAAAGCGTTGATGGAGCGGGAGAAAAATGCCATTGATCGATTACAAAAACAACAAGAGGTAAATTACTGCTAATATGATGCTACGCTCTGTTTCTTTCTCTCGAGATAAACCTTTAAAAAAATCATAATTTCTTAGAAGGGAAACTATGGCAGGCTACATCACAGTATTTATTTGCATAATTTCCAATTGCTTAAATCTAAAAGTGTAATTGATGCTTGATGATTTCTCTTTTCTTTAGATTGAAGACAAAAATCTGTATATGCAGAGACAATCGGTCCTGAAAGAAATTGAAACAGTGCGGAACAGAGAGAACGAGCTGAGGATGAGAATGGAGGCTTTTGAAAAGTAAGGGCTGTTTTTTTTTTTTACCATTCATGTTATTAAAGAGGTGCTACTGTATGCTCTCTCATCGTGTATATATGTGTGTACATATTGTGTCATATTACTGTGTTTGTATGATGATAGGACTTGTCAAATTCACGAGGAAAAGGTCAAGACCACCGAAGAGCTGCTGAGGAGGAGAGAACTGGCAGTGAAGACGATGGAGGACACACACGACCAAAGGCTGAAGAACGAACTCTCCAGGTATTTTCATGTTGTACAGGCTTCACATGGTGGCTCACATTGTCACCACCAGTTAGACATATTCAGTTGGTTACACACATATGCAATCTCATTTGACATATTCTCTCAATTCTGTTAGTTCACTTATCCTCTCAAGTTTAGGGTATGTATCCTTATTAGGGATGTTGTCATTGTGTGACCAGAGGATGTCACTGTTTTGTAAGTTTAAAGTAAAAGCAGTATGTACATTGAAAATCTTTATTGATTTTTTCCATTGTACAGCTAAAATATTGTTGCTCCAACTGTTTGAATGCTGCCAGTGAGTCTCATAGTGCATTGTTCTCTTTTTGAAAACAGTAAATAAGTTGAAATTGGCCACATATTTAGACCCCAAATTCCCGAAAAAATCTGTGCTGATATGCTTATCATTTGTTATTACATCAGATCTTTGTCTTATGCAGTATATACATGTATTTATGTAGTGGACCTGATCATCCACTATACCAAATGATACATTGCTTTAACAAGTCTAAATGGCAGCTGGTTTGGTTTATAACTCTGTAATAGGAAAATGCCACATGGATTTCCAAGATGTTTGTGTTGATAAAGCTCTTTTTGATTGTTCTTATGTTTTTATATTATTAGGTATCAGCTTGAGTTGAAGGATGAATTTATCAATAGAACAGAGAAACTAACCGAGAATGAGACCAGAAACAAAGGTGAGTATTTAAATTAATGCAAGCCCGCTGACCGGTTTTCTATGGCCCATGTTTTGATTTGATATTGTGTTTTGATTTTCTCAGTGGAAACCGTTCGTATCCAAAAGGAGTCGGCTGTAATTGACGGCAAATTAGAGGAGCACAGCAGAGCGTGTTCGGAGCTGAGACGGCTGCAGGTAACACAACACAACCCCAGTCACAACAGGCACAGTACTAAATAATTCAACACTTGTATTCAGACAATACTTCCCATCCTTCAGTGTGATGGTTGATAATAAGGTAATGTAATAATTAAGTCTCCAGTTTCATTTTACCTGCTCTATTCCCGTCTCCTCTGTTGTTTTCCAGGTTGAGCTCGACACGGCACAGCAGCAGATTTCTCTGCTGACTCAACAGAAGGAGCTGTTGAGGGAAAGACTTGAGACCGTGAGTGACTACCCCAGCTTGAAAAGAGAGAAAGCAGAGCTGCAGGGACAGCTGCGGCTGCTAAAGAAACAGCTGGAGGAGGCCCAAGAGGAGAACCGGCTTCTCCATGCAGGTGAGGATTACCTCGCATTGGATCAGGATTTTCTGTCTGTATTAATAATAGACCACTGATTCCCTTTGCAACTGGTAAATTCAATATGTGTGAGAGTTATCGCTTATAAACCTAGAAAAAATCGGTAGCTCAGAATATTTATAGTCTTTTTTTCCCAGATCAATCCAGTTCCTATGTTGCATTCACAGACGGTGCTTGAGAGTGGGCTCATTGTGAGCTGTGGGAGATGCAGTGTACTGTGAAGCATTCATGTCTCCTGAGTCTTTTTGAATGTGTCTTGCCTGCCAATGTGGGGCCTCTTTGCTGTGTTTGTAGCTCTGCAGACAACTCTCTAAAAAGGAACCAGCACTGAGGGAATAGGGATGAGAGATGGAGTGAAGGGGAGCAGTGACAGAGGGCTCCCTTTACCCACGGCCGAGAACCAAACGTTTACCTCTCTCTGAGGGATGCAGTATTCTTCCCGTTTGAGGATCGAGCAAAAGGGGCCTTTTTCCTAGTCACTAACAAAAGGCAGAAACATGGTGCGGAGTCCCATGTGCTGTACTCTCACGCTGGTCAGATCCATACAGCCAAAACACGTGAACTGGAGCACTTAAACATGACAACCCTAAATCAGAACAACTTCCATGTATCCCCAGAGGCTTTTTCCTCAGATAGCTGAAATAGACACTGCACTGGCAAAAAAGGATGTACTTTTTAAATTATGTTTTGACTCTGATAACCTTTCTCTCTTTCAGATTTGGGCAAGCCGTCCAAGGAGCAGCTGGTCTTGCAGATGGATCTACGGAGGCTGCAGAGCGCTCGCAGTCTGGACGCGGAAGAGTTTGACAACCAGAAACAGGTGCTGCAGGCACAGCTCCAGAGTGAGGTCAGTCACACTCGCACTCACAGCATCTCGCTGAGTGTGGGAAACTATGTAGTCAGCTTTTTTTCTTTTTTTTTCACACATTTTTTGTCTCACCTTGGGGAATTTCTTGTGTAATCTGGGTTTCCGGTGATCCATAGTTATACATTGCACAGGCCTTATACTGTACTCTCGTGTTGTCTGCAGGTGGAGCGGTGCGCTCAGCTCAAAGCTCAGCTGATAGAGTGTGAGGAGAGGACACAGTGGATGACTAACCACGTTGAGGAAATTAAGATGCAGCTTCGCCAAACTCAACAAGGTACCCCAAGACTTGGCGTGCATGCCTGCCACGTCTCAGTGTCATTAGATTTTTCTGTATGCAGTTATACATAACCGTAGTTAACTTTATTTCTGCTTCTCATAAACTGGCTTCCTTTCTTGGAAATTCTTGAAAATAAAGAGCTCAAACATTCTCCCTTTTTTTCCAATTACTATAATAAAATGTTTAGCAAAAACAAGAAAGGAAGCCATGTTACAGTAGTAGTAACCAGATCCTAGGTGTAAATGCATGTAAAGAGTTCTTGGAAATTAGTTGTAGCAACCCTTTTTTTTGTGATTTGTGCTCTTTATTGGTGGTTGGTCTTCTGTATTAGTGTTCAACTCTCCGCTTGTTTGCTTTTCCTTTTCTTTCCCTTTTTCTTTTGTGTAACCCGTGCGATGATGGCAGCTCTTGAAAATGAAGTGCTGCGTAACCCCAAGCCCTCTCTTGTCGATCGCTCAATACTGGAGCTCAGCGCCGACAAGCTGGTTCCGCCTGACATCTATGTGGACAGAGCTCTGCTGAGGGCCGTGGTGGGTTATGATGATGTTTGTGAAGCAGGTGGGCCTGTGCGAGGACACAAGTCGCCTTGGAGCGACACTCCGGACCCCGACATGGAGCTGGTGGCCGTGGCCAAGGCTCGGATCCAGGAGCTGCAGGAGGAGGCCGAGACCTTGGAGGAGGCCTACAGGAACTACCAGCAGAGGGCAGTGCTCTCCACCGTCTCACACATGCTTCCCCCAAGACCTCTCTCCCCACAGCGAGCACATCCTTCACATCGTCCCGACTCTCCTCTAAGAAAACAAGTCTCTCACCGTTCACACACCCACTCACCCTACAAATCACACAGACCACTGTCTCCACAAACTACCAGAACCCTCTCCTCGGCACCCTATGACACCAGAAACACCGCCCCACCACCTGCACAACCCAGAGTGACCTTCTCAGAAGACAACAACCAACCCCAGTCCACAGTTTTCACTGACCACAGTCTCCATTCATTGACTGAATCTCTGTTCCTAAGAGATGGACACCCCCAGGACGCAAGCAGCCCTCCGTCCAGACGTCTGTCCTCCACACCGCGCTCTTCCTCCAGGAAGAAGCTTCAAAGAGAGATTGCAGAAGGTACCTTCAAAAAAATGCTTCATGCTGTGAAAACACTTCAAAAGGGATTAGATGAACCGACCCTCTTGAACTGTCAATAAATAAAAAATGAAATAGTTTCATGTCGTCAGCACCCATATATACTGCACATTTAACACTTGCTGTGAATATTTTATTAATGTGCCAGAGTGTAAAAACAGTTTAAACATTCAAAACAGTCAGTCCGCACCTTTTTTATGTCATCACTTTGGATTATAATCTTTCTCCCATTGCCTAACATGAAGTCTTTGCATCTGACAGAAGCACTCGGGTCTCCGACGGCGTTCCCGGAGTTGTCGTTTGACAGACAGCTCCCCCGTGACCTTGGCGACGAGGTGGCGACCTCAGGTGACTTTCCCTTTGAGCTCAGTCCACTTCGCAGTCCTCAGCTCAAGAGCACAGCACGAGACCAGTCCAGGTACCATCTGGCATCACTTTGGCAAGGACATTACAACACTTTTATACACCTTTTACGTAGTGAATACTAATACCCTCATCTTTGCCCCTCAGTCCACCAAAGCTGCACCCTGTGTTCTCCAGCTCGGACTCTTCCCCACAGCCTGAGAAAATAAGCCTAGAAGACCTCACAGGGATTATGTCAGGTACTCTAAACTACTATTTGATGTTGTGTTTTTCACATTATTTATACAATGCCACAGCGTAACTCAGTTGTGTTTTGTTCATTGGGGTGCCAAAGATTACAGGGAGAGCGCCAGAATTTGGTTGCTCTGAGGTTGTCAAATTTAGATTTTCACATGTATAACTAAAATCGTAATAATACACATACTGGGTAATTTATACTAAAGTCTTTTTTGCTACTTAGTAGGCCTCATTACTGTTTAAAGCTAGTATTTTGGCACAGTTGCAGATAAAGATCAGGCTATACCAATATTATTAGTATTATACTATTTGTAGAATTAGATTCCAGTAGCGGCTGCATTTTTTTCCGATTCATGTGATCCAAACATTTCCAATAACTCCAGAGCATTGTAAAGTCCAAAAGTCAACATTTATTGAAAAAAAAGATAGATATGTTATGATTATATAGATATGTTTTATCTGACAAAATATTCTGCTTCGATCCATATTTGTTGGCATTTAGCCTTTCAAAAACAACATTTTCACTGCAGTCAAAAACTGTTTCCTCTCCTGCTCGCCACACACAAAGGGAGGAACGCATTGATGAGTTATATTCATTAAAGAAAGATTTTTTTAGGGTGATGTCAGAAAATATGGGGGACATTAAGACGACATCACCAGTCGTCTTAATGCACTGGTGATGTGAAACCCAGTTTAGATCTTCAGTTTGCAAATACAGCTCGTGTGATTTATGCTGTGTACTGGAAAGGCTGTTTGGTTCGTGTCATTGCGCTTGACACATACAATAAGAGCAGAATAGTTGTAATCAACGGGGGACATTTAATCTGTTGTTGGCACATAAAGTACTCTTTACAGTTCTGTTGCATGTTGTTTTACTGTCTGGAAGACATGGACGCCTCTAGGTGTCCATTTCAAAAGCACAATTTCATGAATAATCAGCACCTGGAGGTTTTCCTGTTGTGCCTTAAGATCTCTGTATCCTGCAGTGAACAGCCATACATTATTATAATTTTTTTTTTTTCAATTTCATTATCATTAATTTAAACAAAAACCCCAGTAACGAAATGCAGTATATCCGGTGTGGAAGCTTTTGGATTTGGGACTGGCTGTTTTTTAATGAGTGTGTGACTGGCCTCCAAAGTGTCCTTTCAGTGGCCCCGCACAATGGTGAAGATGAAGGGCAGCTGATTATGTATTCTGTGCTGGTCCTCTGGCCCTTTTTGCATTATGGTGGAGAATAAAAGATCTCTTTGTGCGTGTCTCCCTCCAGAGCCCGGCCACATTCCAGAGCTTCTCCTGGACACTGCCGTCCCTCTCTCCGAGGAGGCCCCTGACGGCCCCGCTGTCCCCCGCCCACAGGACCTCCCAGAAGACCCGATAGACTCGCAGGGCCAAGCGGGTGAGTCGTTAGTCCCCCCCTACCTCCCCCTGTTACTGATGCATAATCTTGGTTGACCCCAAATGACAAGAATGGCCACCTTCTACTGTACACCATCAGTCTGACTGTATGAATCTCTCATGTATTGAGACCAGTCTGGGGTACATTGCTACGGTAAACCAAAATAAAGTGACTCATGTCAATCCATATGTTTTATAGAAGTCCCACAAGCATCAGATGAATCTGCAAGGGAAGAAGATGAGGAGGATGAGCAGCAGAGGTGGGAAAGAGAGCGAAAGGAAAGACTCGAACGAAGGCAAATGCAGCAAGAGGAAGCCAGAGAGCGGGAGCTGCAAGAACTTGAAAGACTGGAGAACGACATGGTAAAAGATGATCTCACACCAAGTTCACCTAAAACTTCTCTTTACCAAGAAAAGGCAGCTTGGTGAAACGACTATTGACAGTATTTATGTCTAACCAGCTTTTGCAAGAGATGGAGCAACCGGGACAGGAAAAAGAAGAAGAAGAAGAAACTGCAGTTAAGAAAGGAGGAGATGAAGAGCAGAAGCAAGAGGCGGATAATGACGAGGAGGAGTCTAAAGGTGAAAATCCATTGGAGAAATACATGAAGATGGTGCTGGAAGCAAGAGAGAAGCAGCATGCGCAGGTGAGTTACACGCACTCCTGTAAAATGTTGCTTTTGTGAGCAGCTGCCCTGTGTGTTAAACTAAGTGTGTGTTTGTGTGTGTGGGGTTTCAGAGTCCTGGAAGAGAAGAAGCAGCACATACGAGCCCAGAGGCCAAGAGCTTGTCTGAGGAGAAAGACGACAGGTAACTAGAAACAGTTGACTAGACTTATAGCTTTATGAATAAAGTTTTGTAATTCAAAAGCTATGCTAGGAAAGTTTAATAAATATATAAGCCTACATGATCCTCTTCCAAAAACATTTAATTTCTTCCGTGGTTTCTCATCTCCTGATCTTTTTCATGTTGTTATTTGTTCTGGAATTATGTCGTCTTAAGGATGAATTAATTGAGAAATACTATTTTTGGTTCAGCTTTTATATTTCTGTCCCCTCGAGGCTTTCACTAATTAACTTGATATTGTTTTCCCAGCGTTGCAGCGTATTCACACAAGGATGAAGAAGATGATTTCTGGTGAGCCGGTTGTCCCAGAGTGCTGTCATAAACTGATGAATTATACAAGCCTCTCTCGTCTTGTACTGTTTTTAACAAGTGTTGTTTTATATTTTAAGATTTTGCTTTTCAGTATGTATATTTGACACCATCAACTGCATATGTTTGAATAAATCATATTGGATTTTGTCTTTTTCATTTTGATTGACTGTACACCACCAAACAAGATATTCCTATCACGCAAAAGAAAAACACAACAAAATGAAGTTTGTTTTATGTTGTTTTTTTTATTTTCATAAAAAGAGTCAACAGGCTTGTTGAGTAATGTCATAAAGGGGTTTCCAGTCAGACAGGATGCTGGATTGTTGTCCTCCTGGTGATTGATAGGTAGCCTTTTATTCTTTAGTTTTTGGTTCGTTCAACAGGAAACACAGCATACAGAGATGAGATGCACATCTGGCATCTTTCTCCTCGGCCGCTGCACACCTGTGGCTATTAGTCCCGCAGAGAACTACAGTATGCAGGTTCTGTACTACAATATCTCACAGATACTGTGTAAAACACTGGGCAGAAAGAGTCACAATGACATTCATACTTTGGCTAAATTCACCATTTAGATTGCCGTACAAATTTGATAAATGACTGGTGTTGTAACTAATTGTTATTTGAATTAAAAGTTAAGTATTTCACGAGGAAGCCCTTGACATTCATAGAAAATACAGGTATACTATCAGACAACAAAAAAATATAAGACTAGAAGAAAAGAACCTAAACACTATGACTAACCAGCTACATAAAATGGATTAATTTGTATTTAGAATAAAAAAGGAAACAGGCAAACACTGCCTACTACTGATGTCAGTATACACGACTGCACATCACACGTGTGTCACTGCAGAAACAGTTGTCTTCATGCAACAAAGAAACGTATCCCTGTAACTCGACTAATAGAAATAAAAGATTACATGAGTAATTATGTCAGCATTTTGTGACAATTGCACATCAAAAAACAGGTGCAATAATAGAAAATTAAGAACAAAAATTAAGTGGTTTTATCTTTAAAAAATAAGAAAACACTAAAAAAAATCCTGACTTGTAACAAGTTCACACCTTAAGTTCTGTAGTTTTCGCCATAGTACCAATGCACATGGGACATATCACACTTGTTTTATAAGATTTTTCAAAATCAAGTAAATTTTGATCATATATTACAATATATGATGAGATATTATAATAGATAATGAGCTAAAAAGCATTTATGAGGGATCAGAGAGCTCTGTGTTGGCAAGCCTTGATCTTTTTTTCCATTTGCATAAATGAATTCACATGGACCAAACTTTTACGAATATCCTTCTAATTATTGGCAGCAGTTCACATTTAGCAAGCAAGTTACTCTTGTGGCATCATCCATAAAGATTACATCCTAAGATACTGTGATGTAGACGAGCTCCCGGGTGTGTGTGTGTGTGTGTGTGTGTGTGTGTGATTTCCGAACCATAGTTATACAAGAGAGAGGTGTTTGTTCCAGTTAAATTGTTCCATAGGCTCTAGTGCACACCTGAGGTAGTGTTAATGTAGGCCATTGAATGTTCTATGTGACTTTTAATTACAATGTAAATTATAGTCTAAAACCAATTATTTATCACACATATTATCACTAGGATTAAAATGCAGGTAAATACTTGACCACATTATACATTTGACCTCTTTCCGTTAACTGTGAAGTTAAAGCCAAACAGCATCTTGTGACATGCCGTAGTCTTGTGTCAGCACATTATACAGAAAATTGACGGTTCTTCTGACATGCTATCTAGAAGTGACACGCTAACTCTGAGTGTTAAGGCCTTTCATGTTATGTATCATGATTCTGCATTTTTTGATTGAAAAAAAATGAGCAAACAAATAAAAAAATGTCACATTCCCTTGTTGAAAAAGAAAGACAAACGTGTCGTCGTTATGCGTCGTATAAGAATAGTGCAATGTCTCAAGCTTCGCCAGCAAAAAAAAAACTGGCTACAAAAGAATAGAGAGAATCAAACACTGCATGAATTCAAAATTGTGTTCTCCTTCGCAAAAAATAAAATAAAATTTTAAGTAGCAGTTCCAAAACACTTGTTGGTGAGTTAGTGCAGAAAGCAACACTGATGCATTAGTTTGTTAGGAGCCTGGTTAGTACTGCACAGTGTCACAGTGGCAGGTTATTCTAGCTGAGCGTCGTCTTGGTCCAAACGGGCCACAGTGGCTGGCCGCAGTGTCTGTGTGTCTTTACGTGTGTGTGTGTGTTTGTGTGGAGTGTGTGATATCCTTATGTGTAGGAATTGAGGCATTCCTTTGAGCGTGAGGTGATGTCCTGCAGCTCCCGCTCTTCCTTCATTTTGATGTCTTGGTAGGCATGCATTTGACTGGCGTCCTTAAGGTAGGCCCAGTTTGCTGAGAGAATCATGAGGAAGTGGATCTGGAAGAGAAGGGTGAGGTGGATGGCCGGTGAGCATGTCAAGAGGTGCAAAGCAAGCTACAGGAGTCAGAGCTACGGTATGTACATCACGGACATACACAAAACACATAAAGTTAAGCTTTTAAAAGTGACATAAAGGCATTACTGACTTATTATTGTAACATTACTGTTACAATCACTACTAATACTGGAGTTATGTTACTATCTTACTACGCACAGAACTACAGAAGTGACACTTTTTAAAAGGCGTGAGAATGAGTCGAGAAGAGAAAGAGAGCCACAGGTTGTGCATGCGAGTTTTTCTGCAGCTGAAAAAGCTTGAGGTTAGTGCAAAGCGTGAGATTTTGTGACCCTCATCCATATGTAAGAAATAGACCAAGTAGGGATACTTTTGTAAACAAAGATTGTTTATTTTATATAGAAAGTAAAAGCTACAGTCTTCAAAAACTTAAGGAGAAAATTAAATATATGAAATATGGAGTATAAGTAACTATAAACAGATCTGAAAAATGTAAGCATGCAGGCTCAGTGTTAAGATAAAAACAAATGGATCTTTAATGGCACTTTGAGAAAAGAATAAAAGGAAAATGTAGGAAAACATCAGCTTCATAGCTGAGGCTATACCAGCGTCAGCCCTCATAGAAAAAAAAATACATTTACTCTCTACTCTAAAATAGGAGAATTTCTTTTTTTTAATTTATAAAATACAGGAAATGAAAGTGAGGCTTAGGGCCTCATGCAGAAGTATACCCCCGGTACTGGCCTAACCCTTCATAATAGTGTGCTGTGCTAGGTATGTGCAGTTACTTTGAAATCTACAATACTGGTCACCATAATACTCATCAGCAGAATACAGTTGATGAAAGGTTTTTAGTTCAGTTTAGAATCTAACTTGTGACAAGAGAAATAATACTGAATGTTTTCTGTGTAACACTTTGTGGTTTCATGGGCTGGCACCAACATTTTAAGGCTAAGAAAATAATAAAACAGATGGATCCGCACACCAAATAGTCCCGTTAGATTTTTATTTTGCTGAAATGTTTCGAGCACCAGGCTCTCCTCAGACTTCTGAGAAGTGCAGAGAGTCGCCAGGTTAAATACTGTAATACCCTAATATTCTATACAGTATATTAGTGCATACTCTTAATGTATTTCCTTGTATGTACTTGTATATATATATTTTGTATTTATACTAGGGGTGACCCTAATGCTTCAAAGCTTCAACCGTTGCCATGGTAATCAACCTCCAATTCAGTATTCGAATGCTACGTTTTTTGTTTTTTTAATACAAGTATGTCATGATAAAGTATAAATCACAAAATCGCCCATGAAATAAGGAATAATCCCACAACATTATTCATTATTCATATTCAACGTGAATTATTACTAGTAATTCTCAGACGGATATAGCCGTTTGTTGTGTGTAGAGGTGGGCCTGTGTACAGTGGTGCGGCAGCGGCGCTGTCTCGGCACTGAAACCATGGAGATGGAGACAGACGGACAGAAAACATGTCAGCCTGCTGCACGGTGAAGCTTCGAATACCTTTTAAATATTTCTCACTGAAGCGTGAAAGCCCAAAAAATGGTATTCGGGACAGCCCTAATTTATACTCTGTGTATATACTGATATGTTGTATGTACCTCTCTGTATTCTTGAGATACTATTGGTGCATATGTCTAATATATAATGTATTTTCTTGCTAATATTTGACGGATTATGTGAAACAGGTGTGGTATTGTCACGTATGCATTTTGAATGCAGTATGGGTATTTAAAATGTGGACTCTCTGCACAGAGCCTGGTGCTCGAAACGTTACAGCATGATAAAAATCCTGACAGGAGCTATTTGTTGTGCGGATCTATCTCTTTTATTCTGCTATATTTCTTTGATCCAGCATCGATCCGATCGGACACTGGCTACGCGTGTCTCCGTGTTTTATAAGGCTAAGAAGAGAAACATAAGGACAAGGCACTTTGCCTCTGTGGCTAGTCCTTTTTACAGATGTATCACTAGAAGTCATCCTCACCAAAACTGCTAATAAAAAGCATAAAGCCTGAGAACACCTTTAATATTTGTCATCAGATGTCCTCATGGACTAATTTCAGAGCTTTATACTGTACATCTATAGTCGGCATGGCGGTCTCATTTCCAACTTAGATCATTTTTTTAAAGTATGTGTTACAACCTGCGCAACAATCTTACATTTATGTTCCAGGAGTTTGTGCACAAATTCGCATCTCAGCTCTGACTGCAGTCGACTGATGCTCGTCCTGTTACGCGAGGTGAGGTACTGCAAGCTAAATACTGTCAGGTTTCTTTGCAGGTCAAAATCAGCTTTACGAATATAAATAACCCTGGTGTGGATTTCTAGCTGTGCACATTTCTATAAAATCTGATGGTGACAAACGTCTATAAGTGAGTGCCAAGGAAAGCAGAACAAAACTAAACACCACCCCAATCTGAAGACATCAGGTGTCTTCAGACAAGCAATATCCCTGGATACCAAAATGCTAAAGGAAGCATACAGTCAGCTATTTACACTTCATGTGATTACTAATGGAGAGATGTTGATTTTTCTATTTTTTTTTTTTTAGTTCATTTGTTGTCAGTGGCTACTCAGTGCAGCCTCAAATGCTGTACTGTGCTCTTAAAAACAGTTTAAAACTTAGTGCAGCAGTCTTCTCGACTCTTAAACTTCAAAACGGCAAAGTTATAAGTGGTAGCCATCATGTAGATCAGCTGGTGGAAGAGAACAGAAAAGGTTGTAAGAGAACATGCCGGTGACCTCCTCGTCACTAGTACGCTGACAAGTTAGTAAAGTGACCAATCATTTTCCAGCAGAAAAAAAGGTTAAGGAAAAAAAATGTAAGTATAATTTTACAGAATCCTACTTGTGCAATTTTGCAGTTCAAACTCATGATTGTGAATTTTTAGAAATTTACACTCTCTTATGGCACAAAAAGCAAAGCCCAAACTGCGCTCTCTTCCATCCATCCTAACATAAAAACAGGGCCATGTGCATCTAAGCAGATGGTAAACAGAAAATGGAAAAGCCTATGTGTAATCTTCCTCGGTATGGGAATGAGAAGAGGAGCATTTGACACATGATCTGCCGATACAAACCGTGCAGAGATGGACTAAAAGGGAGAGGATGGAGGGAGACCGGAGGGAAGCTTACCAGAGCGATCACGGTGGCTCCTGCCCCGGCGCACGCTACGATGTACAGGTGATAAGACAGGTAGAACTGGAAAAATAAGATAACACAGTGATTATTCGTCTTCATGCTCCTCTGCTCTCATCTCCTGATGTGTATGCCATTTGCAGGAACGGATTCAAAACAACCTCTTACCTCACTGGTGTCGCAGATGTTACCTAGCGTAGATCCGCAGGCCTTGCCTGGTGTGGCGTTCCATGGGATAATTCCTGTAGCCATGAAATCCAAAGGTTATCATATACACTCCTTCCTACTTCCTTCATTGCACCATGTGATTCATGATCAAACCTGTCTAGTATTGTGAACTGAGCAAATTTTTTTTCTTGTCTGATAAACTAAGAAAAAAGGGGGGCATTCCACCGATTTTGCATGAAGATCAGTTAAATCATCATGAGGAGTAGCCTACTCCACCTAAGCATAAGAAAACCGTTATATAATGTCTTTTGTGGTTCTAGAGGAGCTCTGTCAAGTCTGAGAGAATAAGAATTATCTTAATTTTAATGGAAAGTCTGCATTACAAACTGGGCGTGTGGAAAATCCTGGGCATATCAGTCAGACAGGGTCTAATGAAAGATGCAGTCGATTTGCATTATGGGAAGTGTAGGATCCAGTGTTTTTAGAGCCTGACCAAGAGACTAAAAGTAAAGATGTCTCAGCCTCTGCTGCTTCGATTTGGAGCACTCTTTTATTTTAATATGTCCCTTGCAAGTCAACAAACTTTCTGGAAGTGCAGTAGTAAGATGCTGGAGTACTTCTTTAAGGAACCCACAGGTATGATTTTTTTTTTTAAATCTGTTTTTTGATCAGTACTGTTAACTGTGATAATAAAGATGGAGTTGGAAAAAGAGGGAGAAAACAGATACAGTTTTACATTTCATTTATTATTTAGATCACCACTAGTTCTGAGGGGACGCAAAATTATTGATAGATTAGGAAAGAAGTGGAAAAAAAAAAAAATCGGCATACAAAATCATGTTGATTTTTACAAACTTTCCACCTTTTTCATGCAAATTACTGAATAATTTTACCTGTTTGGACATTTAAAAATTATTAAAATAAAAAAAGGGGAAAAATGAGTCTGTGGTTGAACTGGTCACAATCAGAAGACATAAGCAACAGGTGATGAGGGCTCACAAGTAGACATTGCTTGGTTTTAAGGGGTCCCCAAATCCCCTAATTTAGAGTACTGTATTGGTTCTAAGCCGCCTCAGCGTATACACTAATAAAACGAGACAAATTCTCAGATAAAAAGTGCTATTCTCTTACCATACTGACGAACATCCACACAGATGGAGTCAATGCTGGTGAGGTTGGCCATGGGAGACTTCATGGTGGCACAGGTAGACCACATGTTGTAGAAGAGGAAGACGGGCACGGCGGAGAAGCCGAACACGCCGAGCCAGGCCACGCCCAGGATGTATGTGAGGAACACAAACTGAGGATACAGAGATGGCACAGTGTTAGCATCGTCAGATAACTCATACTTCGTTCCTATAATGAACACCTGTGCATCTTCTATTTAATCACATGGCATGAAACCCTTTTTTTAAGCACTCTGTGTTTTAAAAAGCAGGTTGGACGCAGCGGTGCGGTTGTGTTAACATACCATTCCACTGATGCAGCGTCCGCAGATGGTGGTCTTGAACTCGCTGTGCAGTTCCTTGACTGCGCTGGTCGTGTAGAAGCCCTCGGCCAGCAGGATGATCCCGTACAGGAAGAAAAATGAAGCGATGCCGTAGATGACATACTGCATCAGCTGTATTCTGTTAAAGAGCAATGTCACACATAAGCTTAGTCCTATAGTTAAAAACAGAGTAACCAGAAATCCAGCACTAACATGCTTTTAGCCTCCAAACGTAACACCTGGAGAGACCCGCTTAAAAATGTGAAGTATGACTGTCTGGTGTGGAAAATAGCTGCTTACAATCAATTTTTTTGCATGCAATCTTTATAACATGAGTAACCTGTGCTGGCTGATTAATCATGCACAGATGGTTATGATTAAGATAGCGATCCAGCTTCCCTAAGACATGAAGAGAGACGGTGTAATCCTAAATGTGGAGATAACAGGTGATACATGTCTCTGGAAATCATCCGCCAAGAGACAGACTGCCTCTGTAGACATCTTTAATTAAACAGCGCACTCCAAATCTACATCAACATGAAACATATGTGCAGCCCTGTCTCTTGTCATTCCTCTTTTTATTGTCTCGACTAATGGATCCACTTACAAAAATAAAACAAAAAAGGTCCGTATTAGGACTGTTTCTCCAGGGTAAGGTGAACGTGGGAGACGCTGTCAAGCTAAAAATAGTCCACATAAAGTCAACCTCATTAAAGGTTAGATCCATCTTACTGTTAGGCCTCTATTTATTGCGACGGTTATGTAAGGGCACGTTTTCACAGTGAGCATATTGTGTAATGGATCCTATCGGGACATTAAAGACAGGCAAGCATTACGAGCGGCTGTGTAGCACAAACACAGAGGTCACTTACATGTCAGTCAGCATAGCGTGATCACTGGTGACCTTGGAGAAGTGGGTTTCCAGGATGGTCACGGTGCCAGTGAGAGCCACATGGCCGCATCCACAGAAGAGGGCGACGCCAGAGAAGCAGAGGATTGTGGCCACCAGCGACGCGTACGGCACGCCGCCTAAACATTTGATGCAGCACTCAAAGCAACCTGTAGAAAAGAAGAAAAATTGGGGTCAGCGACAAGAGTCATTTGATATCACGGAACAGTGTTTTAAACCAGATTGTTTTACTCTAAAAGCCAATAAAGTAAACATCAGTCCCCAGTTCCATATAAGGGATTGTGTTTTACTTGCAGGACAGGAAGTGATCTCAGTGGAATGAAGTATGAGATGAATATTCATATGAGTCATCCACGGAGCCTATTCCAGCACACCCTGGACGGATCAACCAGTCTATCACAGACACCAAATGGCATTTTGACATTGACTTTTCTCTTAGATATCTAAAGAACAAAAGGCACTGAAACAGACAGACAGAGACAAAATAGGTTTCATACAATTTGTGGTCATTCTTCATGCTTCTTTCGATACGTCTGCAATGTAAACTACAAGCGGAAACAGCTCCAGTTTGCTGTGTGAGGTATTTACAGTCCACACTACCTTTAATGTTTCATCTGACAATTCATCACTCCACTTAAAAGGGCACTAATGGCCATCCGGCAGGTCAGAGCAATGGGTGTCAGCCAAGCTGTAATGGAAATCAATGGCGACTCGCAACGAGGGAATGAAGTGACCCAGATGGATCTGCCTCATCCAACTGTGTTCCTGTGCCTTGTGAAATGGAGCCAGTCGCCACAATGCGGCGTCTGTGGATGCATGCAAACAAACCACACTGTGCTTCCAATCAGATCCACATGTGTCTGACAGGATGTTGTTGAGTCATCCAGGTCAATGGCTGTTTATGCTTTAAAGCTCTCACATGTGCTCAATGTCATACTGCAACTAAAGTGTTTAAAGCTGCTATAATCAATATTTTGTACATTCAAGGAACAGTGTGTAACATTTCAGGGGATCTATTAGCAGAGATGGACTATAATATTCATAACTATGTTTTCATTAGTAGTATAATCACCTGAAACCTTAAATCGTTGTGTTTTTGTTAGCTTAGAATGAGTCCTTCGTATCTCCATAGGGAGCGGGTCCTCTTCACGAGTCCGCCATGTTGCTCCACCACATTTCTACATTAGCCCAGAACGGACAAACCAAACACTGGCTCTAGAGAGAGCCTTTTTTCCATTTTTCCATTACCTGACAGACACCCTGTCAAACTGAGTGCAAACACCCTGAGTGCAAAACTGTGGTACCGCCATCTGACTTCCGTTGCTCCTGAAGTAGTGTTATTATGGTAAGGATGGCCTCTGAGCGAGGCAAACAGCGTTACCATGGTTTACACGCCAGCTCACATTACCGCAGTCTTGGAAAGGGAGAAGTGAGCAGAGGGGTACTCAGTTGGTTGCAATCTGCAACCACACCACTAGATACCGCCAAATCCCACACACTGTAACCTTACGAATGGATCAAATGACTGTGTGTATGTGACAGAGGTCACCTGTAGTGAACATATAGAAGACGATCACTAACTCCACAGTTCGCCCTCAACTCTACAGAGAGTTTTAGCCTCTTTCAGCTCATTGTTTTGGTTTTTGCAACATTTTCAAAAGCAGGTCAGCACTTTAAAGCGGAAAAAAAGCTCTGATAAACCCTTGGTACACTACCAGCACCAAGCAACAGCAAAGGATAGAGTTACCAACTAGCTGGTGAACATCTAGCAGCTAAAGAGACAGATATTTCTCTCAGGAGTTGGTGGAGACCAAAACAGAGCTAGATGGAGAGTGAATACTGGACTGACATACGTCAGGTGCACGCAAACACATATCCAAATGAATACTAATTTTGCTCCACATCTGCTGGATGTATAAATAAGCAATTGTCTGCTAACAAGTGTGCCATATCAACTATAGTTGCACTGATCCAAAGTGGCCAAAGCATCGATTATTACAGGTTTTTAGATGTCTTGTAGAAAATTAAGCCTATTTATATTGTAGCTTTGAAAGAACTGCAACAATTTTCCCAAAACAGATCATGCAAATGCATCATTATCCAAAGCACAGCCTAATGTATGTAATAGAAACAATGCAATTATAATGTAGTAGAAATGATATACCGCCGAGGGTGAGTCGTAGATAGGGTGAGTAGAGGCTAACAAGTGATATACTGAATACGTTTTTTTCTTAAATTATCTCAATCATCGTTTTTTTTCTCATCTCTGCTCGTTCTTGTGTGTAATAGGAAACAGGAAACGGGAGGATGCAGAGCTTATCTCAACACCAATTTGTGCTTTTCTTGAAGAAAAACAGACCAAAAGCTATTTTCTACTTGCTTGCTCCTTCCATGGAGGCAAGAATCCTGAAAGTTCATCTGTATTTGTGCTCTTTGCCCTAACAAAAGGATATTAAAACAGATATACTGCCGCTGGGCCAACACTTTTGCAGTCATCCTGACTGTTTGTGTAGTACGGGGAGATAAAAACATTTTTGTCCCGTGGTGGGTGAATAGGAGTTGCCATGGCAGCACGTTAACCACAACACAATGAGTGTGCCCACAGCAGAGTTGCGCTAACTTCCACCGCAGCCCACATTTCTCCGATGAACACGTCGGGGGAGGGTGAGTGGGCTGCTGGGAGTCCGAGTGCAGAGCTCCACAGGATATTGAGCCCAGCTGCAAAGTAAATACAGTTCATTTAAAAGGAAGAAGTGCTCTTGAAGTGGATGTCACTGTCAGGTAGCTCTGATCCAGTAGCAGGCTGTATCTTTGCTATAAATCCACCAGCTCTCACAGTCCTGAAGAGAAGAAATGTTTCCATATGAAGAGCCTCTATTACCAAAGCTCTCGTATTAAATGTGCACAGAGCGACAGAGGCAGTCACAACAGTCACACTGGTTTATAGTAAATCCATTTGACTGTAATCAATTGTGTCATGTCATGGATGAAAATCAGCTTGACTGCCCAACTCATTAAGTGTCTGTTTGTTTTCAAACCCTGCCTTGAAAAGCATCACTATTCCCATTAGATCAACTGTCTAAATGTTGATAGCATGGTGCTGGACGCCATGATATCATCATGACAGTCAGTCTGCCTCAATTACTGGATTTTTACTGGATATGAAAATGAGAAAAAAACACAGATAGGGATGTCTAAAGCTGTAAGAAACACTACCGAATGTATGAAATGCCTGAAAAGGTCGAGTTGACCATGCACCGCCCTCCCCTGGAGCCTGTCACGGCGAAGGTCAGACTGACGTGTTTGTATCTGCCGTGCTCGTCTAACTTGGAGCACTTAGAGAGAGAGAAAACATGTTTGAAAGCCACCAATCCGGTCGATACGCCATCTGTTTGATTTGTGTCCATTCCACAGGAGTGGTTTGCTTTTGAAGCATCTATCCATCCAGAACGGAGTATATTGGTTAGACATCTCTCTCTCTCTCAATGGATAAACCTTGTGTCACTTAGGGTTGTTATCCTTAATAACACAATAAATCCAAGGTGGTATTTTCACAGCTGGACTGGGCATGTTGGCAGGTTAGTAGAACTCTGTTCTGGCTGACTGAAAAAAAAAACACTGGCACGAGGACAGACCCACTGACGAGGTTCAACTATTAGCAGCCTCAGGAATACCACTCTGTTCACAAAGGGCCTCTGTGAAAGCTTTAGACTTGGTGTTAGACATCAGGGGAGACGGACAGAAATGACATCAAAGCCCAACACCACTTTTAAGCACTCCCACGGGAACGGTAGTCTGCACCAAAGTAAAATCAGTCTCATACAGTCAATGGATTCAAAGCAGAGGTGGGATTTTGAAGTAATCTCCGGGTCTGTGAGATATTACATCCTTATCATTAAATCTGCCGACTTTATAGAAGGTCTCATGTTACAGAATCAGTTCTTGACACCAGCTTTGTTTTTTTCCTTATTTTGTGAGGAAGGTGGGGTTGTATTATTGGGTTAAAAGAATAATTTGACAATTTGGGAAATTCCCAAGAACACGGATATTACGAGGTCAAAAAGCGACGTAATTTTTTTTCAGAACAAGGTTGATTTTCTGAACTTTCACACTGCGAATAAAGGCATCAACCAATCTCGCCGTGTGCGGAACCAGTTGAGTTGCGCCTATATTTATGAAACAACAACATGGAGGCTCTGTAGTCCGAACCAAGACAACAAACTGTATTACTCCTTTCAACCTTGACAAAGGTAGTGCAGACCAGATCCACTCCTTCCGTTCTTACTTTTCACAATACTTTTCATATAATATTCGCAGGCGAGTATTTTGTATTTTCGTGTCGTTTATTCGTCATGCCCCCGGTGTGTAAAGGCCTTTAAGGTAGCAAAATCAAGCTCACGGCACCTCCAAAGCTCACTAATTTAACACCTTATACAGTATCTTGTTTGTATAATCAGTACAGAAACAAAACGTAAAACCGTAAATTTCTGAGTTTATGTGCAGCACTACTTCTTGGCCGGGCGCAGTGACTTTCTCGTGTCTCTGCTGATTGCCTAGCAACCTCACGGAGACGACAAGACTCCAGGAGCGGTATCAATCTTCCAGGCTGTTCTCATACACAGTTTGTAGCTATACCTATGAAAAGTAATGCATTGTAATTTTTATATACTGTACATCCCACAAAAACTATATTTGTAATTAATCCAAGGAAATGTGAACCAGTGAAGTATAAAGAGCGACAAACGCCGCATAGGGAGGATGTCAGGGGGAATGGGTGGGTCAAAAAACACCGGACTTCCGCCAAGGAGACCAGCGTTTGTGTCAAGTCAATGTTGATTTATTTGTCACGCCACTTCTGAAATTATTTTAACCTAACCCACGATTGCCTAAACCTAACCAAGTTGTTTCCTGTGAAGACGGAAGTTTATTTTGCAAAGCCCGTATGCATGTAACGAGCAGAAATTGACACGTGTTACTGGACATTTGTAGGAAAATGAGAAAAATGATGACAAACTCGATTCTTTCACAAAGTTAAACATAATTCCTTTTACGTTGCATCTATTGAAATTACAAAATCTAGTTGAAAGACGACAATGGATTCTGCAATTAGATCGACTGTGATAGGCGAAACAAAACTTCATAGAAGATGTTGCAATGAGTATTTGAGATAGACAGCCAGTAGCAGTAAACACAGCAAAGTACAGACTGTTTCCTCTGAGTGTAATGTGTGTGGGATTTCATAGCGTACAGGATATTGCGGGACAGACTTTAGCTCCAATCACCCTCCTCCGCAGGGGATAACAGTAGGAGCCGGTGACTCTCTCAACAACAAGCTTGTACTAAATGGATCCTGCTGGCTTGTTCGGAGTGGAACACACACACACACACACACAAATGAAAATCACGTTGGGCCTTTTCCCTCTGATGACTTTCACATGCTCCGAGTCCCTGACTAATACTCCTGGTTAAACCTCCAGCCACTTCAAGACTCTCCGCTCTCCAACTCATCGCTACAGTGCATGAATGAGAGGAGGACACATCGAATGAAAAATAGAGTGAAAGAAAGAAAGAAACGCAGACAAGTCAGCGACTGTTTGTAATGACAATGTCCGGCCTTACAGCAAAGGCTACATTTGCCACATCGTGATCACGAGGATAGAAGGAAAAAAAAAAAAGACACTTGTGTGAGAAAAAGTGTGTGTGTATGACATTGTGTGAGAGAGACAGAAAAAAATAGAGACAGAGTCCAAGAAGCCCTGATACAAAGAGCCAGTGTGTGCAGCCCTAGACTGTCCATCACACTGGACTCTCAGGGGCCATTCAGAATGGCAGTGAACCACGGCCCCGCTCTTCCGGCCCACAGGCTCGAGGCCCAGGACAAGCCCACCGCTGAGCTCCATCCTGTGTGTCCCTCCAGCAGCACTGCACATAGCTCAGCCACAATGGGCCGCAGCAGTTACTTCACACTCCGGGAGGATCCTGTTTGTCAGAGCAGCTCAAATCATCCAATGTGTGAATGAGATGGCTCATTAAGGCCGACCAGCGGACAGACAAACAGACACAGCGAGGCAGAGTGACCAAGAAAACGAGGGTGTATCTTAATTTTGTGTCAATAACCCGCAATGCTGGATTACCAAGCGGGCAAAGTGGGCAACTACCCCACGGACCCAGACTTCCAGAGACCCCCCGAGGTTTACTGTACTGTTATTTATTGAGCATTTTATACTTTTATTTCATAGCAAATAGCAGAGAGAGACAGAAAATGAGGGGAGACAGAAAGAGGGAATGACATTCAACCAAAGGTCCCCGCAGTTCATGTATGGTGCCTTAAAGCTGGAGACGGTAACATTGAGCAAATATGATAAAAATGTATTTCTATAAATCTGTCACTATATAGAAAAAAATCGTGCTCCTCTGCCTCGCCCTCTTGCTCCTATAATGGCATTTGCAAGTTTCTACCGCGCCCCAAATGAAAACAACCAATCAGAGCCGAGCTGGAGCCAGCCAGTCTGTGGCGAACTGCGATCAAACCGTCAAACTAGGCAGCTCAAACGTTTGCAGAAACATCTTGTAGTGTACTGTTTAGCTGTAAAAAAATTAGAAAGTTTGTGATCCCGCCACCATGTTGAAAACTGACCAAAACCAAACACCGCCTACCGCCCGGGGTCACAAGCATTCTCATTTTACAGCTAAACAGTACACTATAATGTGTTTCTGAAAACATTTGAGATGATAAATAGACATTACAGTAACAGAATATTGATTCATATTTGATCAGCGCTGCCTAGTTTGACCGTTTGATCAGAGTTCACGCGTGATTGACAGCTGCTGTGGAGACAGCTCGGCTCTGATTGGTTGTTTTCCTCCGATCTGTAAATCTTGCAGATGCCATTAGGAGCACAGGAGGACACCGGAGGACACACAGGAACATGATATTCTTCAGATTATCTGTCTCATGCACTACTGTCAAGATAAAGGGACAGTTTCATAAAAATAACTTCTTTTTTTTATCATATTTGCTCAAGGTTACCTAACTTTAACTTTAAGCCCCAGACCACCAGAGTGCCCTGGTTTTTGGTAATTTGATTACTTGCAAATTTGTTGCACAATAAGGACAATATCAACCGCATTATTGTATATTAGACATTTATTGTTTTACTGTATACTGTGCTCACATGGTGCCTTTTTCTAAAATAGCTGTGTTTCATCTAATTACAAACCTGGGTATTTCAGTAGTAGTAGTATTTCAGGAGTTAAGAGTTGCATCGATTAGGCAAATCAGCAATTGATCGCTGAGTTGACCGACAGAAAATTAAACAATTTTGATAATCGATTAATTCATTAACCTGTTCCAGCTTCTCAAATGTGTATATTATCTGGTTCTCTTAGTCTCCTGATAGTAAACTGAATATCTTGGGTGTTTTGGGCTGCTGGTCAAACAAAACAAGACATTTGAAGATGTCTCCTTGGACTCCAAACAATTATTCAGTGAATTCCAAAAAAGAATTGGTAATCGATAATGAAAACAATGGTGAGTAGCAGCGCTAAGAGGACGACTACTTATACCAGTGCCAGTTGTTGGTTGGTTTGTCTGCAAAATATATAGAAACTGCCATCTATAGTGTGCTGTGTGCACTGTACTTGATGGGGCCCAATAACAGATGTTTGCCCCGGTGTGTCCAAACAGGTTCATCCATCCATGCATCACCACAGTTTGCTTGAGCCCAGACTCATCACACTAACTCCTGCAGCTGGTTCTGCTTCATCACCTCCCTCCATCCTTCCACAACAGACATCACGTGAACGAAGCCTGTTAACACCACCGAGCTGAAATCGTCCAACAGCTGGGACCCTCAGAGGAAAGTATGAAAAGGGTCAAACATTGTTTAATTAGATGTCCATACCAGACACAAACACAGACACACCCACACACCTACGCAAACAACCAATCACATAGAAGCACATAGAAGCACCACATAATCATAAGTATGTATCTGTATAAACACACTTTGACACACAATTTGGGATGAAGTGAACAACTCTTGCATCTCATCCCTGAGCCCTGAGTCACACCATCCAGTTTCAATCTCTGCATCGAGCCTCATTGCTAACAGATGTGTCTGTTTACAGCTGACGCTAAGTATTGTTGTTTGTTGCTTCATTGGGGCGAGCTGCCAAAAACACATTTATGAGAAACAGTCTCATTTTCCACACTCTCCACTTTGAGAGGAGACTTTTAAAATGCCATAATGGCTATAATGGCCATTCTCGAGGGGACGGGGGAGATCTGAGCCAGCCAATACGTCAAAAAGTGGTCTCAGTGTTTACTTAATCTAACAAGGGAAACTTCTACTCAGTCAGCTAATAGCTGTTGACTGCGGTTCGCCCATGGCGGTGTGTGAAAAGGAGCTGTGTGGATGTACTCAATGACAATAATGATGACCATAATGGCTCATAAATTGCGCGTTTGGGTATAGTAGAGGAGTAAATCTGTGAACATGAGCTGTGTGATATGCAAGTAAATGATCAGGTCAACTCTTTTTATAGGCCAATAGCACATACAGCGTCTCAGTGGGGCTTTACAGGCCCACAGGTTCCTGACCCCGGCGTAAGCATTCAGGAACGCTCCTTTTAAAAAAGACATCGTTCGCAATGTGATCGCAATGTCCTCGGTTGGAGTCCGGCTAGGGATCTTTGTTGCACTCTCTCATTATTTCCTGTCAGCTCTCTACTGTCTTCATAAAGACATAAAATGTCCCGAAAATATATAAAGGAGAGTGGAGTGATATACAAATTTTGCCTCTCAGGGTCCATGCTGTGAGTCGATAAACATGAGGTCAATGGACAGAAAATGAATTGACAAAAATTCCTGTAGTTGTTTAATCTTTTAAGTCATTCATCAAGCAAAAAGCTAAACATTATCTGGTTCCAGCTTCTCAAATGTGAGGATTTGCTGCTTTTCTCAGGTTTTATATCTAAATTGAGTACGTTGGGGTTTTTAAACTGTTGGTCGGACGAAAAATACCTTGGACTCTGGGAAGCTGTGATGGACATTTGTCCTTATTTTCTGACAGTTATCTTTTAGTTACAGCCCCTAAATGCATATAACATCACATTTTGGCTTAAAATAACTATGTTTAAAAAAACGTAACGCTTGTGAACACAAAGACAACTACACACATTGTTGGTTTCACACAGGAAGCAAACTCATTCTCCTGGGTTAAAGCCCTGTGTTTTGTGACCCATCCACACCTTCCATGGAGTTTCACAAAGCGGCTGACTTTTTGTCAATTGCTATTGTCGCTAGAGGTCGCTGTCGTCTTCTTTTGTTCATTCTTTTGGTTATCATCCATGTGAATGAATGATAAAACCTACTAGTGGGCGTAGGAGGGCCCAATTATTGACTCGATAACAGTCTAAATTGGCTCAACTGTTATTGACTTTGTCAGTCACATTGTCAAAGGTGCAATGATTTGTTAGATATTTAATTCTGGAACAAAACTCTTCAGTTATACAAATTTAGAGATTATTAAATAGCACTAAAAGAAAAAAGAGGTTTTAACGTTAGTATTACATTATTAAACACAACAGCCTCTCTTTGGAATTGTGCTCGTCTAAATGTACAATATTTCACCTGGAATAGATGTTCGGAACAAAGAGCAATAGAAAAATCAATGATTCCTACAAGAGGGTGAGCAACTTAATGACTTTTCTCTCTCTCCTCAGTGTACACACTCCTCGCGGCTGTCTATTTTGTGAGACTGGTAATGTCTGGTTCATTTATCTTTGTCCTTGCCAGCCCCTCATCCATCTCATTAATCATCCCCTCCTTCCCTGAAAGAATGACTCAAACGCACCCTGAGGTTTGACTGATCTGCTGTTGATTCTGCAACAGGCTCATTGTCCTTAAAAGTGACACTGGCATGATGATGACCAGCGGCATCGCAGCATCCCTCCTGCTGCAGGAGGGAGGTCTGCTGCAAAACACCCCACGTTCTGAAACTAATTAGATCATGAAACAAGCGAAATACTGCAGAAGAAAAACACACTGGAAAGCATGACAGAGACGACACATTTTTGCAAAAGCAGCAACTGGAATATCAACAATTACGTGCGTGCAAACACTGAAACAAGGATGCTGCGCTGACATTTAAAAGTCTGAGCAAAATCTACCCAACTATTGTGCAGAGTGAAACCAAGCAGGCTGGAGTAGGTTAAAGCCCCAGTAAACAGAGCAGTGAAAAGAACTGAACCGGCTCTTTGTGAGCGCTCATTGGTACCTCTTTTGTCCTGCCTCTGGTCTTGGTTTTCTTCTGATGGAGTTTCCATGGTTGTTTTTCTCCCATCCAACAAAAATGCTTCCTTTCAGCAAATTCTCTCTTCCTTTCTCCCCCCTTTTACTCTCTCCTCTCTCGCTCCCTCTTTCGCTCACTCTCCTTCACACACGTTTCTGCTCTCTCTCTCTCTCTCTCTCTTGCTTCACGTTCGCTCTTTTCGTCTCATCCTGCCTCATGAAGGCACCGCTCCACCAGTATACCACAGTTCTTGTCAGAAAGGGATTTGGTTGAGCCCCAGTCATATGTCACTTAAAACCCAGCTTCACAGGCAAAATGTGCATCTGTTCCCTTTTGTTCTGGCTGTTTTCGCGAGTCGGTCAAATTAATTTGTCCTCCTAATGACACACAAATCCTCGTCCATGCCATGAACACACTCCCTCCTCTCAGGCATGCTCGTCTCAGAAACTGAAGTACAAGCCTGAATAGCAATCCGATGAGAACAGGGTTGTTATATCTGAGAGGGTGCAGATGGGTGAGCAGGGACCCCTACTTTTGAGTGGGTTAAAACCATACTCTGCTGTACAGGCTGGGGCAGAAAGCAAATAGGCACACAATCACCTCTCTCTATTTTGCATCCGACCACAGTTCAAGAAAGGGGGAGTGTGTGTGTGCGTGCGATTGGTGGGGGGGGGTTAGCCCTTCATCTTCTGATTGGCACCATATGCCCTCTGCTCCTGCAGCATACATTAGCCACCTCTGAACCGCTGTCTTCCGTCCATCTGGTGGCTTCTAACTCACATAAAAACGGACACAGGAAGGAACGGCAAATGTACATTTTCCTAAACAAGGACGCACAGAGCGTCCTCTGGGCTGATCCAAACAACAGAGGAAACAGCATGAGAAAATCCAGAGAATCATAATGGCAGAAACATGGAGAATGTAAGCTGATAAAAGGAGGGAGAAGAGGATGACACAATGAGAAACAACTTGTTAAAAATAAGCAAAAGATGAGCGGAGAAACAGACAGCGAGCGGAGACTGGGAAGAAGATCTTGGCTGTGTTTGTTTGGCAACAGCAGGCCGAGGAGCCCCAGGGGCATGCTAATGAGAGAAAGGCCTTTCAGCAGTGGGGAGGTGGGAGGGAGCTGCTGGAGCGGAGCTGGAGTGGGGTCTTCTCACGGATACCAGGCCTCAGAGAGGAGGGGGAGCCTCAGGGGTCAGGGAAGTGAACTTAGCGGGGATCCCACAACAACAAATGCCACGCTAATCTTCTAGCTTTTTCACCGTCAGCTCTGTAAAAACGCCAGGACAACTGACATCCTTGTGATGTGGGGAAACGCAGACTCCAGTCCATAATGTAGAAGTGATGGTGGTTTGAATTCTACAGCTGATTTGGAGGTAGCTATGCTTGTGATTTCCCCGTGCATTAATTGTTCCGATGAGCTCGAGTGAAGCTTCAGAAAGAAAAAGTAGTTTATATAAACTAACACTAAATGTGCCACACACTTAACCACATCTAGAGGCAGAGCCAAGTTACTGAGTACAACAAGCCAGTGATCCATCTGCGGCCCTTTAAAAAGAGAACGGACAGCAACATGTTTGAATTTACTGCACACATGCAAAAGAAAATTCAAAACATATGATCAGGCCTGGTCAAATTGTGATTTCAGAGTAACTCTAATGTGTTCCATTCTAGTATGAATAAACATATGCTTTTGATTGGAAATAATGACAAATTCACCCGGCAATTAAATAAAGCTTTTTTTGGCTTGGGGATTAGGTTAGGAAACATTTTGAAACATGGTAGAAGTCATAAATGTGTTGCTTCTCAGTGCATGTGAAGGGCGTCATAGATCAGTCAGTTTGACAAAGAGATCTTTAAGAGAGAAAAAAAAAGTCATGCATTGATTTGGGTGACAAAGTGTGGTTGAACCAGTCTTAAAGGAGCAGCGTGGAGCATTTAAGGGATCTATTGGCAAAAATTATATATAATATTAATAAGGTATTTAATCACCTGAAAATAAGAATTGTTCTGTTTTCATTACCTTAGAATGAGATGTTTATATCTACAAAGGGAGCGGGTCCTCTTCACGGAGCCGGCTGCCATGTTTCTACAGTAGCCCAGAACGGACAAACCAAACACCGGCTCCAGATAGGGCCATTCACATTTCCACGCTTTCCCGTCGGCCACCGTAGTTCTCCTACACTCTGGTTGTAATCTGCAACCTCACTGCTAGATGCTACAAATCCTACACACTGCACCTTTAACAGTAAACATAGAAATTCAGCATATAGTGTTGTAACAATGCTCGTTCACATCCTCAAAAGGCAAATAATGAAGTCAATTAAAGCAGTGATTATGAGAGATATTCATCTCCTCCACATTGACCTTAACCCCTGTTTCAGTCAGAGACACATTTATTGCAAATGGTGACACATTTATAGTGAGAAAGAATCCCACTTGGCTTGGTGGCTAGAGGTGTGGCAGCAAATGGCGCTGGCATGAAGGTATCAGCAGAGTAATCATGTCAGGTTATAATGGCCATGCTGCACAGTGAGCCAGTGACTGTGAAGCCCGAATTAACTAAATAATGCCAATCAGCTGATGCAAGCACAATTTACCTAATTCTAGGAATCCAATGTACAATATTATGTCTACTTTGTGTATTTCTTAGAGAGAAATCACTTTACAAGAATAAATACATCAAAAAAGATACTAATATAGTGTTTATATACTTCAAAAATATAAAAAAAAGTTGTCAAACATAACTTTATCAGTGGTAAATAAATTCATTATGCTATACCAATCGGTAATACGCTGCTATAATGCCTCATAATATATCTCGTGCTGCAAGATATATTATTGGAATCTATTATAACTCTGTGTAGTTACAATTGATTTCACAAGCAACTGTGTATTTAGCTGTATTATGGAGCAGACTTAAATCCATCATTAGAATTCAAGTTGTGTTTCTGGAAACCTGTCGAATATAACATTCACTCTGCTTTGGTCTCCATCAACTGCTGGGGAAAATATGTTGTTCTTTAGCAGTTAGATTGTTCAACTTTATGGGCAGGTAGCGTATATTTTGTGTTTATCTTTGCTGGAAACAGCTGCCTGCTGCTGGAAACAGGGTTGATTTTGAGCAGAGAAACTAAACGACACAGTAAATGTATTGGCAAATCAAAACAATGAGCAAAATAATAAATCTTAAGAGTGTGTAGGATTTGACGGCACGCGATTGGCCCTATCTAGAGCTAGTGTTTGGATTGTCCGTTCTGGGCTAGAAACATGTCGGCCAGCTCTGTGAAGAGGACCTGCTCCGTATGTAGATATGAACGGCTCATTCTAAGGTAACAAGGTGATTTTCAGGTGATTATACACTAAAGAAAACATACTTATTAATATTATATTCCATTTCTTCCAATAGATCCCCCTAACTTTTACACACTACTCCTTTAAATGTCTCAGAGTTGGATGATAATTCTTTTTTGGGTTCATCCCTGTGAGCAACCCCTTCCATTGCATGTAGTCGTGTGATTTATTGACAAATCATTTATTGACTTAATCTTACGTAAAGTGGTACCAAATGAATGAAGCAAGAAAGGTATTGTGAGACACATAAAGAGCAACAGACTGATTGGATCTTTACCAAAAACTACTGTGACAGGCCGAGTTGTCTGTGGGAATAATCATGTGAACGTAGGAGGCGAAGCCTGAGAGCTTCATGCTCCGTTCCAGTGTCGAGACAGCGCCACTCCCCTACTTGAGGACACAATCTGAATGATGATGAAGCTCATACAAATGGAGGAGGCTTCATTGTGGGTCAACCTTTCACGCTGTGAGACTGGGGGCCCTGAATGCTCCTCAGTGTTCAGTCACCCGTGAAGACCTGCACCCTGCTTGGCTCACACCGAGGAAGGAGTTCTCAGGGATGCAGGCCTGTGCCCAGGGCCCAAGTACCACTTATGAACACCGACAACGGCCTGAGAAAACAGGCTCGCCGCACCAGAGCAGAGGACAGATCAAACCATATGACGTATGACTGATTGTGAAGGTCAAAGTCTGTTGAAAAAGCTGAAGGAATCCAAAACAAGAGAGCAAACTGGTCGTCAAAATATCCCTGAATATTTTGCTGTAGCGTTCCACTTGTTGTAGTCAGTGGTGGCACATCACCACACTGGACACAGAGATTGTTATAAACATTGTTGTGGCGATTTGTGCAGTCAGTGAATATCATTCCTGTGGTGGCATTGCTGTCCTAGATTTAAATGCAGGCCATCTTCGTAGTTCAATCTGCTCTGTGTCTGCCTCCATGTTTGGCGTTCTGAATCTAAGTCATTGATTGGTTCACAACAGCATGCAGCTCACTACAAACCCATTATACAGATCCATTCACTTGTTTTTACTGACCCATTTTCCTATGCGAGTCCTCAATTCAGCATATGATCTGTTATAAAAATGCATGCCTCAAAGTCACAAGAACGGCTGATACTTCTATGTAAATCCAACTAATATGAGTCTTTCCAAAGAAATCCTCTCTTTGCAACGGAAAAAAAATTAATATGCAAGACCTGTCCTCATCCATTATAGCAAATATGTGGACAGTGAGAGGGAAAACCACAGTGGTGTGACTTATAGTGATCCTTGTGCTTCTTTTTGGTTCTGTCAAAGCTATAAACTAAGAGAAATCTGTTTTTCTTCAGCATCAGTGTGTGCATAACAAGAAAAAATAAAAAAGAGGAAACTCCATACACTCAGTGTTTGAGTAAAGTGAAGATTAAAAACATATTTGAATCTTTTTATGGTATACAGTTAAATTAAAGCTGTTCAATCTTTATAGGCTTTCAGTGTTTCTCTTTTATTGGACAGTTTAAAACAAAAAGTACAACAATCCATGCAATGCCATGCATTCTTCTTCTTCTTCTTGTCAAATCCTGGCACCTACATTACCCAAAATGCAACTTGACTGCCAACAGTTCAGTCAGAGATTCGATAATGTAGCCGCTAGCCTCAAGCACAAAGACTGTATATAAGAAATGGACGTAGTTACCGTGACGTCACCCATTGGTTTTTGGACTGCTGTTTTGAAGCCTCGAGTTAGGACAGCTGGACAATTCCCAGACCGGACAACGCTGTGGTAGTGCCCTGTCAATCACAAGGTAACCACGCTCGAAAGCATCCCCTGCTTTATGGTCTATTTGACTCTAAATGGGACCATAATTTACTAAATGAACATCATGCTGTATTGAAGAAGACTTGAAACTAGCGATTGAGACCATAAACTCATGTTTACAATGTTTACTGAGGTAATAAATCAAGTGAGAAGTAGGGTCATTTTCTCATTGACTTCTATACAATCAGACTTCTATTTGCAACCAGAGGAGAGAGTGCATGTTTAGGGCACTTCTGCATTGGCTTCACTTTTCAGACCTGTAGGTAGCCCACTGGACTTCACACAGCTCTGTTTGTAGCCACAAAAGGCTTTAAACAACTTGTTTAACATATAAAAGTATACCCACAAACACCGGAAAACATGTGAACGTGTTCTTTATGCTGAAAAAAATCATGTTGAAGAACATCATGCAGCATGGTAATGGAAATCCAACTCCGCTATTCAATTGCAACCATTTATGTCTTGACGTTTCTTCCACTGTACACTTTCCATATTGAATTTTTCTCTCCACTCTGTAATTACACGTGTTTGACCAAACAATGCCCGGGGTCTCTGACTCAGCGCTTCTCTAATTGCATGTTTGTGATACTATATCGTGTTAGGTCTGGAAATGGAACAAAACACTCACTCGGGGATGCCCGGCAGCCATGTTTTTTCTTCTAAAAATGACTTCACAACCCTGACTCTCTGGCACCTCCACAGCCACTGTGGTTTTGGCCTAAGTGGGTTGCAAGGAGAGTGAGAGACACAGATGCTTCGTATTATCCAGGCTTCATTGCTTACAGTACTTTGGAAACTGCCACTATGGCTTGGCCGGACAGTAAACCAATGCAATGTCAAAACCTAAAGACTAAGAATTTCATAATTTCAGTCTGGAGTCAAAAGAGCAAATCAATGCCAGGAAACAGAAACAGAAACCTGGAAGAGAGTGAAAGCGAGAGAGAGGAGGCGTTTATAGTAGTTGCACCCCACCACCTAGCATACAGGCCATGAACTTCTTCCATTTTAGAGAAAAGCCAAAGGTCTCAGCGTAATTGTTTGTTTTTCTTTCAGTGTGCACTAAATATTTTAATGATGCCTCTGGTCTGGACGACGCTTTGCTGCCATCTTTGTGGTCTGCCACGCTTACATTATGGAGCCAGTGAGCCAGCCAAGAGGTACTGCAAGCAAACACCTCTCCATTATCCTGTTAGAATAATGCTCCATAATCACCTCTTGTCTTTTCAATCTATACTGTGATAATACTTTGCCAAGAAGGGGAAAATAATCCAGCTACCTCTGAATAGTTAACTTTAAGAAAAATGAGGGGTTTTAAAACCCAATTTTATTTCCCAACAAGGGACAACACGTATCATTCAGCAGTTTCTCCAGAATAGACGAGCCTCAGGAGAGATTATTTGTGAGAAATAAATATATATTTATCGGGAGGCTGGGTACCTATTAACCCAATCTATATCATCTTGTCAAATGCTACCAGTAACGCTCACCACAAAGTCAGATATAGTGTTCTTTTTGTTTCCACAAACTCATGACGGAAATATCTGGCTGTTCAGGTGCTAAACGTTCCATTATGGTCACCAGCTACTACAGATGCACCGATACAACTTTTTCAGTCTCGATATTGATACCGATATCTGGGCATCGCGTATCGGCCGATACCAAGTACCGATCCGATACCAGTGTTTAATTAATAAGCTGTATGCTTCACTGTGTCGAAGTGACTGGGATCATTCTTTTATGTGTAAGGAAACATCAGGCTTGACTTAAACATCGCTTTCTTAACTTTGTAAAACAAAATGTAACAAATAAATACATAAATAACATAACAACAATAACACATTTAGTGAATTGTTATTTTTTACTAAAATAATAAATTGTACACCACAACTTGGCAAAAAACTTAAACAGGAATTAAGATTCCAGTATACAATGTATATAGTATATAAACATAGAATTGAATTTAATAGATCGGCCCCATTGTCAACGATATCCGATCCAGCTATTTGAGTCAGCATCGGCCCGATATCTGATCCAGTATCGGTATCAGTGCATCCCTACCAGCTAGTAGTGAACTTTGATTGAAAGCTGTTTTGACTGAAAATAGCTGCAAACGACGAAAACCCAAAGCAATGAGCTGAGGGATGCTATAAAGTGGAACTGCAAAGACAGGCGATCATTTTCTGTGGGCTTGTCACTATGAGCGACAAACTCCACATACAAGTAATCATGTGATCCATTGTTCATATAACAATATTGATTAAAGCCACGTTAAAGCTCCTTCGTGGTTATGTAATCATGGCTCCCTAAGGTGCAGATGTCCTTCTAATCTGATTTAATCTGTCTACTCTCTTTATATCCACACTGCAACCACCCTGCAGTCATTTTGACACTGAGCACCTCCCAAAGCCATCTGAAATGTATGACGGTCCATTAAACTGCACTGAGAGTACAAATTAGTCCCACAGGGACTTCCCTTAGTGGCGTTAATCCTTTAAATACAATACCTATCACCGTTTCTATATTTAGCTCAACACAAAGACCACCGAGATGCCTTTTATGCTACGTGAGTGACCGGACAGCAATCAGTTTGAATCATAAGGGAATAGGCAGTAAATCTTGTACTACACGTGCGCATACAGTAATGGTATTGCATTATGAATATTCTTTTGGAAAATTAAACAGTACAAGCATGAAACCTGAATAACCTGCTCCTGTAAAATGTATAATGAAGGCCCAGTTAAATTTTGGCATTAGACATTAGAGATGTTCTGATACCATTTTGTCCTTCCCAATACTGATTCCAATACCTGAACTCGCGGTATCGGCCTATACAGAGTACCTCGTAAGTACTGAGTACTGGGTTAATAAATGATCATATTGGATTGGTGCATAGACTGGCGTACTCGCCAATACCCGATCCAGAATTCTGGGCAGTATCGGACGCATTTCAGATACTGGTATCCGTATCAGAACAACTCTATTAGACATTTGACACGTACGTGCACAATGCTGAAGCACATCATATTTATATAGCACTGAACTATAGAAAGAAAATCTAGTGTGAAAGCAAACGATTTCTAGTTTGATGTCTCAAACATACTGTATGTCAGTCACTGAGGATCTCCACAACTCAAACGTTCTCACACTCCAGTTGCTGGGATGGCAAATAACACGGGGCTTGAGACAGTCTTTCATTTTCCTACTTGTTGCACAGGGCAGAAGCATGAGAACACACACACACAATAGAGACATAATGAAGCACTGAGACATGGGGACATCAGACATAGACCCTCCAGCTAATCTTGGGGTTGCTTCCCATGGACAGCCCCCCCACCCTCCTCTGTGTATGTCCCAGCTGCTGGGATTTCTTTCTCTGCGTCGCTCCCGCCGGTCCTATTGTCCTCCGCCTCACGTTGCCAACCTCTCACCCCTGACCCAAGACTTTACCCTTTTCAAACCCTCCTCCTCTCTGCTCTCCCCATCCCTCATTAGAAGGGAGTAGAAACCTCCTCCTTTTAGCCACAGCCGGTGAGACAGACCAGCCAGTCGGACCCCACCGTGTCAGGATTCATCACCGGCGCTATGACAACAGAGCAGATGACACGGAGATCACTTTAATGCCATTGTTCCACGAGGCTCTCCTCTCGTGTCTCAAAAGCCTGCGCGTCCCGCGGCTGGATCCTGGAAGGACGGGGAGTCGGCCACAACCTGAACCTGACACCTCCACCCCCGCAGAGACGCATTTGTCCTCAGATTCACGATGGAAGCGGTGTAGACGTGGACTAAGTGCTTCACAATAAGTGGCAAATACAGCTCATTACAAGAGAGAGACGGAAGCTAATCTCTCTAGCGGTTGCCGTATACTCTCCCCCTGGCTGACCTCTGCGAGAGTGGGTCAATCCATTACTTTATTACTTTAAGCACTGATAGGCAGTTTTCCAACAGCACAGACTGTAATGACTTCTTGTCCATCATACTGGACATTTTGAAGCATCTAATCTGCAAAATAGAGCCCATTTGTGATGCGATGCGGTCACTACATCATTATCAGTGTCTAAACATTTACACTCCCAGAGTATTCTTCTCACACAGTCATTTAAATTATGCAGATGTCTCTGTAGATGGAAATATAAGACGCAAACACTGGTCTGATGATACATTATTAGTATGAGCTCAGAAGAATTTGTATGAAAATAAAGATGTATAACACGCTAAGGAGTCAATTTGTGGAATAGTTTTGAAAATGAAATGAAAATGTGTAATACTGTACATTTACATAATAGATTTAAAAAAATATATTTTGAAAATAAGATGATTAACAAATATAAAACAGAGATATAAACGCTGGTGTGTATATGAACTTTTGGGGTATATATAACAAACATATATATTATTTTGTTTTTCTTTTATTTTCAGTGTATAAATTTAATGAGAATTGTACAAAATAATTAATAGAAAAAGCTAAAAAAGCTTTAGCTGACACCTTTTCGGTGAGTATAAACTTGTTTTGGTTTGTCACCATTTCAATAGTAATGACTTATTATTGTTTTTAATCACATTTTATATGTGTATTTGAGTTACAGTATATAAGTTGAAAATGACCAAAATAAACTAAAATAAACTTTAAAAAGAGAGTCATGTTTCTTAAAAGAGAGTCATGTTTCTTAGATCATTTAGTTGGAATAAAAATACAAATGCTTCTAATTTCACCCCTAAAATGTTGTGTTTACAGATCACTTTGGCCCGAGAAACTGATTAAAAACCATTTGCATAATTTTAAAGTGTCCTAACTGTCAATTAATACCTTCAACATTGTTTACTTTGTATATTTCTCTTTGAAGATATAGAGGTTCCTTATGTGCCATACCTCAAATTCAAACTACTTTGAAATCAATAAATACAGAAAATGATCTTATATTGTCTTGGAAAATGCATACACTAAATCTGCCTAGCAACAACAAACACAAGGCCATCCAAAGCAACTCTTAATCTGGAGGCTACTGTACACTTCACATGTCATGGAATGACTTGATACACTATGCACACATCTACAAGCTTTCACACACTTTTTCTCTCTCACACACACACACACAGGATTATGTGCTCAGTTACAGAAGGCTTGCTCTGTACATCCCAGATGCTCCATTCCTTCACTCACAACATCATTTTCCCATTTCCAGCGGTGGACACTATTGTTCCGGTATTGTTTTCCCACAGAGTAGAGGTCAGACGCTAAGATGACTTATGAGGCCTCTCGGTGGTATAGCTGTAACATTCATACCGCTAACTGATATCTCCTCTGGTCTGCGTGTGGTTTACGGGGTCAAGCTGTTTTTCAGACAGAAACATCTGGGATTTCCTCTCCCCTGAAGCCGCTGCTGTTCGCTGGTATGTTTCTCCTTTCCTCTCCAGTGAACCTACACTAAGTGACACAAAATACTTTAAAAAGGTGTGCAAATGGTAAAAGCATCACACATCACACATTACTGAATTATTATTTTTTTCAAGTCAAATTGAAATCCATCTCCTCAAAGCCCCCAAACAGTCTGTCTGTGGAGCAAACACTCTCCCCTCAGCTATTGGGTTTCCTGCAGCTGTCGCTTTATAAAAGCTCAGCTATTGCAGATTTTCATCTGCTTAGCAGAAGTGCCTCTTCCTGCCTATCAAGGCTTTCTCTGGAGGATAATAAGCAGACAATGAAAACTCTCACTTGGAAACCTTTTTTCTTGGGCAGGAAAATGATTCCTGGCGGCAGAGAGAGAGAGAGCGAGAGTGTGTGAGTGTGTCCAGTGGCCTCTAACTTTGGTTTCACTGTGTCACATGCAGCACCGCATCACGACGGCATGAGCAAAGAGGAGTCATGTGCATTTCATGCACCATCTTAGATAAGCAACAAGCTGTGAAGAAAATTAGTCTTCGCTTTGTTTTTATGACAGTATTATAAAAAAAAAAACATCTTTTGCAAAAAGTCATAAGGGGTTGCACGGATATTCATTTAAATTCCTGCGCAATTCATCCCAAGCATAGCATTTGGCTGCATCCAAATGCTCTCAGGCCGTCTGGCAGGGCTCTTCATATGGTGAGCATTTCTCATTGGTGTGCTGGGGTACCCCAGATGCTTTTGTCTTACGGTTGTTTAGCAGCTGCGTAAAAGCGCCGAGGACAAAGAGCTATCTGTGGAGGGTTGAATACACTCGGTGGGCACACAGCCAACAGCTCAATCCTACAGGCTCCCACAGTTGAAAAGCAGACTAATGCATTCTGCTCTCACTCCTCACAGATGATCTCGCAGGGAAATTAGCTGGCAGAGGCCCTATTATTTCTTCTCATTTCACCTAACTGCTTTCACATCTGAACTGTGGTCACTGCATCCAGCTCCTAAATAATTATCTACATTATAAAAACAATATCTTCACTTGTGCACTTTCTCCCAAACATAGGAAGAATGAATACATTGTGTTGGAAAAGCCAACCATCTTTGCCGACAGACACTCCCGTCTCTGATAATAGAGTGTGGAAAAATATCAACGTAGTGTCTTTGGCAACTCTGTGTTTACTACTTGGAGCCAGAGATTTTAAAGCTGAATGAGAGGAAAGCATCAGTGAAGCTGCACCAAGCACCACTTGGCACACTGACCACAACAGGCTGAGACGCCTGTTAACTGTAGATTTTGTACCCCATCACTTACATTGGAAGGGAATCTTTTAATGGCTAGTTCGTACTGTAGGAGGTTAGTTGGTTAATAAACCTGGTTCAAGGTTCATATGTGCACCTGAGTAATGTTTCAAGACATCCATACTTATCTGTGACCTCTGTATCCTATTCAGGGTCGGGGGGTGGAGCCAATCCCAGCTGACATTGGGCGAAGGCGGGGTACACCCTGGACAGGTCGCCAGACTATCACAGGGCTGACACATAGAAACAGACAACCTTTCACGCTCACATTCACACCTACGGGAAATTTAGAGTCAACAATTTACCTAACCTGCATGTGGGAGGAAGCCGGAGAACCGGAGAAAAGAAGGCGGGGAGAAAAGCGGCAAGATTTGATCATGACTCAAATGAGATATAAGAGCTCACCATAGACTGTATGAAATGGATGTTGTCTCCGTGACGTCACCTATAGGTTTCTGAAGAGCTGTTGTGAAGCTCTAAGTGATTTTAACATGGGGGTTTATGGGGATTGACTCGCTTTTGGAGCCAGCCTCAAGTGGCCATTCAAAGAACTGCAGAATTCTGAGTTGGCTTAATTTCTTGCTGCTTTGGGCTCATACTCTTTCCTCTAAAGTTTCCATTGGGTTGCACTTGTATGTACATGACATGAGAAAAGATCAAAAAGAGAGAGAACTTGAGAGATAAGTTCAAACCCTGCTAATACACACAGACACACACAAGCACATCTGGCCAGTTGTTTCGGACACTGTTTGAACATCCGACAAGCGAGGGGCTGCATCGGCGGGGGCGTGTTGCTTCGTGACATGAGACATGAAATACGATTCAGGAAGTCCAGCTTGAGGAAGAGATCAGTGAGTTTGAAGGCATAAGACCGGTTCAGCCTTTGAGCGCTACACTTCTGCAACTGGCTTCAGCCTTTAACCCTGGTTGTCGCCCTTTAACCTCTAACCCTTTGGCCCAGATCCTGGCCATCACAGAGTAGATGCATTAGCTAGCAAAGCCCTGTCTGCCACAGGCACCAATCACTGTTCAGTCACTCTTAACACTGACTGCATTATCATTTATCTACTTGCTTACTTGCAAGAGAAAATAGGTCATTGTGTTATTGACTATTTAATCAATGTCCCCTGCTCATGTGATACAAAGAGTGGATCGAGGCGTATGCACTGTATCTGGTGCGGTTGCAAATGTCGTCATGTACATAGTTGCTGTAATGTGGCTCACTGTAAATAGCAAAAAACCCTGCAGTGTTGCTGAATGCCTGTTGAATGAGTGAGTGAATGTTCATCATCAGCTACAGGGGCTCTTTGCTTTTCCCCCCCAACCTATTATTTCCCACAGGCCTTCTGGAACAGTCATCTGACTGAACAAAACACCGATAGATTGCAGCTCCACTGGCAAATATCAACTCTGCACTCTACGTATGCACATGCACGGATGCCAACATATTGTAAAGTACAAGACAAAACTAAATTAGACCTGATTATGCATGTATTTGACACTTTAACCTTGAAAATCGTGGGTGTTTTTCTGCAGATAAAATAAAAGGCCAGATTGTATCTTTGGCATATTTTATACGACACCAGGGTTCAGCTGTCTGTGCATATCTGAAAGCCTGTGGTCTTTTGCATATAGGGGCTATTTTCAGATATTTAAATGTCATCCTGTTCCCAATGACTGTGACATCTCCCTAACAAGGACAAAGTTGCGCACACACACACACACACACACACACACACACACACAGAGTCACCCACGCACCCACTTGCATCCCTTCTGCTCAACTATGAATAGGCTTTTAGTAAAAGTGACATCCAAGTCGCATGCCTCAACAAGCATCCCCACTCAGGAACTTCTATTCCTATCATTTCATGTCACAATACTCAATGGCCCTCTTTGTTGTCGGAGGAGTTATTAAGCTCAACAAATTATCACGACTGCTCTGGCAGACCTGAGGGGCTGGAGAGAAACAAAAAAATATATATAAAAGGCAGAGTGAGACGAGAGAGGAAAGGAGACCCCGAGAGAGAGAGAGAGAGAGAGAGAGAGAGAGAGAGGAGGAAACAAAGTGGAGCAGGAAGGGAAGCAGGAGATGAATGAAGTCTTGATTGAAACTAAAAGGGGTCTCTTTTTTAGAGCTGCACAGTTGCATAAAGTACTGTATATGGGCCTCATCTGCTGTATAATTACCAAAGATGCTCAGTCATGTCCTATCCCAAATGGAAAGCAGCCCAGAAATCATGTAACTATGACAGCAACCACCTCATTATGGGGGATATTCAGCGTAATTAACGATTGCAAACCGAAGACGAGAAGCAGTTTAGGAATTATTGATGGTGACATAGAAAATGTGGGGATCCATCGGAGCTCATACTTTATTCGGACCGTACTGGAAATTCGTGGAGGGCATCTTTTTGGAGTTAACAAGAGAATGCTTTGTTTCAAACAAACAAATGCAAAACAGCAAAGTTCGGTGACTCATTCTCGCATGCCCTGTGTTTTTTATTCTCCATTGGAAACAGAAGCATGACCTGCGAAGTGCCTCCGAGGACCGTATCGCCATGAGTCAACTAAAAGCCGGAGGAAATTATCGGACTCTCTCTGTTATTGCTCCATCAGATGACAAGTTGTTGATTCCGAGAGCGCGAAAAACACCTCGGCCAGCAGTCACGGGTCTTTCCTCTCCTCAGACTGCAGGATGCAGGGTCACAGCCCATGTGTCTGTGTGACAGCGATCGCTGCTGAAGTGTGAGCTAAATAATCAGACACTTTCCAGACATCCTATAGTTCAGATGGAGGAGGAGTATACACGCCAAAGAGCACAAGACAGCCAACACCTCAGAGACACACTAAAAATCATTATGAAGGACACAGTCCAACCGCTGTGTTTGTGAATCATTGAAGAACAGAATTGATCAGCAGAAGTCTTCACTTTATTACCAAGAGACTGTCATGTTTAGGCCTCCACTTGTACTAGGGGCGGGGGAAAAAAATCCATTCACCTATGTAACGCATTTTTTCTACAATTTTGAAATTGATTTCTTAATACCAGAATAGATATATTTGCTTCAATTGAATCTATGCGGAGGTAAAAGGAAGGGAAGTTACCGCTTTTATTGTTGTAGTCTAAGTAACGTGACGTCATATCCGTTCCATATCCGTCAACCAAAACAAAAAACCGCAGCCGGCCGCAGCGAGACGAAATGAAAAAGTAGAAAACAGCGGAGGGTCCGCATGGATACGACCTGCACCCTCATATGTTAAATCCAACATGGAAAAACACTACACATACAGTAAAGTATGGAAACACTTTGGGTTTCACACATTGCCAGGTAAAGAAGAGCTGGACATCATGGCTAAAGCTGCATGCTAACTCTGTCATGGACAGGAAACGTTATTGTATTGTGGTAACATGCGGTCAAGCCAGCCGTCACTTGAATCTCCTTGGTCAAATCGGCCGACGCTACAACTGTAGTGCACCCATATACTGACATTTATTTATAATGAATTCAAACAACCCCGATGGAGCTGACCATGGATGTATAAAGAGAAAGAAATAAAGAGAGGTAACTGTATATACAACATACATATATGGAAATAAGATTGATTGGATTATATTCACCAGAAGTATAAAACATTACATGCCCCTTATAAATTAAATAGAAAATAACTAATTTGTGAGGGAAATGTCTTTATTATTGAATTTTTGGGTTGCTGGAAAAAATGAATAATGCCTGACAATGACATCTCTGACTACATACATGCTGAAAATCATACATTTTTACTGTATTAATTTAGATATTTTCCAGAGGTAAAAGTCCCTAGAAGTGTGTGATTCAACTTTTTCCCATGGTGTTAAAAAAGTTAACAAAAATCGCAATAAATCGTCATATCGAATTGTAAGACGAGAATCGCAATACTTAAAAATCGCAATACGTATCGAGTCGGCACCCTAGTATCGTGATAGTATTGAATCGGGAGATAGGTGAATCGTCCCAGCCTTACCTTGTACACCAGCAAACCATGTGTCAGTAACAGCTGAGTCGTTGAACAACAGCGAAATGTTTAATTAAAGACACATTCAGAACTGTCAGCTGTAATTTACCCTCTTCTTCTTAAAAATACTCAAAAACAATGATGTAACATTTGGATCTGGTTTGCATCCAGCAGCCTTGATGACCTTTTCCACAGGACCACCACGCTGAATACAAAACACAAAACACTCCGACTAGCCTAGAGGGTTCGTGAGTTTCCATAAGGAAAAACAATCCTTTCCTCTTCTTTTTTTTTTTTTTTTTTGGTGTTTTTGCGATCAGAATCTGTCTCCAAGGAGAACAGACACAGTGTTTGATTAGTTGAATCTCCTGTCATGAGACAGCTTAAAATGTCAAGCACATAATCAAATTGTATCTGCAAAAAGACATCAATGTAAAGATGGTTAATCTTCCGCACTAAATGAGACTGAGAGACGGCTTTCCAAGCTGAAAAATAAAATATAAATTTGCTTATGTTTGACAGATTCCTTCTCTATAGCTTGGGGGGCTACAATCTGTAGCAGGGAAAAACTATTAAGCTTTCTGTCATGCTTTTCTTGGTAAAATGATCATCACATGCAAGAAAGAAAATGTTTATCCTCAGGCTTTCTCTTCAGATGTTTGGTTCAATGATAAACTATCTAAGTAGAGCTGAAACCACCATTTTCTCCTGTGTGTTTAGTTACCAAGTAACTCTTGGCAACCAGACACCATTGGGTGAGTAATTGTCTCAGGACAAACACCAAGAACCTAACAAGATATTTGTGGAAAATGACTTGACTGTCTCCCTCTCTGAATCGAGCACACAGTGGATCAAGGCCAAGTTATCCTCCCACGTCCCAAACACAGGCCAACACACTGTTAAATCGTTCATCGCCAGGACAGAGGAGAACCTCTCTGTCTTAAAAAACATGTGGCCCCTCTGTGAGGTGAAGGTCACTGTAAAATCAAATCAGACACAAGTTACATAACCTCTAAATGACATCTTCACACACAAAGACGTCCTGTTTATTTTGGGCTGAACGGCTTCACGCACACAGTTAATCCATTTTCTGTTTTCAACATGAAACAGCAGATCACAACACAGCGGCGTGATATCAGTTTCTCTGACACAACAAAAGGCAAGCTTGAAGGCCCTCACACACCAAGCTGACGGTTAGTCGTCGGACAATTTGGGGCCGTCGGTGAGCGTCCATCGGCCTAGTTTTTGCGGCGCGTCCCTCACCGTCAGTTCTAGTTTGCCCGCGTCAGAGTTTTTTCGGCAGATTCAGCATGTTGAATCGGCGGCGGAGCCCGTCGGTGAGAGAAATTCTCACGAGAAGAGAAACGGAAGTGAGGAAAGCAAGACAAGAGGAAAAACCGAGAAGGCTCTTTTCACTTTTCATCTGCATCTAGTCATTCCAATACTCGGATATTTTCACAACAACATCTGGAATGAAGCTAAGTGGTGAGTGAGAGCGGTGTGAACATGGTCGTCAAATCGCGCTTGATTTCATGTACGTATCACAACAACGGATGGTATATCCGCAATCCTCGGTCTTCCGGTTTCCTTTTTTGAATGACGAATACAGACTACCGCCGCCTGCTGGTGTGGAGAGTTATTTCATCTCACGCAGGCACAGAGCGTACGTGGTAACTGGCCGTCGGCTGTAGTCTTTGCGGTGTGTTTCGGGTGCAACTTGTCGGCCAAAACAAAGCCGACACAACAGGCGGCCATCGTCGCCGCTAGTTCTCCGATGTCGGGTTGGTGTGTCCCCAGCTTTAAAGAAACTATAAAGTCTCCGAATGAATCCCGTCATGCTTACAACAACACTATACTTCTCCCAAAAGGGCCATGGGGCATCTTTGAATAAAAAATAAATAAATGGGAGCCTTATCAAGTGGATAATGCACAAAGGTTGATTGCCATGCCGAGCAATAACCTCCATGAGACAGTGAAAGAGGGTCTGTGGGGAATCAGTTCACAGCTCTGAAACTTGTCTCTCTCTCTACATTAAGAGCCACTGAAGTCGCACAAAGGAGCAGCTCCAAATTAGAAGCACAAAGACGCCTCTGTGAGAGCTTCAGAGCGAATTAATGAGCATTGATACACATTCGCACACTGTGTTCCTCTCCTGGCCTTCAGCTGCACATCAAGTCAATAAACGCTGGCCCAAAAAGCAACACAAAGAGTTCAACATTGTAGAATTATGTGTCATTTTCACTGAACTACCTAGCCCCAGTGCACGATGAGAACAGTTGGGAGTGTTTTTCATGTCGACTCTCCCATCAGGTCCACAGTTTAACACCATTCCAAAGTCTTAAAAGTCAGCAAGAAGTTCCTAAAACATCCACCAAAAAGCATGCCCTCCAGGTTGCCAGCACAGATGGCCAACACTTGGGACTGATTTTAAAAAGATGGGACGGTCTCAGCTCAGCCCTTCACATAGCAATTACAATCTGGCACAACACAAAGCATGACAGCTATGGAGCATCTGACTAATACAATATGTTGCCTGTTAGTGTGGATTTTTCCAGTAACTTTTTAGTCATTCTTTACCAGCAAAACATATTAGGAAATACCTTTCAATTACTCATTATCAAACACTGCAAGATGCTCTATAACTCCTGACCAATAATGATCAATAAGGAGAAGTTTTGATCCCAATAGTTCAGCACTGAGGCCCTATTGAAAGCAGTATGGAGAGACAGTAGAGGCAGCTATAGTTGATCTGGATTTAACACCTCCACAGAGTTGACTGCAGGAATCCTGATGGACTTAATCTCTCTAATCGCTTTCCTCAAGTTGCTTCAGCAAGCAGGCTGTACTAATGCTCATTCTCATGAAAGCAGGTCAGGTAAACAGCCCATCTGCAGCACTAGTAGTAGAAGAATAAGTTGTGTTAAAACAATCAAAATCGGCGCGCCCTGAAAGTTGGAGCGACAATAACAAAGTATCATGCTGTCATTACGCGCAGAGAAGCGACGTTTCTATATAAAAGTTCAGCTATAGACTGGAGCATTTGTTGGTAGAAACTCACCCATTGTTGTAAGTTTTCCAAAAAGCGTCCGAAGTGAAGCGATCGGCTGAAAGTTTGAGCCTCAGCTACACTGATGTTGCTGCGTCCTGGGATGCTCACTGTGGCCGCCTGGCTGCTCCAAACCTCCAACACTCAACACTGCGTCTCTTTGGAGACAGCCGGAGTGACGTCACCACGGAGGGGATTACTGATGGGAGGACTGCCCCCACCTTCATCTCCACTTCCACCCCTCCTCTTCCTCCTCCTCAGACCTCATCAGGAAGTTTCACTGCAGGCAACTAACTCATCATCAGCCACTTTTATCTTGGAGCATTCCTGCGCGCAAAGTTCTCCAGTGGTGATCAAATAAACTCATTGCAATGTGTACTATTGTTCACCAACATACATAGCAAGCATGTTTAGGATAATGTGTTATCATGACAGCTGTGTCAAACTGACAACAGACAGATAATGGCAGGTCAGAGATCACCATATTAACTGCAGAGTCAGGAATTATTCTGGTTTGTGTCACCATTACACTCAGTTAAAGGGACTGTTTGTAACTTTCAGAAATGCTTGTTAACAGCGACACCTGAGGCTGTTAAGTCAACGAAAGTCAGCGTCGGGCTCGCGCTTTGCTCGCTCTACATAGACATGAATGAGCATCGCTCAAAACAGTGAGGCGACACACGTCAGCTAAAACCACAATATCACTCTATATTCCACCTGCTTGGCAGTAATGTTAGCTGACCAGACGAAGGTCTCTCCATGAATCAATGCTGATCCTAGTGTTGGCTTTTCCTGCTTCAGCCCCGCTGCTTCAGCCTCCCGGGCTGAAGCAGGAAGAGAAACGTTATATCATCTCCCACCGCGGCCGCAGGGAGACACCGGCACCCGGTCGGAGACGATAACGTTTCTCGCTGCGGAGCCCCGTCACTTCACAAGACATGGAAAACCTCTGTTGGTCTGGAGGAGATGCAGCATTTATTTCTGCACAAACGTCCACTGTACATTCACTAGATATTCTCAGAGCTAAACTAACTCTTCTGCAGTGTGTAGTATGCGCGCATGCACGTGAGGTGGAGCGAGAACGAGCGCGTTGTGTGAGTGAAGGCGAGCAGGCAGAGGAGCAGAGTACAGCAGACCAAAGCTACGGTCCCCCCGCGTCCTCCTACCGCCGCCAACACCACTGTTTGTTGTTTTGCAAGACGGGCTTCACTAGATATAACTTTGCGGATTTGGTGCTTCCGTGTAGTTTGTGTTGGAGTCTTGTCTGAACAGCGTAGCCACACGCGAGCGCGCATGGGAAACCAACCTTGTAGATTTATACCTGCAAAAAGTTACAAACAGTCCCTTTAAGTATTTTTTTTTTTTTTCAGTAAAATAAATGACCAAGATTGTTAAACAACACTCACTGCTGTTTGGGGGTTTTCTGTGCTGTGTTATTCCTCCTTTGTTCCTGTACTGGCTTTCCCTCCTTTGCCCATTTACACACCTGCTCTGAATCAGCCTTCTTCCCAACCAATCAGCTCCTTGTTCCCATTTTTTTTCCCAGCCAATCAGCTCCCTGAATTAGTGCACCCGTAATCTAATTCTACACTTATACATGCATGCATCTATATCTATAGATTTACAGTGTTAGTGGAAAAACAAAACAGAAGTAACCCTCTTTTCTGATGCCCTTTACATGCATACATGGGTGCATAAGGTGTTTGATTTTAAAAGATGTCTCTCATGTTTGACATTACGTCTGTGTGGACTGGGATAAACTGCAGTCTTTCACAAGGATGAGGCCTTTGCAGAAACAATGCCAATCACCATCCGTCCAGTGTGCTGGTATCCGGTATCCAAGGAGTTCTGAGCACCCCCTAATCCAATCCAGTCTTTTCACTGGTGGCCAAGTGGCAACTCTCAATGGGTTGTTTCATGGCCAAACAGGGCATCTGCCCAACATTGCAAACACAAAAGCCTCCGAAAGGCAAATATTAGACTGGTCAACTTTAGCGTTACAAAGACAATATCACCCTTTTTTCAGAGGTACATTTTTTATTCTTAAACCACTGTGCACATTTATTTATTATTTTTGTAGTTTGCTTTCCATGTCACTTCTGGTCTGTGATATAGCTTAATGTCAGCAAGTTTTCTTCTTTTTCTTTTTTTTATATTTTCACATTTATGTTCCTTCCATCTGTAAATGCAACACAGTCTCACAGCAGTTCGAGAAATAGTCATGAACTTTAATCTATTTGATTCATGTACACAAATTTCCCTTTTTTTTGTGACGCTCAGCACGACATTCAACAACGTATTTTTCGTGCTTTTTCCTAAGAATTTCAGGTCTTTTAAAAATAAAACTACTTACTTAGGTTTAGGCAAAGATCGACTTGGTTAGGCTTAGGCAACAAACTACTTAGTTAGGTTTAGGAAAAGGTCGCGGTTTGGGTTAAAATAACTCCGGAAGTGAGGTAACTTAAGTACGGGAGTAACATGACCAACAAACCAACTTTGACTTCTGATTTTACATGGGACACGAACGCCAGTCTCCTGGGTGAAAGTCCTGTGTTTTTTGACCCACCCATCCACCCTGACATCCTCCCTATGCTGCGTTCGCTACTCTCCATTTCACAATTGCGTGGATAACGTGAAATTCGTGCTTTGTGTGGATGTCCATCAATACAGATCTGCAATTCCTGCCTGTATACATACACTCCAAACATATTATTACCTGCATCTGTGAGAGGTTTTTGTGTCATAAACCACATTCAGTAAGCAGGTCTGCCACACAGTATACATTGGGCTGATATAGCATGAAACTGATATTAGAAATCTGCATCTACCACAAGCTGTAGGTCTGTACATGAGCTGCATGTCAGTGTGTGTGTGAATAGAGGAGCTGCATGGGAACATTCCAGCACTGTGCTGGCTGTTACAGCCGGCACGGCAGCTGGCAGACAGCAGGCATGCAACTGTTATTAGGGTGGACCACGGCAAAACAAAACACATCAGACAAAGCCTTTTTATCTGAAGTTACACAGTACATATGGCCATGTCACTTATAGACCAATACGCCCAGGGCATGACGTTTTAATTCAACGGGGGATGCAGAAAACCCTCAATGTTGCTTAGGACGTTCATTATTTTTGTTAATTGTTATTCAGACTTGGCAATCAGATCAAATACAACAAAGTCTGTGTAGGTAAGCTGCTAGTTTGGGTGTTTATCACAATTAAAGCTATAATTGCAATGCCATCAAATGAATAAGTGAAATAAAAATGTCTATTTAAATAAACTTTGTGAATAAAAATGGGCACCATTTGCAGGTCCAGCACTGATTCATGTCTTGGACAAAGCTGTTTGGAGCTGTCAGCCCGCTGATTTATTGAGTGGTTGATTTGTGCAAACTAATATCTGAAATAACACATATGGGCAAAGTATCTGTTACAGTAATTCTGCCCCCCCAACCTCTCTTTCAGTGTTTTTCTTACCAAAGAGCTGAAGCATATCTTGAAGCAATTTGATCTGTTCTAATTCACGTTATGTTTCTAATTAAGAGAAAAGCACAGTGAAACAGGGCTGATGGCAGGCAGTGGAGGTAAATTGAGGTAATCCTGCAGCGTCTAATTGCAAATAAAGAAAAGCTGTTGAAGCGCTGCACCAAACACAGCAGCCGCCATGGTTACAAACCACTGAGAAAATGGCAGACCCCGTGAATGGGCTCAAAATGAGAGGCGATTTAAAGTGTACTCAGAGTGAAGTTGGCATCAGATCGAATGTTACACGACTCAATTGGATAATTCTGGGCCTGCAAAGCGCTAAGCACATAACGCTGCATAACATTACTTGAATGATAAGAACTCTCTGATCATATTGGTGATGAAATAACACAAAAGAGTTTCAAAATAACACAGAGCATTACAAAATACCCCTTTTCCTGTCCAGTATTGAATGTGTGCTAAAGATATTGATGACTTCAGTTTTCCCAGATAACTCTCTAAGGGTAAACAGATGTTAAGAAATGCGCCAGCAAACATCCAGTTACTGCACGCGTTTGCTGAAAAGGCTCAATGAGGATGATGCAAACTCATTCCAGCTCAAATGTTTGTGTGCGCTCATTATAAGTGGACACGATTTACTGCTTCTTAGAAAAGTCATGTTTCAGCAAACACAGAAAACTTATTCTTATATGTATCGTACATCTGTTTTGTGTGTCCTCATTCTTTGTCACAGAGATATTGGGTAATTTTTTTGCTGACTGGCTGCAATTGTTCACAGTCAGGCAGAGGTGTGGACTCGTCACATGACTTGGACTCGAGTCAGACTGGAGTCACAAATTTGATAACTTTAGACTCAATTTGACAAAATCCAAAAAGACTTGCAACTCGACTTGGACTTTAACACCAATGACTCTTGACTTCATTTGGACTTGAGCCTTTTGATGTGAAAACGTTAATGCTTCATTCCCAACAAGTCGACACTTGTTGATGAATAAAATATGCGGAGACACAATTTATGATTGATGATTAAGTTTGCTCATACTTGTTTTAACAAATAAATACACATTTTAAAAAGCATTCATGATTTTTGTAAATTTAATGTATTATTCTGTTGTTAAAATTACATTTCATTTGGTGAAGAGTGCATCATGACTTGTTTAGGACTTGAAACTCAAAGTTTAGGACTTGTCAGTCTTGACTTGGGACTTGACTTGAGACTTGTCAGTCTTGACTCGGGACTTGACTTGGGACATGTCAGTGTTGACTCGGGACTTGACTTGAGATTTGTCAGACTTGACTCGGGACTTGACTTGGGACTTATCAGTCTTGACTTGGGACCTAACTTGGGACTTCTCAGTCTTGACTTGGGACCTAACTTGGGACTTGTCAGTCTTGACTTGGGACTTGACTTGAGACTTGTCAGTCTTGACTTGGGACTTGACTTGAGATTTGTCAGTCTTGACTCGGGACTTGACTTGAGACTTGTCAGACTTGACTCGGGACTTGACTTGGGACTTGTCAGTCTTGACTCGGGACTTGACTCGGGACTTGACTTGGGACTTGTCCACTTGACTTGGGTCTTGACTAGGGACTTGTCAATATTGACTCAAGACTTGACTCTGGACTTGACTTGGGACTTGACTAGGGACTTGACTCGGGACTTGACTTGGGACTTGTGAGACTTGACTCGGGACTTGACTTGGGACTTGTCCACTTGACTTGGGAGTTGACTAGGGACTTGACTTGGGACTTGTCAGTCTTGACTAGGGACTTGACTGCAAAAGACTTGACACTTATTTGTGACCTGCAAAACAATGACTTGATCCCACCTCTGCTGCCCGGTGAAAACAGTGTATCTCCAAGAACTGCTGACACAACTTATTCTCTAAACCCAGTGAATAATGTCAAAAATGTGTCGACTCATTGTTCATTTGAACAAAAGCAAACAACCTGATGGAAAATGAGGGCGAGTGTAAATAACTACAGCACAAGTTGTATTTATATATAAAATCAAATCCCTTTGAACTCAGAGAGAATACAACTGAGACTCTGACCTTGCGGTGAAGTGAACAACATACGAGGTTTAGAGTGGAACTAACATCTGGTTTAGTATTTAAGAAGGAGTGGAAAATAATGTTTCATTGCCATCTCAGGGAAAAATGCTGAGGAAATATGTTGTTTACCACCACCCACAAAAGGCTATCAAAAGAGTTTAATCTATTCAACTTGCCTATAAAACTAAATCCTGCTTACAAGTTGAAAACATATGCCAATTAGGGATTAGGTATGTTTGAATCTTTTAGCCAGTGTTTTTCTGCATTAATTCCCAACCTGATTGGGGATTTCTGATTTTATCAACTATTATTGAATCTTAAAGTTGGCCTCTGATTAAGTAACTTTAACAAAATAAATGTCATGTCGCGGAAAGGTTTTAAATGTCAGTCTCTGCTGGAGGTTATGCAAACACAACGCATCACCGGTATAGTTATGAGTCAAAACAGGCAGTGGTGAAGTCGTGGTGAACGACTCCAGCGGGTCGAAGGGAGTGATGAACATGTAAGCGGCGCTGAGCTCATGTAATTTATCGGCCCCGGAGGCCCCAGGCAGAGGGCAGCCACAAAACAGCTGGGGGCTGGGCAGGAAGTTACATCCAGGCCAGTTATCTCCTCAAGCTCAGAGTGTGAAAAAGAGTTTTAAAAAACACTTATCGTTCGATCCCTGTGGATAGACATGCTCAACGTGTGAAATGAGTGAGAAAACAGAGTCCAGCTGTGGTGTAACAGCGCTACAAATTGTGTTGCGTGTGCTGCCCTTTGGTTTCCGGTGGTGTTAAGAAGAGTGAAAGGAGTTGGGAGTGGCCGTAGATTTTGGAGGACTCAACAGACAGACTTAACTCTGGGAATGGAAAAACAACAAGGGCAACTATGCACACCCTCGTGACTCTGCCTCCAGAGATAATTGGGTCACTGCAACTCTGTTGCTCTCCACATTCAGGATGAGTCGTGTCAAAACCATCAGCTGTGTGTCGAATGTTCAGGGATGGAAAACAGAACAGAAATATGGACACTTGATCAGAGTTAGTTCATCTTGACTGGATTCTCCCTCAAGCAAATATTCTATTATATTAATACAGACAAACACTGAGTACCATTACTTAACATATCATATATTGACTGCTGACATACCCTTAGCAAAAAGAAGCTTATTCAAGTGTGCTATTAGTATACTTCTTTTAAACTTAAAATAAGAGAGTATGCTTTCAGTTTACTTTTTATGTACTTATTAGGGATATACTTAACACAATTATACTTACTTACAGTATGTATACTTGGCTTGTACTGACAAGTATACAGAAAAGTCTACATGCAAACCGTAGTATAGTATATAGTATACTGGCATATACTTGGTTTGTAGTTCTGCTTACTTTTTGATAGCCTATTAAAGTGTGTGAGTGTTCGTAAACGTATGCTTTGATAGGAATTTACTTCAATTCATGAAGAATTTTCCACGTTTTTTGCATTTCCCTGTTCAAAGTGGAGGCATGCAAGAAAAACAAATTTTAGTATTTTTTTAATCTCATCACAAAACATCAAGTCAAATAGCAAAAGGAGCAAGACTCTTAACGTAATACATAAATCATTGGCTAAGTACAATAAGTTAAAGAAAACGTACAAGTATACTTGCAGTAAAAACTATTAAACTAGTAGTTTACTGAGGGTATACTTTAAAGTGTACTTTCTTAAACTAAAATTTAGTCCCAGGAAGTGCTGAAGTAGTACACTTACAAGTATACTACTAGTACATTGACATTAGTATACTTACTATATAAAGTATACTTGGGAAATACACTTGAACTTTAATTAAGTTTCATTTCATAAAATAAACTTGAAGTATGCTACTTTTTATAGACTTGTTGACTCTGCTACAAATCATCACACCACTGCCACTTTATCGTGTCATGAGTCTCCAAAAGCTCTTGTATAGTTTCTATTTTTATTCTATTCTATTACATCTTCTGTTGTGAACTATTCCTCCACCACTCCCATCATGTGTTGTCTGGCACCAGTGGTCATGGGCGGGGAACACTTGCAGTAAATAAGTCATTCTAGCAGAACAAAGTTGTGTTTTACGCCACATTTTGCAAGTTGAAACTGTGTCACTGATAAATGTGGTGTATGAGGACATTTTTGTTGGAAAACATCCCTTTGACTTACAGTAACTGAACTAATGGCAACAGTTTTAACACTAGTCTGTACTATGCTGCCATCTAGTTGAGGATTTTATGGAGGCCTCGAGGTGCAAAAACACTGAACAAAACATATTTTCTTAGTAATTGTTCAGATGCACTTCTGCCAGTTGAATTGTAACACAGAAAAATAGCCATTTAACTCTTCATAATTTAAGGTTCTTTTCACACAAAGGTTGGTTTGCAGAAGATTTACTGTTGCTCAAGTGCAAAGACTGAGTACAGATTTCACCTTTCTGCTCACAAAAGTCTCAATCAAAAAAATGAAAATATGAAAAGAGGTCTGTTTTTCTTTCTGATACCTTAAGTGAATATTTTTTTTTTTTTGCTGAATTTTCTTTTCAGATATCATTATGTGTTTTTGTTGAAGAAGAGTTTTAAGAAGGCAACACAAATTGGAGAATGTTTTGCTGTAACATGATTTTTGTGTTTGCGTCACCTATTTTCAAAACTGTGCCTTTTGTTTCCCAATAATGGGTTTTCTTAAAGAACTAAATTGTTTTTCATGAAATGTAATTTTGCTTTTTGAAAAAATGTATGGACAGATGTACACTTGCATTAAGCGTGTACAGAATACTACCGGGCACTGTCGTTAAATGTATTTTTAGAGTATGGTCCTAGTTTATTGTTCATTTTTCTATTTGTAACCTCTTATGTTGCTTCTGTAATGTAAAAAAGTACTCCTTATTGGTTTGATTATGTGTTTTGTCCAATGATATTGTGTTTTGCATATCAAAGCTACTGTATCATTTGGAAAATGTTGTGACATTTGTTATCTCTCATTGACCAGCCGATTAGACTGTTGTCAGGCTGTTAAATAGGCATTATCAGTCACTATAAGCACCATAGATGTGGGTAAATAGGGGCCTTCTACGCTAACTAGTAGGTTTTATCATCTATTCACATCGTAGATCACCGAAAGAAGGTCTAAAAGAACACAACAGTGACCTCTAGTGACTGTAGTATTTATGAAAGAAGCAGAAGCGCAACTGAGGCGCTGTAGCATAGACAGCATGAAACTCCATGTGGGGTTGGAGGTCGGGGATAATGGATGGGACACAGTGCTTTCACCCAGGAGTCCAGAGTTTGCAACCGGTCTGAAACTAACAATGTGTAGTTGTCTTTGTTTTCGTAGTTATTTTAACCCAAAACACAATGTTTTTCCCTAAACTTAACAAAGTGTTTTTTTGTCTAAACCTATAGAGGTTGTAGTTTTGTTGCCTAAATCTTCTTTAGGTTTAGGCAACAAAACTACAACTTTTTATTTGTATTCAAAATGTGACGTTTCATTCAGTTTTATAACATGTCAGAACGTGTTGCTTTTAAGTTTAACTTTCACAACGTAGTAGGTGTAGTAGGCCCCTAATGACCCACATTTATGGTGCTTATAGCGACTGATAACGCCTATTTAATGGCCTGATAACAGTCAAATCGGCAGTACTCCAGAGGAAAAGTGCTAAGAGTTAAACCTGTGGAACAAGAAGAACAAAGCTTGACTGAATCAAAAGCTAATGTTTCTTCAGACAGAAATCACTAATGTTCAACCCAAACATCTCACTCATTAGTCGGCCTTGATAGAACAGTTGTATGTGCTAATGGCACATACAGCCTATTCTGTCCGTTTGTCAGCAGATTAGTTATTTTCAATTAACAAATGGTATTGATGTGGTTTCTCTTCCTATCACAAATGTTCAAAGTCATGTCAGCCCAAAAGGACTCCTGTTATGTTACTTGACAGATTAAGAAAGTAGTGCGCCTGAGTTTACCTGAGGGAAATTATCAACTCATTGGTTGACAGGCGACTTATGTTATTTGAATGGTATCACCTCCAAGCAGCTGCTCTCCTGTTGACTCTCCTGAGTCTGAAATGAAAGTATGTAGTCTTGTGTGTGCATGTGTGTGTGTGCTTCACATCTCTGTCCTTTTTGATCTCTTAAGATTTACATTTTTTGGAATATAAATCCAGAGCACAAGGAGTCAATTACTGGATTGTGAAAAGCTTGCTGCATTTATTTAAAATTCTTGTCGGTTATGTTACTACTATTCTTTTCATATATTTAACTGATTTTTGTTGGATGTTTCAGAGATTTTACTGATATTTTTCTGGATATTTTAATACATTTTGTCAGATATTTTACGGTTATTCTTTGGAAATGAATGATTTTTTTCAGTTTTATTTAACTAATTATTATCTGATGTCACTAATATATTTAAATATTTTACAGATATTTTCTCTGATAATTTGAAAATGTTTTGTTGGATATTTTTACTGATGTGTTTTTTTTTAAATATTTAACCAATTATTGTCTGATGTTACCATTACATCAAAATTCACAGACGTTTTCTGATATTTTGCACATTTTTGTTGGATATTCTACAGATATTTTTTTTTAATGTTTAACTGATTTTTTTTCAAATGTATTTCAGAGAATTTAATGATACTTTTCTTGATATTTTAATGATATTTTTCTCGATAATTTAATAGATTTTTTTTCTTATATTTTACTGTTATTCTTTGGAGATTTGTGATATTGTTTTAGGTATATTTAACTAATTATTGTCTGATATGTTGCTGATATTTTTTGAAATATTTTACAGATGTTTTGTCCGATATTTTATCAATATTTCTTTTAAATATTCATCTAATTTTTGTCAAATGCCTTTCAGAAATTGTACTGATATTTTTCTGGATATTTCACTAATGTTCTTTAGAGATTAGTGATTATTATATATTAGCAAAATATTCAAAAACAATTATTAAAATATCCCAAATTGTTTTAACAAATGTTGGCATGCTAAGACACTAAACTAATGTGAACTTGGGAAACGTTATACCTTCTTTACATCAGCATGTTAGCATTGTCAGAGTGGGCATGTTAACATTAAGTTCAAAGCACCGCTGTGCCTATAGTACATCATGGTACAGCATATGGCTCTGCAACCTAATTATTGTTAATTCAAAAGTACAAAATGAAAGTATAGTCAGAACATTATTTTTTACAGAAATGTTCATCAAATAAAATGAAAGCAGATTGAATCCCATGAAAGTATGACAAGATTAGCATCAATTATCACTGAAAATGTAGTGAATGAAGTGACAGTTTTGACAACCGAAATAGGCTAGAGCGTTAACTGTTGCATGTGATGGAAGCCCATCTGCTGCTGAACCGATCTGAATTTTTTAAACAATTTACTCCCTTAGGTGTGATTACTTTTACATCCTCTATAATCACTACAGATATTTTCACCTCTGCAAATGAAACTGTGAAGGTTTGCCTCCCTCATCATTCAAACAAATGACCACATGTGTTCTTACTGTACAGGGATGTACATATGTAGTCACCAAATCAATATATTGAATAGTTCTGTATAGTAGTTGCTCTATAAACATCTGTTATCTGTTTAACTATTATCCCAAAAGGCAATTATGTCAAATTGAATAGTATCATCGTTCAAGTTTTGTATTGAAGTGATGCATCACAGCGTCCATTTGCAGGCTGATTACTCCTCACCAGCCTTGAACATAATTTCCCTGCCGAGTCTTTCCCAAACAGAATATCAATACTAATTAGAGATAAATGTGTCTCCTCATATTTTATTCATTTACAGGTTTTGGTGACCTCCAAATGGTGATGTTTCAATGAGGTTTTGACTCCAACAAACGGGACATGAGTTGCACATTAATACACTGTAGGCTGTGAGCTCCTCGCATTGTTTTGACTGATTACTAATTTGCCAAATGGATTTTTATCTACGTGCTCTCCCTGGTGTTGTTGTCACAGTTTGCTTCGGAGGACAATAGTGCAAGATAGACAAACCTATTACATTAGAAAGCACCTCTTCGTCTATATGATCACATTGAATCAATTGGCCGGCATGTGCCTTAACATGAACTGCAATTTTGCTATAATATGCTGTTTATGTTGATGTGCCTGTTCCTGCTCTGGTCTCAAGGGATATTGGGCTTTTATATTGTGAACATAATGGTCTTTTGCTGACCTGGTAATAGCAGAAGTTCATTATCATTTTAAATTATTTTGCCAATGGCTCACTGAAGCTTTTGAACGCTCCGCTGATTTTAGTGTCTGGATCATTTTGACCCAAATTTCTTTGCTTTGGATATGGCACTTTAGGATAGAGCAAATTATCTAATTTTGCTCCTCGTGCTCGACGCTTCTTTTGCAGCATTTTCAGGTATCATTAAATATTGGTTTATTTTCTACTCAAAGCATCCACGGTACAAAGAAAGAGGAACATGGCTGGGCTGTACTCACTGACAGACGCCAGTATACGTGTCATTATTTTCTCCGGAGGCCCCGTTTCATTAGAAATAGACCCATCAGGCTGCCAGCGGGGAACTAGTTCATCACTGAGCCTCACCCACATTGATCCACACTCCAACAGAATAAGAAATGTTAGCGTCTGAGGTGTTTTATCAAAGCAGACAAAACAAGTTCTGTGTTAAGTAAAAACTGTGGTGACATACCACCGATTCACTTCATTACACTGGGCAGCTAATTGTTGTTGTCGTGGTATAATGTGGTACACAGGTACTCCTTACACACTCCACCAATCAACATGCTGTTGATGAAGCTGTACTATCCGTACGAACTTTGTGGGGGAAAGTCTGTTTTTTAGGTCAGCGCTCTCGTACTTCCTGTTCAGCCCTTTTAGGACCATGAAAGCCGCCGAGGGTTAGATGTGCTGTTCTCAGGCAAAGCATCTCTCACGACACCATCGGTGGCACTGCTATCAAGTCCTTTGAGCTCCCAACAGCTGAGTCTCAGCACATAACCCTGGAAGACTTGGGACACAGTGTAAATATAGTCTTCTGGTTTCAAATATTCTCAGTGTACAACATTAAAGATGACGATTAGAATAATCTACTTGGTATAATAATTTCATGTGTGATGTGAAAAAATACATCTACTCCTTCACCCTCATCGAAAGATCCTGAAACTATTGATATGCATGTATTGTTTTCACATGCATCATTCTGCACAGCGAAGGCCAAACATCCAAGTGACGTAACAATAAGCACAACACATTTTTGAGTGCCTGCTAAGAGAACAAAATATTGTTTATCCAAAGTATCTTCCAACAAGGTGAGCGACACATTATTTATGCTAGAAATGTGATTCAAAAAGGCTTTATTATCTGCACAAATTAGATTATTATTGCCTTGTTTGGGAGTATTAGTAAGACTGAACCGTAGAACTTCTAGTTTTCGTGCACATTAAAACACCAGGATCCAATTTAACCATTTATTGAGAGAGGATTGTGGGGGGATGGTGAATGATGATGATTTTTCTGTACAATAAACAAATGAAATCAATATATATTGCCGTGCTTACCACAATTAGAAATAACAAACAAGAGGTACATATCTTACATTATCAATGCATCAACTTCTTAAGGAAGAAATCCTTTAAGATTCTCCATTCGGATTTTAATTATAACAAACACAAGTCAATACCAGTCAACAAAAATTAAACAGATTGCCTTAGATTACCTATATCACACAGCTCCAGAACAATACCATGATCTCTTAAGGAGTTGGATAAACACATTCAATTAGGATAGATAACGTGTAGAAATAACTCAAAGGATATAAACCATACGTCATCTAAACAAATTGTCAGAATCATGATGAATAAACTTACTGAAATGGCAGCATGGTCTCAGACAAAAGGGATCTGAACAGGACACACCCAGCCTTTATATAACCTCCCGTTCACTGGACTCCTCCTCTGGATGATGAAGGTGAATCTACACCCACTGCTACCTGGTCTCACAGAACTGACAGCCAATTAAACTGTTGTCGGGCTATTAGATAGGCCCATATGTGAGTCAATAAGGGCTTACTACACCCACTGTTAGGTTTTATCATCTATTCACAAGGGAAATCACCGAAAGAAGGTATAAAAGGACACGACGTAATTATGACAGGAGCAGTTTTACAACATGTTAGAACATGTTGCTTTTAAGTTTCACTTTTGTAATATAGTATGCATAGTAGGCCCCTACTGACCCACATCTATGGTGCTTATAGCGGCTGATATCGCCTGTTTAATGGCCTGATTTCAGTTGAATAGGGTGCTTGAGATTTTGAACAATTTAATTTTAATTTTTTTTATTTTAATGTAATTTTTGGGGGGATTTTTACTTTAAAAACATGTCTGACCTTTCTACAGTATATCTTCTTCCTCATCACTTGCTTAAGACTATTGACTGATGCTAAATTAAACTGTGGCTGATTGTTTCTCTCCAGCTTGATGAGAACAGCTGCACCAGATCAATATATCCATTTGTAAAGTAAAATCTAATTGGAAATTGCTGCCCATTTGCGACCACACTCAGACACACGAGCAGACCTGCTGGCTGGCTGGGTGGTTGGCAGGCAGAGCCAGAGGGCGCTTTTGGCAAAACCAGATAAGAGTCATTTGTTATCTGCCTCATAATGAGAAATCAAACAGATTCCTCTGCTTATGTGTATCCCTCCGTATCCCCAATATATTGGCGGCGTTTAATTGTGTTCGCCAGCTGAAACCCTCTCAGCTTTTGAGGTTTCATTCGTCATCAGAGAAATACAGCTGCTCCAATCCGCTTATCAATGTGTGTCTCGGTGATGTTTCCATGGAAACTGTGTTTACTGCCCCACAGTGTTCTAAAAATGGTTCCAAAGTGATAACGGTGCCAGACTAGTGAACGCAGTGCAAAGATGTGACAGACAATGACAATGATTGACACTGTAACAAAGTGAAATTCTATTATAAGCCATTGCATATGCTCTTTAAAACAAATCCAATGTCTAAAGCTGATTATTTAAAGCTTTGAGGAAAATAGCGAATTTGAAAATATCTCTCTTCCCCCCTCTTCTCTCTTCTGTATGTCTCTTTTTTCTTTCAACCAAGTCTTGCTGGCGGCTCTGGAGAGAATATGCTGAATATGTTGAGCTCATGAGCACAATTTAGATAGAGGCAAATTAGAAATTGAAGTTGACCTTGTGGCAATCTGTGCTCAGTGTGAAGTCCAAATAGTGGAATTAGAAAGGCTAACTAATGTCATTATTTCTCTTTCTTCTTCTAATAATATGAGGGTTTTGTTGGCGCATTACCCAAACCTGAACACCTCGAAATATTTGCTTTTATGCCACAAGAAGATCTTTTGGTGTCTGATTATGTGTCTGCTTCTACAGCTGCTCCCCTTTCCATCCTCCTGATTATTCTCCATCAGTGCTTTCACTTGAAGGTGAAGGACATGATTGAAAAATTTCAAACCAATTTGTTTTTTCAAAAGATGAAAAAGAAAGCACACATAAACAAATTTTTTGTATCCACAATTATCTTGTCATAATCTGTTGTATTGTAACTACTTCTCTATACTATATTATCATAGTAGTTTTTTCTCCCACTGTGAATGCTGTAAGACGTCTTTTGAAGAAAGACAATTATCAGCTGTCTTAGATGGAGGAGACGGTTACCGCGCTGTTCCCATGGCAATCAGCTAGGAGGAAATAACTTTGCATTCATCAACTTTAAAGTAGGGTTTTTCTCTCACTGGGGGAAAGTTGGGTTCCAGTAAGGCTCTGATATCTCGTTTAATCTTTTCAATGTGATCACTGTGAAGGAACTTTTTTTTGTTGATTGAACTTCTGACTATCAGATTCTCTTGATCTTGATATCTTTTGTTTCCTTCTGCACGCTATTTGATAATGAGATTCATTAGTGTGCTCTGTTGCTAATTGTGTAAGTCTCTGATCTGCTTTTATATAGCAGCAAACAACGTAAATATATAGTGGAGCAATGTCTACCTGAGCAGAGAATGAAGTCACTCTCCCTCTGTGTGAGTTGTAATCAGAGTATCTCCGTGATTTATTAACGTAGCCTGCCGCGATTGCATTTTAGTGCATGTTAGTGCATTTTAGTGCATTTTAGTGCATGTTAGTGCATGTGAGTTTCTCTGTTGTGCCCCACTGGCTAGCTCATTGCTGCCGCTCTGCACTGCAATCATACTGCGGTTACCGCTGATAACGCCGTCCCGACCCACGCCGTCCACCCTCTGGTTCCCCCTCAGGTAAACACTGTTAGCTCTGTCAGCACTGTTGCCGTTGTTTTAGTAACGTTAGCTGCTAGCCACTGGGTCAGCCGTGTCCATGTTGAGAGCCATGTGGAGGCAATAGTTATGCCCTGAATTAAGTATTGAGCACCTTTAATATGTAGAATGAAAAACATTTAATTTGTTACAAAGCAGAGCTGTTGGTAAATGAAAGATTTCTGGTCATTCGACCAAAATGCCTCCAATTTCATGTGATTTATGATTGTCGATGAATGAAAGAAAAGGCTGCAATAGTTCCTATTAAATTATTTATGAGTTCAGACCACTAACTGGTCAGAGAGTGAATTCAGTCGACCTTTGACTTAATGAAAGCGGAGCTGTTCCAAAGACACATATAAGACCTGCAAGCTGTCAGGTTCTTCTCTTGATGATCTTCTCTTGATGATCTCCACATCGTGTCCACCACCCAACTAGAACCAATGAAATGTTATTCCGAAAGGAGATCTGCACCATTTCACTGTAAAATATATGACACTCTGATGAAGTGAGTGCATCAAAATGTACGCTCTCTCTTGATTATTTGAAACTAGTAGCTTTTAGTTATGTAAAAAGCAACATCCAAAATGACATAATCTGTTTTACTGTTTTTGTGCGGTTAGTTGTAGCAACTCAAATTCAGCTAGCGCAAACCCCGGTGCCGGGGTCTGATCATGAGTCGTATTCTCGTTTCTGCCACTTTGGATTTAATCCAAAAAGCAAACTATTAAAACATTAAGTTACACGGACCGTACAGCCCCTGGTTAGTGGCACAGTAAACACAATGATGGATAATGTAAACTGTAGGCTGACGCCACACATAGAGATATACGATAGCGGTGTTATTTTGACCGGCTCTTAGAGTTTCAGCAGTTTGGTTGAATTGTGCGAATTCTTGTCCTGCTTACATGGCCTTTATATATATATATATATATATATATATATATATAAAAACTGATTAAACTTAAATTTAGATTGCATGGACCCAGTAGCAGAGGTGAAATGCTGCCCCCTATTTGAAGGATTCTTTGGAGCATATGTGGCCAGATGTTTCACATTGTATCTTTAACGTTTGGGAGGTGTTTCATATTTAGAACAACAGACATGCCAGAAACTAGTCAGATTCATGATTCAATTTCCGCTTTGAAAGACACATTTCAAAGTAAATACAGTTGTGGCACAGCTGTGAATGCAGTAAACCTTCAATACGTTCTGACAGTTTAAAGCAAGACATACATGATGAGTAGGAGAGGAGACGTGGCATGTGTCCATTGAGGAAGACACTGATGCTCGATAATAGAAAACAGTGTGTCTGTGGGCTGCCAGCGATCCTTTGCTTCTTTACTTCAGGAGAACAAACAGCAGCTCGGCTCACAAGATAAAAATAAAACGCTTTACCTGTAGTTGGTATTTAAGATTAAATGCACTACTGGGAAAGAAAACAACACAGTATAGTACACTATGCCTGCTCACATCTATAGAACATTTTGAGCGTGACAGCCAGTCATCTTTAATGTGTTCTTCCTTTTGACAGGCTGCATGCTAATCACTTTTGTGAAGCCATGTTTGTGCAAGCATACCATGTCTTGTACTGTAAGCCTTTAACTGTATACCTGCACATGCTCCTCTTTATGACAACAATTATAACGTTGCCTGTTTCTCCTGACAGATCTGCTGAGATGTTGCAACCGGCTGCATTTGACAGTATTCCCTGCCACAGGAATTTTCCAACCACAGTTGAAACATTGTCACATTGGGGTGGAATACCAACACACATTAATATTCAACACAAGACTCTGCATATAAGAGATTAGTTTCCACATAAATATATAAAAAAAGCCAGGCTCTGTGTCCCCCCTCTTGGGTAATTTCTTCCATAACATACATCTAAGCGCCGCTGAAAGGAAAAAAAAAAAAACGGATGTAAACCAGTTCAGCAATTGAAATTGCATTCAATCTTCAATCTATTCTTGCATCACGTTGACAGTTTCGCAACTCCAGCAGCGACAACGCTCAGTGAGACAAGCCTGTGAGCTAGAAATAGATAAAATTGTGAGCCAGTGTCAACATGGAGCAGACATTGGCTAGGGAAAAGTATGTGGTGCTGTTTAGGGTTTGGGTGACTGCACAGGAACTGGAACTCCAGGGAGACATCCTGACATGCAGATCTGAGTGAAAACATGATGGATTCGCCGTCGCTTGAAGAGTATTTGCAAACTGAACGTGGTCTTAAGCGTTGGATATGATGTATACATCCTGTAAAGGCGGTGTGGCATTTTATTCAGCAGTTTGCACAGACAGAGTGGCTGTCGAGCGTGTGCGGGTGGGGGTCTAGACTGAGGATCAGCGGGTTTTCAGTGCTCAGTGATGGAGAAAGGCTCTATGGTTGTCAGGTTGCTCCCACTGATGGAGGGAAGCTGTGATTGACAGATGAGTCTTGGTGAAGACTCATCTGCTCTCTTCACTTGGCCTGAGGGATAGCGTGGAGCAGCATCCTTGTGGGGCATTTAGGCTGTTCATCACTCTATGGCTCCTATACTAAATCTAGAGAGAAGTATTTTAAAGGGGACCTATTATACTTATGTGTTATTTCCCTTTCCTCTAGTGCTGTGATTCTCAAAGTGGGGTCCGGGGACCCCCAGGGGTTCATGGCACTCTGTCAGGGGGTCTGCGAAATAAATTGCTGTAAATTATAAAATTGTGCTGTATCATTAAAAAGTACGTATGTACAGATGGGGACCATTTGTGCCAATAAAACAAACATATTATGTCCATTAATGACCACCCACATTAGCTTTGGGCCAATAGAAACTCTGATATGATTGTGACTCATCATGTCAATCTGTCTTGTCAGTCCATATCGTCAAGTGACGCTAAGCCCAAACTAGCTATATTGAGAAAATATGACAACAGTTATATCGAGCGACAGCGACGGGAGGCCAACATCCATCGTGTGTCTTCAGGTGCTAGCACACGAAGCCATAAAGCCAGTCAAGCTAAAGAGATATCTGATTACAAAGCACTCGGATTATCAGGGGAAAACAAACAAAGTGGTGTTAACGTGATTCAGATTTAAATGTGTTTCTGTTTATCACTATCAAACAGGTCTGAAGTATTTAGGTTGAAAAGTTTTAGAATACAAATAGTTCCAATGGCATCTAAGAGTTCAAATGGTAGTAAGCATATGCTTAATCGATGTTATGATTAACCCCTTTAAGGGGTCCCTGGACCCAAAAAGTTTGAGAACCACTGCTTTAGTGTGTTATATAGTTTTTTGTGCATGAAGAAGTCCAGGCCGAACGGAGTTACTCTCCCCCACAGAAACACTGCTCCTGAAAAGCCTTAAACGCCTTGCTTCAAGTCCTGCCTTTTCTTCCGTAACATGGTGATGTCACCAAGTAACACATTTGCATAACGGCTAGTTTGGCATGCCCTCAAACAAAGCTAGTTAGAGCAGAGTCCAAAGAGTTTGGTTTGATTGACCAATCAGTGGGCCAGCTGACCAACTAGAGAAGACTGGAATTTCCGCCCAAATTACAAGTATGCACCTGGACATAAGTATAATATATAGGTCCTCTTTAAAATTCCTCCATGGGTCTGTGTTGCAGCCTGGATAATCTAAACATGTTCATCACCCTCCTGCGTGCCTCAAAATAGCTTCACTTTGCTACGATATGAGATTATGATAAGTACGGTGGGTGTTGTGGCACTAGAGAATTCCCAAATCCTTCCTCCTCTTCAAGAATCCACTCTCATTAAATCCTTTGCATTCTTCCTCGGGCATGCTTGCGTCGACCGTCTCATCAAAACAGCTCCCACCACCAAGTTGTCTTCTCTGTATCCCTGCTAGGCCCGGGATCAGCTCCATGAGTTGAATTATAGAACGAAAAAGTCATTAAGTGGGATAAAGATACAAGGAATCGATGGAGCAATTGATACTCTGCTGCAACTCTCAATTGTCTCCAGTCCAGTGCACATGTGAGCATCGGGGTGGTAAAGCCTGTTTGTTGTTTCCAGGTGAGCTCTCCAGCCAGTCCACCACTCTCCAGTTGTTGAGGGGGATCAATGACAACAGCAGACTACATGGAGCTGGGTACTCCTTCAACCTCATTCAACTAAATATAGAAAGAAATACGACAGTAGGCTAAACTGATGTGTGTATTATTTGGGGTTACAAAAGATTTAATTTTATAGCTATAAATTGTGCTGCAAATCCTTTTAGACAACACAATAAACCAGATGATGTAAAACCCTTAATTCCCCACAGAATAACAGGCGGTAGCGACCAATCTTTGGTGTGTGGGCAGCTTTAAAATAGTGCTTTCCTTCGCCCGTCTTGAGCCTGTAATTTTAATGGCTGTGAGGAAACTGCTGGATAAATGAGACAGACAGACAGCTCTATAGTCTAAGGAATTGTTCTGTTTTATTCTCTCCTTTCACACTACATCTCTCTCTCTCCCTTTAATGACACGCAGATCTGACTTGTTCTCCTTTAATTAATGTGACCCACCTGGCCTTAAAGTCTGTCCTTATGGAGACTAATGGCCAACTGAAGCTCTGCTTGGTTGTCATTACACAGACGAGGAGCCGACTGCAGCTGTCTCAGAGATGGGAAATAAATGACTAAATACAGAAGAAAGAATTTGGGCCTCTTAACCAATAAGGAAATGTGTTCATTAAAATGACTTCATGTTATTTTTTTGCCTCGGATCAGGCACAATGCCATTGGATGTGCTTTCTCATGACACTTCTCAAGGCAAAGTTTGTTTCCCTTTTGTTAATAATAAACAAAATACGCAGTACATGTGCCTGTTGCTAAATAATTCACACGAGGCATTCAGTATTTATGGAGTCAAACATGCTGCTGCACAAGACCTCTGATGACACACATGACGTTAAATCCCCAGACCAGGGCCATACAATCCCCAACAATGAGATACAACGTGACACTTCTTCAGCATTAAAGGTGGAGAGGAGGAGGAGAACACATGATGACTACACCTCTGGCTATAAGATGATGATCTGGAAGCTGGTCAGTGACCAAGTGTCACACCAAAGTGGTATTATACAGCCCCGAGCATGCACAGCGTGTGTGAGGCATGTGATGTGCTGAGAGTCATCTCACAATAAGATGCCTGTGGTCGGGCTTGATGTGAATGAAATAAATACCTTTTTTTTCTCACTATAAGTTTAGCTGTATCTTCCACCAGTACATGCCTTGTGTGTGTTCATGTGGAATGAGTCATTCATGCCTGTTGTCCATGAAACAGCCCACACATCCTCCTCACACTGCCACATTTGTCTCTGTATCAATACCAAGGAGCTTATATATATATATATATTGAATAATAATGAGTGAACAATGAGATACAACGTGACACTTCTTCAGCATTAAAGGTGGAGAGGAGGAGAACACATGATGACTACACCTCTGGCTATAAGATGATGATCTGGAAGCTGGTCAGTGACCAAGTGTCAGACCAAAGTGTAATATGTCACAGAGTTGAGGCATGTGATGTGCTGAGAGTCATCTCACAATATGATGCCTGTGGTTGGGCTTGATGTGAATGAAATAAATACCTTTTCTCACTATAAGTTGAGCTGTTTCTTCCACCAGCACATGCCTTGTGTGTGTTCATGTGGAATGAGTCATTCATGCCTGTGGTCCATGAACAGCCCACACATCCTCTGTATCAATACCAAGAGCTTATATACATATATATTGAATAGTAATGAGTGAATCTGCGTGGTGGTGGTGGTGGTGATGGCCTAGTAAACCTCGGTTCCTCCACCCTTGGGCTTCATACCAGCCTATCGTGTGTTTCCTGCCGTCTCCGTCTGTGTCTCTGTCTGTCAGTCAGCTCTCTTCCGTCTCGCTCTGGGAGGCCAACCTTTCAGCATTTCCAATGATGTTGCTGTTTCCAGGGCAACCGGGGTACCAAATACTCTCCCAGAGGCTTCTCGCTTGTGCGTCCTTTTGTTTACACTTTTCATATCTCTGTGAGGATGTAGGTTGCTCTCAAAAAGACAAGGTTGGGAACAACAACAACAACAAAAAGAAGCACATTGCGTAAAAACACAGCCAAGGATGATGTCAGAGTATGTTATAAACCCACAGGGATTTGAATCCCTAAATAGGTGTATAGATTTACAGTACGTTTTGTAAGGATTGCAACTCGATCAGAGTCACACATCTCCTCTAGTCCTCTATTTAAGAAACTCCACATTCTTACTATTTATGATATCAATATTTCTCAAATATGTGTTTTTATTTATAAGATACTTTCTGGTGAAGGGAATATTCCTGAGCAGTTCAAGAAATCCTTCATCCTCCTAAATTCCTCACTAGTAGAGGTACATTTTCAATAAGATTTAAAGGGACCAAATTATGGAGTAGCTTTTCACATCTATCAAAAAACTGTTCATCTGTCAAATGTTTCAAAAGTCGCTTAAAGGTTCATTTAATTGCTGTTTTGTAATTGCTTCTCCCCATGTTGTCCATGTATGTTTTTATGCTTTTCATTTTTTTTCTCTCTCACAACGTTGTTTGGTTACGATTACCCAGAAATCTTTATAGATATTGAAATCAATATCCTCCTCACAAACACTAACCATACACTTCCACGCAACACACACACACACACTTATCTTTTTTTTTATATATTTACTGTATTGTTATTGTTGTTATTATATATATCTTGTCCTAATTGTTTGTTATCACTATTATGTAGTTATATTATTTCTTTATATTAATCTTGTCTCTAGGTGGAGGCTTCAGATAAGCCCAGTGGTTGTTTTTTTTGCCTCTTCCTGCAGTGAATATTATTCATTTATTTTGTTTGTTATGTTGTATAGTCTTCAGATTTCTTCAGATTTCATCTTACACATCTAAATCATATATTTTTTTCTAACACTACTGACTTCAGTACTTCAATATATAACGTGTTACAAATAAGTAGGTACCAATATATTAATCAGAAAAAGTTGGCAGATTTATTTCACTTGAGAGAAAGGAGATGTACTGGAATCACCATCATTGAAAGAAAATAAATAAACAAAACAAAACAAAAACAAAAATTTTGCAACTTTTTTTTCAGTGTGGTTCCTCCTTGGTGACCATATACTTACCCAATGGGGTTAAAAAGGCAAAAGGCAGCACTGAGTCTCACCTACTACTGAACAAATGCAGATCAATCCTAAAATGAGGATCAGGGTCCTCAAGAACAAAAAAAAAGAAATAGACAAAGGCTATATTTGCACTCTAATTTTGATTCAAAACAAAAATTGTAATTACAATTATTATAATTGTGCAAAACAAATAAACAATAAACAGTAGACTCCCCACATTATCCATGTAATTGCTTGTACTTAATTACACCAACTGGGAAACCTTAAAGACAGTTGATCCATGATGCGCAGCTCCAGACAGATGTGCCATTTAAAAACTGACACTTTCTCGTTATGTAACACGCACTGAAGACAATAGTTTTGGATTGTGTTTTCTGATGATTACCTCTCTCGTTTATTGGACTTATTGGAAACCAGCTCACGTGCGCCACTTTTTTAAAGCCTCGCGCTTGCGCGTCATGGAGCCGGGAGCTGTCCAAGTGCTGAAATGAGAAAAGGCGTTTCACTCCTCATTCATTCCTCAACAGAGGACGAGGCTCCACCTGAGAGAGACTTCACTTCACAAGTAACAAGACAGGGCAGTGGGGTTGTCCTCACAGTGAGAGCTATTTAGAGATCTGAGGGAAAAAATAGAAAGAAAAAAAAAAAAAGCTTCCATCTGATGCGTTTTTCTGGAGTTTCTTCCTCCCTGCGTCTGATCACTGGACTGATGTTTCTTCACACCTCCGCTTCGAGAAATCTGTCTTTGGGAGTTTTTCATGAAACTAAACTATGATCCGTGGCTGCGTTGAGGAATGTCTCCTGTGTTTTTGTTTTTGTTGTGTGACACAAGAACACCCAAACGCCCACGACTTGGTCAGGAAGAGGAAGAGAGAGGCGCTTTGGCGATTTGGATTATGTGTTTGACCAAATGTCAACATAATATGGAAGAAATAAAAGAGTGAGCACATGGGAAAACCACCGGGAATGAATCGCTCCTTTATTATTAAGATCTTGGCAGCTTTATTCACATATTTCATGGAGACAAACAACTTCAGGTAGGCCAATTCATTTTTACCAAATATATGATTTCATAGATTGAAAACAAATAATGTCCCCCCCTAAACTAAAGTTTGGAAAAGATTATTTAGTTATAATTAATGAAACTATAAGATCTATCAGTTCTTTCTGCACAGACCAAGTTGGTAATTGCTTGAGTGCTGCTTTGATTAGGATTGACTAAAGTTACTCTGCATTTTCAAAATGTTTGAATTGTTTTTTGTGAGCACCATTTGGTCCTTAGAATAAAAATAAAATATCATATAATTAGATTTATTGAGATTTACGCACGGAATGGTATCATTATTTAATCTCTTGTGTCATCATAACAGCAATCCTACAATGTGTTCATATGAAATTACAACATGCTGGCATATCTGTGCATGTATTGCATGATGTGACAGCTCTTTCTCGTGAAAAAGAAAAATGCCCACGACGTCGAAATCACACTAGATTCGTCTGATACGTGTGTGCTCTTAAAGGCATTTTCTAGTTTCCCTGTGCTTGCCCATCACTCCTGCAGGCAGCTGCTAGGCGACAGATAAGCTTTAACTCCTGGTTGGTTTTCAGCCACGACTTCAGCCTGATAAAGTGATTTTTTTCCACTCTGTGTGTGTTTATGTGTATGTGTGTGTTATAGAGTTGTGGATGCCAAGGAGCACGATTCCAGATCATCCTCCAACATGTCTCCATCAGACTTTCTGGACTCACTCATGGGTCGCACGTCTGGGTATGACGCACGAATAAGACCCAATTTCAAAGGTTTGTTCATCACTGTTTTTTGCTTCTTGGGAATTTTCACACACCTCACTTTACACTGAGTCTTATACCTTTACAACAAAACCACAGAAACACAGACGGTGTGATGTATAATTATCCTCCTGAGACCCAGCCACACATTGATCCTCTTACTCTTTTGACCTACTCTATCAACCCCTGGTGAATTGCAAAGAGGACATCCTAGGCTTTCCAGTGATATAGCATGTGTGTGTTTTTTTTTATCAATTTGAATGTATTTTTGGTTTAATATCACTCTACAGCCATAATCTGTTCATTTGTTTTAGTCTTTTCACACTGAAATAGTCCACTACACAGTGGACAATACAAATAAAGTTTAACAAGCCTAAATTGTTAAGATTTTCTTTTATCCCTAAATAGGAAGGAAATCACACAAAAAAAGCTATTGGAAGACACTTTTTTTAACTCGGTTCCCAGGAGGATATGCATGCAGAATACAGTATTCAACCCCCCACCCTAAACACACCAGACTCTGACATTATTACTTATCTGGAGATCCACTGACTGTTATCTGATGCTACGAACAATCAATCACTACAGTTAACAGTCACATTGTTGTCCTGGCTTGAATTAAATCACCAACTAACCCCTCATTGTAACATTGCACGCTTGTTATGTCACTAACTAGAACTATGAGGACTTTAAGAACTTTAAACATGCACTATATCTGCAACCATCTTGGACTCAAACCACTGGCGCACTTTACACTTACTTTACACTATACATCCTATATACCACTTTATAGACTGCATATATGCACATACTACATTTATCTATTGTTCAGAATGCACACACTATGTTCACCCATTCACTCTGTATCTTTTATATCTCTATTTATTGTTTTTATAATTTTTGTATACCTTTACCTCTCCTGTGTGTCACTCTGTTTGCTGATGACACCTGAATTTCCCTCCGGGGATTAATAAAGGTTCATCTTATCTTATCTTGTTTTCATTTGGTAAAATCATGTAACATATAGAATCCATATATCCATTATTAAGTAATCATTTGGAAACAACAACAAAAATGGCTTATAAATATGACAGTCACAGACAGGGTTTGCCACCATGACAGGCCAAGTGATGGTTGGTGCCCCCGTGGCGAGGCTGCAGGCTACCGACTTCCTGTGTTGTTGATGCTGTGATGCTGCTGGGGGACAGACAGACACAGCATCTGTCACTGGAACGGAGCTGAGTGAGGAGGAGAGGTGCTCAGGCCCACTCCAGGCTGGGTCAGGTGGGCTGGGATTTGTTGTTGGGGTGGGTAGGTGTTTGGGGATTCCAGTTGTTGAAGCAGCCAAGACAGCGTAGCACGGGGATTGATCTGCAGGATTCAGAAAACACATGGCCCAGATCTTCTCACTCTCCATCTGGTAAAGAAAATGTTGACAAGATTGGTGAAAGATGGGAGGAGGACAGCCTGTTTAACACCGGCTGGTGTTTTTTCAAGGGAGGGATGTAGTGAAAGCAACTGTTTTCTAGCTAATGAAGAGAGGATGAGCACACATGGATTAAAAAAGCATTAGATTTTTAATGCTGGTTATATTTGTATTCTCTCTGTGTTTTAGCTCCCTGTCTCGCACACACACAATCCAGCATCTTCCAGCTAGAAAACAAACACTTTTCTCATGAACCCACTGCGATGTAAACAGATGATTTTCGGTTGCGAACCTGCTAGTCATGCTTTGAAGAGAGGGGTTGAACTGTATTTTCTGAAGGCTGACCTAGATTTCCTTGCTGAGTTTGTTGTGAGGTAGGCACTGCTTTATTTTTCTGCTTCTGCTGTTAAATGTGGCTACCTGACGACAAAACCGAGGCAAATATTAATACCAAGTGCCATGCAATATTGATGAGGAAAGCACAGGGGAAGGGCACCGTGAAGGGCTTACAACTTCACTTATTGGATAGGGAAAAAAGATTTGTTTTGACTTCATATGACCTGCCAAAAGAGACTTAATTTTAGGTCACAAAAAGGACGCTATATTCAGACTAATACTTTCTTGATTCATTGATTATTTGTTTATAAAATTGCTGGATTTTTCTGACCAACAGTCCAGGAAAATATTAAGAAAATATGCACATTTGAGAAGTAGGAACCAGTGATTTTCTTTAACTTAAAAAATTACTTAAAACTTTGATGCAGATTAACTTTCTGTCGATCGATTATTATTCGATTATTCGGCTGATCGCTTTGCAACTCTAAATGTTTGAGTGTGTGCATGCGTTTATCTTTGTGTGCATGTATCCTCTGCTGAATTTTGAAAGACATGATGTAGAAAAAGTGAGTTTACAAAAGATCACAACACACAAGATCACTATATAATTATGAAGATTATAACAAGCTGACACAGTTTGATTTCATCACCAAGTATTATATTTAGTTTGACTGCATTTTAACAACAAATTTCAGCAGAAAAAACATGGATCCTTATGTGAGCTTGGGCATCTGGTTTAACAGAGCATGCAACCTGTCACCATCCACTCCTGCAGCTCCTATAAAATAAGAAAAACTGGTGCTGGTTGGTATTAATGCATGCTGACATACACAGTGAAACAGCAGCTTGTAAACCCCAAATTTCCTGATGAAACATCTTCACTGCTCCAGACCCAGTCGTCCTTGATGATATGGTTTAAGGCTCTTTTTTTTCCCTGTCATGTCATTGTCATTCCGTTTCGCAGGTTCCCCCGTAAACGTTACATGCAATATTTTTATCAACAGTTTCGGCTCTGTCACAGAGACAACCATGGTGAGTTCCTCTGGTCGTTTTTGGCTGATTTCTGCACAATGTGTTATCTATCCCCTCAACCTGCAGGTCCACCAGTTAATGTTACCTGCAACATATTTATCAACAGCTTTGGTTCTATAGCAGAAACTACAATGGTGAGTTATGCTCGAACATAAAGCCCTGACCTTTGCTCAGGAGTTAAGACTGAATCATCCTGTTTTTTACCTAATCTATTTTTCATCATCGCTGTATCTACCTGTTCACAGAAAGACTTTGTTTTTGCCATCAAAGAGTCTATTGGCGGTTCCATTGGAGAACATTAAAAATTTAAAATCTGTCTTACATGCAAGCAAGTATTGGTTTCTTCTCCCATGATGCCCCTTATACACACATGTTAGCCAACACTGAATAATTAAGACAATAAATCCTAACCAGTAAGTCACTTAAAGTGCAGCCGATAAATGTGGGTTGGTGCTTTCAAACAAGCTGATCTACAAATTATGTGATGTGTGAAGGCATCCAGCTGCCTAAAGGGGTAAAAATATAAAAACCTGCAAGGCTGCATGGAACCTCGTCCTGATCAAAGGATTCATAATGAGTGATAATAACTACTTAGATTGTGAATGAAGGATGTTAATTTGCGCAGGAGCTGGAGCTCATGAGATTGCCAGGGAATTACACAGCTTTAGACACGGCATGCAAATATTTGGAACCGCCAATATTCTGATGAAATGTCAAACAACATAAGGGCCTCTCATCATCGTGACATATCAATTACTCTGAGCAACTGCAGCTTCTGTGACGCTCAGTTTACTACTGTCAGAGTTTTCCTCATCAGCCACCACATCTTATGAATCTACCATCAGCTTTCTATAATGGCTCTTACATAATTATGGTTCATAAGAAAAGTTATTATAAGGTCAGTGGTTTGCTAATGCAACTTGGAAACATAGGTTATCAGCAGACTGGTCATGTGAACACGTGTATGAATTTAAGATTATATAGACTCTTAGATAACTGGTTCCCAACAGGGAGGAGGTCCTGACCCCACTAAGGGTCGCCAAAGTTTCATAGGCAGTCGCGAGGCCTTCTTGATTTTAAAGGGCGTAAACTTATTTTAAAAATATTCAGTTGGCCTGTATGAATTTTATTTATTTATGTGAAGAAAACTAAATGAAATTGTTATTTTTAAAAGTTTGGTTTATTATTTAAGATATAAACAGCCTTCGCCCAATGTCAGCTGGGATCGGCTCCAGCCCCCCTGCGACCCTGAATAGGATAAGAAGTTACATATAATGAATAATAATGGATGAAGTTATATTCACAGAGGCTTCCCTCACTCTTAAATAACCTTGTGCTGTATTAGAAAAGTACGCAGTTAAAACAACCAAAGAGCTAATAGAAAAATGGCCAAGAATCTGGGAGAAGAAAACACTGATTTTTTCAACAAAAAAAGTCTATTAAATATGTATGATTGTTAAAAATTTAAAAATTTAAAAATAACATAATACAGACAAAAAAAGTTGTATTAAAAATTTCTCATTTTACACAAACTTCCTTCAGTTATTGGGTTTACTATTTGAGTTAATTGTACATGTACTTGTTTATCAGTTGTTCTGTACCGTTATTGTTATGCATTGAATATAATATGTTATATGATACTTAGTCAGGGGTCGTTGGTTTACTCAATGATAGAAAAAGGGTCCCTTAAGGGAAAAGGTTGGCAACCACTGACCTGGAGTTGTTGGATGATATAGATTTTGCCGAATGTGCTTTGAAATTCATTTTTCGTTTTTCATCCATTTCATTATTTGTCATTTGTTGTTATTAATATATAATGTAAATATAAAATGTTTTGTATTATCACAATTGTAACTGAGTGAATGTGAAAGAGTTAAAGTAAAGAAGTATTAGCAGCAAAATGCACTTAAAGTTTCAAAAGTACTCATGGTGCAGAGTGGCCCCTTCCAGAGCATTATTATATACTTTATATTATTGGATTACTATTTTATATGCATTCATGTTTAAAGAGCAATTTAATGTTGAAGGTCAAAGGTCAAAGTGGAGATAATTTTAACTGCTTCATATACTGTTGTGTAAATAATCTATCATCATTTTTTAAGATGATCCCATATTGATATCTACAAAGTAACTAAAGCTGTCAGATAAATGTAGTGAGTGGTAGTAAAAGGAGTAAAAGTACAATATCATCTGAAATATGGTGAAGTAGAAATATTAAGTAGCACAAAAATATTTGGTATAGATGCTTGCTTACTATCTATTATCATTTTATCTATGATGGATGCATTTTTGTGCATTAGAATAATCATGAAGACGTAACACTATTTACCTCATCAAAAAGAGGATATATAATATTTAATGTGGATACCGTCGACTGCTTTCTCATAACCCCCATCACTGGTCAACAAAATATGCAAAGCCGCTTGTCATCTCTGCAGGATTACAGGGTGAACATCTTCCTGCGGCAGAAGTGGAATGACCCTCGGCTGGCGTATAGTAAATACCCAGATTCCTCCCTGGACCTGGACCCGTCCATGTTGGACTCCATATGGAAGCCCGACCTCTTCTTCGCCAACGAGAAGGGGGCCAACTTCCATGATGTCACCACAGACAACAAGCTGCTGCGGATCTTCAAGGATGGGACCGTCCTTTACAGTATCAGGTGAAGTGTTGGACATGCTGTTATAAACAACAACAGAATTAGAAATTATTGAAAAATTAAAGGAACAGTGTGTAACGTTTCAGGGGATCTATTGGAAGAAATGGAATGTAATATTCATATGTATGTTTTCATCAGTGTATAATCACCTAAAACTAAGAATCGCTGGGTTTTCGTTAACTTAGAATGAGCCCTTCATATCTACATAGGGAGTGGGTCATCTTCACAGAGTCCGCCATGTTTCTCCGCCATGTTTCTACAGTAGCCCAGAACGGATAAACCAAACACTGGCTCTAGATTTTTACGTTACCTGAAGGCCACCGTAGTTCTCCGACATGCTTGTGAAACTGCGATAACGGCCAGCCGTCTGACTTCCGTTGCTCCTAAAGTAGTGTTATTGGGGTAAGGATGGGCTCTCGGCGAGGTGAACGGCGTTACCACGGTTTTGGCGGCTCACGTTACCGCAGATTTGAAAAGGGAGGAGTGAGCGGAGGAGTACTCAGTTGGTTGCAATCTGCAACCACTACACTAGGTGTCGCCAAATGCTACAAACTTGTTCCTTTAAAGATGGAGGTTTACACTAGAGCGAAACCATTCAGTCAATTATTTAACTGCAACTATTTTGATAATGGTTAAGAAAGAATAAGTATGCAAAAACAGCAAATATTGACTGGTTCAAGCTTTTCAAATGTAAATATATTCAGGTTTTCTTTGTTTTCTATGATCGTAAACTGAAATTTTTCTGGACTCTTTGTCTTTTTTACATATTTTTCACTGCTGGCGGTCCACAGGCCATGGGATTAATTGAGAAAATAATCAGTAGACTAGTCAATAATGAATAGAGTTGTTAGTTGCAGCCCTAGTTCAAACCGTTTGGCACTGTAGGTCTGTAGCTGAGGCAGGAATCTGTGCCGAGTGAAAAATGAGACTTCAGAGAACCAAAAGCTCCGATGCATAGATCACCCCAGGACATGTTCTCTTATTGCTTTTCTTACATTTCCTCTCAAACATCAAAGACTGTCAATCTAAAGGATACAGTTTTAAATGGATTTTATCTCATTATGATCACTCCTTTGAAATGGCATAATTCACTGAAGAGCAGTACATCCTCATACGCAATGCAGATTTTTAATAAAAGAATACTGATTGAAAGAGGGCAAAGCTAATCTTAGGGGCATTGTTGAGAATCCAAAGATAAAAATGGGAATCCTTCTTCATGTTTGTCTCTTTTTATACTCCGCAAAACGCAGTCAGGATGGATGACATTTTAAAGGGCCCCAAATTTGGGCAAAACTCAGTACCAGATATGAATATGTGTTTCATTTCATTTCAATACAACTTCAATCACACGCAGCATTCAATTCTCTCTGCGACGACGCGACACGAAGCGGATCAATTTGGAGTCCATTTGGAGGCTCAGGTGTGGAGGCGGAGTGGGTCAACGGGAGAGATGAAAGGTGGTCAGCCACTCTCTCCATTCAAGTGAGAAGCAGACTGCGGACCACGATGCATCACAGAAACAATACGTTGCAGTAATGAAAGTGTGATAGGAACCTGCTGAAGGGAATCCTACATGATATGTCAGAGGAGAAAGAGGCACACAGTACAGAGAATTTCCCCCCAAAGAAGTGCCAAAATGATTTTCAATTCATGTGTCGACCCACTGCTTCGAGGTTTAATAAAATATATTTCTTTCAAAATCAAATATATTCATTGCCTGTTCGCTACATCTTACTGTGTTAACATCTCAGGTTGACTCTCATTCTGTCCTGCCCGATGGATCTGAAGAACTTCCCGATGGACGTCCAGACTTGCACAATGCAGCTGGAGAGTTGTAAGTATCGACTTTGTCTCAGTTTTGACGCTACACTTTTCTACACTTGAATATCTAAATACTGATTCATCTATTCTTTTCTGTCTTTAGTCGGCTACACCATGAACGACTTGGTCTTCGAGTGGCTGGAGAACGGCGCGGTGCAGGTGTCGGACGGGCTCACACTGCCTCAGTTCATCATGAGGGAAGAGAAGGAGCTGGGCTACTGTACGAAACACTACAACACCGGTAAGAGGACACACACACACACAACCACATGCTGTTTTATAATTCACACAGTTCTCCCGCTGTGGTAGCTGAATTTGCATTTGTGTTTCAGGTAAATTCACCTGTATAGAAGTCAACTTTCATCTGGAGCGACAGATGGGGTACTATCTGATCCAGATGTACATCCCCTCCCTCCTCATCGTCATCCTCTCCTGGGTGTCTTTTTGGATCAATATGGATGCTGCTCCTGCCAGAGTGGCGCTGGGCATCACCACTGTGCTTACCATGACCACCCAAAGCTCCGGCTCCAGAGCTTCTCTTCCAAAGGTGAGCCTCGTTTAGTTGTCTCAGCAGCAGAAGGTTTGAATTTAGCAGGTCTAAAACCCTTGTGCTTATGTCAAATCTTTAGGTCTCAATCGTGTAAAATCACATAAACACCTGTACTGGTAGAACATATTGCAAAGAGATTGATGTAAAGGCATACACCAATGATTGTAGGATTCGTAAGGAATTAACAGGAAATACACAGGGTTTAAAGTAATGTCTGAGATTTTCATTTGAATAAACATCTGTTAAGTCACTATCTATCGCCGAATGAGGTAACACAATTGTTATTGAGCCGATGGCCCACTGACGAAAGCCTTTGCATTTGCAGTTTTACGAGTTTTACTGTGTCTGTGGTGACCAGCGGGCAACTCCGGGGTCTGAAAAGTGAAGCCAATGCGGAAGTACCTTAAACTTGCATTCTTTCTAATATCCAGCAGGGGGCGACTCCTCTGGTTGCAAAAAGAAGTCAGATAGTATAGAAGTCTATGAGAAAATGACCCTACTTCTCACTTGATTTATTACCTCAGTGAACATTGTAAACATGAGTTTATGATCTAAATCGCTAGTTTAAAGTCTTCTTCAATACAGCATGATGTTCATTTAGTAAATTATGGTCCCATTTAGAGTCATATTGACCATAAAGCAGGGGATGCTTTAGGGCGTGGCTACCTTGTGATTGACAGGTCGCTACCAAGGCGTTGTTCATGATAGTTAATTATAACCTTTTTGATGGCGACGGCCAAAACACCAAACTTGAGGCTTCAAAACGGACGTCCACAAACCAATGGGTGACGTCACGGTGACTACGTCCACTTCTTATATAGTCTACTGTATGGTACTGTTTGGATCTCTGGGAAGAGAGATAGAAAAAAAAACACCCCTGCAATTACTGCTTATCGCCATAGGTGCCGCCAAAGAGAACGAAACGGAGATCTTCAAGATTGTAATTTTGAGAATGAGCAAAAGAATATGAATAGCGGCACTTTTGTTAATGTAATAAATGTTTAAATCAAGTTTAGCTACTCAGATAGAGAGACATTCATAAACTACGCATGGCCTAATAGGACAGACCACTATAAATTGTTTATTACATGAAAATTATAAAAGGTTATATATGACGTTTGGTGCCTCCTTCATGTAATCAATTCATTGCTGGAAAACATATCTAAATATATACATGTATGAAGCATTTGCCATGTATGACACTGTAGTTTATGGTTAAATAAAACATCTGTGCAAGAGCACTCAATAGATCAATTACTATTGTACTGTTTCTATTTTCTTGGGAGCTTAAATGGGTGTTATTTTCTTCTCTCTGACTGTAACTGTATGCAAACAACATGTAGTTGTTTCAGACAGAGAACAGATTCATGACCCAGCAGAATATGAAGACAAATTAACAAGAAGAAGACGATACTAGAACCAGCGATGAATGAATGATAATTCACTGCTGACTGTTTGAAGTACTTAGAAAGTGACACAGTTGGGTCTCTTTCGTCCGTCATGTGAAAGCAACTGCAGTGCAGTGGATAAGAAACACCTTATTTCAGGGATGATTAAGCCATAACTGGGCAGCTCTTTTGACCTGGCTGGTGCATTTTTGCTACAGCAGTGAAGATCATATGCAGGCTACATATAGCCGACAGCAGTGGTAGCTTATATTCAATCAGGATAAATTGCCATGCACATATTGTGAAGGGTACTTACAGGCACTGAGAGTCTGATCTTGATGATCAATCGCTCTTGACACATCAGTGTGCACCTGAGCACGTCAGAGATTCCTCACATAAAAAGACACGGGTACTGATAAATATTTAAAGGGAAGCCTCCGAGAGCCCCCGATTCAAGAAAACAATAATTTAATACGCCTTAACCGCCCTCGAAAAACTGAGCTGTTTTCTCCACATGCTAATCAGCTGTCATGGCGTTACTCTATGTGGTCACACTGACGAACAGTAAAGACTTTCAACTTCATCCTCACTTTCTAAAGGTACAGACTAATACTACAGTTCTCTTTCTTTTTGGTAAAGAAGGCAGCAATTATTTCCCGCTGTTTATGGCCGTACAATCACTGACATTACTGGCAGCTCTGATACACTTGTTGGCAAACATTACCTAGAATTACAGTCATTTAGAAGCCTCAGTTAGGACTATAAAGGGAGAAAGGGAGAAACTACAACTGCAGATCACAACAGATCTAGGGCTTAAAATGAATCTACAAAGTCAAAGCATAAATTGATACTGCATGTGAACTGTTAGCTGATGCTGTCACCTTGGAGGATCTAACAAGTGAACTCTGTTTTCTCTCCCAGGTCTCTTACGTGAAAGCCATTGATATCTGGATGGCTGTGTGTCTGCTCTTTGTATTTGCTGCATTGCTAGAATATGCTGGGGTTAATTTTGTCTCCAGGCAACAGAAAGAGTTCCTTCGCCTGAGGCGAAGACAAAAGAGGAATCACAAGGTAGGCTTTCAAAGTTTGTACAAGGTTGCTGTTTGGTTATCAAACTTCTTTTTTTAGCCATAATAGCGGTGTGTGACGATGGCAACGCTCGTCAGTTGGCTTGAAATATCTTGGCAACTATTAAATGGATTGCCATTCAATTGTTGTACAAGCATTCATGGTACCCAGAGGATGAATCCTAATGACTTTGGTGATGCTCTGACTTTTCCTCTAGCGCCACCAACAGGTCAAAGGTCAAATCTTTCACTTAGACAGTGAAATATCTCAACATCTACCAGGTCAATCGGTACAAAATTTGGCACAGACATTCATGGCTCCCAAATAATAATAACTTGGCAATCCCCTAGGCACCATGAGGTTGACCTTTGTGTATTTCATTACGTTGTTTCAATATCTATTAAATGCATTGCCATGATATTTGGTACAAACCTTCGTCAACAAGTCAAGTCAATTTTATTTATATTGCCCAAATCACAATGCATGGCTTTACAATATGACAATGTCTACTTGGACCCTTGTTTCAGATAAGAGTGCGTAAATAGACCAAAATAATGATAGAAAAAATACTAAATGGAAAATCAGGATGACCAATGAGTTATCATCATCAGGTTTAAATTTTGGTTTATGACCAAATACCTACAAAACTTGCTAGCATGCTGTCGCAAAACACGCTGTGGCTAACTTCATCCGTAGACTCTTGGATATTAGTAGTATAAATAGTGAAAGTACAAATCACATAGAATCTGATCTTCGCAATTCAGATTTGGGCCAATTTCATATAAGTGCTCCTAAATCAGATACATGTCTGATTTTTTGCAATGCGACCTCGGTCTGAACGGTCATAATGGAATTTGTACGACATTTATATCAATCTAGATTGTCATTCGTCCCAATTCTGCACTGTGAAGTAATTCATGTCACGATCCCACCACTCCTGGTACCGACTCGACATCCACCTCCGTACAGACGTAGCAGCCATTGCTCCACAAAAAGCCATAATTAAAAATGTATCTAAGTTATCATCTGCTCACAAATTTGCTGGCTTCCACTGCACATCAACTTATAAATGAAACCATAAACGCTGACTTCGATTACCTCCATGTTTACTTGCGTACCACAGCGTGCTGCATGTGACGTCTTTGTTGTCTTTTGCACATGCTTGCACTGGATTCTGATAATTGGCCACCTTTAAAAAGTAATGTGAACAAAAATCAGATCTGAGCAATTAATCAGAATTGAGCATTAAGGCTTGCAGTGTGAACATAGCCTTGGCTTCATCCCCTGAGCAGTCGTTCTAAGCGGTTTATCATTAAAGTGCATCAGGTTATCTGTTTTTAATTTAAAAGTGTTATCTCATGATTACTGTACATGTAAGTTCACATCGCTAACAGCAACACTGAGAATTAAGAAGTAAAGCCTATAATTTGAGCTGCAGTCTTTGAGTCTCATTCTGTCCATATGTGCGTCTGATCTTTTTTTTTCAGGATGATGATATGCGTGAAGGCCGCTTTAATTTTGCCGGCTACAATATGAGTCAGTGTCTACCAACGAAGGACGGCACAGCTGTTAAGAACGCCGCTCCGGCTCCGAACCCTCCACCGCCAGTCCCCAAGGACATAGACACCATGAAGAAGAAGTTTGTGGACAGAGCCAAGAGGATAGACACTATCTCCAGGGCCGCCTTTCCTCTGGCGTTCCTCATCTTCAACGTCTTCTACTGGGTCACCTACAAGATCATCAGGTACGAGGGAATCCAACAAAAGTAAAGACTTACAAACAAAACATTTAATTTTTCATTTCTCAGATTGAGAAATGCTCGGAAAGCACGGCGAGATGAGACGGGAGGCTGTGCATTGAGAGGCGGTAGTGATGATGGTGGTGTTCTTTCAGGGATAATGTATAATGTTCGTACATCATACAGTAATGCTCATGTTCTGGTAATGTGAACAGCTCTTGAGACACAGATGCTTTTTTGTTGTTGTTGTACTGCTGCATAATATTTCCTGACAAATCTGGAAAAAATGGTTTTAAAATCAAGGCTTAGTAACAAGCTGGAGAAGATGGACCAATTTGTTTTTTAACAATCAATTCTGCCTTGGCGTCTGTACAAGGAACAAAGACACATTCCATGGATTTGTAACTGTAAGGTAGCAACTTTTTGTGATCACAAAAAGGGTATTTCTTAAGGATGTATAGGACTGTTTTATATTGTACTATTGTCATGGCACTTCCTCTCTGTTTATACAAAATAAACTTCTAAAATATACAGGCACATACAGACGCATCGACTGACATTAAGGCAGCAGCACACGTTTGAGGTATGAGCGCGAACAAAGGAATCGGGAATTGGATACTGCATTTTTATGAAATACCTGAGGCCTTAGCTATCAAAGATTTGGAGAGATGAAGTGCTGTGCTTCTCTATTTTTTCAAGCATCTCCTCCCATTCAGCGGTCTATCAGAGCTGAATGCAAGCGTTTGATCTTTTTCTACCTGTGGCCAGACATCCAAAGGTACTTCTTGTTGTTTCCTTTCTCTCTCTCTGAGTGTATTATAAATCATATTCATGGACAAACGGATGCCACTTAAAATGTAAGTTTATTCAGATGTGTTATAAAAAGTCACAAACTTTCCTTTTCATTCTAAAATAATTTATTAAATAAACTGTCATATATATTTCACAGGCTAGATTCATAAAAGTATAATGGCCAAGTGTATAGGTAAGCCTACAAACTGTGAACACGCACTGCATTACTCAATGTTGTCATTTACGCCCATATCCACATGAATTCATTTATATTCCAGGTAAATACTCCAGGTATCTTAGGTATGGTTTTAGAGTTTGAGACTATGTTTTTTTGTAGATTTAGTCTGATGAAATATTTATTGTAATGGAGGAAAGGTTATGTTTCTAAAAAAAAAAAAAAAAGCTTTCTGTATACTTCTTCAACCTCCGCTGTGGCCTGTTTCCCTTCACTTGGCGTGTTTGTTGCTGGACGGTGACATTATGTTTGTAGATGGATTCAAACGGTGAAGGACAGATCATGCATAACATTCATGGTACAGAGCAGCTAATGGTCCTTGCACTCCTGATATACTGTGGTGAAGAAGTCCTTTTCTTGAATGCTATTCCTGAATAAAAGGTTATTTACTGATCTGTACATCAATAAAATTGTCTGCACCGTATTTACTTTATTTCCACTTCTCCTGTCATGTATATGGTAGGGGACTTTGTTTTATATTCTCATGCATTCGTCGATGCAATTACACTCTAAATTGTTTTCTTCGCATGTAAGAAATGAAAGGTACAGTGTGCATCTAGAGGTGTGGTTGCAGATTGCAACCAGCCGCTCACTCCTTCGTTTCCGACACTGCGGTAACGTGTGCAAAAACATGGTAACACCGTTCGCCTCTCTCAGAGGCCATCCTTACCATAATAAGACTGCTTTAGGAGAAACGGAAGTCAGACGGCGGCTGGCGGCACCACAGTTTTGCACTCTGCGGTTCACGTTCAACAACGAGTTTCACAAGCGTGACGGAGAACTACAGTGACCTATAGGTATTGTAAAAACGCGAAAGACTCTCTCTAGAGCCAGTGTTTGGTTTGTCCGTTCTGGGCTGCTGTAGAAACAGAGAGGACCCGCTCCCTTTGTAGATATGAAGGGCTCATTCTAAGCTAACGAAAACACAACGATTCTTAGTTTCAGGTGATTATACACTACTTAGTTATGACTATTATATTCCATTTCTGCTATGTTACACACTGTTCCTTTAATATTTGGATGTCTTTCCAAAAAAAAAAAAATAACGACATAAGGCACAAACACATGAAAATGCTTTTTGCGCCCTGGATGCAGATCAGATCAAAGAAAACGACAAACACAGTCTCCTCACCGGGCCCGTACATCAGGGTGGTGACACACGCCATGGATCGCTAGGTGGCCTGGGGTGACACAGATATGATCTGACAGCGGGTTCCCATTAATGCATGATAATGGACTTCACACTGTAGTGTTGAGAATCCATCGGCTGGGGCTTACCTACCGGAAGAGTGGAAATAAATACTAGTGTGGCGTTCACAGACAAGAGGGGACAATTGTATTAGATATTTATACAGTAAATAAAGATGCTTCTTAAACTGTTTCCACCTGTTGTTACTGCTTGTGAGCTCAGACAAAAGCCACGGATAACCCAAATATCTTTAAAGAGACAGGAGTCGCCACATCAGCCCTCGATATCCTGTAATTACAATATCCTTCTATTAATGCTATTCATTATCACACTGTGGGTAATGCCAGGATCCATCAATCTTACCTAAAAGATGAATAATACATAGCCTGTGGTAGGTTTATTGGGACGGCTGCATGGACCATCTAACTACTATTTTAATGCACAACACACAGGGATTATAAACTAATCAATAACACTAATCCCAGCATGGAAATACCATCCATTCATTCCACCGACACAGCCTTACATCACCGCCCATTATCATTGCAGTTTGAATATGCAGGGATGCAATAGCCCTTTTTTATGCAATCAAGTTCAGTATGATAAGCTCATGAAAGGGAAATAATTTGCAGCTTATAATTGTGCTTAAGAGGGAAAACAACTTTCCATCGTTCATTAAGGTTTAGGGAGGCTGCTTTGTGAGGGTCTGAGAGAGAGGCGAGAAATGAGGGTTGCCATAGCAACAACAGCACAGCAATTGAGAAAGGCCAGTGTGAGAGAAAAGCGGGAAATTAATGGAGTTGAGAACACTGGAGCATGATTTTTACCAAAAGTGTGTCTCTTATGCCTGAACATGAACACGGCACTAAATTAATTTCTACTGTTAATAAAACCAGCTGTGAAATCTGCTATTTTTTTGTATTATGCTTCCATGGCAACTCTTCAAACAACAAAACAGGCACTGTGTCGCGTGAGAGTATGGGATATCTGCCGTACGAAAACCAAAAAGTGGTACACATTGCTGGTTGGTGTGAAATCCTCTGCAGGCTGGTAGTATTGATCTGTCCTCCTTAGCTCAAGGTAGCCTTGTTTATAATCACGGTGAACCTAGTGTCTCCACAGGCCATTTTGTACTAGCATCGGAAAACCACAACTTCAGTGCAACTGAACCATCTCCATGACAACTGAGAAACTCTATCTGCTGAGGAAGACCATGCAGGATGGTTGAAAGCAAGTTCAACCATTCGAATTTCTTGTCGAATCGAGTGCAACAGCCTGCATATCCAAAGTTTCTTTGTACTGTTTAGGGATGCACCGATTCGACTTTTTAAGTCCCGATAGCGATACCTAGGCTTTGGGTATATCGGCCGATACCGAGTACCGATCCGATACCTGTGTTTAATTAATAAGCTGTATGTCTCACTGTTTGGAAGTGACTGGGATCCTTCTTTTATGGGTAAGGCAACATCAGGCTTGACTTAAACATTGCTTTCCTAACTTTGTAAAACAAAATGTAACAAATAAATACATGGATAGAAATGTATTGAATTGTTATTTATTATTAAAGCAACATGGCAAAAAATCTTCAAAATTAACCGGAATTACAATTCAAGTGTAAACCGTTTTAATGCAGCAACAAATAGGTCAAAACTTAAACAGCAATTAAAATCGCAATATATCATGTTCATAGAATATAAACATAGAATTGAATACATCGGCCCCATTGTCACTGATACCCGATCCAGCTATTTGAGTCGGTATTCGGGCCGATATCGGTATCGGTGCATCCTAGTACTGTTTAAAGGTGCAGTGTATAGGATATGGCGGCATTTATCAGTGAGGTTGCAGACTGCAGTCAACTGAAACGTCTCCTGTGGCCATCGCAAAAACGTGAAAACACGAACGGCCCTATATCTAGAGCCAGTGTTTGGTTTGTCCGTTCTGGGCTACTGTAGAAACACGGCATACATAATCATGGACACTACTGTGCTGTATGTGGGCTGTGTACTATGCATTGCATTGTAGATACTAATCAATGGCCTCCCACTTTGTTTGGTTGGCCCACTGAGTGTCAGAGTCCAGAGGACTGACCCCGATCAATAGTCGACTGCAGGCAAACACCAGACCAGTGCCCTCATCACACACCATCGATATAAGCATGGCTTAGCAGCACCATTCATCATTACGGATGCTTCAACGTATTATTAAAGGCTCAATCTGCGAACCTCCTGTCACTCTTAAACAAATTAACAATACACACGGTCTCATTAGATTAGAACAAATGAAATACATTTAACTTAATAAGGCTTTCTGATGCTGGTAAATGTTTGTTAGTAATAAAGCAGTTTATATAGTTTATAAAGCAGTTCCATATGTACATAACTATGACAATCTATAACTCAAACTCTTCAATTATGAATATAAATATGTATATTGTCAAGACAGGACTGAGTCTTTAAATATTCAATATTGTTATTATTATTAAATACAAAAGTATGGCAATCTATTTCCACCAGGAAATTAAAAATATATATGAAAAGTTAGTCATGATAAAAATGATTTTTTTTACTTAGTCAAAATCATGAAATAGTAATAAAAACATGAGATATTTAATCATAATTCTGAATATTTTTTTTTACTTTTTATCTAATCATTTTTACTTACCGAGTGCATTTTTTTTTTTTTATATTACGACATTTCTTCAATTCTTTTTCTTTTCCCAGTGGAAATGGACAGCCTAAACTGACAGTAGATGACTGGCATCCCCAAAGGTGTCAAAAGACGCAGGACTCGATCAATCGTCAATTTGTCTTCATCACTAAGCTAGATGGCATGTAAATGTTGGTTTCTCCGTGTCTAGGATGTTTCATAAAACAGCAGCAACATTATTCATCTACCACGTTTTCATTCCCCGTTAAAGTGAGGGGACTTCAGTGGAGGGTAGAAACCCCTGCAGCCTGCTTCCAACACTCAGAGTTAATACAAGTTAACGGACAATAATGGGATGACAAACCATATATTTGACTCTGGCTGGCAGTCGGGGCTTTAAGGGAACACCAATACAATTGAATTTTCGTTTTCACGTGTGATCTATATCTCCCTGGCCCTTTATCGGTGTTATTTACTGTACTGTGTTCACAATTAATCTGCTGTGCTAGAAATGACAGGGGTGTTTGTGACGCAGCCAAAAATGTGTGGGATGTTGATGTGTGTTATCAAGTTGCATGGTGACCTGAAGTTGAGTTGTCTGAATATAACAACAGAAGCTAACTGAGCTGCAAACAGGAGCTTTATTTCCATTCAAACAAGACAAAAAAACCCTAACCCATTAGAAATCACTCACTTTGAAGTGATTATGTTTCACCTATGTTCAGGGGAGTCCTGTTGAAGCTGTTATTTGCAATGAAGCCGACATATTAAAAGGTGTAAAAGAGGGGCAGTTTATCTCTCCTCAAACTGAGTACTACACACAGACAGACGGAGTAGCTCCTACAACAAACAAAACCCTCGTTTATCAGCCCCCGCTGGGGGAAAAAAAAAAAACCCTCACCAGCCATTTTCGCAAACACAACGGCCAAGCTGCCTAAGACCTCTTGTATCCAGAAAAGCTGGGGGTCCTTTAAAGTAGGATTTGATGTTTACTTGGCATTTTAACTAACAGCGCAGACAGCCTTGTGCAGCGTCACAGATGAAAACACACAGGGAAAGAACTGAACCATGAGGGGGAAAGCAGCCTACCACTAAAAGCTTTCAGTCAACTCCAGCCACTGAGCAGATTTAAAAAAGCCCCTTGCTCTACCATCATCTGTTGCCTTCATTCGTAACACAAACAGTTTCTCACTCGCAGCAGCGGCAGACATTAAAGAGCGTTTTTTTTTTTAAACACAGAGGGTCCACAGGGACACGAAAGAGAAGAATAAACTGAGCGGAGAGCAGTATCACATCAGTATCAGATTAAGGCTGTAAAACCCAGGAGGCGTTCCGGTGGAAATAGGCTGAGGCTCTACACAGCAGCAGCAGACACTAGATAGATATAAACCCCAAGAGTGGTGAGGGAGCAGACACACACGGTTCAGCAGAGACAACACCGGCAACCCATTACTGCTTGTCCAGACTTAGCGAAGGGGATTTTCAACAACAACCACGTCTGCAGCAAACTAGCTGAGCAAAGTTGTCTGAGTGTCTAAGAGAGCTGCCAAATCCCCATCCAGTTGGACTTGGGACATGTTTTGGGTAAGCCTACGATACCTCCCCACGTCCACCAGGGGGCTCAACCTCCTCCTGCTCCTCTCTACGTCCAGCTGAAACACGTCCCTACACCTTTGGAGCCCCATCACAGAACCTGGCTCAGGGGTCTCCTCGTGTCCAAGGCTCTTCCTCTTCTTCTCCTCCTCTTCTTCCTCCTCACAAAGTAGCGATGACGCACACTCTGTGAGTGACGTCAACTCTTTCTCCAGTGCCAAAGAAAATATTTGAGCAGCACCCTGTCCTCTTGGACCTTTGACGGGCTGGATGGAGCAGGACACAGGGAGGTAAGCCGAGATGGAGTCCAGGAACTGGAGCGTCTGTAGCTGGCTGCAAAGGAAAAACAGAGCCACAATGTGCATGTTATTATGTAATATATGTCGTAATAAATTAAAGTTGTTGAAGTTTCTTCGTATTTTATCATTTCTGTTATTCGTCAGCTGTCTCTCACCCACCGATACCTGGACAGAGTTTATTGCAGAATTTGTAATTTTAAGTGCGCTGCTTGCTATTCACTTTAATATTCAGCGGAATATCACACGGACATGCTCCCTAGTCAACTTCAAAGCCTCATCAACTTTGAATCCATTAATATAAATTGAGCAGTGCCCACTTCTACTACCTTCCTTAGTTCTTTGAAATACAAATTGAATATTTGAAGAGAGTCCCTGCAGTAGTTGTTGAACCAGTACACAGAGCAGTAAAATCAGTTTGCAAATTAATATAAAACATATCTATTAGAGAAATTATTCTGTGTTTTTCTGACTTTACAGGACTAGCAGCAATTACAAATAATGAAAACCAAAAGAAAAATATTCATAAAAAAACATCAGACAATAGAATAAAAAGGTCGTATTAAGACGGCGCTACAGAGATTGTTTAGTTTGTTCTCGTGCACAAGGAAGTATATGCATGTGGGTGATGCAAAACTCACTCCTGCCAATAGTTTTACACTATTCCACTGATTTAAGTGGCTATGATGCACCAACAGACGCAGCGAAGCACCAGCAAAGGCAAGTAAAAAATGTTTTATAAGGGCAAATGCTTTATAAGGAAGGAAATGGATTCAATACCTTTGTTAGACCTCAAGGAGACACGCAATGTGTTTAACAGAAACTTTGTTTACAAGAAAAGTCCATGGGGCACCTTTAAAGGTCTTATTGATAACATCTCTTTGTAGATGAATATACTTTTCTAAATAATACATTCACAGAGAAAGGTACAGAGTTTAAGTATGGTTTGCCGTAATTATGACTATGAATTAATCATTTAAACAATTATGACGGGTTCAAAATTAACGTTTTGTTTATCTCTGTGGAAGATATCTGACGTTTGGTTCCCACTTCCAACAAGGCTTGGGAGCCAATATTATAATGACATTGGTATCATGTGGTATCTCTGTGTTGTCAGTGACCAAGTTGCCAGTTAGTGTGGGAAAAAAAAATGAGTTTGACGTTAAGTGCCTGGCAACCACTTGTTGTGAAGTGAATGCAATAGAATGGGGAAGGGAGAATGTGACATGTAGTGGCTGAATGTTATTAATAGCACCTTTAAGTTGAAGATAAAAAAATACATCCTTTCACTTTTCCTTTCACTGATAATATGATTACGGCCAAAACTCAATACTATCCAAACCATCAACACCTACAACTCTGAGGCAGTAATACAGCCATCTTACTGCTATCTGTAAATAAAAATGATTTACCTGGAGTGGACAGACAGTTGCCCCTGGAAAGGGGTTATCTGATGCCAGTGCAGCAGCATGAGAGCAGATGGTCCTGAAGAATTTAACAGTAGATACTGAGGGCTCACTTCTATCCTCTTACAGCCCACTCTTTTCTGAATCCAGCCATCTATATCACCTAAGCTGTGATCAGGAGAGTCTATGTGGAAGACCCAGCGATCCAGCACCGCCATCAAACTCAGCAAGTCCTCTTCAGCCTCATCTGGGCACACAAAACAAGACAATAATGAACATACGTGTGTCAAAATTAAAATCACAAGTCGTAGGTGTTTGTGATTTTACCTGTTTTGAGTTCGGGGTTTTTCAACAGTTGGGTTTGGAAATCACCGTGGATGTCTAAAGCAACTTCACCACAATGCAGAACAACCGGTGTTGGGTTGCTCACAGGGGCAAAAGCATCTCGTCTCTGGAGGTAATGGAGCACGACACGGCACTTGACACGGCCAGAGTTCAACAGAGGTGTCAGCCCGGTCGCAGCAGTCACAGCCAGTCTGCGTGCGTTGAGATCACTGGGTCTGTCGGCATTGTGCTGCTTGCGTCTTTTGGCTGCGGGCTCCGAGAACGTGTAGGCAGAGGAGGAGGAGGATGATGATGATGAGGAGCAGGGCGCGGGGAGCCAGAACACTTGGCTCTGGGTCTGGATGACTGCGGGCGTTGAGCTCTGCCCCGTCTCTGTCAGGATGGATAAGCTCACACTGGCCGCTGGTCTGGAGCAAAAAATAACACATCACTAGCAATCAGATATCACATGGACAGTTAGGTGATCATACTGGAAATCAGATAAGACAAAATGTGTGTGTGACTGCTTGTGAACTGATTAACAACACCAATATCTCCAGGTGGCGAAATTACATCAGCTGCTCGGACAAGTGCACCAATCAAAACAGCTCTGGACGGGCTCTTGAGGCAATCATGCCACAAGTAGTTTTCCTCCACATGTTGTCAGATAAAAAAAAAAAATCATGAACAGGTGGATGGTGGAATCAGATAGCTTCTTGTTCCAAAAAAAGGAGCTTGGAGAGTTATTAAAAATACCCGTTGCCATGGTGACGACCTAGCCACCCAGCATCTGCCTTGGAGAAATCCATAAAATTTGGGGGCAATCAAAGAAGCAGAAAAACACATCCTTACTCAGTTGGAGGTATTTGTTTAAACAGATTACTTAGACTGAGATTGATAAATCATCAATCAGAACTTTAAGGTTGTTAAAGACAAATCACAGATGTGATTTACTCGACATGATCTGTCCACCTCAGCAAAACGGCGCCATAATATTTTAGTTCTGACAAATCCAATCAGGCTGCAATGATACGCTCTGACAGTTGGACCGTAGTACTTCTCACTTAACTTAAACGTGGAGCGCCGTATTAATATCGCCTGTATCTTTACCATACAGACATGGATCCTCTCAACCAGATGAACTCATTATGCGCGACAAGACATCATCGCAAAAGTGTTTAGATAATGTCATGTTCAATTGGCCGATTCCTCGGTTCATAAAGCTTGCGCACATTCTTCACACAGACAAACGTACACAATCCACTTCAATTAAAAAACAAATTGTGTTTACACTGAGCTGTCAGTAGTTAGTATCACTCCCACAACCATTCGCTCCTCAGTGAAGCGATGCCACAGCTTGTCAACTCGAGGTTGTGAAGACACTGCTGGCATGTCTTGCGTCTTGTCATCCAAGGCCTCGTCCTTTGACTCGTCATCATCATCATCATCACAGTCCCACAGAGCGATAAGGCCTTCCTGGACAGAAAGGGCAAACACTATAATCAGCGATGACAAGAGTGTGACAGCATTGACAGCAATAGCAGTTTATGTCAAACATTTCAAATTGCCCAGGTACGTATGTAGTGGACTTTAAAATACTATTTAAGAACAAAGCGTGTCGCACTGATACTTTCTGTCCAAATACAGTATAATCATTCAGAGCATTTGAAATCTGCTTTTCTAAAAAGGGTTTGTTTTGAGCCACACACACCATTTAAAAACATGAAACGACATCAAGAGTTACAAAGTGGAAGACAACAAAACATAAGTGGCATTTGTTTTTTCATTGCCTGCATTTGCGTCCTGGATGCCTGTGGCAGCATTAGGAACGCTGACTGCGTCAGCCTCATGCGGGATGCCGTTTCAAATATGACAACTTATCAACATGAGTGACAAGTGCTGGAGCAAAACCTAAACAACTGAGGGGGAGGAGGGGGAGACTAACAGCAATACATCTCACTGTTTTACAGTAATGTGTTGAATTCCAATAAAGGTATTATACAATTTCCCATTTTGAAGTTAGTGTTACAAACATTGTATTATCATAGAAATGCAATGGTGTAGGAAGTACTCAGTAAAAGTACTAATACCACACTGTGAAAATACTCCCCAACAAGTGAAAGCCCTGCATTGAAAATCTTATAAAAGAAAGTATTATCAGCTAAATGCACTTAAAATAAAAGTACTGATTGTGCATTACAATGTTCCCTGTCAGTGTTTTACTATTATATATGATGTTTCTGGATTAATATTACTGCTGCATTAATGTGTATGTTGCATTTTACTGCTGTAGATGTTTGAACTCCTTTATATACTGTTGGGTAGTTTCATCTACAGCAAAGCATCATATCCTATAAGATCATCACATGTTTGTAACACCTCTGTCCTGTGAGAACCACAGATCTCTAAAAAGTCAACTTTTCATGAGCTCAAAAAAAACAACACGTTTTCAGCTTTCAGCTTTATGATACATATTCCAGCTGATCCAAGGTTTTTTTTTAATTGTTTTTTTAGGAGGATTTTCTCAACACATACAGTAAAGGAACACTAGCTTCATCCTTCAGTTTATCACAAACATTCAACATCAGCACATGTGGAGATACATGGTTTTCACTGGACAGGAAGGGAATGAAAAACTGTGATCTGAAAATTAACTAAAGCTGTCAGACAAATGTAATGGAGTCAAAAGTACAATATTTACCTCTGAGATGTAGTGGAGTATAAGTTGAAAGTTGCTAAAGTAAAGTACAAGTACCTCAAATTTACACTTAAGTACAGTACTTGAGTAAATGTACTTACTTACATTCCACTGCACCATAGAAATGCCACAAAAAAACAACTTATATCAGAATGGTGTCAATATCATGTCTTAAAACTTAATGTTCACCTGTCTAAGTGCTAGAGGGAAGGCAACATTTCTGATATAATAACATCTAAATCACATCTGTTGTGTTATGGTTAAAACATTTGCTGGTTTGATTCCCAATGCCTCTGAAATACTGTAACAACAGGCAGTGCTTTGCAGAATGTCATATATTTCCGTACATGTACTGTACCTGCTCAGGCTTGGTGAGAACAGTCTCTCTTTCTGAGACCACATCGTTGAGGGCTCGGACAGACTGCTGGAGAACCCTGTCCTTCACTCTCTCCTCTCTCTGCAGCTCCTGAAGCACGGTCAATCCACTCTAAAGAACACATTGTATTTGATTGAGAGAATATATTATAGATTCAACACACATTGAGCGACTGACATATAAAAGTTTTTCTTTCAAAATGTCTCATATAAATAACAATCAGACCATTTATTATGCAGAGTAATGGAGCGATATGGATTAAACTAAATCCTTATCACAGTATTAATACAATATTTTCCTGTTAACCATAGTATATACACACATCACTATGTGACAAATGTATGTAGAACAACATGTAAAATAGTCAAATTGAAAAACATGTATAACAGAATTTTGTTCATTTTTGCTTTTGAATCATTAATTCACATTTTGTAAAACAGTAATACGATGTGGTAATACCATCAGGATACAATAATAGTGAATTATTGCCCAGCCAAAAGACTAGTGCTGCCAGTAATAGCTCATAAATGCTCACCTGTAGTCTGGACTCTAGAGCTCGGAGGGTGAGGAGATCGTTGTCTGGTGGAGGAGGCTGTGTCTTCGGCGCTCCACTGTCCTGTCCACGCTGAAATGTGTATTTTATATTATATTTTTGAGTCACGCTGATCGCCTTCTTTATCAAGGGAAATACATGTATTGCACATGAGAAGTAAAATGTATGACTTACAGAATATGAAATGCCACAAAGGTCAGTGAGGAGAAATGTTTCCAAAGGCTGTCCTGTTACGCCTTGATCCTTAAAAACCAACAGCATTTGGTCTGTTCCACATCCCAGGAAGTCATCCACATGGACAGAGCTGACGCTGGACCAGTGGGAGGCTATCTGGGGGAAGAAAGTTCAGCAAAGTAAGCAAATAAAAAACTGAAAGTAAAGCTATGAAAAAAAAATACAGATATTGAAACCTCAGTTTACCTGAAATGTCTCCTTCCACATAGCACATACATGCCCCCGGTGAAAGGATATGACAAACAGGCAGCCATTTCTCCCCGTGTTGACCACCTGGATACTTTCAGGTTGCTCAAAGGGGAGCTGACACACATCTCTCACGATGCCATTCTCAAAATAAACCAGTTGCTTGTTAGAAGTCGCTGCAACCACAGCAGATTTCAGCACATCATCGCCTACTTTTTCAGCAGACAGCACCAGGATGCACCGTGTGACGCTGACGTAGGGATGAGGCAAAATCAAAGTGCCATCAAATGTGTGTCCACTCTCAACAAAATAGCCCAGAATAGTTGTGGATTGAGTATTTGAGCACTGGTCTGAAAGGTTTTGCAGTCCCAGAACAAATACCTGCTCCTCTTTGTGGAGGGGGAGTTGTCCAATCACACTGTGGGACAACTGCATAGGTATCTGTCTCACCTCTCCTGCCTGCAGAGATGTATAGAAGACATTACCAGCATGGCTCCACAGCACTGTGGGGCCATGCAGGATGGACACCTTCTCCCTCATTTGATAAGGGAGCTTAAACTCAATGCAGGGCTCCAGTCTGTTTGAGCTGCTCAGTGTGAGCAGACTATACTGAAAGATGTCCCCTTTCTCACTAAAACACACTAAAACACACGTGGTGGTGACTCCTCTCTTGTGGATGGCACATTTACATGTCACAATATGCACATCTGCTGATCTCTTCCTGTTGATGATGAAAGCTGCTCCATCAGCTGCCTTCAGGAACTTGTTGTCCTCCCGTTCAAATGAAAGGCTGCTGAATATCAGCTCGCTTCTCTCGCTGCTGTCATCTGAAGCTCGTTTACAGTTAAATGAGATTATCTTTCCACACAGGGAAAGAAGCCGGTGGGGATTTCGATACACATCTTCAGAGAGCAATCTCTCCATCTCCATGATACTAGCTTCGGGTTCGATGCTTCCTCATTGACAGCTTAAGTTATCGTTAAGTCTGGAGCTGTCACTTTCTAGACACAAGTCTCACATAAGGTGTACACACGTGGACGACTAGTTGCTATAGTTACTTGTGAGGAGAGAGGAATTTAGCCGGTTTCATAGCAACTGTTACTCGTAGCGACGCGCCAACTGAAATCGAACGCTTCCTGCCAGTCCAAGTGCATTGTGGGTAACACTTTGGTAAACATTAAGCTAGTGTCACGTGGCTCGCTAGTCTTATTTAAACCACTCAACTGTGTGAATATTGATTAGATAAATGCTTTTGTTGTGATCTTGAATCAGTTAAACACTTCCCTCTTTCAAGGCAAGGCAAGGCAGCTTTATTTGTAGAGCACATTTCAACAACAGGGCAATTCAAAGTGCTTTACTTAAACATTCAAGAACATTGCGACAAAGTGCAAAAGAACATTAAGACATAATTAAAACAGTTATAAAAACATGAAAGATTAGAAAAATAAAAATAAGCTTAAAATAAAAGCTAGAATGGAAGCTGAAATAGAGTATAACACACAAGAGTACAAGCTATAGTGCAGTATATAAGATCATTATCTGATTTAATAAAAGGCAGCAGCAAACAGGAACGTTTTGAGCTTTGATTTAAAAGAACTCAGAGTTGGAGTTGGTCCTGCAGGTTTCTGGGAGCTTGTTCCAAATATTTGGTGCATAAAAACTGAACTTATGCATGTTTAGTTCTGACTCTAAGGGGACACTAAACAGACCTGATCCAGATGACCTGAGAGGTCTGGATGGTTCATAACATAGCAGAATATCAGAAACGTATTTTGGCCCTAAACCATTTAGTGCTTTGTAAACCAGCAGGAGTATTTTAAAATCAATTCTCTATTGTCTGTGCAATATGGGCAAGACGGTAGACGGTGTACTACCTGGGTGCATACCTGACATGGTGTGTGTGATAGTATGTGCCATTATGTACGTGGACTGTGTATGTGTTGAAACATGTTACACATACGTATGTGTTGAATGTGTTGAATATTCATATGTGTCATAAACATGTTTCAACACATACACATACACAGTTCTACAGAGACATCTGTTTCTGTGGAACTGTGTCCCTGTCTTGTGTGGAATCGTTTATTATTGTTGTTTTAATTTAGTGTTTGTAACTGCAGTTGGACGAAGTCCAGGAAAAATGTCCCCACGGGGATAATAAAAGTATATCTTAATCTTATCTTATCTTCATCAGAACGGTGCTTTTATTTTGAAGGCCCATCACGTTCATCAGAACAGTGCTTTTATTTTGAAGTCCTACACGCTCTTACCGTAATGCCACGAGGGGGCTGGCTTGACTGTGTATTTTTAAAACGGAGGCTGGCTCGAGCGCATCAGCTGAGAGGTGTGGCTAACGTTACCGGGAGCTGGAGGAGCCAAAATGGCAACGACAGGACGTCAGTTTCACACTTCGCCGCACTGATTCAACCGGGTAGCAACTAGCTAGCTAGCTCCAACAAGGAAACTACCACACACACACAGACGGACGGAAACAACCCAGAGACAGCGGCTGAAGAATATGGCTGAACTTGAACAACATGAAGGAGAACAGGTAACCATAACTACCGTGAGTAACGAGTTAGTAATGTGTTGTTGAAATCAAAGACACGTGTCTGACCTGTAACTAAACTCTGCGTGTTTGTGACAGGACATTGAGAAGAAGATTGAGGAGACGAGACAGAGATTCAAGAATGAGTTCGTCCAAGGTACATTAAGAGATTAGATAGATAAAGAAGCTGGCATTATAACTTGCTTAGTCACATGCTTTTGCAGGGATTAGAGGTTATTGTCAGCTTCTTTAACTCAAATATTGTCCACAAGTTAGCTGTTTACTTCACTTTGTCATGACCTAAATGCTCAGAGCCGATAAGCTCCAACTTATAACTACCTAGCTAACTGTTAGCTCTGTTGCCACTAGTAACGTTAGCTGGTAGTTATGACTACAGCCTGTGGGTGTATAGTTATATGGCCTGCAGGTGAGTGTTATCAGAGTTTTACAGTTCAGAGCACAATGGGATCATTTATGTGGCTTTAATTCAGCATGTTAAAGTAGGAAAGTCCGTGTGGTTGAAAGTGAAACCTTGTGCTTGTTGACCTCTCTCTCCTGTCTTGTGATGCTGAGCCTGTTTTTTGTTGTTGTGTTATGTTTGACAGATTCAACAGATAAATATGACTCCAGAGATGTGGAGAGGCTTCAAACAGATGATGCTTTGATGTCTGCCTACCTGCAGTGGAGAATGTATGGTGTTGATGATGCCTTGAAGATGATTGATGAAAGTTTTCAGTGGAGAAAAGAATATTGTCTGAATGGTAAGAAAGAAGTCATGGTGAATAGTTTGTAATATGATATGTGCTATGGTATTTCAGGTATTTGCAAGGTTGGGCAACTCTTTTTGATAGTAGTGACAATCCAATACCTGAGTTTTGAAATCATAAAATCTTTCTTTCTGTTTCTTACTTTGAAATAGAAAAATTTAGAATTATTTTTATTCTTTTAATTTATTTATTTGCACATATATAAAACTGCACAAAATTCAGTCAATGAAAAAAAAAACAAGAAATGTGTCAGGAGAGGTGAAGAAGCCACAGGAAAGGACACAAAGGACCTTCCCCCAACCCCAGGAGAAAAAAAAGGAAGAAAGATCTAAACTAACATAATTTTAAAATTACAACAAATGTTAAACAACAACAAGAAATACACAAAATATGCAGAAAATACCTAACCAAACAGTGGAAAACAGTCCAATAAAAACAATGAAATACATACAAAAACAGTACTATTAATTTAGTAGTAGTTTAATTAAACACAAATAAATGTTAAATGAAAACAGAAGCAGTTGTCCCAGAACTTTGCCTAAATAAAGTAGTTTAAAGTTGGCAAATATTTGATTTCAAATCAGGAACTATATGATCAGATTGAAAAAAAAAAAAAGTATGAATCTGACCTTTAATGCCAGTTTTTGGCACATGGCAGTTTTTCAATAGCTGGTGCCAGCTATTGCAGTATTGAAGTTCAATATCCAGTCCTATCTGAAGGTCTAATTGTTTACTTTTCCATTTCTAGATGTTCTTAAGCTTGCGACACAGATCAGTGGTTGTCCTTGTGCTGCCCTGGGATGAATCCAGACAGAGTGTCATTGTGTGTTAAGCACCCATATTGACATGCATAGGCTACCCACGAGAACAATCCGCACTCTTTCTGAGGAATTTCTCACAGTTGATGTTTGTTAATCTTTAATCCAGAAAATTCAATTTGTCAAGCTGATGTTTTTTTTGGAAATTGAATTTATTCAAGTCATTATTATCCAGGGGCATCAGGGGGCCTTATCACCAAGGTCAAGTGGTGTCAATTTGTTTATGAATCTATTGGAAATGGTTGATAATGAATGTGTTATATTCTGTCAACGCAAGCAGTTTCAGGTTATAGGGAAGCTGGGCTCCTCAACAGATAGGTTTGATAAAACTAATAAATATTGGTCAGTGAGAGACTTCCTCTAGAAAGGAACTACATCTGTCTAGTCCCGGTTGACCTACATACAAGTTTCATATACAGTTGTTGTAGACCAATTTTAGTTATATTTTTTGCTCGTGATGACTAATCTTCGGGAATAGAACAAGATGGCTTTGCCTGGACAGGATGAAAATTATGAAAAAAATCTAAAATTAAAATATGCTGTGTCTTTTTAAGAAGTTAAATTAAGGATTCAAATAGTCTGGATAATTTGTAGGAACCAATGCCATGTTCTGTATAGCTAATATTTAAATTCTAACAAACACCAGTGTAATAATGTGTGTCTGCCTGCGTGTTTCAGATCTCACCGAGAGCTCCATTCCCAGATGGATGTTCGAGACCGGTGCTCTCTACCTCCACGGCTACGACAAAGAGGGCAACAAGCTCTGTATGTACATATTCTGTTACAGGCAGTAAACTCTAATGTGATACACTTACAACTTAGCCTTTCTTTAATTGTCAGACAAGATATCTGTTCCATTAAAAGTGTCTCTGAATTTTATACAAATACGAAACTACTAAAATCTAATTTAATGTATATTATATCTCCGTTTAGTCTGGTTCAAAGTGAAGCTACACGTGAAGGATGCAAAAACCATGGTGGACAAGAAGAAGTACGTTGCCTTCTGGCTGGAGCGGTATGCGAAGAAAGAGCCTGGGATGTCACTCACTGTTGTGTTTGACATGACAGAGTCTGGTCTTGGCAATATAGTAAGTCCATGATGATGGTGTTTCAAAAAAATTGTTGTTATTATATCAGTAACTTTTTTTATTTCTTTGTCATGCTCTTTAATTTTGCGTCTTTTCTGGTAGTAATATCCATTTCTCCAAGACAAAACGTACATTGCGTTTTCACTCCCTCACTATTAAATAAGCATTACTCTTATGTTAGAAAAAGACCGGTCCCTCTCTGTGACTGTCATTGAAATGCTGTTGAGCATCCTCATTTTTTCTCTTGCTGTTTGAGCGGTTGTCTTGCAGGGACTGATGCTCTTTAATGGTTTTACACTTCGGAGATTAAAGTAACCTTTAAATCCCGTTGGTCAATTCGAGCACACTGCCTAATCCGTGGACTCACTGTGTCGTAGGCGTTAGCGCCTTGATGGAGCTCTCTGTCAGCGAGCGTATTTCATTGCTCTTTCTCTCCTGGAGAAATGGCTCAATTAAATACAAATAAACCAGCACAAGCTCGGCAAAAAAGGATAAATAGCTGTGCAACCCAAATATGAAATGAGTAGATTAGGAGATCAGTTTGGAAAGCAGCCTTGTTGAACTAGAGCAAGGGTAGCCAGTATGATCTCATTACGGCTCGGGGAGTGAGTCTCCTGCATAGCAATGAGGCTCCCAGCCAATTATGGAGCCTAGCCAGAGTATAGGGGCTCTATATCTATTGACATATCGGCTGTTTGTCTGATGATTAACATAAAATAGGAAGATGAACATTCATCAGATATTCACTTAAACACTGATTTAAAGTGTGGCAGAGCCTTTCACCTGGAGGTACGGCTTCTAGATGAGATTTATAGTACTTATTTAATCTGTTAGCCATGATCAGATTTTCTAGCGCTATCTAAAACGTAGACAAGATTATCTGTTTGAATCAGAAGCCCTTTATTGTTTAAGTGGAGAAAATGCATTTAAGTCTAAGCCGTTTACTGTGAACTCTCTCTCCTTTCACTTGATTTTAGGAAGATTGTCTCCTTGAAATGATTAAAAGTTGTTAGATCTAGGTAATGCAATCAAATGGTGACAAAACAGCAGATAACAGCAAATGGTTCATGACAAAATAAAAGCGCAACATAGTTCAAAAAACTTGAAGTAACATCCTCAAGTCTTTCTCAGACGTAGCAATTGACTGGGTCATCATCAGAGGAGCTTGTAACGGATTTTCCTTTCCTGTTAAGTGGGTCACGTCAGAACCAGAGGCGGTTAAGAATCAACAAACATTCTTCCTATTGAAAATCAATAAAGCATCCTTTTATAGTTGAAGCCCTGTATGTCAATCAGTGTTCTTTTCCACTCTGTGTTTTTTCAGGACATGGAGTTCGTGAAGTACGTCATTAATTGCTTCAAGATATATTATCCAAAGTTTTTATGTAAGTAACATGAGTTGTTAGAAAAGCACAACAAATATTTTATCCACATTCAAATATGTTGCATTCACCCATTAATAACGATTTTACAGCTACGTACAAGTCAAACCTGGGAATTTTTAAGCATGATTCTAAAGGACAAGCTTTGTTTTTTTCTATCATTTCAGCCAAAATGATCATCGTGGATATGCCTTGGATCATGAATGGTGAGAATGAGCATGCCTTCTCTTAGCAGTCAATAAAAAGTTGTTTATTTTAAGTCCGTCATGATTTATCTTAGTAATATTTATAATCTGATCTTGACATCTTGAGCATAATGTCTGTATTTCAGCTGCGTGGAAGATCGTGAAGTCGTGGTTGGGTCCCGAGGCAATCAGCAGGCTCAAGTTTGCGTCCAGATCTGAGATCCAGGGATTCATAAACCTCGAGTACCTGCCAGCTCACATGGGTGGAACGGTATGTATTATGTCTCTCTGTATGTGTTGTATTCAAAATGTCCAAAATAGACTTACATCATGCGTCAATTAATGTCTGTCAGACATTAACAAAGGATGCAGTAGTTACTAGAATGGTCTGAAATATTCATCATCTTTCAGTGGGATCATATTGTGCTAATGGTTCACAGTTTTGTTGTGTAAGCTTTAATCATATTGAACAAATTCAACAATGTTAAGAGATATATTTCTTGAGTAGGGTTTGTGCCACACTGAAATCTGTAATATTGTTTTATTAATAACATACATTTTTTTTATGGTTGTAGAAGCTCTCCATACTAGAAATGTTGAAGTTCATCAATTCAGTCAATAATAAACATCAGTTTGATTATTTAACACAATTTGCCTATCATAAGCTATATCATTATATTCATATTATATTCAGTATGACTACCTTAAACTGAAATTGACAATGTACACGCATTGAAAACCACGCGTGTAGTGATTTATAACTTATCCGGCTGCATTCCAGGACCCCTTCAAGTACAGCTACCCGCCTCTCCCCGACGACGACTTCCAAACGCCCATCTATGAAAACGGACCAATTGTTAGCGATGACGACGCGGAGAGCAAAGAGGGTGAAACGGAGAGCAAAGATGCCCTCGAGTCCAGCTTCAACTCTGAGGTTGCGGTAAAGCCCAAAAAGGTACATTTTTCTTTCAAGTTTCTATTTAGTTATTATCAGAAGTGCTTCAAAAAATCCTTAACTTAAATTGAAAAAGAAGCATCTTCACCCTTGTACACCATTTCATTTCACTACAATATAAGGCAGGACTGCTCCTTGTGTGTTGTGTAAGTCTCCACTTTGGCAGGACACACAAAAGTCAGCTGGCAGTGTTTACCACATTGTCTATCTGAATGTGGATGAGTAAGTAGTTATATTTAGAGTCAATTTGGTTAGTGAATGTGATTTAAATTTAGCTGGTGTTGAAACCAATGTAGTTATTAGGAAGTGAAGCCGCTCTCGTGTGATTGAGTCATGATAATTTATGATTCTGGGCATTTCTGGCATTGTTGTCCATCTCTTACAGATGTGACATTCTGCTGCTGGTCATATGAGATGCCCTACGGTCAGACTTTTCCTCCTGTTTCCTCTTTCGCTCACTTTCTATAAGTTGGGCCTGAGATTACAGCATGTAATCAGCAATGTGGCGAACAACTGTGAATTAAGTGGCAAGTAATGCCCTGATTTGGTAGACGTTAAGCTCTTGTTCATTGTCTCTGTGAAGGTGACCCCTAATGCTGCAATTAAATCCTGCCAACAAAGCCCATGCATCACAGCCAGCGCTCTGCTTCTCTCATCCTCCCCGCCCCCTTCATATGGTCCACAGAGGTTGTCAAGTCAGCTACTTACGGCTGAGTGTGCATATAGCGTTTTTTTGTTTCTTTTTTTTTCTAGCAGAAAAATCATCCACAGTGACGACACCAGCGCCTTTCTGAAAAAGTTCAGAGATTTTCAACTGGAAGCGCACGGAGCGACGGCACAAAAAAGTCGGCGCGCTCTGAAGAAAGACGCTGGCGCTTTTTCTCTCGGCGTACGCTGTCTCCTCATTGGGAACAATTGGGGAAAAAAAAGAGACGCAGAAAAAAAACGCTATATGGACACTCAGCCTAAGCTCTTTCCTGCTGTAGCGAGATTCCTATTCTCGCCAAACAGCAGCACACAGCCCCAGTGTAGCACCATTACTGACTTGAATATGTCTGCAGCCACTTCCAACCTCCAAAAATTTTACCCACTTTCACTCAAGACTGCAACTTAGGTCACATATTCTACTCACTCCCTACAGGACAATCTAACCGTCGCTTCATAATCCATTTAGCTGTTTTTTTTTTCTGGGTGGCAGCATGAAAAGAAAGCCTGCATGGAAGTGGATGTAGGGCTTTAAGAGGGGGCACCTCAGGATATACTATTCAAAATGCCTATTGAAGTCTTGAAGTTGTACATTTACATTATATAGGTGCATGTTGTTTTCAGCCGTGGCGATTTATTGTTTTTGCTTTGTTGTTATTTAGTGTTGCAGCTGTTATTTACATATATTTTACTGTCACAGTCAGGGGAGCAGCAGATTTGTGGTTAACCTACATTCGATGTGAGGAGTAGGACATAGCTGCTGTAATTTTATAGTTGAGTGTTTCTGTAGCCTGCTGCCTATAGGACACAAACTGTATCTGCTGGAGAGGTGCTGCGTTACCCAAAGCTACTCCCATGAGCCTCCTAAGCCCCAACAAACAAACAGCGCTCCCATTGTTAATAAATACCACATTGGTCATGCACAACAGATTTAGATTTGCAAAGCAGAGATATGCAAATCAGTCAGTTGTTAGCCTCAATCTACATGCACAACTTTGAAGTTATACGTCTATATGGAATCACCTCACACTCTGGCATGTTGCTGGCGCGAGCGGCATCAACATGCCCTGCATAACCCCAGAGAAAAGGTACACAGCTCCCTTTTAAAACGTTATTGACTTAATTTCATCTCCAGATACTAACTGTATTTTAACAAGCTCTACAGTCCTCTGCGGTGTCAGACTAGATATCAAAACATCTGCGTCAGCTCTGCGAGAAAGGGGAAGCTATTTTTTAATTAGGTGAGCCTGAGAAACTAGTTACACAACACTCTGCACACAAGTGTTTTACATACGCCTGATGTTTAATCATATGACTTCTCATACTACCACTGGCTGTAGGTTACATGTTTATCATAAATGGAAGTCTTTACGAACACCACTCTTTAGCCAGAAGCTCATTCATTCAAGGCTCTGGTGTTATCTAGTTAATAAGACTACATACACAGTAACTTCCTTACAGACCCATTGTTTTGTATGGGAATTCTTATACTGTTGGATGTTTACCAAAGATAAATCTCAAACAATAGCAATAGAAAAGAGAAAGGCAAAGTTGAAGTGAGTTGAGAGCGGAGATGTTAATGTGAAATAGTTTCATTATGTATGTGACTTTATTTCTGGTAGCCTGCGCCGTGACTAAACCCGAAACGCTGTGTCAATACACCAACCGGTTGGCTCTTCAAGCCCGTCTGAACGCATTCCACAGTACTGCTTCTGGTCCATCTTGTCTAAATAAACAAGAGACTCTCCTCCTCTTCCTCCTCCATCACCACCCATCCCCACCTGAATTCATCTGGGTTCCAAGGGAGCAGAGCGCTGTTAACTTGATGGCTTCAGGAAAAGCTAATTGCCTTTCTCTCTGTTTTTGAAACAGAAGGGCTGGAGGTGGTAAGGCAGGGTAGTCCGGAAGATTTCTACGGGCTGGAAAGGCAGGTGCACTCACGTGACTGAATTATTGTGAGTGCACCTCCCTCACAGTCGACTGATGTCATCTCAACCCCCATTGACATGTTCATCCGTTGACCTGTCCTGGACCTCATATTTCAATTTGACCCCCTAAATTGTATTGCACTGTTTTAAAAAAACACACAAAACATTTTCTGACTTTGTAATGAAGGAATGTAGGCTACATGAAGGGTAGCCTACCTTTTGCACAATACCATGTAAACACTCAACGAAGCGACACACTCTCATATTTTAACTGTATTTTCAACTCCCAAGAGAACAAATAGCACAATCACTACTCTCCATTATCTGTGTCTTCTAACCTCAGATTAAAAACTACTAAAATAACTACTGCTATATTAGAATAGACAAAAGTTATTAACACTCAGCACTAAATCTTTAACCATGCTTGCCTTTGAGGCATTTTTTTAACAAAGCCGTGTGTGCCTTGTTCTCTAACATTAATCTTTAGTAGGTCTGTGACTCCGGAGATCTGCTTTTATTATGTACTGTATAACCAATAGACTCCTAATTATGAACATTTCACTAATCTTTCAGTCAAGAATAATGTAAAATCATCAATGATTATTTTGTCTTTGCATTTCGTATGTTACACACAATGTGTGGAAATCATGAAGTTTTCAAATTTTAGATGTATTTTAATTATGGTCAATTTTATTTCTTTGTACGTGATTATTATTATTATTGTAGTGTAAGTATTTAAAAAAAAAAAAAAAAATGTTTCTCAAAATAAATTGCCATTTATTTTGTTCTTTGTTAATCTATAATGGAATTTTGTTTCCATGATGAATATGGTCAAAGCTGCGCCAAAACACTGTGATTTTAATTATGATATCTGTATGACACATTTCAATGTTTTAATTAAAATTGGAGCATGTTTTACTTTTCTTTTTTTTTTTCCTACGCAACACCATTACCTAATTGTGTTAAGCTTGCTCTTTTAAAAATGACGAATAAATAGAGACATTTCATCAGCAGCTGATTATCTCTTGATGTCTTCATTGTGGCAGCTGCATGACAAGTCAGCCATTAAACTAAGATGACATGTTGTGTTTGCTTATCGCAGCAAACGACACACTTCCCCTCTGAGTCACAAATGTTCCCATCACATGCAGAGTCCGCTCACCTTTGGCCCCTTCCCTCCCCTTCCTCCCATGATGCTCTCACTCTCCCATCTGTTTTCCACAATATGTGGTGCCAGCAACAACGTGAAAGCATCCATTTCCCCCCAACTCACCTACTTTATCCATAACGCTTAAGCAAACGTTTCACAATTTCTACCCTGTCAGCTGTTTTATGATCTCGTGGTCCGTGTGTGGATGATTTGGGGCAAAGTTTACGGATGTTTTGCTGAAGTGAAAGTATCCATGTGTGAGAGATATTATGACTCAATCTGGTCTCATTGAGCTACTTTTGTTCTTCATGTAGTCAAAAGTCACGAGTTATGTTAAAACCCACGAGAGACTACCAAGAACAGGGGTTCAGGAGTCATCACGTGGGATTCTCAGTAAACTAAAATATATTTTGATAACGTGACACTTCACCACTATTTTGCAAGAACCACTTATTAATCATTACAGATGACTGACGAGCGCTTCATCAACTGATAGCTTCCTCCGCATGAAGGGCAAGGGTCAAACATTTCATTTTCAGGGAAAGAAACAGATAAGGGTCGCACGGTTACGTTATCAGTATTCTGTGTCTCTTTTTCTAATAAAGTGCTCTTTTGTTGTTTCAGGTGAATTTCCTGGAAGAAAGTTTGAGGGCAGAGGACAATGATAAAGCAGACACAAGTGCCAGGACCAAAGGGGCCAGGAAGCCACTGACCACCTTCAAAGGTCTTCTGCTAGATGTTAGGTAGGCCGTCCTGCTCACGTCCTTCTCATCTTGTCATTAATCTGCACATCATTTTGGCTGCATTCACACCAAATCAGGTGGCGTAGCACTTAGTGCAGGGTTGTACGGTGGTGCGTGAGTGTCACCTAAATGGCCCATTTAATGCCAAAGCAACTGCACGATGGTTAATGTCTTTGTACTCCCTCATGGTAGGGTTGTGCAGCTCTGGATCACCGGTTATGTGATTGGCCACCACAGCGTGACGTTGGGTTGCGTTTCTCCAAAAGTTTATTCTATTTCAACTTTTCGCCATCCCCTACGGTCCCCAACGCCATCGCCTAAACACACTATCCACGTTCAAATGAATGGGAGGACTGTCGTTTTTGCCCCAACTCCAAAATTTGGTGTGAATGCAGCCTTAAAGTTCATGCTCGCATTGCAGTTAGAAAGGAAAAGAAGAGATTGTCCACACACTTATTATATTACATAAATACACAAGCACTAAAATACCATATTGATGCAATAAAGGGAATAGTTCACAATCAGCAGATGGATTTCATTGTGGTTTAGCTTTGGAAACCATGCTAAAATCGTATACCTACTATCACTTGGAAATGGACTGGGACCCTCCTTCTCTAGCGTTCTCGGTTCAGCTGTTTAGTCCGCACCAGAGTTTGATTGACAGCTTTAACAGCAGCCTATATACTGTAAACCGGGCTAGTACAAAAAAACGTTGTTTTAACCGAAACAAACGGATTAGGTGAAAGCGTCCAGTCTTGTTGTCCTCTACCCAACTGGGGTTGCATGCACTTAATCCAGTTTCTCTGCACTGCAATTAGAACTAATTTGTGTTTGGGAGACATGAGGACCTGAAGCCAAAGAGGTCAAATGGTCACCAAAGAATTGTTGGTTTGACGGCCAGAACTGATGGTAGATTCATCTACTAGACCATCCTCAATCCTCAAGGTGTTGCACTGTGGCTGACTATACACTCTTTCCCCCTCTGAATAAATGTACACCTAGCTAAAACAATAAAGATGGAACATTATAACCTTCATGAAGGTTATATTTGTTGCAGGACTATCTTATTCTGCATTAGTTTTAGCTATGCGCACCTAATAAACTGGCAACAGAGCATATGTGTTTTGAGCATCCATATGCAAAATGACTCATTTTAATTGCCTTGTACATATTGACAAAAATGTTCTCTTCATGTATCGGCTCAAAGCCTAAAGTCATTATTTATGTATTTGTACCTTTTTATAGCCCAATTGATCTGGTCACACATGTGGGCATCAATTAAGGATGCTACCAATCAATTGTTCAGTGAGAGACACTGGCCAATGATCAATTAACCTTTTAAGAGAGGAGCACTCATCTTGCACGTCGTCAAACACATCATATGTTTCAATTGAGCATACATTGAATGGTTGAAGGGGGTATCGACTTCAAAAGCGTTGTATTGCAAAGGATGTGGTTGGTTCTTGGGGAAATACTTAGCAGTGCATCCACACACTATGATATTAACCTCCTCATTTTCATGAATAATGTTCGTTGAGGTCTGTTTTTACAGAGTAATCGCTTTGATGTGAGGGTTTTGACAGCTATGGGCTGTGAATTATAGTGATAAACAGATTTAAATGAGCCTTAAATGCAATTATGTTTCTGAGCTGTGTTAGCCTTAATTCGAGGCTGGGGGCTTTAGAAGGGAGTAAGGGGCTTTGATCTTGTGTTTGCCAAAGGTTTCCAGAGCCCGAAGACTCACTCTGAGCGCAAGCAAGCACCAGACTCTACAGCTGTTTTACTGGGGAAAAGAACACACAAAGACTTGAAAAGGAAAAATATACCTTTGTTCTTAGCCGTTTTAGTCCATGAAACGTAGCCAAGCTGCATCAATGAGAAACTCTATACATATGAGGCAGATATGATAATCCATTTGCTAGTTTCTTCTTGGCAAAGTTAATGTCCCAAATGCAAAAAAGAGTGAGGCTGAATTCATCAAATCACATACTATTTATAGCCAAGTTAGACTGTTGCGAACTTGCTAAGAAGAAGCATCGAGTGCCAACAACCAACAACGAGCATTGGAGAACGAGGCAAAGTGCATCATCCCCAGATTTTAGCCCACAGATTTGCTTTGCTTCTACATTTCACAGCTTTGATGCATGATCAGAGAGCTCTATTGCATGTTTCTGCTACAGTATACACATCTGCTTTATAAATCACATGTCCTGTGTTCTACTTTAAGACAAAATCAAAAACCAAAAGAGAGACATTTTATGGTTTCATGATGGCCTCTATTTTTTTGCATTCATTTGTCGAAATACCACCATTAGTTCTCTGTCTACATAGATGGACATTTGGCTTCATTTGAAATCATATTACCATAAAGCAGTATGTCAGCATTCTATCATGGGCAGCCAGTTACACTGACTAAAAGCCAGACAACATCCTACTACGCAGCACAAAAGCCACAGATTCCTCTAAAGTCTCCTTCTTATCTAACTCACTAACACAAACGCATGTCTTGTCCTGTACCTGAACAATCCGAGGGGAAAAGAGCACTGCTAATGTCAGTTTGCAGGCTAAATAGCTAATTAGCTAGCTGGTCTGTTGCGGTACATTAAACGTACCTGCAAATGTCACTTTGGTCCTTATAGATGCTGGTGTGGTCCTTACTCTTCAGTACCACAGCTAACAACACACCGTCTGCCAATGACTTGTAAGCTACAGCACAAGTTTGTTTACACTGTCTCTTGTTCCCCTGCCGGGGCTCAGCCTGCCAGCTGCTGTCAATCAAACACAGACCGTATCACGCCCCTCCAGTCACTGAGACAGAAAAGAAGTATCTCTGATATGACCATTTTTTTCTTCTTTTTTAAATAATAGCTCCAAAAAGGGATGGCTAAATGTGATTTCAGTTGGATTTTAAACCTGAAGATAATACCGTTAGTTCCTCCTATTGCCTGTAAGGGCACCCAGATGTGGCTTTTCAAGCCAACTGAAAGCCTGAGAGAGACCCATATGGGTCAAGAATAAGCAGCATGTCAGAGGCTTAGAGAAAGGTTTAAAGAAATGTAGTCATGAACTGCGGAAGAATCTTGAAATCTTCAAACCACAGCATGTTATCTCTGCTGAGGCCAAGGCTGGATTAGCAACCGGGCAAACGGGTTTGATCCACCACTCGCATTAATGTATTTCAATTGGTTTGTGGTAATATGATTAATTGCACATATGTATGGGAGTATGCCACACAAAAGCACAATACCCATTGTAATAATAAGGCCGTTAAGGCGGGTGTTGCAGAGGAGTCATTTGTCAAAATAAAAAATAAATTGATTACAAACGGGTAGTAAACACCACTCAATTTTGTCCCCCGGGAAACCCCAACCTTGGAAGGTCTTTCAATGATTTTTGACCACATCTAGAGTCATGTAAACATGCTTGACAGAAAATCCTGTATTCTAGTATGCTTCAGTTTTTTTGTTGTTGTTTTTTTAGCTGCAAAATATTGCCATTATATCATCCTTCAGGAAAGACTCACTGAAGCAGATAGTTCAGGTGATGTGTAGCAAGAAAAGCTACAAGTCCCAAGATAATGAAAGCACACAGAAAGCAAGGCAAAGGAATTGTAGCAGCCCAATCTGTATTAATAAGATACCTAAGAGAGAAACAACAAAGCCTTTTGTGAAGCAAATGGGAACACCTGTCTGCATCTAGTAGTTGTATCTGTACTGAAGTTGCACAAATAGACACAAAATTACTGTATTTTTTAAGACCGAGCTTCTGCTTTCCACCCTAATGTAACTCCTGTCTCACAATGTGTCTGTGTTTTTTTTGTTCTCTCCCTCCAGCCCCGCAGAGGAGCTCAGCTTTGGTTCTGCAGAGACCGAGAAAAAAAGCCTCATTATCCTGAGCAATGTAACCAAAAATCAGGTGGCCTTCAAGGTGAGCGTGAAGGCGTTTCACATGCATGTGTGTGTGCTATCTTGTGGGAGCACGGTATGAGTTGACAGAACAACTGCTTTACGCTGCTACAATAAATGATTGCTGAAATGATTTGATTGGATTGATAAATCTGTTAGTTGATAAAAGGAAAATTTACATTTTGGTTTTAGACTGTAGAAATTGAAGATGTCAAAATGAGCTGTGGGAAATTGTGATGGGTATTTTCCCATATTTTCTGACCATTCATATTTATTAAAGGTGCCTCTGGTGTCTCCACAGGTACGGACCACAGCACCTGAGAAGTACAGAGTGAAGCCCAGCAGCAGCTGCTGTGAAGCAGGAGCTTCTGTAGATATAGTGGTGTCTATACATGGAGGTAGGTAAAGCACTTCAGCTCTGCACTCTACCTCACTCCCAACAGATGTTTTACGAACGCTGAACCTCAGAATAATCAAATGGTCCGTTTTTTTTTTACCTTCCCAAAGTGCCGGAAGCCACTTTTCTTTGCCTGACATACATATTTCAAAAGTGATAAAAGAATCATCTGCCCAAAACAAACCATCTGACAACTGACAGCGCCGTGCGAGTTAAAACATTTTATGGCCTTTGAGCACTGAAATGTCAGCTGTAGGTTATGATGTGCTGCAAATAACTCGGAAGATTCAGCGCTACCTATTTCAGGGTTGCCTTTTTTTTCTAGCTTTTATGCTGTGGTGTTTTTTTTTTTTTTCTCTCCATACTGCTACTCATGTCTAGCACTGAATTTTTTTCAACATAGCTCCTCTATTTCTGTTTGAGGGGCTATGTGGATTTATTATTGATTTTAAAAAACGATTTCTTTCACATTTACTGAAGAAATCAAATCCTTTCCATTTCTTGTATTGTTATATTTTGGAGGGGGTTTATTGTTGAATGTTTCTGTGCAGGTTCTCAAGCCTCTCCACAGGACAGATTTTTGGTCATGGCTGCCGAGATGGACAATGCTGCTGGATCACAAGAACTTGCACAGTTCTGGAAAGAAGTACCAAAAACTAAGATCATGGAGCACAGGTACGCATACCGTGCTCCTTATTTCATCATGTCAGTAAATATGTGGACGAATTTGTACGCTGGTCTGTTTCCACACAGTCCTCATTACGAGCTGTGACAGCGGACTCGTAGGCTGCATATCACCCTGATGGCCTCCGCTCATTAGATTGTGACTTTCCCCACAGATTGCGCTGTCATGTTCTGGAGAGCGCTAAACCAACAGCGAGTCTTTTCAGAGAAAACTCTGTGGAGACGGACACCAACGGGCAGCATGAATTTAACACAGCGGTGAGTTCTGGTGGAAGAGGAGTTTTGTTCTTCTGCAGTACTCATTATCTTTATAGTTACAATATATTTGACGTTTCCACCATCACTGTATTAAAACACATTATAGTTCAATATTAATTTATGACTTGAACATATAACCATCACTTAAGAGATCAAGGACTTTGAAAGTTGAAACGCACCAGTAAAGATGTAATTCACTTTTCTTTTTTTTTTTGTATTTGTATTGCATACCTCCCATAACCAGGCACTGGATGATAACACGTAGGTTCATTAGGTTGTATCACTATAAATGTCCAATATAACACTAGTTTTAGGGTTTATTACATTCTTAAAGGTATGGCTCAACATTTTGGGAAATTTGTTATTTGCTTTCTTGCAGAGAGTTGGATTAGAAAATCGATACCACTCTCGTGAGTTACCTAGGGAGCAGTAGTAAGCCTACTTTAGCATAAACACTGGAAACGGTTAGCTGTTAAAAGATACGCTTTCCAGCACCTCCTAAATTAACCCATCCTTCCACTAATTAACACTCTTTATTACACGGCTTTGTTGAATACCCAATTCTGATTGGTCAACCACGGCATTCTACGGTCTGTCATTTCTTTATAGCAGACCGTTGCTATGTATAACAGACCATTGCTATGGGCTCAGTTCTGATGTCAGACTCTGTAGGACCGTTTTTGTGTCAAATTATTGATTTCTTAAATAAGTAGCCGTGTAATAAGCGGGATAATGTACAGCTAGCCGATTATTTTTGAGAAATAACCCACTTCGCATCAGGGTTTATTTCACAAGAAAGACCCGCTCACTCTACATTATTATACGTATCTCGCTTGTTTAATCCATACACAAAAATAATTAAAAAAATAAAGACAATTTGTGGTTTTCGGGGGAGTTGCGCGTAGCCTTTCTGCTGATTACCTCACAGCGTTGCACTCGACTGTTCACCAGGATCTAGTTAAACTAGTTAACTCCCCCTAAAACCACAAATTGCCGTTTATGTGTATTCAGACCAAATACAACGTGTTAATACACTTTTTAGAGGTGCTGCTAGGCGTATGTTTAAAGTTTGGAGAAAGCAAGGCAAGTGGTTTTCCCTTTGCTTACAGCTAACTGCCTCCTAGCTCCATACTTATCACACAGACGTGAGTTGTATCAACCTTCTCATCTAACTCTTGGCAAGAAACCGAATACGCGCATTTCAACACTATTCCTTTAATTTACTGTACATCTCTAGCCTGATTTTGTTTCTTTGACTTTCATCACAAGGGTGTTAGATTGATGAATCAGGGTCAGTGAAACCAGTTCTTATCTCACCAGCTCATGCGAGTGATGACCTGCAACGCACGGCTGGAGCAGAAGCTGGATATGTGTCTGTGGGTGCAGAAGGTTCTCATCGGGTTGGTGCTGATCCTCGTGGTGCTGAACCTCCTGTGTCTCAACAAGCTGGGTGCCTCCCAGCGGCCATCCTGACCTGCCACAGCTCCCTCCGCCTGCATCTGTGGACCACAGACACACGGACGGGTTCCAACGGGGCCAACAATCGACTACCTGAGGGACGGTCGTCCCGAGCTCTCCCCTCCCCCACGGGCTGCTGTCATGGAGAGGAGGAGGAGGGCTGACTTTAGGGACATGTGAGTTGTTATGCAGTTACTATATGAAGGGATTGTACTTGTCTCTTTTCAGGCACTTGACAGTTAATACAACAGAGACACTTTCAACAATGTGACATCAAAATCATTAATGTATTTTTTAAATACCGACCGTGGAAAAATAAATGTGTATTTATTGCAAAAGACACAATATGTAGGAAGAATTAGTTATTTTTGTGATCATAATGTACAATTTTTTTATATTATATAAATTACAGAATATAAAATAAAGACTTTTTGTCAACTTATCTTTTGTTGAACATTTTTCTCCTTGTATATAGTCAGGTCAGAGCATCCACACACACGCCTCTATCCTGAGATGTAGATGTTTCGGTCACTCTGCAGTCCTGTTTTGCATAAGTATTCACACTCTCTAATAAACCCTCATTAGTACAGAGGTGTCTAATTGAAAACATTGCAGTGTATGACCTTGCTAAACCTCTCCACACTCAGAACAAGGAGCCACTGGAGATCTCTGTCTCCACTATCTCCTCTTATTTGTTTTAATTACCCCGACACTGGCAAAACTAAAAATACCAAAGCAATTACTGGCGAGTACAACGACGCGGCACAACCCACTTGTAGCTTAGTGGGAAGCACTGATATCTATAACAAGATCCAGCTCTTCTGAGCAATCAGTACGTGAGCCGTCGCACCAGGAACGATCACAATTGGGTTATCAGATGTGCGCCCATGTGGCGTCAACATTTGCAGCTTGTTCGCAGTAGGCGGCGGCTGCTCGCATGCGAGGGGATGATTGCAGTGACTCATGCAATAACGGGTAAACTAATCCTACGTTGATTATAAACACTGGGCTGTTTCGGGGGGCACCGCAAAATGTTTATTCCCTGAATGTTGCGTTGCTTGATTCTATTTTAGTGGCAACCCTTCATATGGTTCTCTGTAGAAAACCTCTCCATTAATAGTTGTTTTTAGAAGGAATTGGTTTTTAAGCGAGCGTGTGCGCTGGATGTAAAACTTTCATTATTTGTGTTCACTTAAATTCCCTATAAGAAATGCATTTTGCGCTATTTGGGTAGTAAGTGCATATGCACTAAAAAAAACAAACATGGGGGGGGTTAATGGTGTGTTTCCTCCAGAGAATGAAAGTAAAAGCTTTGGTATCACACATAGGTGAGCTGATTTTAAGTGCATCTGAGTGCAACACAGTACCTGACTGAACCAGGAAGTCGATCAGAGCCAAACAACACCACTATCAAGTGAAGCCACAGTGACTGGAGTGGAAAATTATTTGAGCGGTCATGCGACACTGATTCCCAGACAGACTCGTCTCACCTGATTGCCTATTTGTCAGTGATTGCTTACAGTGGATAGTGTACGTCTTTCTTCAGAAGTCAGAAGCTCCTCCGCGGTATTGATTTAACATTACACACCAGTTAAATCGAAACCCTGTTTCAATGTGCGGCTGGCCCCGGGCACTCGGGTGATGTTTGAGGGGGGGCGATGATTAAGTTCAAGTGGCAAATTGAGACTGGGGGGGGGGGGTTGATGGGAAGCCAATGAGTGCTGCATTTAACAAGCAGGGTGTTGGCGAGTTGAGCATCCGTTGCTTTAGTCACCATGGAGAGGATGTTGACGTTCACGGTGAACTACGCTACCACACGCTGCCCTTTTCATCATCTCTGTAAATGACCTGTTGAAATCAATGCTTATAATACAGTGGTGGTAGACATTACTCAGCTCCCATAATTGTGTAGCAACACAAAAGTGATATGGTCCATAACCGGTTAAAGGTCCCATATTATAAAAAAGTGAGATTTTCATGTTTGTTTATTATAAAGCAGGCTTAAGTCCTATATAAATACTGTGAAAGTATCGAAACACTACATCCACAGGGAAATACACACAGCCCGTATTCAGAAACTCTGCATTTGAAACAAGCTGTCAGGATTTCTGCACATTTGTGATGTCACGAATATACAATATTTAGACCCTTGACATAATTTTAAATGTAAACATTCTAAATGTGTCCCAGTTTATTCCGGTTGAAGTGTATGTATATGTCATCAACTGACAGGAAGTACACATGGACCCAAGCTGTTGCCTAGCAACGCAATTCTGTTGCAATTCTGTCAAAATGCGCTAAAACGGAGCGTTTCAGACAGAGGGTGAATACAGGCATATTCAGGCAGACAGTATGAGGAAAATAAAGGTTATTTTTTAACATTACAGCACGTAATGCTAGGCGCTTTGGAAACATTACCAACGATGCCTCGCTGACACAATATTTATGCAACTTGTGTGGACAAAACTATTGAGAGAATCAAGAAGTAAAGTTATATCTGCTTTGCATCACATGTTCCTGCTTCAGGCAGTGGATAAACAAATGATTAACATGAAATCAGCCAGCGCATCTTAAATACTAGATTTGGGCAACAGAGAGAAATAGTGACCTAAATAAAATATTGTACTTTTTGGTTTCTTTCATCTGAATGAATGGGAATGAGTGATGCCTGATTGTTCACATAAATGCTCTTCATTGTGTCCGCCTAAGAAGTGTAGCTTTGCAGATATGTATTATGTTGATGTAGGACTGTATACCCGTGACTTTTCTCAACTGAACTGAGCTTTAAGAAAAAACAGGGTTATAACATTCATTCATACAATGAATACTTCAGTGTCAGTTATTTTATTCAATACATATTTTGTCTCCTTTTTGCTGTATACATTCAGTGTTTACGTAATGTTATTTTTTTTGTTTGTTTTGCTTGATCCATCCTGCTGTGCATTTCTTTGTTTTTGTCTTTTGTCTTTTTTGAAATATCCTCTTTAGACTCTGGGGAAACAGCTGCTATTTCACAGAATCATTTGCATAATATCGCAACACATCCTGTGTACAACCACAAACTCACATTAGATTCTTTGTTTTTATAGTGAGTGAAAAACATGTTTTATTCACAGTCCATATGCAGATACATGTATATATTTCATCAGTAGGCAAGTTATACAGTGCATGTCTTAAATAGCAACGCGCTACACACTGTATGTGCAACTGGATCATTTTGTATCAGTGTTAAATAGTGCTTCATTGCTTTACAATCAACATTAAAAATTAAGAGAACAGAAATTCTTAAAATGAAAACACGAAGGAAAAGAAAGAAAACGTTTTTTTTATAGCAGCTAAAACCTCTGGGGGTTTGATCCTAAATGTATGTAGTGTTTGTGTGCATTGGATGCTGACTCATTGTTACTGGTTAGACTCATTTCTCTGAAGAGCTTGACCATGTTTGAAATGATTGGTAAACGCAGCAGCCATCCAGCTACATATGACTGTTCAGATGACCTAACTGTCGAGGGCTGGAGTCTTGGGACACTCAGACATGAGGTAACCAGAATTAGGGGCAGAAGGCCAGATATTTCCAACAAAAAAAGGACTTTATTTTCGATGAACTTCCCCGTTAATATAATCAAATGGTGGATTCTAGACAATAGCACTTGATGAAGATAGGGGAACACTTTCTAACATGACCGATGAAACATATCTGATATCTTTTAATTGAAATAATCAAGAAATGGAGCCTCATTTTTATAATTTAGTCATGATAATTGCATTATAAATCTGAGTAATCGATCATGTCACGGTAATCCAATCGCTCTATTGATATGTTTATTGATGTACCGACATGAACAACATTTCATATGAGAGTAAGTTTAATATACTGTTGGTCTAAAAAAGGAATACAAAATCATTACAGCAGCATGAACAACAGAAACTTGGCTCGTGTAATCTAAAGAACATTGTTTCCGTTTGTTAAACCTTGTTTAAAATGAATTATGCAACTTTTAATAGACCTTATGAGCAGCACGTATTCTCATTTCCAATATGTGTGTCTTGTGTTTATAAATAATTAATGATAAACTTAACTCGCTCCAAGTTTTCCCATTAAAGTCCAGACTGATCTTGTGAATCAGTTTGTTTACAGAGGTCTGTCACAAAGGAGAGAATTAGAGTTAATTACTACCACAGCCATGAGCCATGATGTCGTCTTCTTCTCACTGCAACATTATGCAACTACCCCCCCTACTGACCCAGAAGTTTAAATGCTCCGGATGTGACAGTTATTCAGTGCATTAGATCTCCCCCCGGGTCTGATCGGTAGAGAAGATACTGTTTCACCTCTGTGGGAAGGTGAAGGTCGAGAATTTCATTCAGTCTCTGCTTGCCCACAGTTTTCCTGATGTACAGCCGGCACAGCTGCATCAGAGGAGACGCTCCTGGGCAGGCATCAGGGGGAGAGAAGAAGCAGGAGCCATGACAGAGAGATGTTTGGGTTATTAGTTACTGTTTGAGGCACCAGCCCGATGTAAAGGCCCGTGAAAATCGCCACTACTTGGTGAGTTTGGATTGAATACCTCCTGCTTGTCTCAACATCCTCTCTGCCAGGCTGTTGGGAGGTGCGAGGTCCAGCGGCTGTTTGCCCTCTGAGTTCCTGAGGGAGCGGTCGGCCCCGTGATCCAGCAGGACTGACACCATCTCAGGGCTGGAGAGACGGGCGGCGATGTGCAGCGACGAGTCACCAGACACACTGCTGTTCACTCTGGCACCTTGGAGGAGAGCAGAGACTAATGAGGTATGATGTCCTCACATTACATAACTGGTGGAGAGAAGCTCTGACAGTTCAGTTAAAGCTACAGCAGAGCACCGCTTATCCTCTTTATTGCTTACATTTCCTAGCTAGACTTCATTTACTCTCAGATTATGAATATTCAAATCAATAAGCCCAAAAAAAAATCATTTTATGTTAAAGGTTCCATATCATGCTCATTTTCAGGTTCATACATGTATTTTGTGTTTCTACTAGAACATGTTTACATGCTGTAATGTTAAAAAAAACTTTATTTTCCTCATACTGTCAGCCTGAATATGCCTGTATTTACCGTCTGTCTGAAACGCTCCGTTTTAGCGCATCTTGATGGAATTGCAACAGAATTGCGTTGCTAGGCAACAGCTTGGGTCCATGTGTACTTCCTGTCAGCTGATGACATTCACATACACTGCAACCAGGAATAAACTGGGACACATTTAGAATGTCTACGTTTAAAATGATGTCAAGGGTCTAAATATTGTATATTTGTGACATCACAAATGGGCAGAAATCCTGACAGCTTGTTCAAAATGCAGAGTTTCTGAATACGGGGTGTGTGTATTTCCCTGTGGATTGAGTGTTTCGATACTTTCACTGTATTTATATAGGACTTAAGCCTGCTTTATAATAAAACAAAACATGAAAATCTCATTTTTTTATAATATGGGACCTTTAAGTCAAACACAGCATGCATTTTATACAGGCAAGAATCCCTTGTGAAACAGCCAGGGAAGTAACTAAGTACATTTATACAAGCACTATATTTAAGAATCGTTTTGAGGTACTTTAGAATTTCCTTTTGATGCCACTTTATACTTTTGCTCCACTACATTTATCTGGCAGATTATGTTTTGTTTTTTTTCATACAAAACATATGATCAGCTAATGACATATGGGGCTTCTGCAGTGGTGGAGGAAGTACTCAGATCCTAAAAGTAGCGATACTGCAATATAGAAATACTCCGTTACAAGTAAAAGTCCAGCATTGAAAATGTCACTTAAAATGTGAGTATTATCGGTAGTGTACTTACTGTATTCAAAGTAAAAGTACTCATAACTCAGAAGAATGACCCCTGTGAGAGTTACTCTACCATAAATTGTATTATTAATTAGACATAAATTTGATTATTATTACTGATACATTAATGTGTAAGTAACATTTTACTCTTATAATGTAGTTGGTTGAAGTGGAACTAATTTTTACTATTTTATATACTGTTGGGTTGTATAATCTAAAACAATGAATCATATTTTATAAGCTCAAGTGTTTAGTATGTGAAATCTTAATCTGTAAAGTAAAAACTAGTAGTACAGTAAAAGATATATAGTATATTATTATCCTCTGAATTATGAAGTAGAAGTACAGAATAGCATGAAATGGAAATACTCAAGTAAAGTACCTACAATTTGTACTTCAGTAAATGTACTTAGTTAGTTGATACTTAGTATCAGATAGCTCAATATTAAATTACTGCTTATACATTATTGCATCCACAATAAAAGATATGATACAGTAACATACTGTATATAATAATATCTAATACTAAGGGGCCATTGTGCATAATGAGCACATTTACCTCTAACTACATTTTGCTGATAATATTTTTTGTTCTTTTACTTTAATACAATTTTGAAAGAAATTTTACTAACAGAGTATTTGTACCCAGTGGTATTGTTACTTTTACTACAGTATATTATCTGAGTATTTCTTCCACCACTGGAAACAAGTTGTCATGATTTGGGGTATTTAGCCCATGTTGTATGTTAACATTGGCTTTACTTCATGTACATGTACATACATTGTCTGGGGTTTTACAGGCTCTACTGTTGAGACAGAATTGATTGAAATCCTGATTAAACACTAACGACGTGAGCAGATTCGTGCCACATAGAAAATAAAGACTTTTAAGTTAACACTACCAGCATAATAATAATAATAGTAATAATATCTGCAAAATAAACCAATTGTTTTCCTTTAAATACTCTTTTCTTCTGACCCTATTAAAACACAATACGTATTGAAGTGGTAACCCCTCCCTTTGCCACAAACTGAGCTTTGATGAAGGCGTCAAAATATAGATATTACAATAATGAATCGTTATTACACCAAATAAGGAAATATGTCATGTTTTATATGTTATAGGGGCTATGCATTAAGAAATATAAACTCCAATATCTTTGCCTAAAAGTCAAAGCAATGTAGTGGAGATCATTGGAGAGATTAAAAGGTAAAGCTAAAAGGCATTCTTACCAAGTTGAAGCAGTTTCCTCACAGTACTCAGATGCTGATTGGAGCAGGCGACGTGGAGAGGGAACCCTGATTGGTCGATGTACTGATCCACATCTGCACCGTGCTGAACAAGAGGCTCGATGCACTCCGCATGACCTAGACAGAGTTCCCAGAATCATCACAATGAGAGGTGATGTACTTGAAAGGATGTGCTCTCAAATCTGCTTTGTGCTTTCCGGGCATGAATATATGCCATCGTTTTACTTAGTAGCTGAAAGTTTTTTTTGATCCATTATACATTTCTCAGACCTTTTTCTGATGTTTTGTGCAGTTTGTAGTGACTGACAGCTGGTTCAGCATAGATTATACCGTGCATATGCAGTGAGTGGACTGTGACCTTTAACCTTTGGCTGCAGCCCTGTGGATCGGAGAGCTGGTCTGGCTGGTCCCCAGGGGAGTCGCTCCGTGTTGAAGGAGCAGCGATACGCAGGTTACGTGACCCCGGGCGCAGGCTTCTGACAGGGGGGTTTGTCCATCTACTGTCGAAGCGTTAACCTGACGTGGGTGAGAATATGTTTGAGACAATTCACCAGAAGTTCTCTACATAAAAATCATTAAAAAAGTCAGAATAATAAACAAATCGGGCAAATTTAATCATATTTTTAGCAAGTGTCCTTAAAAGTGGGGGTTTGACAAGTCAGACTTTGTATCTGCAGATTAGTTAATGTGTCATTGTGTAAGCGTGGATGTGACTGCATGCTCGTTGGTCTGTGTTTTGGGTTAATCTCTTACTGATGTGCACCAAAACAAAAAGTTAAACCCAGCAATAATTGATATGGTTGCCTCACAAAGACACAAAACATACTGTCTTCATTTGGGATCGTCTTGAATTAAGTTATATTCACACAAAAAAGCATGATGCCTTACTGACATTTGCCCCATTTTCCATCAGAAGCTTGGCGCAAGTCACGGAGCCTTGTAAACATGCTCCATGGAGGGGAGAAACCTGGTCTAAGGTGTTCAGATTTACAGATGTACCCTGTGAACAACACACAGCACATATAGATTCACAGTTTTTGCTCCTCTTAAGACATCATGATCTCAATAAGATGATTTTCAGATCCAGCAAAACCTTTTTCTAAATAGATAAATTGATCATGTTATAATGATGTCTTTGTGCAGTGTAATATAACCTCTCATTAACCTTTACCTGAGCAATGAGTCTCTGCAGAGCGAGGACGCGTCCATTAAAGGCAGCATCATGAATAGGAGACCAGTCCGATTCAGAATCTAGGTGTAGACATTACAAAAGTCACCCACAGTTTTGTAATTTTAAATACAGTAATATGCACTAATAAGACGTGTTGAAGCGTTCTGTGCAAAGCAGGAAACACACTCCAGCTGCAGTGCCAGCATAGTGCTGCCTGTCTGCCTGCAGCTACTCACCACTCATCAAAGGGTTGGAGAAAAAAACAGCAGCTCCACTTTGACATGTAGTGTCTCGCGGAGTCTCTTTGTGTCCAGCAGACATACTTCACAGTGCCGTTCCAAAAAAAGCTGTTTTACGGCCGGATTGTTTTCACCTCATAGGTTTTTCCAACAGAGGCTGAACTGTGATGCTATACTCGAAGTCACGAGACATCTGAAAGACGTTTGCTCCTCATCTGTTTTCAGTGTTTGTGTGGCAGGTCTCGGTGCCGTGATGTCATTTCCTCTTGTACAAAAAGTTTCTGCCCTGCAGGAAACAGGCTGGTTGAGTTGAGCGGTTGGTTCTCAACCAATGGAGGTGCAGAGGGAGTGGGAGAGGGGCCTGTTGAGCAGGTCTGTAATTTGAGTGTAATTTGACACTGTCCAGCCACACCCATCCTCTGCTGCAGGAGATGGGTGGTGTTGAGTTGGTAGAGGATGAGTAAACTGAAGGGACATGAATCAATCTGCATGTATAAAGTTCTGCTCCACTGTAAAGGTGAAAAAAAAAAGTGTGATAGGTCATGATTAGTTCCTACATTTAAAGATATACCATCTGTTTCCCATTGGGTCTGATTTAGGATAACACAGCAGCACTTTTTCCACTGAGAAACCCGTTTCATTTGATGTCCTTGGCTAGAATATCATGAAAAAAAATGTTAATTTATAAAAAAAAGCAGTTGCTTAACTTTAAATGGTTAGATAAGAGCAGCTCTAAATGTTTTTTTAATGTGCCTCAGCAATGATATTGCTGCCACTGCACAGACATTTAAAGTCTCCCACCAGTCAAAAATGTGTTTTGCTTATCGTTACTTCACTTAGATGTGTTTGACCCTCGCGGTGAATGATGTTTGTGCAGTTTGACACCAGACGGCTGTTTTCACCTTCATCTGCTGAAGGGGGGAAAGTTTGATTTTGACTTTGGGACATCACTACAAGTGTGATGTGGAAAATTGAAACCTTGAAAGAAAACATATATTTTCATATTCAAAGGGAGATCAATATGCTTTTAAGAATGTATAAGCACTTTTATCTAGTATTTATCCAACATATCCTAGAAATAATTATTCAAATCAAATTATTTTGATCTGTCCTAGAATATGTCTGGATAGGATATTTAAAGGTGCTAAATATCCTTATGAGAGCAGTGCAGAGAACTATTACTATTACTACTATTACAGTATGCAGACGCTGGACACTACAGCGGCATAAATATCCCACAATGCAATGTGGTACTGACGACATAACAATGGCGTACGGCTCTGTAACATCATTAATGCTTCAATTTAAATGTAAGTATAAGATTTCACTTTGTTAGGCGTTATATGCATTTATAAATTAGTTCAGAGTTTGTGATTCTCACAAATCATCACGAGGTTGGCGCGGGTTACCATGGTAACACGTCTCCAACCGACAATGAGGTTCTCAGGAAGTGACGTGGTAATTGCAGATCAGTGCGCCCCGAACAAGATATATATACTGTTAATTCATACAAGAGCATGTTGGACGATATTGAGTATGGAGTGCATTGTATTGCGATTTCGGACGCAGCCTAGTTGTTTGCTGCTGTATTAATGCTCTGAATTTCAAAATTTGCACCTTTAAGTAAGTGTAAATTTAGCATTCTTTTTCATTTAATTCTAAATTAACAGATTTTTTTTTTTGCATTTTGTGATGGTAATGACACTTTGTTGAGAAATCAGTGAAAAAATGTCTTTTAAATATCCCAAAAATAAAAAAAATCTTAATTCCATTTAGTCAAAAGTGATCTTAATTAAGAGAATCACATGTTCAGCACCCGTGATAACAACAATCTGCTCTGAATCCCTATAGCAGCTCTGGCGATAAGCTATCCTGACATCTGACTTCCCTTACAGAGTTCAATTAAGTTCCCACACAACTTCTGTATCTTGACAATGAAATAAATCAGATTCTATCAGCTCTGTTACAGGATTACACCCCTGTGATGATTGATTTAGACTAGTGGCAGTGCTTTATGTGTGCTATAAATATAATACAATAATGTGTAATGGTAGAAGCTATATCTCTCCACACACAGCTATTCCCAAATGTACTGCACCAGCAATATCTGTTGTGCTTTGGGAGCTCCGATCACACTGCATGCAAACCAGCAGAGGGCAGCAACAGAGAGCAGACGTTTAAACACCCAGTCGATACTAACTGTATTCCTCAGGGAGTTGTTAATCCCTGGCAGCAGGCTACAAGCTTGCCATACAATTGACTTTGTGCCTTGTCAGAGAAGGTGCATATGGATTAGAATGCCATTGTACAAACTCAATGAATGCCCTCTCTGTAGTGCTGAATAATGAAAGCCCTTGATGCTTTGTTTCCCAAATAAATCTGCTTCAAATGTCCACCCGTTTCCTCAGATCTCTGTCCAGGCAAGCAGCTCCAGCCATTGCCGTGACCTCTCGTGTGTATCTGGACGTGGTGGACGTCTGCTGCATACATATTTGGTAAGTTATATCACGTATAGGCTCTTAATCCTGGTGCAAGTCTCAGCTAAACCTATGCAAGCAAAGCGCACCAAATGTCATCCTTCTTATCGTGGATCTGAGGATGGGACTAATGGGCTTTCTATTTCTGTTTATGCACAAAGCATTAACTTTTTAACACTTGTCAAAACAACACTTGTTAAGTCCCTTGTTGAGGGACAACAGTGCAGGGAACACACACACAGTCGTAACATCCCCACCATAATACAATAAATAAATAAATAGTTTGTCACACTGTCTATCACACACAAGTACACAAGCATTTTAAATTACCCAACAAATGTGCAGTGCAGTTACCACAACCCAAAGGTCACAAGTTACTGCACGCAGATATTTATTAAAGCTACACACAAAGCAAAATGGCAAAAACAAAAAGAAGAGTCTAACAAGTTGGTGTGCATTGTGCAAAAACTGGGGAAACAAAGCTGCAGCGAGACACCCCAACACACCTACCTACCGAGACAGCTAACTAACCGAGTCTTCAGTGGATTGCCGAGCTTGAGGCGACTTTAAACGCTGAACTCAGTGCATCACTGAAGACCAAAGATGTAGCCAACTGCAATACACTGAAGCGTACCCACCCCCCCCCCCACACACACACTCAGGATTACCACCAAAAATAAGAAAGGCAAAACAACAAAGTGGCAGGCTCTTCAAACCTGCCCGGGGACTACATAGTCAGGGTGCTCTAAAGCAAAACTCCAAACAGTTACCCAGTTAAAGCACAATTACACAAGCAGCAATAACCACAAATGATATAACAAAAAAAAGACCTTTACCCTCAAAACAAAAGCCACTAGGTACACACAAAAACTTACATTTACCTCACCTCATGGACATTCGATCCCGGACGAGCCCCCATTTGTTACACTACCAATCCATAGGATTTACAATAACAAAAATATAACAAAGAAATACGAACAAGATAAAACAAAAATCTTAGGCTGAGAGGCGGCAGGACCAGTAGTTCCCACACTACAGGCCTCTCCCTTCTGCTACTGGCACAGGAGCTTCCCAGGCCTCCTTAAGCAATGCAGCACACCTGGGCAGAGCTACTGGAGAGGGAAAAGGGATAACAGCACACAGCTGTAACAGGTGGCCTTTAAACAGCCACATATAGGCTACCCATTCAGAAAATCCCAAATATTGTATGATTTTCTTTATTGATAACTTGACTTAATTGAATTAGCATATTTACAAAAAATATATATATATATTTCTATAGTGTATTTATTTGATGTGTTTATGGGCTTTGTGTTTCTATCTGGGGTTTCTGTTTCTGCTGCACGACCAATTTCCCTTTTAGTAACAAAATTAAGTGATTGATTCATTTATTGATTGATGGTGTTGCTATAATATAATAGTTTACAATGTCTACATTTACAGAATATATATATATATTAAAGAGAACCAATATGCTTTTGTGCTTTTTCCCTTTCCTTTAGCGTGTTATATAGTTTTTGTGCATTTAAAAGTTACAAAGTCCAAAGTCCACGCTAAAGGAATTACTCTCCCCCACAGAATCACTGCTCCTGAACTGCCTGAAACGCCTTGCTTGAAGTCCTGCCTTTTCTTCCGTAACATGGTGATGTCACCAAGTAACACACTTAGCCTATAGCGGTTAGTTTGGCACGCTCTCAAATAAAGCTATAGTTAGAGCGGAGCTGGAGTGGAGTTCGAAGAGTTTGGTTTCAGTTGACCAATCACAACAGTGGGCAAGCTGACCAATCAGAGCAGACTGGGCTTTTTTGGGAGGGCGGGGTATAGGAGCTCAAACTGAGCGTTTTTTTTTCGGACAGAGGGTGAAAAGAGCCGGTATGAGAAAAATAAAGCATTTTTTTGAACATTAAAACATGTAAACATGTTCTAATAGAAACCCCAAAATACAAGTATGCACCTGAAAATAATCATAACAGGTCCTCTTTAATATTGAAGTTGTTTTATGACTTCTTTGTGATAAATCTGCAGTTCTTTTTGAGCCCAAGACAATTTTCCCTCAGGGGGTAGAACAAAATATATGAAATCAAAATGTCCTATTATAATTTGTATTTGAATGTATTATATACTGAACAGGACAAGTACAGCAGAAATACTGTACATGAATCAACTCCTTAAAATAGGCTACACAACTCACCTAACTTGAGAGCTAAATCTCACAACAGTCCATTGTAGTTTTCTTGTATTGTGGCACTCAGTTAAGCTACAACTGTGGGGATTAAATGGAAGCACATGATGATTCAAACCCCGTGATTTCTCAGAGAGAGTCGGCTCGTGTAGACCCAATCATTTCCTCTCCCTTCTTCTTTTTCCTTCTTTCTCTTAGCCCACTTCATCCTTCCTCTCTAAACTCTCCTCTCTCCCAGTGCGCCATGGCATCCCCCCGGCTGGAGACCTTCTGCTGCCCGAACAGAGACGCAGCGACGCAGTTCGTGGTCTCCTTCCAGCCGGTCCTGTTCGGGTCTCTGGGTCTGGGCAGCGCGGCTCTCAGTCTGCTGTTCGCTGTTTTACAGATCCTGCCCAAACGGAAGGGCTACAGAAGACTGGGCCAGTACCCGCTGCCACGACCAGCCTCCTCCTCACGGATCCTCTTCATCATCAGTATCTGTGACATACTGGGATGCACAGGTAAACTACTCACTGGACTACTCTTTAGTATCACAGCTGGGTTTCATTACAAATATGTTGTTTTTAACCCCTTTGTTGCACTATCTGACCTATTTTATGCAAACAGTGAGAAAAAAAATACAGCTACAATTGTGTACAGCTATGAAGAATGTCATTTATCTGCCAAAAAAGACAGATTTTTGTCTACATTTACAGAATATATATACATATATACATATATATATTATATATATGTATATATGTATATATATATATATATATAAATATATGGATATATATATATGTATATATGTATATATACATATATACATTTATGTATATATGTATATATATATATGTGCTTTTTCCCTTTCCTTTGGTGTGTTATATAGTTTTTGTGCATATAAAAGATACAAAGTCCAAAGTCCAAGCCAAAGGGAGTTACCCGCCTTTTCTTCCGTAACGTGGTGATGTCACCAAGTAACACACTTAGCCTAGCGGTTAGTTTGGCATGCTCTCAAATAAAGCTATAGTTATATATATTTTTTATATATATATATATATATATTAAATATAAATTGTGTACAGCTATGAACAATTTAATTTATCTGCCAAAAAAGAAAGATTTTTATTTTTATATATTTTTTATATATTTAATAAATCAATTAAAATCCTAAATTATTTTTTTGCAACCTGTTGAGTCAATGATACAGGTTTTGTAACAAATGGGGAAACTTGATTACAAACTTGTAAAAAAAATGCAAATCTCAGCTCAGACCTTGACACAGTTCCTACAAATTTAAGATGTTAAGAAGTTCTGAAGCAGCTTATTACGAAACCAAAGAATGAATCATGATCCTCTCATGTGAGCAATGACTGACTGTTAACCACTTCCAAGTTTTTTCTTCTCTCTGTTCATCTGAATGCAGCATTGTTCTTAAAGCAACACACATCTAAAAAAAAAAATAAGGCTGTATGTATAATTTTCAGATTGTTGCACTGCATCAGAACCAATGTGACACTGCTGGAGCTGCCTCGTTCTTCACTTTGCCTCTCTGCGCTTGGTGTGTAGATGAAGTCATGTATCGCTGTGTACTTAGTGCCCGGCGAGATTCAGCAGACTAACAGCTCAAAGCACACCCCTGACACAGTTTAAAAAAAAGAAATACACAACAGCGTGCAGTCTGCATCACATTAAGATTCTGGGAGAGCTCCCGTGTTTTCCACTCCAGCGAGTCTCATGTAGGAAATGGAAACACCCTTATAAAACACACCTGGAGGTAGTTCATATTTCCATGACATAAAGCTGCTATTAAAAGGACTCCCACGACTGAATCTAATTCATTAAGGCACTTAATAATACAGAATGAAATTCTGCTTTAAATGTTAATGAAAACCAGACCCCTGTTTGTGTTTTTCTCTATTTCTTCCTCTTCCTGGTAAAGCAGAATTTGTCTAATTTGCTAATTAGAGGTCATGTGTTGTTTTTTTCCTCCTCCAGGTATCATCGTAAGGTCATCTGTCTGGCTGGGCCTGCCAAACATCATGGACCGCATCTCGGTGGCCAACAGCACCGACGTCTGGCCCGAGGTCTTCTGTGTCGGCAGTGCGGTATGTATGATGCTCAATCAAACACATCATATTGTTTATTATAAATCCTGTGATCCTGCGGAATCCGGATGCACAAGCCGACCGCTACGCCACGTCTATTCAAACTGTAAAGTCACAGATTAACGGATTAACCTCAAAAGCACACTCATGCTTCTTATTATCTGAATTTATCATATGACCTGTGTAATCTCAATTTATGTGTTACAGATGTGGATCCAGTTGTTTTTCAGCGCTTCTTTTTGGTGGACCTTTTGTTACGCCGTCGACGTCTTCCTGGTGGTGAAAACATCCGCGGGAATCAGGTGCTTCATCATCACCTTCCATCTACATATTCATTATCACCTCAACATCTCCTCCTATAGACACACGATGAAGCACAAAAGCTTTAAACTGAGTCGAGAATATGTCGCTTACGACAAGCAGAACGTGTGAAACATCTTCCTCTCACTTGTATTCCCTTTGCACTATAGATGTAATGCTCATTTTGCAAAAGTAGTTTGAATTTTGTTCTAGAGAAAGCATCTACTGAAGGTGCACCAAGTGGTCTGAGGTTGTGTCAGATTGTTTAACACACTTTTTCGGTTTCCATGGGCTAACAGTCCCCAGTGAGTGCGGTACATTTGTTTTGTGCACAGACAAAAAAAAAAAAACTCAAGATGAAAGAGCTGCAGCATGTGTTGTGATCTCAGTCTCATGACTTCTTTCTTTCCCCATCAGCACCATTATCCTCTACCACATGATTACATGGGGTCTGGCTGTGCTGCTGTGTGTCGAAGGAGTGGCCATGCTCTACTACCCATCCATCTCTGAGTAAGGACTTTGTTGATGATGATAATAGCACTTCTGTTTTATTAGCACCCAATGCTTATTTCATTGCATTTTTTTTTTTGCAGTTGTGAGCAAGGCCTCCAGCACGCCATCCCCCACTACGTCACCACGTACGCGCCGATGCTGCTCGTCCTCGTAGCCAACCCCATCTTCTTTAACCGGACCATATCTGCAGGTCTGTTTCCTCGCTCTCAAATCTCTCTTTGTTGAATACTTTCTCACACATGGGCCTAAATATCCACCTCTCTCTCTCTCTCTCTCTCGTCCTTCCAAATTCTAGTGACGTCTTTGCTAAAAGGACGACAAGGAATCTACACGGAAAATGAGAGACGTCTGGCTAATGAGATCAAAATACGCTTCTTTAAAATAATGCTGGTGTTCTTTGTTTGGTATGTTACCATTCTTTATCAAAAGGGGTGAACTTAAAGGAATAGTCTGACATTTTGGGGATTACGCTTCATATTTACCGTACAGACATGAGAGTGGTGTCAGTCAGTCAGCCGGTTAACTTAGCTTAGCGTGAAGACTGGAAACGAGTTAAAACAATTAGTCTGGCTCTCTCTAATGGAATCCACCAACCAGCACCACTAAAGCTCACACGTTATATATCTTGTTTCGTTTAATCCATACAAAAAACAAAGTGTAAGAAACAGCATGTTGTGGTTTTACAGGGGTTATGTGCCAGACTCTCTTAAACTCTCTCTTTTTAGTTTGCTGGTTGCCTGGCAACCTCACAGTGACAACAAGACTCCAGGAAGTTACTGCGCCCCGCCGAGAAATATGCGGCACATAACACCCCGTAAAACCATAACGTGTTGTTTTTACAGTTTTTTTTAATATTTCCCAATATGTTGCACTACTTCTTTAAAGGACCATATCAAAGTATTTATAAGTTTTATATTCTTAACTATAGACCATTTCACAGTTGTAAACAAATGCGACCCAGTTTATTTCCGGTTGCAAGGAAGTAAACATGGACCATAGAAAAGTTGTTGCCTAGCAACGCAAATCCATTGAAACGGTCTATAAATCACATTCTTTTTAAAATGTTGTCAGATATAAATTACTGTATGACAAAACAGTAAATTAACATTTTTTAATTGATCTATTAAGTATGAACTAATCACATAAACTCATAGTGACTTGCTCATTCGTTAGTGTGAGCAACAGGAAGTCATGACACATCCTGAATTCATTCATTCATGACCTCATCGTGAGTCATGCTTCATTAGTTATGATTTGTACGCTTATTATAAAGTGTTAGTAATGTGACTCTCACAGGGGCAGATTCATGAGAACTCATGTGCTTGTCCTCAATAGAGGTCAAACTAATCATCCGTTGTTCTCCACAGCATAATTAGAGCTGGATATCAGCTGCGTGTTCATTTGATGAAAATAATTGTGTTTTTTTTTTGTTGAGTCAAATTTGAAAGTGTTATTCAGAGAAACTTGTTAAAAGCTAATGAGACATATTGATTGTTGTAGCTGGGTTCCCAACATCATCAACGAGAGCCTCCTCTTCTACCTGGAGATGCAGACGGACATCGATGACAACGGCTTCAGGAACATCAGAAACGCAGCCCTCATCACATGGTTTATCATGGTGGGTTAAAAAACATTAACACACAGAATAAAACAGTTTTTATCGACGTCTAACACCTTAAATCATCATTTTGACTCTTTCAGGGCATCCTGAACCCCATGCAGGCTTTCCTCAACACCCTGGCCTTTCACGGCTGGACGGGCTTCGATGTTGACTTCAGGCTGCGGCGGAGGAGGTCGCTGGCCTGGGACTCGGTTTCTACTTCAGTGCCTAACGCAGCAGGCAATAATCCCTTGGTGGGAACGACTCTGCTCTACCAGAGTCACGTCCAGGAAGCTAAGAAGAACATGATGAGCAACGGACACCACTCCGACGCCATCAGCGTCCTCTCAGAAGGTAATTGGGCTCTCGGTAACAACTCACCTGTATATCAGGGATGGTGAAGCTCTAAAGCATCCTGATGGCTGGACTGCCTCCTCCTTATATGTCGTATGTATTTTCTTTTGGATGACATCATGGTATGATATCATCCATTGCTCCAATTGTCTGAAGACAAGTTTTTTTTTCTAGTGAAGGTTTATTTTTTATCATTGAGTGGCAAAAACTCTGGAGACATTGACCAGGATAAAGTTAAAGCTCTCTGTGATGAATTTTTTTTTTTTTTTAACCAGTATTGCAGTCGACTCCTGCTGGATGCAATAATGAAGCGTGTAGTGTAACGAACACCCTGCGGAATTGACTGTTTTGATCTACGCTGTACGGATTAGCACAGTAGCGTGAAATTGCAAAGTTTTTTTGATGAAAACAGTGTCGCTGCCGTTTTGCATTTGTTTGTTAATCCACCATGGCAGGGCATGCTTCTTTTTTTTTAACTGTGCAACTTCACAATGAGTGCAAAATCTGACCTTCTCTTAAAGCTGCAGTGGGTAGAAAATGGAGCAAAAAAAGATTAAAATAAGTAATGACATAACATCATTTTGAAAAAAAAAGTCACTACAGTACTGTATATCCCGACAGTAGTGCATGAGACAGCTAATCTGGAAAACAATCACGTACCTTGGTGTCCTCCGGTGCTCCTAATGGCATCTGCAAGATTTCACAGAACGGAGGAAAACAACCAATCAGAGCCGAGCTGGAGCCCTGCCGTGTCAATCACTCGCGAACTCCGATCAAACTAGGCAGCGCTGATCAAATATGAATCAATATTCTGTTACTGTAATGCTTATTTCTCACCTTAAATGTTTTCAAGAACATCTTGTCGTGTACTGTTTAGCTGTAAAATTAGAAAGTTTGTGACTCGGCAGAACGGGGGGCATCAGTTGAGGAAATACCAAGCACCGCCCACCAGCCAGAGCGCAGCCAATAGGAACACTCTCTCTGAAAACAGAGCCATGAGGAGGTGCAGAAGTTTAGTTTTCTCTCAGAGCACTTGAATTACAATACGCTGAAAGGTTATTATGGAATTTTTGCCCAATGATGCCAAAAACACATTCTGCCTACTGAAGCTTCAAGGGCGTTGCAATTGTGCCAAGTTATCACATGGAGCTTTAAGTGTCAGTACTGATATGCATAAGATGATAATGCAGAGAGCAAATGGCAAAGCTGTTGAATGTTTAGACGAAGCAGGTAAGATACACTCAGTAGCCAGTATATTAGGTACACCTACCTGAAGCGAATGCAATACATCTTCATGAAGTTTATAATGTTCGGTGTTTGTTGGAACTATAAGAAGTCATTTTGGAGCCTGAAGTTTCTTGCGTTGTTGAATTGTATTGTATTATACTGAGAAGTGATTCTGATAGTTTACCCTCATTAATATAAATATGGAAACACACTTCTTTAGGATTTATTGCAGGATTGTTGCATCAGACCGCTTTAGGTTTAGCTAGGTGTACCTAATAAACTGGCAACTGAGTGTAGATTGAACACTGATAAGCATTTACTGGATTCAAATGACAATATTTATACCCTCATTCTCGTAACACTGAGTGATGACATGGGCCTTTTTTCACACAGGACATTTTGACATGTCGCAGCAGGAACAGCACAGGCGTCAATAGTTAAATGAATGATGGCTGAATTAGCTGCTTCAGTCTCCGGGTCCTGGTATCGTGCACGCTGGCTCTCTGGGACTCTTGAATACAACAGAGACATTGTTAATGTTATTAGTAACACCTGTGCTTTTCCTGCTATGACTATGAGTCAAAATGTCTGCTGTGACAAAAAGCCCGACAAGACACTATTAAATGTATTTTGGGATGATTTTGTAAAGCTTTTTTTTTACAATTTTATACAATTATGTTTGTGCACAATGTAGCTCACATGTACAAAGACTATTCAATGTTTTGTGTCACCATTCAGTGTCTCTGAAATGACAAGTCTTTAGAAATAAAGTGAATTTTTCTTTTTTAAAGGATTTGTTTTTCATTCATTTATGCAGCCTTCAATCTGTTTTTCAATTACATGCAGGTAAAATGCAATACATTCAAAATGTCCACATTAAAGACTGCATATGCAAGATAATTCCCAAAATACATTTGTGAATGCAAGATCAATATCTCAATAGATCAGCAGTTTGTTAAGCTGTGAAGGTGCCATGTGCAGTAATCTACCCCTTATTTTGTCTTGCTAGGTTCAGACTCTAGTACAGTTGAAATCCACATTTCCAGCGAGCTACGAGACTATGAGGATGTAGACGCTGACGGAGAATCCTTGGAGAACTCTGTGAGGCACTAGCCGGGGGGTGATCGTCAACCCGCCTCCCTCTACTTTTCCTGTGTGACCTTGTTCTTTTAGCTACTTTTGTTTTTAGATTTGTCTCCTCTTAGCCTCCATTATCCTGTTGCGATTTCCCCCAGATATTAAAGGGACTGTTTGTAACTTTTTTAAGCGTATAAATGTACCGGGTCGGGGAAACATGCGCGCTCGCGTGTGGCTGGAGTCTTTCCTCCGCTGCCTGCTTGCCTTCACTGACACAGCGCGCGTTCTCGCTGTCTCGCTCCACCTCTAGACGTGAACGCGCGCTCACTCCACACTGCAGAAGAGTTAGTTTAGCTCTGAGAATATCTAGTGAATGTACAGTGGACGTTTGTGCAGAAATAAATGCTGCAGCTCCTCCAGACCAACAGAGGTTTCCCGTGTCTTGTGAAGTGACAGGGCTCCGAAGCGAGAAATGTTACCGTCTCCGACCGGGTGCTGGTGTCTCCCTTCTCTCTCCGGCTGCGGTCGGGAGGCGATAACGTTCCTCGCTGCGGAGCCCCGCTGCTTCCTGGAGGCTGAAGCAGGAAAAGCCAACACTAGGATCAGCATTGATTCATGGAGAGACCTTCGTCTGGTCAGCTAACATTACTGCCAAGCAGGTGAAATATAGAGTGATATTGTGGTTTTAGCTGACGTGTGTCACCACCTCACTGTTTTGAGCGATGCTCGTTCATGTCTATGTAGAGCGAGCACAAGCGCGAGCCCGACGCTGACTTTCGTTGACTTAACGGCCACAGGTGTCGCTGTTAACAAGCATTTCTGAAAGTTACAAATAGTCCCTTTAACTGGTCAGGAGATCTTTGATTCTAAACCTTTGATTCATTGCTGAGCTTTTTTTTTTTTTTTTAAATGTGTCTGCGGTACAGGGTAGTGTAACATTTCATACCAATTAACTGTACAGCAGCTACTTCACGGTCTCTTCATAGTGTGTTCAACAGAACAAACATGACATTTGTTAATAACTCACAGACTGACCTTTAAAAGTGCCTTAAGTGCTTGAAGAAAAAAAGTTCTCCTGATGTGCACTCTTGTCATTAACATCTTAAAACACAACAGAATGTAATAAGCTAATTAGTTTTTGTATTTCCAGTTGTCAATCTTGTATTTTTGCACAAATCTATTTTATACTATATTAAATGTCAAGAATATTTGTTAAGGTTTTGTTGGTCTTAATGTCTTTTTGAGTGGTTTCAGACAAACAAAAAATACTCCTGAGCTCAGAAAAAACACAGAATTCAAGACACAGGCTCCGTAGGTTTCTGATATCAAAATAGAGTGATTTATTTGAGACACTGAATGACTTCAACGTTTTGTCTTGGAAACAGGTGATCGCACCCTGGACCAGGGCGCGAGAGAGAGATATAGTAGCCGTCACAGCACTTATTCCATACCGGGCTCCTTTAGCACGCCAAGAATGGCCACCAACCCCACAGCCCAATTCTCAGTCTGACACAGACAATAATGGCTCTCAGCAAATGGAAAAAAAAAAAAAAGTCAGAAAACAATGAACCACCCATTAACATCCAATTGTGACATTAAACAAAAAAGAGAAAAAATAAAACATTGGCCCTTCAACTTTCAGCAAAATCGGAACATTTGCTGTATCCACCCATTACAAAAAGTGCACTTCACATTGCTCGAGCAGACATTGACTGAAAGGGGAAAAGGACCGGAAACAAAAGGCAAATCAAAAGTGGTGGCAAGTTAGTTTGAAGATGTCTCTTTCATGAAAGAAGCAGATGGAGCCACACTTAACCACAACATTTCAAATCTGATCAGCCGGCAGTATTCGGTGGGACTTGACAAGACCAATCTTTTTTTTTTTTTTTCTTTTGAAGCAACAGCAGGACTTTTGCTTGACCTCCACCTTCTGGTCAAAATGTGCTCTGAATTTTTCAGTAGATTGTTTGTGAGGAAAAGTGCCAAGAGAAACCATAATCAAGCTGTAGTTGTTTTCCCGCTCAGGTCTGCAATGGTAACTCTTAACATTGATTCTGTCCCGTTCCACACACAATACCAAGTTAAAGCAGAAACCGAGCAGAAGACTGTGATGACTGTTCTCTCCCATATTGTTGACCAGATAATTCCCTGAATGCCGGTAATGAGGCGCGCGTTTCTTCCGCGGCTTTACAGGGATCAATAGTGGAAAAGCAAAAAAGCTGCTCAACACATCTGTGTCAAAGCCATTTGTGACTCACTGAAAAACAAAACAAGTCGTTGGATGTGATCGGCCCAGTTGAAAAAAAGACTATTAAAAGAAGCTGATGACACATGCACTTCGTTTTAAAAAGAGGTCTCGTCACGTATTATCAGCAAAGATGTGACGGCTCTAGCCGTTAATGAGCCCCTACAGGATGGCAATAAAGTGTACTGTATATAAACATATATACACAGTATATAAGTCTGTGTATTAATCTAATTTACATATCTTTACATTCTGAAATTTACATCCAAAAAAGGGAGAAAATTCTCTTTGTAAACCACACTTTTCACATCTTGTCCACAAAATGACATTTTTCTAATCTCGAGTGAATGGAGCAGGTCATTTTAGGAGATTGGGACTGTTTCTTGGCAGGTTTTTCCTTTTGTCGACATGATGTTAAACGTGAGCTAAGAACTACCTTGCAGCGGCACATTCAATTTTTGACTTTCAAAAGTCCATCTGTGGGAAAAAAAAAAAGCAAGAAGTACTCTTGAAACAAACTATTCTCCACTGGGAAGAAGTTAAGCACCCTGTCAACGGACAACGCCGGTGCTTCAGTATCGATGTTACTGTTATCACGTCCACAGTTAGTTCATTCTGGACATGAGGTAACATTTGCTCAGAGGAATTCTTAAAAACCACAACCTTTTTCTTTCATAATTTGTTGCCTTTCACAGCCAAACACGTGTCTCATTAACACTTTTTCTCTTTATATAAAACTCATCTTTGTGTTTCCACCCTTACAACCCGATAACAGCTGGACCAGTCGGCCCGGAGGGATCGCAGCACTTTCTCATTAGAAAACCTTTTAAAAACACGGATGCACCCAGGGATGTTGGATTCAGTCCAGTCTTGGGGATCTCTTTAACTGGCTTCCATTATGTTTCCAATAGGCGTGTCGTTAAAACACGCATCAACAAACTGTAAGGTGCACTGAAGTCAGTTGGTGTTGGCTCCTCGGAGGCTGCTGCAGTCATCTGGTTTTACTCCTTGTGAGGGGGGTTTTGTTTCGCTCCACCTTACAGCTCTTCTTGAGCAATGAGAGTGTGTTTGCTGATGTCAGAAGAAGGCAATTCGCCCGCACATTCCAGGATTCATCATCAAAGTCTCAAGTCGGCTATTTTCGGAGATCAAGAACACATACCTAGAAGGTAAAGAATTAGGTAGCATTAGTAATACATATCAAGCAACATGTCTTTTTTATTTACTTATTGTTCGCAAAGAACTTGTAATGAGTTCTTTCTGACAATTTTATTTACAGGCACCAAACCAAACAAGTAAATAAGTAAAGCCGAGTTCACACTACACGACTTTCAAAGTCTGCAGATCGCCGTACTTTTCACACTACACAACTTGCTGTCTTGTAATTGGGAGTCTTAAGTTGTTGTGGTTTTCACACTACATGACTGACAGGCGACAGGAGGTCACATACTGCAAGATCTTTCTACTACAAGAATGTGTAACAACAACTTTGCTACGTGTTGCAAATGCAGCACATACAGTAAGTTGCTATTGTTACAGGCGACCCCTCCTCCCCAAGTTTCCCCTCAACCAGCTCGATATTTAGCATACTAGATATCTGGAATGTGTCTGTGATTCATCGGTGAGCGTCGGCGAGCCTCTCAGCTCGAGTCCTTGAACAGTTCACACGTGACGCTCGAGTGCAAGCGGCGAGCCTACGCTGATTTTTGCCTCTGATCTGAGGCTTTCAGCGGGGAACCCCAAAAACCGTTGAGGAGCGGAAAAATCATGTAGTGTGAACGAGGCTTAAAGGAGCTGCAATTGTGTACTTACTGAGCCGTCTGACGCGCTGGCACCAACTTTGTCCCCAGTGCTGTTCCAGCACACCTCGAAGATACCACCAGTACCCCGGAAGCTGTGCACCAAGGCTCCAGTCTGTAAACAAGAGTGTGAACAAATGAATGACCAGCTCTTGACAGCAATCACAATGAATCTTCTCCTCTGCTGTTTTGGAACGGTATAAAATCAGACGCTTACCATGGTGTTCCAAATGTGAACGCACTTGTCGAAGGAGCCACTAGCCAGGTGACTGCCGTCGGGGCTGAAGGCCACGCTGTAGACGGGTTCCTGGTGCTTGGTCAGCGTGTGGATACAGACCCCTCGCTCGACATCCCACAGTCGTACTGTCGAGTCGAAAGAGGCGCTGTGGGTGTGGAAAACACAAAGAGGGCACAGATCAGATATGAGAGTGATTCCTAAAGATGATCCATTTAGAAAAAAAACACATTTGCTGGTCATAAAAAATGACCAAAACCACTAGTTTCTTTAGTGCCTGCAAGATGCCTTTTTAAATGACTCATTATTAAACGCTCATTATTTCCAGATTTGTCATGCAGTGAACTAACCCCAAAAAGCTCATAAACAGAAAACAAAGAAACTAATAAATAACACATCTTTAAAAGGCTACAGATTGTCACCATTTGTGTTTTTGTTAGCATCAGAGCGTCTTCTCCTAACATGTGAAACACTCACATCTTGGAAACATCATTAATCTCTGCTCCTTTAAGAAGGAAAAGCTATACTTCAAAGGTCACACTTAGCAATTAAAAAAAGAAAAAACAAGTGTGAACTTCTCAAACAAAAGTGACAAACTGTGAGCATCTGTGACCCTAAAACTGAGACACTGTTGAAAACAAATGATGATAAAAAAGGAGGCTGATTTCAATTAACACATCTTCTTCGCTGAGGTATAAATAGGCAGTTTCTAATCTCCTATGGGTGCCCTTGGCAACAAATGAAAGCGAACTCGGAAGGATGTATTATGGAGGGAGCGGAATTGAAGTCAATTAAAAATGTATCGCACACGTAATGTTCAACGGTGGCATTTACTTAAGATTATGAAGTTCCTTCCGAGCAGTGGCGATAATGGCAGGTTTATTTCTAATGTGATTTACGGGCAGGTATGCTGGGTTTGTCAAGCAAGGGCTGTAAATTCCTGTGGTATTTGAATTAGAACATTCTACACATGCATGAACATCTGGGTCAGGGTGTATGGCTTTGGGCCACTGACAAGAACTAGCACTGGGATTTTGCATGGAACATGATTTCATCTGAATGCCAGGCTATGACAAGAGTCCTCTTCCCACACACACACACACACACAGTTTGTTCTGAGCACACAAACTTTTCTTTTAAAAATTGAGCGACGTGGGTGGTTGCCTTGTTCGGTACTAAACCTGAGCTACGTGTGAGAGATTTCCCACCTGGCGAGCATGATGTTGGAGTTGGGGTTGCCCGTGCCGGGCCCCGTGGGGCTCCACTTGATAGTGTAGATCTCTTTACTGTGAGCCTGGAGGTCGTGGACGCAGGACTCCTGCTTCATACTCCAAATCTGGCGTGTTGAGGGAGAAACAGCAAAAGTGTGACTGAATACAAATCACCACTCAGGTTTGTTGTCTTTGAGCTCTAAAGACTGAAGTCTCACCTTTAAGGTCATGTCATCTGAGCAGGAGGCAAGCAGCATACCCGATGGATCCCACTTAATGGCGTTAACTTCATTCTGCAAAACATAAAAACTCGTTAGCGGGACCGTCGAGTGAGCGAGCAGCGTGATGTAAGGTCAGAAGAGCAACACAGAAAAAGCTGTTCACCGTGTGGCCCTGGAAGGTCTTGAGGGGCCGGTCGCTGCCAAGGCGACATACGTGGATGCACATGTCTGTGCTGCAGGAGGCAAAGGTGGTGTTGTTCTGCCAGTCGACATCCAGTGCTGGGGCTGTGGGATATTTAAAATGCACAGGATGCATTAAGGGCTGGGAGGGTTTATGAGCCCATAATACAACCGCAGCTGAGCAGGAAACATCCTATTCATTATCTACAATGATAAGCTTTTATTGTTCTGGATACATAGTGAACTCGCTTTTCACCTGAGTGGAAAGGGAACTGCTGCTTGGCTTCTCCTGTGTGTGCGTCCCAAATGATTGTCGTCTGGAAAAACAAAATTGAGAATTTAAAACCCACGAATGCAACATTTCTGTATGCATCATCATAAAGAAGAAGACATACTCGTAAGTACTCTGGAGGACTATCAGGGTTTGAAATAAATTCCACCAAATAGGTAGGTAGGGTAAACAAAAATCCCTGATGCAGCTAGTGTCATATTTATTGTCTTTGGTGTTTCGAAGAATCATCCACAAAATAAACATATCTGCAGCAGTTCAGGTTACCGTATAGCACAACAAAAACATGCAATTAATGTTAATAATTAATGCAACGCTCCAAAGTTGGGCTAAATTTTGGCAAGGAAAGACTAGCATGGTCATTTTCAAAGGGGTTCCTTGACCTCTGACCTCAAGATATGTGAATGAAAATGGGTTCTATAGGTACCCACGAGTCTCCCCTTTACAGACATGCCCACTTTATGATAATCACATGCAGTTTGGGACAAACAATTATTTTCGTCTATTCTAAAAATGATGTTTGAATATTTCTGCATACTGGAGTCCCTAAACAGTTTTGGAATTGCATAAATTATCATTTTAATCAATTCTCGAGTGGTAAAAAAAAAGGAGTTAAATTTAGCACCAAATCTGTGTAACAAATGGTATCAACCCGAAAATTGCTGCAACAACAACTGAGACATAACAGAGCATGGGAATGGCTATCATATAGTTCCATCATAATGTTCTAAACCCTGATACGCTTTCACAATTTATTTTAATCAATTCATTAATGTTTATTTCTGATTTTATAGAACTTGACACAAAGTGCTGAGCTGCATCTCAAATGAGTCTTCAGGATCCCAGCTTTCAGATGATGTACACCACTTCTATGTGACATATACGTTTGACCTGCTATCTCCTTCTAAACACCCCCTGTACCCCCTGTGGGTCTGAGAGGGTTAATAAAGTTGTATTTAATTAGATTTGGTTACGTGCTACAATTATGCTATGATACAATTATGTGAAAATATTTCATAACATATGTAAGATATATCAAATCATTTCAGGGTTCTCTCTGTATATTGAGTTTATACTTTACAGAAGATTTACTGATAACTGTGCCGTTAGCACTGTAGTTTATGGATACCATAAAAAAGATATGTTACAGATTTACACTTTGGCTGATGATCAAAAAGTTAATTTGAAGCCCTAGGACTGATAATAAAAAAAAACAAAAAACACATGAGGATATTATTATTGAAATACCTTATCTACACCAGCGCTGAGAATAGAGTTCCCCTTCTTGTTCCACTTGAGTGCAAATATGGGCCCTTTGTGCTGTCCCAAGGTGCTTGCCAGATTTCCTAATGGATAAGAGCCATATCCATTTCGTTTAGAAATGATCCTTCAAAAAATTGTCACAGAGGTTGCATTATTCACAATAACAATGGCATAAACCTAACGACCCAGGAAACGACACCGTGCCGGTATGAAGGAGGACATACCATCCTTCGTCCATATCCTTGCAAATCCGTCGTACGAGCCCGTTGCCAGGAGAGTGCCGTCGCTCTGTGTGATGGAAAGATAACAGACTTTGTTACTTAACCGTCCTCAGCTGCACAGACAACTGTTTAGTGAAAGTAGAAAGAGGACACATGTTTGTGGATGGACGTACATTCCAGTCTAGCGAGGTGACGTCTTTGTTGCTGGGGACGTCCTGGCCACCTTCTCGGATACAGTGGCGCAGCACCAGCTGGGTGGAGTTGGAGTTGTTATTCTCGTTCAGGTTCCAGATCCTGGCGGTGGAATCCCCCGAGCTAAACAGAATACCAACGCAGCAGGAGGGGGGGAGGGTCAAAAGATTGTTGGGATATAAGCTGTCAGCGATGGATCGTATGAGGTCATATATCTTAGGAAATAAAAGCCAAAGCGTGCATAGAGTATAATATGATTCATCCAGCACGCATTGAGATCAGTTTCAGCGCAGACAGGGACTCACCCCGAGGCCAGCAGATCGCTGACAGGGTTCCAGGCACAGATGAACACTTCAGACTCGTGGCCTCGCAGCACCGTGGCTTTACTGGCTGGTATCTCCACATCTACATCCATCTCCATGGGCTCGCTGTGGTTATCTGAGAACACAGATGGACAGATACGCACACACGCATCTTTATAAATTCAGCAGCACATGCACGCAAACACACACATTATGTCCACACTTGTCAGCGAGCTATACATAAAATGCTGATGAATGTACCTCTAATGAATGTTTCAGGAGGCGAGGGGGCTATCTTTAAATAACAGGAAGATATCAAAGATGTGTTTCTGCTAGGATATGCCACTTCTATTTCATTATTTATCTCTGACCCACTTATAGAGTGCACACAATTATCACAGCATAATGAGGACCCAGTCACATTTCTGCCATGTGAGAAAGCCAGAAAGACAGCGAAACCTTACTCACACCCGACTCTTCCTGTTGCCATCCACACCTTCGAATTAAATTGGGTGGATGTGCTGACACAAACATCAACTTCTCTTCCCCTTGTCTAAAGCTCCACCTGATCTACACCTCTCTGGTTTCACTCGCAGGAGAAGCCAAACAGCTGCTAATGATATCACGTTCTGTGAGAACCACGCGGCTGTTTGTGGTTCTCCGTGTAAAACTGTGTCATAATTTGGACATTAGGGGTGGGGGGGAATCAATACTGTATTTTTAATAAAATGTACTATTTGAGGGCAAACGGAATTTCGCAATTTGCATAATGACAATGACGTTCTTGTACCTTGTATAGTATCACGATATGTTACGTAACAATATTGTATTGATACACAGACGTCAAGTATCGACCTTTTATCATGTTAACTATTAACTTCTTCTGCTATTCTGTCTTTTAGAGGTTGTAGCAGGCTCAGTCTTAAAGCTAGATTGAAGCTACTGGTGTCATATGAAACTAGAAAAGAATCACATTTGCAGTTGAAAAAAGGTAATAAATCGCAAGATATCTTATCGCAATACTGAGCATACTGTAAAATGTTTAAAAACGAAATAAGATCGTATCCACCCCTACTGGATATGTCACTTGAAGTAGAAAAACTGATGATTTTGGGAGGTGTAATAATGCAACTACTAGGCTGCTTCCTTCTGACAGCACAGAGCCAAAACACAGCACAGAGAGATCAACTCCTGACTGCCATGTCTTTGAAAATGTTCCACATACAGATTCACATCATAGTGCAGATGCAATGGTATTTTGAAACGTTAATGTAGTCAGAGCATGCTCTATTACTAGTCAAAAAGGAGTCAGAATTATAATTCCGCCATGGCCATGATGGTTTGGGTGAAAAGTAAAGAAACTAATTAGAATGCTGCAATGAAACCAGCCTTCTTGACCCATTTTGCCAAGAAGCTTTTTTACATTTTGTTATATTTCAATAGAAAAAACGATCCTTAGATTTATGAGCTGCAAGTCTAGAAACTTACATAGAAGACACATTTTTTAGTACTTGTCTGTCCCTTTCTTCTTGATTACCATTTGATCACATGATTCATCAAGTCAATTCCTACTTTGAGATAATTGGGACTCTCGTATTTAGAAGATTCAACTTACTCATATTGTGAGTGCCGTTCTCCTCCCCGTTGACAGTGGCTTCTCCGTTCTTTGGTGCGATGGACTGGTTTCCAGAAGTCGAAGCCGCCATGGCACAGGCCGCCTGCTGCTGGGCCAACTTGTCGCGGAAGGCCTGCTGCCGCGTCTGCACCACGTCTGGCATCACCGCGTCAATGAGCGACAGCGACTCGATCGGCCGACCGTCGAAGACCGTGCCGTCCTGTCAGGATAACAGCAGTTAATGACACATCGTGACGGGGTTTTTGATTAGCGACTTGTCCTGATAATGATCAATTACAGGGGTGAAGAGTGTTTCCTGCTGGCTAGAGCCACAGTGTTTCTTACAGGCTGAAAATATTAACAGCATTTGCAGTTAACCTGGTGTGTTGTCATAGAGATCAAAGCCTATCTTTGTATCATTAAGCGATAGAAAACATCAGTGGGAGTTGAGTAACAGCAGGTCCTTGCCCTCACCTCATTGATGCTGATTTCTGCCTCCACATACTGGAGCCCTTTCTGCAGGATGGAGATGAGGGCTGCAGGGGGCACTAGTGTTCCATTGATGTTCGACTGGCTGATGTGGCTCTCGATGCCAAAGGTGAATGCTGAGTGGGAGAAACCTGAAAACAAAAACACCATTCACATTCATTAGCGGGAGAGTGCCAAGCACAAGATGTGCACAAACACGACACAAATATTCAAAGAAAAGTCGTGTCTGATCCAAACAAAGCTAACAGTATCTGGATACAGAAACCGAGTGGCATAACAAGTATGACATTTGAGAGTATAATAAGGCACGCCGATGGCAATGTTGACCTCTCAGGGCTAATAGTAGCCAGTAATAAAACACAGCAGCTAGGATTTTAGTCATGGGATCCAAATCTTATCGAAGAGTGAATAGCATGTTGACATCTGAGGAGCGAGGCAATATTCTGTGCACCCACAAGGTGTTCATATTACAGAGGCTGAATGGCCTGTTTATTTCCATCTCCGCACACAGTTTCATCACTCTCCATTCATTTCCATCCACTATAAGATGAGGAGAAATATCTTCATTTTAAGTCACCGTGTTTGATCATACATAACATAAACAAATAGACGCATATTATCTGCTTTTGAAATTGTTCATAATAACTGCATTTTCTAAACAATGGTCAAATAAGATGTGCATAGTTAAAACCGTTTCACATTGAGCACCGATTTTTGTCCTATAAAATTTGCACGGAAATGTATTTATTTTCTTATGAATGCTTTCACACCCCTACGGAGCATTCGTGCAGGGGAAAAAAATATTCGGACGGACCTCGATTTCAGCGGATTTTTCGGTCCTATTGGTGTTTTTCGGAACAATGGGCAGTCCCCTTCTCAACATCTAATAATGTACAACGAACACCGTGACGACTACCTCAACAACCAAATAAAAGGACAATATATATGGCTTGAGATCGCCCAGCAGCTGCGATACAATGAATATGGTAATGTAGCTGACATGCAACTTTCCAATGTTATATGTTGGTCATGGTGCGGGGCTATCCACAACACCTATTGTTAGCGTTAGCATCACATTCGGGGTCCGATTAGTTTATGTATTGTGTAGTTTAACGTTAGATATTCTCTGTCTGGATTCTGTTGTGTGAATTGGACACGGGAAACTATTTTGAAGGAAACTCATTGGGCCTCATTGACGTAAATGGAACACGGCAATGCGGATAATTCGCACCGGAACCAGTAAAGCATAGTCGCCATGCAGAAAATTTGCACATAAAAACGTCTTTCAGCAAAACCCTTCAATATTGAAAAAAAAAAAAACACCAGCAATTAATGCATGAAGCCCAATAGATCCATTTATTTTCAGCAATAAAACAGCATCAGTGTGTTTTCGCAGATATTAGTGTGACAAACCTGATTCTTGGAGGTATCTGTAGACCAAGAAGTTCACTTCGTCACTGGTAATACTCATCTTAGCCCAATGAAAAGGGAGGAGGAGGAATGTTGGAAGGCTGGGCTCACTCCTGAAAATATAATCAAAAATGGGGAGTTGAGATTAATATTTAGCTCTGTGGTCTGGCATATGACATATTCTTAAACCATGATGACAAACGATATCTCTATCACACTCCAATAAAAATAGATGCAAATTCTGCACACTGCACAAATCTGTCCCGATCCTTGTTTAGTGATGCAGACATATTAGAATAGACACACACACACACACACACAGGGCAGCCCTGGCGTCCAGCCTCTGTTAGTACATGCTCACTCTTGTCTTGCCCGTTGCATGATTTCCTTCCTTTGGCTGGGTCACTTAACCTGTAAATCCATGTCTAGTACTGAATCTAAGTATTCCCAACCTTTCTTCTCCAGCCCTAATGGGAGTGTCTATATCCATTTGGCTTTCACTGAGAACTGAATGGTGCTTCCCATTAGTGACCCGGCCAACCATCTAGATGGAAAGAGCCCTGATAAAGCAGTAAGGATATTAAATGCCTGTCTACTGCCCATCTAGTGAATTACAGTAGAGAGCAAGGGGACGAATTATTCATAGCAGCCCGACGTGACCTTCACTTCTGAGTTATTTTCAACAAATAGTGGTGTTTAACGGAGCTTATGTTAACATCTCGATCGAGATTGTCTCAAAAACTGGAAGGAGTCGAAGAAAACAGAAACACAATTACGTTTTTTTTAATTCCATTGTGTGTTTTTTTCCTCAGGCTGATGAACACTGCAAAAATACTTCATAATGGCTCACGCATATGCTTTAGGAGGGCAGAGTAAATGGAGCTGGAAGAACATTGTTTATGCACACCCACGCACACACAATGTAAACATACAAAAATATACAGTACAGATGAAAGATGCTCTATAAGCGAGTTATGGTTAAAATGCTTCACAAAAGAAGCAACCAGAAAACTGAGGGTGAGTCATAACAGACTACATAACCATCACGCATAACTATATAACTATTTCCTGCTCTCTCACTGGGAAATTAAGGGACTGACATCTTGCTGGGAATACAAAGAGAAATAAAAGGGGGTGGGGGGTGGGGGGATGGTGTCAGGTATGAAGACTGCATGGCTGTCCAACTTCCATTGCAAACACTGTCCAGGCCCACTCAAGTTCCCCTTTGGTAGCATAGCAACAAGAGAGATCGAGCAAAATAGACAGAGAATGGTGTTGTCCCAATTACCAGTGGGCATACAGCCAGAGGGGTTGAACATGTTACTCAACATGAATTATTCACGTTCACCTTGGTATATTCTTTCAGATAGACTCTCTGCCTTTATTGTACCACAGCAGACACTCTTAAGGGCTGGAATTATAACAATCTCTGTAACTGGTGCAGCCACAGAATCAATGTCTTTTATATTTGTGAATGCAAAAAGAGATGCTATTAAAAAAGGTGTTTTCTTGTAAACAAACTCATTACGTTATGTTTACTTATGTTCCACTGTCACTCACTTGAGGTCAAACAAACGTGTATTTCATCCTCATAACACATTTGCAAAGCAGCTTTTACGTTTTTTAAATCCTGTATTGTTTACATCCATGTTTTCTAGCCAGCAGTCTCCTTCTTTCCTACCTTTTGGTAACGTATTACAGCCAACTGCGATTCAGTGAAATAGTGTGAAACCATTTGCAGGGCTGTACACAAGACAAACAAAATGGGCTCATAAATAAGCAGCTCCATAGCGCTACTAGAGGTCAAAAACGCCACAGGTAACCTTTAAGTTAAAAAAAATATCCTGCAACAACTGCAAAAAAAGAAGGACAGAATCTCAAAGAAATGTTATTAAAATATAGTGCTGTCCCGAATACCATATTTGAGCTTCGAAGCTTCGGTGGGAAATATTCAAAGCAATTTGAAGCTTCGGGACAGCGCCGCTGCCGCACTACTGTACACACCCGCACATTACAAACAGCAATATCCATCTGAGAATAACTAATAATAATTTATGTTGAATATGAATAATGTGGGATTATTTCTTATTTCGTGGGCTATTTGGGGATTTATACATTATTACTACATACATATTTATAAATAAAACAAAAAACGAAGCATTCGAATGCTGATTTGGAGGTTGATTACCATGGCAACGGTCGAAGCTTTGAAAGCATTTGGGTCAGCCCTACTAAAATAATCAAATACTGCTTTCATCTCACTGTTTCCTACATCCTCATCATTTAAACTTCAACAAACAAAACTCTCACTCGAAGCCAAATACTCAACTCACAACACTAAGCTTGTCCGCATCAGCCACTGTGCCCCGGTTTGACCACTGCCACTGTGTTTCTATTCAGCTTACGACTACTAGGGGTAGCCACATCAAAGCGAGGCCGCCGCAGCTACATACCAAACAACTGGAAACGTAATTAACAGGCAGTCTGGAGGGGCTCAGCGGGTCCCGTTGGTGCAGGGCAGCAGCAATAATCCCTCTATCAGATGGGCCCATGATGCCACCATCCATTACACAACTCCCTGGGCATCCGAGCCTCCTTTGACCAAACAATATGCCTTCCAGGAAACCAGACAAAATGCTAACCTCTGCAACGGCTCTGAGGTTTATCCACTGAAGTGATAAGTGGAGTCAAAGCCCGACGATATGATCCCTCTGAAAAAAGAAAGACATCACAAAGGGAAAAAAAAACAAAAACACACTTGCTTATAAGGCTGCTACTACGAAAAACATTGTTTACCCAGCACAGATCTACCACGTAGAAGTAGGGGATATATATACAGTAGAGGAGACACAATACTGACACTCAAATAGAAAACCATACATCCTTGATTTGTAATAATGTGATATTACATCTTTAAAGAAGAAGGTGCACGAAACTTGATTTAGAATCATGTTTCTTACAGATGTTCAGCAACCAGATGTTATGCAAATAAGAAGACCCTGGAAATAATGCAGGCAACCTCCAAGCCCCACACAAACAACTATTCCACGTTGCTATAGCAATGTGAACCATACCACACATTGTAAAAGGTAACAGCGAAATCACCACCGTTAACACCTTCAACCCGGACGAGAAACCAAATTAAAAGTGTTTACGCTGACGGAGTATCAATACATCCGAGGGAATGAGACCAGATTATGTGTTACATGCACCAAATCGATTCAATCCCATCAGTGGCAAAACAAGGTGTTATTCTCACTCTGTGTGGATCTGAGGCAAAGAGGGATGCGTTAATTTAGCACGGCCGACAAGCTTATTAACGTCCGCCCAGCACTACAGCTGTAACAGTAAAAAATATGTGTCAATTCATACTTCATTTGGAAAAACTCAAAACAATTCCAGCAATGGAGCCACTCTCTGCACTAGAGCTTGTTTACCAGCCCAGTTGGTTTTCTACCCAGCTCTAGCTGAAATTGGCACTGCATACAAATAAAGCTGTTTTACTCCTTCTCTTTTTCCCCCTCTGAAAAATCCTGCCAAATTAAGTTTCTCCTTTCAGAGTCCTTGTACTTGTCAATCACACACATTACTGACAACACGAGGAAAAGAGCAATTGTTCTTGGTGTGGCAAAACACCCAATGTCTGAACCCAGAAACAAAGATTACTGAAGCATTTATATTAACATGTATTTAGCTATAAATTCTCGACTTACAGTTTCAGTTTTGTGGTTTATAACACTGAATTACAGTTGAGTAACAATTGTTTGAAAGCATGTCAAACATCCCTTTAACATTTCCAAATGCTAACAGATGACTGCAGAAAAGAAAGACAGGGTAGACAAAAGGGTAGAGACATTGAAACCTGAATCGGTTAATAATGAGAAGCCCTGCAGTGGTCATCTGGCTCATTAGGGTTATTACCTTTAGGATGTTTACTGATGTCTTGCGGCAATTACTCGACAATGTAAACTACGCCACCATCATCCATACTAAGCACCTGACTGCATTATGGCCTGAAGCTATGGTTAAAAAGGCCTTCATACTGTAACTCCAACCCCGTCTACGCCAGACAACCGAGCTGTGTCTTTCATTTCACGTGCATCGGATAAACAGATACAGCTGAATTTTTAATCAAATCAAATCCGTCTACACAAGATAACAACTTCCAAATTACAATTACAATTTCCGGATGATGTGGAGCATTATCTTGTGAAAAATATCCATCTATTATAGTGTTATTATGTCAAGATATGCTTTGGCATGAAGTTGTGAATCTGCAAATATTAAAGGATCCAATTAAAGGGCCTATGTACTGTGATAGCTCCCAAACCAGAATCTGTGGTTTACCGCCTACAAGAACAAAGGAGACACGCATTGCAGGCCAGTTGTTGAATTTTTTATAACTCAAAGTGTAAAGCAAAGGTCATGATGCAAGTTCTCTAAAAAATTGGACAAGCCAGTCATATGGAATACAAACATGTTTCTTTATAATCCAACACTGATTCAATTGAGCAATGCTACTATAGTGTTCTGTTTGTTTTGGTGTTTGCGATTTTGAAATGTCATCACAGGAGCACAACTAATGAAGACATTTGAGCATGCAGTGCACATTAATTAAAACTGTTACAATGTATTGGATGAAAGCTGAGATGATTATTAATTTGTAAAATATTTGAGTTGAAGTCAAGCGAAACATTTCACAGGCGTGAGCACAATCCGAGGATTACATGACAGCACTTTTGCCCCTTTCCCACTGGACAAAAAAACCCACCAACATCTGGCTTTCGCCCTTTTTCCGGCACAATGCTATGTGTGATGTGCTTATTTTTATATAAAAAAATCAATTTGGATTTGGACAATTATTGTAGTTTATTAACGTACAAAACATACAATGGATATACTCTCCTCAAAGCCACCAGATTCCAGTCAGACAACAGTAAATTTACCTCGCTAATCGCCGAAACACCCTTCATTCAAATGTAAGAAACAAAACGAAACTCATCACAACCGTCTAGGTTAGTCTTTCCACTGTTCCAACAATCGTCAGCTCTGGTTTGGTCTAAATAAACCCTTAATTCAACGAATTAGACATGAAAAGAAACAGCCATTATATTCGCCCCTTAAAGCTACCAGACTCCATTGACTTTGTTAGTCTTCCTACTGTTCCAACAATAGTACAAAAAAAAGAAGTAACCACCGTAACATTGTCACTGTTTAATAACCCTGTTTTCCAGCGCACTCGTGATGTTGAATGTGACACATCGGGGGAAACAAAAACAGAAAGACACACTCGTCTACTGGCAATGGGAAATGCCTCTATCAGCTATTTTTTGTGTGTTTTCCCGTGTTTAAAAAACCTACATACATGCTACTTTTTGTGAAAAAAAGGTATTTGAGACACTGTGCAAATGTGGCTTTGATATCATTTAGAGTGAAAAGAAAGGAAGAAGTGTCTAAGGTTAGAAATTAAGATATAGTTATATTTTGTTCATGGCAATCTGTAAGAATGAATGTGGATTTTCAGAGAGAAGAGAGACCATGCCGAGAACATGAATTATCATTCACTGTAAACCAGCTTGGAGACCTGCTTAAGGCTTTTTCATCGTAGCTAGTATACAATAAAAGAGACAATTGCAGATTTAACCTGATCTTAAAATAGATCTCAAAGACACAACACAGATATTCTCTGCATAGTTAAACAATATGAAACACTATTTGTTTGAATTCAGCCACCCAAGGTTAAAACAAACACGCCACTGCACGTCATTTCTTGAACGGTACTCTAAATAGAGCTTATGTACAGTACATGGATGATTATCCATCCATCGCTAAAACCAAATAAAAACGCATTCTGAGCATAAACATTTGCAAGAAAATGATGGCGCAATGTGAACTACACAAGCAGCCGTCTCCTACACATGCAGGGTTTTTGAAAAGAATGATGTTGAAAACCAGCATACCAGGGACCCCATTTTCTCCTGAACAGTCACCTCCTGACAGATGTGCAAACAAGACCTGGAAACAGCAGCCATTTTCTCTTGAACTGCTCTGCTGAGTAAAACCCGCCTTTGAAGCTTCTGGTTGGGCTGCAGTCTTGAGGGGGGAGGGGAGAGAGAGAGATACAGAGTGGGGGAAGGGAATCGGATAGAGGGGGGGATGGTGCGATGGTGCGATGGTGGAATGGGAGCAGGGTGATAAATAATAATCCCCACACACAGGTAATCACAACAACCATTTGTGCATTATTCTTTGCCTCTCTCAATGAGTCACTTAGCGACAGCCAATGTAGGTCGGCAAAGCGGTGGGGGATGGGAGCCTTCAGTCTCCAGGGGAAACACTTCTCCCACGCCATGCGAGACAACAGACTGCAGGCTTTCATTCAAACCAAAGACTCTATCCACCGATTAGCACTCCTTTAAGTAAAGGGGAAGAAATCATTTGTGAAATTACCTGCTGAGGTGATCAGTTGGACTGAAAAAACCTGCAGACTGTTGGCACATGAACGCGTACACGGTTGGCCACCCTTGGAACCAGTAGACCTAATCTACTGGTTCTGTCAGCAGTTAACAATGACAAAGGTCATCGGGGTAACACATTATTGGGGGCATTTAGTGCGCTACTACAGCCGCTGATACTGCAAACATACCAAATGCATTAAACCCTCACAAAATCGATGATATACACCTTGATAGATTTGCAGCAATATGAGTGTTGGGGTGTGCATTTCTCTATTTAAACAGAGAATTTCACAGGCGCCGCCATCAAGCGTATTTTCTCCCTGGGGAATGAATGGGGGGATGGTGACAGATAGCAACGATCACTGAAAGGATTCATCATGATGGCTTGTAATCGGGAGCGTCAGGACCTAAGATCTAACCTCATGCTGAAGCCATTAGCATCAAATAAAAATGACAACTCCCACTTGCCTATCGGTGCCATTTAGTATTTCTCTGTAGAAACAAAGGAAACAAAACATTGTCAAAGAGGAGAACTCCTGGGTTGTTTTTTCCTATTGATGTGGACAATACATTGAATACACAAAAGGAACAAAACAACCCCTATCTAATTAGATTAGAAATATTATGCCTAAATATTAACAAAACTAATGTGCAGTGCAAGCTACAGTATGTAACATTAGACTTGCGTATTATAGAACAACAAGTTTGATGATTAACTATTTCTATTAAGCGGAGGGAGAAAACACATAGACGGATAACAGGCAACCTCTCATCACCTCATTGTTGTGATGCAACCAGGGCTGAGAAGATTAGCCATCTTATCACGAAACTGTGATTGGAGATTGAGCTTTGTGGAAGGCGAAAGCTTCCGCGAGCTTATGGCGTTTGTTGAGCCGGAGTACAAGCTCCCATCGCGGCACACAACAGCTTTTTTTTTTTGCAAGTGGAAATTACTTAAAATTAGCATTAGCAACATTCCCATACAACTCAGATCCTTGGAATTATTTAACTAAGTGGTACTTTTGGTCTGAACACCAGGTAGTTTTAGTTGCCTAAACTTTAAGAACTACTCCACAGATTTAGCATTGCACTCCTACAACATTGTCGGACTCGTGATGTACAAAAAAAGATCAAAATCGATGCAGCAGAACCAGAGATATTGTGTCTTTCTTCCTCCTGTTCAAATCCTGGCATCTACATTACCCATAATGGCCACCATCAGTTTGGTTCCAAGATTCAGGTGTGTCAAAGAACGTATCTTGCCAAGAAGTTAGTCAATTGTTCTTTCCATTACAACATCAGCGCCTAGCAGCAAAGCTGCGCTTCTGACATTTTGGACTGAAAGCAACTACCAGTAAAATGTCCCTCTGCAAAGTGCCATACAAAAGTAAAATAAAGTTATTTTTATTCTACTCTCATATTTAATGTCTCTACCGAAATGGCCTGTGTTGAACAATAAAAATATTATAAATATAATAAGTGTTTTAATATTTTTTTATAACGGCGGCAGTGTCTGTTGTCAAAACAACATTTGAGTTTCGTCTCTTTGCTGCTATACTTCTTTGGGTGTGTTAGGCTAGTGGCGGCTTATGCAGCGTCGAGCTGCTGAGCAGAGATGAGGAGCGGGCTACAGAGGTTTGGTAAAATCACTTGTAGTCTTCAGCCCCAACCAACGCAGACTCAAGTGACATCACTTGAGGCAATTTACGAGACTTCGTGCAGCTCAACATTTTCTTACGTTATTAAAATACGTTTACATTTACATCATCTCATAGCAATAAGTCTTTAATATGTCAGCCTTGGTTGAAAGATATAGCACAAAAAAAATCGGATTATTGACGAGCTACATGTAAAGACAGCTTTTACAGTAACCGAGTTATTGCAGCGCATGAACACTTTTGATTTTCTGGTTGCTCAAAATAACCTGGTGTCATATGCGCTTGTAAGCACACAAGGAACCAGTCGCTGTAGGGCATGCATGTGTGTATGGCTGTGTGGGGGCGGGTGGCAAGTAAATACGTTGTGCGGAGGAGATGGTGGGACACAGAAAGCTCTTTTGATGCTCAGTGCAGCTCACATACATACAGAATCAAATCTCCATCTTTCCTAATGCTCTTTAAAAAGAATAAAGCAGATAAAAACAGCTTCATAGAGTCTCTGCATGTCATTTGTTACTTCATACTTATAGACAATAAATAACAAAGCTTCATTCAACAACACTCTCATTCATATCACTGCATGTATGCATAACAATTTGCATGTTAACCCGTCAAGGACACCGAATGAACGACTGAACACATCCTCTTTCCTATATGCAAATTCACTACTATTCACACGGGCAAGTTCGTACAATGAGGTGGCTTCAGATCTATGCTGGTGCATGCTTTGTGCTTTTATGTTGCATGGGCCACATGTTCCGGTGTATCGCATCTAAAATCAAAAGTAAACGATCCCTTTATTAAAAAGAAACTAACTGGAACGGAGAGAACATTTGGCAGTCTTCTGGCTGTGTTGACATATCGCAGATGCGACCGTTGTCTCCGCCACTGACAGGAACTGAAACTATTACATCTTTATGGGAACCGTACAGTATGTCTTAACAAGCCTTTACGTAAGCACAGTTTCACTAAGAGAAAGGATCTTTAATCATTTTTGCCTTTTTCATTTGGTAAATGTATATTTCTACATTCATTCAATGATAACAAAGAAGTGCCCTTGAGATTGTAATAGCCAACACAGAGGCCTCAGCCAGGCAGTTCTTTTTTCAGCAAGATGAGGGTTGCACAAATAAGCTGTAAACACAGAGACACGACAGTGTGGGCAATACAAGTGTTGCTATGGCGACCAGAAGATCTTGCTTCTCTGTCAACAGCTGCTCATGCCACCCTAAATACCCCCCCACTCTCCTTGAGCTTTCCTTCCATCTGACATCAGGGTCAAACAAACAAGGCAGACAACCGAAATACGGATCTCCATTCTGAGCTTTCCTCCTGACTGTTTCTTTACCTAGCATTTACACATTGCGACAGAACGGCACTAACCCATACCAGAGATTTCCCTGCGTAGTGTTTGTGTGTGACGTGTGTCCTAGTCTACACAGTGTCTATTCAGCTATGCAACTGACTGCACATACAGATTAAATGTTTTGATATGTTTCCAATTTCCTTCTTGTAACTAGAAAGAACACAAGAGTGCACACACCTCTGGTAAGGCTGCTAGTCTAGAAACTGAAAAGGTAGACAAATATTTAATATGCATGGGCATTTGGATCATGACAATACACAAAGTTATCGACGATCATGAAATACGAATAGCATGTAAATTGTGTGTCCATATGCAAAAAGTCACTGGTCTTGTTGGGAGGCAATAAATACACCATTAAAGACCTAACAATTAAGGGGATCTATTGGCAGAAATAGAATATCATATTATTAAGTATGTTTTCTTTAGTGTATAATCACCTGAAAATAAGAATTGCTGGGTTTTTGTTAGAATGAGCAATTTATATCTACATACGGAGCGGGTCCTCTTCACGGAGTCCGCCATTTTTCTACAGTAGCCCAGAACAGACAAACCAAACACCGTTAACCTTTCCTGCTTGGGCTGGAGTCAATAACTTTACTCACTCCCGCCGCTGCCGCTCTCTCTCCTGCTTCACCAAACACACACTCTAAGCTCTACTGTTACAACAACTGGCTCTAGAGAGGACCATTCGCGCTTTCGCGTCGTCCACCGTTGCAATCCTACACGCTTGGCACACGGGAGAAGTAGTAACTTCCCCTCCGAAATCTTATCGAAGTCGCAATATGGCCTACTGCAATTTCTCAAATCACAGGTTATCGCAATATTTGCTAAAGGTGAAATGTGTGTAAAAAAAAACAAAGAATTAAATAAATTAAATATTGTCGTGCTGCAGAGATGTCCTAGCCAAACATCATATTCTACAGACTTAAGAAAACATCTTTGTTTGGTACAGATTCCCGCAAATATCACACCATAATCATTTTAATATGTTTTTCAATGAAAATGAGAATAATTATGTAAAAATTATCATTCCCTCATATCGCAAATCATATCGCAATTGCAATATCAGTCAAAATAATAACGATTAGATATTTTTTCAAAATCGTACCGCCCTAGTTTCAACGTTCCACATTTCGCTTCCCTATCATCGTGCAATCCCTGCACTGTTTTCAGTGCCTCTGGACAGAAATTTACTGACTTCCATGCCATTTAATGAAAAATAAACTTGTCAATACTCTCTGGTAGACAACCAATGTAATAACAGCAACACAGTTTCTAAATTTCCACAGACGCATCTCTGGCCTCTCCACTGAAATGTCTTATTTTCTAGTGTCCAACATGTATGCTAATGCAATCAGCAAATATTGCCTGCATCTTGTTTTGTTTTCATAAGGAGGACCGTAACAGGCAGCAATGTTCTGTGTCTGCAAATGGCTTGTCATCATATCCCCCAACCTCAACATGAGCTAGAGGGAATGTTGCAACAATTACTGTGGCATTGTGTCAATATAAATGTTACAATATTGACAGAAGTATCATGGCAAAGAAATTAAAGACATATCCTGTCACAGAGGTGCTATGTGGGAAAGTAAAAACCCCATTCATCTTCTCCATAGACAATGTTAGGTGACTGATAGTAGGAGCACTTTCATGGCTTGTACGGGCATGAAACTCTCCTGACTGAATCATCAGTACAAAATGATGTACAAATTCATGTTACAGTAATATTTTTTTTAGATCTCTAGATACTTGTCTTCTACTTCACTGTTACACAATACACAAAGCATCTGACAAGAAACCCTGGCTGAATCAGGGGGGGGTGAAAAGATGGACTAAGTGGAAAAAAAACAATATTCCCTTTCAGTAAAGAAGTCTGGCATGCATGTGCTTGCACAACTTCCTTTACAGTCATCCACCAGCAGTAACAATGCTCCAGACGCATTCCTACAGAAAAACTAGTTAAAGGTTATCGGCCTACTTCAGAGGAACTGATTTGTTGTCAGTATTAAGAAATTACCTGTTTTGTCGGGCTGTGCGATTAATCAAATTGTATTTTCAATTATGATTTTGGCTTCCAACGATTATGAATCAAGATAATCGAGATTAAACGATTATTGTGCCATTTCGCAATTATGTTTTTTTGGGGGGTTCAGCTCTAGGTCGGCTTGGAAAGGCCCTGGGTGAATGTGGCTCGCGGCTCCAGCCGTAAGCTTTACAGCAGCCCTCGCTGCTTCCCGGGGCCGTGGACTTGGTGCACCAGATTAATGCATTTAACTTTAAAATGTACCATTTATTTTCCAAAGTTAGTGAGTAACCTCGTTAAATAATCGTGATGTCAATATGACCAAAATAATCGGGATTAGGAATTTTGTCATAATCGAGCAGCCCTACCCGTTTGTACATACTGACCTTGTAAAAGAAAATGTTTGTCCATTGACTGAGCATAACCTCACACAGAGAGGTGTGGCCATGCATGTACTATTAAGGAATCATTAGCTATGATGGGTTCAGACAAAACACAAATAGAAAGTTATTAGCTGCCAATACAATACACAAACACTTGAACATTTAACACACCCTTAAAGGCATTTAGCTCCTTGTACTTGTTTTAATTTGCACAAGGACAGAGTCAACAGATACAAGTTCACACAACTATAAACAGAGCCACCCTGATGATCCAGATGAATAACTATAGGCATGAACCAGCCAGAACTTGTATGGGCGTTATATCAGAGGAACTACTAGTCTGCCAGTTGGCTGATGGCCCATGCACACTGTATGACTCTTTTGGAGGGAGAGAATGGCTCACCTCCCCCCATGGCCTATCATAAATAAATACTGCTACAGAAATATTTGGACAGCCCGATACAGAGCTCTGCTGCACCACAAGGCTGACATGAGCTTTCTCAGGGACTTCCTTGCCCTACTTATGAGCAGGGGATACATTTCTGTTTTGAACACAGTCTAACACAATGTAGCGTTAGATTTGCAGTTGCCCCTTCTGTGCCTCAATTCACTGAGTCCGAGCGTAATTACATTTAAATGACTTATCAAATCTATTTAGAGCACAACGAGGACTGACTACCAGCCGTCAGATGAATGAATTATGATTATTCACATATGGTAGGCCATCCACGTTTGTCAGATCATACAGCACTGAAACCAAAGACAATAGGTTTTCATCTCAAATCCTGCCACTCACTGAACAAGAGGCAGACAGACAATAACCTGTAGGCAACAACATTATCAATTCATGCCCTCTGAGGACTCAGTACAAAGGAAACTGTGTCCGTCTTCTGAAACACCAAATTAGAAAAGAAAGACAATAAAAGCCCCTCAGAACAAAATGTTAACTAGGAAAGTCTATGAAACATGGAGAAAAAACGTATCGCTACTCACTCTGTCAAAATTAGTCCACCTTCCAGAGCTATCAATGAGAGGTAGTAATGACTGCTGGCACATATTTAGGGATCAATGGTGGTACGTAAAGTAGTGTCACACATGCAATTATGACATAATAAAACTCCTTTTGTTCTTTAAATAGGTGGCACTAAACCTGTTTTCGTAACCACCGCAATTAGAGTTCACTGCCAGTCATTGACGCTGGTGACAGAACTGGTAAACACATTGGTAGGGCAAGGCAATGTGGTTGAAATCGCTACTGCAAAGTTAACAAGAAAACTTTGCGATTGAAACAGGTATGAAAATATAAGCATAAATGACATACAATCGTCAAACTGTGTGCCACTTTGATGCATCACATCAGACCAAAAATAAGCCAGTCACTTTTTAGTCATAAATGTAATCATTACTCAATCCACCGACTAGATTTTTCAAAGATTTAATGCTAAAATACTAACTACACAGCGTGAAAGTGCACAGGGCCAGTCCTCGCACTCCAGGGGGGGGGGGGCGCTCATCTATAGCACACCCTGTGGCCTCGGTAAACTAGGCTACGTCTTTATTAACGAAAAAATGAAGTAAACTAGCGAGTTATGCTGAATGAATAATCATGACAATAGAGCTGCAATGATTAATCGATTAGTTGTCATCTACTAAATCAAACGCCAACTATTTTGATCATCGTTTAATCGGTTTGAGTAATTTTTTTTAACACAAAAAAAGTCAAAATTATCTGATTCCCGCTTCTTAAATGTGAATATTTTCTCGTTTCCTTACTCCTCTAAGACAGTAAACTGAATATCTTTCAGTTGTGGACAAAACAAGACATTTGAGGACGTCATCTCGGGCGTTGGGGAAACAATGATCGACATGTTTCACCATTTTCTGACATTTTATAGACCAAACAACTGATCGCTTACTCAAGAAAATATAGGATAAAGGTAAGGCTGTTTTGCGAACTGCCTTATAATAACATTACCAAGACAACAAATCTGAAGTCGTGATTGATTTACGACGTCAACAATGGAACAAAACAATGTCAATTTCACAACAACGTTTGGAATGAGTTTCCTTGGGTTGAGTCCAAACTTGTTTGAACGCTTTACGTGTTGATTATTTATTGGTTAACCTTGATCATTTGAAAAAGTGACAGCCCTATTACGTAATCACATTGTCATGATACCAGAGAAAGACTAGGCTAGACTAACTAGGCCCAGCCCATAAACGCTGGTATATTCTTTCTTCCTATTAAATCCCATGATCACGCCAGTTGTTGTATCTCTGTTGTGATGACATTAGTGAAGAGTAGTAGGGGTCATCCTGCTTATGAACAATTATTATTAAAAAAAATAAAAAACAAGGTGGCAGCAACCGCCAAAATGTCAAATCAAGTCCAGTCAGTGTCTTCTCAAAGACATTCTCTCCAATGCAACTTCTTTGTTAAAATGCCTCCTTCTGATTTCAGTAGCCAAACAACATTCACTGTTATTGTGAACATACAACAGCCTCTAGGTCAAGAAGGAAATGGGGGCATCACTTTGACATTAATTATTTGGGCCATTGAAGTAGAATCAGGTTAAGACAGCATTCAAACAGCAGTTATTTCCATCTGAGTCCTTCTCATGTCTTGCTTTAATGGAGATAATAAACACTTTGATGCTCAGAGGCTAGGCGAGACATCTTAACTGTGTCTGTACACGCTGCTGTATCCCATTATCCCAAGACTACAGGGAACAGCCAGGCAGGGCTACTAACTGGGAAATGAGAAGAATTTATAGGTCACCAGACTTGTTTTATTAAGTGTTCTGTGGACATGTGAAATCACCATGTCCTAGCTTCACATTTAAAGGGGGTTTCTTTTGATAAACTGTGGTGCTTTAAAAGCAGCTACAGCTGACACAGAGTCAGGAAACAGCTTCACATTGTAGTTATACAGTAACATGAACTGTCCCCTTGAAAACTAGGTGGTAGTACAGTTGAGACACACACACAGGCGTTTCCTAAAGTCTGCAAGGCAATATATTATGTTATTATATATCATATTTCAGCTTGAACAACATGACTGCACTGGTGCAACTTAATGTGGTGGAGGGTTTTCTATTGTTTGTGCTATTATATAGGCAAAGATGTCCTAATAATTCACCAAAATTAGGACAACAATTAACCTCTAAAACTTGTATTTTGAACAAAAATGACTGCACTGGTGCAACTTAATGTGGTGGAGGTTTTTCTATTGTGCTATAATATAAAGGGAATAATAATTCACCAAAATAGAACAATCAACCTCTAAAACTTGTATTTTGTGAAGTAGTCCACAGCTGACACAGAGTCAGGAAACAGCTTCACATTGTAGTTATACAGTAACATGAACTGTCCCCTTGAAAACTAGGTGGTAGTACAGTTGAGACACACACAGGCGTTTCCTAAAGTCTGCAAGGCAATATATTATATTATATATATAATATTTCAGCTTGAACAAAAATGACTGGTGCAACTTAATGTGGTGGAGGATTTTCTATTGTGCAATTATATTATAAAGGGGATAATAATTCACCAAAATAGGACAACAATCAACCTCTAAAAACTTGTATTTTTGTGAAGAAGTCCACAGCTTCTAAAGGTGTGAGAAAAAAACTCAGAAAAGTAGGTTGTTTGGATACAAGAAAGAGAGAAAATTAAAAAGACACAAGCAGGAATTTCAACACACGTGTGGAGCCAGAGGGGTGACTAAGCCCTGTACCGGCAAAACCCTCCTAACCAAACGCCATAATAATCACCAATTTTGTGAATGCCATTATATCCTCTTCAGTGTATAACCCACACACACAACACAACACACTGCAGCCCCCAAAAACCTGCCACTTTAGCTCCACTGGCTTACCTTTTGATTGTGAGTGAACTCGTGGTGTCCGCCGCCACCTCTTCCTCTTCCACAAGGAGAAACCTCCAACTTCAGCAAGCTAGCAACGACTTTCCTCCCATTTTGCTTATCGTCATATTTCAAGTTCCGACCGACCGACCGCCTGCTCTCTCTCTCTCTCTGTGTGTGTGTGTGACTCACAGTCAGTCGACTAACAAAGCACAATAATCGCTCACACAACTGTGCGGTTAAGTTGGAATAAACCCGAGTTTGTGTGTGTTGTGTGGCTGCAGGCTGCAGGCTAGTTTCTCTCTGTGTGGAGTTTCAAGCGTACACTGAGAAAGAAGCAGGAACGTGAGAGACAGCAGCAGCAGCAGCAGCAGCAGGCGCTGATCAGCAGCGCGCGAGAGAGAGAGACGTAGACAGAGAATAGAGAGAGAGAGGGAGAGAGAGAGGGGTGGTGAAGGCTGAAATGACCTTAAACCTGAATACTGAAAACACTCCCAAACATGTTAATTATGCTATTAAATACTAATAGTTCACGTCGTGTATATCATCTCACTGCCCACGGTTGCCTGGGTTCCGTTCTAGAATGTCAGTTAGTAAACATCTAACTGCCAACAGTTAGCTTAGCTTACAATAAGAGAGAAACCTATGCTGCTCAGTTTGTAAACTACTAACGTTAGATAGCTTACATTAAAGGGGACATGTTATAAAAAAAAAAGTGAGATTTTCATGTTTTTTTTTTATTATAAAGCAGGCTTAAGTTCTGTATAAATACTGCGAAAGTATTGAAACACTCAATCCAAAGATAAATACACTAAACCCGTATTCAGAAACTGTGCGTTTGAAACAAGCTGTCAGGATTTCTGTCCATTTGTGATGTCACAAATATACAATATGTACACCCTTTACGCAGTTTTATACGTAAACATTCTAAATGTGTCCCAGTTTATTACTGGTTGCAGTGTATGTGAATATCATCAGCCGACAGGAAGTACACATGGACCCATGCTGTTGCCTAGCAATGCAATTCCTGTCGAAATGTGCTAAAACGGAGCGTTTCAGGACAGAGGGTAAATACAGGCATATTCAGGCCGACAGTGTGAGGAAAATAAAGTTGTTTTTTTTTTAACATTACAGCATGTAAACATGTTCTAGTAGAAAACACAAAATACAAGTATGAACCTGAAAATGAGTGTAATATGGGAACCTTTAAGAGATAAACGTATCAGTTTGTAAACTACTAGCTAACGTTCAAATATAACACTGTCGACAACACTGAGCTGTTACCGCAGAGCTACTGTATGTTTCCTATAGCTTAAATGTGCACCTAAAATAGGGCTTTTTTTCCCACCAAAAATACATATTTGGTTGCCCAACATATACCCTTAAATTAGCACACTGTTGAAAAACCGCGCTAAAGTGAATTACTACTTATATATATTCTGTTTTTAGTACAAGCATGTGAGCTGAGTCTCACACAGGCTCTTACAGTCTAGTAGTGTGTTGCCTATCTGGCCTCTCTGAGCCAGAGACTACCCTTCCCCCACACACTCCTCTCTTTTTCGCCTGCCCGGTCACACAGCGGTTGATTAATTCTCCTTTCGCCTTGCTCAGTCATTCAGATTTGGAAAGTAAATAACAAGTTGACATCATTACGGCTCTACACTGGTGTGACACATTCCTTTGGTTACCGTACACACGGTAATAGTTGCGCATTGATATATTCCATTCCAAAAGCCAGCTCCAGCTTCAGCTGCATTGTGTTTTACTGTATGTTTTTAGTTGCATAGTCGACATGTTATGCGAGCATGTGATGTTGTTTAAAAAAATATTTATTAACCCTCTTAGAATCACAATAGACCAATTTTTTTTTTTTTTTTAAGTGGGTGTTTTTGGAGGAGATAGCAGGTCAACAGTAGATGTCACATTGAAGTGGTGAACATCATCACTTCAATGTGACATCATCACTTTTTTTTTAGTTTTTAAAGCTAGTCACATGTCAAAGACAATTTTTGGAACAGTTATGCAAACAGCACTTTACTATGGACATAAATGCATATGTCCACAGTAAGGTTATTATCTCTGCTGCTAAACATGACTGCAAATTGTGTAAAATTGTGTCTGAAACGTTTACTTATTTTATTTTTTATTGTTATTTTTAGGTATTGTTAATTTTAATACTTATTCATTCTATCCTTTTTAATGCACTGACGGGAGCTGGGAGAAACAATATTTTGTTTCCTTCTGTGTATGCAAATACTCAGAGAAATGACAATAAAGTGAATCTTCAATCTTGAATCATCTGAAAGCAGGGAACTTGAAAATTAATTTGAGATGCAGCTCAGCACTGTCTGTCAAGTTGTTCTAGTCATAAATCAGAATGAACATTAATTCATTATTTAAAATAAACTGTAAAAGTCTATAAGAGCGCAGAACATTATGATAGAAGTATCTGATGGCCATTCCCATGCTCTATTATGTCTCATATGTTGTTGGAGCAATTTTGTTGGTTGATACCATTTGTTACACAGATTTGGTGCCAAATTTAAAAAAAAATATACCACTCAAGAATTGATAAAAACATTAGCAATAATCCCTCCAAAATACCACATTAAGACACCAAGACCTTAAGGAACACCTTTGTTAGAAACTGTATCATGTCTGCCTACATCCTAATGAGCTCTGAGAGCAGCCACAGGCTCACCTGTGCCTAGTTGACTCTGAACTAGGCACAGGTGAGCCCAATCAGCACGCAATCAGTGCTCCCATGAGTAGGAGGGGAGGAGAAGAACATTTTTCTGTTTGCCCTCTGTGTCGTTTTAAGTGAGTTCTTCATGTCTCGGTTCACTTTGTAACCAATTATTGTTTGTTCATCCAATATTACCTGACTTTGCTTTAATAATTAAGATGATTGATTGATTTATGCTTGTTTATCTCAAGCATCCCCCCTTTGTTTGTGTACTTGATATAGATACACCACTTGATGACGTTAAAGGGGAAACACATCTAAATAAAATCCAGTTTTGGTGGAATTTCCTGGCTCTCTCTCCCTAATTCTGGTTACCTCACATCCATTGTTTAGTGTCCAGAGTCTCCAGCCCTTGCCACTTTGGTCACCTTAACAACTCTCTGTAGTTTGTGGCTGTAAATTTCATGAGGTTGTGATTATCCTAGAGGTTACAACAGATACTTTTATAAGGTCAGGTCAAGTTTCAAAAAATGGTCTCAATACAATGAAGTGGCTACTATGAGGACTAACATCATCACACATGAATACAATTGGAATCATTGGATCCACAAGAGTCTCAGCTTTACACTGATACCCAATTTATGTAATTCTAAGATAGGTTATGGACCCCAGTATGCAGAAATATTCAGATACAACCTTTTAGAGTAGGTGAAAATAACACATTTATACTGCATGCCAAAAACTGCATGTGATTATCATAAAGTGGGTATGTCTGTAAAGTGAAGACTCGTTGGTACCCACAGAATTTTCAGTCACATATCTTGAGGTCAGAGGTCAAGGGACCCCTTTAAAAATGACCATGCCAGTTTTTCCTTGCCAAAATTTAGCCCAAATCTGGAGCATTATTTAGCCACACTTCTCAAACAGGAGTATTTGCAGTATTTATTGGAAATGATTTTCAGCTGCAGAGTGATATAAATTTGGTGCTCCACTGAGTATTTACGGCAGCAAGATGGCGTATGGGGGATTGATTTAAAATAAACTACAGTGCCTATGTTCATCATAATGAAGGAACATGTCACCCTGTTCAACTATGTGGGTCACTGATGTATTTTTATTCGCTTTTGGATAACAATGCAGGTCTGTGGCACAGAGGAATAAACTACATCCGGCTTTGGCTTCACAGGTTTAACTAGTAGGACAAAAGCATTGTTGTTTTTTGGTCTGTTCATGGGATTTGATGGCAATGAGACAAATATTGAATATCACCAACCCTCTTGATTTCCTGCATGGAATATTAAACCTTTAAATTGTTAAATATTAGTGCACCTCATGGCTTCTGCCCAGATTTTTATTTGGAACATAATCATCACAGGAAGCGGTTACATTACATTCTGAAAGAGAGACAATGAAAATAAACCCACACAGTTCACAGAGGACATGCAGATGTCAGTCAGTCTCTGATGTGCAGATGTTGTATAGGACCATATGCTACAGAGAGAATCCTGTCAGAGCTGTTCTCCAGAGCAATCCATATTTGATGAGAGCAGATAAATGGATATATGAGCTCAGCCCTCCAGCCTGCCAAATAACAGTTTCAGAGCCCTTTCTTCACAGTAAATTGTTGTATAGATTTCAGGGAGGAAGTGAGGAATCTCATTTCCAGAAAATTCTACATTCATACATCCGGCCCTGTATTCAAATATGACCCATCTGCATTTTTGCAGATGGGTTTTGCAACATGCTGTGTGTTCCTCAATGTTTCTCACCGTAAGGTGGTTCTTCCTTCTTTCTGTCTTGGTTTAATGGTGATCATTTAAAATGTAATCATCAATGTATTTTGTGTATTGCTATTAAAGTTACATGAGATGATGTATTTAACACACTTATTGCAAAGTGTTCTTAAGATCATGTCACAATTTTTGCTGTGATGAAGTAGAGTGTAGGAGTTGAACTGGTTGAACTGCAAAATACTGATGAGCATGAGGCTCATACTGGATAGGATGTTGACTAATTTAGGTCAGAAGTCAATTGGAAGTATTATCTTTAAAGGTACAGTGTGTAACATTTTGAGAGATCTATAACAGAAATAGATGATAATATTCATAACTATTTTTTCATCAGTGTAAAATCACCTGAAACTAAAAATTGTTGTGTTTTCTTTAGCTTAGAATGAGCCCTTCATATCTACATAGGGAGCGGGCCCTCTTCACGGGTCTGCCATGTTGCTCCACCATGTTTCTACAGTAGCCCAGAACGGACAAACCAAACACTGGCTCTAGTAAGAGCCTTTCACATCTTTACGTCACCTGAAGGCCACCGTAGTTCTCCGAAATGCTTGTGAAAGAGCGGTAACGTGAGCCGCAGGGTGCAGAACTGTTGTACCGCTAGCCGCCGTCTGACTTCCGTTGCTCCTAAAGTGGTGTTATTATGGTAAGGATGGCCTCTGAGCGATGTGAACAGCGTCACCACGGTTTTGCACTCGGCAGCTCACGTTACCGCTGTCTTGGAAAGGGAGGAGCAAGCGGAGGGGTACTCAGTTGGTTGCAAAATCTGCAACCACACAACTAGAGGCCCTTTAAATTCAACAGTCCTACCTTGATGTCGTAGTGCATATATGAAATTAAATTTGCTTAACACTACAAACTACAGCTACCAAGCTGAATCACCTCTGACTATTTCAACAACAACAAAAAAACATTTTGAGCATTTGATCTCTAAAATAGCATTTACTTCAGGGCACTTGTATTTGATTGTATGGCATTTCTGTTGTAACAAGATGGAGTTTGAGACATGAAGATTGAGCAGTAAAGTGGAAGCTTTGTTTTATAGCTCAGCTCTATCTTTACAAACAAAGTCTGATAAACAGACTGTATTATACTACATACTGTATTATACTATATTGTATCCCACTATCTGAACTCATAAATAAGAAGCCTGGATTCCTTACCGCAGCTCCCCAACCCCCCGTGGATCATTCAACTTTTTTCTAGAACAACCATCCCATGGGATATCCACATCCCAACCCCGTCACACTCTGCTGCAAACTGCCTGAGGTTACAGTCTGAAGGACAACGTCATCTGCAAATAGCAGAGATGCACTGGAATCCTTTAAGTTTGTTGTGCATCTCTGCTGTTTTTCGCCTCAAGGAATACTGCCCCCCATATTTATTTTAATTTATTTAAATAACCATATATTCCTGCTTGAATATTTCTCCAGCTGTAAATCCTTGGAACTGTCACTACCTCTACCCTCAAAAACAGTAATAATATCATGCCCATATAAACTGTATGCAGACATCTGAGCCAGCGCTAATAAAAACAGAGACCAAGCCTAAAATTGGTTCACTTATTTTTCTTTCTGTTACATCAGCCTTGTGCCATTTTAAAACCGCTGGAGACGCATTTGTCAAGCAAGCCTCAGCACTGCGCTATGTGAGTCTTGCTTGCTTGCTTGCTCTCTGTTGCATGAATGCTCAAAAACTCAAGTCTCTAATCCCCCACACTGCCTTCTGCCTCTTCTGCACTTCTACTACATGCTGTATGGTAGGCGCGCTTCCTGCCATGGAGCTGGGGCTGACCTCCTAACAAAGAACAGGTTCAATCTGCCTCCCCTCCCCCAACCCTGGAAGCTGATGAGGGTCACATGACCTTTCTAGACAGCACTGAGGAGCAATGGTAATATGTACGGGTGGGGGAAGGGTGCTGCGAGTCACACGACTCTTGTTGTGTCGTTATTAGGCTGGGGAAGCGCGTGGAAAGCTCAGTTTGTATCAGGGGAATATCCAGTCGGGTATCTATTCCTCTTTGTGCTCATGGTGTCCATTGACATATTGGATTTAGTTCCCTAAGCCCTGCTGCTTTATTTACACTGTAAAGAGAATAGGAGCGTGGGGGCTGGGCTGTCAGAGGCAGTCTGGAGGAAAAGGCTTTCACTACGTGTGTGTGTGCGCATATGAGCTTGTGGCATTAGAGAGAAAAGGCGAGCCTTGTGTAGGCCTGCTCACTGTACAACACCTCCCCCACTGTCTTCCTCCCCTCCCCCACTGCAACCATCCACACAGGCGAGAGATGCAGGAGGCTTTCTGTGCTACACTGTTATGTCATAGCCTACAGGCCTATTTTCCAGACAAAGCAAAGTAGAATGAAAGATAAAAAAGCATCTGTGTTTCCAGGTGCAAATGCTTTGGCTTGACATAAGCAAAGAAACGTAGATGTAGGATAGCAGTTGACTAAGTGGAGCTCCAATGAACTATACTGTATACTCAAGCTCCTATATAAACACGCTGCTAATATAGGATATCACTCTTGCTCACTGAGCTCAAGATAATTTTCTCAAGAGCATCTGAGTGTTTAAAAAAACGCGTCACTCTAGGAAGCCACATTCCTCCCCCCGCCATAATCAAATTCCTTTGACAGAACAGGGGGGAGGGAGAGAAGGCGGGAAAAAGCAGACAGATGTCATAGATTCGAGGGTCGAGGACAGAGGTCAAGGGTTGGTGACCTGGGCATCCAACAGACTCGCCTTCCCTTTCCTCCCCCTCCGGCACAATGGCAGTCATTGACTTTACGATGCTTTCTTACAGTGACATTTAAATCTTTTAGTGACACAGTTTTGAAATCCCCGCTCAGGCTGTAGATTACTCAGAAGCTCCATGTTCTTCAGTTTACCGGTATGTTGTCCTTTTTTCAATATTAGATCCAAGTAAATGCTTTGAATGAAAAGGCCCATAGACATCAAAAGAATAGTGCGTCACAGTACATTAATTTTAGGAAACATGCATATTCACAACCTTACAGAGAGTTAGATGCGAAGAGTGATACTCTTCTCATCTAAGAGATCAATCTTCTCATCTAACTGTCAGCAAGAAAGCGCCTTTAACCAATACAGTTAGCTTAGTTATGCGCATGTTTGTCAGAAAAACCTGGCCACCTTTTTGTATCAGTTCTATAATCTAGAGTAGCTGTGACTGTTGTTAGGCTATTAAATAGGCGTTATCAGTCGCTATAAGCCCCATAGATACGGGTCAATAGGGGCCTACTATACCTACTAGTAAGTTTTATCATCTATTCAGATGGTAGATCACAGAAAGAAGATATAAAAGAACACGACAGCGTCCTCTAGTGACCGTAGTAATTATAGCAGGAGCAGAATGTCAGGCGCTGTACTATAGACAGTGTGAAACTCCATATAGGGTAAAGGTCAGGGACGATGGATAGGACATAACACGCAGGACTTACACCTAGGAGACTGGAATTTGCATCCCATGTTAAACCAACTATGTGTAGTTGGGGATGTAGCTATTTTAACCCAAAACACAATGTTTTTCCCTAAACTATACAAAGTGTTTTTTTGTTGCCTAAACCTAAAGAAGTCTTTTTGTTTGTGTTCAAAAGTTGACGTTTCATTCAGTTTAACAACATGTTAGAAAGTGTTGCTTTTAAGTTTCACTTTCACTTTTACAAAGTAGTAAGCCCCTATTGACCTACATCTACAGTGCTTATAGTGACTGATAACGCCTATTTAATGGCCTGACAGCAGTCAAATCGTGTGCAGCACATATATCTCTTCAAGATGGCTGGTTTATCTATTCAATAATAAATTAAATAATATATAAGATGATGTGCAAATGGCATTGAAAATGGTCAGGAATGTTCATTTATGCACAAATTCAACCTTCTCATGATTTATTATTTATATTTATAGGTCTATTGTGAATTAGGTCGCGATGGTTTGTCATTCTTAAAAAGTGAGTCCCCGGAAACAAAGTTTGAGAATACTGCTTTACATTATGTCATTTGGACATATCCACACAATGTGTTAATAATGGTTAACACTGATGTAGAAGATGAATGAAGGTCTAACAGCAGAAACGTCACAGATGGGTTTCCATGGAGACCATTGTATGAGTTGCAATCTTGAGATGTTAATACGCATTATGAAAAATATTCCTGCTAGTTATCACAATGTATTCATTTAGTGATTTAACTGGATGGCATGATGGTGGAGTTGTGTAATAAATACTTTATACCCAAATATTTACATCTAAAAATCATCCCTGTTTTACTGATAATAACACCATTCACTTTTGTGAAATGTGCTACATAAGCTTTTAATTGGGAAGCCAAATGGACCGTGCGATTATGTGTCAACTCAGATATTTCCAAGTCTTAAACAAATGATATGTTATTTGTTCATCTACAGCCCAACCTATTCATGGAGGTTAGTGTTGAGCCACCTCAGAATAGATACATAGAAACCAGGCTGGTGAGCTTTGCTGAAAATATAGGGCGGGGTTAGCTTTCACTTTACAACCCGAGGGCGTTATAAAACATTCCTGCCGTATGATTTCCGAGCCAGGAGAATCTCACAGGAGCTGTGATCTCCCAGTGACACTGTATTGTTAGCTCAGAGGCTGGGGGATGGGCACGTCTGCTGTGTGCAGTGGATCACTGATTTCAGCCTCCTGCTTTGTCATAGCAACATAATGCTGCGTAATGGGCCTCCACTCAGCTAGACACTGTTTACTACACTGTGACATGTCACTCTACATAATCACCCCGCTGACCTCCAGGTTCGGGAGATGACATTTTGAACAAGGCTGTCGTGGGTTCTCGTTGTTCCCGCTGGAAATAAGTGATGATGACAACGAGAGGCGTGGAGATTTACATGTGGCTGAGAGTGACGGGGTTGTATAACACGCAGGAAAGAACAAACTGTTATCACACATAAAAGTCATTCACATGGAGATGTCAAGCACCCCGTGATCTGAGATGTAAAATAAAAACGATTCAGAGAGCGTTAGCGTCTGTTAACATTTCCCTACCAAATTAGGTTATACAACACAAATAAATCCCGCTTCGCTATGTAAGAGTGGTGTGTATGTGTAAACCCATTTGAATGTGTTATTTGAACGCATGTGTGTGTGACAGACACAGAGAAAGAGAGATTACATTGAGTTTCGAAATGTGTTCTATTTTCCATCATCTCTGATAATTGTTTGCCTCAGACGAGAGAACAAAATCCCCCTGATAAATTCCCCATTGTTGGGTATTAATGCTGGATCATCTCCTGGAAAATATTGTGAGAAAAAGGAAGAGAGAGGGGGAGAGGTGTCAAAGAAAGTCGTACAATTTGTCTGTGGACACATTGCCATCTAGTGGTACAAAATTGTACACCACCTACTAAAAAGCATTGAGGTCATCCCCATTTGGATAACATGTTTTTTTTTTTTTGTCTTTATGCTGTGAATAGAAGAGTTGAAATGAGTACTGTTTCATAACTCCCTCCCTCCCTCCTCCTCTCCTCTGTGTCTATTCATTACATCCAATCTGAAAATAAACACCAGCACATTTTGTAAAAAAAAAAGGTGCATTTTTATGATCTTCCGGCCTGCTAACAACCACCGAGGGATGCTCAGCTGTCAGTCAACCATCACTGTCTAAACTGAAACCAAAATGTAACTGTGGGTGGTTTTCTATGTGAATAACAGCTTGCACAAAACTGGGCTATCATCGTCCACCGTTGCACAACGCCGCATTGTTTTGGGTCGTGGTGAAAGAAGGAACATATTTCATGCAGGCATCTATTTAGAAGTCAGATTTTCCAACCTCATACACAAGATAAATATTTTCACATGGAATGTGAATACACTAGGAGTGAATGGACTTGAAATTATGAATAGACAAAAGAGTTTTTTTTATCAGTGAGACACCCTATTTAAAGATATTTTACACATATATATTTTATTAGTTTCCATCCACTCATGGTTCACCTGAAAGGATAGCACTTTCCAGAATCAAGTAGTTGACCAAATCAGAGACGATGTATAGAAAGCACATCCAAATCCAAATTATGAAGCACACTGTAAATCAATACTAGCCCCTCTCATCTACAAGAGATGCATTTCTTTTAAATTATTCTCCCTGTGGCTCACATATCAATACTAAAAGAAAAATAATCTGCTGATGGAATGGAATAATTAGCATGCTTGCAATACAAATCAACTCGCTCTGGTTATCTCACAGAAAAATGACAGACGCTGACTGAACGTTTTAATATACCGCCTCCATTGAAGCCAGTGTCTTGCCATTATTTGATTTGGTTAAAGGAACAAAAGAAGATCAATAAACAAAATGCATTTTTTAAAATTGATTTTTGCTGTGTGTGACTTCAAGAACAGTGATTTCTTAACTTGGCGTGTGATGAAAGGTGTTTAATGAACCTCTACGTGAGTATTGACGTCTTTGTTTTCTGCCTCTACCTGGTGGATGATATCAGTTACAATGATGTCATTGTTGTAGCCTAGAGATAGACCTCATGTTTGTTATTTAGCTGCGGATTTGCCCTGGAGCTATTTTGTTATTATTAGTATCACTCTGGAAATTATATTAAATCATAGCTTGTGCAGATTAAGCAACGATAATGTCAGGTGTGGTGGAATTATAGACTCACAGTTCTGTCTGTCATTGAATGGGAGAGCTTTGAACTTTCTGTCATCTATCAACGGGTGTCAACCTGTTCTGTAGCAGGTGAAACAATACTATGAAGAAGAAAAAATACATATTAGAAAGATCTATGTGTCTATTTATTCTGTGAGCCCCCTTTCTTAACATACTCGTGCCCATGATTAAAATGCTGACATTGTTACTGCACTTCCGGTTCATAACGCTAAAGTTATCCGTGTTGAAACACTACCTCCATCTGAGCTAATCTCCTTCTCCTTTGTTTGCTAGTGTTCACAACAAAAGGCGGTGGTCTCCTCTGATCCGGGTGGCCTCTCATCAAAGGTGTGAACTGCGAGTCCACCTGCACCTTTAAGCATCAAAGATACAAGAAGTGTTTGATCGCCGTACGCCTTCTTTCTTTCTCAGGAGCATGCAGGCTGAAAACCAATACCCCCGTGTTATCTTTTGAGATGCCTTTTTGTCAGATCATGTGATAGATAACCCACATTTTTTTTGCAGCTTTAGGACGGCAGCCAGACACCTGCATATCCAGTCATCTTTGAGAAAAGAGGGAGCAAAGAGGCTACTATCAGTTCCTGGTTAACACTGAACCTGGGGATATTGATTGGCTGTTTTAAAGGAACAGTGTGTAACATTGAGGGGGATCTATCGGCAGAAATATGTTTTCTTTAGTGTATAATCACCTGAAAATTAGAATAGTTTTAGTTTCCTTAGAATTAGCTGTTTATATCTACATACGCAGCGGGTCCTCTTCACGGAACCGCCATGTTTCTACAGTAGTGGACAAACGCTCGCTCTAGATAGGGCCATGCGCGTTCTCCTACACGCTTGGCACATAGGAGAAGTTTCAGTTGGTTGCAATCTGCAACCTCACTGCTAGATGCCGCCAAATCCTACACACTGCTCCTTTAAAGTGTTATTATTTTCTGAAAAGGGGCAAATTGAGCCTGAAAAGAAAGGTCCCAACAGAAATAGTGTTGAGTGTTTGAAATGACTGCAAATTAGGAATTTTAAAAAGCAGTGTTGAGCTACTGGTTTGTGCTCAAATATGAGTTTAATTTGCGCAATACCTTCTAAACAAAGCGCATGAAGCCATAAAAACTGGGTGCACCATGCAGGAAAAAAAAAGCTTTGTTGTGTTCATGTTTTATTGGATCATGAGCCAGTTCATGCACATGCAGGTCTATTTACATAAGTAAACACATCATGTTGTTAACGGTGACTCATTGTAAATATAGGCGTGAAATAATGCAGTGACGTTAGGGAGTTTGAGATGAAATCCAGTCAGACAAACATTCCCTCTCTAAGATATAGCTTTACACTCTGAGTTCACCACTGGCAGAGGCTTTTCCCAGTCAATGAAAGCATGGCGTCGGAGGGGTTCGTGTCCCACAGGCTGCAGGAGACATCAGGACCGCACACAGACAGTGTGTTTCCTTCACTGCACACTATAAAAACCCCTCACCACACATGGCTGTAATAAGGCAACAAATTAAGCCATTATGCTGTTTTTTAAGGTACACAGACATCCGTGTTTAAATATTTTAAGAGTGGCGAGGGATCTCTCAGTTACATTGTGTGTCTGAGACCACCAGGGGAATCATCGCACATCCATCTTATCATTAGAGAGATGATTTGTATGATAAATGGCCATACTTTTGCAAAGCTATGATCTCATTACAGCGGCCTGCTCACTCTCACCGTATTCATGAATGACATGGGACATTTGTGTCTGATGGGATTTTTTTTACTTTGACCACCATCATATAGACTGTGTCTGCTGGTCAGGATGTGCTAATATGGGCATGTTACAGTTTCAGTGCAGAGGCATGGGTCGAACCGTAATTGGCCCCACGGCAAGATGGCGACTCAAGCCAAATCTAATGATGGCGTGTAAGTGTGTGTTCACTCCCACTCTGCACACAGTTTTAAGAGCAACACCTATAAAACTTCATTATGCTGCTGCTGTAATGGGGTTCAGGGAAGTACTCCATGAGCTGACAAAAGCAGGAGTGTCTTGTTAAACCCCTCGAGGGAACTTTCTAATTAAATACTCACTCTTTAACTCCAATAAATAGCGAGGATTTCAAGCTTTTCCTACATGTCATATTTTCTCCATACCTCAGGGCCAGAAGTTGGGAGTCCAAGGCTTGAGGAATTCAGTCAGGATGGTTTTAATAGTTTTCCGAGTCGATTTGTTTTTCCAAGCTACTGTTAAACTGGGAGGTGAGAGCTAAAGGGAAAGGGCTTCCCTGGGATGTTGGCAAGCTTCGCCAAGGCCATATGTGAGGGTTTGATACAGAAAACCTGGCTTCCCCACCTTTCTGATGAGTTGTGTCATCAGTAGATGGCGGTAGGGCTAACCCTCCCGCTTAGCAGACAGGTGTGTACCTGGTTTTCCGTTGGGAATGACGTGTGTGGGTATATTGTTGGGGCCTATGAAGTCATGAGCTGGTACACTGCCAAAAAAATGAATGAATAAATGAAAGGAAGCAAGGGAGGAAGGAAAGAGGATGAATGAATAAATAGATAAGCAGAAATATGCAATTTTTCCATGTTCCTGTACCGGTTGAACCTTTTCATTGAATCTTTTATTTTATTTTTATGAACTTATTTATTCCTTGTATTCTATTTCTGCTGTGTTGTTTTTTTATGCCATACTGTAAAGCACCTTGGGCTGAATTCTATGTATGAAAGGTGACATACAAATGAAGTTATTATTATTATTATTATTATTAATAAATGCAACTGGTATGGTAATATGTCCATTATATACATTTAACCAAAATTTATGACATCAACATTTGTATTCAAGGCGTGCTTTGTTTTAAAAAAAACTCTAAAGTTTGAAAGAAACAACCCAGATTACATCATTAGGGTTATATGTGATTGGATTTGAGACTTTAATTTTATATCAGAAAGACGTGCTTTACAAACTGGAGGTGAGGAGAGTGTATTTAGGAGTCAGGGGGTCTTTATTGAAATATGCTGTCTAGCTGCATCATGGGAAATGTAGGATTCCCATACTAAGGGAACTAAAAGCCAGGATATCTTGGCCTTGGCTGCTTCGATATTGACTATTCTTCCTTTAATCAATCTCTTGTGAGTCCCCCAACTTTATGGATGTGAAATACTAAATCCCTGCAGCACCTCAGCAATTTGTATTGCTGTATTGTTTACTCAAAATATATATATTTTTTCCAGATACAGAATAGAATCAGATTGGTTATCTTTCACTTAATTCAAATATAGGAGTACTACTATTGTGAATGACAATGCAAGATTGCTTGTAAGTATGCATGGACAAGGAAAACAAATAATAAAAAAGACACATACAGAGGAATTATTTGTTTTCTCACTATGATAAGTAAAAGAAGATATAAAGATATAGAAGTCAGTATCAAAATAAAAAGTGAAATGTGACTTTTTTTTCCCCCTCTGGATTCTTATCCCTTTGTATCTGCCTTAGTGTTTGTCAAACAGGTTAAGAGATGGATGTTCTTTATATTATTATTATTATTGCCAGTTTGCCAAAGCCAAGGCTTTTTATATCTCTTGAATTCAGTTAGTCAGCTTTGTTATTCTGGATTGATAGATAGATAGATAGATAGATAGATAGATAGATAGTAACTTTATTGATCCCGAGGGAAATTCAAGTTTCCAGCATCACAGTTCCATAGCGCAAACATGTTAGTAAAAAGGCAGTAAAAAAGTTAGTAGTGCAAAATACAAAGTACAAAAAAATATACCAGATATAAAAATACAAGGAGATGAAGAAAACTGTTAAAACTGAATATAGTGCAGGGTAACAGCTGTGATACACGACTATTACCTTCTTAAGTAATGCTCTTTTAGTGTTCTTTTTTTTAAAACCATATATAGTATATGATTATAGATCATGATTTCAATTACAAAACAAAGAAGGACGGTCTGCAGGACAGATAATAATGCACACAGTGCACTTTCATAGACTAAGCTACTGGAGATACCCTGCACTATCTCTTCATCTCCTTGTATTTTTATATCTGGTATATATTTTTTTGTACTTTGTACTTTGCACTACTAACTTTTTCACTGCCTTTTTACTAACATGTTTTGCACTATGGAACTGACATTCTGGAAACTTGAATTTCCCTCGGGATCAATAAAGTTACTATCCATCTATCTATTTATCTATCTATCTATCTATCTATTTATCTATCTATCTAAAATATAAAGAACATGATAATCACTTATTTCTATTTATACTGCAGCTTCTTCCATTACATATTATATTACAAGTTATATGATTATAGATGATGATTTCCATTCATCCACTCTTGTCTTCCTCTCACTGACCAACCTGCCCATGCTTAGTCAGACCAGTGTGCATGCAGGACTCTGCAGCAGCAGCAGCACTAGTCTACCTGCTTCAACGCTCCTCGCGCCTGTCACTCACCTCTCCATCCTCCAATCGCAGCGCGCGCGGAGCCCCGTGACTCCTCCCCGGTGTATAATTGAAGTTTCTTTAGTTTCTCCAGTCGGAGCCTGTAACGCAGTATATTGTCCGATCCGTGGAGAGAGTGGGGATTAAATACAACACAACCGCGCGAGGACCATCATGTTGTTTTCCTGGAGCCTGAACGCGTGCGTGACTCTGTGTTTGTGGATTATTACGGTGCTCACGAGCCACCCGGGAAGTGTGTCTGCAGCGAGGAAGCAGGACGACTCTTTCTTCACCGGCAGCATTTACCGAGCGAGATGCGCCTCGAGATGCCTCAGTCTGCACATCACTCGCATCTCCGCTTTCTTCAAGCACTCCCAGGTACGAGCGAGCATGTGTGTGTGAGACACAGACACAGACGCGCAAACTTCTGGCGTGGAAAAATGAGAAATAAGCTGATTATTTTAATGAATGAACAGTGGGATCCTTCCACACAAACCTGTTTCTCTTGAGTCACATCGTGAGTATAGACAGGAGCAGGTCACTAATAAGACTTTGGGTTTTCTGTCACTGGCAAAGTCAATTAATGGGAAAGTGTCACCAAAATAAAAGCACAAGTGGCAGATTATAAGCATCTATAATATAGATGTTTATATCTGCCACTTGTGCTTTTAAAAAGCCACTTGTGCTTTTAAAAAGTAAGAATCTAACCCATAACTCGCACTGATAGTCCCATTTGTGTCCATTCTACCAGAACAGCAACTGTTACAGACAGGATATATGGGACTAATAGAGAAGGTTCATATCATGAAGGTTTTAGTTGATTGTAAAGTTGCCACATGCTGCATATCACAAAATCTATCTAATTAACACACTGTAATATCGTTGAGACTGAGGGATGCCAGTTTCCATTCATTACTTGCTGGAAAATGAGATTCAGTCAGTGTAAATGTGATGGACTTAACTCCTTTTATGACTACTTTTCTTATTTATAAGGCATCTCACACTCTGACATTTTTACACTTTAGTGTCCCCCACAAAGCACCTTGTTTAAAGCTGCTATAAATTAGCTGTATTCTTTTGTATTAATTTGGTCTGTCAGAAGTTGTTTTTCACCCTCCACTGGACACACTGTTCTCTCCCAGGACTCCCAGAGAGAAAAGCACTGGTCACTGATCCTTCTACCCTCTCTGCTCCTTTTCACCAGCTATCTATCTGCCTTTATGCTCTCCTCATTTGCATTTGCAAGGCTTGTCTTTCCCCAAGGTGCATTAATGAATCCGTAATGGCCAGGAAAACATTGTGGAGCAAGGTACATTTGTCATTTAATTAATCAGCAGAGTGCATCGCTTGTTTCTCTGTCACCAATTAACTTTACTCTGAAAGCACTTATTGATCTGGTGTAGTTGTTGTCCTCAATGCATGTTGAGAGACCTACTGCGGTTAATTCTAGCAATTTTATTAAAGGGGGGAATGTACACCTGGGGGGCGAGGGATGAATGCATTTAAGTGCAGTTAACATCAGAAAACAGCAGTGTGCTGTGCATCCAAAGGACACAGATTGAAAACAGCGTTTCTTAATTCGCAACTTGGCAAGCAGCGTTGGGGATTTGTTTTGAGAGGAATCTAGGGGTGTACTGCTGCTGCTCCGGGTTGCAAAGATTGGGGGAATTGAATTAGTCACCAGATGACAGAGAAGTCAAATAACTGATGGAAGTCTCACCTCTAATGAACAGCTAATATATATAATTGACTGCAGAGCCTTGGAGTCTGAGGCAGCCCTTTCTTTTCAGTGCGGGTTGGGGGGGGGGAATGAGAGGGAGGTATTCTGTCTAAAGAGTGAAGCATTTTTGTGGCCGGTGATACGAGCAAGCTTGTCTAAGAATAGAAGGCAATTGTTGATAATCTGTGAAGACTAGTCTTATGCATTGTGTTCTCAAACAGTCCTTTCATGTGAAAATGGGGGGTCTGGTCAGCTGCAAAAACATATGGCTCTCCTAACCCCCCCCTCCAACCCTGCCCTCTACCCCCTGGGCCCGCCAATAAATGCCAGCATCACACCTCACAGTATAGAGGATGCATGCCGAGCTACCGATGCCGCTCCGCCGAGGTCACCTTCCTGCTAAATGTATGGCGCCCAATTGTGCCAAATGTGATAAGCTCTAATGTGCTGTTGCCACAACGGCCGGAGCATGCTCAGTCAGCACAACCTACAGGTGGATCTGCTTCCTCTGCCAGATCTTGTTACGGCGAACGGGGCCGACAAGCAGCAGCTCGACTGGAGGCTCCACTCCAGTGATTGAGACGACAGACCTCTTAATTCAACTCGGACATCCTTCAGGGGTCATTTAATACCCGATAGGAAAACCAAGACACACAACGCTTTCCATTTGAATGGAAATGAAACACCTTGGCTGCACGTCAAAAGACTTTTTTGCCTACTGTTTCTTAATATTTTACAATCTAGTAATCGGACCACTACTTATTTTGGTCATGGTACAAGAGACAATTTTGTCCTCTTAACACATTTCGCAGCTGCAATTTAAAACTCTGCTTTTAATATCAGCTTTAATGCGATCACTCTGTGAATACTGGAACGACACTCGGAGAATTTAGCACTTGCAGATGTTTTGCGAACACCCACGTGTCTTTTTTTTCCTTTTTATGTGGCTGAAATCGGAGGACAAATCAGAGGCTTTGTTTTAATTGTCGCAATTATGAATTAGTGTGAAATGGAAACAAGCATGGCGTTAGGAAACCCATGGGTTCGTCCATCGGGTGTCAAGATTTATAGCCACTGTAGATTTATTGATGTAATAGTGTTTCCAAATACAGATTTATTGACATTTTACGCCACATTTGGGGAACTTGTCACCCCAGTACAATAGACAGAGGGGAACACCCAGCCATAAATATTAGCCTCGGACACTTTAAAATATTAAGAGCGAGCTGGGAGCTCCGTGCAATAATGTATTCTGAAAGCATCAGCCTTGTAGTGGATTATTTATGTTGGGGACCTCTGAAGCCAAAAACAAGGTGTGTCCACGAGGTCTTGTTATTACATTCAAAGCAATAAAAACACTTTAAATTCAGTCATTCATTAATGTGCTGCGCAGTAAAGCCTAAGCATCTTGCTTGAGAGATTTGTGTCTTAAGTGAGGGGAAGAAAAAACATTGGAAAGTAGTTTTTCCGTGTCCCCTTGTTTTCGCCTTTGATATTAAATAACCCCGCGGTGGGAATCGAACCTCAGCCAGTGCTCGTCTCATGTGTGGAGTTTTTCATTAGCGAAGACAGCGGATGAATAGAGGCCTATGTAGCTCGGCCTCACCTCTCTGTAAATGCTTTTAAAACCATGACAGTCCCGTCTGTAAATCTCAGCCTACACCCTGAGCTACCTCATTTGACAAATAGCCTTCATTCCTAAGTGGGGACAACTTTACGCCAGTGTTGTTTTGAGATCTCTGAAACACCCTTTTATGTTAACATTGGATGTGCGCGCTGGACACATTAGCTCACTTTCAGAGCCGCTGTCAAATAATTCAGTTGGAGTGAATAATTGATGAGCTGAACGGCCGCAGCCCTCACACCCACTCAAGTCGAAGCCTAAATCTTGAGGCCCTTTATTTTAGTGCTGCATGTGTGCCCTTAAGGATCAGTTATTTTGGTGTTGCCTGAGGACCCCTGGGCTTGTCAAAGGACACACAGAGACACCAGGCTGTCCTTTGAAGTCCCGTCTCCCGTTATGGCCGGAAAGGTCTCATAGACCGGCAGTGTTTCTTTCCAGTTTAATGCTGAAAAAAACTATAGAACTCAAACACAATTCCTCACTGAGATCCATTTAATCCCAATCAGAGGAAACAAAAGATTTCCATTTTCAAAAGGTGGAATGCTATCCTCCAAAGATAAAAGGCTTTTTTGTTCATGTTCGCCTCAGTTGTCTAGACAATACAACACGCCCCCTGGCCACCTGCTCTGCCTTCTCAGCTGACAATAATGTATCTGTGTGATAAATCCCCTGTTTACACGACTCCACCGGTGTCGCTAACAAAGCAGCGAGTTCACCTTAGGCTCACATTCATACACCGCTGTCTGCGCCCATCACGCACCGGAGGAGGAGGAGGAGGATATCTGGAAAGCATTCATTCACCGGAGTCCTTGACAGTCCTCAGCACTGCATAATGTTCCGACTGCAGAGGAATGCCATAGTGAGTCAGAGGGATGAAGTCCTGACCTATAATTATTCCCCTGTCGGTCCCTGACATGGTGGGGTCAGGCCTGGACAGCTGGGGCAACATCCTGCTGAGCTTCTCTCTGCTACAGGGATGCTGTCACACAGCAAAATTAGCTCCTCCGTGGATCTGGCCCTGTCGCCCGTTGATGGATGGGCGAAGAAAGGGTGTCAAAAACAGGATTGATGATTTAGAACATGGTCTAGAGTTGTGACAATCTGTGTAAATTATCCCGAGGCACTGGCCGCCAGTGTAAATGTCAAGGTTTTATTTACGGCGTGTCACCAACGGCGGGTTTTGGCTCGGTTGGATTGATCATTTTTTACAAGTTAGCGAGGACTTTAATCGCAATACAGTACTAGTGAGGAATAATTCATGTTTTAATCAATCAGCCGAGCAGAGTGAAGGTGCTTTTATTACACAGAAAAGGGCAGAAAACTTACTGACACACTCCTCAGCCAAGTTAGCGCTCATTTCCGCTTCATTTGGTAACAAAATGAAATGACTAGTCTCCTTGGCGCTCATATATTTTTCATCCTTATCTGCAGTTTTTTTTGTTGAAGAGATTCTCCCAAGACACGGCTACACAATCATGGATTCCTTTGAAGCCATTTGACCATTATCCTTGACACTAAAAGCACAGCACTTACTGGTACTGGATGTCAAATTAAACCCTTTAATGATAAGTTCTCTCCTAAGGTCTCATGGGAAATTTCTTCTGGATTACATTGTGGGAAAAAGGCTTTGAACTTGACATTGAACTTAAGCAGACTTTTTGCCTGCAGACCCCGAAACTTTGGCTGTATCCCACTGCTACACTGAGCAGGGAACATCCAAAAGTGAAGCTCGGATTCAGGTCATTGACTAGAATGAATTTCATTAATGCAACTCTTAACTCCTCTGTTGAGAATATTAGATTTTTTTTTTTTATCACCGGAGGTGTAGAAAACAGGTGTTGTTTGACCCGAGTGTCACATTTTCAGATACGCATCACATCCAAACATTTCCGTCTCTTTCATGTTGACCAACTGGTCATTTATTCCGTAGCGCTAGCCTTGCACTTGCCATCCAAGCACAATTATGTTTGCAGAGGATGACAGCATAATTCCTCGCCCTAATGGAATCCAGGAAATGACCACTTGCACAAGCCATTTACCCCCGCCGGCGCTCCGCTCGACAACTCCCCGTATTTACACATAGGGGATTTATAAATATGTCGCAGCGCTATTAGGACCAAATGTTTGCCTCGCCGACGCGCAGAAGGTGGCACTTCCACGGCAATTAGAGGAAATTGGCAGTATCTGCAGTCTGCACAGGAGTGCTGACATCAGTTCTCGCCTCGGTGACCTTGGGGACGTCTGTTGAGAGATCAAACGGGTTCCAAGGAAAAGCTGAGGTCGCCGTGCTCCGCTGAAACTGACCAGAGGGTCTGCCCTGGCCCTACAGCCAGTGACCCCACTTTCCTGCTTAGGTTACATGCACTCAGCACGCAAAGCTGGCTCTTTGAAATGTGTCTACTGTTGACAATGTTGTTTCTTCACTTAAAGCAGCAGTGGGTAGAATTGGAGCAATTTATAAAAAAAAAGTATTTTCATAAAACGGTCACTATATCCTGACAGTAGTGCATGAGACAGGTAATCTGAAAAAAAATCCAAGTTCTTCTAGTGGCATCTGTAAGATTTCACAGACAGATGGAAAACAACCAATCAGAGCCGAGCTGGAGCCTTGCCGTCTCTGAGCAGCTGTCAATCACTCGCGAACTCCGATCAAACGGTCAAACTAGGCAGAGCTGATCAAATATGAATCAATATTCTGTTACTGTAATGCCTATTTCTTGCCTCAAATGTTTTCAGAAACATCTCGTAGTGTACTGTTTAGCTGTAAAATGAGAAACTTTGTGACCCGGCAGCCATGTTGAGATCAGTTGAGGAAATACCGAGCACCGCCCACCAGCCGGAGCACACTCTTATTTTACAGCTAAACAGTACACTAAAAGATGTTTCTGAAAACATTTTATGAGAGAAATAGGCATTACAGTAATATTGATTCATATTTTATCAATGCTGCCTAGTTTGACTTTTTGATCGGAATTCCCGAGTGATTGACAGCTGTGTCTGTTGAATGAACAGCCAATAGGAACGCTCTCTCTCTCAATGTGATTGGCCAAAGTCTCCCGTAACGGGCTAGATTTTTTTGTTTAAAGCCTAAGAACAGAGCCACGAGGAAGTGCGGAAGTCTAGTTTTCTCTCAGAACACTTGAATTACAATATGCTGAAAGGTTATTATGGAATTTTTGCCCAATGATGCCAAAAACATTCTGCCTACTGCAGGTTTAAGGAACGTGGTATTAAGCTGTATTGTGATAGGAGATTTCTCTGATGATTGATGCTATTTTTCCTTCTCTTTTACAGAATAATGGATCTTTGGTTTGGTGCCAGAATCACAAGCAGTGCTCCAAGGTAGAATGGTTTCCCTTCTTTCACAAATGAGACACATGCCACATACAGCGCATGCCTCATTATCAGAGTATAATGCAACATAAAGTGTGCGAGTCACGACAGGACTAGTTTTGTCATGCCTGCAGAATCACCCCGAGAGCTGTTGACTATCACGAGGATTTTCTTTTCTTTACTTCTGCTTTCATTGATACTCAATTTGCCACGCAATTAAATACGATTTGAAAAGGTTAAAAATGTAGATTTATGAAAGCAAACCGTGATTGTTTTTCCCACTCGTGTCATTTGGAATTCCAGTCGGATGCATTACGCTACTACGCCCTCCCGCAGGGCTTGTTTGTGTTTCGTTGCCCTGTCCCAAAGAAGGTTGATACAAAGCCGGCGTTGACAGCTCCCCTGAAAAGATGGCGCTGACATAGTCTATCAGACTCTCCCGGAGCTGTTGACAGGGCCCTCGGAGATGTGCCGTATAGACTGAGAACACTATGGAGCTGGAATAAGGAGGATGATGTGCCGGCCAAGTAGAAATCTGAACAATGCTCTCTGTGGCTGTCAGAAGCTCTCATCTCCTCACACACAGACCGTGAAGCCAGGATTCAATGCTGTTGGGCCCGTGAGGACTCAAAGTAGGACATATACATTGTCTAAATAAAATACAGGAAGTCTGTTATTGTTGGTGTACTTACAGAGGAATGCATGCTGAATCCGGGTGAATCACAGTGTTACACGCAGTGATTGTGGTGATTAATTGGAAGATGCTGATTTTTTTTTCCTTCTGCTTACTTAACACGGGCCTCACATTCGGTGTACGTATTAATCACAATCAGTGTCTTGTATCAACTGCCTCGCAAAATGACCCCTTTTGCTGCATTTGATTTCTAAATTCCGCTCTTTTGAATTTCAAATTGTTTCCTTGGCAATTTGCATTTTTCCTGGGATACAGCAGAGCCATTGTTCTTTGTGCTTCCTACTACATCTGCAAACGTATAGGTTACCTCCCTTTACCCAACTTAGCAGATGTGTACAACATTATCGTATCGCCGAATGTGTCCTAATCTAAGCGGATGGTGTTACTTCTAATTCTTAAGTTCTATTATTGAACTCCATCTTGAGGCAAAGCACCGTCAACTTTGTCCCTAAAACAAAATGTGTGATAAAGAATATGTCCTTTTCTATTATCTTTAACCTTCTCTGACAAGTTAATGTATAGGCAAGCCTCCTTCGTTTTCACCATAACGCTGTGAAACTTGTTTCTCTCCTTTCCACTGTGATGGCCAACATTGGCTCTTGGCACCCGTCGTTCCCCAGCCGTTCGGCAGAGTTTTATGTTTGAAAAAGGCTTTCGCTGGCTGTGAGTCCAGGCACAGCATACTGTTTTCATAATCAACCAGCTAACACGGCTGAAACTCTGCAAATGTCCCAAAAAACTCTTTTAATGGACTTCTCGTTCCCCTCGCTATAACAAGCATGTCAGTTAGCACTTCTTTATCCTACTGGTCGGCCGTAAATAAATGAGGCCGGATTTGATGTAAGCCCTTAAAAATAATGATATGCTTGTGTTACTGCTGCACAAATGTGGCGCTCCGCCGTTCCAAATCATTTCGAGGGCTCTCTGAATTTAATTAATTTAATTGTATCCTCGGTTTTAGGTTCAGCCGTTCAGGATGCAGGCCAGGGCACGGTGCTGGAAGTTTAATTTGCGGCCAGAAGTCAATATTTTGGTAGCGAACGCCACCGCACTTCACATCCACATCAATGGCTCGAGTGCACACTCAGCCGGCCTGTGTGTAGTGTGTCAAAACACAGAGCTATTGTGGCCACTTTAACAATTGTACCAAATGGGCACATGCTGTACAGTGGTTCCCCGTGAATAGCTCTACAGCCGCTGATTAGCCTCTTCACTTCATGAACAAGCACACAGTCAAACAGAGAGACAAAGGCGGCGGCTCCCGGGGGAGTGCGTTAGGGCAGAAGGCCCGTCCGCCCAGAGTGCTCTCCGCCTGTGAGGGAAAATGCGCGGAAGAGCCGCCTAATAATTTAGACAAAGCTGCGGTGACCCCGTCCATCTGTCTGCGTTTTAGGAAATCAAAGCCTTCCATTTGTGAAGACAAAGTCATCCCGGTCATCTCGTATGCGGTGTCCAGAGCCGGCCCCGCTCTCAGCGTCCCCATTGTCATGGTAATTAACCTGCTTGCCCCCTCTCCAGAGCGGAGCGAGGTGGCATTTGGAGAGTCATTATCATGCCATAACGCCGGACCAGCAGACAAACTCCATTCAGCGGGGGAGACGCCAGCAGAACAGACAGCAGGGCGTTTTCTATGAGCTATTGTCATTTTGTCTCCCTACTGTTAGAGCTCCCCTCTTGAGAAGTTTGGACGTGTTCCCTGAAAGTTTTCAAAAACTCCCAGGGTGCTCTCTTTTTTAAATTTTTTTTTCTGCTGGTGCAAAGAAAATAGATTTTGTGCGTGTGCATGGGGGTGCAGAAGCAGCCAAAGAGCTTTCCATAGTCAAGAGCATGGCTGATATTAGCGGGGTTTGCTTTCCCCCCACGGGTGTGATCCAGGCTCCAAATCAAATGCTAGGATTGACTCAAGGCAGCTAAAGGCCGGTCTACAACAAAGCGGTGCGCTTCATTACTCAAACTTCTCTCAGGGAAGGAGGAGAAGAAAGGACATGTGCGTTAGGCCTGGATAAGTTGGCCTGTGGTGAGTCAGTGGAACGTGGCCATCGCTTCTAATTCCTGAGGAAGAAAAATGTCATATTTTTCTTGTAAGCGCACCGAACATCCTGAGCATTTTTTAAAAAATCGGTGTACTCTTTCCTCCGTTGAGATTGATCTCTCAATGAATTAGTGGTGATTACTGCGCTGAAGAGAATCTGTAATAAAACATCTTTTAGCAGCAGGGAGATGTTGACTCTGCCTTATATTTCTCCAAAACTGCCACATCCCTGCCCTTTTTATTTATCATCTTTCCATAGGGGGGGGGGAAATGCTTTAGAAAGCATTATTGTCTGGTCGCCATTTGACGGCAATGAGTCGTGCGTGTCTTTCATAGACATCTCACGTATCCCAGGTGGCTCTTTTGAGCAGCTCGCACCCGAGCTGTGCATACCAGCGCAAGAATAAGAAGTGTTTACTCTTTTGGATTGCATGTGCCTTCGTCTTCACATGTCGGAAGCTTTGGAGCCTGAATAACAATCACTGGAATGCTACTATGTCTCATTCAAAAGTGTCCCTCTCCCCCCTCCTCCTCCTCCTTCTCCCAAAGCCCACATTTTCTCACGCCAAAATCAAACTTCCCATGAGTTGTTCTTTTTTTTTTCAGGGTCAGTCAAACCTCTAAAATTAACTCAGCCTCATTCTGCAGTTTATATGAATCTCAATTAAAAACAAAACTAACAGCGCATACTTTAGGGGACTTTCACTTGAAGCTTTCGCAAGTGTGTCGATGCCTTTTGTGTGGTCATCTTTTCTCCGGCGGTAGGTAGTATATTTTGAAAAAGATGTGATAAAGTGGCTGCTGGCTGGTCGGCAGGTTTACAGCTGGGCACGGCTGGGATTGTGAGGTGCTTAGAGAGACTTCAAAGCACCTTTTGGTCATGCTGAGGCCAGACGTTCGTCTCACCTCCTTGCGTTAGGCACATTACCAGCACCAACACCTCAAAGCGAGCTAGAACTCAATCTGTCAAGCGGGGCAGTGCGTCTGGATCGCCTGTCAGTGGAGCTTGCTAAGCAGACCTTCGAATCTGAGAGTCTGACTTGATTGATTTTCTAATTTCATATATATATGTGGAAGAATTCGGAGGTGGCGGAGATCATGTGAAGAGCCGTCGCTGTGCTTTCTCTGAAGCCTTTTCTTCTCTGTGTTTTATCTAGTTTGAGGCAGTGTGAGTTTGTGTGTGTGTGGGTGGCGGAGGAGTGTGAAGCAGGGCTGGTCAGTCCCAGCAGGAAGGACCTGATCTGGACATGGTTGTTAAGTTTCATTGGCTAAAGGGGGGGTCGCTTCATTGGCTGCTATCTGTGGAGCTCATTATTCACATGGTGGGTGGCAGAGAATGAAAACCCCCCACAGCAGAAAAAACTAAAGACGTGGCTGCCACAGGAGAGGAGGCGAAGAAGAGGCAGTGGAACTGCTGTTTAGACTTCATCTAAAAAGCAGCTCTCTGCAATGCTGTCTGTTAAATATCGGAGTGATGAGCGCTCCAGGAAAATCCTCACTGTCTCGTACCAACTTGTGTTTTTATTGATCCCACGGAGCATTTTAAATAGTAGTCATTTATTTTCTGAGATGATCAACTCTTCACAGATTCACATGTTCTTCCTGTCAGAAGGGATTTCATTCCCTTTAAGGATTAATGTAATCAAAGCTGCTGTGAAATCCTCTTTTAGCAATAATGACCAGTCACACTGAGACAATCTGCTGTCATCCAAGTGTTTTTATTCTCTTTCTGAGGCTGAATATCATGAATTACATGATACCTTTCATGTTGACTTTGCTGTCTTTTCCCATCCCAACGCTCACGTGTTTAGAGGTGCTAAAGAAAGACTTTTATTTATGTTAATATATCGTTACAGAACTAATCGTGCCAACGGTCACATTGACGGAAGGGAAGATTAGGATGTAAGAATCTTAAAGCTGATGTGCTTAGCGGATGTGGGCTCATCAATTTATTCCAGCTCCACTCAAAGCTGCTGCTTCCCGCAGATAAATCCCACAGATTGCGTGTGACAGTTTCGGGACGATGGGAAACCAGAATGTGTGTCAAAAAACTCGACAGCTGTCTTAACCTTTGCCCCCGACTACTTCTAGATTTCCAGACTGTACGTGTATCAGAAGATGAAGAAAACCGCCTTCTTTTGTTTGTTTTCAACCAAAAAGTCGGCCCACTCAGTTTGCCCAGGTTTGCCCTCTCTTTTGTGCAGTCTTTGTTCTCAGCTTTTGAAATGCATATAAAAGAGAAATCAATCATCACACCGGGCAAATGGAATATCATATATAAGGCTGCGCGGTATTTCTCAATGTGTGTGTGCGTTACGCTGGTGTGAGGAGCCGTTCTAGTGGAGGCTGGAGAGGGCAAGTAGGATTAGTGAATTTCAAGTGTTTCTGAGACTCAAATAAACAAGTGGAGATAGTGGCAGAATGTGACTGCAGCATGGGATTAGGGGCGGCTTTACTCCCCTCAATGGCGCGTCGTGTTTTACATGCTGTTGGCCTACATCGAGACAGAATCTCCAGGTCTCATCTCATTTGAGACAAGGAGGGGATTGAGATGACGGCTCCAGTGGTCACTGTAGGAACAAGCCGGCGAGGGGCTCTGACGTCCTTTTTTTTTTTATCTTGTTTGCTATATCTCCTCAATCTGCAGTGACAGAAATGCATTTTTCATCTCCTGCGCAGTTCATTATCGTCGCTGTAAATCAAACGTATGGACAGTTTGAATAACCGGCGCTGAGGTTTTATCGTTTGATCGCATATTCAGCTACGCTCCTATGCATCTGTCAACGTTATTCAGCGTGATGGTGATGGTGTGGGAGTACATACAGTAAATCATATGTGGGGGGGTGCAGATCTGACGTGGGTTTTCGGAGGGTTTTGCTTTCCCATGCCACGTCCCAGAGCGAGGCCTCCTTTATCGCCAATCTGACCCCACATGATGGATACATCCTGTTGAGTCTGATTGTCATGAAATGCAAACTGAGCCCAGAGGCAGGTGATAACTGAGGCTCCGGTTACAGCCACTGTAAGTTTGACTCTTGTCACTGCAGAACAACATGAGATGGCAGAGGAGCTGTAAGAGAAGGAGCCCTCGCGGAGGAGGGTGTGTGTGTGTGCATGGGGTGGAGGGGTGTCTGGGTGAAACTTCAGAGTCATTAAGTATTAAGTGAACTGCTATTGCATTCCACAGCAGACAAAGCACAATTCTGGCTAAGCTGTGTGGGCTTTTTTTGCTCATAAATAAGGCAGGCACCTCTGATTGTGGGGTAAATGTATAATTCATGCACTGCCCCTCCTGCTCCTCCTCTTTTTGCTTCTCACTTTCTGCCGAGCTATTCCTTTTCAGCTCTTTGTTGTCTGCAACCCTCAACTGCATTTAAATTAATAATTAAAGTGATGCTCAAAGAATGTCTGTGACACCACCTGCTAGGTTACTCACCGTCTCTCCGAGCCTAGAAACAAAACAGAAAGTCTTGAACCGTGTACGTTTCAGTTCACCCCCACCGGAGCTGGAATACTACAGTGTTTTAGTTGGTTGTAAATATGAAGGAATTATGACGCTGGCAACGTTTGCAGTGTAAGTCTCTCTCAGGGCCGTAAAACACTTGGAGATTTGGAAAATGTGTCATTACTTGTGTAAAAGTCTGTATCAATCTTGTATTACTTATAATTAAGAAATGTTGTCCGTGGGTTGTTGTTGCTGGCAGCCCTGTGTCTTACTCCAGTTTAAGATGATAATTTCTAACAGACATGGTCAAAACCACATTTTGTTTTTATTTCTCAGGTGCTGCGGGATATTATTAACGCTGCAGTGGGTACAATTGGAGCAAATATGATTTAAAAAAAAGTTATTTTTATAAAACAGTCACTATATTCTGACAGTAGTACATGAGACAGGTAATCTGTTCCTCATCATGTTCCTCTGTGTCCTCTGGTGTTCTACGGTGTCCTCCGGTGTCCTCCGGTGCTCCTAATGGCATCTGCAAGATTTCACAGACCGGAGGAAAACAACCAATCAGAGCCGAGCTGGAGCCTGCCGTCTCTGAGCAGCTGTCAATCACTTGTGAACTCCGATCAAACGGTCAAACTAGGCAGCGCTGATCAAATATGAATCAATATTCTGTTACTGTAATGTCTATTTCTCACCTCAAATGTTTTCAGAAACATCTTATAGTGACTGTTTAGTTGTAAAATGAGAAAGTTTGATCAGCGCTGCCTAATTTGACCGCTTGATCGGAGTTCGCGAGCGATTTACAGTTGCCTTCGTTGAATGAACAGCCAATAAGAACGCTCTCTCTGAAATGACCTGTGATTGGCCAGAGTCTCCCGTCACGGGCTAGATTTTCTAAAGCCTGAAAAGAGAGCCATGATGAGGTGCAGAAGTCTAGTTTTCTCTCAGAACACTTGAAGTACAATATGCTGAAAGGTTATTATGGGATTTTTGCCCAATGATGCCAAAAACATTCTGCCTACTGCAGGTTTAACAGACAGCTTGTCCTTTCTCAGACCAGCTATGACAGAAGTGATGAGCAGATACAGGCTTCTACTGCACCTAATTTCCCTACAGTTTGGACACCTGCACCTTTGGGGAGACAGACAGACACCAATTTGCTCCACACACATCATAGATTACCTGGCACCCCACACAGGCATCATGTACCTCCAACACTCCAGCACTGGGAGCAGATGAAGCACATGCAGGAGCGCCAACATGCTGTAACTGTTGTCTCCTCCAGCTCTGAATACAGCACCGACACCGAGAGCCATGTGGGTTTCCTGTTAGTTTGCAGAGGCTTATGTAATTGCAGAATAGAAAACCCCACAGCAACTGCTGCAGTATAATTTTATCTGTGCACCCCCTGAAATATCAGATCAAAACTTTGTATGAATATTTAAGATGCACTTTCATTGACACACAGCTTTTTTTCTGTTAGTTTAAGTTGCAAACGAAACATCAACATTGACTGGGAATAATTCCAACAGCTCTAATGCAATTCTTAAATTAAATCATGGCATTTAGATAAGCAACCTTCTGCTCATTGGGAAAATCTCATTTCATATTTATCAGCGCCCATGTGAGCTCGCTGCGTATAGAGTTGCACACTCACATCTCAAGTCAGCAAGCTGTCAATCTTATTGATCTACCTGATCCATCCCACTGTCTGCTCGACGCACTCGTGCTGATTTACAGCGGAGCAGAAATTAAATATGCGATATCCGGCGATATCTCATGGACTTAACACGCTATAAGGTCGCATAAGGTTGAAGAAATGGCGTGTCTGGACTTTATAACAGCTCAGGACGGAGATATCTTCTTCCTGATTTACTTGCCATATTTTCACAGTCCTTTGGAACTTAATGGCACGTCAGAGACGTGTTGGAAAGCCTCGCTAGGGTATGATTTTACACTCGTTCAGATCACAGCTCCAGAGCTTGATGAAATATGTTTCAGTCTGGTTAATCTGTAATCATAGTCTCCGTGGGCATCATCTGAAAGGCAGTTACAAAGATTTTCGGCACGCTACTTCTTTGTTTGCCCACAAAAATAGACTCCAGTTTTGGATGGAAATCAAGCTGAGTTTGAGTTCTGAGAGGCAGCTTGAAGTAGGGCCTGTGCCGTGAATGAGAAGAGGGGAGAAAATGGGAAAATCATCAAGAGTAATGGCTTTCCACTGAGTACAGAGGGACAGACGGAGAGCGCGGAGTCATGTCCATTATAATGCGGACGAATTTGAAAATATTGTTTATAGGTCTTATACATTTTTCATCCATCTTCGTGTTTTCAGATTGTTTTCTAAATGTTCTAAATGCCAAACTAATTTAAAATCTTTTCTTTTTCTTCCTCTTTTATGTTTAATGGTGGTTTTCAAACAATGAAGTGGTCCATCACCGTACCACCGCCACAATTAGGAAAGAAATAGGGTTGAATGTAAAGTGTCGGCTGGGTGGTTGGTCAGATAAACCAAGCCATTTGAAGTAGTCTCCTTGGGCTCTGTGAAATTATAACAGGCATTTTATTGACAATATGATGAACAATTAGTGATAAGTGCTGTTAGCCCTACTTTAAAGGGGACCTATTATGCTTTTTTGCTTTTCCCCTTTCCTTCAGTGTGTTATATAGTTTTTTATGCATGTAAAAGGTCTGCAAAGCTCAAAAGTTCACGCCAAAGAGAGTTACTCTCCCCCACAGAAACACTGCTCCTGAACTGCCTGAAACGCCTTGCTTGAAGTCCCGCCTTTTCTTCTGTAACATGGTGATGTCACCAAGTAACACATTTGCATAACGGCTGGTTTGGCACGCCCTCAAATGAAGCTAGTTAAAGCAGAGCTGGAACGGAGTCTGAAGAGTTTTGTCCGGTTGACTAATCACAACAGTGGGCTAGCTGACCAATCAGAGCAGACTGGGCTTTTCAAGAGGGCGGGGCAGGAGCTCAAACAGAGCGTTTCAGAGAGAGGGTGACAAGAGGTGCTGCAGCACATCCAGTAGGAGAAAAGTAAAGCATTTTTTGAACATTAAAGCATGCAAACATGATCTAGTAGAAACCCAAAATACAAGTATGAACCTGAAAATAAGCACTATAGGTCCCCTTTAAAGCTTAGTTTGGTCACTACTCCCTCTGTGGTTGTGTACTTTGTATCTCAGAGTGCCCAAACACTCAACACAGGTGTAGTCATTGACATATTTTTTTCTGTTCTGTTTATATTAAAGAAATGCACAAGTGCAGTATAAAAAGTGAATGCGTCACAAAGGCTTTGTGCTGTTCAAGGCTAACTGCATAGGCAGTGTTAGATAACTGGCACTTCAAAAGGTTATGAAACTCTCCCAGCCATCATCAGTAGATAAAAGTTCAAAGGTATGTGGGGAGTGACTGCCTGCTTGCAGTCAGCTACGGTGGTACTGTTGCTTGCATCCCACATCAGCCGATCCCAACCCTTCTTCCACTTTGGCCAAATTTGGATTTTTGTATAAAATGGTAAACAAATCAAATCCAGGCTCCAAAATGTCTCCACAATATCTGCAGACAGTGATGTGATCTTTGTACTTCTTCCTGTCTTACAACAGACACAAAACATGTGTCAGTGACATCACCTGTATTGTGCGGTTGGCTATGTGCTTGGAAAACACACACAAAAATGCTAACGGAAAAAAAATTGGAGGCTACTGAAACATTGCTGTCGAGGGAAAGTGCATTGGCCATGTTTGTGAAAGATATATCACATGATAAAAAAAAAGCTCATTCTTTGTCTGCGCTGCAACGTGAGCCTGGCGTTTTCAAATTTATCTACTTTTGGAGAGAGTTTTGGAAAACATCCATTTTCTGAGCGTGATCCCGCCGGCTTAGTGCGGACGGAAGGCCAAAAAACGGAGAGAAAAGATGAGTTTTAAAACTTATCAGGATTAGAGCGGACGTGGTCTGAGAGTGCGAGAGAATGAAAGGCAGATAAGAATGAACTGGGGGATGTGGAGGGGAGACGACAGCCAAATAAAAGTGAAATAGAGTGAGAAGTGAGTGAATATACGTGGAGTAAGTGCCTGTTTCAATAGAGGGGCAAGCAGAGCCCGGCGACTCGCTCCCGGATGGGTCGATAGATATGAGCAGAGGGCTGAGAGCTGCCGGTATAATTGAGTCCGGTAGTCGGGAGTGTGAAAAGCGCCGGGGCAGCAGAAAGTAGCCATAACTCAAAGAGATTGGAGGAGGCGAGATTTACAATGTGTGTGATCAACAACAGAGATTCCTCCATATCTGAGTCTCCCGGAGAAGCAGACAGCTGCTGCTCCGTCCCAAGGGGCCGCAAAGGCACCTTGTAAATATCTGTTGGCACCACCCGAGCTTTCGCACCGACCGCCAGTGCCGGGGGGTCGATACGTTGCGGCTCGGATAACAGAGAGAAAACATATTGGGGGAAGTTTTAGAAGCATGTGGGTGCATGGTTTTGAGTAATTTAATTTACAAAATAACAGGATCAGTTATAGATGTCTCACTCATCTCCCTATGACTGTACAAATGTGTTCTGGCAAAATGTCATCAGCATGAATTATCATCCATCTTTTATTTTGTATACACGGCGTATTGTTGAGCCCCGGGGGCAACCTCGACTGGTAGCAGTTCATGCTTCATTAACTAAAACAAAACAGTCGCGTGACATTTAATATACACACTTTTTTCATAGTTTATGTTATTCCAGTCACTCACTCGGGGCAGTTAGCATTTTTTAACGATGGGTGGAGATAACCCAGGCGGTTCTATGCACCACAACCACCCCCTCCAATCTCTCTCCCTTCCCTCTCCTCCCCCATCCTCCCCGTCTCCTCTCCCTCCGCCTCGTCCCAGGCAGCGTTGACACAGTGAAGATGGGCTGTGGCATTGGCTGCCATTCAGCCTGACTCTCTCATCGGCCCCACAGAATGCCTTTCAGGGTCCCCCAGAGTAACAACTGCTGCGTTTTATTACAGCGTGAAATGGGGAGTGAAAGACCGCTATGGATGTTCCTACTTAACCATGCAGGATGTGTCACTATTGGGTAGGAAGATAAGAGGACAAAGGGGGAAATCAGCCGCTCCAAATGCTTTCGTTAAGACTAAACAGCTCAAGTCCATAGAAACAACCCCTTTGCTCTTGTTTACATCTCAGACTAGAACCATTTGTGTCTTTTTTTAGGCGAAATTTGTCCAGAAATATGTTAACACCACATTGGACGATTACATGCATTCCTTACGCTATTCAAACAGATGGTAGCCGCGTTGCCAGCTGGAGAGATTTGCTTGAGGGAGACCCAGACGTTGGCACCCAAAGCCAGCAGATACACTATGTCCAGCTCAATTAGGTTCTCTACTCCAGTTCCATGGCGTGTTTTCCCAGATTAGATCTCAGAAGTCAAACACTAGCATAGCTATCGACAGCGCGAGACGTGCAGATGTTTGAGGGCTCCAAGCCTCGGGGGGATCCGCTAATACTAACTGCTAGACCACAGATATCTTCTGATGTGATCGCATTAATAGAATGGTTTTGCGTGCCAGGAAGTTTTACTTCCTGTATGGTTTGGAAGCATTTTTTGGTTTGTTGTAATTGGCAATTTAGTGGTATTGCAACAAATTTCAACATATAAAAGCAGAAGTGCATGTTTCAGGACGACAAGGGTGTGTATCTGGGTGGAGTTGTTGCCCCCTCAAAATAATTGCACAAGAGCTTATATAGAAAATCTGTTATGGCACGCTCCCAAACGTGCTTTTGGCGGCATTGGTACTACGGTTTTAGATCGAGCACCAAATTGTGCAAATGGGAATCAGGCACTTGATTGATGAGGGCACCTTTGTAATTAAATACAGCCTTCCTATTTGCTTTGGCAAGACATCTGTCGTCGGCCCTCCTCTTCCCTTCTTACATGTCAGGTTGTGGGTGTGGCTGGGGAGAATCGCTGACAGATTGTCAGTTTTCAGCACACCTGCAGGGAGCTCCCACTGCCTCGACACAAACGTTAATCTCTTTTAAAAGTGCCGTTTACGATGTATCTGCTCATTCAGCAAAAAAATAACTGTCCTGTCTTGATGATATTTAAAAAAAATAAATACATCTTCCTGTTAGAAATCAGCAGTTTTTTGTTAGTTGGGAACTTTTGCCCTGAAGAGTTAAAAAAAAAGAAAAACGGGGACTCTTGAGGGTGAGACAACACTAAACACACAGCCAGCATTCTAATCTGTGTTGCAACATCCTCGGTACGCAATGTGCTGTGTTAATTCATGTCGCTTGGCACGCAAGCCCGAGCATCTCGAGGTAACGGCGCTTCAATTTTCACTTGTGTAGTTGTGATTGTGGCGAACCAGAAAAAAGACTCATCCTCGTGAAAAGCCAGTGGAATGCATTCAGTCCGTGCACACACAAGATCTTTCAATGAGTAAAATGAGCTTGATCCCCCTGGCTTAAGTGTGTATGTTCAGTGATTTGTAGAAGGGATTTGGGGGGCTTTAACATGTGCGTCTACTGGCAGAACGTCCTTTAGACGCTGGTGCAGCAGCACAGTTATTGCCTCAACACCTCATTGTTCCTGCTCGCGTTGAGGCTGCGGATGCTGAGGCTGCTGCTACTGCCCGTCTTCGCCGCAGGCTCATGCTCTCAGAGGACACAATTGAGAACAGAATTAATGATATAAGGTCACCGTATTATTCATAGCAGATGATGATAAAACTGCATGGACGGTGAGGCATAACTTGGACGCCGCGATTGAGCTCATATGTCATCTTAAATCTCTGAGGTGTTGCGGCGGTTTCACCTGATCAGCTCTGTAGAAAAACCACATTAGTTTCTTTTTGGAGCTCTCAGCTGTCATAACTACGCTTCTCTCCCTCAAAGGCGTCCAATAATCCCCTCTGGCACTTTATATTTTATATCATCACTTGAGGGATGTCTATATTGCGATGAAGTAATTAAGAAAATACCTTCCCTCCCAGCCTCCTCCGCCCTCTGGAGCCGGCTGCTCAACACTCAACGCGGCGTCCACGCAGACGAGGCTGGTAAAAGCCGAGAGCTCGGTGTAATTGAGCGCTGGCAGACGTGCGCGCGGCCCCTGATTGCAGCATGTTCCTCCAGAAGCAAGGTTTATGTTTCATCATGCGCCCCGTCCACCGCACTCCATAAAAAGCAAATAAACTTTTGCTGGCAATGGCAAAATAATGACAGACACTGCTAATGAGCGAATTAAAGAGTCATAAATACAAATCTGGCCTCTGACTGAGATGTGAAATTTCTTTCTTTCTTGGTGCCCTCATTTAACCACTCTTGTGTACTGTACCTTACATAACACTACACATTGTTCTGATTATTTCACGAGCCAAAATGGCACATCTCCATATCTACCCTATCATACCACGTATTGGACTGTCCCTGATGAAGAATGTAGGCGAATGTGTTGAAGATTTACTGCTGTGCCTCGTGTTGGTACTGTAACTGGTGTCTAAATTAAGTGGAGTTGAATGAGTGACTTTGGCAGGTATCTGGTTGGTGTGGTTTGGGCTGCTCCCAGTGCAGCATAGAGGCAGCCTGGCAGCGGTTCCAGCCTACTCTTCTCTTTCACACCAGCTCTCCGCAGCCAGCAAACGGGAGCACATAAAAACCCCTCGCCTCTCTCAGTCCCATCTGAACATATTGTGTTTCCTGCGGCAGCATCTGCCTGATTCTGTTGGACATGCTTGGACTTTTGTGCTAAATTACATTCTCGTTTATTGAGTTTGATTTCATCCAGGGCGAGTTGTAGTATTTAAAGCAAGAGGAGTGTGACTAGATTGGTAAACTTTCATTTATGAAATTGTATCATCCCATTATGGTGAAATGAATTTGAGCTGCACCCGCGCTGAGGTTTTTCCTTTTATCCTGTGCCCTATGCCAAACATTCAGCAAATTTGTTCCACGTGTTTAAAAAAAGGGAATCCCAAGAACATTAAGTGTATCATTTATGAAGCGCTCTGTGCTCAGCGTGGTAAAAGAGAAGGGTAATTTGGTGGCGGTGCCAGAGTGCATCAGGCCCAGACATGAGCAGGAGAAGTGGCGGGATGAGGCGTAGACGGTATGGGAGGCACACCAAATCCAAGCATCGGTAGATTTCTAGACACAGCAAGGGTGTGCCTGACTACTCATAACGGACAACCCCCCTTCTCCCCCCATGTTTGCTTTTGTAGAAGATTGTTTATGTGCTTTGAGGGTATGCCAGGCATCCGTAACAAAAAGAGGTGTGACTGGTTGTTGTGAACGTGCAGGGGGAAGTGGCTGAGTGAGGTGCCTGACAGGCAGCCGGCGCTGGAGCACCATCTCGGCAGCGTTGGCTCTTTGATGTGGCTGGCCCTTTGAAGAACTGACACCCTTCTCTCCTTTTTCACAGTGCCTGGAGCCCTGCAAGGAATCCTGGGACCTGAAGGAAAACCAGTGCCAGGATTTATGCGAGGTATGTCACCAGCAAAAATACCGTGGTCGCCTCTCAGACTCAAGTGTTTGATACTTAGTGGGGAAAATTCAATAAGAGGAAAGTTTGAGAGGAGTGTGAAATAGCTCTTTCTGCGCTCTGTAATGACACTCTTTCTGCGAGGCTGAATCAAAGCTGTTTAAATGTACCCACCGCTCCGGTGAGTCATAAGCTGCAATGTAAACAGGACAATCCCTGCAAGCTCACAGAGCTGCTTGTTTGCAGGTCAGCAGGTTGGTCTTAAAAAAGTAATCTGACATATATTTTCCCTCTCCCCCTACTCCTTAGCCCCTCTTTCCCAAGAAACACTACGAGTGTCTGACGAGCTGTGAGTTCCTGAAGTCGGTAGAGGGAGTGAAGCAAGGCGACTGTCCTGCCCCAGAGAAGGCCAGCGGCTTCGCAGCGGCCTGCGTGGAGAGCTGTGAGGAGGATGGAGAGTGTTCAGCCGTGAAAAAGTGCTGCTCCAACGGCTGCGGCCACACCTGCCAGCTGCCTAAGAACCTCTACAAAGGTAATACTAAAGGTTAAACCTGCATCACATTATATTACAATAAAATGATTGGTCTTTTAAAGGAACAGTGTGTAACATTTTGGGGGATCTATTTGTCAGAAATGGAATATAATAAGTATGTTTTCTTTAGTGTATAATCACCTGAAAATAAGAATTGTGTTATAGTTACCTTAGAATGAGCCGTTTATATCTACATGTGGAGCAGGTCCTCTTCACGGAGCCGGCCGCCATGTTTCTACAGTAGCCCAGAATGGACAAAAAACAAACACTGGCTCTTGATAGGGCCATTAGCGTTTTCACGTCGGCCACTGTAGTTCTCATACACGCTTGGCACACGTTTCAGTTGACTGCAATCTGCAACCTCACCACTAGATGCCGCCAGATGTTATGCACCTCACCTTTAAGATTTCAGTCCTGGGCTATAATTGATTTCCTTTTAATAATAATGTATCAAATGACAATTTGAAAGCAATGTAACAATGTGAAAGGGGTCACTTGTAGTAATGAACGGACAGAAAATTAGCCCCTGAAACTGCAGCTCCACCTTGGCTTTACAGAGCTTCGTAGGGAGTTTCCGCTCTTTGTTTAGCTGTCCGGCCCGATGGTGACGGCCAAAATGCCAATCTCAAGGCTTCAAAACGTCAGTCCACAAACCAATGGGTGACGTCAAGGTTACTACATCCACTTCTTATATACAGTCTATGGTTTAAATGCATTGATAGATTGTGATACAAAACACATATTAGAAACATAAACACAGACATGATTCATTAATTAGAGGAGGAAGGGCGTTCGACAGTGAGCCGGGCTGACAGCCTGGGATGCACTCAGTGTCTAAACGTTAGACTGTGCGTGCTGATAAAGTTGCTTAATTGCCCGTGCACTCAGCAACTCATCTCTTCATTTAATCATCGCTCATGACTGTTTCCAACAGGGACAAGATTAACACGGTTCATCAGCTGAATCATGGATACTCCCTCCTCCTCTATTCATCCTACTCAATAAATGACGTTTCATATCTGGTAATGGTTCCAATGCAAAACGTCACACTTTGTAACGTGATTAACTGTTGCAGTTTGCATCGTTTTCACAAACAGCGCCGAACCAATTAATCCCTCTCCGTCAAACATCAGTTTTAAATCTCAATGACGCAAATTGCAGATTATCTTGAACAATTTTTTGACAACTTGCTCAGAAACATAAATCTTTACTTCATCTCTTTTGTATTGCACATCCTCACCCACACATCCCTCATGCTGTTCCTGTTGTAAATTGGAGTATATATCTTCAGCCTTGAATTTGCTGGATGAGCTTGAGGGTTTCACAGACACAGATGTACCCAGGAATCTTTGCTCCAGTAAAACAGTTTAATAGCGCTGCCCAAGGCGGCCTGATGTTCTGAGGGTGCCGAGTTGTTATGTGAGAGAACCAATAGCCTCTGAACTTGGAGATGGAAGCTGGAACTACATTATATATATATATACTATCTGCGCACAATTGCTGGCCGCCCGAGGCCATAAAGAAGTGGAGGAGATGTCGAAGCGAGAGCTGTGGAAGATGAGTCTGAATCAAGCTTTGAACCGCAGCAGCGATCCACTCTGTATGCTTTGAATCACACTAAGCATGTTTCACTGTGTATAGCTGGGAGAAGCAAGAGCATGTGATTTTGAGTTTGAGCACACAGAAGGGCATGCTGGTATTTATATTTGATTTGGAAAAAAAAATCCTCAGGGACTTCACGGTGGATGTCGTGCTCATAAGGTGAACAGCACGTTAAATCGGGGGAAAGATGAAAGCAGGCGTAACCTTGAACATTTCAATACCCAGTCAATGAAAACCATTCACCGCACTGTGAGACCTTCCAATCAAGCAGCCTGCACGCTGATTTTTTTAGTCCAACAAATGCTGAGCTCACGACGGGTCGCCGTCAGCGCCGCGTTTACGCTGAATTACACTGAGCGTTTTGGTGAAAGTCCGGATGGAATTCCTGTCCCGGTCCTCGGTGTTAAAGGTCTAATTAGTTGCTCATGGTTTGAAGAGCGTAATTGTTTCTATGTGTGCACAAGTGTGTGTAGTCTTTGCCATGATGAGCCATGATGCTGGAAGCCATTAGCAAACACAAGCGGGGAGAAATGGAGCGTTTCCCCCAACCGAGATCACTCTCAGATGTATGTGTTCAGGTTAGGGTTCCCAGCCCACGTGTATTTCTCTGATAGAGAAAAAAGTTCTCCGAGACACTGGACCTCCCGCTGGGCTTTTGATGAGTAACAAACCTTCTTCTTTTTTTACATCAATAGAGCCTGACGCCGTTACACATCATCCGCCGCTCCGTGATGTCAGCTCGGAGATGTATTTGCAGGGGTGTGCCTCCGATAACACATGCAGTGCACGTATGGAAATAGGTGGTTTATTAGGCTCTTCTTCTGTCTTTCATTTTCATATATTTCCCTCTAGTTCTCTCTCAGAAGACATGGCACCACATGTGATGCAACCCAACTTGTTATGTGTGCTTTCTGATCAAAAGCAGTGCAGAGTTTTCTACACTGTACTGTGAGAAAAACTGGCAAAGGAGCTGCAGGGGTGGTTGGAATAAAAGAATATGTGAAAAATGTAGAAAAGAAATTGAATTCAGCGAGAGTTACCCTCACTCACACTGTCTCAACAAGTCAGTCAGTCATTCGGTCCGTCAGCCATCCTCAGTTAGCGGTATGTCCTTGTTTTCCTCAACCCTTGTAATTAGAGCAGTCATTATGACAGTATGTGCGTGAGTATTGAGAATTATATTCCTGGAGTGTAATTGCTGGCATGATTAAGACATGAATGGACGCCGTGCTCTCTCGCTCCAGGAGCAGTTACATCACGGCTTTGGAGGAAGCGTGCAGCCATTGAAAAATGAACGCTGTATGATTCTTGGACCAAACCTGACCCAAAAGTTATCTTTGGAAAGAGCAAGGCATGAGAAAGTGTATGCGTTGCCCTCCTCCACATATTGCGGAAGAGAGAGGTTGTGGGTTTTTGGCTTTGCAGGAGTGCTTGTGTGACTTTGTGGGAAGATGAGCTAAGACAGAGGGAGATGTAGGAATGCTGTGGTTACCTTGGTGTTGAGTATTGCGCAGGAAATGTGACACGTTTGTTCGCGCGCACTCACACACACCCGACTGTGGAGCTGTGAAACCGCAGCACAATGACCCCCAGCTGTTAGTGTGCAGAAAGCTGCTATCAGCGGGACAAAACAAAGCACTGACTCCATATGCATGTGGTTCAAGGAACCCTCCTCCATCTTCCAGGACTTTATATGCACCGATCCATCACTTTTACGTGCCCTGTATGAAGACTGAATAGAGATATAAGTAGATCAAGCGCTCTGCATACAAAACACAGTCTTGATTATGTTGTTTACCGACATGCCGCGCAGTAGCCTTGAGGCGTGTGTCGATGCTGTTTTCTAAATGCGGAGCAGCGGTGGGCCGCTCAGCAGCGACAGAGGTCCGACATTATGGTCTGAAGTTGTGGGTGATTTATTGAGAACTGCGGGATGTATTCAGCCTTCTCCTGTACTTTCAAACGTGCTTTTCCAATCTCCATCTCATTATCACTGTGCCCGACGCTCAATCAACAATTCACTGCGTCCCCGCTGCAATAAATCTACTCGAGAGAGAGTCAGTCTGACTTGGCTGAGCATTTGGCCCAGTCCTGCACTTAATAAATCTCTAATTTATTGCACATGGCCGCATCGACTTCGTCTGAGAGGCTGAATGGTGAAGTGCAGTGATGCCAATGAACTTTACATGTATGCTTGTATGTTTGCTCTGGTGTGTCCGCAAGAGAGGAGGGAGACGTTACGCGCGCCATCTCACATACCCAGATGCAAACTGCGTGTGTCATTACTAAGAAGCGCAGCTACTAAAACACATTACGCTGGGCCAGGAAATATCACAACCTGTCACAGTAGAAAGATGATGCCGTTGACACGCAGCGTGCATTAAATCTATTGCGGTGAGGTCATGTCTCATTTTCAAAATCTGCATCTGTCCAACTCTGATGGTGTCATTTATCTTTCCAGCCAAGGAAAGGAAAACAACAAATCTCATGTTGGAAGTTCACCTACGATGTTCCACGCCGTGGTGAGATTACCTCCCGTCACGGTATCGTCTATCTCGCTTGTACTTTTAGGAGTCCCTCTGAAGCCGAGGAAAGAGCTGGGGTTTTTGGAGCAGCCGTCAGGTCAGCTGGAGATCCGCTGGTCCTCCAAGTTCAACATCTCCGTTGAGCCCGTCCTCTACGTGGTGCAGCGCCGCTGGAATTATGGCATCCACCCCAGCGAGGACGACGCCACCGAGTGGCAGACCGTGGCACAGGTAGGAATCTACACACTAAAAAAAGAAAAAAATACTGCAGCATGTCAGTAAGATGAAAAGTTTCTCTCTTTTAGATCCCATCAAATGATGCTATGTGAGTGATTCTTTTGATCAGACATTTGGGATCTGCATCACTAAGAAATGTCAGCTTCACATGTCCCAGCGTGCCACATGCTACAGCTGTGAAAGTGCCGCAGTGCGCTGACAGACTGTTGCACGCGGTTGCACATTCCTCACAGTCGCAGTGTCTTTGAAAGTTTGGCAAAGAGAAACACACACAGATGACTGATGTGGCAGCAAACTCACATAGGGCTGTGACCCTGCGTGAACCCTGACCCCTGTGGTTTTCTCCCCTCCCCTCCCCCCCCCCATCTGTCCCTCAGACCGCAGAGGAGCGCGTCCAACTGGCCGACATCAGAGCCAGCAGATGGTACCAGTTCAGAGTTGCTGCAGTCAACGTCCACGGGACCCGCGGATTCACCGCTCCCAGCAAACACTTCCGCTCCTCCAGAGGTCTGTGTCTGTGTGTGTACATCATGCTGAGTGTGTGTGGCCTTAAGTTCCTGTTTGACACCCACTACCCTCCATTTGTTATGGTTAAGACCCTGGAACAGGTGGAGCCTTTGGGAAAGAGTTTTAGAACCTGATTTGACTTCTTATCTGACCATACAAACCAAGTGGATGGTGAAGCTTTCTTTATGACTTACTCAAGGAAATGTTTTTTTTGGTTTGTCTTTAAAAAAAACAAAAACTGTTCACCTGCACTTTGCACCTTGCATCTCTTTAGAGGACTAAAAGCCATATTTTTTGTTAACTTAGAAAGATTATCCTGGCAAAACAAGTCATAAACACAGGAGAGAAAACAATTTAGATCAGACTCACCAGCATTTTTTTTTCTTTTCTCGCTTGCCTTTCAGGGCTTCCGTACATTCACGCTGCTTTATTTAAAACAGTATTCAGGTATTAAATCTTTGAATTCTTTTGTTAACCTTGTTAACCTGACTTGTAAATAAGTGCTTCCCCTCCACAGCTTCCACACATTTACCCAGCGAGCTAAGTGGAAATGGTAATTCATGCCGATGTCGAGCAGAATGCGAGTAATTAGGAGGGCAGGGTTTTTTTTTCTTTCTGTCTTGCAACCAGATCTTCATTTATGTCTTCAAATGAGGGGGTTTCCCCCTCTTTACAGTCATATAAAAAATGTAATATGTCTGAATTAGTCAGGATATTGCAGGTTTCAAATGAATGCAAGTGTTGTCTTGCCTCCAGAGGGGGTGACGTAACCGAGGCGCGCTTCAGATCTTTGCCACAGATTAGCGAACGAGCTCTGGTGGCGTCCTGCGTCGCTGCTCCGCTCCCGCACCCTGAAACTTTCAGCGTTGAATGACGCTAAATGGCAGCGTTGTGCTTGCAGATGGCATTTGTTAAAGCAACGGCCAATTGTCGTGCGGTTCCCGGGGATTACAGATTTGTGAATATAATGTGTCTAGATTGAATGTGATCCAGATCAGATACAGTGTGTTTGTTTGACATGTTGAGGCAGAGACATGTTCAGCTTTAACGCAGCTCTGGGTTCAGCGTCTGTCAATGTATATTGTGTAATATAGTGTCTGCATTGTGTGGACCATTTTCATTTTTTCATTACGCAGTGTACATCAACATACTTTTTCCAAACTTGTGTTATTTATCCATTAATATATAGAAAGTTGTTTAGCAGTGGAACACTGGCAGACATCCTAAGCACTTCCCATGTTCTGCCAAATGCCGAAAACGGGTGCCAAATACAAAAAGTGTGTTTTGGTGACGTGCGTGTGTGTGCGTGTTGACCTGCCCTGTCAATCCTTCGTCATACATTTACTCCCCAGAGCGTTCTGGATGGCTGTCAGACAGAGCCAGACACCAGGTGGGGAATAGATTCTGCTGCACGGATGGAAACCGATCTCCAATCAGGCCAATCAGCGCCAGAACGTTGATAGATTGATGGGAGCTGTCATGGATTTGATGAGCTCCTGGCCATTTCTGTCATGCCATTGTTATTTATATAGTGCGGCCGTATCATCTGATTGCAATTTTGCACTACCATACTTTGTTAGGGCAATTTGTAAGAGCTTATTTATCTTGTGCAGCCAACATCAGCTGGTATGGAGAACCGATGTGTCCGGTTGTGGACTGGATTAAATGCGTTTCAGGTGGGAGGAGAGGCGAGCCAACAGGGCTGTGGCGTGAATTATTTTCTCATTACGGGGCTATTCCCTCCGGTCTGGCGTCTGGCATGTGGCCCCTGCCGCTCCTCCCGCACCAGGCTGACATCAGCTGGGTCACATACGGATGGGTTCTGAACCAGCTTCACTCTGGACACACATTAGTTAGAGTACAGGAATGTAGAGAGCCGAGCCAAAGTGAGCAGCATGTGTTTGTTAACCCCTGACCCGAGCTCTCGGTCCCGCCGAACGCTGTCACAGACGTGACATGACACCTGTCATAACATCTCATGGCAGATTGTCAGCGGAGGACTAATTACTTTATACAGTGTCATACTGGTGCCCCTCCTTAGCTGCAGCGCTAACCCGCAAGTGATGAAAGGTGTCTTGGCCCGTAATGCGTTCGACCTGAAATTATACTTGCAAGAACACCGCCTTTGGCTCGAGATTTGTCACATACAAGAAGAACCAGAGGCCCACTTTGTGTTGCGCTCTAAATGTCTACAGATGTACTGAGATCCGTTACCGCGGCGCTGACTTTGTTGTTTCATGTTGTTGCTATGTCTTCAGATCCATCCGCCCCTCCCAGCCCGACCAGTCTGCGTGTCAGCAACGTGACGCTGGGCGACGAAGGCCTGGTGACAGTCCGTCTCAACTGGACGCTGCCAGAGGAGCCCGATATCCCCATACATCACTACAAAGTGTTCTGGAGCTGGACCGTGCCCACCAAGTCCATGGTGCCATCCAAGAAGAAAAGGAGAAAGACCACCAACGGGGTAATCTTCTCACCCTGTCTCAGACAGTGATGTGTTCTTTCTCTCCCTTTTCCTCTCTCTAAGATGACAGGGTCTTGTCCAGGATTATCTCAGCACCTTCTCTTCTGGCCCCAACTCATCACTGTCAGTATTATCCGTGCAGGCCTGCAGTGGAAGAAAGGATAAACATGGAATAGGAGTTGCATTTATTTATATATATATATATATACACTTGCACGGCTATCAATCACCTACAGATTGAAACAATGTGTTCTTCATTGTTTTAATACCTTATATACTGATGAAAGAACCCTTAAACGCACTGTTAAGCTTTGAAGGAAACCACATTAAGTGTGATAAATAGCCATATTTATAGTTGTAAATCATGATTTCATAGTCTGTGTTTCTTAAATATCTCAATTTATATTGTTCACTTTTTGGGGTTTCTATTTTGGAGCTTTTTGTTTTCTCCTACTTAGTTTTTTGATTGTGTAATTGTCAAGTTATTGTTTAAATATGTGCGTTGTCCAAACTTGAAAGAGACTGAAACATCCACTGTAAGATTTTAACTGGAATCCACTCAATGAAACAGCTTTTCCTTTATCTCTCCTTTATTTTTAGGTTGAGTTGCAGGTTCATTTCACTTTAGTGATTTGCCATTAGCCATTAGGCGTTAGGTGAAAAACCTTTCAAATAGAAAAAATACAGAAAAGAAAATATTCATATTATTACAAAATAAGTATAAATAAGAACAAAGAGAGAGACTATGCAAAATTCATTACTCCTTATTTAAGTTAATACACACACTCCCATTAAATGTCTCATATCAAATACAAATAAGCCTTAACATAAAGGTAATATATATATATACACACACACATATACATATATACATATACATACATATGTGCATTATATTATTTTATTTAATTACTATTTTTAATTATTTAATTAAGCACAAAGTATCTTATATTTCATAATTACTTTTGAGTTCATATCAAATCACGTAGCAATCCTAAACTACATTTCCCATAAGCCCCCACAATTCACCGTGCCTCTCACCGCATCATCCATCGGACACTCAAAACAAACAAAGTCAACCACCGGCACAAACAGACGGACTAAAACACCAGCAATAGTGATCTCCGCCAGGAAAACAGTCTCTCAAAGTGATTCAGTATCCTTACCGGCTGCCTCTCACACTTTGTAGATGTTCTTTTCGCACATAGTTTTACTGCAGATTGCAGTCCTGGTTTGAATGAAAGTCCTGCTAGCTTAGCGCTCCGCTGTATTTTCAGGACCCTTTTCCCTGTGGCACTGAGGAGTGTTGCTTTTATAAACTCCGGGCGTAATTTGATTAATTACTTCCCTCCCTCTGCTTTACTCACTGAGCACTCAGTTTTGCTACTGGACTTATTAATTTACAAATTACTTTCTGATTTATTTATTTTCTATTTTTCTATTTATATTATTTTCTTAATTTCTATTTATTAATTTCTATTTATTAATATTTATAAATCTTAATTTTCCGAAACTTCAGTTTGACTTGACACCTCCCACTCGGTCTTCCCATGGAAACACTGGGAAGGTCGCCAGCTTTAAAGGCAAACTTGGTCTTCATACGGTGGTCTTGAAACCTTTAAGATGTGTTGACTTGACTCTCCATCTGTTCCTCAGCAGGTAATAAGACAACAAGCCGCCTAACGTCCCTGTGAAGGATGGTCGCTTGGAATTTCCTCTTCTGCTCATCAGAGGTCGGATGGTTTGTCTTTGCTTTCAAAACTTTTGTCACAGGAACATGGTAGCTTGGGAAGATCCTGACGTTGACGTCCCTCACGATGCCTTTGCTGTCTGGATTAGTGCCGACGACTCTGCCAAGCTTGAATTGACCCCTGAGCGCATTTTGGTCGCTTAGCCAGACAATGTCCCCAACAGTGACGTTTCTTTGTGCAGTGTGCCACTTACTCCTTACAAACAAGTTGGGGCCTGCGAGTTGACTCCAATGCCTCCAGAACTTCGTCACCTCTGACTGCATTGCTCGGAGTCTTTTGTAAGGGTAGCTGGAAAAGTCGAATGTTTTGATATCCCCACTTTGAGACGCTCGACCAAGTAGGAGCGTATTGGGTGTGATATATTGAATACAGTCCTCTCGGCTCTGTACCCTGGCGTCAATTGGGCGGTCATTTGCCAGGCTGGCTGCTATGTGAAGAGTTGTCTCAAACTCACTGTAGCTGAGCACAGACTCCTTTCCAAGGCTCTGAAGTGCTCTCTTTACAATCTGTACAGCAGCTTCTGCAGCACCATTCCTGTGTGGAGAATCAGCCGGATGGATTTTCCACATCCACTCTGTTCCATCTTTTGCTGCCGTGTCCTCCAGGGCTGATTTGTTCAGGCCATCCAAGAATCTGTACAGCTCCTCCAAGACTGGCTTCGCTCCAATGAAATTGGTGCCTGGATCTGACCAAATCTTTCTTGGATGCCCCCTGATTGCTGTGAACCTTTGATAGGCCATCAGGAACCCTTCAGTCGATAGGGTGTTTACCACTTCTGTGTGGATGGCTCTGCTGGCCATACAGCAAAAGACAACCCCCCAGACTTTTAGTGTCACTCTTTTCTTGACGTCATCTTTTACTTGGTAGGGGCCGAAAAGGTCTATGGTTGTGAATTCAAAGGGTGCAGCAGGTTCAGTTCTTTCTGGCGGTAAGTCACCCATCACTTGCTGACATTTCCTTGCCTTTCTGCAGAGCATGCAACCATCGACAACTTTTTGGGCAATCCTCCTGCCTCTTATGACCCATGCCCTCCTTCTCATCTTGAGTAAGGTTCCAGCCACTCCGTCATGACTCATATTGTGGGCCTCCCGAGCTAACAGCGTTGACACCCAGGCGTCATAGGGCAAGATGGGGACACCAACTTGATCTTCTTTGAAGATTTGTACTCGGCCGCCGCAAACCAAAAGCCCAGACTCTTTGTCTTTGTATACTACCAGTCTGTCTGTGGTAGTGCTTGGGAAGGTTGCGCCATCTTGTGCTGCAAGAAAAATGTCTCTTAGGGCGTCCTCTCTTTCTCTTAAGGAGATGACTCCTGATAAAGACACTGCCTCCCACTTTGGACTGTTCATGGCTTGACTTTTTTGTCCAATGAACTTTCTTGCTGCTCTCCAGATCCAAGCAATTGTTTTGACCAGTCGGGTTAGATCACTGAACCGCTTGATGTCCACAAGGCTTCGGATTGCTGCAGACTCTGCAGGTGGTCTCTTTTGCTTGGTTTGCACTTGGTTCTGATCTGGTTTTGATTCTTGTTTCTTTGCTTTGGTTCTTGTCAGCACAGCAACAAAAGCCTTCTTTTGCAACCTGTTGATGCTTTCTCTGGCATTGGCTGCTAGTTCTTTAGCTGATTTGATTGGCCAATCATCCAGTGGCAAACTCAGAAACTTTGGCCCGTTTTGCCACTCTGAGTCTTCATCCAGGTCTTGAGGTCTACCTCCTCTGGTGATTATATCAGCAATGTTCTGTGGGCCAGGAATCCACCACCAGTCTTGAATCTTTGTGCTGTTCTGAATCTCTCCGATCCGATTTGCAAAGAATGTTTGATATCCATAGCTTTCCCGCTGTACAGCACCAAGGACTGTTTGGCTATCAATGAAATGGTACCACCTCCCAGCTTGGATTTGGCTGTGCAACTCAAAATACTTTTTCAGCCGTGAGGCAAACACTGCTCCGCACATCTCTGCCTTGACAGCATCACCTTTGCAGTCCAAGGGAGTTAATTTGGCCTTTGACTCCACCAGCCTGACGATTGAGCCCTGGTCTGAGTTCCATCTTAGGTACATCACTGCCCCATAGGCATGCTCACTTCCATCAGAGAATGTGATTGCCCAGGGTTCCTCGATGAAGCATGGGGGAGTTAGTGCTCTGGTGAACGTGACTTTGCCAAGTTGGATGTACTCTTCAAAGAGCTGAATTGCATCCTCCCTTAGGCCATCCGAGAGGGCTATGTCCCATGTGTCTTTGACCGGACAGCTTTCGCTCTTTGCCTCTTGGAATGCTCTGCGTACCAGTATAGCTCCCTTCTGCTTAGCAGGAGTTACTAGCCCAACTGGGTCATACAGCCCTGACACTTGGCTGAGCAGTTCTCTTCGTGTCAGGGGGTTTGGCGTCTGGTCTCTTACTTGCTCATGCATAAGGTCTTGGCCAAGTCTCATCTTTCTCTTTCTCCTTGAGAAATTGATTGCAACCATGACATGGAGTTTGTCTTCCTCTACCATGTAGCCTAGGCCGAGCGCTTTACTTTCATCATCATGGATTTGGTTTGGGAGGACCATGGACTTTGCTTTGGTCTTTTTCAGCTTGTCGTTGCTCTCCCTCCTCCCACTTTGCCCAGAAAAGACCCAAGGCTTGAGATCGAAACCTCCAGCTTTTAGGATCCGCTCCACATTTTCTGTGATGATTTTCAGCTGGTCAAGGTTGTTGTGAGATGTGAGAATGTCATCAACATAGCTGTCTTGTAGGAGTACTTGCCGCTCCTCCTCTAGGTGGGTGAAAGGAGGGAGGTTAGCAGTTTCGCGCATTGCTAGCTGTGCAATGCACCCTGCTGGTTTATCTCCAATGTTTACCCTTGTGATTGCATACTCTTCCAGCTTTTCATCCTCAGAATCTCGCCAGAGGAATCTATGCAAGTGCACTTCTCGGTCCTCCAGCCACACTGAATTGTACATCTTCTTTATGTCCCCCAGAGCAGCATGTACTCCACCCCTGAACCTGAGAAGGACAGCACGAATCTGGTTGAGGACATCTGGACCTTTCAATAGCAGGTCATTCAAGCTCACGCCTCTGAACTTTTGGCTGCTGTTCCATACGAGTCTCACTGGGGTCGTGACCGAGTGCGGGTTAGGAGCGATAAGGTGACTCACGTACCATACTGGTCCATTCCAGTTGAGGATTGTGTCCTTTGACAATTTCACTGCAGCTCTTCGTTCCACCATGTCATGCACTTGAGCGGCATATGCAACTTTCCACTCAGGTTCTTTGGCCAGCTGCTTCTCCGTTCTGAGAAATGTAGCCTCAACTGTCCTTTTATTGTTTGGCAGGGAGGCTGGATCTTCTATCCAAGGATATCTGGCGTGCCAATGTGGTTCCTTGCTGTGGCGGTCCTCTGTGACATAGGTGAGGCCTTCTTTTACTACTTCGAGCTCCCTCTCCTCAGCTAGAGTCATTTCTTTGCCTCCCGGCTGGCAGTTTCCACAACGACAACCGCCGCATTTTGGCTCACATGCTGCGCCAATACTATCCCACTTCCACCATTCTAGGAAGTTACGGTTGGTGGTTAGAGTGCTTGACTCCTGGAGCTTGGCGGCAACCTGTTGGTTTGGTGGATGTTGCTCCGAGACCCTGCCGGTGAACTCTTCGTATTTTACAGCTGCTGCTCTCATTGATCTTGCAAAATGTGTCTTGGACATGTGGGCTGAAACAGTGAGCTCCTCGAAAAGGTCAGGATGTGTCCCACCGACTGTCTTTCCCAGTGGTCCGTCCCACAGCACAAGGTCTCCAATTGCTCTGATTCTCTGAGGCGCTAGCTGACCTTCTCTGTGGCTTATGAGCAAATTTATTTCTCTGGGTCTCACAAGTTCATCAAGCGGTATATCTGGAAAGAACTTGTGCAGTTGCTCTGGTGTCACATTCTTGTGGACATTTGCAATGCTGTCTAGTCCATAACAAACCATTTGATGTGATTTGAGGGTGCCTTTGGGAGTCTTTACTCTGACCCTTAGAAGGTACCGCTTTGTCTCCACACGAACCTTCATCCCTCCAACTCCATGGACGACGAGAGTGATTTCTTCACTTCTGAGGTTCAGTCTGCTTGCAGTCTTATGGGTTATGTAATTGGTGTCTGAAGCCAAGTCAATTAATGTCCCGATTTTCTGTCCAGCATTGGCTGTGACCTCGAGGAGCATCATAATCACTGGCAGCTCCTGTAATCCACTTTCCACAAGAAGGCTCGGTTGCTCTTTTACAGTTCTGAAGGCTCTTGATGCAGTGTTTGAAAACACATCCCGACATTGTTTTACCAATTCTGGTGGGAGTTTGCTGAAGAACTCTTCTTGCTCCTCCGTATATTTCTTCCTGCCTTTCTCTTCTTCTGAACCAAATCTGCTCTTTTTCTGACCTCCGTTGCTTTTCTTTGTCTCAGCATTGGGGCACAGATAGAAATGATGCTCAGGAGTGTGCTCATCTTTGCAGTCTTGGCTTTTACACAGAAAGGAGGGTTTGCAGTATGAACCGTTACCATGAACTTCAAGACACCTTCTGCACGCTCCCAACTTTCTCACTGCAGCTTTCTTCTCTGCAAGCTTTAGCCCTCGAAACTGTTTGCAAAAGTAGAGCTTTTTATTGTGCTTTCCATCACCACAGACCACGCAACCTGTGTGGTCATCACTTGACTTGGTAGTCTTGGTTCTGGCATATCTTGGCTCAGTCCTGGTTTCTCTTCTACTTGGCTCCTCATCCCTCAATTGCTCGAGCTGCTCATATATGCTTTCTTGCTCTTTGAGAAATGCCAAAAGACTGTCAAACCGATTCTCTGGTGCCACAGCATTCCTCCTGTCGGCGACATACACAAGCCATTCTTTCTTTAGATTTTCTGGAAGTTTAGTTTCAATTGACTTTGTCACCAGCGGATTTTTTATAGCACCTGTGTCTCCAAGGTCAGTCAAATCTTGAAGCGCCTTCTCCACAGCTTGAATCAACTCCACTATTTTCCGTGGCTGATGACTTCTGACTGCTGGCATTCTTTGTAACTCCTCCACTATTTCAATAGCAATAGCGATTTGATTGCCGTAGCGGTTTTCTAGGACACGAAAGATGTCGCTTGCAGTGTTGTAAGTGATGAGGCGAAGGTCTCTTGTGATTTTGTCATCCAAACTGTCCAGTAATTGAATTTTTTTCACCTCCCTTGATCCGGTCGGCTCCCCCTGCCTCTGGAGTGCTTCCCAGTCCTTTTTCCACCTGTGGAAATCCCGTTTGTTTCCAGTAAACTTGGGAAGGGCCGTCGGTCTCAGTTTAATGGTTGGTACATGATAATTTGAGGTCACGGCTGTCTGTATCCTGTCAGCATCCTCTTTTATCCTTGCCCTTATGAAGTCGGCCTTCCTGGAAACCAGCTTCGGGAGGAGGAGTTCCAGCTCCCTTAAGTGACCCTGCAGGTCCTTTTGACTCCCTGGTGGGATCCATCTTTTCCAGCGACCATGCACCTCCTTTGCTTTCTTTACCAGTCCTTCCAGGTGGTTCAGCATGAAGTCATACGCCTCCTGGTTGCCATCGGGCCGCACAGCGGTGGCGTGATCACACTCAGTCTGTGCTGCCTGGAGTGCAGTTGATAATTCAATATTCCCGAAGTTGACCCAAAGAGCCTCCTGAATCAGACCTTTGACCTTCCTTAGTTTGAAGTCACACTCATTTGCAGTCCTTGTTAGGTCGACTTTTTGCTGTTCACTTAACACAGCTTCTTCATCTGTGTCCAGCTCTGCCTCCATTTCTGCAATGAAACCAGCCTCCATGTCGTCATTTGCTTCCATGACTTCCTCGGCTACTATTGTGAGTTTATTGAAACTGTCTCTGAGCTCATCTTCAGACATGTCCTTATAGGTCCTGGTAATGCTGTTGACCAGACGAGTAAATAATCTTTTTGCTGTAGTTCTCGCCTCTTTAAGTTGCTCCACTGATTTCTCAACAGTTTGATCGGCCATTTTTCTTTCAATCCGTAGGTTTTTTACAGATGAGAAGGTAAGTACGACTTTTGAATGATGCTTTTGTGTTGTGCTATTTCCACTTGATTGTCCTCTTTTCCCAAGATTCCAGGTTATTGCTCCTGCTGTTTCAGCTCAAAGCTTCCTGAATTCCTTTCCTGGGTCTCCAGACTCTCCAGTTTCCCGGTTCTCCCGGTTTTTCACTGTCAAGTTATTGTTTAAATATGTGCGTTGTCCAAACTTGAAAGAGACTGAAACATCCACTGTAAGATTTTAACTGGAATCCACTCAATGAAACAGCTTTTCCTTTATCTCTCCTTTATTTTTAGGTTGAGTTGCAGGTTCATTTCACTTTAGTGATTTGCCATTAGCCATTAGGCGTTAGGTGAAAAACCTTTCAAATAGAAAAAATACAGAAAAGAAAATATTCATATTATTACAAAATAAGTATAAATAAGAACAAAGAGAGAGACTATGCAAAATTCATTACTCCTTATTTAAGTTAATACACACACTCCCATTAAATGTCTCATATCAAATACAAATAAGCCTTAACATAAAGGTAATATATATATATACACACACACATATACATATATACATATACATACATATGTGCATTATATTATTTTATTTAATTACTATTTTTAATTATTTAATTAAGCACAAAGTATCTTATATTTCATAATTACTTTTGAGTTCATATCAAATCACGTAGCAATCCTAAACTACATTTCCCATAAGCCCCCACAATTCACCGTGCCTCTCACCGCATCATCCATCGGACACTCAAAACAAACAAAGTCAACCACCGGCACAAACAGACGGACTAAAACACCAGCAATAGTGATCTCCGCCAGGAAAACAGTCTCTCAAAGTGATTCAGTATCCTTACCGGCTGCCTCTCACACTTTGTAGATGTTCTTTTCGCACATAGTTTTACTGCAGATTGCAGTCCTGGTTTGAATGAAAGTCCTGCTAGCTTAGCGCTCCGCTGTATTTTCAGGACCCTTTTCCCTGTGGCACTGAGGAGTGTTGCTTTTATAAACTCCGGGCGTAATTTGATTAATTACTTCCCTCCCTCTGCTTTACTCACTGAGCACTCAGTTTTGCTACTGGACTTATTAATTTACAAATTACTTTCTGATTTATTTATTTTCTATTTTTCTATTTATATTATTTTCTTAATTTCTATTTATTAATTTCTATTTATTAATATTTATAAATCTTAATTTTCCGAAACTTCAGTTTGACTTGACAGTAATTCAGCTATTTCTGAAGTAGTACATGGGTTTATTTATTTATTTGTAGTATTTTTAACATAGATCGCAGTAGTTTCAAAGTCTAGTGGTTACATAACTACACTCACAATTCCTATTCTATTATCATTATCTTTTACATTGATGCCTACAGTATATTTAATCTAAGGCGAGACTCGGTAAAACAACAGAAGAGCTAAAAACTAGGGCTGTCAAAGTTAATGCGATAACGCAACTTGCGATTTTTAGGTTGTAGCGGGCTCAGTTTTAGATCTAGAGTGAAGATACGGATATCATATGAAACCATAGAACCTAAGGAATCCACTGGTGCCAACCGTGTCATACTAGCTCGTTGCGAAGAAGGTGAAATAATGCTCCAAACTTGCACTAAATTTTTGCGAGGAAAAACTGGCATGGCCAGTGACCTCTGACCTCAAGATATGTGAATGAAAATGGGTTCTATGGGTACCCACGAGTCTCCCCTTTACAGACATGCCAACTTTATGATAATCACATGCAGTTTGGGGCAAGTCATAGTCAAGTCAGCACACTGACACACTGACAGCTGTTGTTGCAGTTTGCCATGTTATGATTTGAGCATGTTTTTAATGCTAAATGCAGTACCTGTGAGGGTTTATGGACAATATTTGTCATTGTTTTGTGTTGGTAATTGATTTTTAGTAATAAATATATACTACATTTGCATAAAGCAAGCATATTTGTCCATGTTGATAAGATTATTAAATACTTGACAAATCTCCCTTTTAGATACATTTCGAACAGATAAAAATCAGAAATCAAAAATCAGACGGAGTCATCTTAACAGTCAACCAGTTTTTATTTACCCAAACTCAAAGTCTCACAAACACAACAGAAAAATCTAACCCCGTAACTGGCAAACCAAAAACTATCTTAGCCGGGCTGCTAGCCGACTTACCAGTTCAACATATTACAAAGGTTCACCCTGGAGATCTAGAGGAGAAGAGCCTGATAACTCCTCACTCACATCATGTGCCACACCGAACGACCTCTGCCGACTGTCCTTAATTCTCCCCTGATGAGGAGATCAGCTCCAGGTGTGTGGCTCCTCACACCTGCTCCCAATACTCTCAAATGGGAGTGGGTGGAGCCACCTGATAGGAATAAATGGTGCCTTCAAATGTAGCTTGTGTTTACAACATGGGAAGTCGTGTACACGATATGCGTGGCGTTCAAGTGGTTAAGTCGTGAGAACGCCGTTGCTAAGCAACGACAATATTGATGCTACTGTCGGCATCTAGAAGCCACAGAGACTAACAATTTAGCAAGCTAGCAAGTGGGTAACATAATGCAGGAAATGTAAAGGCATAATGACAGAGGAAAAAGACGTGGGTGTTGAGAATATCAACATTTTCCTCAGACATATTATACAAAGAAAAACAATATGCGACTAAAATGATTTTGACTAAAAACTTAACTTCTGACAACGTCAACAAACACATCACAACTCGTGAACTCTGAGCTTTCAGAAGCTTTGGGTGGCGTTCATATGGACTCTTCTCGTGAACACGGTAGACACGACATCATTTGAAGGCACCAGTAGATGCTTCCAATTACCCTGCCCCTCGGCCCCTTACACATCCAAGAAACCTTCTCTAATAATGGCACAAATATCATGTTTTAAAGGGAAATACCATTGAGTCCAATGGGTTCCATTTGGTTCCAACTAGTTTGCATACTGGAACATCCTCAACTATTTGGTCCAGCCAGAAAGAAGAGTTCTCATGGTCCTTTGTCTGGGATGTCAACATAGACAAAACCCCCGCGCTTGCGATCACAAAGAAGGGATGAATACAATTTGGTTATAAAAGCTTAAACAAACAGGCAAGTTAAGAGCTTACAAAGTTGGACTTCCTGGCTTGGACAACTCAGAAAAAAAGCCACAGAATAATATTTTGATAGTATTACAAAGTTTGTTTTTGTTGTGTTTTTACTTCTACATAAAAATTACACGATTGTGCATGCAAGCATTGATTGGACTGTCACAGATTGAAGCAATGGGTTCATGCGCATACAGACATTTTCCTTATAGATAAATCACATTACTGTCCTCATAAATTAGAGACAGAATTTCCAGTAACATGTGACCTGATAGTACATACCTGTGGCTCAGTATCTGTGGAGAGTGTTTCATTACAGACTGGAGCACAAAGACAGATTGTCTAGACAGTCCACGCACACCTCTGTAGAGTCTTCTCCTGAATTAGTGTATGAAATGCGTAGCAGATGTGGCGCAGAGGAGATAGAGGTGGGAGACACCAGACACCCATTGACACATGTACTACTGGTTTCCACTTTGGCACCTCGGGGCTTCGAAAGCAGCCTGCTGGCAGAGGAATGTCAAAACACGCACAGTCAATAACAAGAATTCATCAAGCTCACGCTGATGGTGGAATGTTGCAAGTCAAACACAGCGAGGAAGCCCTGGGAGGCTCTGATAACATGGCTCCCTCGCAAGGCCCTGAAGGCTATCTCCTCGCCACGATACCTTCCCCAGCGCCACATGTGTTCTTAATAAGCAGGGCTTTCCCACAGGCCCGGGTTGGCCCAGGCTGAGCTGAGCTGGAACTGTGACTGGGACAATGACAGCCAGGGCTTTGAAAGGAGCTTCAAGTGACAGTGTGGTAACATTATACAAAAGCCAACATGCAAGTGTTTTTTTTTTTTCCGTTGTTGCAGGCTCAGAGCTGGGTGGATCTGGAGGGACTGCTGCAGAACAGCAGTTACACTGTGGAGCTGCAGGCCGTCACATACTGGGGACAGGTGCGTCTGAAGAGCTCCAAGGCTTCTCTCCACTTCAGCACCTCCCAGAATAATGAGTCAGGTAAACATTGGTGCTAATTTTCTGTCGGTAATTCAGCTGTCAGACTTTGTTATGTGATTTTAGCCACTAGGGATGGCGGTAGAGTGCTGCAGGAATGAGTCCTGGAACCCGGAAATGAATTAACGTTTTTGCACTTCCGGTTCCTTCGTCTCTAAGTCAATGGATTTTTCGGTTCGATGCTTGAAATAAGGTCTGTGGTTAACACATGTTTTTGGTCTACGACATAATATACGTCAGTAAATATCCCACTTGTGAAGCTTTTACGTGTCTTAAAAAGGTGCTAAGTAGCTAAATGAGACACGGAAAACGGAAACCAGGGCGATGCTATAAACATACGTCATCCCTGCACTGCTCTATGTCGGTCGGTCAGTCCACTACTTTGTTCCAGACTGAAATATCTCAACAACCGTTGGATTGATTGCCATGAAATATTGTGTAAACATTCACGGTCCCTAGAGGATGAATCCTAATGACTTTGGTGATCCTCTGACTTTTCCTCTCGCGCCACTATGAGGTTGACTTATGTGGCTTTTTAGGGAAATGTAAATGGACAGCCTACTGGATGGATCGTCGAAATTGATAACATTTGGTACAGACATTCATGTCCCTCTCAGGATGAGTTGTAATCACTTCAGTGATCTTGCACCATCATCGGGTCAAAATTTAACTCGACTTAAACCTGCTGTAGGCAGAATGTTTTTGGCACAATTGGGCAAAAATTCCATAATAACCTTTCAGCATATTGTAATTCAAGTGTTCTGAGAGATAACTAGACTTCTGCACCTCCTCATGGCTCTGTTTTCAGGCTTTATATTGATTAATATTTGATCAGCGCTGCCTAGTTTGACTGTTTGATTGGAGTTCGCGAGTGATTGACAGCTGCTCAGAGAGAGCAGGCTCCAGCTCAGCTCTGATTGGTTGTTTTCTTCCGGTCTGGGAAATCTTGCAGATGCTGTTAGGAGCACCGCAGGACACCAGAGGGCACATAGGCATTTTCAGATTACCTGTCTCATGAACTACTGTCAGGAAATAGTGACCTATAAAAATAAATATAGTGATTATAAAAATAACCTTTTCAAATTCTACCTACTGCTGCGTTAATGACTAAATCCCTGCCAAAAAAATTATATTCCCATCATCCTCAGCTGTACTTTGTGTGTAGTGCAAATTTGCAAATGCTGGCGTGCTAACACACTAAACTAAGATGGTGAATGTGGTAAACCTGCTATTAGCATGGACTCTTAGTCTTGTTTTACTATATATTTGCCATTTGGTGAATATTTTTTAGCCATAAACCTTATATGTGGTTAAAGGTCCACTCAGAAACTAACACAGCCGAGGTTATGTGGGAACCAAATCATGGGTAGGTGCAATTAAGAGTCACATGCAGGGTCATGCACTACCTGAAATAAAAAAAAATAACCTGGATGGAGTTGCAGTTTTGTGATTGCAGATCCATATGGCTGAACCAATGTAGCAGAATCCAATTTTCTTTCTGTTTGTTTGTTTTCCTTGAGAGTTGAATTTTCCTAAATTACTGAGAGTCTTCAGGCAAACAATCATCAGGAGAATTGCAAAAAGCAGGAATGGCCAAGGTGCGCTGGCGGCACATCTGCATTCATTCGAAGCTCCTGCGTGATTAGGAATCACAGACCAAGCCTTTTAAGCATGTGTGGCTCTAGAGGGAATTGAACCTTTAACCTTGGCAGCGTTAGGCAGTACTTTGTGTACCCATCGAGTTACACATTTACGCATAAGGAACGCGTTGCAACTGCCGCGATATTACAAAGAAATAATTGTGTGTTTCTGTTACCATGCTGCAGAGTTTGCCACAACACAGTCACTGTCTTAGCTACGGCAGCAAATATTTCTCCTTTCTCTTCCCAGTAAAATCAGTGCTCAAGTCAAAGAAGGAGGAGATATCCCCTCTTGGTTCGACCTTGGCCAAACGCCCCTCTGGCCCTCTAGAGGTGGGCACGCCCTTCTACCAGGATGGCCAGCTGCAGGTCCGCGTCTACTGGAAGAACCGGGGAGGTATGCACTCCACTGTATTGATTTACTGCTTTGTTAGAATCTAATTAGCACCCCATTATGCCCATCAATCACCATGACTCATAATAAAGTGTTAGGACGATTCTCAGTGACTCAAACAATGGAACATCCCTTTTTTTTTTTACAAATGTGGTATCAGATGGTGTGAATGAAATAAGTGAAACAATGTGTCACTGTGAGAGCTGCGTAATGTGAGAGCTGGTGTAAACCTGCGCATGGCCTGGTAGAGCGGAGCCACCGTTTAGTAACAAGAACAATAAACACACAGAGCCGGAGCCGTGCGATGGGATTTATTGACAGCTGCGTTTAATAGATCCTCGCCCTCGCATTAGCGTCGAAGCGGCCCATTTTGTTTTACAAGACCTGATGTCATTGGGAACAGAAACGGCCGTGGGCTGCGGCACCGCAAGGGGTTAAAGCCTATAGGAATGCCGGTCCCAGCGGCGTCCGTTCGCCCCAGCCCTTACCAGAGTGGAAATATGGAAACCTTGAAAGCCACGCTCTCAGGGTAACCTGTCAAGTCCCATTCACTGGTCTATGTTATGTTACTAATAGATGTCATCGCCCAAGCCAAACTCCACATCTTAGAGTCAAGAATGCAAACGCTGGCTGAAGGAGAGGCCTGGTGAGACACCAACTGCTGAATCAGAGTGCGAGAGAGAGAGAGAGAGAGGAGGGGAAGATAGAGTTGGCCCAGAGCTGTTAGCGAGGTTGGCCCGCACTCAGAGAGCTGAGTGATGCTGACGGGGATCAAGCGTGGCTTGGGAATCACAGTGTTGCAGTGCAGAGTTAATCCTGGTCCAGCTCCGTCTTCTCGTTCGCAGCGCATGGTCTGCAGCGTGTGTGTGTGTGCCACTCATTAGTCTGAGGGATGACCCCAGCTTTGACTCTGACAACCTGGGTTCCACTACTGTAAACACGCAGACATGCAGATGGCCTGGAGAGTTGTTAGTCTCTGGACATCTGGTTTGTGTGACGGAGAGAAGGGACAGGTTAACTGAACCGTGATTAAACTCTCACTCATTGTCTCTGTGATCCAAAGCAGCCGGGCTCTCTGGGTTGTGTCCAGCAGACGAAAGAGAACCGTACTGTACACGGGCTCGGATAATATATCGCTGTCTGCCCAACACCCAGACAAAAGACAGCAGTCCGGGCCGGTGGCGGCACTTCTGAGGCTCGCTTCCAGCCATGATTTATCGAACGCCGCTGAGGTTCTGTTCTCTACCTGATCTCCGTGTCCCATTTCTTGTTTTACATGCCGCTTCCCCTCCCTGTCAGACCGGGCTAAGCATATCTTGTTTATTTTTTCCCGATTTCCCGCTTCCCTGTAATTCCCTCTCTTCTGCTTCCAAAGAGCTCAGGGGGTCCACGTGCCAGATCTGTGTCTAAGCCTTCAAAGGACCCCTTTTATCTCCTCCACTACAACCCAGGCCCCCGCCAAGGGGCCAACATAGCATAACTCAATTATTAATATTTCACATATCCATGCGACACAGTTGAATGAATAATAAATCCAGTAACATAAGATGCGGGTGATGGGCAGATAAACACTGCTGATGAGCTACTGTACAGTAACGGAGCGAATGAGAGCCGCTGTGTCCCGGCGTGACCACGGCTGCTTCTCCACTGATGAGAATGCAAATCCTTAAAGTTGGAGTTAGTGGAAGTTTGTGTTGGGAATTGAGCCGTCAGCCAACAAAAGGAAAGGTTTTGGAAACAGGAAAAGAAAACATGTGCTTTCATGTTTCTTTACATAAGTTATCGTGATCATCAATAATGGAAATGGTGATATCAGATCTCAGATAGGGAGTGTTGTAATTTGTGAGATACCCATCAGTTAATTATTTTATTCATCATTTCATCTGATTAATGTTCAGTGGTGTTACATAACAATTCACATTTCCTCAAGTACTGTACTATGGTACAGTTTTAGATATCTAAGGCAACTTTATACTTTAACCCCACGACATCTCAGAAAGTAGAGGGTTAGTTATTGCTTTTACTCGACTACATTTATTTGACAATCATATTCAATTGTGCTCTTGTCCAAATCAAGTTGTATGCATAGTACTCCATGCCACAATATGGAGTGGCTGTGGCTCAGAGGTAGAGCAGGTCGTCCAACAATCGGAAGGTCGGCGGTTTGATCCCCGGCTCCTCCGGACACATCTAAGTCGAAGTGCCCTTTAGCAAGATACTGAACTCCAAATTGCTCCCGAAGGCCATCGCGGTGCGAATGAGTATTTAGATTAGATCCTGAGGGGCAGGTTGGCAGCCTCTGCCATCAGTGTATGAATGTGTGTGTGTGAATGGGTGAATGCTGACATGTAGTGTCGAGCACTTTGAGTGGTCGAAAGACTAGGAAAGCGCTACATTAATGCAAGTCCATTTACAATCTATTTTTTATTGACTCTGTTTTATGTCGTCAGGTCAAAGGGTCACATTGCAGGCGTTGCCTTTTTCTTTTTACTGACACTGTTCTGATTGCCTCGCACCTACGTGATGTGCGTATAAATAATGTTCTTCAAACTTGTATGCGTAGACATTACTTTGAGTATTGATTCATTGATTGTAGAACATAGTGAAAAATGCCCGTCTAGAGCCAGCCTGTTTTGTTGGCCACTAGACCAAAGCACAATTTGTGGCGATTATAAAGAGAAAAGCAGCGAATCATTACAATTTAGAACCTGGAACCAGTAAATATTTGCCATTTTTGCTTCATGAATGAATCGAATGAATCTTCATCGGATATAGAAATTGTTGTCGGTAGATTTTCTGTTGATACACTAATCGTTTTGACACTTGTAATTAATACAATGACACAATATAACATTGAGAAGGGCCATTCTGCTCCTTAATAAGTACTTAAGTAAGTAAGTAAATGCTAGATCTGAGTACTGAGTTGAGTCTTTTATTGTGTGATGTGACATCATCTCCTCTCTCTCATCCTCCCCCTGTGTTCAGACCCCACTGTGAGTCGCTACCACGTCCAGTGGATGCCGGAGTACTGCAGCCACAACGAGACCCGAGGGCCGGAGAAATCTGTCACGCAGGTTAGCCTCCAGCAGCAGTTTCACACACCTTCCAACTGCGGTTCGGATCACAGAGCGCTGCAGAGCTACGGCTCGATCAGCAGCTCTGTGCTATGCAAAGCACGCGCCTAACCTTTTGTCTGATGCTTAGAAAGGACAGCGGCTCCCGCTAAAGAAAACAACTCGAGCCGAGCGAGCCTGAAGCCCTGTTGCGCTGGATTTGCACTGGGCAAATCACTGGCTGTTGTTTTGAATATTATGAGTCAGTCGTGTGGTCAGGCATGTGGTGTGTTGGCCAATAAAACGCATTTACTTAAACAATGTTTCCCGGAACGGGGGATCATTCACCTCCAACGGCCCCAGCCACGCATTCTGCACAGGGCTTTCTTGCAGTCGGGTCTGTGGAGGGGTTGGGAGAGTCTGGGGGTGGGAGGTGGTGGGGGGTTAACTGCTCGGGCTCAGGCTGATACAGGATGGCAGAGGCCTGGCAATCAACACATTCTTTGGGGACCGGCGCTCTGGTTGCTAGGAAATATACATCCATGTTCTATAGATCGCTGGGAAGGATTCCAGGCGTTTGCTTTTATGTGAGCGCAGCGCCTCATTCACTTTTAATCAAAGCTGTTTCATATCAGAGAGAACATACACACACCCTCTCTCACGGGACTGCCCATTAATGTAGAACCTCTTTATTACGAATGCAAGATCTAAATCCACTAGTCAGCACGATTGCTTTTTGTGTTTCCCCGAATGAGATTTTTTTGTTGAGATCAATAGATGATTAAAGTTTGAAATGAGTGTAAAGTGTAAAACTGCAGCACAGAATTCATTAACAGGGATTTACAGGCCATTCTCTTTTAAAACTTACACATAAATTCACTTCGGCTGCCGCTTCTTAATTAAGTCGCGTTTATGCCACATGTGGAAGCTATAAAAAAATCATTTATATTGTAAGTTGAATAGAAGGATAGTGGTCTAACCCCGACCATGTGAGCGTTCAAAGTGGTCCCGTAATGTGGGGCATGTTCCTGAGTTCCTGAGCGGGAATGTGATCTGCCCCGGCGCTGTGTATTTAATTATCTCTGAAGCTCCATGGGACCTGACCTGGGTGACATGTCAAAGTCATCAGGGCTGAATAATGTGTTTCTTGGCTCAGGAGAACTACATCAACCTCCCGGGCCTGCTGTTCTCCTGCAAGTACAAAGTCACCGTTCACATGCTGAAGTCCAAGAGACGCTCCAAGGACGAGAGCACCACCTTCCTCACGCCGACCTGCGCTACCATCCGCAGCAAGACTCACAAACACATCCCCTGCCCGGGGGAGGGAGGTGAGTACTGTAGTAAAGGGCACATTGAAATCATTCTGTATTAGTGTGGGCACAGTAGTCAGACATATTATAATCACAATGATGGACAAAATCTATGTGCTCTTGAAGGAATAGTTCAACGTTTGGGGAAATGCACTTGTTCGCTTTTAGGGATAGGACTCACCAGTGACCCCACGATACGATATTATCGCGATATTTGTCACGATAAGATCTTATTGCGATTTTCAACATATTGCAATATGCTGATTATTTGGATAAGATATATTGCAATTAACGCAAAATCGTTTAAACGGCATTCATTTCTTAAACGCATTGACGCAATCGATTTTTGGAAGTTGCAGCGAGCTCAGTTTTAAAGCTAGAGTGAGCCTTTTTCAACCCGTGAAAGACAGAATAGCGGCTGTTGGATTGTTAAGAGGTTAATAGTAATAAAAGATTGATACTTGATGTCTGTGTATCGATACAATATTGCCACGCAAAATATCGCAATATTAAGCTGTATCGATTTTTTTCCCCCACCACTATTCTATCAATCTTCTCATCTAACTCTTGGCAAGAAAGCGAATATGTTCATTCCCCAAATTGTCAAACTATTGCTTTAATATCAAGACCTTGACTGAGATCACCTTTCTCCTAGCAGCTCCAGGGGTCCCAAAGGTTTTGGCTAAGCCTGAGAACCTGACGGCCTCTTTCTCCATCATTGATGGAAACATCACCGGTAACTTCCTGTGGCGCGTGTCCAGGGTGGCTCCCCATCAGCGAATCACAGGCTTCCAGGTCACCTGGGCCGAGATCACCACAGAAAGTCGGCAAAACAGCCTGCCCAACAGCATCATCTCCCAGTCCCAGATCCTGCCTCCAGTAAGTCTATTTTCATTAAAACGGGATTGGTGTTTTTTCTATTCGAACTCCCGCAATAAGCCATAGAGTGAAGGCTGTTTACAAATGCTGCAGACTGAATCCCACAGGGACCATGCTGTCATATAGTCTTTAAATTGTCCCTTGTAGTAGGAAGGTATGTTCTATTTTCAGCATTTTGTTTCACAGCATCTGTCAAAGGTGAGGGTGATTTGAGGATAACACTGCTGTGGCCTCTTTGCATGAATCTTGTGATAAGCGGCGGCGTGTAGACAGGCAGCAGAGAGAGATCTGAGGAAGTGTTGTGTCCTGCTGGAAGTTCTCCTCTACGTTTTCATCTGCCTTCACGTCTTCCTCTTTCATCCTCCGTGAGAGCTCCGAAAAAGCCGCTCTTTGACATAATCTGTTCCATCAACAACACGTTCCGCCTATCTGCACCTCCCAGCCTCTGGAGCTTGTCTATAAATAAAACCACCCACCGCACACTTTATCAAGCTGGCAGCAAAAGAAGGAGAGACAGCAAGCCTTATGAAAACACAGTCTTTGTTTTTGTCTGTGGCTTGTGTGCAAAAGACAGCTCTGCAGCCAATACTCCCCCGGTTTACTGCCCATTCAAGTCCTGTCAAATTCAAAGGCGCATTCTGTTGTATTTCAACTGGTTGCGTTTCTTATACTGTTCTCCTCCCTCACTTGACAGGATCATAACTTGCTTGTCGTGTCCAACCTGCGGCCGTCCACCTACTACAGACTGGAGGTGCAGGTCATAACGACTGGAGGGGAAGGTCCTGCCACTGTCAAGACCTTCCAGACCCCCAACATATTACCAGTCATTCAACACCGTAAGTCCATATTACTGTCTTTGATGCTCCATCATGTCCACTAATGTGATTTTTTTTTTTTTGACTGATTGTGTTGGATGTCATTAAGTGGCTGTTACTGCTCAGTGCTAACAGCATATCTTACATTTATCCTTAAAGCAATAGTTTGACATTTTTTTTTAGTGAAAGTTTTAATTTGTTTATTTGCTTTCTGGCGAGAGTTAGATGAGAAGATCAATACCACTCACACGCCTGTGTAATCAATATAAGACTACAGCCAGCAGCCGGTTAGTTTATCACAAAGACTCCTGGAAAACAGGAGGAAACAGCTAACCTGGCTCTGTCCTACATTAAATAGGACTATTATGCTTTTGTACTTTTTCTCGTTCCTTTAGTGTGTTATATCGTTTTTTTATGTATGTAAAAGGTCTGCAAAGTTACAAAACCCAAAGTTCACACCAAAGGGAGTTACTCTCCCCCACAGAAACACTGCTCCTGAACTGACTGAAACGCTTTGTTTGAAGTCCCGCCCTTTCCTACGTAACGTGGTGACGTCACTAAGTAACATATTTGCATAATACCTGCATAGCGGCTAGTTTGGCACGCCCTGAAACAAAGCCAGTTAGAGCGAAGCTGGAGTGGAGTCTGAAGAGTTTGGTTCGGTTGACCAATCACAACAGAGTGGGCCAGCTGACCAATCAGAGCAGACTAGGCTTTTCGAGAGGGCGGGGCACGTGCTCAAACAGAGCGTTTCAGACAGAGGGTGAAAAGAGGTGCTGCAGCACAGCCGGTATGAGAAAAATAAAGTGTTTTTTGAACATTAAAGCATGTAAACATGTTCTAATAGAAACACAAAATACAAGCATGCACATGAAAATGAGCATAATAGGTCCTCTTTAACAAAATCCACCTACCCGCACCTCTAAAGCTCACTCAATAACACGCTGCCTGGCAACTGCTCAGAGCCAAAAAATAGTCTGGCACAAATAATCATTCACCAGAAAGCAATGGCGTAGCTCCCAAAATGTCAAACTATTCTATAAATTATGACCAATATATATATTCTAATATCAACAATGGATCACCTGCCTGCTTGCATGTGAAAGGGGTTGCTTGAAGATACGAACCCAGAGAGAATTACAGCAGTTCCCCTCAGCTCTAAAGAGCAATTTACCATCTGTCGGCTCACTAATTTCCTGGCCAGCATCGTTTTTCAAGACACAACAGGCAGCTGTTTTCAGCGAAAAATCTTTAAAAGCCTACTGTTACGATATACCTGTCCAGCACCAAATGCCTAACTAGGGAACATAGTGGAGCATTTAGCAGCTAAAGAGTCTGATATTTGTCCCTCATGAATTGGTGGAGAGCTGAGATGGAGAGAAAAACGACTCTAAATAAATGCTAATAAGTTCGCCATATCAACTTTATAAGGGCATAATATGTCAATGTTTACAGCTTGTTTCCGCTGCCCCCAAGTAGCCAAACAATCTGCAGTTATAGGAAAAGATGCTGTGCTTCTGCCACATTACTTTGTGTTACGCACGCAGCATCATTTATACAGAAAAGACACACTTAGCGCTGGCTCAGCTAAAGGAGAGGATGTAAAACGTATTTATGACCTAGATAACAGGTGAAACACTTCCATGTATCAGCAACAGCGAGTAGCAAAACAAGCACATTTCTACTGCACTAATGGATAGTCAACCGTTACTAAGATGTGAATCTCTGAAGTAATGTCCGACAGATCTCTGATAACGTGTCCTTTTTCTAGGACCCAGACTCCGGCAGCACCACTCTCACCACCAGAAGCCGTCAGTAGAGAGGCACTGAGCTGCAAGTCGAGGCGAACCCAATAGGGAGAAGCACCAGTGGCTCTCTGCTCCCGTCTGTCAGGGAAGGAATGTGTGGAACCAAACAGAAACACAGCGCATCAGACCATGAACTGACCCCCCTGCTCGTGAAACATGGGTCCATCTTCTCCAGGCTCCACAACAACACATCAGCTATTCCTTCTTAACCCCTCTCCCTCGACTGATACGTGTCAGCGGACGGGTTGGTCTGTACAGTGACATTTATACCGCAAGGTCTCACATTTTGCGTTGGTTAGTACATAGCTCCCCAAACACATCCCCAACTCATCAGGTTAGTACGTTACGAAATTACAGGTAAAAGGTAAGACCCCGAAAAATAGTTGTGATCCAGCTGTCAAATTTCAATTCAGTCAGTTGATCAATGCAACGTATGCTCATACAACAGTTCGTATATCTTACGAAAAGTTATTCCAGCAACGCGTGTCAATTTCCGCTCGTTACATGCGTACAGTCTTTTCAAAATAAACTTTCTCACAGGAAACAACTTGGTTAGGTTTAGGCAACAAAACTACTTAGTTAGGTTTAAGTAAAGATTGTGGTTTTGCTTAAAATAACTCCGGAAGTGGCGTAACTTAAAGGACCAGTGTGTAACAATTGGGGGGATCTATTGGCAGAAATGGAATATAATATTAACAAGTATGTTTTCTTTAGTGTATAATCACCTGCTAATAAGAATCGTTGTTACGTTGGAATGAGCCGTTTATATCTACATAGGGGGCGGGTCCTCTCCATGGAGTCTGCCGTGTTTCAACAGTAGCCCGGAATGGACAAACCAAATCCTGCTTGAGCCGGAGTCGATAACGTTACTCGCTCCCGTCGCCGCCATTCTCTCTCTTGTTTCACCACTCACTTTCCACGTACACACACTCTCTACGCACTGGCTCTGCTCCAACTGGCTCTAGATGGGGCCATTCGCGTTTTCGTGTCGGCCACCAACACGCTTGGCACACGGGTGAGGCTGCAGTTGGTCGCAATTTCCCTCACCTCACCTCACCGCTAGATACCGCCAGATCCTACACACTGGCCCTTTAAGTACAGAAGTTACGTGACAAAAAAATCAACGTTGACTTCTGGTTTCACGCAAATGATTGCATGGAATATACACAAATTACAGTGCATTACTTTTCGTAGGTATAGCTACGAACGGTGTATGAGAACAGCCTGATCAGTGACAAGCAATTAGGTCATGGTCTAAAAGAAAAACAATTACTTGATTGAAGGTGGTTGAACATGGATGGCAGGAAATGCCAGAACTGTAAAACAATTGTTTATTCATGAAGAAAGAACAGTAGAAATTCATCTATTTATTTTGTGTTACCCATTAAAGAGGCGCTTAGGCATACAGTCAGTACTGATGGATAATGTAAAGTCATCGTTGTCTAACCCAGAATATCTCACATAGTATGTTGCATGTAGTACATTTGATTTTTTGAACTGTAAATGAATTACTTGCTTCAAATTGAAAGCTCGTAATGGTTTTGCATGACAACCGTTAGCATTCTGTTGGCATGAAATAATGTCTGTGTTACCTCTTTTCAGTATGTTAGCAATATTTCATTAACAGATTAACAAAGAATTATATTGGGAGTAATACGTAATGTTTATTAATGAAATTATAACTTGTGTGGAAATGATGAATTGTACATGTTCTTGGCTGTAGAAATATTTGTTGTGCAGCAGTCAGTGAATGTCTATATTTATTTATGTGTGTATTACAAAGTTTGGTTTGGATGTGCGTGAATGTGAATGTTTCGTGTGTTCTAGTCTCAAGTTTTTGAACCGGCAAAAAAATTCTTGTAAAGACATTTTGTAAAAATGGAATTGTAAATACAGTCTTATGTTACATGTTATTTTTCCATGGTAGAAACTGTACAAAATGCTAAGTAATAAAATAATCCTTAACCAGTTCCCTTTGCTGTTTGTTTAATTGAAGCTGCTGCGAGCAGTAAATAGACATGCTTCTCCTCCCAGTGCTCAACTATTTGGCAGTTAATGTTGCTTATTTTGGCTGTAAAAGCCATCACGGCCGACTTGGTGTACAGCGTATCCACTGATCGGTCCAGGAGTCTGAGACATTCGCTCTGCAAGTCCAAATAAACAGGTCATCTAGCTCAACAGCCCGAGCAAATTTACCATCGCCGAGGTCGGACGCCCTTCAACAGAGTGCTCTGCTTCTCAGAGCACTTGTGTGTTTGAAAAGCATTAAATCCCTCCTCGGCTCAGCGGCCTTTTGCCCTCATAAAATGGAAAGTGGAAATGTTTACAAGAAAATAAAGCTTAGAGTGACATTGTGAGAGTTAATCCTATATATGCGGAAAGTGTGATTTTTGTGTTTAAAACCGCAATCGGAGTTATTTTTGTATGTCGGATGAAAAACTTTTTTTAGGACACACAATAATCCTGAAAGAAGTGCATGCAGAATAGTGTTTAATAATGCATACTGTTTATAATACGGTTAACTTCACTGGATACAAATGGTAAAACTTATAAACATGTTTCATTTGTATCCAGAGAAGTTGACAAATACATTCTTGTTAATGGTAGTAGAGCTTTATTTACACCACGAACATCCTGTATTAGGGCTGTCAAAGTGTACCTGATAATTTGGTTTAACGCCACTCATTTCTTACACATCAATGCAACTTGTGATTTTTAGGTTGTAGCAGGCTCAGTTTTAAAGGTAGAGTGAAGATGCTGGCATCATATGAAACTAGAAAACCTAAGGAATCCATTGGCACAAACCATGTCAAAAATAACGCTCCAAACTTACGCAAAATTTTGACCAGGGAAAAACTGGCGTGGCCATTTTCAAAGGGGTCCCTTGACCTCTGACCTCAAGATATGTGAATGAAAATGGGTTCTATGGGTACACTCGAGTCTCCCCTTTGCAGACATGCCATTTTTATGATAATCACATGCAGTTTTGTGCAAGTCATAGTCAAGTCAGCACACTGACACACTGACAGCTGTTGTTGCCTGTTGGACTTTAGTTTGCCATGTTCTGATTTGAGCATATTTTTTATGCTAAATCCAGTACCTGTGAGGGTTTCTGGACAATATTTGTCATTGTTTTGTATCTTTAATTGATTTCCAGTAATAAATATATTTATATACATTTGCATAAAGCAAGCATATTTGCCCACTCCCATGTTGATAATACTCATTTTAATCGATTGACAGCCCTATCCTATATATATGGTCATTATCATTACATTTAAGTTCATTTCGCAGACACTTTTGACCAAAGTGACTTACAAGAAGTGCATTTGTCCTCCACAGGAACAAGAGCTGTTGTCAGAAACTGTCTTTTACTGTGCTAATGAACATCAGCATCCTCACTGGTTGAGTATTCAGTATTCAAACCACTGTATCTGCATTTGCCAAACCTCGCATTTTGGACTTCAAAAGACTTTGTGATAATCATGCAGGGAATCCATCAATGGTTGGATTTCATTTATATTTTTTAATAGGTTTACAAAATAAAACAATTCATGCATTCTGTCCAAGATTCAATTCAGTTCAGATCTATCACGTGTTAGAAAGTGTTTCATGTCTGCCATAAACCTGATGAGCTCGGAGAGGAGCCACAGGCTCACCTGTGCAGTTTAGAGTCAACGAGGCACAGGTGAGTTCAATCTGCACACAATCAGTGCTCCTAGAGAGGACGAGGAAGAGCATTTCTCTGTTTGCTCTGTTACCAGCCAGACTGGTTCCCCTGTCTTCATCCTGTGGCATCTAAGGTGAGTTATTCTTTATTACTTTGATAATGCCATGTTTTTGTCAGTTCACTTTATGACTAAAATCCCATGTTAAACTGGAATATTGTTTGTGTTTAGGTATTATCTGGCTATGAGTTGATAATCATGCATAGAATATAATGCAATAAATGTATGTGCAGTGCTGCTAACAGTATGTCATGCATCTCCCTCTGTTTTGTCTATTAATGCAGATACAACACCTTGATGATGTTAAAGGGGAAGTTAATCTAATTACAGTCCCTTTTTGGTGGAAATTCCTGACTCGCTGTCCCTAATTCTTGTTGCCTCACATCCAATGTCTAAATGTCCCTAGTTTCCATTTTCCAAACAACATGCATTATGTTTCCAAAAAATCATCACAAAAGTAACTGTAAAATGAAACCAGTCAACAGAAATGTACACAAACAGACATGAAAAACAAGCAATTGTTGATCAATTTAAATTGTTAACTTTTCCTATTGATGCATTTTCATGAGTTTTGACTTTTTTTACCCCCCTGAGCCATGTGCAATTCAAATTTGCCTTAGCGTCCCCAAATAGACAAGATATCATTCCAGCAGTGTGCTGCTAGTTTCCTATTCTGCTGTTGGAGGTTAATCAGTGTCAATTCAGTATTGCAAATATGGCAGTGTTACGTGAATGAAAAATAAGAAATCATGCACTGTATTGATTGTGTCTGTGCATATTTACGTGTGTGTGCTTGCTTTCATAAAGAGACGTTTTTGTCCAGATGTTTCGAAGTCTGTTCTCGTCCCCGTTTTTCCACAGCGAGCCACAAATTATTCTGAGCCCCTTGTTTTCACACACTCAGCCTCTTCAGTCAGTCAATGCTTCGCCGCTCACTTCTCAGGGATGTTGTTTATGTACAGTTCTATTATGTCACAGGAGATTAGTTCCTCTTGGGCTGTGCACGCTAATCCCCTCTCTCTTTTCTAGGAGCCCGGCCAGTGTTTAGCCAAGGCTCCTTTTCTGTGCGAGCCAGCCCAGCCCCTCTCCCTTTCAGGCTGTCACAGTCCCTCTCTACACACACACAGAATACCATGGCCCTCAAGTGTGAAAACCCTCAAAACAAAAGGGCCTCTAGCCTCTTTTGAGGCATGTTGCAAGACGTCCAAGTCTCCGCGGACATAAAAGAAAGGGGAAAAAATGCAACAACTAAATAATAGGCCAGTCGTCGGTACAAAAGCTTTGTCTCTTATGGTACAAGGCCAGTGAGGGCTTATTCACTTTGCATGACATTACATCCCTATTGTGAAAGTCAGGCGGGGGATATCGCTTTCAAATTTTGAACACATATTTCTGAAAACAATATTATTCATTTGGCTCTCGGAATAATCACGGTCAATTAAATATTTACCCGTCTCCTGGTTGACATTAGCCCCTCGTTTTATTAGAATCGAGAATAACACAGTGAGTCCATTCAGAGCAGAGCAACAAAGATAGGCTGTTTCTCCCACACATTTTCCTCTGACCCCTTTGCCCCCGTTCTGCAGATTAAGAGTGCAATGAGCCGTGCATTACTATTTATCAAATCTATAAGCCACTTTTATGGGTCATCCTACGATAGTCAGACAGAGCAGCTGTAACATTACTCCTGAGATGATGGCTGGAATTTAAGTTTTGATGATCCGAGCATGACTTTGAAGTATGAGGCAAAAAATAAAATGGATGGACTTTTACTTTTCGGATGACACCGATCGTAACCTGAACAATTTGAAAGTGAACGCTGCTCTCATGTGAGTTTCAGGTCAGTGAGATCATCGAGCGGAGCCCAGGCATTCGCTCCCAGATTACTACCACATGGACGACATCCATTTGCGCTGGTACTCCTTCAATATGATGAGATGGAATATATTGTCTGTGAGATTGATGAAAAATAACCAGTGTCCACCCCCCCCTCCATTAGGAGATGCAATGTTGCTTTAATGCTATGGCATGGTGAGAAATCTGACCTTGCCCTGGGCAGTGGCATGTTTCTGGTTAGGCTCTGGTGAGTGGGACCAGGCAGGGGACACATGAAAGGATCTCTCTCTCAGGACCGCAAAAGATGTTCAGTCTAAGTCTAATGAAGACCAGAACACATGGACAGACCTGAGAACATGCCACACATTACACAAGAAGCACTAGAGCTACGGCACTGTTGACACGTTTAGTATTCCTCTCTTGTTCTGACAAAGTGAGAAGCTTGATAAGCATGTCATTAAAAAACAGTGCTACCAGGACACTGAAGTAAAAACATTGCCTCTTCCAAAGACAAGCACAGATAATGTGTTTGTTTTCACCGCTTTTCATTTTAGCAACAATTTCCTCTGCCTCTGTGTCTCCACGGGGGACGTTATTTCATAGTCTCCGTGCCTGGAAAAGCTTTTATCAGGTTGGACAAGTCAGCGGCTGCGCTGCTATAATAATACCATAACAAAATTATTTCGTATAAAACAAAGTTACCAGCTTATAGGGTACACCTGTGCAATCAAATGCAGTCCCATACAATAGCTCTCCAATCTCATAATGTTCAGTTTTTGTCGACACTGTGTCAGAGAGGTGTTGATTCAGCTCCTTTTGTAGCAGTTGTAGTGGAGATATATTGGACTGCTATAGAGAGATGTGTTGTGGGCAGCAAAATATTAAATCACCTCCCGGTATAATCAGCGGTGGAAGATGTACTGCAATTATTTAAAGGGAAAGTATCAATACCACAGTGTAAAGATACTCCCTTAAAGGAACAGTGTGTAGGATTTGGTGGCATCTAGTGGTGTGGTTGCAGATTGCAACCAAATGAAACTTTTCCCGTATGACAAGCGTTTAGGAGAAATATGGTGGCCGTCGCGAAAATGCGAAAATGCGAAAACGCGAATGGCCCTATCTAGAACCAGTGTTTGGTTTGTCCATTCTGGCCTACTATAGAATATGGCGGCCGGCTCCGTGAAGAGGACTCGCTCCGTATGTAGATATAAACGGCTCATTCTAAGGTAACAAAAAAGTGATTATACACTAAAGAAAACATACTTATTAATATTATATTCCATTTTTGCTAATAGATCCCCCTAAATGCTACACACTGTTCCTTTAAAAGTAATCATGCATTCAAATTTTTTATTAAAAGTAAAGTAAAAAGTACAGAATCATAATCAGCTAAATGTACTTAAAGTATGAAAAGTGCTAATAAGGCAGAATGAGCCATTTCATAGTGTTATTTATAATGCGTTATTATATTGCATTAACATGTAAGTCTCTGGTCTAGAGTGAAGATACTGGCATCATTTGAAACTAGAAAAACCTAAAGAATAACCAACCATGTCATACTAGCTTGTCGGGAAGGAGGTTAAATAACACTCCAAAGTTATGCTAAATTTTGTTGAGGAAAAACTGTCATGGTCATATTCAAAGGAATCCCTTGACCTCTGACCTCAAGATATGTGAATGAAAATGGGTTCTATGGGTACCCACGAGTCTCCCCTTTACAGACATGTCCACTTTATGATAATCACATGCAGTTTGGGGCAAGTCATAGTCAAGTCAGCACACTGACACACTGACAGCTGTGAGTTTGCCATGTTATGATTTGATCATATTTTTATGCTAAATGCAGTAACTGTGAGGGTTTCTGGACAATATTTGTCATCGTTTTGTGTTGTTAATTTATTTCCAATAATAAATATATATATACATTTGCATTAAGCAAGCATATTTGCCCACTCCCACGTTGATAATAGTATTAAATACTTGACAAATCTCCCCCTATTTTGAACACATGGCCTAAAAATGAAATGTACATAGTTCCTGTCCACCACTGCATTTAATGCAACGTGATACAACAACACGGCTCACTACAGCCTCAAAAGTTACCACACTGTTGAATCAACACCCCTCTGAAACAGTGTCAACAAACAGCATTAAGAGCTTCACAAAGAGACATGCATCTGCCCCTTATCCTGAGCTCAAACACACTCAGTTCAAACGCCTCGCCATCCTTCGGGTCAAAGGTAAGCAAGAGGTCCAGTGTGTTTGTGTTTACAAAGAAAACGTCACCGGAGGAGTCATTATCCAGATCCCTCGGTCCAAACCAAACATCCTTCTCCACAGGCGTACAAAGTGGAGAGATCAGGCAGGGAAGTACAATCCAGCTGGGTAATAGCTGTTTATAATCCACCCTGATTAGTGTTAATCCCCTTAATGCTCCTTCCTGAGAATAAACACATGTTGACCCAAGTGACCCGCTCCTAATTAATGAAGTTTGGTATGCTATCATCTATTCACTGTGGTCCAGTGTTGCATGGGCTTGTATTGGCTGCTCTTAATGATATAGGTAATAACTCAAAATACACCAGCTGACACTTTTTAAATTGCTGGCTGGTGTCAGCTTTTTTTTTTTCACAATAGGCTACAACATCACCCCGAGGCGTGACTAGCGATGAGGGGCAACTTTCCGTCTTGTGTTCTGTTTTCTCCTGTGAAGTCAGCGCGCGGGGTCGGTAGCCGGGGCCTCAGAGGCGAGGCAAAGTTCAAAGGTCAGCGTGTACCCAGGAGGATGGACGGCAGCACGAGGGCAGGGCCCAGGCTCGGGGACAAGGGGAAAGGGGTCAGAGGTTGAGTTCAGACGGAATCCACACAGAGGATGTTGAAATAGATATCGTCAGGGGAGAACAGAGCTTCCTCCACTTTTCCTTCTGGCCCTATATACCGCTTAAAGACTCCACAAGGAAGGCAGGAGCAGCATATCAGAGACTGTAAACACATCTCCTGCTCTGGGCACTAATTCAAAGGTGTTAATAAGATGATGCATCTGCCATCCAAAGTGGCTGTTACAGTAGATGAGGAAATTATGGCACGCATAATTTGATGTGTAAACACTATGCCTCAGCGCCTCTGCTTCCTCAGTATGTCGAAATAAACTTGCGTGACAGGGAAAAAGAGCTGTGAAAAATGTGTTCTGAAGGCTGTTTAGGGATTAAAGTCCATGCACTCTTTTTACAATAAACAAAAAAATCTGATTCTTACTCCAGCTCAAACACAGCTGTTTAATTCTGAGATTTCTCTGAGGGAAAATCTGCTCCGTCTCCTTCTTGAATTCCAGAAAAACTATCTTTTAAACAGTCGATCCATTTGTGCGTCTGCTGTGTGCTCTCTCTTCATATGGAAGAACTGCTGTGCGTCAACATCTGGTTCATATACCCAAAATAATAAATGTTCCTGTTTGTTTACATATAGAAAGACGGCATCAAAGGGTAATGGGATGGTTTTCAAAATGCTTGTTAAATCCATTGGTTGTCCCGACAAAATCAAAAATGAGGCATGAGCTGAAAAGGGAGCGTGAAATCCATTACACTGTAAAAGAACGGCTTATACGTGCAATCACAAAAGCTCTCGCAGGCCACCGAAAACACGGAGCAGCGATTTGACTCCACAAATAAATTAGCGGCAGGATGATATGATTTTTTTTTGTTTTTTATTTTGTATGAAGACGTTGATCTAAATACATTAAAAACAAAGCCGGCACATGTGCTCAGCAAACCGCAGTGTTTATATAATGAATATGCAGTATTTTGTCCTGTCTCTCTATATATGTGTGTGTGTGTGTGCTCCAAGGCTAAGAGCTCATTTCCACCCTTGATGATCACAGGCACCATTGATTGTAATGCTGACGAGCAAGCTCGTTCTGCCCGTGGCATACAAAGGAATCTGGACATGTTTAAAGCACTAACTTTCATGTTTTTTTTTTAATGCTGGTATGAAGTTGAATGCTGATGTTGCGGGGCAGCTGGCTCTCATTAAGAAAACACGATGTCAAACAGAGGGCCTGGCTGGTGAAAGTCAACTGCTCTCCCTCTCTGGTCGCCGGCGTCTCTCGGCGTACGCCGGCAGCTGCGCTGAGAGCTGTTCGACCTCGTGGATTTGATACTTTAGTGATGTCATACAAAGAATCAAGAAAAAAACAACCTGAATGATGACTCTAGGTGCGAAAGAAATCATGCAAACTTTTACACTTATAGGCCTATATAAATATAAATTCCTAGAATTCCCCACGCTACACAGATACACTTGTCATTCCTGCTAGTTAGATCTCATATTGCTGTATACTAGGCTTTGTTAATGTTAATAAATCATTCATTTATGTTAATAAATCATTAATTAATGCTTTATAGATGAGTGAGAAACCACTTGTAAGAACAAATTGTGCAAACACAACCATTGGCTGGTGTATATCATCCTACAGCAAAACTTATTTTGTCTTTAATGCATCAAGAAGACCGTGACGGTGCCCTGGTCACCTAGGTTACCAAGCCAACCGTGATCTGCAACATCCCTGGTTTGCTTCCGACTGGGGATGTATATTACATAGTCATTCATGTCACTCTCCCCTTTCCTGTTTCCTGTCATGTTTTTACTGTCAAATATCCACAAATGGGATTAAAAGGCACAAAAACATAATTTTTAAGAGGATTGTTGTAGTGGAATAAACCTTTAGTACTCACTAACCAATAACATTTCGGAGGATCTATTAGCAGAAATGGAATATAATATTCGTAACTATGTTTTCATTAGTGTATAATAACCTGAAACTAAGAATCGTTGTGTTTTTGTTAGCTTAGAATGCGCCCTTCATATCTACATAGGGAACGGGTCCTCTTCACGGAGTCCACCATGTTGCTCCGCCATGTTTCTACAGTAGCACAGAACGGACAAACCAAACACTTTTGCATTTTTCACGTACCTGAAGGCCACCATAGTTCTCCAACACGCTTGTGAAACTGCGGTAACATGAGCCGCAGGGTGCAAAACCGTGGTACCACCAGCTGCGATCTGACTTCTATTGCTCCTAAAGTAGTGTTATTATGGTAAGGATGGCCTCTTAGTGAGGCGAACAGCGTTACATTAGTTTTACACTCGGCAGCTCACGTTACCGCAGTCTTGGAAAAGGAGGAGTGAGTGGAGGGGTATTCAATTGGTTGCAATCTGCAACCGCACCACTAGATGCCGCCAAATCCTACACACTGTACCTTTTAAGTCTGCAATTACGTTACTACACATTCATAAAAGTTAACAGCTTTTTCAAAACTTTTCAATAAGCCTTCAACTCTGGCCAAATGTTGTTCTTTTGAATATGTTATTACTGATCCATAAAGCAAAATGACTAAACAAATCCTTCCTAACCATGAACAAAGATATTAAAACCCATTAAAAAGTATGCCTTATCACCTAAAAATGCAGTACAAGCAACTTGTAATATACTTTCGTGACTTCAATTTATGTCCTCAGTGATGGCTGACCATTTCCTGTGCCCCAGCATGCTTGGAGGCACAGCCTGGTCTTATTTCTGTCTCAGAGGATGAGGACGACAGCGAGCAGAACATGATGGTACATATCTCAGTCATACTACTACAAAGAATTACAGATTATTGAGGGCATAATAGGGATATCTGCAGGTGTTAATATCTTGAAACGGTGTTAAAGGTGCATCAGCAATATAAAACAGTAACATCTTGTTCATAAATTCCACGTCTAAACGCGCCGTCACAAGTGTGCTTTTTCCAGCCTGTTTGCAACATAAACAGTTCCGTTTGCGTTGAGGTGTTGAGTGGACCCGAGATTTAGGTGAGCTGAGGGAGTCCTGTGATTCAGTGTCAGGACAGGCCACTGTGCCCGCGCAGCCTGTAACACGTTTATGACACTCAAGAGGAGAAAAAAAACATATGGTATACATGTTAGGAAGTTTTTTGCACAGCACGGCTAGACGAGGGATGATCTGTCTTTTTCCATGCTTTGATGGTTAAGTGGCTGTTAACCGCGTCCCACCTTTGGGATAAATGACATTATCAGCTACTTATCTGAGGACAATCTGCTTTTCATCACTCATAACAGAAACCTAGAGCATATTTTCCAGGCTCAGTTCACTCTCCAATCCTTTATAATGACATCTGATGACCGCGGCGACGTACTTGGGGTTTTCTTAATTGCTTGATGTTTAATTACTCCACACAAGAAAGCTCTCTCTTACGAAACTGTCGTTTTGCTGAAGCACCTCAAGAGAGTGATTCCTGAAAAACCACACAGTTCCTGTCTGATTCATATGTGCTGAACAAACAAACATATTCCTCTTTTCAATTCACACACAATTTAGTGCTTTCTATGATGTGTGCCGCGTCTATCAGCCTTCTCTATTCTCACATCTGTGAACATATGATGCTGCCAAAGATCCTCGACTCAACTCATCTTTTCTCATACGCACAGTCCTTTCAAGCAAAGCTCCGAAGACAATGAAATATTGCGCATATCTGATTGAAAACAGCCATCATAATGTGAAACGAGCAATTTCTCAGACCTATGTCATTCCAGTTTTTAAAATGGACTGTTTCAAACATCACGGTAATTTGATTAAAATGGATTGACAGCCCGGTGAGTTACTGTCAGCGCGCCAGTGGGAAAAGAGTGTTTCTGATTTCTCCTGAGGAGAATCCTTCACCTCCCCAGCAGTTCTTTAAATACAAGGGCAGCGCCTTTCATCTGCTCCTCCAAGCGAGGCTCCTAATGCGTTGCAGGTTCTGTTCAGCACTGACGATATTTCACCGTCATCTCTTTAGCGAGCTTTCTGGAGTGCCTTTCAATTAATCTTGATCTTTTCAAACAAAGTCAAGCTAATGTTTGATAATGAATGGCTCATATCCATATATGTTGATAAATAATGCCATGGATTGATAAAGAAACTGCAGAATTTCAGATGATAGTGTCTATAGGTTAAGCTCTGATCGCACTAATACACCATATGTTAAATACCATTATCCAGGGGATGAAATACTTTTAAAATATGAAGCTCCGTGGATGCAATTTACTACTTCATAAGAGCCTATATTTTTCGTTTCCAGTGAATTGTAAATATTCCACTGACTACATCAGCAGAGACAGACTAATAACCTTAACAAAGTAAAGGACTAGCTCTACATTTTGGCTATTTGTTTTCTTGCCAAGACTTAGATGAGAAGATAGATAGGCTACCACTCTTGTGTCTGTCTAAGTGAAGCCGAAAAGTGAAGCCAATGCAGAAGTGCCTTAAACTTGCATTCTTTCTAACAGCCAGCAGGGGGCGACTCCTCTGGTTGCAAAAAGAAGTCTGATTGTATAGAAGTCTATGAGAAAATGACTTGATTTATTACCTCAGTAAACATTGTAAACATGAGTTTATGGTCTCAATCACTTGTTTCAAGTCTCCTTCAATACAGCATGATGTTCATTTAGTAAATGATGGTCCCATTTAGAGTCAAATAGACCATAAAGCAGGCTATGCTTTAAGGCGTGGCTACCTTGTGATTGACAGGTTGCTACCACGGCGTTGTCCGGTCTGGGAGTTGTCCACGTTTTCGTCTTAACCCTTAACCCTTTCACACTGTGTTTTCAGTTCGTGAAAGTTAATTGTAACATTTTGGTTCCCTAAAAATGTCTTATTCAGCGTTTGGTTGTGCTTAGCTCCGCCCTCTTGTGTCACTTCTGGTTGCAAAAATGCAAGATGGCGACGGCCAAAATGCCAAACTTGAGGCTTCAAAGCCGTAGTCCACAAACCAATGGGTGACGTCACGGTGACTACGTCTACTTCTTATATACAGTCTATGGTCTGTAAGTTGAATTTGAGGCTACTGCCAGCAGCTGATTAGCTTAGAATAAAGACTAGAAACAAAACTAGGGTATTAGGGCCAAGCTAATCGACACATAACCCCCTGAAAAACCACAACTTGTTGATTTTACACTTCGGTTTTTGTACATTTAAACAAATATGTTAATTTGTAAGCTTTACATCACTACCTGCAGAGCCAGGATAGCTGTTTCCACCTGTTTTCATCTTTGTGTTAAGCTAAGTTAACCATCTCCTGACTGTAACTGCGTGTTTAGTTTACCGTACAGATATAAGAGTGGTATCGTGCCTCTCATCTAACTTGGCAAGAAAGCGACTAGGCGTATTTCCCAAAATGTCAAACTATCCCTTTAATCAAAGCACAGTGTTTCAGACCTCTCACTGGTCATTCATCTGTGTTTCTATAAATTCCTTTATGCTTTTCTTATGTTCATAAGACAAAATCAGCTATTTGCTGCAGGGCACACAACACTTTGATGCTTGATTAACTCAATTAGTATGACCAAATCAAGAATAGGAAGCTGTAATGTGTAAGGATAATACAAAAAGCAAACATTATATTAACTAACCACTGTGGCGGTTGCTGCAAAATCCCTCTAGTAGTCCTCTGGCCTTGCTGCACGATCTGTCTTTCATAGTCGACCAGCGCTGGCTGCCAAGAATAGCACTCTGGCTGATGTGTCTGGCTCTTGTTAGCAGAGGATAGGTTTGTGTCAAGCACCGCTTCTCTGCAGTCTGAGCCGTGTGTTGTTGTTGTGGTTGAAAAAAGGATCATGGGACTGTTGTGTGCAATCGCTCACTGACAGAGATGTCGAAGATGCTAAATGACACACTTCCAATCAACTGATCGTCTGCCAGTGCAAGTCATCTGTTTCTCATGGCAAAGGCTCGATAGAACAGTCTTTGAACAGGTGTCCAAAGCTGTTGTTTTTCTTTCTCATCACTCTCTTTTTTTTTTTTTTTACTTTACCGTTTGTGTATCTGATCCCATATTAGTCTACCCATCCAACTCCCACACAAACACACACTCGCTTTCTTTCGCTCTTTATATTTTTATACAAAAGAAATAGTGTTGGCCTCTGGCATTTATCAAGGATGAAATGTGTTCAGAGAGAGAGTGCCTTTGAATTTGAGCCTATTCAACATACTTTCAGAGAAAATATTGAATTGAGTTATACTTTCATACTTTTTTTTTTTTTTTACATGAAAAGGGGATTATATTTCTTTACAGGGATTTTTTTTCCGCTGTTTTCTGATCCTCTTTCAATTGACTTAAACTTCTTGTGAATTTCTTCCAAGTGCACTGTCATTGAATATATATCCAGTGACTTTCCTCTCTTGAAGGTCTGCCAGCTATTGCGGGCCTGTTTTTAATTGACTCATTGTCCACTTGGTTGGTGTATTCATGGGCAATGCCATGGGCAGACTTTCTTCTCATCAGAAGCTGCTGTCGAATCTCTGCATCTCAGATCTGAGGGCAGTAATTGAATAGATAGGGTTTTGATTGATGTTTAGAGGAAGTCCCTTTCCTATTTAAATATTCATGGGTCTGTAGCCTGCAGGGGTGAGACAGGAATCCAACCTGTGCACAACAATAGCAGCTCAGAGTTCCTCCTGTCTGCTTCTCATTACAGTAAATACATTCTCAGAGCTACCATCCCATGCTGCATTCCTGCTCCACTGGGCTCCACCTAACGGAGGCTATTTGGCCTCTGAAGACAAGCCTAAATGCACGGAATGAAAAGACAAATTTCCCATCATCTCACTGTTTTGGTAAATAAAAATCAATCAGCGTCAAGGCATGGGAAAGCATGAGTATAGGTTTATATTTCTCCGGATTTCGCTGGCCGCTACGCTTCATTTTCCTGCAGATTGAAAGTGACTGTAATGCTACTTTGTTTGAAACATGCAACTCATATTACAGGTGTTGCCTTTGGCGCCGTGTCTCCACTCCTAATGCACTCATGGTCTTTCAACCCCACCAAATCCCACTTGAAATGTGTCAATCACAACGGGCCGGTCGCTACGACATCGTTATGGACTCCCCCAGTCTTGCTGAGCCAAAAATGATCCCAAACCTGCGAAACGTGCAAGAAAAGCAGCATTATGCGTGATTTAGTCTGTGGCTTTTCGCTCTTGGATCAAGGCCCCCAGTATGATAATACAGGAGGAATGCCTTTAAACTTCATATCAAGTGACTTTAAACAATTATTTTAGCCTGCATTAGCATGTGATGACAATCCAAATAGCCGCTTGAAAGCTAAATATAAACTAAGACAGATGAAGTGACTTGCTAGAAAGAAGTGATTTTGAAAGAGATCAGTAATGTCCACCAGGTGTCCTGCAAAATAAGGTGCTGATTAACAAACACCCCAACTTTCCCTACGAAGCAAACTCGGTAGAGATTATCAGAGGTTAAAGGAGCTATATACGAAATTCAGAGTCTAGGCCAGGATAGCCTGCACACAGCTCTCACCTCTGAGGTCACAAGCCAATCTGGAGGTGGCCGAGCCGAAATGGCGGCGGGTAGCAGTGCCAGCGGCAGGCGAGTGGCGTCCTACTGACTGCCCGGTGAGGAGAGGAAGAGACCCCATGCTGTTGGCAGAAGTCTCGGTCACTGTGATTACTCTGAGCAGCATGCATGGGAATGAAGTACAATATAATATACTTTAATATATTTCTTGCTTTTTCTCTGATGGTCTGTCACTAAATTTGCCGGTAGACGCTTTTTTTTAGAAATAAAGTCGCTAAAAGGGTCTGAAAAGTCGCTTAATCTAGCGAGAAAGTCGCCAAGTAAGCAGCACTGAGAGCAGCTGTGATTAGCTAGTAGGACATGAACACCAAGGGAAATGTAATATATGTACATATATTGAATTACCATATATGAAATATATGTAAATATGAAGTAAAAACATATGTACAAACTATATATGTACTATATATATTGTGTATGTGTAATACATTTTTTGACATATGTCATGTATATAATTATTTATACATATATTTATTTGTATATATGATGTAAAAACATATGTGCATATATGTACAAACTATATATGAAACCTATTAGAAATTGGAACAATTTCATATATGACCTATATGTATAGTGTCACAACTGGCTCAGGGAATGTGACAAAAAGGGTGTCTACGCGAGGTTACACGTAAAACCAGACATAATTTATTAAACTAAGGTTAACTCAAATGAACAAAGGAGTTTGTAGCTCAGTAATGTCAGCAAATTAAATGGACTATTTGTAACTTTCAGAATTGCTTGTTAACAGCAACACTTGTGGCTGTTAAGTCAACGAAAGTCAGCGTTGAGCTCGCGCTTGCTCGCTCTAAATAGACATGAACGAGCATCACTCAAAACAGTGTGGCGACACACGTCAGCTAAAACCACAATATCACTCTACATTTCAGTAATGTCAGCAAATTAAAGTAGTGCATGGATGTGTTGCACATCTGCTGTGGAGGTGTTGAAGGTGCAGAACCAAAAGAAGGTGATGCCGGGTGGATGAGGCTGTAGGAAGACAGAGAGAGGATACGTAATGTAACATAAATTCGTGAGCCTGGTCGATAGCTCAGAGAGAGAGGATTAACACATGGAGCAGATTTTTATAGCCTGGAAGGCCCGTGTGAGTTTAATCAAGCTGACGACCCTCCCTTAGTTATCAAACTGCCTGCTCAGTTTGGCAGGGGTGTGGCCAAAGGGGTGGCCGGAGGTGGCACGGGCCAGAATCTAAGTGGCCACCCCAAGTGAGTCTGAATGTGATAGGTCATTGGGCATGTCAGTATTAATTGTCTACAAGTAGTAGTCGTTTTCTTAACCATGCTGCATGACATCTGCATTAATCCCTCGTATTGTTGTGGTGGTCGAGCACCTGCCATAATACTCCACACTGGGGAGGAACCAATGTAACCAGTGATGTGTTGTTACTGGACTAAATGGGGAGCGCAACCAAAGTAAGCAAGTCGGTGGACAGAGATGCCTTCAACTAATTTTTTTTGGGCGATTTTGCTGGTACAGGAAAAGGAAAACAAAGGCTTAAGTGAAGTTTAATATGTGTAGCTTTTAATTTGGAAAATGATGGGATGCTGAGTTAAGACTAGGAGAAAGGAAGTCCCACTGTGACTGTCAAACATTGGTCAGGAGACCGGGCAGCTAACGCTACAAATTAAGTTAAAAGGTGGCATGTTAGCCAGGCTGGCTCGATGAGAGAAATATGTTCCAAAGGAGGAATTAAGCTTTCCTTAATGAACCGATGGCGAACACACCATGCAACGCCAGCATGTTAGTAAAGGGAAAGTTCTGTGTAATTTCGATAAAGTCTTTGATACTCACTGTATATTTAAGTAAAATACATATTCCTAAATGTCTGTCTCATATACGATACTTATATGTATGTAAAATATATGTTCACTTATCTATGTTACATACTGTATATGATCTTTTACCATAGGTTACATATGTACCTACAGTGTTGCAGTATCTTGCAAATGCACATGACATGCTTTAAGCCTTAATTGTCGCAATTAGCTAAACAAATGAAATAATACATCTTTATTTAAACTGTGTTTATTTAAAGAGAATATCAATAACGCTACAGCAAGTTTAACTACACGACCGAACACCAGAACAAGCAAAAAAACAACACCGAACAAAACAAATATACCAATGATCATGGTGGGGCTGGAGTCTTTCTTGAGGTAGTTGTTTGCTGCTATATTAATGCTCTGAATGTCGTATATAGCTCATTACAAACTTCATCCTAGCTCTCAAAAACAACCATTTGGAAGACATGAATCATTAGAGGTAGTGAGCTGCCAGCAAAAACCAAGAATGCAACCCTTTCCAAGGAAACACCTCCTGACCGGAGTAAGAAGGATGCCTCATTAGTGTTATAGAATGCCACCACAATGCCAGGTATGAATTCCTGGATGCCTTGAGTATTTTAATTGCCGGGTCTCTGTTTGACTGTCAGCTTACAGCAGTGTAAAAATCCACCACAGCATTGCAAGACACTGACAAGAACAAAAAAAAAAAGCCTGTTGGAAAAAAATTCACCCACGTAGAAGCCAACAAACACAGACACAATCTGGGCTGGAGTGAGTGCAGGCATCTTTTTTTTGGAAAAACAAAGGTCCATGAATTGTCTGCAAATGTGTTTTCAGCACGGAATATCTCCTTTCTTTCCACAAACACATTTTTCAATCGGGGATTTAATTAAGCGAGTGTGAGGGGTTTTGTTTGAGCAGTACCGGGAAAGAAGCAGAATAATAAAAGCTCTGTTACGGAGCCAGAGAGTCAAACAGCGTGCTGCTTAAGCACACAGCTCACATTTCTGTCACTTATTTTTTTCTCCATCGTGTGTAATTTGTCTACATGTTTTTATTTATGAGGTTTGTAGGTATGGAGCCAGGACATTCCTTCCCGATGTTGATGCTAAGGGATAATGATTGGCCATGGGAAATAAATGTTCCTAAGTGGAATCAGAAATTATGTTTTTTTTTATTGCTTGTGTGGTACTCATTTTTATAGAGTTTGAAAATTAAAACGACTATATCCTTACAAATATGTTATATAATATGTTCTTATCTGCGTCTAGTAGTTGTTCAGAGGACAAGTAAGCTCAGTAAAAAAATTTGTCAGTTGATTCCCAGCAGTGTCTTTGAAGTGAGAGACAAAGTGGAATGAAGCATAATATCCCCGGGGTCCCATTTAGTATTTGGGGAAAATAAACATTTGCCAAGCCCGATCTTGTGTGACTGACTCCGTACGTATAGGTCTGGGAAAAGAGCCAGTACTATTTCTACAATATAATTAAAATGATAGGTATTCAGGAAATGAGTTGCTCTTTGAGGAGGAGTGATGATTTCATTATTCAGTCTTGTTGACTCCATGGAGAGAGACACTGTAGAGACTCTATTACAGTATAGTGAGTAATTCAGACACACGAGGTTGAAGTAAACACTGTGCTACTTTAATAAATATCATAATGTGATGGATTTTGTATATGTTTTTCACCCTATACTGTCAATTCATTCAATTTTATGAATGGAAAATAAAAAAAACCCCATTCGCATTCAAAGCCTAAATTGTTATATTCTCCGAATATCATTCAGATATCAGAAAATAATCACTACAAGGTCCATTTAATGGCTGTTTTGGAGGTATGTCATATGATCATCATCAGCAGATGGAGTTTCCCAGTTGTCATGCAACTGCAGCCGTTCAAATTTTCCATTATTTTCCAATATAATATAAATTGAATCTGAGGTGAGGGTGGAGGGATAATCAGAAACAAAGCATCATAAAAAGATACGACATTTTCCTTGTCTTGGGTCGGAAGCATTAGGACAATTCGATTTGAACACTAAATGCAGATCTGAAGGGAAGAAGATGAAGTAAGACATAGTTGAGCTTTTAAGAACTGACTTATCTGCGCCTTTTTAATGACAAACTTGCTCCTTGGCGTTTACTCGCAGGGTCCTATCCAAGAAAGGAAAAATAAAAAATCTTTCTTACGACTGAGCACATAGTTTTTTTTCATCCTCTTCCAAAGCCCACACTCCAACCACTCACAATATCCCTGTGAAATGTCCTGATTTATTACATCTTCAAATTTCACAATCTGGGGACAAATTGGTCTCCTCAAAAATGCATGAACATGGCTGAGAAGCCCCATATTAGATGAAAATGCATTCCCGATGTTGCAACATGAGCGAATGCGGGCATGGCCGTGTCACTGCGGATTAAAGGAGATGCCATGTTTTATGACCTGCAATACTGTTACTAATTTGGGGACACTTGATATGGTGCATTTCATTAGAGGGAGACACAAACAGAAAAGCCGCAGCGCTGTTTCTCTCGGCCCAGTCGCTGTCGCTGAGCTCAAGGTGACAGAGACACATGGCCCACAGGGTTAAGCATCTCTTCTAACAAGAGGAACAAAAGCATTGCGAAGCGGAACAGGCCGTCATGCCAAAACACTCATAAAGAGGCATGAACTGGCAAGTCCTCGATCTCCACATCTTGAGAAATAATCACTCCCTTCTGGATGTGTTTATGAGGGCAGAGGGGCCTGTGCTATGACGCCTGCACAATATACTGAGGAAGAAGCGTACAATGCAGCTGATCTGAGCCTTGGACTCTCGCAAAAGGGCATGCCTGAAGTGACATTATGCTTTCGTCATTTTCTAAACGACGGACATGTTTTTCTGTTGCGAATCCATTACGGAGATCGATGCGACTGAGATTCAACAGAGCCGAATGCGAAGTGAATTAATTGAAAAAGATGACATATCTATCTGTGACCACACAAAAAAAAAAACATCACGCATTGTTTCACTTTACAGCCACGGCTTTATAATCGTAGGTGTTCTCCACATGTGCTTCAGATCAAATCATAAATGTCAGGCGTACGTTAACGTTTGCAAGAAAATCATTTATCCTAGCGCAAGCTTATATAAGGTTTGCAGTAAAAAAAGAATATTTGTCCCTGGGCACTGGGTTATTGTTAAGTCCAAGGAAAGAGAGAGGAGAGTTGAGTCCGGCTCCTCTGTGACTACAACACCATCCAGTGAAAGGCTCTTTCTGATTCAAATGAATGGAGCCAAGGTCGGGGCCAAGGAGTCTGGACACTGCGCAGCATGCAATCACCTCTCAAAGCAGTGCTGAACACATGTTTTTGTGGGAGACAATGGGGCGGGTTTAGAAACGTTTGAATGGAGGGGCCAAACTGGGGCACAGTTTTTAAGAAGGGGGGCACATTTATTACCTTTCACGGCAGCTGGATTCTCGCAATGTCACAAGATCGCACGAGAATCCATATTGTCAGGCGTTTGTGTTTGGCAAACCAGTGCACAGACCAGTCGGCAGCTACAGGCGTGGCTTAGGTGTATGGGACGACGCGGGGAGAGGACTCTTCGTTCAGAACGACGATGGCGGCTCCTGAAGAGGTTAGCGTAGATGCTGCAATAGCATCAGTTATATCAGAACTGGAGAGTTTTTCTTCAGTGAAAAAAGAGCAAAGAATGGCACTGAAGGCTTTTCTCGATGGAAATTATGTTTTTGCTCTTCTCCTGACTGGCTTCGGCAAGAGTTTGATTGACAGATGGTTCATCCAACCATCTGCCAAGTATTTTTTTAAAAGGGCCTGACCTTTTTCAAACACTTTCCAATGACGTCTTCTCAGATGGTTCTCTGTACCAAACCATCTGGTGGGTCAGGTTAGCACGAGGGCTGTCAAAGTTAACACAATAATAACGCATTAACGCAAATTTGTTTTAAAGCCACTGATTTCTTTAACGCATTAATGCAGCTTGTGCTTTTTAGATTGTAGTGGGCTCAGTTTTAACAGTTTTAAAGTGAAGATACTGGTATCATATGAAACTAGAACACTTAAAAAATCCATTGGTACCAGCCATGTCATACTAGCGTATCGCAAAGGAGGCTAAATACCGCTCCAAACTTACACTAATTTTGGTGTGGAAAAACTATTATGGCCACTTTCAAAAGGGTCCCTTGACCTCTGACCTCAAGATATGTGAATGTAAATGGGTTCTATGGGTACCCACGAGTCTCCCCTTTACAGACATGCCCACTTTATGATAATCACATGCAGTTTGGGGCAAGCCATAGTCAAGTCAGCACACTGACACACTGACAGCTGTTGTTGCCTGTTGGGTTGAGTTTGCCATGTTATGATTTGAGCATATTTTTATGCTACATGCAGTACCTGTGAGGGTTTCTGGACAATATTTGTCATTGTTTTGGGTGTTAATTGATTTCCAATGATAAATAAATGCATACATTTTCAATAAAGCAAGCATATTTGCCCACTCCCATGTTGTGTACATGGGAGTGGGCAGTATTAAATACTTGACAAATCTCCCTTTAAGGTACATTTTAAACAGATACAAAATTTGCAATTAATTTGCGATTGATCGCGATTAACTATGAACAATCAGGCGATTCATCACGATTAAATATTTTAATCGATTGACAGCCCTAGTTAGCACATTTGTAAACTGAGTAAAAATGTGTCAAGACTCAAATCTAAAGCCCGGGTTCTCTGCAATAATAAACTGTACATTATTAATAGTAACATTGTTTCGTGTCTATTTGTGGTAATTTTGCGCCAGTTTAGTCATTTTACATCTCTTTGCGTCTTATTTTCTGTTTCTTTATGGTGACTTTACATTTCTTTGCAGTTGTTTGACTGACTTACTAACAAGAAATGTCAACAGTCACTTCATCCAGAGGTTTTGGTCCAGAGGCTCATTTACTAATCCATCCATGATGCTATTAAGACAACTACTGAATCTGTTAAGGGGGGGGGTGCCATAGGGGGCCAATCAGATTTCAGGGGAGGGGCAAAAGCGTGACTTTGTAAGAGAAGAAAGAAGCTGAAAAATACTTGAGTGGGTATGAGGTATGTCATGTGAGCAGTGGACTGTTTACAAGTTACCACAGGATTAGGATAGGGTGGATTTATGTCCCGGCGGAGGTTCAAATAGTTCCATGTCAAATCCAGGGATATGTATATTTTGTCCACCCTTTTTAAAGCAGCCCTTTCAAGCTGATGGATATGGTGAGAGCACATGACATGCAGAGGATTTGCTATTCCCTTTCATGATTGCTGTGGCATTGTTTCTGTCTGAGCTTTGCGAGCCTCTAAGGACATCTGGGGGAAGCCAGGCATGTGTTTGTTTGTCAGGAGCCCATTTATAATAGATCCACATTTCAAAACAAAAGCAAACCATCAAAGTGTTTATCTTAATCATTACATCCTAGTCAGTACAGCATTTATGAATTAGGTTACAACGAGGAAATGAGCTTCAAAACAGGAAAGAACAAAAGAAACTTTAGGATTTAGTGATACTTGATACGATGGAATATGAATTAGCATCCATTTAGTGGATGGTTGGTTCGTATAGCAACAAGTATGCCCGGTTTGTCTGAACCCACACAGTTTGTAGAAAATGTTAAAATCGTTTTCATAAGCCACTGTACATGCTATGATGGTTAACTTCTCCTCCAGTCTGATTTGCATTTGGAGGAGGACGATTCCCCCGAGAATCTGCTCAGAAGAGTTGCATCAACCGTGTTCTCTGGATAGACGAAGAGGGCTTTATGTGTCTCTGCAAGCTTGTTAAAAAACAAAGGAGGATGTCAAGGAAAGGAGCACGTGGATATACCATTCCCAGTGGAACAGCCTTGACTTTAACAGAGAAATCTGCTCCGGTCGTTTTTTTCCCGAATTGCTTTCGCTATCAATATATTTCATTCAATATGAAAAGTTCACTAACACACCGTGCCATTGACCTGAAATGTCATAAAATTTTCCTGGAACGCAACTCGGAAGTGAAATAAAAGTGTGTTGCTGGTTCCGAGTCTGTGCTATTGTTCGTTGACTTTGCAACCTTTGAATTGGAAGTTCAGATCATGATTTATTTCCTACAGATGACCTTAGTATATTATGTTAAAAGGGCTGTTACAAATAGATCTTCCACTTTAGTCAAAGTTACGCAAGTTGGGCTCAGCGCAGCTCAAATACCGCAGAGTAACCGTTGCAGGAGGCCACAGTATGTACTGTAATGGAATCCAGGTTATGACCTATTTTTGTTTGGATTCACCTTCGTTTGCATGTCATGTCTACAGCAGTTTCTGTGCTGACATTTACAAGGCCTGTGATGAATGTTGCAGGCTTCATCGTCTCACATGAAGGGTGCTGGGCAGAGCATAATGTCAGCCTGTCCAGCGGCGTCTGCACCAACCACAGAGCATCCTGACAGGTCCGTGTTGCAAACCTGGTGACATGACGTCCAGACATCGAGCTCCAGCCGCCTTGTAGCACCACAGGACTACTTCCTCTAATTAGTTTCTTCATTCATCAGTCAAGACCCTTCGCCACATGCCGTTGATGTACGCTAAGACTCTCCTTTGATATGGAAACAACACAATTCGTCACCTTCCCCGCTTCCCATCACACCAGGCAGCCCGACTCGGACAAATGACATTGATTGTAATGGTTTGCCATGTGAAGGTGCTCCCTCGAGTTACTTCTGATTTGACTTTAATCCGAATCTAAAGGTGTGATCACAAACAGGCCGCGAATCGGCGGAGCGTTTCACATGCACATCTCTGGAACTCATTTCTCCCAGCGTCTGGACCTTGCTGCGAAGTGTGGATGGGGAAACGAGAGACAACGTTGTAGTGGCTACAGCTGAGAGTACATCTATCATCCTGCCAACTGTCCTGCATCCCTCCTCGGATGAGAGCTTTAACCTTGAGGGCAAGCCAGCGCCGAACATATGCGAGTAATTTGTATAGAATAAATAACAGGATGATCTTATGACAGTCAGTGCAGCTGCTCGGGGCTTTGTTGTTGGCTTAGATGAGGCAGCTCTCTGTGCCAGGCTTCTAGTGGTCACTGTGGAGACCTGGAGCTCTTTGTGTGTTCAAACTTAGCCTTGTTATAGCTAAAGTTTACTAAGTGGGGAGGACGCATCACTGAATTAAAACAGGTTGCACCAAACCAACTTGTTTTTACTGAAATGGATTAGCTGTTACTAAATATTTAGACCCACTATCTGCCAAGTGTTGTTGTCACTTATAACTGAACCAAGGGACAAAGGTAACTGTAGCTTATACGACAGGATTAGAGTGGAGTAAAAAAGGTCATATGGAAAATGACCCGTCACTTGATAAAATGCTGTAAATGTAATGGGAATATTCCAAATTACATTTGTATTACTATAATCTAGGCCTTTGTTGAAATTCTCATTACATCCCGACAGCAATCAATAAATCAAATGATCTGACAAAAAAATGGCCAAAAATGGTTGGACTGCCTACCTGTCTGCCTGCCTGTGCGCACTCTTCCACAAGCTGCGGTATCGAGGTCACCCGTCCGAACCAATCATGAGCCGAGCACGGCCGCAGCTAGAGAGACTCACAGCTGCCAATCATGTCTCACCTCCTTTTTATAGCATCAAATAACTAATTAAAACCAGACTTAGAAAAATGAACACTTGAACATGTGATCAGAACTACCAAAATGACAGACACCATCTTTGGGAACATTTTATTTGACGTGTACTTGGACTTTTTAGTTTGGGCCATGTCCCATCCGCTAACATGGAGAAGGCAGGCTGTATGACCTATACTGCAGCCAGCCACCAGGGGGCGATCCAGATGTTTTGGCTTCACTTTTGGGGAGCTGTCATGTCGTCCATCTTTATATACAGTCTATGGTGATAACATGGCCATGTTAATTGTTTACATTCATTATGATATGTTTATGTTCATAATGATAATTGTGGGGGAGTGGCTTTGGAGTGAGCCCTGAAGCGACGGACTGTCAGTGTTGCCGACTCTAACAACTTTTATAGCTGCTAGCGAAGAGTTGGCAACACTGGGCTGGGTTTTTCGGTTGGATAATTTTTAAAATCTAGCGTACTCTTGCTAGTTTCTCAAGATTACCAATCCTATCTTTAATATAAATATTAATATATAATATATTTTAACCCCCCCCCCTCCAAAAAAAAACTGTTTTGGATTGGTTATGCAACGGCTTGTGACAGTGACCTCCAGTTTACAGTTGACTGCATTTGATTGGACAGCACTACAGGTAAATGTTTCCTAGCAACCAATTTACACTTAGGTCTTTACTAGTTAAGACAGTTTTAATGAGGTAACATGATTTAGTAGTGTTTTTCCACTTTTACCTTTTATATACTATATAATTAGTGAGTCTTAAATTAGTGGCCACAAAAATAAAGATTTTTTTAGAATGTTTGTAGACTTGAACTACAGGAACAAAATGATCCAGAGGTCCTTTATTGTACAATAAAATCTGGGCGTGAAAATACTCATACACACCATCACATGTGAAGGGTGGGGAACTATTTGTGAAATGTGCAGCATGCGAGTAACGGGTCATAAACTTTTGCGTCTGTAGCAGCATTTTTCTTTTCTCTCTTTTTTTTTGATGTTTGATGATTCACGATATTGGAGAGCTCACAGATAGTGGGAGCAAACAGCTTTATTTTTTTTTCACTCAGATACCTAAGCCAAACAAAAACCCTCCTGGAAAGATAAACCTTAACACCAGATCGATCATCCCCGTCACTGTGTCAGATCAACTTGCAAGTGCAGGTATAGATTATGGATCTGCTCATTTCCTCCATATGAGCCAAAGAGCAGATGGATTGCACATTAAAAGATCTCAGACGCGCCAATGGCCATCTAAAAAAAAAAAAGCTAAAAACATGGGGTAGAGGTGACATCCTTTCAGGAAGGAGAAAGATTTAAAACAGCGTGTTTTTCCTAAGGCCTCCAAAAGGCAGTTGGAGAGAGGACTTAGAGTGAAATATAACCATATTGAGTTTGTGCGATGTGCTCTGTGGATTCATAACATCTCAGCTGTATGTCGGGTCTATGCAATAAAAACTTCAGACAGCTCAAGGTTAAGATGCTCATTAGAGAGCAAGGATAAAGAGGATCAGCAAATTACACATTGGGGAATTCAATTAGGTGCAAATGGATGCACGTGTGTTTATGGATTAATGTTCAGCCCACATGTTGAATATTGGCATATCCTAGTAGTTCTTACCAGGACTTATTCTGGCTTAGCTATCGGAACAAAAACATTCCCCGATGCTTTACGGAGATTAATAACAACCTTGGTCACACAGTACATTTACATTAGATGGATGAGAGAAGAACATTTTATCAGACATCTGCTCAACCCGACTAATCTCAGACGGTTGGAACCGAAGCTCGCTCTACAGAACCAAATAAAGCCGTGAACTGTTGCTAACACTGCACAGTGACTCGTGGTGGACTGTCATCCAAGAATACCACATAAAACCAAATCATTCTTATAAAGCTCTGCTGTCCCCACGGCTTTGAGCTGGGGGCTTCAGGGCTTATAAAGGGGATACTAGACCCCTTTAAGAGACTTTGTGGCCTCGGGGGTTAAGGTAACAGTTAATTGTTTCGCTTGTGTCCTGAAGATATTCGCAGTGAGCTCATGAATCAAGCATGTGACTTATGCATCAAGCCACATCCCCTCGTGCTCCTTGTGCAGCACGCAGCCTGTGATTTATGGCTGGACAGTGGCTTGCAGAGGTGTTGGATTCAATGAAATACAGGGGAGAACATCTGGAAAGCCTATTAGCTCCAATTCACAGCTTGGGCCAGTTTGATAGCGATGGCTGATGCAAGCCTGGAATTGACATGCTGGTGCACACCGGGGGGACGCCGTGTCTCTCTCTCCCATCGAACGGACATGTGTGAACCCGAGGTTGTTCATATTTTAAGTAGATCAATATTAATGGTCCTACTTAAAGCGCCAGGTGAGCTAACAAGAGCCTTAAATGAGCCTCTTCCATGTGTCCCTAATGTCTCCCAGATGTAGAGCACTTCAGTCCTGTTGGCGTCCTTGGTTGGAAGCAAGTGAAACTCTTAATCTGAAAAATGAAAAGGCCTTGATAGGATAAAAACATCCATCGCAAAGCTGCGTGACACGGCCAGTGCTGCACAAGTCATTCTAGTCAAGGATAATTGGGTAAGAAAGAGCATCGGCAGGGAGTGTCTGAACAAGGTACCCCTGCCTCCACTCATCTCAGCCCCGTAATAAGAGCATGGGGAGGTGTGTTGAAATACAACCCCGTCACTATTCATCCTCACCCCCTTGATGCAACAATGACTAGCATGCGGTCTGCTTTTCATTTAAGGGAATTACCTTTGGGAGGCCAGCAGACGTCTCCCGAGTTGCTCTGTGTGTGTTCTCCCCATCCCCGCAGAGCTGTCTCATTAACACAGAACCCAGCAGGCTCGGGTTTTTTAGCTTAGCCCCGTCTCTGTCCCGCCGAAGCCTGCAGCCTGCAGCCTGCTGCATGGAAGCTGAAAATAATGACTCACACATTACAGAGTCCCCGAGCGCACAGTCCCCGGCTCCAGCACCACTCCCCAGGTTGCTGCAGCTGAGGCCTCCAGCCTCTCTAACGAGTCCACTGTAATGTTAAGGCCACTGAAGACTCAGCGGCTATGTTTTGTGTTATGCGAAGTAAGAAGAAGAAGTAGTCTAATTTATGACTTTGTGACAGTTTATGCAGCCTACCTAATGGGGTGTTTGATATGGTACATGAGTTTCATTATATTTCAGTTTGGAGTGGAGCAGCTATTACTCTTCTTCATGTAAAACATGTTTTACAGCCATTGAAAAGACCTAATTACTCAATCATCAGTAGGGTGGCTACTTCCTCTAGGATGCTTATGAGTTTCAGGCGTCATCTCACCGGGGTGTGGCTCATATCATTTACATTTCATTAAAGCACGCTGTGAGACATCATTGATTTCTCAGTAAAAGCAGGAGTTTCCATGATGCAAGCTCGTGGGTGGGGGGAGCGGTATAGACGTGTCACCCGTCAGGAGCTGTCAAGAGCTGTCAGAGGACAGGATCCAGACCCTTGGCCAGGAGAGGCCAGGCCAGCCAGCTGTCACCTCTCTGACACTGGCTGAGACCATCCATCTGGCTGAGGGAGGCCCACCACGGGCGGAGAGAAACTCGCCAGATCCCAGACTGCATGCACATGACGGCAGGAATGCGTGGACACAAGCATGTTTCATGTGCATATGAACAAACATTTATGCACGCACACGCAACGTACATGCACTTCGCTACGCACGTATGAACTCGTACAATGCCGCATGCCAGGGCTATTTTGGGTATTCACCGGCACAATCTGTGGCGCTGTCCACATGAATCATTCCCCCCACAGACAGATCGGGGAAACAGAAGTGACACGCTGCCATCGAGCTGAACAGACACAAATAAAGAATTATAACATTTGGCTGTGACGCTCGCTTACACATACAGTAACTCTCTGTCTCGTAGAGTGAGCTTTAACAGCAGGAGGGTTTTTTCCCCCATGTACCTATGCATCATTATGGAGTACATAAAAAAGTCCTCTGCTGGCAATAACATTTGGATCAGTGGCACGCTTTATCTACTCCAAATTTAGACATGCCACAGTAATAGATCCATCTCTCCTTGTTAGGTTTCACTCTAGTTTTCACTGCTGTGATGCTCATGTAAAGTAAAACAACTCCGCACATTGGTTGAGCGTGGAACGCATCTACGCTGGCAATGTTTAAGTAAGAGGGGTCAGCGGAGTTGCCAGACATATGGAGAGCATTTGGGATGTATCCAGACTCCGCGTCGACCACAACAGAGTCGGGCAGAGTGTTGTACATCTTGTTTTGGTAACATCTCATTTTCATAAAAATGTTAAATAGCCACAATTGTCCTCAAAATTCTGGATCTATTTTACTAAAAGAAACACATTTAACTCAATTATTCGTTTGCTATTTTCAATATTTTTCAAGACTGAAATTCTTGTCATTTTGACATATGTTTTAAGTGAAAAGCAGATTATAGCCGTTAGCATGATAGCAAATCAAAATGGAATTTCTGTCTTTTGGGTCAGATCTTAATTGTTCGGTAAGGATTTATTCAGTCAGTGAGGAGGACTCACCGACAAACCAATTAACCAAGACACAGTTTAAATGTGGGTGACCTTCATGTCAAACCTTTAGTTTCTAGATAGATAGATGTACTTGATTGATCCCAAATTGGGATGTTAGGGACCAAGCAGTGAGGCAACAAGGAAACAGGAGTTGTTGGAGGGCTTTTTATTCACCCCAGAAATAGCAAAAACAATATAAACCAAGAATTTAATAAATAGGCCTATAAAAAAATGTCAACGCAACATAACTATACTTATTACAGCAAATAAACAAGGTGTTAATTGAACAAAACTGACTTGACACCAGTGTTGCCAGATCTTGCGAGAGAAACAAGCAACCAGGTCCGTAGGAACAAGCCCAAAACATGACCTTACCTACTTAACGTTACCACAATATGAGAGAGAGAGGCAGCCACTTGATCACATATACAGTATTTGTATTAATTTATTTTGTATTGCATGCATTTCATTGCATTTCTGCATTCATTTTTAGCTTGTAACTTTACATTTTTCTTGTTAACTAAACTGGGTTGATCCTGCAACAGGACAAACTAGACCGGTATAGAGGAGAGAGACAGGAGCCCAAATAAGCAACTACACTTCAGAAACAAGCCCCAAAAAAACGCAACCTGCGACTACCAATATTTGTAAGCGACTTTTCAGGAAACAAGCCCAAAATCACTTATAATAAGCAGACTTGGCAACTCTGAATGACACAGGAGGGCACATATATATATATATATATATATATGGGGCTTGGCCAAACCAAATGGCACACAAGGGGTAACCAAGATGGACACTAACTATAACTACATACAAAGCAAAACGAACTAAACCCCAAATCCCTCCCCCCATGACATGGCATCACATGGTTTGGCCCAACGAGCTGGCTCAAGGATTTAAGAGTCCTCAGCCTTCAGCCACACCTTTTGCTCATCCAGGAAGACACCTCCCCCAACAGCCACGGTAACCCAAAGACAAGGAACCAAATGATTAATATAACAAATAATAACATGTGTAACCCTACAGTGTTAATGTGTGCATCTAATCAATGTAAGGCTAAGAGCAAACAAACAGATTCCAAATCAAATCAACTCTTTGATGTTAATTGTTTAGGTGTGGTTGACTGCAAATTAAATGAACCTGTGTTGGTAGCGAACTGGCATGATATTACCCTGTGTGGCTGTGACCATCACATGGGAAATTATTGAATTATTATTCTACTGGTTGTGCTGTTAAAATCTTGCCTTTTCCAGATTGTGAAGTTATACACTCAAAGCGGCAATTATGTGTTTGAGTTTATCTCAGAATTACTGTGAACAATACTTGCTGTCAATGAAAAGACCACAGGAGGCTCCATGATTGTGGCAGAAAGCCTTCTTTTTGGTGTGAAGACAAAGACAGCCAGAAATACACCACTAGACTGGCAACAATTACCCAGTGCTGCAGTCCCAACACATTATTTCCTTCCAGACGTTGGTAAGTATTAGAGGTGATTAGATTCAAAGCCCGGGATAAAAACAGTTTCTCAAATGTTATTCTGGTGATTTCTTATCACACTCGAGAGATGAGAAGCAACATGAGAAATGTCACTGAAAGACTCAGGAAGGCAAAGATAGACAGACAGAGGAGGAGGAGAGCGAGGAGACTGAGATCAATGATAATGTGATCTGATGACATAGCTGAGCGAGCTGTTCCCCTCTGGTGGTCCCACCATCGACCAACTCCGAGCTGAAGAGAGTGAATTTTGTTTGGATTGGCTTTAATCTTCCCATCAGACAATACGAGGCGGGCGGTACGCTGCAAATGTTTTCCATTTTGCCACAAGAGACTTGTGTCAGGTTCTGCAAGTGCACAAGCGCCGATACGTCAGCGTGGCCCGTTGACAGGCAGCTTGTTCAAATAAAGAACTGACAAAGCTGTGAACCCAGCGGCTCGACTTGTTGAGAAAAGTATTTACAGAAACACATGCACATGACAACAGAAAACAAAAAACAAAGTGATTCCCTCTGCTGGTTCGATCAGAGACGGTCTGTCCATGGTGCTGAAAGGATATAGGCAAAATTTCCAAATGTTGAAAAGGGCAATGCATACTTTTTGTACTCCAAAGTCAATTACAAACGGTTACAGAGTAGTTTAAAAATGTGAGCAAATGGAAAACATAGTCTTCTGTGACAATGCTGCTTATGCAATGTCAAGAACGTTCAACAACTTGCGCTGAGATTATCTTTGATGAATAGCATCATATGGTGCTGGTCGTTTCAGACAAAAGAGTGTGAAACCAGATGATGAGTGGTGCTCATTGCTAGTATGTAAATCAAAGACACCAATGTGTCATCCATCTGCTGTGTCTGTCCCGAACAACTCCATGCTCTGCAAGGAGTTTATATTTACAGCCATGCTGGCAGCTTTGTGAGGCTGTAGCTGCATAGGCAAAGTGGGGCTTTGAGCTAAATGCTAATTAGCCTACTAACATGCTTACAATGGTGCCATGCCATTGTTCCAACGGCCCATTATTTCGAAAACCCAATAGTCCAAAAAATGTCCCATTGGACGGAAAGCCAATTTGTCTGATAACCCTTTATCCCGAAAAAAATGCCCATTGTTCCGAAGGCCCATTACTCCAAAAATACAGACTCTCAGAAGCACATGGTTAATTATTATGCAAAATGATGTCATCAGACCTTCCTGTTGTTATTGTTTTCCTACCATGTGGAAGTCATGACCCGCCCTACTCTGCCTCTGGTTGGCTTACCCCAATATGCTTACCCTAAACCTAACTAATCCAACAACGAAGGCAAAGAGTAATATGAGGCAGAGTGGTGGGGGGGTGTATCTTCACCAGTTGGAAAAAAAAATTAGGAAGGTCTGATGACGTCATTCTGCATAACAATTAGCCATGTGCTTCTGTTTCTTGCATGGAGAGTGTGTATTTTCGGAGCAATGGGCCTTCAGAACATTAAGCGTTTGTTTTGGGCTGTGGGACAAATTGGCTTTCGGTCCAATGAGAGATATTTCGGACTATTCAAGTTTGGGAATAATGGGCCGTCAGAACAATGGGCAGTCCCCCTCCAGGGACAATGCTGGTTTAATGTTTCCTATGTTCACCATCTTAGTTTAGCCTGTTAAAATGCTTACATTTGCTAATTAGTACTAAACACAAGGTACAGCTGAGACCGGTGAGAATGTGATTAGTTTTGTATAGTAAGTAAGTACGACTCAACCAATTTTCATGGCAATCCATCCAACAGTGGTACAAATCTCTAACCAAAAACCGTGAACCTGCTGGTGGCGCTAGGGGAGAAGTCAGGGGATCACTAAAGTTATTCAGATACTTGGGGACTATGAATGTTTGTACAACATTTCATGGCAATCTATCCAATAATTGTTGAGATATTTCAGTCTGGACCAAAGAGGTGCACCATACAACTCCCTAAAAGCAACATAGATGTAACCAGGTGGTAAAATCCTACATAGAAATACACCAAAGAAACAAAACCACTGTAAATGAGATTCTCTGCTGCAGCTGTGGACAGCAGGGGGGGCGCTTTCTGAGAGGTCAAAGGTCGCCGGGAAAATACAGGAATTAAACATATCACGCTATTTCGCTGAGTTGGCTGGCTGATGCTGATGGTGAGAAGATTAATGAATATTTACATGTTGTTTAAGGATTATTTAGTACAATACAACAAATTGTTGGTTCAGTGTTATCTTACGTATTTATAAATTCACATTTTGTGTAATTGTTGAGTCTAGGATTTGCCGATGCGGGTGGATCAAAAACATGACGTGTGCTACTGGAGCTCGGTGTGCATGAGCCAGGTAGGAAACTGATGTGCTTTGTATTTTTATTTGTCCAATGTATCTACCAGTATGGACACATTTTGTTTCCTTTGTAAAGTGAAGTTTGGTAAGTTTAAGGTTACCACAAGTACTGTGTAATGATTTTACAGGGCAGTGTTGTGAATGCTTTTCTGTTTACTCCTCAGGGGCCACGGCCGTATTTTTGTGTGATGTAACAACCGTATTTGTGCCAGATCCCTGCCGTGTTTGTGCTGTGTTGATACTAAAATAGTACAAGATTAACTTTTATTAGAACCATACCTGTTTGTTTTGGTAAACTAAAAACCATTGCTTCTGTGGAAGCCAAACTCTTATTTACTTTTGTTTTAAAGACTACATAAAAATGTGAAGACAATAAAGGTCCCACAAAATTCGCATTTGAAGTCTTGTGTGTGATTGATCCTGGCTTCATAGGCTACTGCATTATACTACTACAGTCAAACTAATGTTTTCTAATGCTTGACAAAAGAGGTAGTTCTTTATTACGCCAAGTATTGTTTGTCTCTGTTTCATGCTTAGCTCTGTGCCCATACTGTTTAGATAAAATCCTCGAACGAGGCCAGGTTCTGTGTCCCTGCCGTGTTTGTGCCATGTTGATACTAAAATAATACAAGATTAACTTTTATTAGAACAATACCTGTTTGTTTTGGTAAACTAAAAACCATTGCTTCTGTGGAAACCAAACTCTTATTTACTTTTATTTTAAAGACAATAAAGGTCCCACAAAATTCGCATTTGAAGTCTTGTGTATGATTGATCCCGGCTTCATAGGCTACTACATTATACTACTACAGTCAAACTAATGTTTTCTAATGCTTGACAAAAGAGGTAGTTCTTTATTACGCCAAGTATTGTTTGTCTCTGTTTCATGCTTAGCTCCGTGCCCATACTGTTTAGATGAAATGCTCGAACGAGGCCAGGTTCTGTGTCACTACCACAAAGACGAAATCCGTCTCCAAAGCAAAAGCCCAAGAGGAAACCATAATGAAAACATGTAAATACTCTGAGATTTTTCCTGGCCATACAGAAGAAAATATTTACTTATTGACTTAACAATTGATGTTTCAGTGGGAAATTATTGCCAAGACGTTGTGTGACAGAGAAAGTTTGCATGGCACAAAGATGTGACCGAACTCCAAATCCAGCCAGGCCACAAGGAGATGCCTGAGACTCTGTAATTAGCTTCAAGCTGTCCTGATGTCTAGGAATCCACCGTGAGACTCACGCAAACATGGCTCCCGACGCAGTGCACACCTTCGTTCAGCCTGGAGGTCTAATAACCCGTGTTTATAATGTGGTTACCAGATATGAACATGGCAACAGTTCGTGTTTGATAGACCTTGTGTTGTTCAGACACGACCGAACAGTAGATAACATCCTTCAATTAAGTTCCTTATTAGTGGAGTAATAACATCATCATAGCCGTATAAATCTCAACAACGACCTGATCAGGTTTCCCCTTACAGAGCAAGGCCTCTGTTAATAAGACCACAAAGGAGCTGAGGTATATTTGTAGCTACTGGAATTATTTCTGACTACTGAGATCATTTTTGGTTCGGAGAGGATTGTCAAACGACGTTCTCTCTTCGACCTTACACCTATTTATCTGTCCCATTTGTAGCATTTATAGGTGTACAAGTATTAATAAGTGTTTCCACCGTGTCGGTTGCTGCCATGGGTATAATAATCTCTCTGCCTCAGGCACACTCAGCATAGATGCTGAGTTGGACCCAAATATACAGTCATAAACATCATCACCCAGGAGGGAAACTATGTTTAGTACAATAATAACAATGACAAACAATGCTCTACTATCACCTCTCATAAAAGCAGCGTCCAAAGACAAATCATGCCTTAATAGAGGTCTTTTTATAGAGATAGGAAAGAGATATTATTTCATTATAATGTCTCAACCACACTTAACAATATATCCACATAATGATGGTGGATGCCCAGGTTGCACTGTCACAGTTAAAGCACGGCCCAGAAACAGCCAAGAACTTTTATAGAGCCGATATTAATTGATTTGTCCTGACCTACCCCAGACCTGGCCTCCCCGGGCTCAGCTTCCTCATCGGAGCAGTGCCAAGGTCTGTCCTAACTCTGCATAAAAATAAATGAGAAGCTATGGGGCTAGTCTCTAAAGCCAGAGGATATTGTTCGATTTCACGTCAGCCCTCCAGGAGGCAATTTAAACAACCCAGCATGCTAATCAACCTGGTATAAAAGGCAGTTCTGGAGGGTGGCCCATTCTTCTGTTTTTCCTCCTTCGCTCCTATTGTAACAAGGCCAAAAAAGAGGAGCTAAACAATCTGAAGGGAAAAGTGTAATGAGGCATGTATCTGAAGGAACATTACACAGTGTAATGTAACTATGCGGAAAAGGAAACATGTACTCTTACTTAAAAAAGCATTCCCTGGCATGCCATTGTCACGTGTTGTTTTTTTTTTTGTTTTTTTTAAACAGCCTCTTTGGTGTAGGGCTTGGCGATATGCAGAAAAATCAAATATCACAATTATTTGGACGAAATACCTCAATATCAATATTGCGATGATATTGGTTGACTATTGAAGCTTTCACGAAATATTAAAAAAATTAGATTTTTTGATAAATAATCATCAGTAATGTGGATACAATGACTAAGTGGGTCTGGTAAGTTCAGAAAACGACATCACTTTCCTGTAATGCAGCCTTTAAAACCAAGAAAAGACACTTTAAACCTGCAGTAGGCAGAATATTTTTGGCATCATTGGGCAAAAATTCCATAATGACCTTTCAGCATATTGTAATTCAAGTGTTCTGAGAGAAAACTAGACTTCTGCACCTCCTCATGGCTCTGCTTTAAAAAATCCCATGATGGGAGACTTTGGCCAATCGCAGGTTATTTCAGAGAGAGCGTTCCTATTGGCTGTGCTCCGGGCTGGTAGGCGGTGCTTGGTGTTTCCTCAACATGGCTGTCGGGTCACAAACATTTGAGGTGAGAAATAAGCATTACAGTAACAGAATATTGATTCATATTTGATCAGCGCTGCCTAGTTTGACCGTTTGATAACGATATAATATTGATTTATTAACCAGCTCTACTTAGGTGGAGCAATCACCCTAGAAAAAAGATGCCTAAATAGGCTAATTATAAAAAATAAGTTGGCTCCACTAGACTGGAAGAGCCAGGACGTGAGCTACCCTGCTGCCATCAACACGTCAGCAACGTCTCAGTGAAACCACATTGTGAACCGCGTCGGAGGAGGATCCCCACAAATAATTCAATACTCTAATATCCCCTTGGTATTCGTCGTGACCACAGAAATCCGATAGTGTTCATTCTCTGCTTGTGCCCTGAACCCACGGGTCAGGTGGTAGCAGATCACAGACTTCTCTGTGACTCAGAGGTTAAACTAATCATGCATGACTTTCTCACATGGCCCCGGCCAGTGTACCTTTAGAAATCTACACCAGCTTGTCATCCAGCAGTGGGTGAATCTGCTTTTCATGCATTTACATCATCGTCGGTTGGACTGTTGGTTCACTGAGGCAGCTTTTCACTAAATTCACCTTTCATTCGCACTCCCACACACTGCATTTATACAGCTCCTCAAACACCCACAGCACTGAACTCAAAGTAATATCACATATCTGTATGCTTTAGACTTTAGAGAAATGTTCTGCAATACATTCGTGTAAAGCCACATTTGACCATCATATTTTTCAACTGTGTGTTTGTTAAGCTTGCCTCTATAGCTGAGGATGTCCTTCAACTCTCTGGTAAAGAGGGTTATAAAAAAAAGAAAAACATTTCTAATTTCTAAAACTCAGTTCATGACTAGAGGTAAGAGCTGATAAACACTGCCCCCTATTGACACAAACACATTCTTACAGTTACATACCAATATGATGCAGTGTCAGTATGTTTTGTGTGCTAAACTGTCAAACACACCATCAGTTTGTAAATGTATTTTTCTCTTATTCCATCAGTTCAACAATCATTTCTTCTAAAAGCAAACCCTGCAACCTTTAATAATAAATATTCTGGTGTGATCACTACAATATTTATTTTAAAAACGGTGGAATCTGAGCGTATATCATCAAACAAAAAGAGAAAAAAATCGAAATAAACTACTCACACTAGTATTGCCTTTACAAAATCAGTGCAATGAAACATCCATCATCAGCAAATACTGCAGCAAGCGAAAGGAAGACAAAATACAATTTCGCTGTCATGTGTCATGCACGGAAATCACACATCATTAATGAATAATCAATAATGACAACTATACCCTGGGCACCGAAAAATAAAAATATTATCACAGCAATTAATCAGCAGAATCAAGCCGCTCTCAATACAAATAAAGGACGCATTTTTTAAATACATGGAGGAACAAATATTTGACAATGAACCATCTTTTCAATCTCATATTTTTTAAAAGTGGGTTACTTTTATATTGTCATATATTTTTCAGTCCTTTATGAATATATATATATATATATATATATATATATTATTTATCATAACAGCATTTTTTTCGTAAAAGGGCAAAGATCAGTTGTTTTAATGTCGTCACATTCATATACTTCTATTACAATATAAAGTCTTCCTTATGTGTAAGATCACAATATAACATTTATATGATTTATGCCGTTAAATCAATTAGAGTTAAACATATACATTCTTACTTAAAATAGTTTGATTCATTAAAAAAACAAAGACAAAACATTAAAAAATAGATCTTAAAAATGCAGCTTAGTCAAACACATTTCATGAATAATATCAAAAGTAGCTAAGAAGTTCAAAGTAAGAAGACCAGGGACATCTTAAGAGAAAGTCTTTTTCTGTGTGAGTTTAACTTCTGGTACTCTGCACTTCCTACATAACTGTCATATCTGTAGTCATTTCAGGTGCATGCTAGCTCTCTGAGACTGTTTCATGGTGATAAGATGCCATGTATTTTAGTCGGTTATTTAGTTAGAATACTGGTTTCAATGAGACCTTTTATATCCTGTTACATAAAAAAAAAAAAAAAGGCAACCTCAAAGCGGTCCTTTTTTTGCCTGGTAATTGTCTGTTTCTTACTGTATGGCCATCTCTCCATCATTTTCCTACAACCCCACAGTGAATATTTCTCTTCATTTGGACTGTTGTGAAATACGTCTATACTCTTTTAAATCTGCCTTTACATCTTCGTATCGATCTTATTCTCTTTGCCTTCTGCTGTGTTGTTTTTACAGCTTCACTTTCACTATCTGCTTCCTTCTTTTCTCTTTGCCAAGTTGCATGAAGGCCTACTTCACAACTTCATCTTCCTTTTGTCCTTCTTCATCCTCACTAAGGCTCTCATTGCCTGGCTTTTCTTCTTTTAGGCCACACTGGATGTCATTTTTACCTTCATCATTTTACCTTGCCTTTATCCGACTGCCCATCAGACTCGTATGAGTCACGACTGGTCTTATGCCCTTCTTCTTCTTCTTATTCTCTATCTGGGTCTGGATGTGCAGCGTGTGGCAACTCTTGAGGGGTATCGGCGTTCCCGTTGTCTGGTTTTGTTGGTGTGGGGCTCTTAGGTTGCTGGGAGTCGGCTACATTCAGATCCGATTCCTTATCTGATTCATCTTCGTCTTTAGAAACCGGTTTGACTGTTTCTTGCTGGTTGTCTTTGTTTGTGTTTGCTTCTTCCTGTGATAAGTTTTTATCATGCAGTGATGTTTTTGAACCTTTCTGTTCTGGAATGGTGGACGACAGTTTGTCCTTGCTAGAGTCGTCTGACACATTTTTTTCTGATGAGTCAGCTTCTCTGACATTTTCCTCTGCAGTTCCTCCAGCGACCTAATCTGAGGCTTCCTCGTGTTCACCAGCGGTGTCCTCAAGTGCCATATTTGGAGAGCTTTTGGTGGCGGGGGAATGTGGCTGAACAGCAGGAGAAGTTTCAGAAGTTGCAGGTTTTTCTTCGTCATGTGCCTCCTTCTCTGGCTCTGAAACAGACGGTAAGAAGAGTTTAAAGAGATTCATAAAAAATGCACCTGACTGCTTAGACTTGCCAAAGGATTAAATTGTTCAGAGGCAGCTGGTTTAAAATCAATCAGTCTTACTCCATGGAGGTTTAAAAAATGAGCAGAGCCAAAACGCCATTTCCCAAGTCACTTATGGATACATTAAAATAAGCAATAAAGTCAATCAAATATACTGTAACTTTTACCATATGCTTCAGTTTGAACCGTCAAAATTAAGAAACGCTGTGATCATTGTTAACGGGTGATCATTGGTCGAGGTCAATCTTTCTTCTATGAGCAAGGAAATACTGAAATATTTTTTTTTTTTCTGATCTGTCAGGATCATAGCAAAGAATAATCAATAAATTAATGAATCTGCTGCTGCATCTCGTCTTGTGTGTCTGATAAATAGACTGTATATAAAGATGGACGACATGGCTCCACTTCCTACTCCTGTACAGAAGTGAAGCCAAAATATCCCGGATACGGGAGCTTCCATCTTGAGACTTTGACGTCATATGATAAGAACTGCCTAAAATGATAAAACCATCTTTGGGAAAAAAATTATTTGATGTGTTTGGCTTTTTAGTTTGTCTCTTGTCCCATCCGCTAACATGGAGGGGGCGGGATTTATGACCTATACTGCAGCCAGCCACCAGGGGGCCATTGAGATGATTTGGCTTCACTTTTGGGGAGCTGTCATGTCGTCCATCTTTATATACAGTCTATGGTTATAGATATGGATATAACACAGTATGCATAACCAAACTTGGGTGTTTCATCCAGTTTTGCTGTGCACTCTACTGTAGAAAAATAGATTTGTACCTATCCATGTGTTGTGCTTGATGAAAGTATTTTTTGGTATGTATGCTTCCACTATACAGTATTTTGCTTTTATTTATTTTTTCTTCATTTGAGTGTTTTTTCCCTGTGACTATTCTGAATCGAGTTCAGATAATGTAGTTTCCAAACCTGGCTGTTGAGGAGCCATGGAGAATTCCAGATCAGACTGCGTGTCCTCACTTAATTTGTCCGACACACCGGCTGGGTCTGGTTGGAAAAAATACATTGATTAATGAATTAGTTAATTGAAAAAAAAATGATTACATTAATTCTAATAATCAATCAATACTTATACAGCAACATTCGCTGGTTCAAACTTCTCAAATGTGAGGATTTTCTGCTTTTTTCTTTTCTATACTATTGTGAATTGAACACTTTTTGACTGAACATTTCACTATTTATAACTTACTATAAATAAAAAGATTAAGTAAAAGAGAAAAGTGCAAATGAAAATAAGCATTACTTGCAGCTGTTAACAACCCACTAACAAAAAGTACCTGTTTGCAATTTTGGTGTGTCCCCAAAAAACTTCCTTTTATCTTTGACATGCCCTGGAAAGAGTGAATAGCACACAAATTAGTTTGTAGCACTCGTTCTACAACAGTATGTATAAGTGATAATGAATAACATTTGCGTTAATGTAACCTTTTTGTGGCGTTACATATTTTCCATCCACATCACATGCTGTAAAAAAGAAGATAGGAATTAAACAAAGAATGCTTCCTGATTCAGTCCATAATAATTTCAATCAAGTATAATTCGTAACACATCGTTCCCTGAAATGATATCAGTAAAATACCCACCAAGGTAAAGTCATGGATATGTATGAAAGCCATAAAAGGCAAAGTGAGAAGATAAAACAAAAACATAATTATTGTTTTATTATCATTACTAAATCAAATCATTTCAATACAAAGGTTTTTTTTCCACTTCCTACCAGGGCTCCTAACTTTCAGTGGCTCCTCCTCTTGTTTATCCACATCACCTGGTATAAAAAAAAGAAGATAGGAATTAAACAAAGCAGAATGCTTCCTGGTTCAGTCTATAAGTTTCAATCAATTATAATTTGTAACACATCGTTCCCTGAAATGATATCAGTAAAATACCCACCAAAATAACACTATAAGCACAAGTCATGGATATGTATGAAAGCCATAAAAGGCAAAGTGGGAAGATAAACTTTAACTTGATTGTTGTTTTATTATCATTACTAAATCAAATCATTTCAATACAAAGGTTTTTTTTCCACTTCCTACCAGGGCTTCTGCCATTCAGTGACTCCTCCTCTTGTTCATCCATATCACCTGCTATAAAAAAAAAGAGATAGGAATTAAACAAAGAAGGCTTCCTGGTTCAGTCTATAAGTTTCAATCAATTATAATTTGTGACACATCATTCCCTGAAATGATATCTGTTCCATCACTCTATTGTACTGTATACAAAATACCCACCAAAATATAGATATAAGTACAAGTCATCTATATGTATGTAAACCTTAAAAGGCAAAGTGGGAAGATAAAACAAAAACATGATGATATTTTATTATCAATCCTAAATCCAATAGAGAGGCGAAGTCCCGCCCCTTCCGGTGGACCCATGGGACCTTATTTCGGAAAAAATATGTACGGTAGTCATCGGCCTAGCCAAACTTGGGTGTTTCATCCAGTGTTGCTGTGCACTCTACTGTAGAAAAATAGATTTGTACCTATCAATGGGTTGTGCTTGATGAAAAGTATTTTTTGGTATATATGCTTCCACTATACAGTATTTTGCTTTTATTTATTTTTTCTTCATTTGAGTGTTTTTTCCCTGTGACTATTCTGAATCAAACTCAGATAATGTAGTTTCCAAACCTGGCGGTTCAGGAGCGATGGTGGATTCCGGATCAGGCTGCGCATCCTCACTTAATTTGTCCGACACATCGGCTGGGTCTGGTTGGAAAAAATACATTGATTAATGAATTAGTTAATTGAAAAAAAAATGATTACATTAATTCTAATAATCAATCAATACTTATACAGCAACATTCGCTGGTTCAAACTTCTCAAATGTGAGGATTTTCTGCTTTTTTCTTTTCTATACTATTGTGAATTGAACACTTTTTGACTGAACATTTCACTATTTATAACTTACTATAAATAAAAAGATTAAGTAAAAGAGAAAAGTGCAAATGAAAATAAGCATTACTTGCAGCTGTTAACAACCCACTAACAAAAAGTACCTGTTTGCAATTTTGGTGTGTCCCCAAAAAACTTCCTTTTATCTTTGACATGCCCTGGAAAGAGTGAATAGCACACAAATTAGTTTGTAGCACTCGTTCTACAACAGTATGTATAAGTGATAATGAATAACATTTGCGTTAATGTAACCTTTTTGTGGCGTTACATATTTTCCATCCACATCACATGCTGTAAAAAAGAAGATAGGAATTAAACAAAGAATGCTTCCTGATTCAGTCCATAATAATTTCAATCAAGTATAATTCGTAACACATCGTTCCCTGAAATGATATCAGTAAAATACCCACCAAGGTAAAGTCATGGATATGTATGAAAGCCATAAAAGGCAAAGTGAGAAGATAAAACAAAAAAAAAATGATTATTGTTTTATTATCATTACTAAATCAAATCATTTCAAAACAAAGTTTTTTTTTCCACTTCCTACCAGGGCTCCTAACTTTCAGTGGCTCATCCTCTTGTTTATCCATATCACCTGGTATAAAAAAAAGAAGATAGGAATTAAACAAAGAAGGCTTCCTGGTTCAGTCTATAAGTTTCAATCAATTATAATTTGTGACACATCATTCCCTGAAATGGTATCTGTTCTATCACTCTATTGTACTGTATACAAAATACCCACCAAAATATAGATATAAGTACAAGTCATCTATATGTATGTAAACCTTAAAAGGCAAAGTGGGAAGATAAAACAAAAACATGATGATATTTTATTATCAATCCTAAATCCAATAGAGAGGCGAAGTCCCGCCCCTTCCGGTGGACCCATGGGACCTTATTTCAGAAAAAATATGTACGGTAGTCATCGGCCTAACCAAACTTGGGTGTTTCATCCAGTGTTGCTGTGCACTCTACTGTAGAAAAATAGATTTGTACCTATCAATGGGTTGTGCTTGATGAAAAGTATTTTTTGGTATGTATGCTTCCACTATACAGTATTTTGCTTTTATTTATTTTTTCTTCATTTGAGTGTTTTTTCCCTGTGACTATTCTGAATCGAGTTCAGATAATGTAGTTTCCAAACCTGGCGGTTCAGGAGCGATGGTGAATTCCGGATCAGGCTGCGCGTCCTCACTTAATTTGTCCGACACACCGGCTGGGTCTGGTTGGAAAAAATACATTGATTAATGAATTAGTTAATTGAAAAAAAAATGATTACATTAATTCTAATAATCAATCAATACTTATACAACAACATTCAATGGTTCAAACTTCTCAAATGTGAGGATTTTCTGCTTTTTTCTTTTCTATACTATTGTGAATTGAACACTTTTTGACTGAACATTTCACTATTTATAACTTACTATAAATAAAAAGATTAAGTAAAAGAGAAAAGTGCAAATGAAAATAAGCATTACTTGCAGCTGTTAACAACCCACTAACAAAAAGTACCTGTTTGCAATTTTGGTGTGTCCTCAAACAACTTCATTTTATCTTTGACATGCCCTGGAAAGAGTGAATAGCACACAAATTAGTTTGTAGCACTCGTTCTACAACAGTATGTATAAGTGATAATGAATAACATTTGCGTTAATGTAACCTTTTTGTGGCGTTACATATTTTCCATCCACATCACATGCTGTAAAAAAGAAGATAGGAATTAAACAAAGAATGCTTCCTGATTCAGTCCATAATAATTTCAATCAAGTATAATTCGTAACACATCGTTCCCTGAAATGATATCAGTAAAATACCCACCAAGGTAAAGTCATGGATATGTATGAAAGCCATAAAAGGCAAAGTGAGAAGATAAAACAAAAACATAATTATTGTTTTATTATCATTACTAAATCAAATTATTTCAATACAAAGGTTTTTTTTCCACTTACTACCAGGGCTTCTGCCTTTCGGTAGCTCCTCCTCTTGTTTATCCATATCAATGGCTATAAAAAAAAAAAAAAGAGATAGGAATTAAACAAAGAATGCCTCCTGGTTCAGTCTATAATAGTTTCAATCAAGTATAATTTGTGACACATCATTCCCTGAAATGATATCTGTTCTATCACTCTATTGTACTGTATACAAAATACCCACCAAAATATAGATATAAGTACAAGTCATCTATATGTATGTAAACCTTAAAAGGCAAAGTGGGAAGATAAAACAAAAACATGATGATATTTTATTATCAATCCTAAATCCAATAGAGAGGCGAAGTCCCGCCCCTTCCGGTGGACCCATGGGACCTTATTTCAGAAAAAATATGTACGGTAGTCATCGGCCTAACCAAACTTGGGTGTTTCATCCAGTGTTGCTGTGCACTCTACTGTAGAAAAATAGATTTGTACCTATCCATGGGTTGTGCTTGATGAAAAGTATTTTTTGGTATATATGCTTCCACTATACAGTATTTTGCTTTTATTTATTTTTTCTTCATTTGAGGGTTTTTCCATGTGACTATTCTGAATCGAGCTCAGATAATGTAGTTTCCAAACCTGGCGGTTCAGGACCGATGGTGAATTCCGAATCAGGCTGTGCGTCCTCACTTAATTTGTCCGACACATCGGCTGGGTTTGGTTCATTTGCCTTCTCAGAGTCTGAGAGGTCGTACTGTGGGACTTCTTCCTCAGCAGGCTCTCTGTTCTGGTCTGCATCCGCATCACTGTCGTCATTACTAGCAGGATTATTCAGATCCAGAGGAGAAGGGGACTCACTAGGCGGAGGGGGAGGAGGAGACGCAGTTCTCTTGTGCTCCTCTGCGTGATTTTCGAAACCGGAAACACAAATTGAAGAAAAAGATTAAACTACACAGAGGCAGTCTTAGAAAATGGGAGTAAAAAAAACAGTAAAGAGCAATGTGTGGTGTTAATATAACCTTTTCGTGGCGTCTCATCTTCTTCATCCACATCACATGCTGTAAAAAAGAAGATAGGAATTAAACAAAGAATGTTTCCTGGTTCAGTCTATAATAACTTCAATCAATTATAATTTGTAACACATCGTTCCCTGAAATGATATCAGTAAAATACCCACCAAAATAAAACTATAAGCACAAGTCATGGATATGTATGTAAGCCATAAAAGGCATAAAAGTGGGAAGATAAAACAAAAAACATTATTGTTTTATTATCATTACTAAATCAAATTATTTCAATACAAAGGTTATTTTTCCACTTCCTAACAGGGCTTCTGCCTGTCAGTGGCTCCTCCTCTTGTTTATCCATGTCAACGGCTATAAAAAAAAAAAGAGATAGGAGTTAAACAAAGAAGGCTTCCTGGTTCAGTCTATAAGTTTCAATCAATTATAATTTGTGACACATCATTCCCTGAAATGATATCTGTTCTATCACTCTATTGTACTGTATACAAAATACCCACCAAAATATAAATATAAGTACAAATCATCTATATGTATGTAAACCTTAAAAGGCAAAGTGGGAAGATAAAACAAAAACATGATGATATTTTATTATCAATCCTAAATCCAATAGAGAGGCGAAGTCCCGCCCCTTCCGGTGGACCCATGGGACCTTATTTCGGAAAAAATATGTACGGTAGTCATCGGCCTAACCAAACTTGGGTGTTTCATCCAGTGTTGCTGTGCACTCTACTGTAGAAAAATAGATTTGTACCTATCCATGTGTTGTGCTTGATGAAAAGTATTTTTTGGTATATATGCTTCCACTATACAGTATTTTGCTTTTATTTATTTTTTCTTCATTTGAGGGTTTTTTCCATGTGACTATTCTGAATCAAACTCAGATAATGTAGTTTCCAAACCTGGCGGTTCAGGAGCCATGGTGAATTCCGGATCAGACTTCACGTCCTCACTTAATTTGTCCGACACATCGGCTGGGTCTGGTTCATTTGCCTTCTCAGAGTCTGAGGGGTCGACCTGTGGGACTTCTTCCTCAGCAGGCTCTCTGCACTGGTCTGCATCCGCATTCAGATACAGAGAAGGGGCCTCACTAGACGGAGGGGAAGTAGGAGACGCAGTTCTCTTGTGCTCTTCTGTGTGATTTTCGAAACCGGAAACACAAATTGAAGAAAAAGATTAAACTACACAGAGGCAGTCTTAGAAAATGGGAGTAAAAAAAAAAAACAGTAACGAGCAATGTGTGGTGTTATTAACAAGTATTAATGTAAAAAGACATTGATTAATGAATTAGTTGATTGAAAAAAAATGATTACATTAATTCTAATAATCAATCAATACTTATACAGCAACATTCGCTGGTTCAAACTTCTCAAATGTGAGGATTTGCTGCATTTTTCTTTTCTATACTATTGTGAATTGAACACTTTTCGACTGAACATTTCACTATTTATAACTTACTATAAATAAAAAGATTAAGTAAAAGAGAAAAGTGCAAATGAAAATAAGCATTACTTGCAGCTGTTAACAACCCACTAACAAAAGTTACCTGTTTGCAATTTTTTTAATGAAGTCTGTCCACCACTATGGTTGAGTCTGTCCTCAAACAACTTCCGTGTATCTTTGACACTCCCTGGAAAGAGTGAATAGCACACAAATTAGTTTGTAGCACTCGTTCTACTACAGTATGTATAAGTGATAATGAATAACATTTGCGTTAATGTAATCTTTTTGTGGTGTTACATATTCTTCATCCACATCACATGCTGTAAAAAAGAAGATAGAAATTAAACAAAGCAGAATGCTTCCTGATTCAGTCCATAATAATTTCAATCAAGTATAATTCGTAACACATCGTTCCCTGAAATGATATCAGTAAAATACCCACCAAGGTAAAGTCATGGATATGTATGAAAGCCATAAAAGGCAAAGTGAGAAGATAAAACAAAAACATAATTATTGTTTTATTATCATTACTAAATCAAATTATTTCAATACAAAGGTTTTTTTTCCACTTACTACCAGGGCTTCTGCCTTTCGGTAGCTCCTCCTCTTGTTTATCCATATCAATGGCTATAAAAAAAAAAAAAAGAGATAGGAATTAAACAAAGAATGCCTCCTGGTTCAGTCTATAATAGTTTCAATCAAGTATAATTTGTGACACATCATTCCCTGAAATGATATCTGTTCTATCACTCTATTGTACTGTATACAAAATACCCACCAAAATATAGATATAAGTACAAGTCATCTATATGTATGTAAACCTTAAAAGGCAAAGTGGGAAGATAAAACAAAAACATGATGATATTTTATTATCAATCCTAAATCCAATAGAGAGGCGAAGTCCCGCCCCTTCCGGTGGACCCATGGGACCTTATTTCGGAAAAAATATGTACGGTAGTCATCGGCCTAACCAAACTTGGGTGTTTCATCCAGTGTTGCTGTGCACTCTACTGTAGAAAAATAGATTTGTACCTATCCATGTGTTGTGCTTGATGAAAAGTATTTTTTGGTATATATGCTTCCACTATACAGTATTTTGCTTTTATTTATTTTTTCTTCATTTGAGTGTTTTTTCCCTGTGACTATTCTGAATCGAGTTCAGATAATGTAGTTTCCAAACCTGGCTGTTCAGGAGCCATGTAGAATTGCGAATTAGACTGCGCGTCCTCACTTAATTTGTCCGACACATCGGCTGGGTCTGGTTCATTTGCCTTCTCAGAGTCTGAGAGGTCGTACTGTGGGACTTCTTCCTCAGCAGGCTCTCTGTACTGGTCTGCATCCGCATCACTGTCGTCATTACTAGCAGGATTATTCAGATCCAGAGGAGAAGGGGACTCACTGGGCGGAGGGGAAGGAGGAGGAGACGCAGTTCTCTTGTGCTCCTCTGTGTGATTTTTGAAACCGGAAACACAAATTGAAGAAAAAGATTAAACTACACAGAAGCAGTCTTAGAAAATGGGAGGAAAAAAAACAAACAGTAACGAGCAATGTGTGGTGTTATTAACAAGTATTATTGTAAAAAGACATTGATTAATGAATTAGTTGATTGAAAAAAAAAATATTACATTAATTCTAATAATCAATCAATACTTATACAGCAACATTCGCTGGTTCAAACTTCTCAAATGTGAGGATTTTCTGCTTTTTTCTTTTCTATATTATTGTGAATTGAACACTTTTTGACTGAACATTTCACTATTTATAACTTACTATAAATAAAAAGATTAAGTAAAAGAGAAAAGTGCAAATGAAAATAAGCATTACTTGCAGCTGTTAACAACCCACTAACAAAAGTTACCTGTTTGCAATTTTTTTAATGAAGTCTGTCCACCACTATGGTGGAGTCTGTCCCCAAACAACTTCATTTTATCTTTGACATGCCCTGGAAAGAGTGAATAGCACACAAATTAGTTTGTAGCACTCGTTCTACAACAGTATGTATAAGTGATAATGAATAACATTTGTGTTAATGTAACCTTTTCGTGGCGTCTCATCTTCTTCATCCACATCACATGCTGTAAAAAAGAAGATAGGAATTAAACAAAGAATGTTTCCTGATTCAGTCCATAATAACTTCAATCAATTATAATTTGTAACACATCGTTCCCTGAAATGATATCAGTAAAATACCCACCAAAATAAAACTATAAGCACAAGTCATGGATATGTATGAAAGCCATAAAAGGCAAAGTGGGAAGATAAACTTTAACTTGATTGTTGTTTTATTATCATTACTAAATCAAATTATTTCAATACAAAGGTTTTTTTTTCCACTTCCTACCAGGGCTTCTGCCTGTCAGTGGCTCCTCCTCATGTCCATCCACATCACCTGGTATAAAAAAAAAAGAGATAGGAATTAAACAAAGAATGCTTCCTGGTTCAGTCTATAAGTTTCAATCAATTATAATTTGTGACACATCATTCCCTGAAATGGTATCTGTTCCATCACTCTATTGTACTGTATACAAAATACCCACCAAAATATAAATATAAGCACAAGTCATCTATATGTATGTAAACCATTAAAGGCAAAGTCGGAAGATAAAACAAAAACATGATTATTATGTACGGTAGTCAACGGAGAGAGACAAATATTTTTTTGATCCCATTTGAATTGCGCTATTAATCACATATATGATGTCTGTCAATTTAAAAAAATTTGCAAGTCAAGAAAGTCACAGTTTATTGTAGGTTTGTCGTAATATCATTTAGTTTTGTGTGAAACTGCTCAGTGAACTACAGCTCTCGTCTCGCACAATATACGTCACCACCACTAGCTAACTCATGTTCCACGAACAGATCAAACGTTATCTTACTGATGTGTTTAATCAGCCGGGAAGAGAAAGAACGATCAGACCCGTAGCTGGTGTGAGTTCATCCCAGTAGGAAACACACAGGCATCGTAGCTTCAGCGAGAGAGACGTCACTTGCGCAACTTTTGGGTGTGTAGTCTTTCTGATTACGTTTTTTCACAATCTTATACTTCAGCAGTTTTATAACAAACTGAGACTTTCTTGACTTGCAAAATGATCTTTTGAATTGACAAACATCATGTGTGTGATTCATGGCGCAATTCAAACGGGATCAAAAAAATATTTGTCTCTCGCCTTTAACTACCGTTTATATTTTTACATATATAGTCTGAATCTGTGTCTTCTTTGTGATTGCTAGCAGGTTCATTAATTACATATTACCTTGGTCAAGTTGGCGAAGTCGCTGAGTAGAGGGAAATGTGGGCGCTCTGTCAAGAAGAGGCCTGTCTGACCCTGAAACAGATTGAAATACAGAACATAACAGGCTGACCAACTTTTTCACATGAGAGCCATGGACTGCATCAAAATGGACCACAGAATGCATCAATATCCATCATTACACATCAAAATAAAAAAAAATAAAAAAACATAAAGAGTGGGGCTGTCAATTTATCTGTTAAAAATGTACCTTAAAGGGAGATTTGTCAAGTGTTTAATACTCTTATCAACATGGGAGATGTATATTTTCTTTATGCAAATGTATGTATATATGTATTATTGGAAATCAGTTAACAACACAAAAAAATGACAAATATTGTCCAGAAACCCTCACAGGTACTGCATTTAGCATAACAAAATATGCTCAAATCATAACATGGCAAACTGCAGCCCAACAGGCAACAACAGCTGTCAGTGTGTCAGTGTGCTGACTTGACTATGACTTGCCCCAAACTGCATGTGATTATCATAAAGTGGGCATGTAAAGGGGAGACTCGTGGGTACCCATAGAACCCATTTTCATTCACATATCTTGAGGTCAGAGGTCAAGAAACCCCTTTTAAAAATGGCCATGACAGTATTTCCACGCCCAAATTTTGCGCAAGTTTGGAGCGTTATTTAACCTCCTTCATGACAAGCCAGCATGACATGGTTGGTACCAAAGGGTTCTTTGGGTTTTCTAGTTTCATAAGAAGAAGAATCACTCTATAGCTTTAAAACTGAGCCAGGTACAACCTCTGGAAAATCGATTGCATTAGAAATTAGTAGCATTAAAATGAATTTGGGATAACTTTGACAGCTCTAATGCAGAGATTTAACAGAGGATGCTTCATGGTTCAGTCCACATCCATATTTCAATTATATTTGGTAAAAGTAGGTTATGAACAAAGGGACGACTACTTAACCAGCTCTGATTTAGACCCAGGAAATTTCCAAACGGGTTTCTTAACATTCAAAGGTAGGGCAATAGGTTTCTCATAAACTTCTGCAAACAATCTGTCATATGTATCCTGTGATTTACTATAAATATGTGTTTTTGACAGAGATCTGGATCCAGATGCAAATCATTAAACATTTCAAATCATTCTGGATTATTATATATTTCATTTCATTTAAAGGATTGTGCAGCTTTGGAGGTATGTGCTCTGAATGTTTTCTAGCTCTTATCTACAACACTCCCTGCACACAATGAGCTCTCGCCACCAGCCAGATGAAACTGCTACACCCTTTATTTTAAGTGATTAAATCAATATGCAAAACCTGTTCATCAGAAAGAAAAAGGAAAACACTACATATACATACATTGCTGCTCAATGGTCTAGCACAAAATGGGTCAGAGAAATCGACATTAATGATTAGTCTATTGACAGACATTTAATAAAAACATTTTGATAATCTATTAATCATTTTAGTCATTTATGAGGGATAAATGTCAAACATGTGCTGGTTCAAGCATACAAACAATAACATACCTTCTGTTGCACCAGGTGGTTTTTCCAAATCTCCTTTTGCAAAACATGCTGGAACCAGGAGGGAGAGGACAGAAGAAGAAAGAAATGGTTTGTGTTTTAGTTTCATACATTGTGAGGATTAGAGTTAATAAAAACAGCTGTTCAATGATAATGCATATAAATAGCTTCCTATACATACATACATACATACATACTGTTAGAACCTTTAATCTCTAAATGACAAAGAAGCTTTCACCATATAGAACTGCATTCAGTCAACTGTCACACACATAGCTCTGAATACATGGACAGTGTATATATTCTGTATACTAACTAGTACTCCTTAGTTGCTGAAAAATAATTAATTTGGGGATCAATTTCACTGGTTAAGGTGTCATTTTTTAAAATCTTTACCTTTATGGTGTCGTTTGCAGAACCATATGCCCACGCCCACGCCCACGAGGAGTAGCACAAAGATGCTGAGTAGGCTGGCAATCAGTGCTACAGATGAACTTTTTTCTGCACAGAAACACAAAAGTCAAACTTACACCAACTTCTTATTACATGACATGCATTACTAAAACATTCAGGTAGAACTGTAACACCGGACATTTCAGTCTAGATTTTGCACAAGAACTCTGCCATCTTTCTTGATACTATAATTTATTTATAATTTATTATTATTATGTGAAGGAAACATCATTTCTGCATTTCTTTTTCTGTCATTGTCAATGCAGCAGTGCATGTACTGTTTGTGATCCTGTGACTAATGGTGGGTTAATTATAAGAATATCATACATAAATTAGCTTCTAAAAGATAATTTGCTTGAAATGACAAATTCCACAACATGAACAAAAAACATGCAGTACAGCTGATACCTGGGTAGCAATCCTTTGCAGTGAATGTAGCTGTTTCGTTACTCAGAGGGTTGCTCACAATACAACTATATACTTCATCATCGCGTTCGTCCCCCAGAGATATTGTTAGCTTTGGTCCAGGCTTCACGTTTCCACGTGTACTCCACTCAAACTTCGTTAAGGATTGAGGTCGTCTGGACTCTGAAGAGCACTCCAGCTGTGCAGATGACTTAGAGCTGCTGCCGTTGTTCATCTCACAGGATATGGTGGGCTTGGCGACCTCATCTTAATGAACACATCAATGAACAAATAAATTAATGATTATATTATGGTACATTATGTTTATATAATAACACAATTGTAAACATGGTATAGGGTATAAAGGATATAAAGTGCTTATCAGAAAAAATAAAGAATTAGTATCACAAAATTGGATAAAATATAAATAAAAGTACTGAAACATTTGATAGTTATACACAAAAGATATATGAAAGAAACAAATAGAACATATATAAAATGAATAGAATAGCTACAGTGGCAAAGAAATAATCATTATTGTAATTAAAGTCTTCATTGTCCCAAAACGTCGCTTGTTGTTTTCTGTTCCTTTTAAAAAGGTATAACTAAGTTCAGGTAACTATAACTACTTAGTTTAAGGTTAGGGAAACATCATGGTGATGATAAATAACTTACTGTTAGACTAAAACACTTTAGGGAAAGAGTGCTGTCAGGACTACTCTCACTGCTGGACATGACATTAATGCCAACACACTGACTTTTTACTGCAGTATAAGAAAGTCACAGTAATTCCTACTTTGGCTCTAAATGCAAGTGTATATTGTCTCCAGCTGTTTTGACAAACAACCTATATTTTATGGAGAGCAAAGTCTCTTTGATACGAAGGCCATCATAAAAAGTAAAGTAAATATACAAACTACAAAGTTATTTTTTATAGGTGACATATTAAGAGATACTGGTTTTGATATCTGGATCACTATTGGGTGTGGTGAGCAGTCCTGGCTGAATGTCTCAGTTAGGCCGATGAGCAGGGGCTTCCACACTGACAATAAAGCAACAGCATGCAGTCCAAAATGTTTCCGATACTGCTACTCTGTTTACAGTATATGATCTATAATGTTGTTGTTTTTTTATGCAAATACTAAAAATTTGCAAAATTCAAATACAAAATTTTAAAAAACTTTCTGAAATTGATCAACAGAAACTGTCACTATTGAATGTGACAACAAATCGCTATCTAAACCCGGATCTAAATTTGATTGACGAACATTTATTTGCCACCTCTCAGGTCAATATTTACCAGAGACACCTTTAGCAGCATAACAGCCTTGACTCTGTGTGGAAAGGTCTGTATCAGTGTGCACATCTGACATCTGCAATTCTCCCCATTCTTTATTGCAAACTTTCTCATTTTACAGCGAAACAGTACACTACAAGATGTTTCTGAAAATATGTGAGGTGAGAAATAGGCATTACAGTACCAGAATCTTGATTCATATGTGAATCAAGATTCTGTTAATGTAATGCTAATGTTCACGAGCAGTGATTGACAGCTGCGTTAGAGACTCCTCGGCTCTGATTGGTTGTTTTTTAATCCTGAACTGGATTGCTGGAAAATGAATCTTCTGACTAGTCACTGTTTTCATCAGCTGCAGCAGGTTTTCCTCAAGATTTCTCTGTAGTTTGCTGCATTTACCTTCCCTCTGCCTTCACAAGCTTTCCAAGGCCACCACCACTACGTTTCATGTTCAGTGTTACTGCTGTGGTTCATGTGGTGTCATGCTTGAGCCAAAAACAGCATTTAAGTTGATGTTCAGGAAGCTCAGTTTTTGTCTTATCCTCCATTTGTTTCATATAGTCTCCAATGTCCTCTGGCAAACACTAGCCCATAGGTTGCAAGATTTTTAGCAGCTTCCCCTTTTCCATTCAAATATAATGTTGCAACTGGTAAAGTAACTGAGCAACAGTTGTTGCATGCACAGTGTTTCCCACTGCAGGCTCTGACAATAAAGAGTGTTCTGTTGATCAGTGTCAAAATCCACTGTGGTGCAAAGTTGTAAAGCAATATAACATGAAGAGACAATATTTCTTACTGGCAGAGGCAGTGGTATAGTCTACTAAGCAACAGGATTTAGGTTGTCTATTTTTTTGTGTGTTGGGTTTTATTTTAAAGGAGTTGCTATAGCAACACATCAACCAGCTATTTTACAGCTATATTCCAGCTACAGAATGCAGATGCCTTTGTTGATTTGAGCGATTAAATACATATAAATACTTTGATAAAAGAGTAAAAAAAACAAATAAAAAACGTACCTATAACCTCCAATTTATGAACTGAACGATGATGCAACGCTTTTTTCACTTCTACTTCCAACTCATACTCTCCGCTGTCTTCAAATCTGAGGTCAGTGATTTGGAGTTCTGCAGAAACCCAGCCAAGAGTGATCCTTTTGTCAAATGCGCTGTACACCTGTTCCTCTTTGCCATTAAACTCCACCACTTTGTTGCCGTCAAGTTTCCACAGTATCCCATCAGGTAGTTCAGCGATGTCAGGCTTCAAGGAGACCTTTCCCCCCTTGAGTGCATATTTTGGAGACTGTCCAACAACTAGGTGAATAGAGACGTATAGAAACATGCAGCAGTATGAGTGAAAGTATATTTGTAACATTGTTATCTTCGGTATTTATTTGTTACAGTTTGTTTTATAAAAGTTAGGAAAGGGATGTTTAGGTCATCGAGACTGAAAAAGTCGGATCAGTGCATCCCTATACAGGTGTAACTAAAGGTGCAAAGTCAATGTAGGCAAAATATTGTACATACATAGTTATAACAAATTGAAACAGGTGTATTTCTTGTTATTACCTTCAGAAGCAATGCTGTATTCCTACAATAAATTAGGCTATAATGGGAGGGATTATTTTTTAATCAGTCTATACATTTTATATTTATAAATATATATATATATATATATATATCCATATAAATATATATTTTCAGTCTTGAGTAGTAGCCTAATTATACGCCCATTATAACCTAATTGTTTTAGAAATACAGCATTGCTTCTGAAGGTAATAACAAGAAATACACCTGTTTCAATTTGTTATAACTAGTATGCACAATATTTAACCTGCATTGACTTTGACACATATATATATATATGTATAATTCCTGCATATTATACCTTACAACTATTAATTTGATTATTTTAATTTTACCAAAGGAGTTAGGTTAATACTAATACAGCCAATACCACCACGGACACATGATTATTAGGTTATTATTAGGATTATTTTTTAATCAGTCTATACATTTTTTTTATATATATATATGGATATATACATATCCATATATATATATAAATACATATCCATATATTTTTCAGTCTTGAGTAGTAGCCTAATTATAGGCCCATTATAGCCTAATGTTTGTAGGAATACAGCATTGTTTCTGAAGGGAATATCAATACACCTGTTTCAATTTGTTATAACTAGTATGCACAATATTTAGCCTACATTGACTTTGACATATATATATGTATAATTCCTGCATATTATACCTTACAACTATTAATTCGATTTTTTTTTTTTCACCAAAGGAGTTAGGTCAATACTAATACAGTATATATCACCACAGACAAATGAGTATAAGGCTGCCTGCAGTAAAATATTAAACTATTGTAGCAACTCAACTTTAGATAAATCATTAACTTGCCCTGCGTTGTCCTGTCTGACCTGAGAGGAGGTGTGCACTCTGCACTGTACTTTTCATGTCGACACAAAAGTGCAAAGCTTAGAAAATCACAATCATAATCCACAGACAAACTCACCTAGAGACGAGGTTAAAATGAAAAACGCCAGGAAACACCGAGGAGCCATTTCAGAGGAGCAGAGCAGATAATAACCGCCGTCTTACATTTACTTTCACTTCTCGTCAAGTCTCTCAGGTATCAACAGGTTCACTGTCTGCCCTCCTGATATAGTAAGACGAAAATTTCATGTGTTGTTTTCTGTCCTCGAACAAGTTGGGACAGGCTTAAAACGAAACAAAACTAGGAGAAAGTACCTGCGAAGATAATAGAATAGGTGTGTTACCCAGGTGGGGCGTGACGTAGGTGGGCGTGGCCTGAGGCGCTGCAGGTTGGCTTTTATGGAAATACATTTCTACTGAGCTGAGAGTTTCCGGTCTCTTGATTTACCAGACCTTCACAATAAGGTCGACCATTTATGCACATCAGTAGCTAACAATGACACTGGACTTGGCAGCTTGTAAATGAATAAATAAAATACTGTAGGCCTATGTCCATAAACACTGAAATATATTAAAATATGTTATACTATTTTACATTAGTAGTCTAGGCTTCATTTTCATGATCACACACTTTAATAAGCTATTCTATCAAAATGTAAGCACAAACCAAGTATACCTCTCTCTATAATTACTTAATTACTTAATACTTAAGTACTTAATACTTAAGTATACTTTCTGTATACTTGTCAGTATGAGCCAAGTATACTTAGACTTTTCTGTATACTTGTCAGTATGAGCCAAGTATACTTAGACTTTTCTGTATACTTGTCAGTATAAGCCAAGTATACTTAGACTTTTCTGTATACTTGTCACTATGAGTCAAGTATACTTAGACTTTTCTGTATACTTGTCAGTATAAGCCAAGTATACTTAGACTTTTCTGTATACTTGTCACTATGAGTCAAGTATACTTAGACTTTTCTGTATACTTGTCACTATGAGTCAAGTATACTTAGAATTTGATGTATACTTGTCACTATGAGTCAAGTATACTTAGACTTTTCTGTATACTTGTCACTATGAGTCAAGTATACTTAGAATTTGATGTATACTTGTCAGTATAAATCAAGTGTACTTAGAATTGTATGTATTCTTGTCAGTATGTGCCATTATACTTATGTATACTTTTGTTAAGTATATCTCTGATAAGTACATGAAAAGTAAACTGAAAGTATACTGTCTTATTTTAAGTTTATGAGACGTACAAATAACACACTTGAACAAACTTCTTTTTTCTGTAGGCCGACAGAAAGCCAATTCTGTATATCACATATTCTGTATTTCCACGTATCCCTTCCATGTCATGGAGCAGTCTGAACTGAAAAGCTTAACTGCTTTTTGTGTATCATGGTTTTGTGTTGTCACTATTTCTTAAACAGTTTGTGTTTAATCATTTTCCAAACAGTATTGAGGTGACCAGTAAAGACTCATTTGTTTTAACTCAACACACAAGCTTTGTTTGATTTCACGATTTGATATGAATTGTTGCTGGACTTGTCACCTTTCATGTCAGTACATTTTAGTTTGAAAATATACCGGAAGTTTGACAAATGACCATTGATGCCATAGATTGATGCTAGATTTGTTTTTCTTCCGGGAGTGTACATGTCTCAGGAATTCAATGAATGCAGTACCTGGACAAAAATAGCCTATGGGCCTTCAGTGGTTTTGTTCCACACAAAGATTTGCCATTTTCTAAAACACGTTTGCACTGTGCAAATAAGACAATCTGCTTTTTTCGTTTGTTTAAAACAAACCTCTTAGTTTACTAGATGTAAACTAGATCTTAGACCACTAGATGTCAGTGTTCACAGGAAGATATAGGCACAAAACAGTATCACAGACTGTGTGCATGTGAATTACAAAAACATCAGGTGCTCTAGGGCTTTGGGTTTGGTTCCTTAATGAAAGTCACACCTCATGTTGATATGCATATTTCTAGTTATTAATAAGCATTATTGTCAACAGTTTGCATGCTTCTGCAATCTTTACGTTAGCTGTAAAAGCCATGAAACAATGTATTTCTTGGTATTAAAAGTCATCTGTTATTACTGTTGTACATTCATTTTTAATCAGTATCAAATCAAGTTTCAACAATTACTGCTGTTACATAACATTATACTGTTAAAGGTTAGATAGTGATTGACTCCTAGTATTTCAAAGTGGCATAAATTGACTTAAAATGAACAGCAATGCAACAAATGATCTCCTTTTCCCTTTGTGTTCCTCTCCATGTCCTGTTCACAGAAGTCTTGTGTCATTGGCACTCTGAAACAGGTGCTATTCTGTGTATGTGTGTGTAGGACTTCATGAGTGTCACGCTTCCGTGGTGCGACACTCCCAAAGGTAACACACACTCCTCTGTCAACACCCCTCGGTCAACGTCCCAGCACATCACCGTGGAGATGACTTGGTTCTTGTTATCCCGTCCCCCAGTGATGAAGAGTTTGTTGTTGCAGGCAGCGATGGCACAGCTCGCCCTCTCACCCAGACGGGTCACCAGGGTCCAGGAGTCTGACACAGGTGAGTAGCAGTACATGGCATGCATGGCACCACCTGGGAGCAAGACACAGAAACCATATTACAGTTCATAAATATATATACACACATTTGCACATCCATTTCTCACACAATTAACCAGACACAGATGACCTCAGTCTTGAAAAAACAACAATTATTTGTACAAGTTTTGATCTGTTTTTCCCACATTGTCAGTCACAATATGAGAAAAGTAGTGTTTACACTACTTACTTTTCTTTATAAATATCAACATATATAGACACATGTATACACATAATCCAGATTTAAAGCCACCAACTTGCAATGTTGGAGGAAGTATTTAGATCCTTTACTTTAAAGATACACTGTAAAAAAAATTGTTTTTCCGGCAGCAGGGGCGCCAGAAAATGTAAAAAACAGTAATTATCTTTATATAAATAGCCTTCGTTACTGTAATTTTACAAGAAATATTTGATTTTTAACATATATTTATTGTTAGGATAGAGTAATACACCGTAAATCTAAGACCATTTACATATAAATCATAAATGAAACATGTAATTTTACGTTGCAAAAGCCTAAATTTACATTAACTCAGCAGTTTTGCAAAAGAAAAATCTGTATTTTTACAAGAAATATTTTTAGAATTCCATGAAATCCTTTTCTTCAAACATAAATTAATTGTTAAAATAGAGTCATAAACCTTAAACAGAATAATTATCTTTAAAAATGATCAAGAAAAGCTTAAATACTGGTAATTACGATTGTGATTACAAAAAATACTGTAAGTCTAAGACCATTTATCAAATATAAATATAAATCAAATATAAATCACAAATGAAACATGTCATTTTTACATTTTTTTCTGTCATTTTGAAATACAGACAAAAAATGTAAAATTTCTTCAAAAAAACTGTAAAAAATACGTTTTTTTTTACAGTGTAGCAATACTCCAATATAAAAAAATACTCCATTACAAATATAAATGCATTGAAAATGCCATTTAAACTAAAGTCTTATTGGTAAAATATATTTAAAATATAAAAAAATACTCATATTACAGAAAAATGTCCCCTGTAAATATTTTACTACTACATATTATTGTGTTAATATCATTTCACTGTTTAGTTGGTCAAGGTGAAGCTAGATAAATGCACTTAGTTACCATCCAGCACTGCCAACTTACCAACTATATAGATGCAGTTCTTGAATGTGACTGCGTTAGTGCATTTGGTTTCGATGGGAATGGGCGCCCGCAGCTCCCAGCAGTCTGTCCCAGGTTCCCAGCACTGAACCTTATCAGTCGCCAACTTTCCATTGGGCCCTCCACCGATCACATAGATCCATCTGTCATAGCTTGCAGCAGCAAAGGAGCTCACACCTACTGCAAGAGGTGTCACCTGCAAGCACAGCCAAAAGGGCATCTCATGTAATGGAGTACAGCCAAACAGGTGTAGAAGTAAATATGTGAGATATATTGTTTAAAAGCAGTTTGGACTGTCAGATGAACAGTATTTAACACTTAATTTACGCAATAATAGTATAGTAATTAATGGTAATTATGGAGCTCCAAAGTGTTCAATATTAAATAAATAAATACATATTTATGAAATAAACAATCACGAGAATAAATTGTGGAAAATAGCCTATAAATAGAAAAAATATAATATATATAATAAACCTCAGCTCATCTTTCTTTCAAAATGCCCTTTTTCAAAAGTCTGCTTTTATTTCGTAATGTCACATTTTATTTCACACCACTCATTATTTCGTAATGTTCAGTTTCCTGATTTTTCAGCCAATCACATGTCTCCTGCCTCTCAACAACTGCTACCAGAATTATCCAGTTATCACCTGTTAGCTTCAACAACAAAGTCATTCTGAATCAACTATCTAGCTGCTGCTAATGAATGTGACTTTTGGGCAAAAAAAAGGGCGTTTTGAAGTAGAATGGGTATAATGAAATATAAATGATATCAAATGCAATTTTGTTATCATGAAAGTGAAGAATGAAGTAACATTTCTTAATAAATGAGTTGAGTTTAATGATTTCTTCTTTGTTAGTCCATTTATATATTTTACACAATTTATTTCTGCATTTATTTCATAATGCCTTTTATTATTAATTTAATATTGAACATTTACGGGTTCCATAAGTTATGGCCCCAATCTGGTGTTTGATTTTTGGTGGAATGATATCATTAAACCTGCATAAATCCAATATTTATTCTCCTTTTAGCTCTGTTTGGGTCTTCTGAGGAAGACTTATTAGCTACTAAATGCTCCATTACATGTATGTTTAAACTGCAGAATCAGGTGATAATACTCTGTGGGTTTGTCACTATGAGCAACACCTTTCACATCCATGTAGTCATTGTTATTATAAAAAATATATTTCTATTGGCCTTAAGGAACATTTGATGCAAAAGCACTATTATATAGAAGTCTTGTATGTGTACCTGTGCCCAGCGATTGTGAAAGGGATCATAGGCCTCCACGCTATCAAGTCTCTGAACTCCATCAAATCCACCCAGCGCGTACACCTTTCCCCCATGAACTGCCATCTTGTGTCTCCAGCGCCCGGTTGTCAGGGGCTCGATCTGGATCCACTTGTCCAAGGCGCCATTATATTTCCACACATCATGCTGAGTCTCTTTACCTCCTGCAACAAACAGGAGCATTAAAGAAAAAATAGTCACCTGATGTACAGACTTTCATCCCCAAACATTGACGTGTCACTGAACCTTTAGTTATGACTATCTGTGCTCTACATTTGGCCACACACATCATTCTGAGATGAACTCCCACGACCTAGTCTGAACTTTCACAACGTACGTGTTGCTGGGCTGCTGCAAGTAACCACTGCTGGGGTGTCAGTTCCTGAGTTGGGAAACACCTAAACCCACAGAAACTCTAACTGCAGATGATATCCTGTTGTTTTGTTCAGTCGCAGACTATGAATTCACTGATTATATTACTATATCTGATTAAGAAAAGCCTAGAAACATTTATAACAACCTGTTTACATGATGAAGATGCAAGAAAAATGGAGAGGCCTTAAAGAAACCATAGCTTGGCAGATACATAATCAGTAGACGGGGGACAATTTCACTTTCATCTGCACTGTAGGGGATCTCCCACACTTATTACAGTAACTAAGTCTTTTGCTCACCAGAAATGTACAACTCATTGCGGAAGGTGATGCACGCAAACTCCACCCATTTCCTGTTTTGGGATTCATCCTGCATCTCTGTGATTGGCAGCCTGGCGACCTCCAGCCTGCTGCGTCTGAGGGGGTCCAAACAGGTGACAGTGGAAATGAAGCGCTCGTCTTTAGTGCAGCCGCCGATGATCAGGAACACCTCTGATAGAAAGTGCCGCAAGCGTGGTTTGGTGCGTTCAGAGACCACCTGTAAACATGTTAAACAGCAGTGATTTTTTTTTTATTTTTACAAATTGTCTATTTGTGCAACATTAAAACTATTGATTATTATCTTATTATAACATTTTAAAGCGGCAGTAGGCAGAATGTTTTTGGCGTCATAGGGCAAAAATTTCCATAATAACCTTTCAGCATATTGTAATTCAAGTGTTCTGAGAGATAACTAGACTCCTGCACCTCCTCATGGCTCTGTTTTCAGTGTACTGTAGTGTACTGTTTAGCTGTAAAATGATAACGTTGCTCCGGCTGGTGGGCGGTGCTTGGTATTTCCTCAACTGATCTCAACATACTCACAAACTTTCTCATTTTACAGCTAAACAGTACACTATAAGATGTTTATGAAAATATCTGAGGCGAGAAATAGGCATTACAGTAACAGAATACTGATTCATATTTGATCAGCGCTGCCTAGTTTGACCGTTTGATTGGAGTTTGTGAGTGATTGACAGCTGCTCAGAGACAGCAGACTCCAGCTCAGCTCTGATTGGTTGTTTCCCATCGGTCTGTGAAATCTTGCAGATGCCATTAGGAGCACCGGAGGACACAGAGGTGTTTTTCAGATTACCTGTCTCATGCACTATTGTCAGGATATAGTGACATGTAGTATATAGTTTTATAAAAATAACTTTTTTTAAATCACATTTGCTCCAATTCTACCTACTGCCGCTTTATAGTAGATAGCTTTTGCAAAACAGCCTACCAGCATTTTGTTAAATAATAATCATGTCAGACACAACACCACATTTTTGGTCTTCCCTGATCGGCTACTGACCTCTCTGCCGGAGAGGTGATAGATGCGGGCCTCTTGCAGCAAAGGAAAAGCCTCACTGCAGTAGCGAATCAGTTCATCCGACTCCACTTTTTCTACAAAGTAAGCAGGCTCCAACAGTGGCAGCCGCACATGCGAAAGCAACCTTGCCAGTGAAAGACAGCGTTCGTCCTGCTGGGCTCTCACCCAGCTCATGAGGGCTTCAAAAACACTCTCCTCACATTTGACATCGAGGTCGTCCCTCAGCAGGACGGCCTCCAGCGACTCTACCGGCAGCTCCAGGAAGTCCTGCTGCTGGACCACCTGGGAGAAGTGAGTGGTAATGTAGTCCTGAGCCCCGGTCATCAAGGCCGGCAAGGCATGGCTTTCAGCGAGATTCAGGATCCCGATGCAACTCTCGAGGTGCAGAGACTTGCTCAGAAAGCCGGCACATGCATCCACCACACGCAGGAACTGCAAGAGACGAGGCCAGGCATTAGTGTCACTTTTCAGATCAAAATTGAGAAAGCACTCTGATGTGCACATCACAGGGTTTCTCAATATTGTCACTGATAAGCAGATGAAGCCACATTTCTAAGACCAGTGAGTTGCACCAGAATTCACGAGAAAAAGTTTTCTTGCCTTAAGCCTTAATAATAGCCAACATTTCATTTTTTACAGACTTATTTTGCAATCCACTTTTACAGTTTTTCTTGTAATCATTTCCGCATTTCTTACTGTTTACTGTGTTTGTTTTACCGATAAGCACTTTGTAACTCTATTTAGAAAAGTGCTATAGGCCTATAAATAAAGTAGGGCTGTCAAAGTTAACGCGATAACACGTTAACACAAATTAGTTTTAAGGCCACTAATTTCTTTAACGCATTAACGCAATCGATCTTTCGGAGGTTGTAGCGGGCTCAGCTTTAAAGCTAGAGTGGAGATACTGGTATCATATGAAACCAGAAAACCTTAAGAGTCTATTGGTACCAAGTCATGCTAAGGAGGTTCAATAACGCTCCAAATGTGCGCCAAATTTTGGCGAGGAAAAACTGGTCATTTTTAAAGGGATCCCTTGACCTCTGACTTCAAGATATGTGGTTAAAATGGGTTCTATGGGTACCCACAAGTCTCCCCTTTACAGACATGCCCACTTTATGATAATAACTTGCAGTTTGGGGCAAGTCATAGTCAAGTCAGCACACTGACACACTGACAGCTGTTGTTGCCTGTTGCGCTTGAGTTTGCCATGTTATGATTTGAGCATATTTTTTATGCTAAATGCAGTACCTGTTAGGGTTTCTGGACAATATTTGTTATTGTTTTGTGTTGTTAATTGATTTCCAATAATAAATATATACATACATTTGCATAAAGCAAGCACATTTGCCCACTCCCATGTTGATAAGAGTATTAAATACTTGACAAATCTCCCTTTAAGGTACATTTTGAACAGATACAAAAAATGTGATTAATTTATGATTAATCGCGATTAAATATTTTAATCGATTGACAGCCCTAAAATAGTGTTATTATTATTACATGCATATCCTCCAACTGTACCCTAAATCTTAATCTGTAATTCTAACCTCAATCTTAACCCTAGAACAGTCCGTTTAAGAAGTGAGTACTAACAAGAATGCATGAACTTTTTTTTTTATTTTCAAAAAACTCAAATTGTTTGTGACAAATATAAATGTGTAAAGGAGCACAAAGCCCTGCCTCCCCCCTTGTGTGGTGCAGCTGCGTAGTTAATTTAAGCCTATATGGAAAACTGATCCTGAGTGTAAACAACTGGGCAACTTTCACTTCCCTCTTTCACTCATCTCTTACTCAGTAAGATGTTTATTCCACTGAGTGGGGGAAGAAGATGGCCTAAAGTGAAAAGATCAGAACAATTTGGAGACTTTAAATATAGTTCTAAACTACAGCAGGGTCACAGTGCTGATAAAAAAAGCATCGCTGTAATAGAACCGGTCTTTCTGAATGTAAATAAATATGCTTTCTGATGCTAATCCTGTTCCGTAGTGTCTCCTGCCATGCCTTTTATGTGTCCCAACTGTCTGATAATAATTCAATGACACTGAATTAAAATGCAATAAATATCGACTATCTTGTATAAACGGTAGACTAGATTAGTTTAGAACTTCATGTCTAATTCTGGTAGTTCGTGTTTTTCTTTCCAATGAAGAACCACATGATCATGCATGGTCACACTTGTGTAGATTGAGAAAGTGTTACTCATCTGATAAAAACCCTTTCACACCCAATTGGGTCAGGTAAAAAATGTGCCAAGCTAAACAAAAAAAAAATGTTTTTCTTCACTGGATGATTTAAAAAGGTAACTTTGTTTGTTTTTTTCAACCTGAACCCTATTTTCCAATGTTTTTGTATCCCACTAACTAATAGGGACAACAATTTCTGAACTTGATCCAGTATTGAGGGAGAGTGCTGTACATGACAGCTTCTCACAGGCTTCAATGTAATACTATTGGGGCAAGCTGGCACCGTCATTTACGTCCACTAAAAGTGCTTGTTTTTGCCATGACAGGCTCTGATTGTTATTATAAGTGTCCGACATTATGGAAAGAGTCTCGCTCAAGGAGAAATCTCATTCTGAAATCTGGCTAGGTGACGTGTTAGCAGAAGTAAACGGTAAAATAGTTGAATAGATCCATGGTGGAAACGTTATTGCCAGCTGGGCAGAGTTTGTTGTGTTGGAGTACAGAAAGCGTAGCTTAGTGTTATCTAAAATATTTTCAATGTCATGGCTGAATATTTATTTTGCTGATTTCTACAATGTGGATAAGGTCTTTGAATTAAATGTTATTTATTTGAGCCAGAGTATACGGATATTCAGATTTCACAACGAGACTTCTCCTTTAGTGGGAATTTTACACAATAACAAACAGAAAGTGAAACGTTTTATTTCTCTGTAAGGTTCTTTCCATAATGTTGTCAGACACTTATAATAACATTCTGAACCGGTTAGTGGCAAAAACAAGCACTTCAACTGGACATAACATTACATTGATACTTGCCCTGCTTGTTTTACGGCTGTTGGTTACAGTGTTATCCCTAAATATTGGACCAGTTTAAAAAATTGTTGTCGCCATTAGTCACTTAGACACAAAAACATGGGGAAATAGAGTTGAAAAACACCAAAGTCACCCTTTATGTTTTGAGGATATATTTAGGATCTTATAAAATGCTTGGTTTAGGAAAAACTTTTTGTCTTTACTGGCAATTTGTAATGCTAAAAAATGTGAAAAAAAGTGCTCAAGATTCACAAGGAACTCTCCGTGTATTAGGCAACGAATGTGCAAAGTAAAGTACTAATCGAGTATCCTCTTTGACTTTCATTGTAAATAATTGTCATTTTACCTGAAATTGACTGGCGGCCTCTAGTATTCTCTGGACGTTTGCGTGTGTGAGGAGGGCATGGCTGGTGTAGGTATACTCCAGCAGAGAGTGCATTGTGCCACTGTCCAGCCCCTTCATTTCCACACGCTCATCATAACTCTCCTTCAGACCGCTGCAAAACATGGCCCTGCACAGAAAAAAATAAACAATCCTGTAAAACCAGCAGTATTCACAGTGGAGTTAAACAACACTGGATGTATTTTACCTGAAGTACTGGCTGGCAGCAGCGAGTATGGCTCTATGACAGGGGAAGTCATGTCCCTGAACACACAGCACCACATCGGTCAGTTCTTTGTTCACTCGTAAGGTCTCCATCCCTTTCTGCAGCTCCACAGGTAGACCTCCATCCTCCCAACGTAACTCACTTGAGCATCCCTGGCTGTTTCTGTCCTCGACTCGGCTGGAGTCATCTGCGAGAAGTGGCAAGGGACATTCTGTAGTCCTCTCCAGCGCGTCACTCATCCTTACACCAGAAGCACTTCAGAAACTCTGAAGAACAGCAGTGTGCAGCTGCTGTAGTTGCACCTGCACTAGTTAAATAGACCTCTGTGGTTACCGCTTGCAACAGTTGTGTCGCTTTGAGATGGGGATTTGTTTTTTCCTGTAGTCTACATACTTCCTATTCTTGTTCTGTGAGGAACGTATGTAGCAACGCTTGTTTCTAAACACTTCCTCTTCTTGTGCTGAATATAAATTTCCCCTAAGTTACCCAATTTTCCTCTTTACTCAGAAGCGCAGACGCCTGGTCTCCTCCAACAGATGACACCAATTACTGCAAATAACACTCAGCATCTTATTTGCATGGGATGGAAGTGTCATTGAAGTGTTAAATCTTGAATACATATCTGTTGTTGTGTGTCTATACATTTGCTGTCAACATGAACTCGCTGCCCTGAGGCGCACCTGAGGTGACCCTTTAATCCCTACTGCATTAGTTCCTGACCTGTTTGGCTTGTGACCCTTTTAAAGTGGTGTCTACTTGTGACGTTGCATATTATGTCTTTAGATTGAGAGCAATAGAATCAGATTTTAAAATTTTAAACTTGACTTGGACTTGCAAAAAATGACTTGTGAGCATAACTGCTTTTTAGTTCATGAAAGTATACTTTGCATGTTTTAAGTTATAGTTCTTAGCCAATGATTTATGTATTACATAAAGAGACTTACCCCTTTTGCTATTTGACTTGATGATTTGTGATGAGATTAAAAATAATAATAAAATGAGTTGTTCTCGCATGCCTCTACGGTGAACGGATAATCCAAAAACTTGATGAATTGAAGTAAATTCATATCAAAACATTCTTTTACAAACTCTCACACACTTTAATAGGCTACTCTATCAACAAGTAAGCACAACTACAAGCCAAGTATTCTTTTCTGTAGGCCTCTAAGGCAAGAATACTTAATTATATTTTTCTTAAGTATGCCTTAATCAAAATATATAGTAGGCCTATAAGCCAAATATACTTAACTTGTCTGTATACTTGTCAGTATAAACCAAGTTTACTTAGACTTTTAAGTATACTTGTCAGTATGAGCCAAGTATACTTAAGTATATTTTGTTAAGTATATCTCTGATAAGTACATAAAAAATAAGTATTTTAAGTTCAAAAGAAGTATACTAATAGCACACTTGAATAAACTTAATTTTGGTAAGGGTTGTCTTATTTTAATTTTGTTTGAGGCCTCAAGTGTCTTGGGTTTTTGTGTAGTCTGTTTCCTGTTTTATTTTGAAAGTTTCTCTCCCCATATGTCATGTAGTGTTTTACTTTCTGTCTTTGTCATTTTTCCCGCCTGTTTGCCACCACACCTGAGTTTCATTAGTTAATTAGTTCCTTGTGTATTTAGTGTGTGTGCTTCCCTGTTTCAGTGTCAGATCACCTGCCTTAGTTGCTTGTTCCACGGTCTAGTTTTGCTCCTATAGAGTTTGGTTTCGGTTATCAGTCTTCCCAGTTTGTGATGGATTATCTTCAGTTACCTGCCTGATTCTGGACTCAAGCTGTAAACTAATTTATCATTAAATCATTGGAGTTCTCCCTACTGTCTTCTCTTCTCTTCATCTGTGTTTGGATCCAACTCTGACATTTCCTGAGACCATGACATAAAGAGGTAAAACTGTCAAAGCAAAGACTAGATAACAGTTGAGAAAAAAGAAACACATTTTGTAGCAAAAGTTTTTTTCTTAACTGCTATCTCCAACAATACGTAATCAATAACATATTCATTATTTCTATGACTGCTATGTAAGTAGTAGTCTAAAGGTACGGTGTGAGGGATTTGGCAGCATCTAGTGGTGTGGTTGCAGATTGCAACCAACTGAGTACCCCTCCTCCGCTCCCTCCTCACTTTCCAAGACTGCGGTAATTTGTGCTGCCGAGTGTAAAAGCGTGGTAACGCCTTTCGCCTCGCTCAGAGGCCATCCTTACTATAATAACACCACTTTAGGTGCAGCAGAAGTCCGGTACCATGATTTAGCGCTCACAAGCGTGTGACGGACAGCAGGGGGAGCAGGATATCTGTTTCCATCCTTGATCACACAGTAGGTTACAGATGACTTCATGATAAACAGTCCATAATATTACACCCTGTCATCAAGGGCAGACTGCACAACAGAGTAAACAGCTTCTATGTAAGCTATGATTGCAATCAGAATATATTAGACAAAGGTTAAAATCTGTAGGATCTGGTAAAACCTTTAGATAAAAACAAACTTGAGGCATGCATATCTATCTATCTATCTGTCTATCTATCTATCTATCTATCTATAATATATAATATCTATCTATCTATCTATCTATCTATCTATCTATAATATATAATATCTATCTATCTATCTATCTATCTATCTATCTATCTATCTATCTATCTATCTATCTATAATATATAATATTTATCTATCTATTTATCTATCTATCTATCTATCTATCTATCTATCTATCTATAATATATAATATTTATCTATCTATTTATCTATCTATCTATCTATCTATCATATATAATATATAATATCTATCTATCTACCTATCTATCTATCTATCTATCTATCTACCTATCTATCTATCTATCTATCTATCTATCTATCTATCAATCATATATAATATATAATATATAATATCTATATAGCTATATTATCTATCTATCTATCTATCTATTTATTTATCTATCTGATATATACAGTATGTGTATATCATATCTAGCTATATAATATCTCTCTCTTTATTTATATACTGTATATCACTATACTTTTATGTATTATAATGTATATTATACTTTTATACCCTGCTGGATTTCTGCACAAATATTTGCAGGATTCTCTTATGAAGTGCAAGTTATTATAGGTACATAATTTATATTTTGTATCTATAGATTTTTAATGTCATACCTCTAATTTCCAATTTTATTTGTATTTATTTCATTCTAATATTATTAGTTTCCCCCCCCCTGACCTTTTAGTCTGTCTATGTGCTTCTGACTCCTCTGGGATTAATAAAGTATTATCATATCTTATCTTTACCTTTTATGAAAAGATCTAGACTATTTCACATTTTCTCATGACAGACACAGCTGCAGCAGATATGAATGTTTTCATCTTCTCCACTAAGTGGCACTGTTGCCCCATCCATAGATGTACAACACCATTCAAACTCTATCTAAATGAGTCCAAACTTATTTCCTGTTTTATATGTTTGGTGAAATAGGTCAAACTAGGACCCAAACTGTTTCCTAGCAACACGATTCAATCGCAGGTCCTTTATCTCCTCAACTCGTTGATGCATGATTGGATTATTATATTGTATGTTAATCATGTAAATGAATAATCACATTCTGGAAAAAAAAACGGAAGTTAATCATATTTTATTTTGAAACAAAATGCAAACAATGGTTGGTGTAGTGTATTCTCAGTGTGAAAAAAACCTTTAGACATGGAGGGGCGTCAATCTGTGAGGATGGAGAGCATCACCAGCTGCCTGCAGCAGAGAGCATGAGCGCTCACCTGACTGTTTCTCTCAGTTTGTTAAAGCTGTCATTTTTGTCCAGTTGATTTTGAATTACATTGATAATGGTGTCAAACCATATTTAGGCTACACAGACATATACATGAAATAAATAATAAATTCACAAGTACAGTATGTACTGTATGCTGCAGCTGTGTGTGTAATATGCAGGAAATATCTCAGACTTCCTCTTACCTACAGGAAACATTACTGTCTCTGATAGACAGACAGACTGTCCACAGCTGCTATGGTGTGAACACTGCGTTACTTCTGAGGCAGGTTCAGGATGAAGTGTTCCCTGCAATCTCTTTTGAGAGCCAATTTGCTCTTTTGTCTGGGACTACTTCTGCACTGGGGTAAGTAGCTTACATTGAATTCCTGCAGTTGGATTCTATTTTGCTGAGTGAGTGATCATGCTGAGTGGAAATGTGGTTAAATATTAGTATTTATTTTGTTAAAATCTAAATAAGAACAGAAAAGAGAGAATCATTTTAAAGTAAGGAGGTAATAAGTGGAGCCAGGAAACTTGATGTTGCATTTTAAGTGGAACATAGTTATTTGTGCGTCTGTCATTATGTCCATCTTGACTATAATAAAAAACAAAAAGTAATAATAACCATTAATACATGTGTATATATTGAGCTAGATTTATCTGATAGATCCCAAAATACTCACTGTGTTTGGTGACTTATTTTTATGATTTCATTTAATTATATTTGCAAAGATTTCTGTGGTTGAACTTAATTATTCATATTGATGATTCACATATGTTATTCTCTCTGTCTTTTTAATAACAATTTAATTGATGTAGACAAACAAATTACTGGTCATGAAAGCTGGAAAAGCAGCAGTAATTGCTTCCTTTCTTTTGGATGAATACAAATGTACTGACATTTTTTCACTATTTAGGTGCTCATTGAATATTTATGAATACATAATTCACACTATATACTGTAAAAAAAATTTACAATTTGCAAAGCAACTTGAAGGCTATGAGTGTTGCTTTACGTATCCATGCAATACTAAAACAAAGAGTAGACCCTGGAGCGTAGCACCCTTATATACTGTAAATCATGACTGATGCTTTAAGTTGCACTATTCAACCGACTTCCACATTGTCTGCAGGAGAAGCCAGTGTGCACACCGAAGTGCAGGCTGGGCCTCTGTACCGCATGGTGGGCTCTCCGCTCTCCATCTCCTGCAATGTGAGCGGCTTCGCCAATAACAGCACTCAAAAGGACATTGAATTCCGCATTACGAAGCCTGCAAATACAAATTTTGAGATCAACATCATCAGCAGCGGAAACTCAAACTTCGGCTATGCCGGGTACACACAGCGTGTGAGGAACAAGGGTATCACTCTGACGCATTTGACTCCAAACACAGTCCTCTTTGAGATAAAAAGCCTAGAGAAAGGTGATGAAGGGGAATATCACTGTTCTGTAATCAACCCCCCAGGACATGATTATTATGGAACCTACAGCGCTACGACAAAAGTGAAAGGTAATCAGCTACTGTTCTACTTTCGAGACTTAATACTTTTCAATGTAACTACATCGCTGTATTTTAAGATGTGACTTTAATGTCTCTGTTTCTGATTTGGTGCTGCAGTGATTGACAACTCCCTCAGCGTTTCATCACCTGCCCCCACCTCACTGAACTATAATGAGGGTGATGCTCTCACGTTTACATGCCAAGCCTCCAGCAACACCGTCCAGCACACCCACCTGTCTCTCGCCTGGTATCTCTGTAAAGAAGAAGACAAGGCCAACGCACAGCCTATCATTTCTCTGGATAGAGATTTCACACTGAATCCAGGCTCTGGGTTTGAAGGGCGTTACCAAGCTGGACAGATAAGGTTAGATAAAACGGGAGAGGCCACGTACAAGCTAAACATGGCTCACCTGGAGCTGTCTGACCAAGGCAGGATCTACTGCCAGGCTCAGGAGTGGATCCAAGATCCTGACCGCTCCTGGTACACTATAGCACAGAAGGATGCTGAGGAAACTACCCTGAATGTCAAAGCCAGAGGTGAGAAACAGCTATCATCTATTAGCCGATCTTGATATGAGTTGACACATTTGCTCTTCCTCTACGCAGTTGTTGTGGCTTCTTAACAGGATGTGTGTGTCTCACTGTGCTTATTTTTTGCCTTGAGTAGAGGTGGCGCCAGACACGTCGTCTTTGGTGGTGAGAGTCTCGGCGCAGTCGGAAACTCTGCAGGAGGGGCAGGAGCTGTCGCTGTCATGCAACGTAGTCACGCAGAACCTGAAGGAGAGGTTCTTCTCTGTAGCATGGCTCAGGGGAAGCGTAGAACTGGCCCGCATTGGCCCTACAGGCATTCTGACTGCGGGGCCCGAGTACAGCGGGCGAGTGAAGGAAGGAGAGCTCAGGGCAGCCAGGACAGGGGACGGAGATTACCGTCTCATATTGCAGCCTGTCAGAACCGAGGACCAAGGGGAGTATATCTGTAGGGCATGGCTTCAGGACAGAGGCCAAGATGGGACCTTTACACCGGGTGCAGCACAGGACTCCAGCTCCCAGCTGGTCAGCATCTCAGCCACAGGTCAGTCATTAAGTGAGCCCATACTGACTGAGACAGAAAGACGTTTACTGAGTTTAAAGAGGACCTATTATCTTTTTGTGCTTTTTTCCTTTCCTTTAGTTTGTTATATAGTTTTTTGTGCATGTTAAAGGTCTGCAAAGTATAAACAAAGTCCACGCCAAAGGGAGTTATTCTTCCCCCACAGATACACTGCTCCTGAACTGCCTGAAATGCCTTGCTTGAAGTCCCGCCTTTTCTTCCGTAACGTGATGATGTCACCAAGTAACACATTTGCATAATACCTGCCTAGCAGCTAGTTTGGCAAGCCCTCAAACAAAGCTAGTTAGAGTGGAGCTGGAGTGGAATCTGAAGAGTTTGGTTCGGTTAACCAATCACAACAGAGTGGGCTAGCTGACCAATCAGAGCAGACTGGGCGGTATGAGAAAAGTGAAGCATTTTTTGAACAATAAAGCATGTAAATATGTTCTAGTAGAAACCTAAAATACTTATACACCTGAAAATAAACATAATAGGTCCTCTTTAATTTTAATTTTTACCCAGGATTTGTTAAATTTTTATCTTTTGTAATTGAGTTATTATCGATATTAATAAGATAACATTATTTATAATGAAGTTACTGTGTTTTCTATTCTTCTCAAACACACTCATGCCATCTTTCTGTTGCCTTGTCTCGTCACAGAAAGCGGGCTCTCGGTTAAAATGCAAAACACTAGTGGTGTTAACGAAGGTGACAGGCTGGAGCTCACCTGTAAAGTGCAGGGGGTCAAAGGTCAGCTCTCCGTCGCCTGGCAACGCAAATCAACATCCGCGGCTGCGTTCACCAGTGTCGTCAGTCTAAGTCAGGAGGGTGTTATGGAGAAAGCGCAGGAGTTCACTAGTCGCAAAGTGAAGGCAATGCGTCCAGCGATTGACACCTTCACCCTGGAGCTCGATGAAGTCACGCTCTCTGATGCAGGCGTCTACCAGTGTGCTGTGTCCGAATGGATGACCAATAGCAAGACCAACAGCCAGTCACAGAATGCCGCTGTGACAGTGGCTCCTACAGGTAAGACACATTTCCGTGTGATATTATTCAAGACAAATGAATGATGGCAAAGCTTTGGATGTGGATGTTGCTCAGTCTGCCAGTTGGTCTCTCTGTCTGTATGCAAGAAATATCAAAATTCCTGAGCACATTCATGCTCCACAGAGTGAACGCTTTCCATTTTAGCACTACATGGACTCCCCTCTTGTGCCGCCTCGGGTCAAAATTTGAAGTTTGCACAACAAGATACTACTGTGACATTTGTGAGGAAAATAGTTTGGGATTTTACTCAGCACAAACTTTGCACTTTTAGCCCAACTTCACATAACGGTCTATGAAAAAAACCAAATCTTCAGGATGTGTTTTGTTCTGTCCAACGCTTTTGTGCCGTAGGGTATAATAGATATTGTAGGGTTCACTTCCAGGGCTTTAGACTTAAAGTTTTGTCAACATGCATTTGTTGAAATGGCACTGAAGTATAGACTTTAGAGTGCCTCACTGCATATATTTGCATATAATGACGAAAAATTGATTTTCTACCGCTTAATGTAAAGCATTAAGCGGTAGAAAATCAATTTTTCAGTTCTGAGTTTTATCTGAGGACAAGTATGTTAACATAGACATACTGGATATTTAATGCATTAATGGTCATTTTATATAGATATCTATCTATCTGTCGATCTAGATATACTGTATAGAGATAGATACTTTATATAGAGATAGATGTATAGTGATCTCTATATATAGATATATAGCTCTAGATATAAAGAGATCTAGATATAGAGAGATCTAGATCTAAATATATAGAGCTCTAGATCTAGATATATAGAGATCTAGATTAAATATAGAGAGATCTAGATTAGATATATAGAGATCTAGAGAGAGAGAGAGAGAGAGAGAGATCTAAAGATATACTTGTTTTAAAGAAGGAAATGATATTGAGAAATGATGCGTACGTGTGAGAAAAAGCTGAGTGAAGAGACAGACAGTATTTTGTAAATTTCCTTTACTCACATCTCTTTTTTGCTGTGACCATTCTTGATTGCATGATGATTGTATGATCACTAACTTCTGCTTTCTTACTTGCCAATGCTGACTATTGTGTATTTGTATCACAGATTCCTTTGTGAAATTGTCTCTGAAAAGTCGCAACAACGTAGTGACTGTAGGAGAAGATGTGGGGTTGATGTGCCTGGTCAAAGGGCCACGTGTGCCAATAACACTGACTTGGAGCCTGCAGCGTGATGCCTCGACCCTAGATAACATCCTGGTGATGTACTCTGACGGAGCCATCAGCTGGTCTGGAGATCAGCACCGCTACCAGCTCAAAGTAGAAAACAATCAGAATGGAGTTGTTCACTATCTGATTATCAACGGCGCGAGCCGCAGGGAGGCAGGAAGCTACCAGTGTAGTGTGTCTGTCTTTCTGGAGAATGTACACAAGAAGCTGCCTCCGTCCAACCTGCTGGCTGTTTTGGTGCAGGACCCAGGTAGGCTACTGCTGAGATTTGTGAGGCTGCAGGCTGTGCATTCTATTTCTCTTTATTTCTCACCATATATGACTTAACTTTTCTCCCTCTCCTGTAGTGAGCAAGCTCAAATTGACCACCACCCCCACCTTGACGAGAAACATCAACACTGACATAGAAATTAAATGCTCAGTTAGCTCAGAACCCTCCGCGTCCTCCCGCTACGCTGTCACCTGGCTGCTCCATCAACAGGCAGGAAATAAGACCATTGTGAGCTCAGACCAGGACGCCCTGGTGACATTCGGACCCCAGGTTCAGCTGAGCCAAAGACAGCGAATCAGCATGAAGCGCACTAAGGGCCCTAGTTTTGAGTTGAGCATTCGGCAAGCTCGGACCTCAGACGGTGGCTCATACGTATGCGAGGTGGTGGAGTGCCTACAAGATCCTCATGGTGACTGGTATCAGCTCTCACCAGTGTCCAAAACCACAAAGCTAACAGTTATTGAGCCTGGTAAGTTTGTTTTAAAGCCAGAGTTTAGTAAGAATTTAACATATATCATTAACATGAAGTGCGTAAATTTTAAAGTCCCCTGAAAACTTCTTTTCTCAACAAGCTGTTTACTATACACGATGAGGCCCAACATGAACACACTATGTGCTAACAAAATTCAAACAGTTTTGCTTATTTTAAATGAGATATTTCCATATTTATCCATTTGTCCTTTTCTTTCTCGCTGATTTTAAGTGGCTCGGTTGGAAAAATGTGATGTATTTCTTTGCATCATTAGGCAACATTTGAATCAAAATGTATCTTCAGCATGTTTTCAGCACTTTAAATCAAATGTTTTTTAGTGCTGAAAGCCTTTGTGAATTTACTTTGCACGGGAGTCAAATTCTCGCCATGTCACGAGATCACGCGAAAATCCATCTTGTCAGGCTTCAAGTAATGCGTTTGTGTCCAGAGTTTGATTGACAGATGGTTCATCCAATCACCTGCCAAGTACTTTTTGAAAGAGCCTGCCCTTTTCCAAACAGTTTCCAATAACGGCTTCTCGGATGGTTCTCTGTAACAAACCATCTAGTGGGTCAGGTTATTTGTGAATTACTATTTGACCAAAATTCTTAGGACTGTTTTCTGAATATGGCCCCTTAACTTTTATTTAGATTTTTTTCTTACTTCGCATTGAATATATAGAAATACTTCAGATTTTTTCAGAAGTTTTCAGGGGCTTTAAACAAAATTAATTTGACAAAATACTAATGTCTTGATTGAGTAAGTTTTTCTTTTCTCTGCTCACTCTCATTCTCCAGCCAATGACCTTAGTTTAGACAAAGAGCAGCCACTGCCTGCCATGGAGGGAGACGAGGTGGAGCTCAAGTGTAACATCACCTCAGGTGCATCCGGCCCTTCGTTTCTCTACAAAATCGCTTGGCTGTACACTGGACACGATGGAAGCACAAAAGCCCTGGTGGAGCTTGATCACAGGGGCCTGCTGAGTTACCCAAAGAACCAAGAGCTCACAGGCTTGCAGGGGCGGCTTCGTCTCTCCAGGCCCACTCAGAGCAGCTTCTCTCTGGGGATTCAGAGCGCCCGTGAGGGTGACAGTGGGACCTACCAGTGCCAGGTGGAGCAATATCAGCTGGATGAAGGTCGCTGGCAGCAAAAGGCCTCAGACAGCACTGGGCCCATCACGCTGACTGTAAACGTTACGGGTATGATCAAATCTTTCAGTGTGCTCTGTAGGCAGCTTTTTTAAATGTGGCTGGGTGTTGGCATGGGGATTTTTCATGGCTTGTGTTGCACAACCGCACATCTGTTTCTCAGCAAAATAACCACTTCTTTAATGGTGGTCTCATGTGTTTTGCTCTTGTGGTGTTAATGGTTTTATGCATGTTGTTTTTTTATGTACATATGCCCTACTTGCTCTGCTCTTTTAGTATTACAGATTCATTTTGTTGTGTTTTCGGTTTCTGCCCTTTGCAAAGCCTCCTAATCTTCCTGTTGGATTCTTTCCCGCCAAAGGAATTTAACCTACTAGCTTGGCCTGAGGGTAGCTACTACGGTAGTTGAGATAATGATGTGGCGAGGACAGGAAGGAAAGCCAGGATTGAAATACTGAGGAGTTGACATCTTTTTTACCTGTATGCTTTTACACAGAAAACAACCTGTCCATTTTGAAGGAAGAAAAGAAGTTGAATATGAGCAGCTCCCAGGATCTCCTTATCCCCTGTCACATCACCAAACAGTCCAGCACGGAATCTGAGTTCCAGGTCACGTGGTTAAGGCAGAAAGAGACGGAAACTGAACAACCCATATTCACAGCATACCGCAACTCCACCTTTCAAGACAGGTTTGGGAAGGGTGATCAGCTAAGATTTGGCCACCCTCTACCCAACCACTTCAGCCTCACAGTCTTGAAGCCAAGTCCTGAAGATAGTGGCCGGTATTTCTGTGAGGTAGAAGAGTGGCTCCCATCTCTGTCTCGTGGGTGGATGAACGTTGCAGTGGAAAAGTCAGGATATTTGACTGTTAATGTCTATGCAGAAGGTAAATAGCAGAATCTCTCAGCAAATACTAGCGTTTGAAAGTCATGTTAAATCATAGACGCCAGTAAAGTATTTTTTTTGTCTTCTTCTTTACAGGAGATGCCGTCTCTGAGGCAGAATGCAAGTCGAATATGTGGATGGGGATTCTCATAGCTACAGTCATCTGCTCACTGTTGGTCGTAGTCCTACTGGTGCTGAAGATGTGCTGGGGCAAGGGCTCAGGAGGAAAAAAGTCAGGCACAGATCTGTGGACAGAGGAGCACCCTCTGAACACCAAACCCAGCGGAGAGATCTGAACCTTGTAGACCAGAAGAGAGGAGAGGAAAAATGCATTTACATTTTTTATGTGCCATGTAATATATGCAATGCTTTATAATTCAAAAAGTTGCAGTGTACATATTTTTTTAAAGTCCAATAATTCTCATTTAAATGAATCTGTTGATAATGTTCCATAAAAAAAATATGTTACTCCCTGTGCAGCTGGGAATAATTTTGCCTTTATGAATTAATGAAATTGATTAAACCTTTAAAATTAAACAAGCGCTTTTCATTTTAAAAGCTAAAATTTATCGCCAGCATAATCACCAGCTTCTTACTGCCTACAATGGACAGTTGAACGAGGCACGAGATCAACTTAGTGGCTTCACACCTGCAACTGACAGATTCTTTTTTATGTAGCAACATACCAGGCTGTCTTTGATGGGGAGAAGTCAAAGCCTATAGCATGTCTGAAGGAGTAGCTCAGCACGACATGTGGTAAGATGTGAAACTTCTGTCTGCGAGTAACACCGCAATGAATCAACCGGGAAGTGCTCTGTGGTTCTGCAAGAGCACATGACGACTGTGTGTCGTGCAAATCTGTTAAGATGTGACAAGCATTTGGGCAGACAGAGGTCACATTCGTACAAAGGAAGTAGAAATCTGTCAATGCGAACATTTCATTTGTGTGTGATTCTGAATGATGAGACGTGCACAGTGTGTGTGTGTATATATGAGTGTGCTTCAAGGAGTGTGCGCTTGCTGACTGAGCCCATGTGAAATAAAACGCTGAAACGTTTTTAATTGTTTTGGCTACTCAATCACACTGTATTTGAAGTTAAACATTTACGATGATATTAAAGAGGTCTTATTATGCTTACTTTCAGGTTCATACTTGTATTTTGGGTTTGTACTAGAACATGTTTACATGCTTTAATGTCCAAAAAGCGCTTTACTTTTCTCATATCGGCTGTGCTGCAGCACCTTTTTTCACCCTAGGTCTGAAACGCTCTGTTTGAGGTCCTGAACCTCCCCCCAAAAAAGCCCAGTCTGCTCTAATTGGTCAGCAGGCAAAGTGTGTTACTTGGTGACAGCACCACGTTACGAAAGAAAAGGCAGGACTTCAAACAAGGCGTTTCAGGCAGTTCAGGAGCAGTGTCTCTGTCGGGGAGAGTAACTCCCTTTGGCGTGGACTTCAGGTTTTGCAACTTTGCAGACCTTTTACATGCACAAAAAAAACTATATAATACACTAAAGAAAAAGGAAAAAGCATAATTGGTCCCCTTTAAATGTCTGACTTTCAAGGGTCTTTTACATCCATAATGGTTGAACAATGTAGGAATTGTCACTTTTCTTATACAAGATCCCACAATGTAGGACAATGCAGCGGATCAAAGTGTCTTTCATTTCTCGAAGACCAGGCTGGTGGTAAAACCAACCTAAACAAGCAAGGTCATGCAGGTAGAGGATAGTGGGCAACCTCCGGTTCTGCAAAGTGAAGCCAATTCGGAAGTTAAATTTGCATTCTTTCAAATAGCCAGCAGGGTCCTCGGGTTGCAAAAATAAGTCTGATTGTATAGAAGTCTATGAGAAAATGAGCCTACTTCTCACTTGATTTATTACCTCAGTAAACATTGTACACATGAGTTTATGGTCTCATCGTTAGTTTCAAGTCTTCTTCAATACAGCTTGATGTTAATTTAGTAAATTATGGTCCCATTTAGAGTCAAATAGACCATAAAGCAGGGTATGCTTTAGGGCATGGCTACCGTGTGATTGACAGATCGCTACCACGGCGTTGTCCGGTCAGGGAGTTGTCCCTGTTTTTGTCTTACAACTTTAACCCTTTCACAGTGTGTTTTCAGTTCATGAAAGTTAATTATCACCCTTTTGGTCGCCTAAAAATGTCTTATTCAGTGTTCGGTTGTGCTTAGCTCCACCCTCTCGTGTCACTTCTGCTTGCAAACAACATGGTGACGACCAAATACCAAGATGGTGACCTCGTGAACTGGTGAACTGGTGAACTGGTGAACTCGAGGTAGTGTCCTCTTCTTATATACAGTCTATGGTACAGCACCACCAAATGTTGCTTGCTGTAGACTCACTTTGTCATTGGTTGTAAATTATTTGCAACCAATTTTACATATTTAAATCATCCCCTAAAATTGGCAGATAACGCATTGAATGGGCTACAGTTACAGCACCTCAATTAAAGATTAGAGTCAGCACTTAACTTAAAAAAAAATGTGTCACTGTCCAACACAGGATGGACTGTCCTTGTATACACAAGAATACATTCTGCCATAATGCAGTTGCTGCATTTTAACAGATGTCTCTACTCAACAAAATTGGATGTTGGAGCGTAATCAAATCAAAACTAAGGAAGGAGAGGAAAGTAGCCTCTCTCTCTCTCTCTCTGTCTTTCTCCCTGCATAGCCCTATCAATGTTTAACACCCCATCTGTGTAAGAGACAAGAATAGAATCCATTCCTTGCTTTCACTTTTGAGGAAACAGGCACAGACACCAAATTACTCCCATACAGAGAAATGCTCTTGCCCGATGACTGTGTACACCAGTTATGTACAACTTAAGGTAAAACTAACAGTGTTTTTCTGAAAGATGGGAGAGACTAAAAGTACACTGAGGACCTTTAAGGCAGGCTCAGCCCCGGAGAGATGATGTACATGTAGCGCTGTCTTTGGTCTTGAATTATACCAGCCCTTCACAGTCTGGTGGACTGGCTCCGTCTTACAGCCTCCCTCTTAACTTTACTGTAATTCCACTGCCTCGTGTTTCCATGGCAATGCCTGTCAGAGCAAACAAAGAAACATTGAATTTGGGAGGCAAATCAATGCTTGTGTCTATGCAGCAAAGACCAGATTTAACGGGGACAAACTACAGTGCACAACGGCAGCCATGCTACAACTCCCTCGTCATGCTGTTTGCCGTAATAAAGTCTGAACATTAACATATCATTTCATCAGCTCTTGTTCTGACGTTGGAGGCAGTGCATGAAGCGCAAAGCAGAATTTGTAATCCTTCTTTTTCCAAATCTCCGAAATTCATAGGTGTTAGAGGACATTTTGGTTCCCAGTTTGCCAGCATGTAGCTGGATGCTTTGAGCCGGTTATCTCTATTGCTGTGATCTCGCTCCAGATCTGATTTGGCATAATGCTCTGTCCTTCGTGTGCCATGAATGGACTAGATTTATGAAAACCATGTCGCCATTGTTCCATACATCTTGAACTGCAGCTCCTTGAACTATACAGGAGCATGAACGTTGTACATAACCACTGCTATTAAGGTATACCACTTGGACTGCGACATCACAGCAGTACCTGGAGTTAAAGAAACAGCTGTCGTGAAACTAAAAGAAGGTTATTAATGTGAAAGCAAAAGCGACTTCAGTAGCCTACCTGTTCACTTGTCAATCCCAGGTGCAGTCCATTTAGGCATGCTGTCCATCTGGTTTATTAACACGCCTAAATGGCACATTGCCATCATCAATGGTATTGGTTTCACATCTTCCTACTTTCCCTCTAGTTTCACCATGAAGTGTAAAGGCATTTTTGTTTTTTTAGTAAAATGTCTGGACAACTATTGATGAATTGCCATAGCATTTGGTCCAGACATTCATGGTGCTCAGAGGATGAATGCTAATGACTTTTACCACCATTACATTTGTCCCTTATCGAGTGAAATATGTCAACATTTGCTTGATGATGGCACAACTTTATGTGCAGACATTTGTGGTTCCCAGGACATGAATCATTCAACTTACATGATCCCCTGACTTATCCTTTAGTGCCACCATGAGGTTGACAATCTTGGTGCAGAGTGAAATGTCTCAACTATTTGATGGTTTGTCATGCACTTTGGTACACACATTCATGTTGCCCTCAGAGAGAATTGCAATAACTTTGGTAATCCCTTGACTGTTTATCTAGTGCCATCATGTGGTCAAAATTTCAACTTGTCCAATACTTGCAAGAAAAGACATTTCCATCATTGCAGAATAGCAAATGTTAGCATGATGCTAACACACTAAACTAAGATGCTGAACATGGTAAATATCTGCTTAAACATCAGCATGTTACCAGCTGATTTTCGAGTCTCTTTTGTTAACCATCTGAGACCTGCGATTGCACACTTTATGATAATCACATGCAGTTTTTAGCATGCAGTATTTGGGTTATTTTCGCCTATTATAAAAATGGTATATTTGAATATTTCTGCATACTGGAGTCCCTAAACAGTCTTGGAATTGCATAAATTGGGTATCACTGTAAAGCTGAGACTCTTGTGGATCCAATGAGCCCAACTGTATTCATGTGTGATGATGTTAATCCCAGACCATTTTTTTTAAATTTTACCTCACTGTATACAATTAGCTGTTGTAACCTCTAAGATAATCATAGCCTCATGAAACTTTACAGCCACAAACTAGAGACCTAGAGCATTCAGAGGATGGATGGCCCTCCTATGTATATTGACAATGAGGGGGTGTCTGAGCAGTTTCCAGAACAGAAGTGCTCACCATCCATGGGTGGAAAATCTCCAAATTTCAAAAGGTTTTGATACCAAATCACAGCATGGCTTTTTCTATGGTGTTCCTCAAGGTCTTGGCGTCTTAATGTGGTATTTTGGAGGGATTACTGATCATTTTCTATCAATTATTGATTAGTAAAAAATTGTCAAATTTAGCACCATATCTGTGTAACAAATGGTTCAATTCAACCCAAAAACTGCTGCAACAACTTATCATACACAAGTGAGCATGGGACTGGCCATCACATACTTTGAGCATAATGTTCTAAAACACTTTTATAATTCATTTTAAATAATTAATTAATTAATTCATGTTTATTTCTGATTCATGACAAGAACAACTTGACACACAGTGCTGAGCTGCATCTCAAATTAATCTTCAGGTTCCCAGCTTTCAGATGATGTACACCACTTCTATGTGGCATATATAGTTGACCTTCTATCTCTCCCTAAACACCCCCTCTAGCCACCTAAATGACAAAAACGGGTCCATTGTGGGTCTCAGAGGGTTATAGAAGTCGAAATGTCTTCTGCAAAAAAAGATCTATTGTGGGCTACTCTGCATCCTGCTTTTCTTTTGTCTGAAACAAAGACTCCCTATGGCTCTGTATGTGTGCATTTAACAGTGTACTGTTACACACACACTAACCCAACCTTAACCTAAACCTAACCTTTCCTTGCCTTAAACTAGGTTTAGGGTTACCTAAACCTAGTCTTTACCCTAAAATGTAATGATTTACTTTATGGGGATGTGCATCTTGTCCCCAAAAGGATGGCGAGTCCCCACAACGTGACTGTGTAACCAGATTTATGTCCCCACAACATGAGTAATACACACCCACACACTCACTGTGTGATCAAAGTTGGCCCTCAACCCTCCTGAACAAGAGGATAATGTGTCCTGGCAGAGGTAGGGGCGACACAAGGGGAAAGAGATACTCAAACTACCATCTGCACGAATTACGTAACGTCTCTCTTGAAATCGCAAAGTCTTCTCTGAAGTACTTCTCGCCTCCTCTCACCTCAGCTCACTGAGTCTCTTTGCTTATACCCTCAACTCCTCTCTAGTCTCCCATGACCTCGTCTTGCCTTTGATATTCCCTTTTATTCTCACATGGAGAGGACACGGACCTGACAGAACTGCCTTCTGTTCCTCGCTTGAACTGAGAGCTACATAGTTTTACTCTCTGTTGTCTCTCCACATCAGTCTTATCATCTGCCAGCACTAGAGGGAGCTATTGTTACCCTAACCGACAGAGACATGTAGTCGTCAACAGGTTAATATAGAAAAGGGTGAGTCAAAGGGTGAGTCAAAGTGCTTGTCAGTGCAGCACCCATCGCTTCGTGAGCAAATATGTAGCCTATGTGTGAGAGAATAGAGGACAAAAATGCCTACAAAGCTGGACATCCAGGTGGAGAGGCTGGAAGTCAGTGAGGATGTGAAGGTGAGAGGGTGACATCTCGCTGTGACCCGGATTAGCAGCGATCGCGAAAAATCGAAGCAATCTGTGCACGAGTGACAGGCACAGTCTCTTGACGCAAACACAAAGAGAGAATTACCTCATTTATCCGAGCCCACCCCAACACACAAGTACATAGACACACAAACTGTGTACAACTCTCTAAATTGTTAAGAGCTGTCTGCCTTTTCTTGTCGAGGCCTGATTGTTATCCCCAGAGACAGCGTCGGCTGGTAGAAGGAGCTGGAGAGTCCAAAATAAAAACAGCTCAAATGGTGCAATATGAAGTAATAGCCTGTTCTGCTCCCTGTCAAGGGAGCTCTCAACAAACTCTGAGCTCCCATTTTTTTTCTTTCACAGCTGTATTCTCACACACTGGCTCTCTGCACAGATTGAACACCCCAAAGCTGCTTTATCTGCGCGCCTCTTGTTATGAAAATGTAACTTACCGATGTATGCATGTGTCTTTCATGTCTGTGTGCTGCATGTGCATGTGTTGTGCTGTCGCTGCTGCCTTTAATCATATTTACAGTGGTGCTGTGTGTCTCCTCTGACAGAACAGAGACCAAACAATGCAGAAAATGATGACAAGTTCATGTGTCAAAATGAAATCAATCCTGCTTTTTTTTGTTTTTTTTACATGATATTATTGCGCCGGTGGGCTACACATGAATACAACGATGAATCTTGACTGACTCTTGATTGAGCGTGTTTCTCCTTTGTCATTCCGTCTCTCCTATTCTCCACAGACCACTCCATTTAACAAGCGAGCAAAGACATTTCCATCTCACTGACAAACAAGAAATAGATTTTTCGTTCTGGGATTACATTCAACACACTTTCCAGAGCTGATAATAGAATGATAAAACAAACACAACGTTGATGCGTCTTTATTGGACTGCAGGGGCTTTTACTGTGAGACTGCTGCTTTCCTGTGGTGCGAGCCTCGCAGCTACTCGTTATCATAACTGTCATCATTCATGCTAGAATCATTCAGAAGTCCTCTTTAATAAATCATTGGGCATTTATATCAAAGAGACAGTGACAGAAACAGGTGCCCAGTGTGAATAACTGATGGCATATACAACTAGAAAGGGGCACTCCATAGAGTGCAGGTGTGTCTGCAACAACCACTGCTGCAATGTTTGATTGCATGAATAAAACCCACAATTGGCTAACCACTTCAAGTGTATCACACGTGTTTTTCACACGCACTTCTCACACAACAGATATGCTGTCGTTGTAATCTATGCAGATGTCTCCACCGGCTGTATGCAGGTGCGCCTCTCAGCTCCTTCTCTAGGCTTCAAGTCTACTTTTTCGACAATACGCGTGTAAACGTGAGGTTGATGCCCAATAAAAAGGCTCAGAATAACTGCGTCTCTGGCAGCAGAGCAACGGCGGCGATGCACTCAGCTCTGTGTGTACTCCCGTTAGCTGTTAGCTGATAGACAAACACACCGTCTAAATGAATAAAAGTGAGATTTCTCCCACTGTGTCACTGGCTGAGCAGCGACAATGCACTCAGCTGCGTGTCTCACTTGCGACCGAGGGCCAGTTAAGAGTAGTGAGTGAGGAGTCACCAGTCAATCAACGGCAGTATCAAACAGGCAGTAAAAGGTGTTATGAGAACATGTGAGTCACTGCAATTACAAGCGGTCCCATGAGCATGCACCCATAAATGAGCACCCAAAATATTATGCAATACGGTGCAGCAGTATGCGAGATTAGCCGCGGACAGACACATAGATGCACACACTCACTCACTCACGCACACACACAGCCGTTCTCATTATCTCCTGGCAAGGAGATAACTAACACTGTGGGAGTTGCCATGCATCTACTTGGCTCGCAGATGACATGCTGGCGAGGGCAATCTGAATCAAGCATCACCAAGGAGACACAAGTAGCATGATGTCAGAGATGTCAGACGTTTCAATTTAGCACAACTGTGATTTCTGACTGAAGCTGTTGATGTGAACTTTCCTGGGTGAGGAAAAGGGAAAACAACAGCTAAGCTGGTGTGTGTGTGTGTGTGTGTGTGTACAGTTTTACGTTATCTGATTTTGATACAGACAGAGCCGCTGCAGTGAAGAGGCCTCTTAGCTGAGGGATGCGGGAGCGGAGGAAAATGTCAACTGCCTCCAAAACATTTGCTCATGGGTATTTCAGAGCCGGTCAACAGATATAGTTCTGCAGCTATCAGCGAACTCTATCAGCAGAGGCCACGCAAGCTGCTAATCAGCCAATATATCAGCCCGTGGCATTGAAGGCTTTCCTCACACTCAGTGGCCATCAGGGTCTCGCATCCAAAATGTTTTCCTGGAAGGTAGAGGGGGAATAAATGTCACGGTCGGTTTGGCTTTAACCACCTTGTTGTTGCACATTTTGTGAGAGGAATGAGACCAAGACAGAGATTGCTGTCACTGTTTTGCTGTTAGCTACTTAGAAAATCCATCTCTAGTGTCTGTGCATCTTCCTCCACACTTAATTTGCAGAGTGTCTCGTGTAATTGAATTCTATGCCACTTATCTCTATACTACATTATATATTTCTTGTCACCGGTCTTGCGTTCTTTATTTAACATGCAGAACTTTTTTTTTTCTTCAGCCATGTATGATTATTTTCTCTAATTATAAACACCTACGCCAGTATGAAACTCACATGAGATGTATGTTCTTTTCCCAGCACAATAGCCTTCAAATTGTCATGGTAACACCATGCAAACTGAGAAAAACCTGGAACTGAAAACAAGTAAAAACTTTCAGCTGCCTTTGCTGCTTTAAGCCACTCTATTCCAGCCTTTGTGGATTACCGTATTTGCCTGCATGCATGCCCAAATAAAGCCGGCAAATACAGTAAGAAAGACTCAGATGAAAGCAGACAGCTCCATCAAACAAACAGAGCCAATCTGATTGTATTTACTGTTTTCTTTAGTTTAGTTCTGCACATTTGACTATAGCTATATATTGCAATGCCACCAAGACACCAGCATCCCTACTGGAGTGAGATAATTGTGTGTTCACAGGCACAAATGTTTTTTGTTCTCTGCACCGGCATGTGTACATCTGACGATTCTCGTGCACTGTCTGAGCAATAATCTTCACGCCATAATGCCAGTTTTGACGGCTAGTGAGCTGATGTCTTCATTAGCAGCGGTTTAGAAGCTGTCATCGCATCCCCCTCCTCTTCCTCAGTCACCAGCAACGACGCTCCGCTGCGCCCATCAGCTCCCATCAGCTTTTCTCTGCGTGTGAGGTGCTCCCCCAACTGCTGTCGCACTAACTCATGTTGCTAATTAGCTGACAAACACCGTACAGTTCAACCAAGGGCCTGGCTCATTTACAGCACTCATGTTTGTATATATCTGCAACCATACACACATACAAATATGCACTTCCTTATGATACATATGCACAGTTCAGAGCGTTCATATGGCCATGAAAGGTTCACACATTCACATGAATGCAAACATGTCCACTTAATGAGTCATGTTTTACTCACCGAGCACGTTTTAAGTCAATACATTCCTTTACATTTAAGCATTAAAATGTGATATCCTATCAAATTTTTATGCTAATTGGACTTTGGGTCTAGCCCTCCACCGTGAATCCCATTGGTGAAGCACAACCTCCTTTACCAAAACATATTCTTTTACACTTCTAATTAGAAATAATGCTATAGCATAGAATTTATTAGGGCTGTCAAAGTTAACGCGACAATAACATGTAAAGCAAATTTGTTTTAACGCCACTAATTCCTTCAACGCATTAACGCAACTTGCGATTTTTATAGCGAGCTCAGTTTGAAAGGTAGAGGGAATATACTGGCATCATATGAAACTACAAGACATAAGGAATCCAACCATGTCATACTAGCTTTCGCAAAGGAGGCTAAATAACGCTCCAAATTTAAGTTAAATTTTAGCAAGGAAAAACTGGCACGGCCATTTTCAAAGGGGTCCCTTGACCTCTGATCTCAAGATATGTGAATGAAAATGGGTTCTATGGGTACCCACGAGTCTCCCCTTTACAGACATGCCCACTTTATGATAATCACATGAGGTTTGGGGCAAGTCATAGTCAAGTCAGCACACTGACACACTGACAGCTGTTGTTGCCTGTTGGGCTGCAGTTTGCCATGTTATGATTTGAGCATATTTTTTTATGCTAAATGAGGTACCTGTGAGGGTTTCTGGACAATATTAGTCATAGTTTTGTGTTGTTAATTGATTTCTAATAATAAATATATACATACATTTGCATAAAGCAGCATATTTACCCACTCCCATGTTGATAAGAGTATTAAATACTTGATGAATCTCCCTTTAAGGTACATTTTCAACTGATAAAAAAATGTGCAATACATTTGAGATTAATCGCCATTGGACAATCGTGTCATTAATTGGGATAAAATATCCTAATATATACTGTATACTGTATATAGATGCCTAATGTGTACATAATCATCTTAACTAAAATAGAGGATTTGATTACCATCCCCCTTTCAGATCCCTGTGGCTGCCTTGGTAACCAACACCTTGAGAGTATTCACAGTAAGTAAGCGAAAAATAAATAATTGTGAATGAACCAGTTATGACTGACATTAATCTCTTGTTCTATCTAATTTATGATCCTTATTTGTGCATCTTCTGTGACACTCAGTATCTGTTCCATCATGGTAAGTATAGGAATAAATTTGAAGCTAAATGACTTAAAGTCTATATCTGTCGGTGTGTCTTACTCTCTCTCTCTCATGCAGCTTCTCTCTTTCTCAGCAGCTGGTTGATGTGACACTCAGGCAGGCAGGCCTGTCACACATCATCAGGGTCTTCCAGTGTGACACAGGAGGCCCCCTGGGTACAGAAATGGTCTGGTCCACGTCCACGTGTACGTAATGTCATTTTTTTTTTTTTTCCAACTCCAAAGGCAGATTCAAAGTCATGATGGAGGTAATGAGAGGTCCCATGATACTTTTATGCGACGTTTTCTTTTATTCATCATCTGCCAGTCTCGCCCTAATTACATAGAGTGCAGATGCAGCCATCACAGAAGCTGCTCTTTTTATTTCATTTATGGTTTGCAACCTTGAATATGGAAATTACCCGGCAGGCACAAGCACAATATGCCTATTTATTATTTTTTTAGCAGCATTTGAATTGCATGCTACTGGTGTAGTGTTGATGGGGGTGACTGTATACTGTAATACTTTATTGTGAATGTACAACAGTCTTTCTTTATCTTGCTTTCTATAGTCAAAGAATAAATCCACACTGATTTAAATAGGGCAGACAATTGCTGGTGCAATGCAAGTTGAAATCACTGTGCACCGCTATAGCCACACTGCAATCAGAGATGTAAAAGCATGTGATTTTCTTCTTTGCAGCTGATTGAAAACATCGCTGATTGGGGTGTGGCCGAGAGTGCAGAATGCTTGACAGTTTCACCCATACAGAGCATCTCAGCAGCAGTTTTCCACTCTGTGTAATCCTCTGCTGATTTATCTTTTAAAGTTGTATTCTTTAGAGTACCAGATCGCCCAGTAAACTTGTCCTAAACCATTTCCTAAACTGAAATAAATGCTGTCATCTTTTAAATTCTCTTTTTTCTGACTCAAAGTTGAATATAGGTCTATGGAGAATAAACCGACCATGGAGGTATTTACAGTTTACAACTTACTAGGGATGGTGCTATTTTTTTCTTCTTTTTTTTTTCTTTTACGCTTTAATAACACAAATATTTTCTCCGCATTTAATAAGCTGTTTACAGCAGAGATAGCCAAATCTGCTACCGTCACAGCTAACATGAAAGGCAAACCCCTGGTGAACCTCGAGCAGGAGACAAGCGTGTAGCCCGCCAGCATGTTTGTCACGCTTAGCCTCGCTTTTCTGTGTGTAAAAAAAAAGTAGTAGCTTATGTGAGTTTAGATCCTGGTTTACGGTCACTTAACAGCAGATGCTGCCCTGTTTATGAACCATACACAGTATATTTAGCACTGTTAGCTGAGCAAGGAAAGCTACATAATGATAAAGCTTTATCATAACCTCGTGCAGCATTAGGCCCTAAAAGCTGTGGTCTTAAAACAAGCTCCTGAGGGCTGAGATACAGGTTTTACCGTAACAGAACTTACAAGTCTTTCATCCTGAGCGTCTCTCTGCCACAGCAGGCCCATTAGGCTTCATGATGCAGTGTGCAGTAATTGGTATTTCTGTTGGTAAGCAGCTTCTTTATCCCAGAGCTGAGCCTCACGCTGTGCATGAGACTGTCTGATATCAGAGCTGCAGAGAACACATGACTGAACCTGTACAGTGAGCGACACATCGCTCAGATAAACACCTCCGAGGATGAACAAACTCCAATACCTTACTGACAAAATCCAATCATACGTTTTGTTGGGGAGAGTTTGTTTTTTTTACTCCACACACCCTGCTATGATGATGTACTCCCCTTCAACCTCTCTGCATATGATAAGCGTGAAGCTGCAATCCCTCCCCCCAAAGGATAATATGGCTGTTGCCTATCCCAAACATACTCAATAAGATGACCTCAACACAGCTAAAGGGAAATTCATAAATTAACATTTTTTTTTTAATGCTCTGTGTCATCAGAATTGGCGGTTCGGTTTCCACAAATGGCGAGAGGGCGGTTGCCCCCTTTGATGTGGTAATAAGCTGTTTGGATTTCTGTGTGTCAAGCATGTTTTAACGGTGAGAGGCATTCCCAACAGCAACTACTTCAAAATCAATTAAAACTCTTTTGCTAACAGCCCTGCCCAGTTCAGAAAGAGGAAAACTAATTCTCCCACCCCACCAACCCCCCAACCGTCTCTCACTCTCAAACAGTCATTTGAAGAATGTGGTCCAAGAAGAGCGTAGATATGGAGCCTGGGGAAGTAGTGAGAGCGCCAACCTTATCTTTACTTCACGTGTGCCGCTTACAACTGGCTTGCAGTAGGCCTTAAGTATGCATGCATGGGCCAACTGGGCCAATACAGTGTTTTGTTTTGTTGTGTTTTTTTGCAGATATACTATTTACAGTTTTTCTCAATCGCTTTTTCGAAACAGTCTTAACATTCTCTAAACTGTAAGTGCAATTGTCACAATTGTTTTGTGGGAAATCACAACTCTATTGCATGTTTTCAGAAAGTAACTCACCCAAAACACTTTATTCATGCTTCAAAACCTAGTTATTGTGTCAGTAAATTGGCCATTGCCACCAAAATGAAAAGTAGTTTTGTCAAATGATGGCAGTCAACCCTGGAAATGTTACTTATACAAATCTCTGTTTTGTTCTACTTTTTTACACTGACTGCTTAATGTACTATACAAGAATGTCAGTTTTGTCTGCCAGAATGCTGTTGTGTATCGCGCTGAGCTTTTTAGATTTCCATTTCAACAGTAGGTCAACGTTTACTGGGATAAGTCAGTACCGTAGTAGCTACAGAGAAACAGGATATGCACGTGTATGTAGGCTATACAGTAAATGTGTTTGTGTAGCAATGTGTTACATTTACTGTAAACAGAAAATTCACTTTTGATCTTTCATGTAAAGTCATATACAGTGAACAGAAATTTTGCAGCCCTGCAACACTGAAAAAAAAATGCAGTAGACAAAATACGTGCAATTTGCTTGAATGAATGAGAAATTCAAATCTGTTGTGAACAGCAAAATTTTTGTTTTGAAAAAAACATATTCTCATTCAAGAATTGAGCCAAAGCGAATGATAAAAACTGTAACTTATTCGTGAGTGTATTTGCAATGTTGAGAAATGATTGCATGGACAGTAGGTTTGTTGTAGCCAAAGGGGGGGAAATATTTTCCTTCTGACAAAGACTAAAAGGAAACAGTGATTTTTACAGTAGTAATATAAAGGCTTAATCCACTTTTGATTGTTTTGAATCACGGGGTGCAGCTAATGGTCATCAGCCATGCAGTCCAAGCCAAATCTGTCAACAATCTGATTATTTATTTCCCTAAACTTACAAGTCCTTGAACTAATATCCCCTGGAACATTCACAGTAGCCTAATAGGCTGTGCTTGAGCTAATAACACAAGGCTCGACATGACTTGTTGACTCCAAAATATCCTATTGATTTAAAATTATGTCTTTTTCGCTAATGAAAGTCTCATTCCAGTAAAGCAGCATTACAAACTGTAATTATTTTTCTTCGACGGCTTTCGGTGCCAAAGGTTGAACCCAAAAAAATCCATACGGACCCACAATAATTATTTTCAAGCTTCTTCATGAGAGATGAGAATGTCAAGACTTGCAAAATGTTGCATGTTATGATTGGTACTGCAGGATCGAGGGTCCTCTATTGCACAAGTGCTCACTTTTTTTTTTTTTTTTTTAAACTTAGGTGTGTCAAAGTTTGTTTGGGCAAGATAGATCGAAGTGTGCGTGCACGACCGTCTGCACGTTCACACAGGTTGATGTTTTGTAGCTTTTTCTCCCTCTATAGAACAGTGTTTCTGCAGCGAGACAGTCAGTCATCAGAGGAGCAACGATATGGAGCTCTGTCTATGAATGCCCAAGGACATGAAAAGCCCACGTGAATGTTGGTGAGATGAAAAAGGAGAGCAGGCTCAAAGGCACGTTAAGAAAAGTGTTTTTACATGGGACTGCTAGCATGAGATAGCATTTGCATCAGAGGCTGTGTTTTCCATAGCAAGTGTATAGGCTATGTGTGTCCTAAACTGCTCTGTGTGCACGTGTGTGTGTGTGTGTGCGTGTGTGTGAATATGCAAGTGTGTTTGTTTAAGAAAGTGAAGTGCATGACTCAGCCCGAGGTAGGAAGGCAGCAGCTCATGTTTCTTCTGTTCTGGCAGGCAGCAGAGATAAGATCGGACTGACCCAACATTTAAGGAGCCCTGGGCTTTACCTCTACTAAAACACACACACACGCACACACACGCACACACACACACACACACACACACACACACACACACACACACACACACCGGCTCAGAAATCCTTATCTGTTAACTCTCATCTCCCATCTGAATGGTTGATGAAGTATCGGTGCACGGATCGCCTTGATCTAAATCAAGACAATGAAATATCATCTTCTATTGTCAATTTCATTTTCAGTGATAGTGCTCAGGTAAAACAAGCAAGGAAGGTAGATAAGAAGATAGGAAGGTGGGTAGGCAGGAAGGTAGGCCGGTAGGTAGGTAGGTAGGTAGGAAGGAAGGAAGATAGATAGATAGGTAGGTAGGTAGGTAGGAAGGAAGGAAGATAGATAGATAGATAGATAGATAGATAGATAGATAGATAGTTAGGTAGGTAGGTAGGTAGGTACAGTAGGTACAGTAGGTAGGTACAGTTGGTAGGTAGGTACAGTAGGTACGTACAGTAGGTAGAAAGGTAGGTATAGTAGGTAGGTAGGTAGGTAGGTAGGTAGGTAGGTAGGTAGGTAGGTAGGTAGGTATAGTAGGTAGGTAGGTAGGTACAGTAGGTAGGAAGGTAGGTACAGTAGGTACGTAGGTACAATAGGTACGTACAGTAGGTAGAAAGGTAGGTATAGTAGGTAGAAAGGTAGGTATAGTAGGTAGGTAGGTAGGTACAGTAGGTACGTAGGTACAGTAGGTACGTACAGTAGGTAGAAAGGTAGGTACAGTAGGTAGAAAGGTAGGTATAGTAGGTAGGTAGGTAGGTACAGTAGGTAGGTAGGTAGGTACAGTAGGTAGGTAGGTAGATACAGTAGGTAGGTAGGTATGTAGATACAGTAGGTAGGTAGGTAGGTACGGTAGGTAGGTATGTAGATACAGTAGGTAGGTAGGTAGGTAGGTACAGTAGGTAGGTAGGTAGGTAGGTAGGTATGTAGATACAGTACGTAGGTATGTAGATACAGTAGGTAGGTAGGTAGATACAGTAGGTAGGTAGGTAGATACAGTAGGTAGGTATGTAGATACAGTACGTAGGTAGGTACAGTAGGTAGGTAGGTAGATACAGTAGGTAGGTATGTAGATACAGTAGGTAGGTAGGTAGGTACGGTAGGTAGGTATGTAGATACAGTAGGTAGGTAGGTAGGTAGGTACAGTAGGTAGGTAGGTAGGTAGGTAGGTATGTAGATACAGTACGTAGGTATGTAGATACAGTAGGTAGGTAGGTAGATACAGTAGGTAGGTAGGTAGATACAGTAGGTAGGTATGTAGATACAGTACGTAGGTAGGTACAGTAGGTAGGTAGGTAGATACAGTAGGTAGGTAGGTAGATACAGTAGGTAGGTATGTAGATACAGTACGTAGGTAGGTACAGTAGGTAGGTAGGTAGGTAGGTAGGTACAGTAGGTAGGTAGGTACAGTAGGTAGGTAGGTACAGTAGGTAGGTAGGTAGATACAGTACGTAGGTAGGTAGGTACAGTAGGTAGGTAGGTAGGTAGGTAGGTACAGTAGGTAGGTAGGTAGGTAGGTAGGTACAGTAGGTAGGTAGATCAGCCCATTGTCATTCCCAGACTAGGTAGGTAGGTAGGTAGATCAGTCCCTTCCCAGGGTGTCTAAAATAGACTATTTTACTACATTGCTCCCATTCAACACTTATTACAGGTGAAAAGTAGAGGAGAAAGATGTTGGTGGTGACATTGTCACAGCTACAATAAGCTCTTACAATAACAGGCCCTTATCTTACTCACTTGCTGTATACACCAAATGTATTGTGTGACTTATCGTGCGTCGTCGCCATCAATACCTCAATGTGACCTTCAACAGGATTTAATACTCGTGTCCTGGAGTCGGTGGCACTCTCTGTTGTCCCATCTCAGATTTCACCGCCAGCGATGATGTCACACAGTTTTCTCGGCACAGTTGTGAAGACACAACCAAACAAGTTGATGATTCATTTTGTCAGATTTTCAGAGGTTTGAGAGCTTGCTCAAGGACACTAGGACGTATTTGCAGGAAACTACATTGCTCCTTGCTCTTAACCGGTTACATATTGCATTGTGGTGTATGGATATACAACTCAAGTCTTGTGTTGTATGGAATAATTTGACATTTTAGGAAACACGGTTATATGCTGATGAGTATTAGGTGAAAAGATTGATACCACTCTCCTGTCACACAGTAATGTATGAAGCTACTGCCAGCTGGTAGTTGGCTTAGCATAAATACTAGAAGCAGGGGGACACATCAATAGCTCAGCAAAGCTCACACATTAACACATTATATCTCATTTGTTTTTGTTTTTCGGTTTTGTATGGATCAATCATTTCTATGGCTTGCCCCCCAGTGTATGTTGGGATAGGCTGCTTGCTCCTCGTGACACTGACACAAACATTAGGCAAGAGGAGAAAAGAAAACTGACCTAAAAGCACACTGCATAAGACAGAACGGTAAGTAGTAATGTCCATTTCATTAATTATGAGCCAGTTTTCTATGAGATAATTGCTACTGAATGTCCCTGCTGCCACAAACAAACACCATGTCTGACACGGATTTGACCCATTTACTAATTAGACTGCTGCTCATGTGTTAATGACAACAGTCTAATGGCCACTTTTTGATATACATCACTGCTAAATCACAGAAGTATACCAGACCTAAATTTGCAAAATAGAGCTGACTTTCAGTTAATTAACATTGGTTGTTCAACAACAACAGACAGCATGAATACAGTGGTCTAATATTACCATTATATATATATATAATATATATATATATATATATTATATATATCTTGTTCATTTAGATTTCCTTGCGGATTCTTCTTATGTAACTGAAACAACTTATAATAATGTTAAAGAGAGCAGCAAAAATAATTGTTTAGAGGACTGGAAGTTGACACCAAAATATACTTTTGAGGTTAAAGTAATCCCATAATAAAAGCATATAGTAATCCTATAATTATTGTTTAAACCTTTCATACAACACCTAGTAGTGTCAGACCTGTGTTCAGCATTTGTCAGGAGCAGGGTTGTGTGTGAACCCAGGTCGGATAATAATTGTTGTGTGGTTGTGTTGTGTTGTTCTGAGCGGGGAGTAACAGACATATTCCCTGGGAATAAACCTGAGATCTTCTGGTTGAAATCCCTTTTAACTGCTACTATTAAAGTCACAACTACCCTGTAATTTCTCCTACCCTGTACAGCCAACCACAGTAATGCCATATTCCTAGTAGTTTATTATTTCCTTAATAGTTTATTAGTTAAATGAGTTAAATTATGTAGTGAAACAATATAAAAATAAAGGATATAGGTGAATACAAGTTAACATCAACACTCAGCGTGGTACATACTATCATGTATCTAATTAGATTAGGGCTGTCTAAGTTAATGCGATAATAACGCATTAACGCAAATTCACTTTAACGCCACTCATTTCTTTAATGTATTAACGCAATTTACATTTTGGAAGTTGTAGCGGGATCAGTTTTAAAGCTGGCATCTTATGAACCTAGAAAACTTGAGGAACGCATTGGTACCAACCATTTCATACTAGCTTGAACGCTCCAAACTTGCACTAAATTTTGGCGAGGAAAAACTGGCATGGCCATTTTCAAACGGGTCCCTTGACCTCTGACCTCAAGATATGCATGATATATATATATGGGTTCTATGGGTACCCACGAGTCTCCCCTTTACAGACATGCCCACTTTATGATAATCCCATGCAGTTTGGGGCAAGTCATAGTCAAGTCAGCACACTGACACACTGACAGCTGTTGTTGCCTGTTGGGCTTGAGTTTGCCATGTTATGATTTGAGCTTTTTTTTATTCTAAATGCAGTACCTGTGAGGGTTTCTGGACAATATTTCTCATTGTTTTGTGTTGTTAATTGATTTTTAGTAATAAATATATACATACATTTGCATAAAGCAGCATATTTGCCCACTCCCATGTTGATAAGAGTATTAAATACTTGACAAATCTCCCTTTAAGGTACATTTTTAACAGATAAAAAAATGTGTGATTAATTTGTGATTAATCCCGATTTATCACGGATAATTATGCGATTAATCGTGATTAAATACTTTAATCGACTGACGGCCCTAATTTAGATTAATAACACTTCACATGCTGTGCCCCTCTTTTGTTAGCAGCTCTTGTGATTCAGTAATCCGGTGGTGTATTACAGTAACTGCGCCTCCAAAAGCCTTTTTTGCCCACATACTTCCTCTTCCAGCCGTGAGTCATGAGTCCGATTTACATGAGTGTGTGGTGAGAATTAGAGTTACCTTGTTCTGCATACACAAAGCAAAAGCTCCAGCAAGTGTGACCGTGAAAAAAAAGCAAAAACGATGTTTTCCAGCCTGGAGTTGATAGATAGCATCTGCTTTGTTGTTTTTACCCAACAGCAAAGAGGACAAGCCTGTACCTGTGAGGGATGATGATGAAATGTGTGCGTGTTGTGTAATGTGGTTTGTGTTTTGGGGCGTAAAGTCGAACAATCTTTGCAGTGTGTCTAAGCTCACCTTGATGCCCTCGCCGTCATGAGCTGTTCCCTGAGAATACATAGTGTGTGCATGTTTATGTGTGTGTGTGTGTGTGTTGCTTTGTCCAGTGCATTACAAATGAATAATGTATGACATTCAGCTGCGTATGCACGTTGGGCAACACCCACATAATCAAGATGAGAGGGAGAGACGAAGACGGAGAGAAGAGGAGAGATTAATGCAACACAAATGCATGAACCTCGCTAAAATTATTTTTAATGAAGATCCCAGATAATTAGTTCTGCAACGAGAGAACAAGTGCACACAGCTGTCCTTCTTCATGACACAGGAGGATTTTATCCACGCCGCTGCCAAAAACAAGTGTGGCCTGGTGGCTCTGCTGCTGACACTGTCTGTATATTAACACCTGGAGTAACACAGTGTATTAATACACAGTAACACGGTGTAATGGTACCCACAGTAAGCCTAGACAAGTTAGATGAAAGGATGTATTGTTGCTCAGATGCTCAAGTGCTCGTTCATTTCATTCAAAAGCCTTTAATTGTCACATTCAGCTAAACTAATCATTTGCAATTAAATAAATATAGTATACTTCTCGCAACCACCTGTCAGCTAATGATTACGAAAATTACATGTGGTGCTCGGCCCTTGTTGCAGCGTCAGCTCTGAACAAAGGTGATTTAAATAAGCATATTAATGCAGTTACAACCACCTGCAAAGGTATAAGGAAAAGAGTGGACACTTTCACTCTAGTGTAGTAATTACTGCAAAACCTGTGTGTTATTGAAATCTTTTGCACATGCTTACATCATATAGGCTTACATGCATGTAAACTAGGGTCCACTGCAAAGTAACTCTTAAGACTTGAAACTTGACTTGAACTTGCAAAAAAATGACTTGTGAGCATCTCTGCTTTTTAGTTCATGAAAGTTGACTTTGTATACTTCAACTTATAATACTTAGCCAGTGATTTATGTATTGCATAAAGAGACTTGTTCCTTTTGCTATTTGACTTGATGATTTGTGATGAAATTGAAAAAAATTATAAAATGTTTCATGCCTCTACAGTTAACAGATAATACAAAACCTTGATGAATTCGTGTAAATTCATATCAAAACATCCTTTTACAAACTCTCACGCACTTTAATAGGTTACTCTATCAACAAGTAAGCACAACTACAAGCCAAGTGTTCTTTTCTGTAGGCCTCTAAGGCAAGAATACTTACTAAGTACTATACCATGCCATGTATATATTGATAAAAAGATTAAGTTAGTAAGCCAAATATACTTAGACTTTTAAGTATACTTGTCAGTATGAGCCACGTTAAATATACTTTTGTTAAGTATATCTCTAAGTAAGTATATGAATAGCACACTTGAATAAACTTAATTTTGGTTAGGGACAATGAATTGAAAAAAAATAAATGACAGTGCAAACACATGCATGCACTTATAAAACAATGAACATGCTTTCAGACACACACATAAGTACCAGTACATATAATTATAAAGCACTCATAAGAGCTTTCAAGTGGAAAGAAAGAAAGAAAAAACATGAGGTCTGAGGAGTATGTAGCACAGAACTGACAAAGAAAGGAAGAGAAATTCTATCAGGAAGGAGACACTGACAGATAGGAGGCAAAAAAAGTGATTTCATATTAATACTTTACATTAAGAGCCCATATGATGAATAATTAATCCGCTGGAAAATGTGGTGATTTGTGCTCCTGGCAGGCTAATGCAATGCAAAAGAAAGCCCTTGTGTCTGTGGCTATGAATGTGTTTTGCATAGGTTTGGTGTGGGAAGTCTGGATAACTGATTTTAGCTTTAAAAATAAAACAGCGTGTGACACTTGGTTTATAAAATAAAGGCACAATTACATCTCTGACTGCACCAGCCTCAGCTGTATATAATCAAAGGTTATCTGACAATGCAGTGTGTAATCTTCCGAGCCGATGTGAAGTGTGGCGTGAGGAATTGGAGTGTGTGTACTTTGACTGTGCAGTGACTCAGCTCGCATTAAATCCTAGATAGAAGAGCGGCACTCTTGAACGTGGTCGGTCCCAGCTGGAGCGTCGCCTTCTGCCTGCTGTCTGTCAGTCTGCTGACTGTCAAAACCCACAGTATTTACAATATGTCAGGTTGGTACCTGCGACTACACACTCTCCACGTGGTCCTCTAACAGAAGCCACATGTGTGTGGACAATAGGAGAAATGTTAGGATTGTGAATGTGTCCATACTTGTTGATGAATTGCATTGTTCTTCCCATAAGCACTGCCCACACCCTTTTAACTTATAACCCCACTTGTACTCATGTTTAATTCAGATGGACCACATTATTGCAACATAACTCTTGTTTGACAGTGAACTGTTTCACTTTATCTGTTCTCTGTTTATCTTTACCCATCTGGATTATTTCCCCATCGCTCTCTGCTTTGCTTTCTCGCTCCTTTTAGGGAAGCCTCTTAGAATAAAGAAAGGAATTTCAAAAGTTTTTTTTTCTTCTACTGCTTTTTGACTTCATCCCAACAAAGAGCTTTTGTTTACTTATTCATAAATTTCTCATTTGTTTCAGACATCATTTGTGTAAGTAACCTCAGTGCGCCAGCTGGGATTCATCAACAAAAGTGGGTTCACATGCATGTTTTTCTTGGTGTCATGTACGTTTTCAGACATCATTTGAAGCGACACCGGGATCTGTATGCACGCTTTGCATTAATGTAGGCATATGAATATGTATGTGCATGTGGGTGAGTTGTCTCTACACACTGCTCTGTAAAACTGACATCCATGTGAGACTCGAGAAAAATGCACAGAGAAACCCAATAAATCATTCATATACTTTTGGGACTTACTATGAAGATGTATGATGAAATAAGTGAACAAATCTCTCTCACTCTCTCTCTCTCTCTCTCCACGTCGAGCGTCTCTCTGCTATCCTACGGTATGTAACCTTGCTGACACCAGCTCAACAGATAGTGCTGTAAGGGTGCTGAAATAGTAAGATTAACAAAAGTGGGCTTGAAACAGCGCTGAACAATTATGAAAAATACTGAAATAAAAGAAAAAGAAGCTGTAGCTATCAGCACTTTAGGTGATGGACCCTGTTATGAAGTGCACACAATGCAGACTCCTCTGTTTCCATGGAGACCTATTGTGATCCCCCAGCACCCACTATATTTGCAAACATTCCTCTAAAGCCATTTTCTCCCTCTCTAAGCAAACATACTTGCGGATAGTTGCCAAAACTGGCGTGAGAGGTCAAAGGTGATCTCATCTTCAGTGCTAACACGAAACAACGCTACAGCTGCCTTTTTTTTAGCTGCCTGCCTGTGCAAACTGTGCCATCACTCGTCCATGCAATAAGGACTCTGTGGAGGAATGAGCTAAATTTAGGTGCAGCAATATGTAGACCAGGTGTAATGCACATGGCCTACCTAGCCGGCTCTGTATTAATTCAGCTGCGTTGGACCTGGATAGACCTTTGGAGAAGCTGAACCCACAGGCTTCATACACCAGTGTCTAATCCCATTCTGGCTCACTTTTTGTTGGCAGCAATGTCTTTGTTTTCTCTATATAAACATGCTAAAAGCTATCTGTATTTTCTTTTAATACCATGACACCTTTTATGACAGAAGGAGGGACAAAGAGATCCTTTTTTTTTTCATTAACAGTTTGCCGTTATTCAGATGTGATGCTACGGTTACTGTATTCTGTAAACATCTTTCTTAGTGCCTCAGGGCTCCAGACCCACTTCACCGGTTGTTCGGGAAGTTTTATCTGAGCTGAAATCCACGAGAACAGCAAAGGGAGGAAAATCATTTTTACTGCTTCCAAGAAAAATGGCATTCATGTTGCATTCAGGCGGTGTTCAGAACTTGCAATTCCCAGCTGATAAAGAGAATACCAGATGGGTCCATTGCAATGTACTTTTTTGTACGCACATGCAAAGGCCTGCTCATTTATTTATGTATTACAAAGGAGGGTACTTTTGGGTTTCACTAAGTTAGAGCTTTTGGGATTCTGTCCTTTCCAGAAAGCAACGCTCTTTTTTTTTTTTTTTTACAGCTCCCCACCAAAGAATTGTTATATCTCATTGTGCTACTTTCTGTTTCTCCTGCAAACTCCCATTCACCCTGTCTATTTTGAGAATCCTCCTAATATTGCAGCACAGAGTCGCGCAAATCAATAAACCTCAGCGTATATGTCAAAGCAACGCTTGGTTTAGTTAAGATCTGAATCAAGGAGGGATGGAATTTGTAACTTGCAATCTCTGAAAGGTGAATTGTAATGTGTTGAGATGGGAGAAAAAAAGTGTTTGTTCTGATATTTCCTGCAGTTCCCGAGCGGAGTGGCACCTCATTATGCTGATTGCCAGTTGTGTGTGAGGCAGTGTGGAGAAAATACTGGTGTGTGACTGTTATAAAAATTTCCGTCTATAACACACAGACTGCTGGGTAAATTATGCATGAGGTGACTTTTGTGATCAGCACAAGACAAGTACCGTAAATGAATAGTCTGGTGTTAGAAAAGGGATTTGTTTCTGTTTCCTTAAAGCTGCAGTAGGCAGAAAGTCTTTGGCATCATTGGGCAAAAATTCTATAATTACCTTTCAGCATATTGTAATTCAAGTGTTCTGAGAGAAAACTAGACTTCTGCACCTCCTCATGACTCTGTTTTCAGGCTTTAAAAAATGTAGCCTGTGACGGGAGACTTTGGCCAATCACAGGTCATTTCAGAGAGAGAGAGAGAGAGAGAGCGTTCCTATTGGCTGTGCTCCGGCTGGTGGGCGGTGCTTAGTATTTCCTCAACTTATCTCAACATGGCTGCCGGGTCACAGACTTTCTCATTTTACAGCTAAACAGTACACTACAAGATGTTTCTGAAAACATTTGAGGCGAGAAATAGGCATTACAGTAACAGAATATTGATTCATATTTGATCAGCGCCGCCCAGTTTGACGGTTTGATCGGAGTTCGCGAGTGATTGACAGCCAAGACTCCAGCTTGAATCTGATTTTTCCTCCGGTCTGTGAAATCTTGCAGATGCCATTATAGGAGCACCGGAGGACACATGATTCTTTTTTTTCAGATTACCTGTCTCATGCACTATACTGTCAGAATATAGTGACCATTTTATAAAAATAACTTTTTTTTAATCTCCATTTATACACCCACTGCAGCTTTAATCCCTATCATCATGCATTCTAATAAGCAGTATGAGTGAGATTTTTTTTTGTGCTTTAATGATTCTCAAAAGGTGGTTCAACTTTACCCTGCCAAATAAAAAAGCTGAGAAAATTGGTAGCTTTAGAGAGCTTCAATTACCCTCCACTTGACTTAACCTATTCAAACCACCATCAACGTCCTGCCTGGCTGGCCTAGAATTTAAATCCACAAAATGCAAATCGTGCCCTCTCTCTCTCACCACAGTGGACGGTGTCCCACGCAGCCTGGGCGTGGTCTCTGATAGGAGGAGGGTGGATGCAGACAGACAGGCAGCATGCTGTTAAGTTTCCAAACTGCCAAGCAAACAAAAGTGATTTGCCAAAGCAGGAAGCAGGGAAATAACCTTGGGAGAAGAAAAAAAAAAACGCAGTGGACTGTTTCTGTCTGTCTGGGACCAGATCACAGCATTTTTTCTCAGATTATAATTAAAGCTGTTTGAACTCATGCGTAAAGCAGCTTTTTTTTTTTTTATTATAGGCTTTTTTTTTTGCGCATTGATTGGACACACTTGCTCTCAGGTGCGCAGTCCAAGTGGAGCACGCGGTGTTTTGGAGTTTCTTCTTCATTGATTAATCTGATTTATTGTGTCAGAGCACAAAGCCTTGTCGGCTCCATCTAGAGCGCCCGCCCATTGGGGCTTTCTCTGCGGAGCGATAGTGGAGAGATTGATTATAGTCTCCGGGATTTGCCGGTAGAGGAGGAAAGGAAAGGAAAGGAGAGAGAAAGCCTGCTTCTGCTGCTTTGGACTGCGATTCCCCCCATCAGTGAAGACAATTATAGCAAAAGGACATCTCGACTCCGGCAGCACCCTCGGATCTCCCTTGTATACACTGACTGTCTGTGTGATCGGGTTTGTCCAAAATACGCGCAAGGACTTTTTTTTTTTGGTGTCTTTCACCAAAGGATCGCCTCCGCAGTCTCTGGATGCGTAGTAAACGAGGTGTGGGTTGGGTCGCCTAGGCGCCTGGCTGATACATAGACGCACACGTCGTCAGCGATAGAAAAGCGAGATAGGTGAGAGAAAAGGAAAAGCAGCGACACCCGAGGCTTTATTATAATCAGGAGGACACCGGAGAGGTGAGTCGGACAAAACCGGACTGTGGATTTGACTCTCAAGACAAGACAAGACGCGGATTTCGTAGATCTCCTTTCAGATTTCAAGCACCAAGCGGTTAACAAACCTGACCAGACATCCTCATCATCATCATCTGAAGGGGAATATTACAAGTGGATCTGCGAGGCAACACACACACACACACAATGGCAACCGGTGCGCTCCTTCTTCTTGCCTGTGCGCTACTTGGTAAGTCATCTATACTGTAATACTCTGTTTCAGATTAAAGAGGCACACCTGTGTGACACATGTTAGGCCTACTAGTCATCATGAGTCAGGTGGAAGTGTAGGCTACACATCGATAATCACTGCAATAATGACAGATGTGCCTGTGAACAGCTGTGTGTGTGTGTGCTGAACTAGGTTAATGTGATATTTGCACTTCTAGTCACAGATTAACCCTGTGCAGTCTGACCTCCTGTGTTCATGAGCTGATGGATAGACAACCTGCTATTATAATGTGTAACCTACACATAGCCTACAGTGTATATTATACACAGACATCATAGACACACCTGGATCCCACATCCCCCCCAGGCTATGAAGTCATCCAGTGGGTGTGAAGACACTCAGTGCCGGCTTTGTTGTACAGTCAGCCAACCTTCGGGTGTGTGTTTAGTTCTCACACACATTTCGTAACTTACCTGCAATTTTATTGGATTTCACACACAAATGCGAGTTCAAGCATGTACAGTACAGCCGATGACACCCGCTGACACACACAGACACTCATACAGGCCTGGTTGCTGACACACACTCAGTGCATCCTGCCTGCGAACTGTCCCAAACAAACACCAGATGGCTTTTCTGTTCCTGGATTGGGGAGGCCTGTCAGCGCTGCCGGGGGGACAGAGGAGAGGAGGGGTGGAAGTCAGCCCGCTGGAGGCCCCCACTTCTTGGCCAAGAGGATTACCAGCCTTGCACCCTCATCAGAAGTCACTTTCACTGGGATTTGGTGGAGGCTGCAAATGACTTTTCCCAATGAAAACGTGAAATGGATTGTCCCGTGTACAGTAGCCTTGAGAGAAGACTGCACACCGTCACAATACAGATCTGATCTAACAGTGTAGGCTGGGTAACGGAGGGTTTTCATATTACATAACCATGAATCATATGGTTAAACGGGAAGGAGTTTGAGGTGATGGTGAAGGATTCAGGTGTTGTTTTATGTGGATCGCTGGCACGAATCACAAGAGGGACTACTGTCTCTTGCTGTTACATGGTGCCAGCATTATTGGTGACATTAGGCTGGCAGTTCTCCTATGATATCCCACAGAGCTGAAACATTAGTTGATTGACAGAAAATACATTGGCATTTTGTCATTTTGGAAGGGAAACAGCAAAATGTTCTGGCTCTAGCTTCTCAAATCAAGTCTTCTATGATAATACACTGACTATCTTTGGGGGCTGAACTGTTGGTCAGACAAAACAAGGCATTTGAAGACATCACATTGGGCTCGGGGACCTTGCGATGGGTGTAACGCATACGGCAACACACACCCATGTGCCATCTTAAAGAGGACATATTGTTTTTTTGTGCTTTTCCCCTTTCCTTTAGTGTGTTCCGTTTTTTTTTTGTGCATTTAAAAGGTCTGCAAAGTTACAAAGTCAACGCTCAAGGGAGTTAGTCTCCCACACAGAAACACTGCTCCTGAACGGCCTGAAACGCCTTGCTTGAAGTCCCGCCCTTTCTTCCGTAACTTGGTGATGTCACTAAGTAACGCATTTGCATAACAGCTAGTTTGGCAAGCCCTCAAGCAAAGCTAGTCAGAGCGGAGCTGGAGCGGAGTCTGAAGAGTTTGGTTCCGTTGATCGATCTGTGTTTCAGACAGGGTGAAACAACATGCTTGCAACACCAACCCGTTCTCACTCCGTACTCGTCAAATACTGCCGTTTGGTAAGTGCCCCTTGGCATCAGAAACCGATGCATGGAGGAACCCTTTAGCAACAGTATGTGACGAACCAGGCTTTCAAATAACTCCAATGTAAACCCACCCATGGCGTTATTTTACGGTCGGAGCTAGTGACGTAGTATTAACAGCGTGAGAGTCTGTTCCCGGCGGGCGGGAAAATGAACACGTCAAATGCGTCAAATGAACACAATACTTTCAACCAGGAGACCGGTTTTCGTGTCCTGAGTGAAACTAAAGGTAACGTTGACTTATTTTGTCACGTGACACGTGAATCACCGGCAGTCAGTGAAGTTAACGCCAACCACCGTTTGATAACCCCAACTAAGTGGTTGTGTTGCCTAAACCCAACTTCCTGTGAAAACGGAAGTTTATTTTGAAAGGACACTATGCATGTTGCGAGCGTACATTGACACGCCGTCCCTGGCACGTCCAAAAGTAACGCGAGAGGGGCACTGACCAAGCGGCTGTATTTGACGAGTTTGGGTTGAGAATGTTTGGCAACACTGCCGGTATGCAAAAAGTCAAGCATTTTTTGAGCATTAAAGCATGTAAACATGAAAAAATGAGCATAATGGGTCCTCTTTAACACACTAAAACCAGCAAATCACCCTTGCAAAAGGCTGATTTAGAAAACAGAGCAGTTACAGGTTTAAAGTATCTCACGGAAGGATACAACCGTGCTCCAGTAATGCAACATTAGTGCTAGCGATAAGTATATACAGTATGTATGGCAACATATTGCCATATCAATTATTTCTCCCTCTCCTACCATAGTGTGCATGTACAAGCATCTGTGTTAATTGAGATGTGCTTGTGTCTGTGTTCTCAGTGGTCTGATTTTGCCTCATCATGTGTCAGCTGGCACATTTTGTTGGCGCTTGCATTTGTTTGGAAAGAAAACTAAAGGGTGGATGACAGCTGTGTTAGACGGAGACCGTATCAGTCATTGTTAAACCCAGAGGTGCCACTTACACAATTCTGTGGAAGGCAAATCTTATATCAGGGTTATATCTGCTGCTGAGCTTGCAACCAGGTGTGAGTGGGGGCGTGCGCGTGCTTATTCATGGCACCGGGGTATATGATATGAAGCATATAAAAAAAGAGTTGCCTGAAGGAACGAATATTTATTAGCTTTACAAGCAGGATGTCTTCCTTCCCCCCCGCAGACAGTGAGAAAGATGTCATGCGCTTTGTGTGGTGTAACGCGGTGTGCATTTTTGGGGGTGTGTGTGTGTTTGCTTCTGTTTGTGTAAGCGTACGTTTGAAACTGGGGAACCAAACTAAAGTACCCGAGACGTCCCAGTTTATATAACTAAATTGAAATGTGATATGTTGCTAGGTTTGCTGGTTTAACTGTGAAATGCCTGAGTGGTTTTCCATTTACTGGGCTGACAGGAGAGCAACCCTCCAGTTGCCCAGGTTCAGATGAGCTGCCACTGGTTCCGTTTTGATAAGCTGGTCTCAGAGCAGCTTCGCGTCGCACAGAGGGAAATCTTTTAAAGCTTATGTCTGACAAGAGGCATATTCTGCCACCTGCAGTTCTTCACGCATGTGTCATGATGTGATGTTGTTTTTTATATATATATATATATATATATATATATATAGCTTGATTATCTCTGCCAACTCGGTGAAACAGGTGCTGTTTTTCACCCTGTTCACACGATATCTGAACTTGTTATGAATGCATTTGCACAAACCTTTGTCAGATGGTCGCTGGCAGGATATGTGATAAATAATTCATAAAGGGTTGGCTAAAAAGGGTGTGGCAGTGGGTGTGGCATCCTATACAAAAGGAACATAATATAACACATAATACACTGACAGCTGCATCTTCATGTCTGAACCCTGCTGTAGCATTTCAGTTTTTTCCTTACATCCATTGGATTCCATTTATTTCTATAGGGTGTGAAAATATATCGGCAGACTTTAAACATGCATCATGTCTTTATTCTTTTTTTTTTTTGTATATTATGAGGAAAGTCAGCGCAGACTTTTCAAATCAATCTATAGTTAAACTGCATTACCACAGAACAACGATAATGGAACTTAAGTGAAAATAGAATGAAAAACGCAGCAGACATGGTGTTGTGATGAAATGCACAACTCGATACAGAAACAGATGAAAACTAGTGGCTACCTGGACAGTTAGAAATATACATTCATAACGTTGTAACACTATGGGATAAGGTCAGCAGTAATGTAAAAGTATACATGCTTTTTATTCAAAAAAGCATCCTGTTTCTCCCTCATCCTCCCATTTCCTTTCTGTCTCCCTGTGTGCATCAGTAGATGTCTTCTTGTGTCCTTTCAGTCATACTTGTCTTTTAGTGAGATTTTTGATGCTATTTTTGATCAGCGGTTTCAAGTCAGAAGAGACGCTGAAACAATAGCCTGTTATCACGTCTCATTACAGTACTATTGATTGAAAAGAGGAAAGTTCTAAGTCGGCGTTGAAGTAACGCCATCAAACTCTGAGTATAAAGCCGGCCCTCTATAATTGGCCCAATCAAACAACATGAAGGTACTTAAAAACTCATTTCCATTTTAGGCATAACTATTGTGTTTTTTTTTTTTCCCCCTAAACTTTTGCGCAGCGGAAGAAGGGCAGCACTTATAGCCACTTAAGATTTGATTGTCCATGTGGTGCTGTGGCAATTGTCACAAACGCTTGAAAGTGGTTAGAGAGATTGAAGAATCTCATTTTCTATTTCAGACGTACTCATTAAAATGTGTGCATTTGTTAATGTGAGCAAAGTCTATAATTAACAGTGAAGGAAATCTGGGACATGGACGTGACAACTGTATGAACTCCACTTTGTTGCCGTCTAGTTTTGCAGTATTTAAAGAGGACCTATTATTATGCATAATTTCAGGCATATACTTGTATTTTGGCTTTCTACTAGAACATGTCCCAGTCTACTCTGATTGGTCAGCTGGCCCACTCTGTTGTGATTGGTCAACCGAACCGAACTGTTCAGACTCTGCTCTAACTAGCTTTGTTTGAGAGCATGCCAAACTAGCAGCTAGGCAAAATGTGTTACGTGGTGACATCACCAAGTTACGGAAGAAAGGGCGGGACTTCAAGCAAGGCGTTTCAAGCAGTTCAGGAGCAGTGTTTCTGTGTGGGAGACTAACTCCCTTTAGCATGGACTTTGTAACTTTGCAGACCTTCTACATGCACACAAATTCTATATAACACTAAAGGAAAGGGGAAAAAGCACAATTGGTTATCTTTTAAGATGCAAGTTTAAGGAAAAGTTGGGACGCTTCATCGTTTGCATGAAGATAAAGGTACAGCATTTCAACTACTTAAAGGCTTAAACAAAATAAGATACATGTCATAGTTATTTTCATGGACTTTTCGACTTTGTATGGTCATCATGGGAATGTTGAGGTCAACTCAGGCATTTTGAACGTTGCCAGGAATCAAAGTTTGCATCGCCACACCCTGACGCCCACCCCAGCCCCTCCTCTGTCCCAAATAAGAATGACAGCTGGAAAATGACAGGGATTTTAGCTCATGTGTGGTCGTCAAGCCATGCGTCTTCTGTGCATCTCGAGTCAGCTGTTACCACGCTGGGAATGCTTTCCATGTGGTTTGTAAGCCTCAGCTGACACAACACAGAAAGGATGCAGTCTAGACAGTGAGGCAAAATGCAATAACTCACTGTCTGAGTGTATATACAGTGCTATGTATATGCTATGGAAAAGTTTGCCGTGCGCGCATGTGATTGTCCCAAGTTTTGTCACTCATTATTTTTTGCCTGTTGTTGCCACCAGAAACAGAAGACCCACTTCTCCCTGTTAGGGGAAATACGGGCTCGTGCAGCTGTCTGATTTGCTCCCCTTGTTATTTTCTGTAGTCGTACGCACGCTTGTTTGCATCATAAGCGCTGGAATCCACATCTTTGTGTATACCCATGACAAGATGCCTTTTGTGCTATTGTCTTTTCGTATCATAACATTGTTGACTCAACTGACAGAGAACAAAACAGTAGAAAAAAGCAGAAACAAGACTTGTCAGCTTGGCTATCATCCACCGAACTGTGTGGTAGGTTTCAGTAAGTATTCATTAAAGGGACGGGTAATGAAAACGCAGGTCGTACGTAGGTCAGTGTCAGAACTGAGATGTCCCATTATAGTCATGGATCAGTAGAACTGGATGAGGGGTGTGTGATTGTGTGCTTGCGGGCTTTGTTGCATCAGGTGCACCCAAAGGCAAGTACTGGTTACTAGTGTCTACTGCCCACAAGGCAAGTAATTGCCTTGTCACACAGTCTGTTACAGAACCAACAACCACTGCAGTTTTACTACAACCCCACTGTCCTCTGTTATCAGGTTTCCTCCTCTCTCTGTCCTCTCAAAGGTGGAAAGTTAGTGAAGGAAGAAAAGCAACTCTTCCCTCCAATGGAGCTTTCAGAAGAGATCAAGGAAAATATGAGATTGAAATGACTTCATTGCCAGCAGAGCAATAAATCAAAAGTTGTTGAAGTTAGTTGTGAATAATCATAGCTAATCTTCTCACGCAGTGTCTTGTTTTTTTAATGATGATCCTCCCCCGTGACCCAGATCTGAGCTGTAGTGTCTCTCCAATCCACATGGGGAGACGAGTGACTGTGTGTGAAGTGAAGGAAAAGTTCTTGAGGGAGACTTCCTGCCTGCCACAGTGAATCAGGAAAGTGGCTGGAGCAGGAGGCTGCATCTGCTTTGTGTCTTGATTTTGACTGCAGCAGCAGCAGCAGCATCTCTGCTTTACCATCAGGACTGTCCCACATGTGCCTGCACGCTTGGTCACGCCTGAGATTGTGTCTCATGTTTTGCGATAACAACCCGACAACAACCCGCTAGCCATTCAGTTTGTAAACCGTTTAAGTGTTCTTTTGGGCTGATTTGCATGTATCTCTTCACTCAAACAGTACTCCAGCTGCCTCCTCCTCGTCCTCCTCCTCCTCCTCCTCCTCCTCCAGTGAATAGCCCCTGACCTCCCTCCCCCACTCTTTTCTAAACAATACTATGCCCAGCCCACCTCCTCTTCAAAGGGAACTAATTAGAATGTGCCCTCAAGGGTGATCCAAACCAGATATGTTCATCATCCTTACAGTGTCACAGGAAGAATCTGTGTTTTAACAGCCACATCTACCTTGGACTGGTTTTACGAGCATCTTCCTTTGCCCAGTTAAACGACCCAACCCAACCCTGCCCCCCTTCCCCTTGGGATTTGGTCTGCTCCTCCCCCGTCTTCTGCTGTGATGATGACTGTCCGGCGAGAGAACTCCACTTTCCTCCTCCTCCAACCAGCACCCACAGCGCTCTTGAGCTGCTGTCCTGCGGTGCAGCCACACTCCCCTGCTCCATGCTTGATCCTCCACCAGAGCAGATCCCACGCTGGTGGGATACACACACCAGGCGGCGTAACTATGGCGACCGCTCCCCCACCTGCACACCGCGCTGATCCATATTTAGTGGTGCACGCTCAGCTTGGTTTGCACGTCCAAAGGTGTGTGTGTGTGTGTGTGTGTGTGTGTGTGTGTGTGTGTGAATAAATGTCTACTTTTTTCTCCCTTACGCAATGATGAAGAGCACTTCACTCACTTTGCCATTATGTTCTAGTAATGCGTTTCTTTTTCCGCTTAACACCTAAGACCAAAGAGATGCATGTGTGTGTGTGTTTGTGTCTAATTGCTTATGCATAAATGCATGAATTTACAGGCGCATGTCTTTTGCCGCCTGAAAGGCAAAATGACTGACAATGGCAGAAAAAAAAGTCTGTTTGAAGTAGACTAATTAATAGTTAATTAGTTTCCTTTCCAATCTGCGGCTTAATGCGCAAACGTGGGAACTGATAGCAAGCTGCCAGTCATACAAAAAAACCAACCACTGTACATAAAGTAGATACAGCTGTCGGGCTTAATTGTGCACAAGCGCAAGATGGATAATGACCGAAGATAGCTGAGTGTTTTTATGTCCTCACATTCTTTTTTACAACAATTAACGCAAACATTTAGGCGACTCTGCTGTAACAGTCGACAGGATATTATGAGTTGAGCTTTTTTTTTTTTGCATAATCTGTGTGAAAGTTTAGTATGGGGTAGATTTGAGACCACAGTGCTTTGTCATGCAGACAGAGTGGGGGATGTGTGTGTGTGTGTGAGGTTGGTTAGGACGGGGGGATGGGGAGATGAGGTTAGTGGGGTAGCAGGTGTCCTTATAGAGTTAATGGGTTTGGAAGGGAGTAGATTGAGGCACTTAATGTACTGGATGTGTGTGTGTGTGTTTGTGCGTATGGGCTGATATGAATGAACCACTTTGACAATTTGCCTCTGTCCCCTCCTGTCTCAACCCCTTTGTCTCCCACACTGTTATCAACAGTAGACGGGATAATGGTCCTATTCTCTATGACAGAATGATTGGCACTTTTAATCGCTAACGGAAACACTTCCATGTGTCTCACATACCGCCACATCTTCTATTCATCACACACGCTGACAGTAACCATCTGTCACACTGTAAATGTTGACAATTTGCAAAATCACTAAAACTTTTATTTAATTATGTTTATCTTCCATGTTCATGACTCGATTAGGGCTGTGTACTGGCAAGAATCTTACGATACGTACCATGAAACAGGGGTTACAATTCAAAATATTGCGATATATTGCGATACTAATATATATATATATATATATTTGTATATATATATATATACATATTTTTTTATCTAATTTGAAGAAAACTGTGACAGTATAAAGAACTACCGCCATATGCATAAAATCTGAGTTAAAACAAAATAGGTGTGTAATCAGAACAGTGGGTTCTGCATTTGCATTTATCACAGTCACAGTTATATCAAACATCATAGCGCTATTTTTAGAGGGCACATACTGTACACTGAGAGGATGCATCTCTTTGCAAATTAAATAAAATATTGAATGAGTCAATCTTTGCATGTAAACTATTAGTAAAAAATCAAAACAGTTATTTTGAGAATTTACACAGTATCCCAAAACTAAGGCTGTCAATCGATTTAAAATATTTAATTGCATGATTGTCCATGATTTAATGTGATTAATCGCACATTTTTTTATCAGTTCAAAGTGTACCTTTTAAAAAGAAATTTGTCAAGTATTTAATACTCTTATCAACATGGGAGTGGGTAAATATGCTTGCCTAATGCAAATATATATATATATGTATATATATATATATTTATATTTATTATTGGAAATCAATTAACAAAACAATGACAAATATCTTCCAGAAACCCTCACAGGTACAGCTGTCAGTGTGTCAGTGTGCTGACTTGACTATGACTTGCCCCAAACTGCATGTTATTATCATAAAGTGGGCATGTCTGTAAAGGGGAGACTCATGGGTACCCACATAACCCATTTGCATTCACATACTGTAGGTTGAGGTCAGAGGTCAAGGGAAAATGGCCATGCCAGTTTTTCCTCGCCAAAATGTAGCGCAAGATTGGAGCGTTATTCAGCCTCCTTCACAACAAGCTACTATGACATGGTTTTCTAGTTTGATACAAACCAATCTTCACTCTAGCTTTAAAACTGAGCCTGCTACAACCTCCGAAAGATCGATCGCGATACTCCATATTTTCTGTATTTTCTCACACTCCTAGACTTCATATTCCCCAAATAGTGAGAAGCATTGACTGTAGGTTTGAGAATAGCTCCTTTTGTCAAGTGCCTTCAATTCAGTGATCTGTGTGGTGGAATTTAAAAGCAAGTTGACAGGGGCATTCATGAGGAAAATGATGGAAGGTAATTACTTCCTGTATATACTGTATTTTCTTTATGTGCAGCTGTTGATTGATGGCTCACATTGTAACTTCTGGGTTGAGCGAAATTTTTGTATTCAGTATAGTGAGCCTTATTTTTATTTATGAATAAGTGATGGCTTGTTTGTGTGTGTGTGTGTGTGACCTGCCTGAGCCTGCCATTTCTCAGCCTTATAGCTGTAGGCGTTATACAGTCCAATGAGTTGAACTCAAACACAATATTTTTTACTGTGTGGCCTTTTGGACAGAGGAAAAAAAGAGAGATATTGCTACCCGGCTGCAGCTTCTTGCCGTCTTTCTTGCTGCCTCTCTGAATTATTTATTCATAATAGTTAGTAAGGAACTGTCTTCACACACAATTTTTAGGCTTTAATTATATTTATATGTCAAGATCTTGCCGTATGCGACTATGGTAACTGAGTTATAGCTCCCTGTTGACTGGTGCTGCTCTGCTGCGAAGCTAAGTAGCAGAGTCATGTAATCATCCTCTAATGAAGTTCCAAAGTAATCGTGTTTACGTTCCCTCGCCTTCATGTGGAGGCACATGGCGATAAAGCAACATTTGATAAACAGTAGCTTTACCGGATGAGGAGTAATAGTCTGGCGTCACTTATGTGAATTTAGATTTAAATTGTCTGCTTTTAAAAAGGTTCAGTGGAATCACCGCGTGTTGATTTATCTGTTTCAAATGATCACTCGGGATGAAACAATGAAACTTGAATGCCGTTTTTCCATCGTGGTCAAACAGGAAGGCGAAGCAGCTGAGCGTGTAGGCGGGAGGATGAAGAGGCAGCTGTTCAACAGAGAAGGATGGATTATTATCTGCTCCTTGTTGTTGACACTATCGACAAGTACTGCCAGCACCGGAAATGGATGGGAGAAAATATGAATCAGCCCATATGGAGAAAAAAAAAAAATCCCATTTCTGCAAAGCAAGCATCGCCCCTACGCTTATACATTTATAGCGTAATGGCCACAGGCGCCTACAGTGTACAGTAACACAGACGTATGAATTAGTCTTAAACTCCCCCCCATGGCTTCTATCCTGGTCTCGCCAGCTGTTATGAGCAACAGCGCAGGTGGGGTCGTGACTGTTGTAGCCCAGGGGGCCCATAAATTAGGACTAGTTAGCATAGTGAGAGAGAGCAGAGGACAGCATGACCCAGGTGTGACACATAGCAGGAGTCCCAGTTAAGAGCTGTAGACATTGATCTGAATCATAAAAACGGAGACTTAAGACAAGTTGACACGGACTTGACTTTTTGCAACCAGAAGTGACACGAGGATGGAGCAACCGGACGCTGAATAACACATTTTCAGGCCACCAAAAAAGTTATAATTAACTTTCAGGAACTGAAAACACACTGTGAAAGGGTTAAAGTTGTAAGACAAAAACAGGGACAACTCCCAGACCAGACAACGCCGTGGTAGCGACCTGTCAATCACAAGGTAGCCACGCCCTAAAGCATCCCGTGCTTTATGGTCTATTTGACTCTAAATGGGACCTTAATTTACTAAATGAACATCATGCTGTAATGAAGAAGACTTGAAACTAGCGATTGAGACCATAAACTCATGTTTACAATGTTTACTGAGGTAATAAATCAAGTGAGAAGTAGGTTCATTTTCTCATAGACTTCTATACAATCAGACTTCTTTTTGCAACCAGAGGAGTCGCCCCCTGCTGGCTATTAGAAAGAATGCAAGTTTAAGGCACTTCCCGCATCGGCTTCACTTTTTAGGTTTTAGATCGCGGAGTTGCCCACTGCTTGAGATTTGAAAGCAACGTATTTAACATGAGACATACAGTAGTTAAACCATTGACTGTATGGTGATTATAAGGCTACAGCCGGTGAGCTTAGCTTGGCATAAATGACTGGAAATAGAGGAAAACTAGCCAGCCTGGTCTCCGTCCAAAGGTATAACCATTTCTTGGCCGCGAGTACTAACTTCCTGACGTCTTGTTGTCTTGTGAGGTTGCCAGGCAAACAGCGGAGACTTCAGAAAGTTACTGCTCGCAGCCAAGAAACAGTCCAGCGCACAACCCTCTGTTTAGATATATGGTGATTAATGAGCTCTAAAGGCGCTTGAAGGCGGAATTTGTTACCTTTCGACAGAGCCGAGCGAGCCGTCCCCCCCCCATTTATAATAAGCTAAGATAACCAGTTTCTGGCTGTAACTTCATACTTACCACACACACACACACACACAGAGTGGTATCAGTCTTTTCATCTAACTCTCAGCAAGAAAGTGAATTTCCCAAAATGTCAAAGTATGTAAAAAACACTTTTGTCCCAGTTGCGAAAGAGAGGCAGAGAGAAGAACTCATGCAAGACACCGCATTTGCATGCAAACTCTTTGCACTCCATCTACAGACAGTGGGAGTCTCAGAGGGAGCATAAATGTGCACATTCATGTACTTTACATGTGCTGTATTTGTCTGTTTGGCTCTCAATTTGGCCTCCGGCTATGTTTCCTGCTTTCCAAGGCTGTGAAAAGTGTGATGAAGAGTTCTTCTCAACACTGCTGGCTTACAAAAACTCCCTGAGTGATTTTTTTTCTCCCCTCCATGTAACTGTTATTATCTTGTAATCCCTTCATATACAGTACGCCACACTGACGTCACCTGGCTTTCTGTACTCGAGCCACACGAAGACAAAAATAGTGACATACAGTAGTACATCCACTTCATCTTCCCACTCTCCGACACTCTCTTGTTCTTGCTCTGATTAGAGCTGCGTTGATGTAATGGGCAGTTGTTGTAACTGTTTGTCAGCTGTTAGAGCGAGCCTGTCTAACTGGCCCTCTAATGGAAGTTAGAACGCCATGTCTCCCTTTTCTCGCTGCGTTTCTCCGTGTCAGACACTCACACACACACAACAGTGTCATACCAGCTGACAGGCTTCCGGCAAGCTACAATGTTTTCCCCTCGAACACTGAAAATCATTTAGCGTTCTCTTTGGCGCAGAAGAAACATGAAGTCTGTGTATAAAACACACCCCCAGTTAATAACTCAGCACTGGATGTGGGATTTCTTGGAAGCTGCGTGGCAAAAAAAAAAAGGGTCAGAGGTTATTAATGACAGCCCCTGCTTCACTGATTTCTACATTTCTGACGCAGATGATGATTATCACCGCGGGAAGGACAAGAAGAGGAAAAAAGAGCGAGAGAATGAGGCCTGAATCGTAATGTTTGATACCAGAGCCTAGAGCCCCATCAATCAGAGATCCAAGAATCTGTAGGGAAGGAAGCGTGGGGGATTCTCATCACTCCATTACATGGTTTACATTAGGATGACATGCCTATACCCCAGTGCCGTGTACAATGAGTGAGCAGCCAAATATTCACTTTCATGTGAGTTTCTACACCGCATCAGCATAGGCACAAATTCTCTCATGTCAAATTTAGATGAAGAAGAGGAGAGGAAATGAAAGAGAAAAGGCAATTATAATCTCGGGTGCAACATAACGAAACACATACAGGATTATTTTGTTGCATGATTTTCAGGCACGTCGCTCGTATTGTAGCATCCAGGTTCATATCCTCCTATAAATGTTTCCCTCGTATGAAAATGTTTCCTCTCTCTAAACGCTTTCATCTTCATCCCTCTAGTTTTCCCTCATCTTGGAATCTCTCTGTCTCCCTCACACTCGTGCTGCTCTCTCTGGTAATGATGTTAACAGGGTCAAATGCTTCCGGGAGCCTAGAGGGAGAGAAAATGCTGAGTGATTTTGGAGAATGGTTAACCAGGGCTGAGAAGTATGGAGAGGGGGAAATCCTCTCATGTTATTCATCTCTCTGCAGCGTTTAGTTCTCTCTGTCACACATGTATGTGCTAGACATAAGTCAGCTTGTATATTCACTTAGTTCTGTGCATTTTGTGTGGTGCTCGGCACCCTGGAGGCGGCTGTCGTTTTTCTCTTTAGCTTCCTCGCCGTTCCTCTTTTTCCTCTCCTCGCACTATGTGATCCTTTCCTTTGCTCGTCGCTACCTCGCTGTCTGAGGATTTTCACAAGTTTTCAGATCTGTGGGATGAGTCTGAACCTCCCTTGGGGAGGTAGGACATTGACTAGGTCCTCTCTTTTTTTTTCTTTTTTTACTTCTAGCGAGAAAGTTCATAAGTAATTCATATTTCACTGGCTGGAGTTGCTTCGGTTTCCCTGCTCCTCAACTTTCCCCCGAAAAGTTTTGTTAGAAAAGTTTGAGGACGAGGACTAGCAGTTCATACACACTATCAGGGGTAGGCAATACCACAAAAATTAGTTTAGATCTGAAATTAAGTAATGCCAGGGCCGTTATTTTATAGCTCCTAAAATCATGGTTTCAAATTTTAAATTAAAATTAAAAATATTTATCTTCATTAAATATTAATCACTCATTAAGCAATACTTAAAGACCAACCAGTGTGTACAAATTAGGGGGATCTATTGTCAGAAATGGAATATAATATGAATAATTATATTTTCTATAGTGTATAATCACATGCTAATAAGAATAATTGTTTTTTTATAGAAAACAATTTGGAGGTTGATTACCATGGCAACGGTCGAAGCTTCAAAGCATTCGGGTCAGTTCTGGTTCTACCTTTAGCAGAAACATTCATGTTTTTATGTAGGACCCGTCGCTCATAGTAAGAAAATGATTGATTGAAAAATCATTGATCAGGGCCTTTAAAAGAGACTTATCTGCTATCCCATAAGTCAGAGCAGTGCAATGTGATTTATGAGGTGATTAATGCATCAATCTGCCAAATATGAAGGATTTCTTTCTACTATTTCCTTTTAATTACTTAACCACATGCATGTGAAAAAACTCCAGCTGATGCTACTCTTTCGTTTACTGTAACTATGTGTTTGTCTTCTCTGAAATAACGAGGTAACCCCTGCATGCATAAAGTTGAGGTCTAGGCTTCTTTATGCAAATCACGGTCGTCCGACGCGACTCGCCGCCTCCGGAAACTCCAGAGAAACTTTTAAACTGAGCCTTGTCGATTCAAAATAAAGACAGATTCAGCAACTTGAATGGCTTATTTCTTGCATAAAATGTTTTCAGAAACACATTTCGGTGAATTGTTTTCGTGATATAAGAGAAGAAAGTTTCCCAACGACACGCCATGTTGTTTCCGGTTTGAAAGCTGGGAGCAGCAGCCCACGAGGGAAAGCGCTCGTCCAATCAGATGCCGAGTGCCTTGTGTCGAGTGGCAGCGCATCAAGTGTCCAATGCTGGGAAGCGAGGCGATCCCTCGCGATAAAAAACGCCCCCGTGGACATGCACCATTAGACTTAGTTTTGGTAGTACTGATACTTGAGGTACCCTCTGCTATTTTTATCCTTACATACGTGTAAAGTATGTGTGTGTAATGAGGAATCAAAGCAAAGTGAGAAGAGGTGCCGGACAGCTCAGATCTCCACATTAGCACATCTCCACACCGCTGTGAATGTCCTCTATATTGCCTTCACCCTGCGGTGTTTTTATTATACACCTTTCTTGGTGTATAATTATCATGTGTCATAGAAGAGTGATGGTGTGAGTAGGCATGAATGCTAGTGGCCTCCCTGCTGTTTCCACTGAGAATAAGACACTGGCCACAAATGATTGGATTAGTATTTAACCCCCCTTCCACTTAGCATAATCCTCTTTGCAGCTTTCCGTGTGTGTGAGTGTGTGTGTGTGTGTGATTCGGAGTCATCTGCTGCTCCCATTGCGCTGTATGCTCTAGCCGACAAACAAGCAAGGTCAGTTAGAGAACTTGTCCGTGGTCACTCACCATTATCTGACACAGGACGCATGTTTTTTCCTGTGTTCAGTCAACGAGCTGTGTGGGAACGAAGATGAGAGATACAGAATAGGGAAGCCAGAGAGGGGGTGGGGGGAAGAGGGGTAGAAAGACATCCGCGGCATGCAGAGATGGAGATGAGCGTTAATAATAATAATAGAAAATCCGAGGCCTTGTTGAGCAAATATGGGCACTCTGGCGATCGAGGCATCGCAGCCAGAGGTGAATAAGTGGGGGGGGAGGTTGCGGGCACAGGATTATTTTGGAAGGGTGGTGGGATAGAGCGATCAGTTGAAGGTCTGCAGGGTTTGGTATGTCATTGTCAGCCTTTCTAAATAGCCCGCAGAGCGATGGGCACTTTGAAGTTTCACAGAGCTGCTTAAATCCTGTCTGAAAAGATGCAGAGAACCGCGAGTCACAGAGAAGAGACAGGAATATACAGAGAGAGAGAGCGAGAGAGAGAGAGAGGCAGGACGAAGGGAAGGATTGATGATGGGTGAAACACGCAGGAAGGGAGTGAGAGTAATCAGAAGTAAGGAGGCAGCTTGTTTCAGGAGGATGACAGGAGACAGGCGAGTGGAGGAAAGCTCTTAGTGCACCAACACACGCAGTATGAGTATGGCTTTTTTTTTGGGATGTATGAGTAATAAATGTTACCAGCAGTTCTAGATGAGCAGCTGCAACATGAGAAGCAGTGATGCAGCGGTACAGCTCTGACCTGATCTGAGCTGGATGTGGGTAGACCAGGCGCCGCCAGATTAGCACACTGACATCACAGTGAAGGAAAAAAAAAAAAACGGGAACCAAAGTCTGAGTCAGAATAGATGGCTGCCTCTCTTACCTAATGCATCCCATAATATGCTCAGGCAGAGTCAGTCAGTGCACTTCACTATATAGACTTTCTGTCAATCCGTTTTTAAGTTGTAAGTGTTTGCTCACTGTGGAAGGATTTCCTATATCAACTGGCTTTTTAAATAGCAGAGGCCAAATGTTTTGCAGGTTCTGGCCTCTAGTTTTACAGCAGTGTGGTACAAAAAATACTCTAGTTTATTATTGATTATGTCTGTATTATGTATATATTTTGGTAAAGAAAGCATCAGGAGATACATTATATTATTCAACAGGACTGCATGAAAAATGTAAGCAGTGTGCATGTGGTACAGAATTATTAAAGAATACATTCGGAGCACTAGTAGACCGGTTTATCATTTCAAGCCTCAGATAGTATTCCTATAATATTCCTATAGAGATATATCTGTTTGGGTTCAGTGACATTGCAGTGAGCTTAATCTTTATAAACAGATTCTGCATTCATATGTAGAATCTGCACTGTAGGCAATGCGACAAGATTTTGGTGTTGAATGTGTTCTGGTTTCCGTTTGTAGTCTGAGTAATATTGACCAATCGCGTTCGAGCAGGCTTTGGTTAAAAGAAAGTAAACAGTCCGTGTGGAGAACAAAAGAGGCGGAACGCATTGGCCGCAATGCAATCTGGGAACCCACCGGCTCTCGTCCGACGATGATTTAGTTTTTCATTAGCTTGTAAACTGGCTACTTGTGAAACAATCTGGTTGTACACGTTGTCTCTCAACTCCAACTTCAATCTCGCGTCTCAAGTTGCTAATTAGATTGAGCAGCACACGGAAAAGGAAGTCTTGGCCCGGATATCCGCCGGCTAAACCGGAACCCCAAGAACTGGATACCGGGCCCCGAGACGGCCTATTCAGTCCAATGAGAATTGCTCGCCTGGCACATATAGCCAAATAGTTTTCTAGCTTCCAGGTTTACTTCCAGGGTATACGGCCCACTGAATATGCGCAGTAGTGTTCCTCCCGTTGGCCCCGTCTGCGAGCTCCTGCTCGGCCCATAGACTCTACACTGCGATGACATCACATATGTTTAAATCGCTTTTCTCGGCTCGAGGAAAGTTTTACAAGTATAAACCTTCATGGATCATAAATTCACAATAGAAAGAGTCATAATCGACCTTGTTTGCAGCTCAAGATGTCCAGTTTTACAGATGTCTCTTTTACAATGGTGGTCTATGGGGAAAATGCTTTTTGGGCTGCAGGGGGATTTCCGTTGCAATACCGCGAGTGGCCACTGGAACAAATTGGAAGCAAGGTCTTATTATACATCCATGATATAACTCCTTTCCCCTGGAGGCTTATCCATCATCAGACCGATAGCTGATGGGTTCCAAGATTGCAGCGAGCATAACATACTTATTTCAACCTGCTGTAACGTAGAGGCAGCTGATTTGCAGATAACGAAATTAAAACTTTTTCCTTTCATTTAAGAACAAGGTTAACATCTCTAAATTTTAAAGTTGCGGCATTTATGAGTCATGATTTATATCCTGGTTATTCCTGTGGGGGTTCTTTTAAGGATAAATCGAGCCATAAGGAATGATAGCTTTAATCAATTTTCCCTGTGGGATGCCACTGTGACTGAATTCAAATCCCACCCAAATGAGGCCACACACACACACACACACACACACACACACACTGGGTAACGTTATGTAAGAAATTATATATTTGTTAAGATTTTATCAGCTTTCAAGTGGAATGTGTCTCAAAAAGCAAGCAATAGACAAAAGACCTGAAGCGCAGGAAGGAAAATATGATCCACAGACACACAGACTCGTGCGTAGTCGTACACGTACATCGGCGTAAATGGACCGCATTAATAACAGTGATTGAGAGGTGGGGGGGTGTAGTGCAAGTGTAAAGGAAAGTTACTATGTGAGGAGAGAGGATGTTGAAGTTAAAAAGCTGTTCTGGTGAATTATTAATGCCAAGTATTGTGCCCACAGACACAGCATCTTACAGACTTTCTCACACACACAAACACATGCTCACACACACACACACACACACACACACACACACACACAGCTGCAATCCCCAGTTGCTTGTGCAGACAGGAAACAGCGCACTTGTCGCTCTGTCTGGATTTGGGGGGTATGTGTAAGTGCTCTGTTGTCTCCAGCCCCAATGAGAGGGATGTTTGTAGTTGTTCCCTGAATGGTGAATGCTCTGTGTGTGTGTGTGGGTTTGGTGTGTGTGTCAATGCAAGTAGTTGAGGCAAGACTCACATATGCTGTCAACCTAAATATAGGCTACAAAGCAACATATAGAATAGTAACCATCGGTCTTCACTAGGGGTTTAACGCTAAACGCTTGTTTGCTACGATGCTCAGTACATGGTTCATGGTTCACTTCACTAATTAAATCTTTTGTTTAGATGAGAACAACATATGACAATAGAAGATTTTTTTATTTGTTCCTCCTTAACACATAAAATCATTCCAAATCGTTCCAAATCGCTCATAAAACCTCATAAAACTAACCTGATGAGTAGAAAATGCTTCCGGGGAGCAATTTACCATGCACGGCAGCTGGCTTCTCGGATTGTCACGAGATCACACGAGAACCGCGGGTTCACAAATCACATTAAAATCCATCTTGTAAGGCTTCAAGTAATGAGTTTGTGTTGGACAAGCCAGACCACAGGCCAATCAGCGTCCTGGCAGCTACGGGCGTGGCTTAGGTCCCTGACACACCAAGCCCACTGACGCCGTTGGACAGTTTGGGGCTGTCGGTGATCGTTTGTTGGCCTAGTTTTTGCGGTATGTCCCATATTGTCGGCTCTAGTCTGCCCGTGTCGGAGCTTTTTCGGCCGATTCAGCATGTTGAATCGGAAAAGAATTTATTTCATGTATGTATCTGTAACAACGGCATGTATATCCGCCGTCCTCATCCGCTAGTTCTTTGATGTCGGGTTAGTGTGTCTGGGCCTTTTAGATGTGTGAGACGATACGGACAGGCCACTGTTCGTTCTAAACAACAATGGCGGAAGAAAAGGTTAGTGCAGAGCATTAGTTGTTTCCAGACTGGAGAGTATTTCTTCATTGAAAGAAGAGCAAAGAACGGCACTCACGGCTTCGCTCGATGGAAAGGTTGTTTTCGCTCTTCTCCAGACTAGCTTCTGCAAGATTTTTGATTGACAGATCCCAGTATTTTTTGAAAGTGCCTTCCCTTTTCCAAACAGTTTCCAGTGACGGCTTCTCATATGGTTCTGTATAAACCATCTGTCAGGTTAGGGAGCAAATGTCTAAACTGAATTAGTAATTAGTAGAATTAGTAATGAAAATTGACATTTTTGATAAAAAAACATTTTTAATAACGATCCCTTAAAGAATTGTGACCAAGATATGTACTGGGTGAGACAAATTTGAGGTTGAAAAATAAACTTGTCAGTGCTGGCAGGTGGACAAACCATTGAATATTTGATGGCAAAACCTTTTCAAAATGATCTCAAACATGCAGCGTGTTTGTCATTTTTGTACTGAAATTTACATTTCAGCCACCATATACGCAGATACCGATGTATCTGTGTAATTATTAATAATTATGGATGCAAAAAAAACAGGTTTTATTTTCCTCTTCAGCTTGACACAGTTAACATGCCCTGCTGACTTGTGTTTTAGCAGCTCTCGCTGACCTCTCTGCTAACTCCCAGATGGCTGCCTCTCACCTCCAGTGTAATACAGCTGCAGTGTGGTGGAGGGTTAACATGTGAGTGTGTGTAATAGCAGTGAGCGTGATTGGATGACAGCTGTTCAAAAGAGGTGCTGTAAATGTTTCAAGTGGTTAGCGGTGTTCGGAAAAATGTGTGCGTATGTGTGTGTATGTGCACACCTCAACCTCGGTAAGCACTCTCCAGAATGCTTAGCTGCACATGTCACGCTGTTTCTGTATTTCCTGGGAGATGTGGGGTGCATAAACTCTGCCAATGCTAAATATTTAAACTGCAGATTTGTAACCCATGTTCTCTATTTCCTCTCTCCCTGCCCTCACCCCATCCTCTCTCTCTCTCACCCCACCTCCGCCTGTAGCCGGTGTTGCCGTGGCTCAGAGAGTGGTAACGCTGCAAAGTGGACCGCTGATACGGACTGAGGGCTCTCACGTGACCATCTTGTGCAACGTGACGGGCTACAAAGATGGGGTTGAGCAGGACTTTGAGTGGTCCATGTACCTGCCGTCGGTGCCGGACAGGGAGATCCGCATCGTGAGCACGGCTCAGTCAAACTATGCCTACGCCGTGTACTCCCAGAGGGTCAACAGTAAAGAGATCTACGTGGAGAGGCTGAGCGGCGACTCGGCGGTGCTCCACATCACCAAAGTGCAGGCCAGGGACCAGGGTCTCTTTGAGTGTTACACACCCAATACAGACGGGAAATACCTGGGATCCTACAGCGCACGCACCAACCTCACAGGTGAGTCTCTAAGCACAAACACACACACATACAGATAAACCACATGTTATCACAGATGTGGTGACACTACACATATGGCTGTAAATGTATCAGGTGTTAACCACAAAGCCACTACCAGTCAAAGGTTGCTGTATAATTGAATTAAACGGGTGTTTACTGATCAGTTGTATACTGTAGCACCTTGTGTGCTAGTGCTAATGTAATAAGACCCACCTTTTGTAGCAGTGTTATTAAATCAGTTAAGAGATTTAAGTTCTGTCTCCCGGGGGAGAAGTTGACCTGTGACCCCCTGTTGACCCCTCACACTCTCTGAATCGTGCATGTATCTTGGTGCCTTTAAGTACCCCTCAGGTATACAGTGCACATTGTAGAGTACACATGGCAGCTTCATTATATTTTGCCAATGAGGCTTGTTTTTTTTTTTAGAACAAAAGCCCCTTATTATAACTTTATCTCAACTGGAGCCACAGGATGATTTGTTTTTCAAAATAAAAGCCCCAAACTCACTGTATGTTAACAGGAAACTAGGGATGGACTTAATTTTTTTAAATAAAAGCCCTAAAGGGTAACAGTTTCTTAATAGGGAACTCATAATGAGGCTGTTCTTTTCAAAATAAGAGCCCCATAGACTAACCCTATCCTAAAACGAACCTCTTGATGCGAGATGCGCACCAAGCAACAGGCACACTGTCAAAATGTTCTAGTTTTGAATACAATCCTGCCCCAGGTTTGCCTTGTGCCAGTTAGTTTGTAGCAATTCCATTAAACATACATTTATTTAGGTATATACACTATATAAGCTTAATGTCAATGAAATTAGAAAGGTATCAAAACTAGATTTTGACATAGAGTCCCAAAACAAGGGATTGCGATTAAGTAAAAACTGCAGGGCCTGCCTTGAGTCGTATCAGTACATATTGTGCCTCAATGTTGCATATTCCAAACACATTTACAATAACATTTTCAACTCAAGGTCTTTGGGGCCCATGCTAGTCTGATGCCTGCGTGCCGTGAACTTGAATGTGGTGTCTTGTTAGAGTTGTGTAAGTCCAAAACAAAGGCGTTAGTTGTAGCACAATCAGATCAGTGACCGTCACAAATAAGAAATCAATAACCATCTAAACACTAGCTGTTATCTGTGCACTCTTTGGAAGGAGTGTGATGAGAGGAAGTGTTGCACTCCAGTTTCACACAAAGTCCCACCTGTTCTGTTCTGACTGGGGAAAACCGAGCTCGATCCTATCTCATTCTCACACACACTCACACAAACACTCACATACCTCCTTCCCACACCTACTGAATTCTTCCCTTGCCCAGAGCTGTTTCAGTAACGCATCCGGTGTGTTGGCGTGATGTGTGACTGTTTCAAACAGTAGCATTAGTTTCTGTCTTCTACTCTCTTGCCTGTCTCTCCCAGAGACGTATACAGATCTACCCGACAGTGCTGAAGACACAGCTGAAGACACAGCTGTCATAGACGGAGATTCCATTCCCTTCATAACTTCGTGCCTTTTCTCCCTGACGTGGCTGACCTTCCTCTCAGGGTCAAAGTGCAAACCAAACGCTTGCTGGCTGAAAAATAATTCAAGTTATTTGTGTCCCAGTGTCACATAGCGAGTGGCACCGTGAACTGAGAACTACCAAGTATTGTTACGCTTTCTTTCGGGTCGGGCTGCAGTTCAACAGTTCCTTATGCGCTCAACAGATCAATAGGCCTCGGCTTTTTATTGAATGTGTTATCATCAGGACCTCAGCAGTTGTATTCTCTAGTATTCGCAGTATGATCTGAATGTGGGGCAGGGCTCGGGCGCAGGGTTACTGTAAAACAGCACTGCTGATGGCACGCACAGTATTTATAGAAATGCATGTGAGAGAGCTGTGTGTGAGCCAAGCGGAGGTGTCGAGGGACTGTTATCTGAGCCTTTCTGTGTCTCTAACCTCTTAACCCAGTTTCAGAGGTCAGGGGCACGCGGCAGGGTCTCTCCCCCCTCTTTTCTTTGCTGTGCTCTTGAGCCCCTCCGTGATCCCCCAGCCAGCAGCTGCACGCCTCCTTGGACCATTGTGGGCGAACAATAATACCTTGTCCTTCCCCCCCCTTTCCTCCTTCCTATCCCGCTACTCTTCCTCGTTCTAATGTCTTTCATTCTGTCATCTGTCTGTCTCCATTTATCAACCGTGGCCTCTTTCTCTAATTTGCCTCTTGCTCTGATGCTGCCTTTGAGAATATGTGTTTCAAGGGGTGATGTCAAAGGACAACGACAAGCAGGGGATTGTTGTGGAGGAAATATGGGGAGGAAGGATACGAGATAGAAGGGGCAGACGGAAGTGTCTGTGTGAGTGTGTGTTGGGTGGTTGGGTTAATTGTAGGGCTAGAAGGCCACGCAGTAATCTGTGTCTTGAGTGCTGCATTAAGGCTTACTCAGGGATGTGTTTCTTTGGTCCATTGTCACCTTTTCCGCACAAAGAGCAGGGGAGGGCTATTATCGTGGAACTTAATAGCCGTTGCCTGAGGAGGAGAACAGTTTCTGCAGTGCACCTGGACACCGTTCTCCCCGATACTGACGCTTTGTTTTCATGTGTTGTATCGTCCTGTCAAATTGAATCAGACACCTCTGCTGCTGCGCATGTGGTTGATTGCCTTGAAAGACGATCTTCTCTTTGTGTGGGCGCTTTTTTTTTTTTTTTTTTTTAAAGAAAATAAGCAGACAGAAAGTGTGTCTTTTCTACCCTCTGTGATACTAAACTTAGATTAATCAAATGGAAATGGAGCTCTGCTCAGCCCCCAAGTGCCAATACTGCCTGTAGGCATTGCAGTAATGTTATACATGTGAGAAGAAGAATTACCCATCATGGCACAAATGCTGGATTGTGTCCACTAAATCAGGGAGTGACACAGAGACGCAGGGAAATCATTATTTTCTAATACAGAAAAGGTTAATTTGACATTTTCATTGTTATTTTTTTGAATAGTGGGAAGGCAGAGTGACTTACTGGCTAATAAGGATGCCTGTAAATTAAATATTGGCCCGTTAAAGCATCTATAGCTAATATTTTTAGATTAAGAATTAATCTGCGTGTAATGTAAAATCTCGTAGTGACAAAACCCACAGAGAATTATCACCCAACTCTGCCTTTCCCCCTCAGCTCTGAAGCGATTCATCGTGTATTTCACTTCATGGTTTTACAGCCCACAACTGAACTGTGTTGCTTCAGTCTCACTGGTCTCATCAACCTTGTTTAAAGCAGCTGCAGGCAGTTAAAAAACTCTAAAATCCCACTGTGTGCTACCTGCTCAGCACCAAATAGCAGACGGAGAAAGTTGGCGACTAGCTGGTGAACAAAGTGGAGCGTTTAGCAGCTAAAGAGGAAGATGTTTGCCTAAGGAGGTGGTGAAAACCAGTAGGCAACCTCTGGGTCTGAGAAGTGAAGCCAATGTGGAAGTGCCTTAAACTTGCATTCTTTCTAATAGCCAGCAGGGGGCGACTCCTCTGGTTGCAAAAAGAAGTCTGATTGTGTAGAAGTAAACATGAGTTTATGATCTCAATTGCTAGTTTTAAGTCTTCTTCAATACAGCATGATGTTCATTTAGTAAATTATGGTCCCATTTAGAGTCAAAGAGACCATAAAGCAGGGTATGCTTTAGGGTGTGGCTACCTTGTGATTGACAGGTCGTTACCACGGCGTTGTCTGGTCTGGGAGTTGTCTGTGTTTTCGCCTTTCAACTTTAACCCTTTCACAGTGTGTTTTCAGTTCATGAAAGTTAATTATAGCTTTTTTGGTCGCCTAAAAACGTCTTATTCAGCGTTCAGTTGTACTTAGTTCCACCCTCTTGTGTCACTTTTGGTTGCAAAGAACCAAGATGGCGACAGCCAAAAACTTCAAAACGGCAGTCCAAGAAACCAGTGGTTGACATCACGGTGACTACGTCCACTTACAGTATATACAGTTTATGGTGGAGACCAAAAACAGAGTTATAGTAGGGTGAATATTGGACTTACATTCATCAGGTGGCCAGAAACACAACTTAATTTTTACTTTAGCACACACTGCCCCTAAAAACACAGCGTCTGCGTAGCCCCACTTCGCTAATGCATTTGGGAGCTCTAGAGAGTAGCTTCATGTTCAGGCAAACATTACTATAGATACTGCTTCACTGGATTGACAAGCTGAGAGTAGTAAACCAAACTTGAAGTGTTCATTATAATGAAGGAATATGTCTCTCAAATGTCACACAAAATGCCTCAGCGTGGCACTTTTTTCTGTATTTGATGTGTTTTTGAATGACAGTTCTGAAGCAGCGAGGTGTGAGCTACAGTATACTGTCGTTCAAGGAAACGTTTGGATAAATCCCAAACTGCTGTTTTGTTTTTGTCTTTTGATAACGGCAATCAAAAATGATAACACAGTGGCAGTGTTATCCTTTAACCTCTTTATCAGCTGCAGTGGCACCGCAGTCTGGCTGACTGTGTGACCCACGCAGAGAGAAGAGCGTCCCTCTTGGTAGATTAATCTAGTTCAATTGAAGCAGCTTTATTTCTGTGTTTTTTTCTAAAGCCATTATTTCTCATACTCTCATACATTGTGTCTTTTCACTGGAGCAGTTGCCACCGGTGGTTAAGTGTGTGCACCAGACATGCATTTAACCTGGGTGTTGTTAAGCGGTTTTGAGGCCAAAGGTCACTTGTAGTTTCTCTGTGCACACCTCCGTACTCTGATCTTTGACTACACTCAGTCTGTTGCATTTGAGTGTGTGTTTCTGTGTGCTTGTTTGCACATGAATCTGTGTGTTTGACTTCCTCCCACACATCAGATTGCAGAAGAAAAGGACAACAGCCTGACATGGCCATCGTGGTTGTCCTTATCCTACGCACCAGCCTGTGTGTGAGCGAGTCCAACTAGCTAGCAGAACAACAAGCCCTCGCTGCCTGAGACGAGTATCACACTGCTCTTACTTCTGAAGCTCCCATATACCCTCGCTGTCCTAGAGAGCACCATAGGAATCACCATGCTGGCAGATACACAGATCCTAGCCTCCGCATTTGGCAGTAGTCACCCATTCCCAGTGCTGTAGTAATATAGCAATAGAGCCGGAGAAACCAAAGCCCTGGTGAATCTTCAAACTGAAGCATTCCTTCTGTTATTCGCTGCCACCGGACAAGAAAAGGAAGGAAACGTTCTTCTTCAGATGTGTCACACACTAGAAAAAAAATTAAGTTTGGCAGCGAGCGGCTTTTGAAGAAAAGAAACGGAGACGGATGGCGCGAAATGGCAGAGATGAGGAAATTGAAAAAGAGAGGAATGGGGACAGAAGCGGCAGTATTGGAAATGGGTGGCGGGCCGACGCTGAATAGAGTGTGTGACCAATAAATGATGAGCTCTTCCTCTTGACTCCAATGTGATTGGTTACACGTCCCCGAGGCATTACCCACAATACAACTCGCGCTATAGGGGTGCCGTTTTTAAATAGTGTCTGCCTGATGTGACTCCTGAGGTTAATGCAGTTACAAACCGCCATACGAGTTCTAAATGCAATTAGCCAGCACAAATTGAGGAGACTGAGAGCGAAGGAGACAGAAGGAAAGAGGCAAGAGATGAGACCTAGGAATTTCAATTAAGGAAGAGGGGAAACCGTTTCGGCGAATCGTTTTCAGAACAAACCGAGGCAAAATACCACATTTCTCCAGTCACGCTTTTCATTCTCGTTATATTTATGGCCCACATTTTTATATTTGCTTCATTTCTTGTGGAAAGAAGGAACCTGTTCACCAAACTGTGGCCTTATAGTAGGCTGGAAATCTGTGCCTACTCAAGGTCAAAATGCGGTTTTGTGTGTTTCTGTGCACAAGTTGTTTGCAAAAGGGCCGGGGTGTTGATTTTTCTTAGCTCAGCCGAGCCCGTGCACTGCTAAACATACATACAGAGTAAGAGTGGCTGAATCACGCTTCTGCTGAGCTCAGCGTTGCGAGTTTGTGTGTGTGTGCGTCTGATTTGTGTCTCTCCCCTGCCTTTCTTTTCATGAGGGAGCCGGCGCTGCCAAGCTGCACTCCTCTACTTCACTTAATGAGATAGACCGAATGTGGAGATGTCATCTCGCATTCCATCTTTTACAGTGGGTGACACCGGGACCCCGCCCCCCCATGTCCCTCTTCTCCTCATCATCTGAATCCTGCTCGCTCCATCAATCCAAAAAGCCCCGGAGTCGATTCAGTCTGGTTCCACCTCCTCGGCCCCCAGCTGGCGTTCATGTCATGCAGGTATATGGGTTTGTCAATACGGCTGCTCTTTGAGCTTCATCACGGGAGAAAGGCACGCGGGTGATTTGAAGCACATCAGATTGTGGAGGGAAGCAGTGATTGAATGAAGACAAGAGGGAGGAAAAAGAGATGAGGATCTTTTTTTAGAGAGCACGTGAGTGAAGCCTTGCGTTGACAAAGAAAAGATATAGTCAGATTAGATGCGCCGAAGGAAAATAAAGTGTAGATGAATAGACAAGGGAAGTTGTATCTCTGTCTGTTGGTATTGATTGGGAGCAGAGGCCCGTGTGACTGGAGCATTTTATCTCCCTCGTCCCTCCTTGCAGTGACACTTCCTCTGCTCCCCCTCTCTCTGGCCTTACCATCACCTCTCCGTTTCATTTACTATTACATTCCCTTCTCTGGCGTTTGTGTATGCGTGCGCGCGCGTGTGTGTGTAAGCACATACTGGCTCCAAGCTGCGGACCAGGCAGGACTCCAAATGGAAAGAGATTTTTATCACCTTGTCTGGCTCGCCATTTCCATGCACATCTCATCTACTCTAGCGGACAGGGCCTCCTGCTCGATAACACTACTGCCACTGGGCCCCACTATACAGGGACACACGCATTCACACACGCAGAAACACAGTCACACAGTGTAGCGAGCCGTCAGTCAGGACAGATGTCGCACCTACGGTATAATTGAGTCTGAGAGAGACGGCGCCGTAGTGCTCCCATCGGAAGACATCCTTTCTACTCAAACATCACTGAAGAGGGCTTTAAAAACCCAGCGGATCGCTGCGGTAGACAATACAACTGCTGAATAGAACATGTAGCACTGTGAATAAAACAGCACTGTTGAACAGGGCCAACCAGACACCTTGATGTTTTGTAGTCCTGTAGGGCAGGCTGTACTCTACTGCATGTACATGTGTAGTTTGGGCGACAACCGAAGCGGGTTTGGGCTTAAATGTGGGTGGTTAATAAGAGATGTATTCCAAGTTTGAAATTGTCACACTAATCCATAGGGCCTCACAAAGGCTGTACTCAAAGTTGGGGCAGTGAATCAGATAAGAAATTGTAATCAAATTGCAAGACATGAGTTTTGAAGGAGCAGCTGCATTTTGAAATTGTCTTCCGACATGTAATCTCATCACAAAATGGTCAAAATCACATCTGGCTCCCTGACTCTATATACTCTGGGGTGGCTCTTAGGTCTTGCCATCACTTGCGGTGACTTGGAAACGCTGAAGAAACACATTCAGGTAGAAGGCAGGTTGGATATCTTACTATAAAGCTAAGAATATCCGTCTGTCTTTCCGTATGTCTTGAGTGCTTTGTTGAATTTGGTTCAATTTGGACCTGTGACACATTCAATAATAATAAATATGAAATAAATATCTGTGCAACAGTGGGGGTGGAGCTTCAGGGCTCTGCAGACTGAGACTGAGCCTGTCGTCCGCAGCCATACTGCACCCAACCCTCCTGATTTTCCCAGGAGACTCCCGTTTTTCATTGCTCTCTCTGGGTTTCCTCCCAGGGTCACACTTCTCCCGTATTTCTCCATGTTTTATGACAAATTTTTTTCTTTTCCGTTTTATCACAACCTGTTTCTGGCACTTTAATGTTGTTTACAGGCAGAAGAGAGCTGCTCGCGACACAACTCTGTTTGAGCCGTGCTCGCCGCACATCACAACGCGCAACACGGGAAATCAGGCTTTGCTTGATGCAGCGAAAAGCCGTCGTGGCGTGGCGTGGCGCAAGCCATTGGAAATAATGGGTTTCAGAGCGCAGTGGTGCCGTTGTAGGGTTGTGTATGAAAGGGCCTTCAGTGACTGAGAGACGGAGAGAGAAATGGAGAGTACTAAGAGAAAGAAATGCTCAAGCAGGAGCAAAAAATTAATGAATGAATAAAAAAGGATTAGTTTATGCCAGTGATTCATGCAAGTTAATGCCAGAAGGCTGAATTATTCAGTTTTCTGTCCTGAGAATTAAAAGTGAAATTAAAGGTATTTAAGATTAAAAAATTATTTTGCTATTTTCATTCTTAAAAAGCCACCAGAATGCAGGAAGTCTGGAAGTCTCTCTCGAATTTTCCTGGGAGAGGACCCCTAGATCCCCTACTTTGATTTCAAAATCCTCCCTATTTTTGAAGTCTCAAGGTTGGCAAGTATGTCCGCAGCAGGGAGACCAGTACTAATTGAGTGCATTTAGGTTGTGCTGTTGGATATACTAACGTTACAACCAGACTCTTCTTCACTTACCTGGAGTCGACGAGCACCGAGGGGTTCTCGACGCTGCTGCAAGCAGCACTTCGTTGGGGCCAAGCAATCAGCTTGCTCCGAACGGCCACGCACTCCGAAAGGGAACACGCTCCGAAAGGGCACTGCACTAGTTGGACAATTTTAACGGTGTACAAAGACAAAGAGGACCACGGTGATGAAGCTACAGGTCTTCACAAGACCTGTGAAAAACCTACCGACCTATCTGACACCCATAAACTTGACCTAATTGCACTGAATAGGAATTGGAGCTGGCCCAACTCAGGTCCCGGATCAGGTTTTGGATACTATAGTTGGACCCGTGAAGACCTCTGGAAGTGTTTTAGCCCTGCCTCTTGCTCCAAATATTGCCGCTAAGGAGTATGACGGGCTAATTATGAAGCCGTTGCCATTAAAATGAATCTGAATGCTCTCGTAGCCCACAGACACACTTTTAAGCATACACTGCCTTGCACATTTTGGTGGTTACCCTTGAAAATTAAAATACAAATGATGTCAGCGATGCTCTCCGTTTAGCTCATCGCCCACGTTACTGAGCTAGGCTAATGAGAAAGGATTTAATGTGCTAACAAAATACACTGTGTGTGTGTGTGTTGGTGTGTTGGTGTGTGTGTTGAGAGTATATGTTTATTAATGTTTATATAATGGGCTAAAGATGCGCCACTGTTCCTCTAGTTGATTTGATTAGCTTAGCTAAGCGCTAACCCTCAGGGGCCTGCTGCCTCTTCTCTGTGAGATTAACGCAGCCACAGTTTGAATATGAATTCAGCATGAATATGGATGCGAATGAATGTGCTGCTAATGAGTGTTTGTGTTCATGTGTTCGTTAAAATGTGTGCTAGTAAAGAGTGGGGCTCGCAGTATAATAGCCTCCAGGACTCCGCGCGGTTGTGAGTGTGGTCCAGGACACTCACGCTGCTGCATTGTTTGATGTCGGCGGGTGCTTTGAAGCCTTATCTGCGCACAAGAGGGACAGGAGGTTTCTCCAGTTTCAAGCTATATATCCGATAACCCCTTTTGACACAGACACAACTGCAACGCACAGGCATCAGAATCCATTTACACACATTGATATGTACAAGAACATGCACAGATACTGGTACTCATGCCCTCACTGGAGGCAGGCTACTTATAGACACGTTAGTGATGCTGACACGTACTGTCTCTTCAGTGATGTATCCTGTGCATGGAGAGAATTGGCATTGTTAAAGAGTAACTGCACCCTGGCAATTTTTTTGTTTTCTGCAATGCCAACTAGTGGTTGGCAGTGATGTAGCTGTTTGTGCAACACAGCTGGCTATGGTCACAAGCACATAAGCCGCACTCCATTTGGCCGTGCCAGCATGCTGAGTGATGCATAGTGGCAGGGGCGGGGAAACCCTATTAAACGGAGAGCAGGCACCATATGAGGCAGCAGGTACAATGCTAAATATCTATCGTCTGATAATCAAACGGTGGCCAGTCGGCGGAATATTATCTCTTTTGACAACGAGCCGTATTGAAATATGTGTCTATTAGTATGTATTGTTCACAATGCTGTTGGAATTTTCTTTACCAGCTGCACAAGTTTGGTGTTTTGAAGTTGAATGGAAACCATAACCATTTATCTCAAACCAACACTGTGCAGGTGGCGCGCCCCAAGCCCCCAGGAAGAGTGCCGGGATTTGAAGCAAATTGTCGTAGTGGCCAAACTGTGGAATTTTAAATTGCGTGTCCGTCACTTGATGCCATTGGGCCCAAAAGGACTTTTCCCCATGGACTTACATTGGGAAAGAGACGTCTGTTACTCGGTGGATCATTTTTTTAGGTAAATTAACTTCTTGAATAGCCTGTATTTAAATCATTAGGTCCTAAAGGTTGTAAAATGAAATAATAGCTGAATCCAGAGTTATTCTCTTTCCTCCGTTCATGTGAATGAGCCCCAGACGGAGGGATGGGAGGTGGAGTTAAAGGAAATGCTAGTGCGCCTGCTCTACGGGCTCAATGGATGTAGAAGATCGCCAGAAGATCCAGGTCATTTTATACTAGGAAGCAGTGCTCAAAGTACTCCTTGGCGTACCGTGACTTTTTGTCGCGCACCGGAACTTCTCACAAGCTGCCGGTACTGTTCTCTGCCCTCTCCATATCAGGTTCTCTGTAAGATTCGTAATGGCAGCGGCGCAGCATCAGCGCATTTGAGCGGAACGAGCGGAACGAGCGGACATCGCGTTGTTTCAGTTTTTCCCAATCAAGATGTCCTAACTTGCTCAATGCTTCACGAACAGGCTGAGCGACGTGTCGCTTGTTTGAAAAAGTGCTCATCACGGCTCTATTTATGCAAAGTTTTGCACACCAGTTCACTTGGCCGCTGTGTGTTAGGAAGAGGTAAGCATCTGGACGAGCTAACTCACGGCACGGGGGAGGGAGGGTGAGAACAAGGTCGATGTAATTCATCAATACAGTGTTCACATCCTTTTTGTAAATTAATTAGTGAGCTTTTCACATAACTTTTCTTTTTTAATTTGTGAACAAATATAACTAATGATACAGTATTCAATCGGTTTCTGAATCTGCTCTTCTGATTTATAGAATATGATTTTACAGGGCAAACATTTCCAGAGGGATTGAATGTTCAGACGAAGGCCGTGATAAATAATACAAATAATAATTTAATTAGTAATAATAATGCTCCAAAATGATGAGAAAATTGCATAGTTTTAAGTCAAAAACCTTCACATTCTCTTGAGGGAGGAGCCCCAAACCCAATATCTCCTAGTATCTTTTATTCACTGTAGAAATCCATAATGTGTCTCTGTATAATATGTAGGAGCATCCTGCTCCTAAAACCTGAATGAAGAGCTCACAAACCTCAGCTCTGCATGCATACTATGCTGGTGTTGATTCCAGCCTAAAGGCATCCTATATTATATTATAGAATGATACTATAAATAGCACAGGAAAGCACTTTAAGTACACACCGCCTTAACCCTCTTATGTTCCAGTTGGAATATTATTGGAGTATTATAGGCCTACTATAGAAGATGCAGAGCCCAAGAATAATAACATAGCAAAAAAAATCACAACTGATTATGACTGACGCAGTATAACATGCTTAAAGAAATAATGAATAAATAGGAATAAGATACCGGTTGTTACACACACCCACATGTGAAAAGGGGGAGTATTTTTTTCCACGTCAAGCACTGCTTGGAAGTCAAGCTTTTTTGGCTTCATTACGCCACTGAGCAACTTTAATATGAATGAACATGGCCCCGCCTCCAACGCTGTATCCAGTTCTCTTTATACATCCATACACCACACCTGACCACACCCAGCTATGATCGTGGATGTGGTCAGAGGTTCAACAGCTATATACCTTTGTATCACGCATAAGTTCAGTTGTTAAGTGCAACAATGCTTTTCCCTCTACACAAGATCCAGTGTCGAGTCACTCTTTTAGAGAAGTCACCACCTCCTCGTCCATTTTCTTGTCACGGGTCCTGTCAGTTAGGTTACTACTGATACACCAGTTTAAAGATTAGCATCGCAACCCACCTCATTAGCATGCTAATCACAGCCTCATTATTTGCAATGGGAAACAGAGGTTTAGTTAAAACGTCTGATGTAATGGATTTGAGTGTGGGCTGCAAGAGCCAGCCGCGGGCTGTTTTTTTTCGAGTGTCGGTGTCGAAAGTGAAAAGTAAAAAGTGGAGAAGCCGGGGAAGCTCAAACTCATTTCGGTGAAGCGGCAAAAACAAGGCAAGCAAGCTGATGACCCTCAAGCTGTGTCTCGGGGACACACGCCGTCATCTAAAATCTGGAGTATAGAATTCAATGATGCACACACACACACACACACCAACAAAGCTTTAGCAAGGACTTTTGTGTAAAGACAAACACATGTGCACACACAAACAGACCGAGGCATGAACGGTCCCTCCTGCTCAGTTGACTGAGGGGTAGACAACAGACATATGTTGCCACCTGTGCCCCCCGTGCCAGTGCGGCCACCTTGGGATGTGGGTAGAATGATATGTGTGTGTGTGTGAGAGAGAGACAGAGAGGGATTGGGCGGAGTTGGCATATGCCTAATTCCCCTCAGTGCTGGCAGCTCAGACAGACAGTTGCTCCCTCATCTGCTGCCCTGCTGGATGGGTGCCTGGTGATTGAGTGCTGCCCACCTCCCTCAGCTACACTTTGTTTTTCTCTCTCTCCCTCAAAAGACACTGTTTCTCACACACCAACACAACCCACGCACACCTGCTGATACGCTGCACCTCTGGTCGGCTTCCACACTCGGCTCCACTCAACCCCAGACTTGCAATGTGCTCTAACGAAGTGGCACTCTGGAGATCTTGTCGTCGTGTGTTTATGCATAATACAAAAGGCTTTAGATGTGACTGTGTTACTGGGCTCGTATGCATGCCAATGTACCTTTCCTTTTTTTTAAGGGGAGAAGCCATGTGGAACTGGCCAGAAGACAAGTCTTTGTGTACTGATTAAAACACAGTGATATGTTTTACTTGCACACACACACACATACACACACAGAAATGGTCAGATGGCTGGGGCTATAACTGGTTATGTCCTCGGGGAAGTCTTTAATTGGTCACCGTGCTTTACCATCTGGGGCTGGGGCGATGGATGGAGGGATGAAGGGAGATGGCGGGAGCTCCTGTAAGGGGTATAGAGAGAGAGAAAAAAGAGGGGTGGGGGAAAGAGAGAGACGGTAAGTGCAGCACAGGGATGAAGCTTATTAGTTTTAATACTTGCACCTCCAGTAATATTAGAATCATAATATACTTGATAAATGCCGTTTTGAGTGTACAAGTGGGAAGGTGTGTTGTTTGCAAATGATTGCACATGGTGTGTTCGTGTGCCTGCATGGTAGGTAGATGGGTTATTGCATGGCGGCGTGTGTGTGTAAGTGGTTATGACTCTGGGATGTGTGTTTGTGCTGATGTTGGCAGACGGAGCAAAACCCTGCACATGTGCTAACAACCTCCAGGACAGCAGCGATGGAGAAGACAAACAGACACACACAGGGGCGGCGGCGTCTGTATGTCTCTCTTCTTCTTGAGCACAGGGTGTTCGCCGTAATTCATGTTATTTGGATAGACGAGCAGACGGAAAGAAATGCTAAAGTAAGCGTGTGACAGATGAAACGATGGAGAAAGTGGAGCTGGTGAAGATGAGAAACGTAGGAAAATAAAAAGAGAGGAAGGGAAGGGGATGGTGGTGGGGGGGGGATGGAAGGAATATTTCATGTGTTTAGGCATGATGAGTAAATCTTTGATGCTCTAAAGGATTTCAGTCAACGATAGCTTTGCACACAGCTCTTTCTCAAATGCTCTTAGGAAGATTTGTCTTTCATACTCCCACCTCTCTCCAGACTACCCCTCCTCTCACGCCTTGCCTTATAATCTCCCGCTTACTCTCCATCTTCCCAACGCACTCACTCAGGCTCATTTCCTGGCTGGGCCTCAGCGAGAGGTTGTGTCACATTGTGTATATACGTTGGTGCGCCCGTGTGGGTTTTGTGTGCGTCTTAGTTAGTAGTGTTAAATCCTCCTCTTCTGCCTTTGTGTAAACAGCGTCTCCTATTTGAAAGCTTCTTCTTCTCAACCACGGATCCCGCTCTTATCACAACATTCAGCCTTTTAACTCCACGTCACCATTCTGCCGCTACAATAACAAAGCCCACTCCGTCACTCTGCCCATCTTACTTTTCTTTTCTTCTCCCACTTTCCCCTTTTGTCATGTACCCCTCCTTCTCTGCTTGTGTCGTCCAGTGAGAAAACCAAGACACATGCGTAGAAGTCGACTATTAAAATAATCGCCAACTATTAAAATAATAATCTAGAATCTACTAGGGCTGACCCGAATGCTTCGAAGCTTCAAAGCTTTGACATTTGCCATGGTAATAGACTTCCAAATCAGTATTTGAATGCTGTAGTATGTAGTAAAAATAATGTATAAATCCCATAATAGCCCATGAATTATGGAATAATCCCATAACATTATTTATTATTCATAGTCAACAATAATTATTAGTTATTCTCAGACGGCTTTCGCTGTTTGTTGTGTGTAGAGGTGCATGCGTGTACAGTAGTGCGGCAGCGGCACTGTAACGGGGGGAGATGGAGACGGACCAGAGAACATGTCAGCCTGCCACGCCGTGAAGCTTCGAATACCTTCGAAAATTTCTCACCAAAGCTACGAAGCCAAAAAAATAGCACTCGGGACAGCACTAGAGTCTACCGCCTCGCAGTTGTATGCCTCTACCTACCAGTCAAGTTGCAGTCTACATCCATGTCTGTCCATCATATCATCACTTTATCTATCTATCCTGTTTTTTTTTTGTCATAATTAGGATATAAGTTCATGATTTATGGCCAAAAATGTGTTTTGTGACGTCACCTTGACCTTTGACCACCAAAATTGAATCAGTCATCCTTGAGTCCAAGTGGACGTTTGTGCCAAATTTGAAAAAATTTGCTTATGGTTGCTGATGATATTCCTGAGATATCACGAGAATGGGACGGACGTGAGGTCACAGTGACCTTGATCTCTGACCATCAAATTCGAATCTGTTCATCCTTGAGTCCAAGTGGATGTTGTGCCAAATTTGAAGAAATTCTCTGAAGGCGTTCCTGCGTTAACAAGAATAGACCGGACGGACATGTGGACGTACAGACGTACAAACAGATGGACTTTTGCTGGCACGGAGACATAAAAAGTAAAAATTCTTTGATTCCAGCTTCTTAAATGTGAATACTCTCTGGTTTCTTTACTCCTCTATGACAGTAAACTGAATATCTTTGAGTTGTGGACAAAACAAGACATTTGAGGGACGTCTTCTTGGGCTTTGGGAAATTCCATTTTCTGACATTTTATAGACCAAATAACTAATCAGTTACTTGAAAAAATAATAGACGGATTTATCAACAATGAAAATAATGGTTAGTCGCAACCCTAGTTTGTTGTTTACGTTCATAATGATAATTTTTGGGGAGTGGCTTTGGAGTAAGGCCTGAAGGGACGGGCTGTCAGTGTTGCCGACTTAGTGACTTTCTCGCTATAGATTTAGAGACTTTTGTTGCTAGTGCTGTTAGCTACTTTCATTGGAAAAGAGTTGGCAACTTTGTTTTTTTTTTTGGTTGGATCATTTTTAAAATGTAGTGTACTCTTGTAAGTTTCTCAACAGTATCAACCCTAGTTTCAATATAATATATTATACTGCTATTGCTTTATTTTTTTTTATTAGAATCAGTAGTAGTTTGGCAGCTCAGCACATAGTAGTAATAAACACATCCTGTGCCCACTGTATGCTCTTCTGCAAAAAAATAAAGTTAAAGTTAATAAGCAGCACACCCCTTAGGACTGTGTGTGATTCAGTGACCCAACGCAGCTGAGTCACAGCTCTGGAGGAAATGTTTGGGTGAGCAGAGGGGAGTACCTCAGTCACTTCTACTACTGTGTGTGTGTCAGAGAGCAGCTGTCCCCTCAGGCTTCACTATCTGTGTGTGTGTGTGTGTGTGTTTGTGTGCTTGGATGGGTGTGTAAGAGAGAGAGAGAGAGAGAGATTTTGATGTGCCTCTCCTTCTAACTTTAGGTATAATGAGCTGTAATAGCCACAGGGGGCTAGCTGTGGTTCTCTCTCCCTCTCACACACAGAGCAGATGTTGCTCCCTTTACTAGTTTTATGACCCCCTAGGATAAAAGAAAACAACTTGCAATGAGGTCGTTGTCTGACTGACATGCAGAGAACAAGCTGGTTAGAGTGTGATCAGGGCCGCGATAAAACGTGCCAGCCTGTGTTCTTCTAACCCGGCCACGGAGAGAGGACGAGCTGGAGGAGGAAGGAGGCCGAGAAAAACGGAATAAGTGATAATTGGGTGCTGACAAGCTAACGGAAAAAAAAGGAAACTCACCAGATAATGTGGTTAGAGAGACGGGGGCGTGGATATTGCGTAGATTGAGGAGAAAATTGTGAGGAGAAAAAATGGGACAGAGCCTGAAGAAGAATGTAAGGAGACAGGGAAGAATGCTTCAGAGACCCCTTTATTAAATGAAGAGGCCTTTTCCTTTCAGTCACTGTGACCTCTGTGTTATAGCACAGGAAACACACTTACACCCACACACACCCACTCAGACTGATGTTCCATTAGCGGGGGACCTCACAGCTCCTAACTGAAACTCTCATAACAGCATCTGTAAGATCTCCTCATATCCTCTCACCTCTGTCCTATATCCCCCCTTATTTCTATGTTATCTCTCTGCACATTTTTTAGAAGATTGAATGTGGTGTGTTATGATAGGACCGTGTGAAAGCCCCTCAGATGGGATTTTAGCTTGAGACATTCAATTCATCATAGTGCCTCATTTTAAAAGCAAATAATACGTTTTAATTTGTTTGTTTTACTCAAAATCAAGGTGTTTACGCTATGGGATTATATGATTGAGAACAAACCCCAATCTGTGATCCAGATATTAAACAGCTGTTAATACATTCATAATGTACAAGGAGCCCATTTATTCTGCACACTCAGCTCAGAAAGGAAGCATCTATAGCCTCTTTTGGCATGATCATAATTAAGTGCTTACAGATTACAGCAAATGTAGAAAACTCAGTGGGCAACCTCCGGGTCTGAAAAGTGCCTGGAACTTGCATTCTCTCTAACAGCCAGCAGGGGGCGACTCCTCTGGTTGCAAAAAGAAGTCTGATTGAATAAAAGTCTATGAGAAAATGAGCCTACTTCTCAATTGATTTATTACCTCAGTAAACATTGTAAATGTGAGTTTATGGTCTTAATCGCTAGTTTCAAGTCTTCTTCAATACAGCATGATGTTCATTTAGTAAATTATGGTCCCATTTAGAGTCAAATAGACCATAAAGCAGGATATGCTGTAAGGCGTGGCTACCTTGTGATTGACAGGTCGCTACCACGGTGTTGTCCGGTCTGGGAGTTCAGTTCATTAAAGTTAACCCCTTAAAACTCCGGCAGGTCCGGCTGCTTTTCTGTCTTTTGGAGGTTGTAACTTATACTTATACTTAGTTATTATTGTAAAAAGAGAGTTACATCTCTGACATGATTCTTATATTTACAGATGTGCTTTGGCCTTTTTTTTTAAGCGTTTTTATCTTAATATGACAGTTGACAGTTAACACAGACAAAAGATATGAGAGGAAAGGGATGACATGCCACACTGGCTGAAATCTGAAGTGCATCAGTCCTCTAATATGCACAAGATTTTGACCTCTGCATGGCTGCATTCATCTGCAGAGAGAAAATAACATTTGAGGAAAAACCCGGCCAATATCTGAGAATAAACATATCTCAACTGATTATGACTGTTGACCTAAGAAGTTATGTAATCAAGGTCCTACATTCTGCAGTTAGTTAAAGTCTTGAGGCCTTGGTTGCTTAAGATTAATGTGATTTGTTAATGAAACATTTACTCGTTGTGCCAAACAGCAATGTGACAATTTATGCCTCTGACATTAGCCGTGTCAAAGTCAAATATCTTGACAGCTTTGCAAACTGAAAGCTGTTAGCTAGTTAATTGCAAGTGAGTCCACGGTGCCATCCACATACAGACATAATGAATGAACTGTTCTGTTTCTCATTGTGCTTCCTCATTAAATGCGAGGTGTCCCAAGGCGTTATCAACACGCCTACCATCAGAACGTCGCCGTATGGACCACAATTAAAAAGTGTCGTAATTACATTTGAATCTTTTCATGCAATAAATTGATACTCCACTTTTTATTTTTCAAAACAAATCACTGGAATTATTGGTGTTTATTCAGAATATTATCAACGGATGAAAGTTGTATTAAAAATCACTTATATATAATTGTCAGTTTGCTTCACCTCTCCTTATCCAATCATAGCTTAGCAACCATCACCAGGCACGGCAGGCCTGTCAAGCTTTGGATTTTCTCCACACGCCGCCGCGGTGTGCATGGGGCTCCAGTGAGAGCGACGCACAGCATTTGAAGAGTTTGAAAGGATTTCGTCTCTCTTGTAGCCTTTCCAAAGCCCAAAACATTACAGCAAGTTGCCTAGAAAGGAGAAGCATGCTTTAATCTTCCTCTTTCTGAAATCAAGGACCCCTTGACCCAATTATTATGTCACAGTTTGTTCCTCTGCCCTTCCTCTTCAATCACATTGTCCATTCCTCAGACCCCTTCATTTTCTTTCCGCCCACCAGATGTCCTCGGACTTCCTCTCCAATCACCTGACTGCCACACCCACCTACTCACCTGCTTGTGTAACTGGAGCTACGGTCGTGCGTTGCGATTGGCTCAGTTTCGGCTAGTGCAGACTAGGCTTGTCGTGGTAGTCTGTTTACCCACCGCCCTCCACGGTCGTTTTGCTTTTTTAACAGAAATAAAACCCATCTAGTCAATTTTGGCCTATCAGCGCCGTGTTATCAATAGAAGGTCGGACAACGGACGCTACAAACTGAAAGTGAAAGTGTCTGCTCCATACGGAGTCCCAGCTCAGAGTAGCAGGTGTCATATTTCACTCACACGGCCAGACACACAGCCACCCGACGGTAAAGATCAACGTAAGCGCGCTACAGATATTGACCGTCATTTTTTCCTTGTAAAATGTCCGGTGTAATCGGTAACACCGGTATTATCACATGTTTATTAACCGGTGGGAAACTTTCTTCACCCTGACATCCCTAGTGCGGACCAGATTTTACTGTGCATGTGTTGTGCCCTGAAGATATGACGCGTTGATGACGCATCACCCACCTGCTTCCTATTTTCCTCTGATTAGATCCAGCTCTTCAAATACCAGCCAACCTGAACCCGGCTCTGACCCTGCTTTTTGTTTTAAGTCTACCTATTGTCATCTGCGCTTGGCTCCTTCCCCTGCTGCCTGCTCTCCTAACCGTGACATACCACCGTGACATGCAAGAGTAAAAAAATCTGCGTAGCAAAAGCAGCTTTTGAATTGTCTAAGCGGAGGTCACCACAGGACCTAGTTTACAGTAAACTACAAGGGGCCAGAGCTTCTTTTAGAAGGGAACACAACAGCGTTTGAGGAAACGGAAACGGAAAATCTCTGGCTACTGTACATTGTGGATTTAAAAAGGAAAAGAAAGAAACAACAGACCCTACTAATAACGACACTGTAGCAACACACAAACACACACAGGAGAACGTCATATTAACAAACAACATTTTTGACATCAGTACCTAATAAACACATAATTGTTTCCCTGGGTCCATACAAGGCACAACAGCCTTTATTACATAACACCATAAATATGCAAAAACACGCAGAGAGACAGATGAAAGAGTGGAGTTCTATATCTGAGACTCAATAAGGTGCCGCGCTCATCTGATCATGTGTGTGTGTTCTATTATGGATGTACCCCCTGCTGCGGACCTAGGTCCCCCATCACACACTTCAACTCCAGTCTTCTTCTCTTTTTCCGCTCACCCCTTTCTTCTCTGTTAAAGAGGGCTCCCACATGTCTCCTCTCTGGCTCCGAGGCGTGATCCTTACTCTGCCCTTTTTTTTTTTCTTCTAGTTTTACTCCATATCCTGTCCTTATTATCAGTTCAGGCTCTTGGGGATGGTTCGTAGACCTCGGTTCATCGGACTTTGCTTTACTGGTTGCTCGTGGTGTTTTATTTGAAGACCTTCTTGATTATCCGGTCTCCTGAGAAAGCACTCGCTCTGTGTTGTTCGGCAGATTTGTGTTAGTGTGCATGATTTTAGGGTATTGAAGTAAGAGTGACAAGTACACTATATTGGCTACAAACAGAATCATAATCCGCCTGAAGTAGTTTTTGCACTTCCTGCACAGGAATCATGAAGAATTTGTGCGCGTGGTGTGTTGGGTTGAGGGATACATCAAGCAAAAGAGCGTTGTCTTTTTTTTTACTCTTCATCTTTTCTCCCCTTTCCTCTTTGTCATCATCCTCACCTTGTTCTTCGTCCTCCTACTTTACCCTCCTCTTTCCGATATTTCCCAGTTGAACCACTTCATCCCTCATTCTGACTCATCATCAGCAGCTCTCACGCAGAAGAACAAAGGAGTGGAGGATGTGAATGGGCCGGATAATAGATAATAAGTATGAGGGAAGACAGGTGTAGGCACAGTTTCTGTATTTATCTCTCTTTCTGTTACTTCCTGACCCGGAACGCCTGCATGTGTTCCAGGCATCCTGGGTCAGTAAGTGACGTCTGCTTAGCGATGAGGCCGGACTCACATGAAGTGGAGCTGGAGATCGCCCACTCGCTCTGTTTTGCTCTCAGCAGTACTCTCAGTTTCACTGAGTAATTAACAATAATTACCCTGCTGGCTTTGCCAAATGGCCATTTGCTTTGCGGCAACACGCACACAAACACACACTTATGGCCATAACACACTGAAAAGCGGTAACCATGTCAGCTGTGGCTGAACATCTGTGGTGCTAGGCAGCAGCATTGTGAATGGCCTGTGCTATAGGGCCAAAAGTATGTGGTCACCCCGTCCATATCAGTTTGTGTGGATTTGGATTTGGGCTTTTTTGTCTTGCTTTTGGTTTGTCCCCTTAGTTCCAATTATACAATGATATTTTAGACAATAATGTGCTTCCAAGTTTTTGGAAACAGTTCAGGCCATTCCTTGTTCAACATGACAAAGCACTCATGTAGAAAGTGAGGTCCAAAGCAAACAGGAATTTAGATAGAAAGCAGCCCTGTATTAAAAATACGCACGGGGCTGCGTTGGTGGGGGCGTGTTGTTCAAGTTCCCGGTAAGATGATGAAATGTGTTCCAAGAAGTTCAGTTGAGGTAACAGACTGTGTTTAAAGAGCACCTTTTATGCTCATTTTCCGGTGCATACCCTCTGTCTGAAACACTCTGTTTGAAAAAGCCCAGTCTGCTCTGATTGGTCAGCTGACCCACTCTGTTGTGATAAGTCAACCGAACCAAACTCTTCGGACTCCGCTTCAGCTCCACTCAAACTAGATTATACAAATGTTTTATTTGGTGACGTCATCACATTACAGCAGAAAAGGTTGGACTACAGGAGCAGTGTTTCTGTTCAGTGTTTCTTTTGGCGGGGACTTTGTAACTTTGCAGACCTTTTTACATGCACAAAAAATATAAATATATAACACACTAAAGGAAAGGGAAAAAGTGCAAAAGCATAATAGGTCCTCTTTAAAGGTTTGTCAGACACCAAAACACTGCACAAGGGTTTGTAATACTAACAGACATGGTTTTACAACTCTGGAAAGCTGTCACAATGGCAACTACTTTATCTTTCGTCACGACGATCGTGAGGTAAGGAGTAGAAATAAGCCACTCATGTTACAAAGCAATCCATTAGGAATCCATTAGCTTGAGTGTACGTGATTGGCCAATGCAACGTCCTGCTGGATAACATTGCCGGAGAAGTTGAGCCTAGTTCAGCATTTTTGCTGGACAACCCTGCATTGATTTTGGCAGAGATAAGCTGCCTGGCATTCATGTACCCATGTATGCACCCAGTCCAGCAGCGCAGCGTGGGCTCAAGTCTGTCTGAACCCAGCCCAGGGGTTTTCCAGATTTGGTGTGGAAGAGCTTGACTGGCCTGCACAGAGCCCTAACCTCACCCCCATGAAAGGTCTTTGGGATGTAACACCAACTGTAAGTCAGGCCTTATCCCCCCCAACACCGGTGCCTAACCTCACTAATGCGTTTGTGGCTGAATTGGAGCAAATCCCTGCAGCCAGTTTCCAAAATCTTGTGGAAAGCCTTCCAAAGCAGAGCAGAGGATGTTATGGCAGCAGATTAACACTGTGGAGTAAAGATGAATAACAATCACATGCATTATGGAAGTCCACATCCTTTAGGCCCTGTAGTGTAGCTAGGGTCAGTCCACCAGCTCTCAGAGGAGTTTCTGCTGACTGCCTCACATACAGTTTGTTGCAGTATTCACCGGCAGGCATAAACAAATTCAAATCTATGTCAGAGAAAAAGCTCCATCATGGATAATGCCATCGTTACACAAGTTTTGATATCTACTCCTTCGTTCTGATTGGCCAGCAGCCAGTGGCAAACGTTTGACATTTCCAACTGAGGCTAAGCTACCACCAGTGAAGTAAACTACGGAGCCAGAAACTTGCTGCCTTTACACTAGCATTTAACAACTTTCAAATAGGCAGATACAAACACAATGAAATGACAAATGTGTGGGTGTATATACTGTATGTGTTGTTGAGAGTGTGTGCTTATTCGAGCCAGAACATTTGCAGCAGCGATAACATCCAGAGGGCAGTGTGAATGTCTACCGTTCCTCCTGTCATCATCTTCTCCCATGACGAGACCGTAACAGAGAGCTGCTAAAGTGTCGGCTGGTTGGATCTTTTTGTTCCATCTTTAAAAACCCTGTTCCCACAAACACTAAAAAATAGTGTATGCACAAACAAACACTGCTATTTTATTTTTTCTGTAAGGAATCTTTTCTACAACTTCAGTAGCCATCGTCGCACACACTTCATAGAGACGTCAAAGGTCTGGGTGAATGCAAAATGTACAGATCAGGCTTCATAAATTATCATCTTTTCCTCCCCATGTCGTCTTTGCGAAATCTCTTCTCCTCCGATTTTTGTGCCCTCGTGTCCCGCAGACTTCTATCCCTGTGTGACTGGACTTAAAAGGTCCAGCTAGAAGGATGACAACCGCCGCTCACTTCAGAGGGCTGAGAAGATCGGGAAATGGAGGGAGATGAAAGCGAAAATTGCAGATGAGGTAGAGCAGGAAGAGAGTAGTTTTAAAGATTTATAAAGGATTGACAGCTTCAGTGTCAGTCAAAAAACAGCCGAATAACACAGATATGTTTTTTTTCTTCACATCCACGCACGAGAACCTCCGTTTCAAAAATGCGAAAGATTACCTGATTCATAAGTGAGAAATGTTTTAATCGCTAGCACTTCCGTGATTCCAGTCTCTACAAATTTGATACAAGTGAGGGAAATGACTCCCAAGTTCCTCAAAGTCCTTAAATCAAATGCATTTATTTATTTCATGGTAGTAGAGAGTTGGCTCATTGAGTTGCATTGAACCACATAGACAGTTTTTTGCAATGGTGAAATGACTGACTGTGCTAAATGTTTTTTGAATATGTTAAAAATGCACTGAAGAGGCATTCCCATCGACCTCCACAGACTCTCTCTGGCAGATCTGCGAGGGTTAGTGAAGGAAATTCAATAAAATCTACAAAGATATTAATAATATCTGGCATTTGCTCTCAGAAATTAATTTTAACGTCCAAGTTACCTAAGTGTTTACTCTTAGGTAACACTATGATAACACTTAGATGAGCTAGAAAGATGTTGCAGCTGCTTTTGGCTCGGCAAAGTGGCTGCAATTTATTTTAGTCGAGTGTGTGTGTGTGTGTGTTTGTATTAATCACATTGTAGGGAAAACAATCTGTTAACATTGTGGTGATTGACCCTCAGTGTAGGCAGAAAAGGCTGGTACTACCAATGTTTTTTCTTTATAAATTTCTATTAATGTAGGAGCTTCTTAGTTTTTAGTTGTTTTACTAATAATAAGTAGTATTAGTTAGTAGTATTATATATATATAGCCACAAAATGTGTACTTTTATTTTTTTAAAAAGGCTGAGTATTTTCCTAGAACAGCTGGACACTATAGTTGTTTTGTAAATGGTACTCAAACAGGAGTAAAACAGCTTTTGTTAGGGACTATTTTCAGCGCGGATTGATACACATTTTGTGTGCTAGTGAGTATTTACTGCAGCAGGATCATGTATATATGGGATTGACTTAAAATAAACTAGAGTGCTACATGTTCATCTGAATGAAGAAACGTGTTACCCAGGGCAACGGCGTGGCTCATTGATGTGTTTGTAATATTTTCACAACAACTGAGGTCTTGGCTACACTTAATCAATTAATTATTGTCTATTTGTAGGATTTATTTACTACACGAATAATAGTAGATAATAATAATAGAGTAATTAGGCACACAGCGGTTATGGTTAAGGAAGAATACGTCAATGTCCTCACAAGTGATGAAAAAACAAGCCTGTGTGTGTTTGTGTGTGTGTGTGCCAGAGAATGCCATCTCGTCCTGTTCTTAATCCTTCCCAGATTGAGGTCACTGGGGCTATTGGAGCATCTCAGTGTTTTCACAACCTCAGTCTGACCCTTGGAAAATGCCGAGATTGGCTGCTGCGATCTCATTGGTTCTGTCGCCCAAACACATCTATGTGTGGGGATCTGATTGGCCCAGAAGACTTAGAGATGAAGTCAAAGTGTTAAATATCAGATAGAAGAAGAAGAAGCGGGCCGAGGGGACGTGAAGAATCGGCTCACTGTTTTCACGCTGTTCCCAAGGTGTGTCCACAGAGGGGTTGGTGTTGGGGGGCGGCTGTTATAGTAACTCCCGGCTGTTCTCAGAGGCCCCCAGCATCATGTGGGAGGGTTGCTATGGCGATGGCAGGTTGTAGCGTAGGTGTGTTGTTGTGGTAACGGCATGTCTACGCGAGAGGCTGCCGTTCGTTCACTCGGTGTTGACAACAGACATCACACAACAGAACAATAACATTAAAATCACAATATGATTCCAATGAAAGTTAGTAAATGATCATATTGAGGAATAATTATCACAGCTGCAGCCATTAGCAGGGGCTTATTGTTCATCCCTAAACCTGCACGGTTCGGTATATGAACACTAATATAGGCCTGCTAAGACTCCCATGTTAGTCGTTTCATCGCAACAAACAAATATATCAGCAGAATAGTTTTATTGCTGCCCCTGACTACCGTTTGCCTCCCTTGCTGCTAGACTGTTTATCAAGCACTCAAGGTAATGCAGAAGTGGATTAGAGGGCATATTGAGTTAGACCTTGTCAGTATTTTCAAGATTGCTTCAAACTGTTTGCAGGAAACTGTTTATTCTTGTCTGGATTCATACTGTATGTACCTCCACAATGCAGCCATCTCATTAGACTGCCACTGTGTCTGACCCACCTGATTATTCGCTTTTCTTTCGCTGCCACTTCTGTTTCATCGTCGCTTCTTTCTTTGAGTGTCTTGTTAAACTCCAATAACCAGATGTCAAGCCTCTTCTCTCCGCCTCCTCTATCTCTTTTCTCTGATCTTTCTGCCTTTGTTCCCCCCCCCCCCTCCTCCCGTTTGTTTCATTAGTGCTATCTGTTCTCCCAATCCTCCCATCTCTCACTTTTACTCATGTTCTCACACACATGAGCACCCACACAGGGATGCATGTAGCATGTACTTGTGTTCATCAAATGATGGCAGGAGTAAAGCTTTTCTTTTTTTTTTCACCGCATCTATGTTTAATCATAGCAGGTGACTTGAGGAGAATCGCAGACCTCAAGCGTGCTGATTTGTTGTCTTTGCAATAACAATCCCTTAAGAGCCCGAATAGCCAAATATCTTGACAAAGCACTCCACTAGCGTAAACCCACACAAAGCACTTCCATTTTTTTCTGGCTTCTGAAAGAAGACGGGCTCACAGTCACCACATGGCAACGCAAGAAAGCTTCTCTCGGCATTATTCGCTCAATTCATTTCATCCCGGCCGAGCTTAAATGGTTGACTGCTGTCCATTGTAAACACTGATTATATATTCTCTGTTTCTTACGCATTGTGTGAGTACACATGTGTTTTTGTGTGGCTACATCATCCATAAGCAAGTAATGCAGCCTCAAACAGAGGTCACTCACTACATGAATGATAGGGAGGCCAGCTGGGGCTGCACAATTAATCGAATATTAATTGCAATCATAATTAAAGTGGCAGTAGGCAGATCATTTTTGGCATCATTGGGCAAAAAAATCCATAATAACATTTCAGCATATTGTAATTCAAGTGTTCTGAGAGAAAACTAGATTTCTGCACCTCCTCATGGCTCTGTTTTCAGACTTTAAAAATCCTGTGATGGGACACTTTGGCCAATCCCAGGTCATTTCAGAGAGAGAGCGTTCCTATTGAGCGTTCCTATTGGCTGTGGTGGACGGTGCTTGGTATTTCCTCAACTTATCTCAACATGATTGCCGGGTCACAAACTTTCTCATTTTTATAGCTAAACAGTACACTGCAAGATGTTTCTGAAAACATTTTATGCGAGAAAAAGGCATTACAGTAACAGAATATTGATTCATATTTGATCAGCGCTGCCTATGTTGACCATTGGATCGGAGTTTGTGAGTGATTGACAGCTGCTCAGAGACGGCAGGGCTCCAGCTCGGCTCTGATTGGTCTGTGAAATCTTGCAGATGTCCGTTAGGAGCACCGGAGGACACATTATTTTTTTCAGTATACCGATTATCGGTCTCATGCATTACTGTCAGGATATGGTTTTATAAGCATAACTTTATTTAAATCATATTTGCTCCATTTTTACCCACTGCAGCTTTAAATGAACATTATCGATTGTGATATTGACGTTTAAAATGCGTGATCCACTCATAGAAAACTCAGCTGCATATCAAATTAAGCACTTCCTAAACTAAACAGCCACCAGGGGGCGATTGAGATGTTTTTGCTCACGGACTCAACAGCAGCAGACTGTAATAAACTTGTGAAAGCAGTGCTCTGTTTATTTAAATGTGAAAGTGCAATAAAAACATTTTGTCCCTAAAATCGATGAATAATTGTGATCTCAATATTGATCAAAATAGTCGTGATTATAATTCTGGCCGTAATCGTGCAGCCACACACATCCAAACACAGCTGAGAGAGCTAACACTCAACATACTGTAACTTTTTTTTCTTCAATCACGACCTTACAACCTTTCTTCCTTTTAATTGTCATTAATGCATAAAGTTTTGGGATCTTAGGTCAGTGTTATTTATCAGTCTCTCTCTTCCAAACACACACCCATACACAGCGGCGCCCTGGTTCATATCCAAAAATACTCCCTTAGCTCCTTTTTAAGAGCTATATACGTGTTTATTTCCGTCGATGTGTGTGAGTGTATCCAGCATACTTTCTGAAATGATCACATCTTGATGTCTCTGTTTGCTTCCCTGCACTTGACTGTCCCCGTCTCTCATCTGCGCTGTTCTCAGCCATCTGGCTTGAAGTCCGTCCTCTATTCTCGGCTGTATTGTAGATGGAAGGGCTGGGATGAATTTATTACAGCATTTTTTTTTTTTAACTCGCTGCTTGTATATTTAGTATGTGTGATCAAAAAAGAGTTTAATGAAAGGGAGAGCGGCTGTAAGATGCCGGTTTTGCAGCTGCTCTGTTTGCTATCGCAAAACCAAGTGGGATGTAATCAGTCTGAAAGAAGTGCCAGAGAGGCCTCTGGAGGCGTCTGGCTGTGTGAGATAGAGGAATATACCATCAACGTACGATGACATGTGGAAGTCATGTATGGGGTGAGGAAATAGAGGGCAGTCACCTCAGAACAAAAAAGCTTGGTTACATTAACACCTTTTCCTCACACTGGGGAGTAAATCAGATTTTGAACCGCTTACAGCAAAACGCCTGTTTATTTTCACACCCATAATAGAAGGCATAGTCCTCCAACAGCAACACATTTTAGATTTTTTTTTATAGACAGGTAGCGGGTTCATGCTCTGACTTTGAGTGCTAAATTTCTCTTTTCTTTATTTCTGCAGTCATCGCTGACTCGTTGACGGTGACAGCTCCAGCCCAGACTCTGTCCAAGGTGGAAGGCGACACGCTACAGCTCACCTGCGAGGTGTCTCGGACCACCCTCCAGCACACTCACTTGTCTGTGGGCTGGTACCTGCGCTCCCCAGAGGACGCGGCCGCAGCGCCTCAGGAGCTGGTCACCTTGTCGAGGGACTTTGTCCTGCGCTCCGGGGGACCGTACCGGCAGAGGATGGCGGCGGGGGACCTCAGGCTGGATAAAACCAGCGCCACGTCCTACAGGCTGACCATTCACAAGCTGCAGCCGGTGGACCAGGGCCTGCTGTACTGCCAGGCTGCCGAGTGGATTCAGGACACAGACGGCAGCTGGTTCGCCATGACCCGCAAGCAGAGCGACAAGACTCAGCTCCGCATTCAGCCCACTGGTGAGTAAAGGGAAGAGAAAAAAAAAAAAAAGGGAGGGTGGGGGGAGAGGGTAAAGATGCTCTACTCTTAGGTCCCCCTTGTCCTTTTTGACAGACGCACATGCACGCATGTGGGCCGGCTTCCTCTGATTGCTGATCAGTATCTCGCACTAAGCTCATTAGCTTACTAAAAAGGGGCTTAACTAAACCTCCACAGACTCCCCACTTTTGTATTTGTGTCTGTTTGATGGGAAACATTACAAGCACATCCGACAATAATTTAACCAGCTCCAAACAACGTGGGTGTTTGACAGGGGGGGGGGGGGGGGGGGGGGGGGGGGACCGAACCTATGGCTTCAACATGTACAATTTCCCGGCAACGAGTTGCCCGGGGATCAGAAGCCAAAATATGTTTCTTTCAATCGCTCCGACAATTACACCATTCTAGTTCGTGCTGGAGTGCATTAGTGGGAGAAACCGTGCTGGTTTAGTGCGGTTGCCAACTCTGAAGGAGGAGATTGTGTAATGGAAGGGAGGAAGGGAATTACCAACCGAGGGAGGGAGGGGTGGCAGGAAGACATGAGTAAGTAACAAGGGGCGCACGATAAAAGTATGTGGGAGAAAGAAAGGGTTTGTCTGGGGTGGCTCATTGATGAGCAGGCCTCATGTGATAATGATCTAATAAGCTGTCAACCTCAAGACTTGATGGAGCTGAGACAAAGACGACTTTACGACTCCTCGCATGTACTTGTAACCCCCCGGCCGACGTGACCCCATCACGTCCGCCGCTCTGTATTCCGCATACATAAAGCATCTCTTTGTATGCTTCCAAGAAAAGGGCCAAAGGAGACTGGTGATAAACCGCTTTGACATTAGCTCAATTACCAATGCAGCGCGCAGTGGCGAGTGTCTCATGCCAGTAAATCACTTCAAAGTGGAATCGTTTTGCCTTTCTCCATTAAGCATCAGATCCGCTCTGGACCAATACAACTTGATGGTGCCCCAGATAGTGCTGGGTGGATGAGAAAGGAGAGTGGAAAGTCAGATGTAAAGCGGGGTTTGTCGGATGAGTTCCTCGCTACTTCGGGGAGGAGACAAAAGGCATAAAGAGCTCCCCTCTCAGCACCCTTCGTCACTCTCTGTCTTCTCTGTAATCTATAATGGATGGAGGTGTTGTTACGCGACAAAGAGAATACGACAGAGTCGTGCCGCTCCGGCTCTCCAACTTGTGATTGGACTTGATTTCTTCTCGTGTAGCTACTCACTTATTGCCTGATGCGAGCACAACTTGCATACCTTTAGGCTGAACTCGTGTATTTGATGCTGCACCTGCCCATGTGCATATCTGACAGACGGAGAGAGGAATTTAGAAACGGAGAGAGAGCAGCTCCTCCATTAGGCTCCGATTATAAAAGATGGAGTGGATCTCAAGACAGCCCCATCACTAGCTAATAACCCACAGCCGGCTTCAGAGAGAGGAGCCACGGACAGAATCCTAATGCACACGTCGCTCTCAAGTTTTTACCATCTTTTTCTCTTCCCTCACCTCCTCCCTTGTTCCCCACTCTCACATCACCTCTCATTTTCTGCAGTCATGTCTCATCACTGCATTTCTTTCTACTCTGTCCCTCAGACTTCCTCCTTAACCCTTCGTTACTCGCACTTTTAGTACTCTTTTTTTCTCTAATTAGCTCTAAACCCTAACACATGCAGGACCTGTGGGGCTGTTTTTTTTTTATCACTCTCTGCATCCTGAAGTCTTCCTGTAAAAATGCTCTTAATAGAGCTCCATGCTGAGTGGTGGCCGATCCCTGTCAAATCAGGTCACAGCCCTTTTAGCTGTGCTACCCTTCCTTCACCATTAATCCCACTCAGATGTCATAATGCAACGTCTTGCTGTCCTTGTTGTAGGTGCAGCAAGCAGTCTGTGAGCCTTTCTCTTCACCCCTATGCCATTACGTGCATGTGTGTGTGTGTGTGTGTGCACTACTGCTGCAAATAATGCTTATTTATATCAATTATTCTAGTGACTTTTATCAGTTAATCAGTCCAAAATCCATAGATATTTCATTTACAGTGATACAAAAACTGATAATAATAATAATAATAATAATAATAATAAATGTATATTATGTATATAATATTATTTATATACATTATAAAATATTAATAATTAAATTACGGCTGTCAATCGATTAAAATATTTAATTGCATGATTGTCCATAGTTGACATGGTTGGTACCAATAGATTCCTTAGGTTTTTATAGTTTCATATGAACTCATATCATATCTTCACTCTAGCTTTGAAGCTGAGCCCGCTGCGACCTAAAAATTGCAAGTTGCATTGATGCATTAAAGAAATTAGTGGAGTTAAAACGAATTTGCATTATTATTGCGTTAACTTTGACAGCCCTAATTTAAATAAACTACTACTACTAATAATAATAATTAATTATTAAAATAAATTCAAATCAATTTAATAAATTAATATAGAAATATATAAATTAATTATTTTATGTTCATTGATTGCTGATTGTTTCTGCACAAATTACACATTCCTAGATACACCACTATGATTTAAAGTATATGCTGTTTGTCTCTTAATAAAAGACGCTCAGCATCCCTGTTCACAGGTCTGTATGTCACTATATGTGTGTGTATGTCAATATTTAGTACGTGCATTCATACGTTTGTGTAAACAGTATCCCTCTCCCTCCCACCACAATGCTCCCCTGCGTAATGAGCTCTATACCAACGGCAGGCTTTGAACTTTTCCACATGAGTGTGTTTCTCAGGAAGTCTGTTTAAAGTCTTTGTAATTACAGCTCGGGGCTGCCACCTCACTGAGGGGCAAAGCAGCAGTCTCCGATACGTACCGTGCCTATTTTCTGGAAATTAATACAGCAAATAAAGCTGAACTCACTGCCTCACACACACACTCACACACACACACACACACACGTACAAGCACAACCGCACATGCGCCGAGTATAATGTGGCCAAGTGCAAGAGCTAGCACTAGCAGTGTTTACTTTGCCTGTTATGACTTTGTGCAGGAGGAGGGAGGAGGAAGAGGGAGGAGGAGGAGGTAGAGGAGTGAGGAGTGAGGAGTGAGGAGGACGGAGGACGGAGGAGGGAGGAGGAGGAGGAGGAAGAGGAGGATGAGGAGGAGGAGCGCCTGACTCTGGTTCAGACTGCTGAAGAGAATTTTAATTAGATGTGTTTTTTTATTGCAGAGGTGAAACCAAGGGGGTAGAGAGAAAAGAGCTCTCTGAAAGATCAGCATTTCACCAGAGTGATGCACCGCGTGACCTCGAGCTTCTCTAGTTTCTCTCTCTCCCACCTCTCCCTGACCACCTCAAACCCCACCTCTACCACCCACCCACTTCATCAATCTGCTCACTCTCTCTCTCCTTCAGCGTGCAGGTTCAGCACCACATATTGGATATTAAGAAAAAGGCAGCAGTGTTGTGCATTTCAATTGTAGCCCACTTTTAGACATCAGTCCTGTCTTTAAACATCAGAGAAAAGTTGTTTGGGAACATAACAGATATCACCTTCTTGAGAGAGAGAGATCTCCCACACACCTACGCTCTTTCCATTCTGCTGCTTTTATTTCAAATCTAGTGCTGTATTCAAGGGTTTTGTACATTTACGGGTAGTGGATAAAATTCTTATCTTACTAAGCTACAGTGATGTGCAACATTTCAAAAGGGGATTTCCTTTTTTGTTTCATATATCAGAGTTATCAAACCAAGCTTTTCCTGTACAATACATTACTTTTTTTGCAGCCACATTTCTGATTGTTCTACTAAACGTTACTTGATGGTTCTCTCTGTTTACCCCCCCCCCCCCCCTCCCCCACCCATCTTTTTTTTTTACTCAGATCGGGACTTCAGCATCCAGGTGAGCACAGAGCGACGGTCCTTCACGGCCGGTGAGCCGCTGGAGCTTCGCTGCACCATCGAGGCCCAGAACGTCCCAGAGCGCTTCTTCTCGGTGTCGTGGGTCTTCAGCAGCTCACCGGTGGCCGTGGTGGGCCCCAGTGCCGTGCCTGTCCTGGGCCCCGATTACGTAACCCGGGAGGCGGCCGGGCACATGACTGTGCGCAAAGAGAGCACCAACGTGCACTTGCTCAAGCTGCAGCACCTGCGCCCCGAAGACGCCGGGAAATACATCTGCCGCGTGACGGAGCGGGAGAAGACGCCCACGGGTGACTTCATCGACCGCAGCAAGAGGTCCCGCAATGTCCAGATCACAGTCCAGCCGCTCAGTGAGTAATAATCTGCCGGCGAGGCCACTGGCTCAGTTGTCCTGTCCTTAGTTGTCAATTACACTGAGAACAATGAGCTTCTCATCATAACCGTTTTATCTTCATGCAGGCAGTATGGAGCATGCCATGCTGTGCTCCTCTCCAGCCTCTCTCTCTCTCTCTGTCTCCCCCTCGCTCTTTCTCCAAGGTGGCCTATAACAGATAGCTGCACGGCCTCTATTGTTAACTGGGAGTAAGAGGGGAAAGGATAATGCTACTCTTATTCCTGATGTAGTTTCTGTTTCTTGAGTGGATTGCTAAGGGATGGTAATGCAGCATTATGGTCCTTCCCATTTCCTTGGCTTAGCTGGGAGACGTGGGGGGTGGGAGGGGGGTAACACTATTGTGGGATAATGGAGAGCAGAAGAGTCCGGACTCGAGGAGGCTGAGCTAACAACCATGAAATTAAAGCGTGGAGAAAGAAAAGAAGCAGAGAAAGGCGCCCGGCTCTTCAGGGCCCTTTAAGTGGCTCCCCGGGCTAAATGAATGGGCTCTGCTGGGGCAGACCTCTTCAGCTGGGTTAAGCAAGGCTGGCCACTGGGGTCGGTGTCAGGTTTTGCAGCTGATCGATGCAAATTTACAGATTTTTCTTCATCTCAATGGCAGCAGAAAAATGCCCCATTCCACCAGGTTGCTTCTGCTTCATCCCCTCTCTCTTCCTCTCTGTACCTCCATGTCTCAAAGGACTGGAACAGTGTGTGTGGAGCCAGCTGCTACCAGCAATAATAAAACATAATAACCAGAGAGAAGTATCTCCTCTCAAGCAGCCAGCAGCCACCTTATCCTGACCGCTCCGCACCCCCTGCTAAATCAGCCCAAAACAATGCCCCGAGCCTGCAGCGGTCTCCAGGGAGCCTCTCTGTATGGGAGGTTTTGTTTTTCCAACAAAAGACCTTAATGCCCCATAAAGGATGTTTATAGGGTTTACACAGGATAATGGCTGTGGTTATTGGAGGAGAACTTCCATGAAATACAGCAGAAGTAGTCAGGCAGGCATGTATTTGATGCACAAACCGTCCGCTCACGCCGGCGTTCTCACACTCACACACCATTTCAAGATGTGCTTCATCACTCTAATTGGGGGAATTGGGTGAGAGTCGGTAATAAGGTGCGACAGGAGTTAGAGTTGATGAGTCAGAGGCAGGCCGAGGTGACAGCGAGGGAAAAACAGAGGTAAACACTTGTGACAAATCAGAGTTGATGGATGAGTTTACCTTTGCAATGAGAGAAGGGGAGAGAGCTTACGTGCCACACTGAATCTGTCATACAGGTAAGAAAGGACAAGTGCAAGGGTAGTGGAAAAAAAGAGAGGGGATATACTGTTATAGAGAGGAAAGGCACACTGCAGTTGAAAAAAAAAAAAGAAGGAGCTGGTGGGGGAATTGTGAAAATTAAAAAGAAAGGGAACGTTAGAGAAAAGCAAAGCTGTCCAGAAAGCAGACAGTGTTATAGGAATGAGGATGTATGTATCTATAACTGTCTAACAACCCCCTCTTCATGTCAAAAAGTGATAGCATACAATATATTCTTAAGTGTGGAAAAGTTGTTTCAATGAAAGAAAGGAGGAGGAAGGCTTTTTTCCTTTTGTTCATTTGAGCGTGATGGAAGTAAGAAGCCAGTTTATTCCATATATTCACAGAGAGCCCGTGCTTATTAGGAGGGCCGACGAGCTGAGAGGGAAGCAGCAGAGCTTGGCCTGAGGGGGAGAAATGAAAAAAAAAAAAAAAAAAAGAAGTGTGAAACCTTAAGCCACATGCACAAGAGATAGCTGCACTGTGGCCCCGCAGGGCTAAAAGAGCTTTTGGGTCAACCAGAGCTCCATGATGTTTGATGGACGCTGAAGTGATGAGAGTCGAGATGAGGCGGAAAAACAGAGGAGAAGAGCACAGTAAAGACTTTTATCCTCCTCTTCTTCTGAAGTGCCGCTGTGATCTTTCCTGTGCCCGTGTGGACTTGGTCAACAAGCCACACAGGGTTCAGAAAGAGAATCTCAACCCACACAAACTCAGCAGGGCCTCCTCCCGGGCTGTCACTCTGATGTGCCCGAGGCCAGTTACAAAACCGTGCTCTCACACGCGCTTTTGCATGCGCACACACACACACACACACGCACACACGCACACACACACACACACACACACACACACACACACACACAAGCATTCGAAAACACTCGGCACAGGATTGTGTGATACTGCACTCCCGGGACCGGGCTCGTTTTATCGCCCCTGGCCTCCTGTACTCTCTGAATGTTTTAACACACAAAGTGTGATTCTTGTTGTCTCTGGGAAGGAGTTGAGATTTTGAGGAACTTTTTCTTTCATGTGTCCCACCGCTATTCAAGCTGACCTCCACGTCTCCCTTTCTTTTCTGTCTTCCCTTTCTTAGAGAGCAACATCACCGTGTCATTGTCCAGCAACTCTTCGGAGGTCCTTGAGGGAGATGTGATCCAGTTGACGTGCGCGGTCCACTCCACCACGGGCCCCCTGTCTGTCGCCTGGCAGTGGATAGACAAGGAGGCGACCGAACCGGCCCTGGAGGTGGCCTCCGTCGATCGGGAAGGCGCCGTATGGCACAGCCCGTCCTACAGAGAGCGCTCCAGCTATGGGGAGATCCGCGTGGAGAAGGTGCGGGCCGACACGTTCTCTCTGTCCCTGTATAACGCCTTACCTGGGGATGAGGGCCAGTACCGCTGCACAGCCACCGAGTGGCTTCAGACCGGCACTGAACCAGAGCTGAACTGGGAGAAGATAGGAGAGAAGTCAGCTACCAAGACAGTCACTGTCAAGACTGTTGGTAAGTTACTGCGACCTAATCTAACCTCAATATAGTGTATATTCAGTGAGGCACATTGTGGGGAGGCGGGTGCAGCCCCCCCTGCTGGCCAGAGCAAAACACATTAGAAATACAATTTTACCTTTTTAAAGCAGCAGTAGGCAAGATTGGGGCAAAATGATTTAAAAAAAAAGTTATTTTTATAAAACAGTCACTATATCCTGACAGTAGTGCATGAGACAGGTAATCTGAAAAAAATCATGTTCCTCTGTGTCCTCCGGTGCTCCTAATGGCATCTGCAAGATTCCACAGACCGGAGGAAAACAACCAATCAGAGCTAAGCTGAAGCCTTGCTGTCTCTGAGCAGCTGTCAATCACTCGCAAACTCCGATCAACCGGTCAAACTAGGCAGCGCTGATCAAATATAAATCAATATTCTGTTACTGTAATGCCTATTTATCACATAAAATATTTTTAGAAACATCTTGTAGTGTACTGTTTAGCTACAAAATGAGAACGTTTGTGAGCGTTTGATCAGGGCTCCCTAGTTTGACCATTTTGATCGAAGTTTGCGAGTTATTTGACAGCTGCCTCTGTTGAATGAACAGCCAATAGGAACGCTCTCTTTCTCTGAAATGACCTGTGATTGGCCAAAGTCTCCCATCACGGGCTAGATTGTTTAAATCCTGAAAACAGAGCCATGAGGAGATGCAGAAGTCTAGTTTTCTCTCAGGACACTTGAATTACCATATGCTAAAAGGTTATTATGGATTTTTTTTGCCCAATGATGCCAAAAACATTCGGCCTACTGCCACTTTAAATCATATCTGATAAAAAATAATTTTAACAGCTTCTGTTCATGTGCTTGTGAATGCATTATTCTGTTGTGGTTCAAATGTGAAAACAAATCGACAAACATATATGATTTTCTAATTCAGTATCCTGACATGACTGCGTGCCCTTTGTCTCAGCTAAAAGTTTAGAGGCGCTACAAAACATGACTCAGTAACTAAAATAGGCTATATGGATAAAAGGGATCCATTAGATATCAGACTACATTATGTTATGTGTAGATCCCCAGGTTCACCGGTTCTCATGCTGTGTAAGTAAGTGGTAATCAGCCTTCACATGCTAAGCCTGTATGTTTAAGATGAGCAGCCGCTGAGCTTGTCACAGGTTTCCTTGATCATATGGACCATACTGTTTATCCTGCTATAATATTATTTCCACTCAAGGTTCAGATTGAACTACAAAGAGTGAACTACATCTGTCAGCTGATGTTTTCTACACATTAATATGTGAATGCAAGTAAAGAAAATACGTCCCTGTGTGTAAACCCTCTTACGAGACAGTGTGTCTGCACACATGCACACTAAATCAGAGAGAGGCATATGGTTTGTGATTTGCTAAAGACTGATGAACGGCACAGGCAGAACACGCAGTCCACAAAGTAGAATACACCATGGTTTATTCATGCACCGCTCAGGGGAAAGAGCTATTATAACACACACACACACTCACACCACCTGCCACACATCAAGAGCAGTGCTTCCGTGACACCCGTCATAGGCGCACACACACCAATATGGATTAGCCAGAATTATTAGAATGGAAATGCAGCGGCAATGTGTTTCACAGTCTGTGGGTCTCCTCTGTCAGTGCTGAGTTAAGCTGAACATCCTCGGTACAGGCTGAGGAAGCCACTGGAGCGGAGCAGTGAGGAGCTGGCAGACCAGGAGCTCAATACACACATATACTGTACACACACGCACACACACACACAACCAACGGATTAACTCCCTGCAGCAGCACACAGCGGTGCTGCAGAGAAGAGATGTCGGTTTTTAAGTGGCCATTTGTTAAGTTCGGGCAACAACAGAAACATTAGTTTGAGGAACAAGGGACGCATTATGCAAATCGGGGAATAGGAGTCCGAAGCTGCTCGTGTCTCTTCGGCTACGCTCCTCGAACGTCTCCTCCATGCTTGTTGATCAAAGGATTTTTCTAAATGTGCGCTGTTGTGTGACGGTCAACGTGTGCGTTTCACTTCGTCTCCGATTTCGGTGCTCGTTTTTCTCACTTTAACTTCCAACTTCAGTGTTATTGGACCAAAACCTGCCATGCAGATAGAGAACTTTTTTTGTTTCAACTTTCTTATCTTCTGCTATTTCTGCCTTACTTCTTTAGTCCTTGTACCTAATGAATGAAACAACTTGTGCTCCAGTTTCCTTTGCTTCACACACTGACCCGTCGTCTGAGCGTACTGCTCTACAGACTTGAAGCTCAAGATATTTTACTGTATATGGTCACTGTATCATAATTTAGATCATAGACTCGCTGTGCTCGCTGACAGGACCTGGAGGGGATGGGAGAGGGATGTCTTCTGGGAGACTTGTGTTTCTGTTGCCACAGTGAAGACAAATATGTTCGGTAGAGAGTCTTGTTTCCAGCTGATTGGCTTAAGGGGCCCTCGGGGTGTCTGGTGTGCACAAGTGAGAAGCCTATATACGCACACACACACACACCAATGTATAGTAGTCCCCCACTCAGCCACAAGCACTTTGTACAGTGAACGAAACAAACGCATTCATGTTTATTCACACAAACAAAAAGATAGAGGAGTTGTATGGGGAAAAATGGATCGGCGTGAAATCCTCTTTTCTGTCACAGAGGCAGGCAGACAGTGAAGCGAACGGACGGATGGAAGAAGGGAGATGAGAGATATAGAGTGAGAGGGGAGAGTTATTGTCTATTAGAGAATTATGTCCCCAGGCGGCCGTCCCAAGTCTGGACAGAGAGCCATCGATTACACACCCTGAAGGACACCGGGGGTGATGGCTGTCAGAGGGGGGGAGAGAGAGGGTGAGGGACAGCGGGGGAAAGCGATGTGGCTGTTGACAAGAACATAATGGAGAAAATCTGCAAAGTCTCAAGGAAATGAATGATCAGATCTGGCAGAAATCAGACTTCATCAAACACATTCCACCTCCCTCGTATGACCATCTCTCTCATATTCAATCACTCACATTCATTGAAATGCCCTGAAATAGGCACAGCAGGGCCGGGTTGTTAAAGGGCCGTGGAGTCTGTCTCTCTCTTGACTCCCTCGCTCCCTGGTGTAGATGTATCTTGGCAGTAACATATGGACTTGGGTGAACGTTTTTAGTTTAATGAGGATAGTTTAGACTTGGCAAGGAGTTGGGCGAAGATCGAACATCGGCGCTTAGAGGAAATCTCTCCCCTGGGTTTTTTCTTTGTTGCATCACCCATTAATTTTGAGACGCGCTCACACAGTCAAGCGCTCAAACTCATACTTCCACACGAGCACACGGTGGCACATGCACACACATGCATAAGCTAAATCGTTGTCTTTCGGCGCTTAATGATAGAGGAAAAATGCATGTTGAGAGTCAGTGCACTTTAAGTAAATACTGTCTGTATTTGTTCCAGCAGGGGGCTTTGTTCCTCTCTGTAGCTATGCTTAAAAGGAAAGTTCCTTCCTGGAACTGATTATGAATCCCCACATCATTCGCTGAGCTTTGAGCTTTCGGAGAACAGACTCAATCACACACCCAGGCTGTGTTGTGCTGTTACATGCAATCAGCGGTACTCTGTTTGAAGGGTTCATCATTAGTCAAACACTTCCTAACATTCTCTTCTTCCGCTTTCTAGAGTCCTCCTTCATGGTGTCGGCCTCGTCGCGGACGCCGTCCGTCACCTTCGGAGACTCCTTTGACCTCCTGTGCCTGGTGAAGCCTCGCCACAACCCCCGCGTGCCCACCTCCGTCACCTGGCGCTTCATGCCGGCCAGCGCAGAAGTCAGCGACGATGATCAGGGCGAGTTCAAGGACCTGGTGACTTTCACCCGCGAGGGCACGCTGCAGTGGGGCGAGCAGCTGCTGGGGCTGGGCACCCGCACCACCGTGGACCGCTCCCACTCCAACACCAACTTCCGGTTGTCGGTGACCCGGGCGGGGCGCCGCGAGGCGGGCAAGTACCAGTGCACCGCCGTCCTGTGGAGGAGGAACTACGACAACAGCTGGAGCAGAGTGGCCAACCGCACTTCAAACCTGCTTGGCATCAGCGTCCTACAGCCAGGTAAAGCTGCATGGCTGCTTGCTAGACAGACACACACACACACACACCTAATTGGAACGGACACAGACCAGCACACAAACAAGGATAAACACCGATTGAGACACACACACACATACACATCTAGTGAATTCAGCAGAGCTTAGAGGATGTCTGCCTGCTCTAATTGCTCTTAGTCTCTGGTTTAGACACTAATTGGAGTGTGTGTGGACATGTGTGTGTGCAGGGCAGGGTGGAGTCTCCTAATGGAGCGCAGTGAATGGATTGCTAAACATCCAACAGGAAGAGAGAGAAAACTGAGTGAAAGAGGTAGAAAAGAGAAGGGAAGCAAAGGACGGAGACAGAGAGAGAGTGAGAGAGTGTGATAAAGAGAGTGAGCGATCTGTCCTTGAACCTTTCCTTTCCTCAGCGGAGGCATTAAACTGTCTACACCGCCCCTCATTGGCCCTCTGCGCTCATACACATACGCAGAGAAAAACCCATTCAGACACAGCCCAATTAGTGGCTGAACACAAGACAACAAACACAAGCGGACACACACGCACACGCACACACACACGCACACACGCACACACACACACACACACACACACTGGCCCAATTTAGCCCAGCCTGGTGTGCCTCAACAGTATGATGCTTCATTTATTCAGGTGAATGTGCCTGAGGCAAATATTCATCCCGCTGATAAAAGACAAAAAAAAAATAAAAAACCTCCACCAATGTAGTCTGGCTTTCAAAGCGGTCCAGCAAAGCATTATGGTAGCTGAAGTGCCAATGGGGTCCGGATTTGTTGGATTTGGCGGGAGGAAATATGAGCAAGGTGCGTGGGAGGAACGAGAGGAAGGTTTTCAACTTCTGAAATGTTTTTTTTCCGGTAACGTTCTATTTGTGACCGTGAGTATGAATAGAGATGTGCGAGAGCTTCGCCTTCCATGTTCAGGTGGGGATAAGTAAGACGCCGTATTGAGTTGAGACTGCGGTGGTGATCAATAACACTTTAAAAGTGAGGCGGTGGAATGTAGTCACAAGTACGGTATAGATAGTCTCTCAATCCCCGCTGCTATTGATACAGAAACACATGAATGATGTAAACACACACACACAGAAGCACCCCCAGTTCAGAGACATTGCTCTTACTTGCTTGCTTGACTGACTGTGCTCTGACCTTAACCATTCACGCAGAACACACAGGGTCCCCGTGGCCCTTCAGGAGTTATTTGGAAATCGACTTATCACCCTGAATGCTCGTTTACCTTCCCCTTCCTGTGTGCAGTTTACGTTGTTTATCCTTAACCAGAAAAAGGGCACACACATTTTGCAGGGGAATACACACCGAGGGTCCTCCTCCCACTCCCGTCTCTAGCAGCGTCTCCATGACAAAGTGATCAGTTACCTTGGTAATGCCATCAGTAACCGTGACGATGTGATCAGTTGCCGGCCGAGAGCCAATCAGTAACCATAACAGTGCCATCATTCTGTGTGTAAGGGCACTATCTCGCAGGGGAGGGCGAGTGAGTAATTCCTTTATCTCGGTTCGGTCCCGGTCATGCTGCGTTCGTCTCCTCCACCTTCTGTGTTATTCCTTTTTTTTTTTCAGCTGTGCACCAGTCAGACCTTCATTTAGCCTGATGATTCATTTGTCAGCATGTAGGACGTCTCTCTCTCTCTCTCTCTCTCTCTCTCCCTCTCTGCCCCACGCCTCTCTTCCCCATCTGCTTTTTTCCTCTCTGTTTTCCTAAATGTTAACCACTCATGGCTAAATAAGTGGCTGGCATTTTCAGCTCCCCTCTTCTCAAAGAAGAAGTGGGATAAAGGGGAGTGTGTGTGTAATGAGGTGTGAGCAAACACGGCATCTGACCAGATTCATAATTGAGAGGCTTTAAGTCGTGCTTCCAGAGGTACCTGCTCAATATGCATGAGCTGCCTCGCCAGCATTACGTGTGCACATACATACATACATACATACTTGTGTGCATGTCTTGCATGAATGCCGCTGCAACCGTGTTTATTGTGACGTTCCTCTGAGAGCTTCCATGTGCTTACTGTGCATATTATACCTCGCTCCTCATACCCGGCAACACAACAGCAGAACCATTTCCCCTTCAGCTTTCTGACGGTCCATTACGCCACCATGTTGTATTCAGAAGAAAAGACGTGCATGCGTGTGCCTTAACACGAGGAGGTTCGCTGAAGGTATGGCTCCTCATTAAATTATTGGAGGACTTCAAAAGCGGAGAGTGAAAAGTAGCATCAGAAATAGCGCCCCTTGATCCAACATCCGTGCATCCCAGATTAGCAGAAGCGAAGTTGTCGGATGTTGGACGCAGATAAAAGCAGGACCGAACCCACACAGAAGCAGTCGGCCGGTCAGCGCGGCTTTCCGTCAAACGAGAGAGGTGCCTGCAGCCCAGCCCAGGCCTACTTCCTGTTCCAGATTGCATTAGCAGCACACTGCCTGCCTGTCTGTGTCCAAGTCCCACGGGTCATATTAGAGGAGTTCACCACTACATCTACACGCATACAGTATTTTTATGTTCGTTGCGAGGGCAGCCTGGTGCTGGAATTATCCACCACAGACTTCATGCACAAACACCATCATGTACACACAAACATGCAGTGTATACACACTGGAGGGGGGGTGGCGGGGGGGGTTACCTCCCAGAGCTCAAGTGTAATTATCTTATGCTAGAACACGATTCAATATCATCCCTCACAGCAGAGGATCCCCACAAACGCACACAAAAACAACATAAACATGCGGTAGTATACAATTCCACATACAGTGGTGGCAGCAATAATATTAGATTTCACCTGATTGAGTTTTCTCTTTGTCTCTCTGTCTGAAACGCAATAATGGCAAACACATGTTCAGCATGGAAGATCACCAGGGAAGCCTCAGTCTCTACAACACAATCTAATATCATCTTCTCATAACTCAAACACACACTCATCATTTCTCCACCACACACACGCACACAGAGAGAGAAAACACGCAAAACTAATTATGCTGAATCTTCCCTAATGGAACCGGAGTTTAGATTAATGATGGTTTGGGGAGTTCAAGACATTTTTCTCATCATTCGAGTGTGTGCACATGCACATTTTGTGCGCGTGTGTCTGGCATGAGGAGTGGGATATTAAGACCGTCTGGTTATTGGCTGAGCTAGAATGATGGTGGTGATGATGGAGGGGAGGGGAAGGTGGGGTGTCCCACTTAGAGTTTCTCCTCATCTCATCCTCACACACCTACGCATGCCTGGCTACCTTTCGCTCACATGATCAAACATCACGACGCAGGGATGGATGCCTTTTTTTTTTTTTGGTTATTCTTATCCCCCTCTCTTGTTTTGCACTCTCTCTCTTTGAATTAGAGGATATATGCCTCCTACTTTCTCCCCTACTTTATCTTGTCCTGCCTCATATGCTCTCGCCGTCTCTCTCTGATAGCTCTTGAGGGTATCTTCCCATTTAATATGGGCTGGCACAAGCAGATGCCGCATGTGCTCTCCTTTCATGCCAGCGAAGTACTTGCCACCCAGCCGTTATTGATAGCGTTGGCGTCGCCGCGGCGATTGGAGATTCCTGCTTATCAGCGCAGGGATAGGAGCTGCCTATCTTCATTAAGGCCCGTCCTATCGCCCCTCACGTCCTTCCTTTCTCGCTCCCGCTCCATCGCTGTCTTTTCTACATTTTGTTCTCGCTCTCCCCCATAAGTCTCTTTTAATGTCTTCTTTCCCCTTCACTCTCACTTAGCTGCATGTTTCCCTCCTCGCACGCCCCCAGCTCCTCTCTCACTCTTGTGATTTTTCAATATTTTATAATTCCCTGCCTCCCTTCCTCCTCCTCCTCCCCCTCATAATTCTCTCCATTATGTTTACATTTTTCATCAAATAGCTTCTTCACCATTGTCCGTGTTTCATAAATAATAGGGATATGGCAGCCGTGCTTGTTTGCACACAATAGCGCCTTTATCACAGTGTTATTGTTCGTGTCGGGGTTGTAAATCTTTTTCTGCGCCCTGTTTTTTCGGCTGCAGCCGGATATAGTTTGGGTTTGCCCACAAGCTCACCTGAGGCAGCACTCTGTGTGTTGCAGACATGCCCCGTCCCTCCTATATATACAGTTAGTGTACATGCATATACAAGAAAACAGAGTGCACTCGCTGCGTTTTTGTCTGCTGCACGCGCACATGAGCACACGGGGTCGTAATGGGTGATGAATGAAGAGCCTTTGAGGGGTGCACTGAAACAGAAAATAATTTCGTGAAAGATTTTTTGATTAATCACGCCTGTTTCAGACATTCAAGGTCGGGCTCCTTCCCTGTGTCTTCTTCTTCCTCACAAGGGCAAACCCCGACGCGCTCTCTCTCTCTCTCTGATGCGAGAACACAGGCACATATTTCTGTCAAATCCAATTCAATCTGGGCCTCATTTCCTTGTCCAGCCCAATCTGAAGACACACTGAGATTCTCTGTGCTGCGTCTCTCTTAAGCACCTCTGTGTGTGTGTGTGTGTGTGTGTGTGTGTGCGCGTGTGCACGGCACGCGCGTGCACGTGTCCTGCTGCTGCTGTAATTGAAGTCGTAACTCAGAGCTAGCTACAGTGCTGCTGCTCCCCATGTAAATCAGCGGCTAATAGTAGAGAGCAGAGCAGGAGAGGCTCGGCAGTGCCGCCTCCTGAATACACACACAGAAGCAAGCAGCCTCTAGCCTGCACTAACTGAACGACCACTGTTCTCTGTGGTTTAATGAGCATAATGTGTTTTATGCTTATTGACAGACCCCCTCTTTCAAACACACACACGGCTCGATCTGATATGTCTTGATGCTCTTCCCCTCCGTGCCAGCTTCTTTTAGGGCCATTAATCTCCCAGAGTTCCCCTGCCCTGACCTCCTGTCTCACCCCTCTCTTGTGCATCCGTTTTCCCCGTCGGGCCAGCCGGCGTCCAGCGATCACTCACTCACTCTCTCAGACAGACAGGCAGGAAGTAGGGAAAAGTGCAGTCAGTGCATCAGTGTGTTCGATGGTAGAGATGGAGGAGTGGAGGTTGCATGTGTGTGTGGCTTTTGTCTTTGGTGTGTTCAAGGCTGCCGGTTCGCGCACAGATCGCCATAATTAGCCCGGTCTTAATGATATTGTAGTGGGAGTTGGAAAGGGGGAGGAATGAGGAGCGCTAATATCCCACTGACACAATGGGATCATAGATACATCGCGGTCATTAGCATGGAAATTAGGCTCCCAGTTCAGCAGAGGAGCCACTTTTCAGTCAGGGGAACCCTCATCGCCCTCTGATGAGCAGTGCTCTGATCTATGCTCCCTGTGACGGAGGTCCAGGGGTGTGCACAGTTTTGTGTGCGTAGTTGCAGAGGTTTGGCAAGGAGCAGCAAGCCAAAGTAAGCCGTTCTGCAGGGGATCAGGGCGTGTCTAAAGCCCTCAGTCCTGACATGCTCGGGGTCCTGGCCGTGGATTAGCCAGTGGCTGTGCTAATGCTAACGCTAAAGGCGGAGCAGGCAGCCATTAAGACTATAAGTCCTCTGGAGTGGAGCTGGAGAGACTGCCTGCTGCTTTCCCAAAATCCCCCCAGGAGCATGTTCTCACTTTCTGTCTTTTACATCTCTCTCATCTTTTCCAGGCTCTCTTCCCCCCCCTCTCTGCACACTCTCTCACTCCTCAGCTCGCTGTTGGTAGACGCTCGTGAATATCCGTTTCAGTTTCGGTGATATATCCCTTAACTCTCCCTACTTTTCTCCCATCATGTCTCCTTTAAAGAACCTCATCCCTCTCCCTGTGTCTACCTTTTTCTACTTTTATTCATCCCTCTCATCTCTTTATGTCTCTTTTCTCCACTCTGGCCTCCTTTTAACTAAGTGGAAGCGTTACATATCCGCGGCCCAGTGGATAGGATGTCAGCTCAGTGGTCATTAAGTGCATATTAGACCATATTTAAAAAAGAGCCAAAATGTTAGGCGGATACCCCACCGGCACCTGTAGTGTTCACACTTAATTTAGGCCTCGTAAATATGCATGAACCCACAGGTGAGGCCGCTGCATATTCATGTCGGTGTCAGGCGATTAGACGGGACGTGATCGGGAGAGATTGGGAAACGCAGAAAGGGAGTGATGATCGGTCAAAACACCGTGATGTGATGTGATGAAGGGGAAATGAGAGTGGAGGGTGAAGTGGACATTTCAACCCTAACGTTTAGAGCCAGTCTTGCATTAAAAGACTTCACCTGGAGCAGCAGCATGAGATACGAGATGGGAAATGAATTGAATCTCCTCTCTATACAAAGAATAAAGGATGACATTCTTTGATTTACTATCTCGGGCTGTATTCTCCTCCTCTGAACACCATCGGCCAAGCAGTTTCCAAGCTCCTTTGAAGTAAAATTTTATTACAAGCATGTGTGTGTGAGAGAGAGAGTTGTAGTTAGTGTGCGCTGACATGCCACAGTAGCATCCTTTAGTGTACACTCCTCCTCCCCCCGGACTCAAACTTGTTTTCATCTGCTTCGCTTCATAAACAACAGTTGTGCGGCGCAGCTTTTGGGATTTGGGGGGTGCACTTTGTTCGCTGTCTTCCTTATCAAAACTGGGCTGCCGTTTTGCAGCCTTTGTGTGCTTACCTCCAGTGATAAATAAAAGGAATAAAGACAGCTTTGTCTCAACTCCGCAGCTCCTGTAGCTATTAGACGAGACAAATTGGGCACACATGGGAAGCGGGTGAGACGAGGGTTCAATGAGCCAATTAGTGACTGTACTGTGTGGATCTCGGTGTGTTCGTGTGTACCGTAATGACACTATATGCCCAGCAAACTGCTGCAACACAAGCACCTCCAGTGGAGCTGAGATAGTTAAGGGGGGAAAGAGGCACTCTGTCTGGATACAGCTCATATCATTACTTTTTTATTATTATTATTATTTATTGTCATTATTATTTTGCAGAGCAAGAATCTGGCTTTTTAATTAAAATTATTTAATCATGGCCTTGTTTAATTGAGTTCGCCCTTTCTGACTGAAACATAACACCAGCGAGGTCCTTGAACGTATCTTAGCCAAGCCACGTTGTTCATGGAGACGAGGTTGCCCTGGAAACCATAGAGGCAGATGACGCGTATGAGAGGCTGTCAGCATTTCTGCTCAAGGTTAACTTCAAAATTAGTTTTTTTTCTTCTACCTGATTATAATACATGGGACACCGTTTTGCCCCCCAAAAAAAGAGGAGTTAAAGGCTGTTGCGTATATAATGGGCATGCACTCGTGTGCCAGGTTTGACTGGCACATGAACTAATACAAAACAGTGAGGAGAACAAGTGTTTCCAATTACGGATTTCTCTTACTTTGTGGATGCACCCTTGAGGCTCATTACAGAAACAGAGTAGCAAAGAAGCACACTTAAAATAGGTATTGACAGCCTGACACACAAGAACACAGAGCTCCTCTTGCTGTTGAGGGAATGCACATACATGAGGAATGGCCTTGTGAACGCTGCCTGATTGAACTGGCTTCCTATACGCCGGGTCTCTTGCTCTCATCAGCGCCCCGTATACAAAATTAAATACATCATATCGAATTTTATTTTTGCCTATTTTCTGCTGCTTGCGTCAGCAGATGCATTGATGTAACAGTGGAAGATGGCTGTGTGCTGTAGCTGAAGGAAGAAACCTCAGAGGGAGTGGACACATGTCAGAGGATGTGACAGGCTGGTCTGTGAAGTCGCTGTTCTCTTACTGAGGCGTTTCACAGCGAGAGGATTCTGGAGGGAGTGAAGACTTTAGGGTTGTTCTGGGACATAAGTCTCTTCCTTTCTGCCAATTGCTCTCCTATTTTATTTGTCCCCCCCTGTCTCAGTGCTCAGTTATGATAACTTGTAATAGCTCATGATGCTACCTAATAGGGCTTGAATAATTAGCCTATTTTAGCTTTGAAAAGGCATTTCTGTAAACACTGATGTACGGCAACAGGCTTTCAGCCCCCAGTTTTTTTTCCTCCTGGCTGCGGATTCAAACTTCAAATGGGAACGGCAGAGAATTGCTTTGTCCTGTGCCAATCCAATCCTGCATGGTTCCACTTCAGTAGGTTCGGAGGTAATTCTCCTGCAAAAAAGAAAAAAGATTGCCAGGATTCCGCAGGGCTCGGCAGTAATTCCGGATGGGGAGATTGTCAGGCTTCCTACCAAGTCTCTAGCGGCTACCGAGGCAGTGATAATGTCTCGTTTCAGACGCTGGCTCGAGCAGGGTGGTCTGGCGATGCCTTGCGGCCATGTATCTTTTGAATGCTACCAAATGTGTGCATACTGTATGTATAGTGTGATGTAACCGCTATCATTTGAGCATTCGCAGCAATCTGTTGGTAAGGTTAGTGAGGTTTTCAGGGCAGATGGCTGTGACCCTAGGCAGTCAATCAGTCAGTCAGTCATAGCAAAGCTTAGCGTGAGCTGGGATGGGAACATGAAATTGGAGATGCAGGGGGTTGTTTAAGAATGCAGGAGACGCGTCGAGAGGAAAATTAAAGTTTTATATTGGGCCATATTTGTGTCAGTAAATCAATCAGAAAGCAATATTTACAAGTGCATATTCCTGATCAAGACTGGATATCGTTTGATAATTGTCGCACCAATACAATACCTGAGTTTCGTTACCAATCCCAAAAGTATACTTTTTTTGCAACACTCATCCCAACTTGTCACATACTGCTGCTTTGTGTCACTTTATGTTTAGGCAACAAAACCACTTAGTTAGGTTTAGGAACAAACTACATGGTTGGGCTTAAAACTACTATGTTTGTCAAGTGAAAATGAAACTGAACGTTGTGAACACAGGACACGAACAAAAAGCTGATTGTAACGTGAAAGTGAAACTTAACGCACGGGACACAAACAGCGGTCTCCTGGATGAAAGCCTTGTGTTTGTTGGACCCATCCACCACATCTCCCACTCGCCCTGTGTGTCTCTTTCGTTCTTTAAACGACGTCACCACAGCACATTCCCTGTGCATTTGCTGTTGCTGTGGATGGGTTTACATAAGAGCTGTCAAAGTTAACACGATAGTAACGCGTTAACGCATATTCGTTTTAATGCCACTAATTTCTTTAATGATAAATGCAACTTGCTATTTATAAAGCTAGAGTGAAGATACTGGTATCATGTGAAACTAGAAAACCTGAGGAATCCCTGTCATACTAGTTTGTCGCAAAGGAGGCTAAATAACGCTCCAAACTTACACAAAATTTTGGCATGACCATTTTCAAATGGGTCCCTTGACCTCTGACCTCAAGATATGTGAATGAAAATGGGTTCTATGGGTACCCACGAGTCTCCCCTTTACAGACATGCCCACTTTATGATAATCACATGCCGTTTGGGGCAAGTCATAGTCAAGTCAGCACACTGACACACTGACAGCTGTTGTTGCCTGTTGGGCTGCAGTTTGCCATGTTATGATTTGAGCATATTTTTTATGCTAAATGCAGTACCTGTGAGGGTTTCTGGACAATATTTGTCATTGTTTTGTGTTGTTAATTGATTTCCAATAATAAATATATACATACATTTGCATAAAGCAAGCATATTTGTCCACTCCCATGTTGATAAGAGTATTAAATACTTGACAAATCTCCCTTTAAGGTACATTTTGAACAGATACAAAAATGTATGATTAATCTCTGATTAATCGCAATTAAATATTTTAATCGATTGACAGCCCTAGTTTACATTGTAGTTAATGGAAAGCCCGGTGTGTCTCATACTGGCGCTCAAAGGTGCCTTGTGCTTGGTATCGAACGCCAATGGCCGTGACAAAGCGTCGTTATTTGACGCTCTGGGAATGAGAACGGGCTGTTTTTTGATATCGTACATTGAGGAATGTAAGCACATTTTTCTACAAAATCTGTATTTCATTTGGCAAAAGAAGTCAACATTGTATAAACACAAGCAGTGCAAGAAGTTTGCCTAAATATAATGCATTCACATGTACACATTAGTAAAAAAAAAACAAAAAAACATTTGATCAGAAACAGTCTGATTAAAGAATACATGAATGAGACAATCCAAGTACGGATTTGGTGAAAGCTTTTGGTACTTAACTTTACGTAAAAGCTGCATTTGCTGTCTTCTTTATTTTTTTAATTTCATTTTATTTATCTTTTTTATATTGTGTTTATTCTTTGTCATGTGCATTCACAAACCACCTGACGTGTGTGTTATTTTGACAATTCTGGCAGACATCGGTGCTCTGATCCAAAAATAGGTGTTCCTCTCTCATGTTGGGGGGGAGGGGCGGCAATATGGCGTACTGCAGTTGCATGTCTGCTGCTGAGATCAATTAAGGGAATTTGTTTCCCCAAATTGGACTCAGCCAACAAACAACTCCTGGCTCGCCGCCAGTGTGCCAACACCGGAAAGACTAGTGCTACCAATCAAATCGTTATTGCTCAGGTCATAGATTGTTAAAGTCGCTGCTAGAGATGCACACCTGTGTGGAATTGTTCTACATTTCAATTCAAACTGCGTGATATTTGCTTGTTTGATTATAATTGTTTGACAAATTGTCACTTGTTATATTCCAAATATATGAATCTCATGCTTGAGAATTGCATGTTGTGAATTCTCTTTTGCTTTGTGATCCTATGTTTTTATACATCTCATCTCTTTTGTGTGTGTGTGTGTGTTTACTACATGCTCTGTGCTGAACTAATCCTCCCCCCAAGCATTTGACAGCGGGGCCCTGGCCGCGGTCACACCTGATGTACCTGCAGCTAATCCCATCCCACAACCGATGTCGCTGTAACCAATCCTGTCACAGCACTCAGGGCAGCCCCAGCTCCTTCCTGACATCTCAGTCACACCTCTCTATCATCTCCTCCCTCTCCTATCGGCTCTCTTCCCATCCTCGCTCGACTTTATATAAAATGTGTTCCTTCTTCATTCTGTTTCCTCCTCTTTTTGGCAGACTGTCAGACCTCCTGCCCCGCTTTTGTCTTGTATCTCTTTCCATAATAATATCCACAACCTAACTTTACAATCCACCCCCATCTCCTTCACCCTTGTCTCCTCTGCTGTTCTGCATGTTATCTTACATTTCTGCTTTTGATACCAACAGACCTACCATCCCCTCGGCTTTGACTCGCCTGACATTTCCTCCTCCTTTCCCTTTCCCTTTCTTTCTCTTTGTCACCTGCTTCACCCTCCCACGCACCACTATCTTTTCCTGCCCCGCTGCCACCAGAAATAAACCCAGCTACAGGTCGTCTGTCATAAAACAGAAATTGCATTGTGTACCTGTCACCGGTGCTCACATTCTCCTGCACCCAAAGGAATGACTGTCTGCTCTTTTCCCCCTTTCTCTCTCTCCTAATTCTTTGCAGAGAGCAAGCTGCGAGTGCAAAAGACCAACCAGTCTCAGGTGCACCTGGAGGATAGTCGCGTCAGGATCAATTGCTCCATCAGCTCCCAGACCAGCCAGGACTCGCAGCACGCCGTGCTGTGGTACGTGAGGCGCGCCACCGGGTCAGAAGCCGACGAGCTCCTGCTGAGAATCGAACGCTCGGGGGCCTTCGAGTACGGCGCCTACGCGGACGAGGAGAGACTGCGACGGCGAGTGCAGGCCGAGAGGCTGTCGCCCCGTCTCTACGCGCTGACGCTGAACAGGGCGGAGAACAGCGACTCCGGGACATACTACTGCCTGGTGGAAGAGTGGCTGAGTGATCCAGATGGAGCCTGGTATCGACTCTCCAGGGAGTCCTCGGGGTTCACGCAGGTTCTGGTCAGACAGCCAGGTGAGCAAGCAGTCAGAACTGTTGTTTTAAACAAAATGCTTATTTATTCCCACTGAAGGGAAGCAGCAGCTGCCACTTTAGCCCCACGTGCTGACCTGCTTTAGACCAGTTGTTAACCCAATCCCCCACCCCTTTCCAAATTGCTTCGCTCTCACCACTCCCACATGCTCTGCTCAAGGCCGTCTCGCTCTGATGACCTTACACCTGCTCTGGGTAGAGCTCAGGTGGCAAACAATGGGTTGAAGTCGTGCCAGCTGTCATAACCACACCAGAGGGCAGAGCCTGGCTCAGATGGAGAACCTAATCCGCCTGTCCAGTACTCAAAAACTTTCAGAGCGCTCAAAGCCACGATGTACCTACCGCCACCCAAACCCTGACATCTTACCTCATGACAGTAATCTTAAGAACTCTCTTTTCCTGTCCTCAAATTCCCCTTATTCTGCCAATATTCAATATTCTCCTTTACATACAAACTCCCCCAAATGCAAATAAATAATCCCTTTTTTGTGTGAATTTATTCCACACACCAGCTGAAGGTGACTTTTCTCAGACGTCTCTGAGAGCACCGTTCATCTGCCAGCTGTCCTGTTTATAATGCAGAGTGAAATCCCTGATGAGGCATCAGCCCAACTAGAACGTGAGGATCAAAAACGTCTGGTCAGGAGCCAGTAGGGCAAGGAAAAGGCTTTTATTTTATGGAGACGGTGAAGCAAACAATTAATTGAGCTACAGCACCCATACAAATGCAGAGATCTGGGAATATGAGTACCTCGTGTTAGACTTTATGTTGTGTAAGGCACTGATTCCTTTCATGCTTTAGTTTAGTTGTTTAAGGAAGCTCACCAGGGACCTTGGTTAATATTTAACTGAGGAAAGTAAAGTATATTATATATATAGGTTTTTACTTTTAAAGATACATAAAGATGTATATATGATGAATAGAATATGCTGCAAAAACATCATGGATATTCATTAAGGTGCTAAAAAATGCATTCACCTCGGGAAGCCATCCAGAAATCAGCCTGTCGGGAGGAGAGATGAGGGGAGATATGTGCCAGCGCTCGCCTTTTTTTCTGCTCTCCTGCTGTCCTTTCTGCTTCTCGTTTTGCTTTAACAAGAGGACCGCTCCAAACTGTGTGTGAGAGCAGCCCAAGCAAGCCAGGTCTTCACTGCCATCTTTTTTTTTTTTGTTAACTGCAGTGAAACTGGGTCATCGTACCACCCCTGAAGGGTTGTAGCATACCCATACAGACAGACAGACAGACACACTAGCCTTGGGGCAGGATCTAACCTTGCTGGAGAGCTGAAAGATCACTGATAGCTGTGGGCAGCACTGTGGGATTTATTTATTTTTGTCGTCTGTTTGCACATTTTGAAAGTTTGGTGTCCCAGAGGCCGAGTTGACATCTTTTAAATCGCTTGTTTTGTCTGGTCAACCGCCTTAAACACAGATAGGTTCAGACATTTATCATAAAAATCCTCACATTTGAGAAGTTTGAACCGAGCAGATGTTTGGCATTTTTGCTTGAAAATGACTCAAATGATTAAAGGATTATCAAAATAGATTAATTTTCCAGTAATCCATGAATCAACTAACCATCTCAGCTCTAGTTAAAGGTCTTATTGAATTATGTAGACACATTTTTTTTTTTAAATAATACATCTACAAAGCCTTTAGAAAGATGAAAATTATTATGATTGTGAATTAATCATTTAAAAAATGTTAGCGGGTCCAAAATGAATGTTTTGTTTATCTCTGTGGAAGATATCTGATGTTTGATTCACACTTCTAACAAGGCTTGTGAGCCAATAATAAAACAACGTTGGTATCACATGGTATTTCTGGGTCGTCAGTTAGCGTGGAAAAAAAGTGATTTGGTGCTCTATTGCTAAGCCCCAAGAAATACTGTACATTTCAATACATTTCTTTTTCTCCCCCCATCTGTTTCCCTTTCTTATCTTCTTTGACCTCCTGCAGAGATCCGACTGCAGGTGGAGGAATCGGAGTCAAACGTGACGGTGGAAGAGTCCGCCTCCATCCGACTGGGCTGTAGCATTCCCTCCCAGTCGTCCCGAGACTCCCGCTTCTCCGTGTCCTGGTACGTGGAGCGCTCTGACGACGACGAGGACGACGAGGAACAGCCGGGCGAGGGAGACAGGGAGTGCGTGTTCTCCATCGGCCATGACGCCGTTTTCGGAAACGGAAACTGCAGCCCCAGAGAGGAGCCGGGGCCTAACTCCCGCCTGCAGTTTGAGAGGATGACCTCTGACCAGTACAGCCTGACCATCCAGGGAGCACGGCCGACAGACGTGGGCCGATACTACTGCCACGTAGAGGAGTGGCTGCTGAACCCCCGCAATGCCTGGTACCGCTTGGCTACCAACAACTCCGGGTTCACTATCGTCAACGTAATGCAGCAAGGTAAGTCCTTAATTAACTAAATCCTTTAAGCTTCTCTGAATGCAGGTGACAGTGAACACTGTGACAAAATTATACTTGTATCAATGGCTGTCTTCTAATATTATACTGGCAATTTAAGACTGGGGAGCCTCTTCACTGATAGCACAAGATGTAATTAACTGCTGCTTCCGTTCTGATGTTTCGTCTCGCAGTATATATTGTCATATTGCCCAATCCTAATAGGTCCTCTGTGTTACAGTATACGTAACGAGAGAATATTATGGGCCAATTAAGCAGCTCTCAGGTACTCTAGATGTCATCCTTGGATGATCTGGCGTCCCCACTTGCAGCATTTATTTTAAAGATAGGGACAGTTAGAAGCAGAGCCAGAGATGGCCACCCGCTGTTAAGCATTAAAGCTGAGTGATGAATGTTGTCAAAAGCAGCGCTTGGATCTAAAGATGTCAAACACATTCATTCTCCAGTGTCAATAACTACATGCATATCATGTGTAACTGTAAGCATTCATTTAGTCCAATTTAAGTGATTTCAGGACGACTTGTGCATCTGTGAAGGACTTGTCCATTCTCTGTCAACAGTGTCCACCGTCCAGTCAGTGGTGTGCTCCAAGTCCTCCCTCTTCTACTTCGTCTTCTTCTACCCCTTCCCCATCTTCGGCATCCTCCTCATCGCCGTGCTGATGGTGCGCTACAAGAGCCGCAGCAACAGCAAGAGCCAAGAGGGCAAGAACGGAGCCCCTCTCCTGTGGATTAAAGAACCTCACCTCAGTTACTCTCCCACCTGTCTGGACCCACCTGCGCTCAGCCTGCACCCCGGCTCTGTCGACTAAGTGAGCCCCTCCCCCCCTCCCCCTGCCTCGCGCACATCGAGGATCCAGCCAACACAATGCCAGGGAGCAGATCTGGACTCCACCTTCAGACCTTACTGTCGTTCACTGCTGTGTTGAATTAGTTGATCAGTTTAAAAAACCCTACCCTGGTGGCTGCCTGTTTTACGTTAACTGTGTGTTTGTGTTTGTGTGTGTGTGTGTGTGTGTGCGTGTGTGTGTGTGTGTGTGTGTGTGAGTATGGGTGTGCCATGTTAGCACGATTAATTGTGCGAGTGCGAATTGAAGGACAAGAGAGCATCACGAGCCTCTCTCATTTTTTTTTTCATTTTTTTTTCTGTGAAACTCATAGCTGCATTTTTTTTTTTTTTTTTTTTGTTACTCTGAATATTTGTCTATTTTTCAAGAGAGATAGAAAAAAGAAACTGCGCACATGAGATCATCGGCCTTTCCTGGGAAGGACATTTTAAGAGAAGGAACTCTATAATCGACTCCGGCACTGAGTGGATGCCAAAAAAAAGTCTCTGCACTGATCCAAGAGCAGCCACAGCCTGGCCCACTATGTTGGTTGCCATAGTGATTCTCTGCGCCCACTGACTCAGTTCGTAGCTGCTGACTTGGTTGCCAGCCTGCATAGAGACAAAGGCAAGGACACACAAGTCTGTGTCCTAAGTGAGGATGTATGTGTGTTGGCCCACCTGCCTCCACAATGAATTTGCCTTGGCAGACAGAAACAGGTCCTCTCGCGCCACTTAAACACTGCCAGACACTCTGGCCTCAGCGAGAGGCTGCTCCGCTCTCCTCCTCTATCCTCCCAACAAGAGAACGAGAGGGAGGAACGTCGGAAAGGACCGGGAGTGAATGAACAGCGCTCTCCTGCTGAGGATATACATACTTTGACATAAGAGATTTTTTTTTTGCAGTGCCAAGACGTCCTTATTTCCAACGCTGTTCTCTGCAGCTACTGTTTGAAGTTTTAAAGAGAGTCGGATTGTTTTTATTGAAGCAGATTGTAAGATGTGTCTGCTTGCCTCCTGCTGTGGGTTTATGGGCCTTGTGGGCAAAAAGGGCGATTTTTTACACTCATGTTAAAACAGTTGAATTGACTGAAATTAAATTCTTGCACATTTCTTTAAGTCGCCCATTTTGACCACTCCGTCCAGTCTTCAAAAGATGCGTATTTGTTTTAAAAAAGACTTTTGACTGGTTAAGAGCCACACTGAAGATGTGTAGTAAAACACTTAAAAATGTTATCTGCACATTATAAGAAGACAAATTGCTGGCCGGGGGGCAAATGTTTGACTTTTGTGTTTATTTTAAAGATTTTTCTATTTATTGTTTTTTGTACTACTTGCATAGCTTTGTAAGATTTTTTCTTTTTTGCTTTGAAATTCTCTAAGAACTGTGCTGCTTGTGTTGCCAGGCAACTGCACCAAGCAGATTATGTCAATAGCCTGTGTGTTGGCAATGTGGTAGATGTAGAAATGCTAGATTCGTCCTGCGCATTGCAGTCTTGTAGCATTTCATACCAGATTGTCAAGTTTGGTTCAGTGTCAAAACACTGTATATCTATAGCTATACTGAAACCGTGGCTTTACATGTACAATAGTTGAACAGACGAGTCACACAAATGAATTCACTTAATGCTTTTTGCTCGAGTCGCGTTTATTTAGTGAAAATGTGATGTAACACCTAGGTAGGACGTTTGATCAAAGACGGCTGAAGCCGAACTGTTGCAGGCGTCTTCTAATCATGGATTCTAGCTGGAGGCGTCGTCCTCGGCTCCCCTGATGCAAGGCAGGAGGGTTGCAAACGTGCGTCACCTTCCCTGGAAGTGCAACAGCCAGGAGAGGTACCCAACCTGGGCCTAACCCTTTCACTGCCAGACTGGACACATGAAAACTCTCGAAAAACTTGTTGTCTCAATCGTGTCAACATGTATATTGCATGACAATACTGCAGGAGGAATTTCGATGTTTTGTAAACTTTGAACTCTTTGAGCATTGTGTTTGTGTGACAGAGCAGTGCCCAACCCCCCCACCACACCCCACTCTACCGACTTCCTGAGCCAAGAGTCAACACAAAGCCCCGGTCCCTCGCCATCTACAATATTTGACTGCCAAATATTCCAGATGCCCTTTGAAACCTGTGAAGTAATCTATTTCAAGAATGGGTGTTGTGGAGATTGTGTTTGATATTATTGCTCATATTTGTCTTTTTAATGCTTTGCTTTTATGCAGCACTTCATTAAACAGATTTATGTCCAAAAAAAACAAGTACGTATAGCTGGTACTGACACAAGCAACCGAGTTCATGAGATTTCAGCTTCCTTTGCTGTTTTTCAAGGTGACCAGTCCATTTCAAGTAGACCACACTATTCCAAGCGGGGTAAGACTGGTGCTATTTAGTCAGGGGAGTTAGAAATGTGATGCAGCGAATTCAGCTACGACAGTGTCTTCAAAGGAGAGGCCCATCGATTAGCTGCCAGCAAGTGGACTCATTATTAACCATGTGTTTACAAGTGTCTTCAAGGGGTACAAGGTGCCGGACAAAAGCGGCGCACAACGGATAAAGACAAGTAGTACACACACTGGATAATGCATGCTCCCGAGTACTTAATGAAGCAACATTTCAACTATCAAAGTCGGGCAAAACATCCAGAGAAAAACAGAAAATGAGAACTACAAGAACACATGATACATAAAAGAATTCTCATAAGCCAAAAAATGATCCACTCTATACTTGGGCTGTCAGTCGATTCAAATAGTTAATTGCGATAAATCGCAAATTAATCATACGTTTTTTTTTTTATCTGTTCAAATTGTACCTTTAAAGGGAGATTTGACAGGTATTAAATACTTGACAAATACTTACTTCATAACATGGCAAACTCAAGCCTAACATGCAATAGCAGCTGTCAGTGTGTCAGTGTGCTGACTTGACTATGACTTGCCCCAAACTGCATGTGATTATCATAAAGTGGGCATGTCTGTAAAGGGGAGACTCGTGGGTACCCATAGAACCCATTTTCATTCACATATCTTGAATGAAAATGAGGTCAGAGGTCAAGGGACCCCTTTGAAAATGGCCTTGACAGTTTTTCCTCAACAAAATTTCACGCAAGTTTGGAGCATTATTTACCCTCCTTCGCGACAAGCTATAATGACATGGTTGGTACCAATGGATTTCTTAGGTTTTCTTGATCTCCGGAAGATGGATTGCATTAATATGTTAAAGAAATTAATGGTGAATTTGCTTTAAATTGTTATTATCATGCTAACTTTGGCAGCCCTACTATATACATAAACTCAAATGGCAACTATGCTAAAACTGACTAATAGCCTAGGGGTATATACTGTATATTATACATTTTTAACAAATGTACAATGACAGAAATATGTACAATATTGTGATTTTGCATGAGAAAAATGAGTTTGTGATCATATGTCGTGATCTCCTCATTGGGGGTGGAGTTGTCATTTTCTTTGTGCATATCGCCTGTTCTTCTCACGCATGGGTGTTTGCCTAACAAAGACCTTCTTGGTTGAAATATTGCCTCATTAGAATGCAATATTCAGTGTGTGGACGACCTCTCTTTTTCCATTATAAACAGTCTTTAGCCTCCTGTTGCTATTTGATGTGATGCCAGTGCAAGTCAAAGTGTGTATACTGTGTATATCAAAACTGCAGGAAAGCCATTCTGTGCATTTTCCGGCCCAAGTATCACCAGGAATAACTGATGGACCGGCTGGAACGCACTTGTGTGCTTTGACAGTAATAGTTGCATGTCTTACTGACTTGCATTTGCATTGGCAATAAATACTAGTATGGAGCTGAATTCAGTTTTTCATAAGAAAAGAAAAGATCTACAGGAGGGTGTTTATTGGCTGAATGATTGCCTTTTATAAATCTTGAACATTCCCAGAAATGCAGGTTGTGTAAACGGTGCCACTGAACAGCTGCTTCAGCTTCAGCGTGGAAATTCACATAATCCTACACTTAAATCATCTTCCTCTCTCTAGACCTGAGTCAGGAAATGCAGTGGTGTGGCGTGTGACGTCACAGCGCTGCCGCCGTCATTGGGGGGCTGTACAGTCAAACTCTGAATGGTGTTTTTTTTTTTTTTTTATAATATTAATAATATTAATACTATCCATAGCTGCCTCCCCAAGATTCCTCCGAACGTTCTGACAGTGTTGTAGCTGCGTTTTGAGGGCGTTTGCATGTAACGGCTGTGTGCTGGCTCCAGATTTTAGGTGTAACATAGTTTGTGGTGATGTTTTCAGTTCAGCCAGTGATGCTTTATTTTCAGTGATGTATTTTTATATGACCATGGTTTGTTTATTTTTTTCTTTTGTTACTCAAATAGTTGCCATCGTGACCATTAAAAAGGCACTTTGCTATTGTCAGTTTATTGCAATAAAATACATTCAGTGCATCTTCCTGTTTTCCTTATGCATTTTGCAGTATTAGGAGTATTAGGTTATTAAAACAACATATCGATCCAGTTGTCTGGACACAACAACCACGATGTATTGAAATACTAGCAGCACCTTCCCGACTATCTGCTTTAAGCGTAAACTCAAGGTTAATGCCCTGCAGGCGGCAGGGTCTTGTTGAGTCTGGTGTTGGATTTTGACCTCGGAGCCCCTCAGCGTGAGGGTTTGTTTACTCCGTGTGTTCAGTTGGGTCTACGTGTGTTTTTGAGAGGTGGAGAGAGAAGGATTGGGTCAGCATGTCAGAGGATAAATGATGCTTCGAGAGCCTCCTGCAATTTAACCAGGCACTTTTTCTGACAGCCTCAGCAAATCACATCTCACCACTCATAACTCATCCAATGCAGATGGACTTGCTCACTCTTCCTCCTCTCTCTCCTAAACACACACATAACTCCCCAGCAGTAAACTGCAGTCTTCCACCAGCCCAGGGCATTCATAACTGCTCTCTGACTCCTTCTCCCATGAATTCATATTAACTCATATTGATGCACGCATACTCAATGAAGCCGGGAACAAATAATGCTGCCACCCATTCCATAAATCACAGTGCCACAAAGGGGAAAACAGCTTTCAGTGGAAGAAAAATCATAGTTTGGTGTTTGCTTGTGGAGTTGCTGGATTGTTTTCTGGGTTGTGATGCGTGCCGGTTCCCCTGAAAGAGCTTTTTGGTCGACTTTTGACAAAACAATCTGTCTCGACTGAAAGAGCCCCCACATTCAAAGATCTATTGATGCTGCTAGTGCTGAGAGCGGGCCCACTGATACTGCTGATTTTATTGTCAGCCGGCTTCATCACAACTTCATAGGACGCAAAGAAACACTGAATCCTCCCCCCCTTGGAGCACTTTCTTCCTGTCCCACTTTTCCCCCCCGATTTTTTTGTTCTCTATCTCCATTTTCTCAAGCGCACGCCCTGTGAGGAAAGATCTGTTTTGCATAAAAGTAAGCAACGCTCACAAATCCATAGTCCTCCTCGCTGACGCCAATGCAGACACCAGAGGGCACACATGGGCAGACAGTACTTAACGATCCAGAGCAGCAGGGCAGCAGTCAGGCAAATAGATTATGATTTATTACCAGTGAGGGAGGAAGCGAGGAAGACGATGCAAGGACAGGACATGTCGTCTCCTGCTTTCACTGTGGCGAGATTGGATGCATCATAACAAGGACAAGAGAGAGAGAAAAATCCATGAAGATTGTTACAGATGAACAGCACACAGGTGTGAATAGTGCTTGTGTACAAAACATGTTGACTTACCAGCACACAATGCTCAGCATCTGCTATGTATGAGCAGGATATGTTCTGTTCCTGGAGGTGAAGAGATAAGGGAGGCAAGATTAACAGCTTGTGGAGTGTGACTGGTCTTTTGAGGCCTGCGCACAGCTTGTTGCACTCACCTTTGTAGGATTCCACATTGCGTTGTGTGGTATGACTCACTGTGATGAGTCAATGAGAACAGCGAGTAATCTTGTTAATACACAAACTGTAACGAGTATCGAGTAGTGCGCTGGCTTGGTCTAAGTAAAGCAGAAGAACAGATGTACCACCTGCGCTGCTGAAAATGGCACTGCAATGTGCTGTTGATGTATTAGCAGCAGTCGGTAATGTCGAGGGCATCTGTGTGAAATATGCTGGGGAAAAAAAGAATCAATAGTTGTATTATGGGCCTGTTAGTTAAGGCTGTTCATTGGGGAAAAAAATGTTCAGAGTTTGCTATTGGAAACCGAATCAAATGATTCACGTGGAGCGCAAAACACACAAGACACCTACTGACATGAAAACAACACAAACGCTGATGGTCCCACACATCATTCATTATGGATTACAAACATGCACAAATATACAAACACACAAACTGACAAGCACACTGGAAAAAAATTCTCACTCCATCCATAATTGATAAACTCTAAAATTGTGTGTTTGTAGTTCCACTGGCTCTGCCTCCGATGGAGTAAACCGATGCTAAGGTTGCTACTAAGGCAGCGTTCCCCGGGGAACTCTGCATTTAGTCTGTATTCTCTGAGGCCCCGTGAAAGCCTGGAGATTCAGATGTAGAGCTAATTAACTGGTCCAGGCATTTGTTCTTTTATTTGTTTTAGTGAGAATTTAAATGAACATTTAAATACCTGATAGGTGGGACGCCCTTGCTAAAATGTATAATGTATTAGGGAAATTTTGCCAAGGCCATTTTTCTACTGACCTTTCCCACTAAAACTAATCTCGAACTCGGTCAATGCAATGTAAGACTTTTTACTATCCAAGGGTGGGTTTACCAGAGGTAGCTTCAGTGCACAGGAGCAGATGGAGGGAAGATACTAGTCCTGAGGCATTTTTAAAGTCAACAGCCATGCTACGGACTCTGTGAGGCTGTACTCGGGCTCAGCAGTGCTTAATGCAAACAGTATGGTATGGTGGCATGTTCACAATGACAATGCTAACATGGATGTTTAGCGTTTACTAAGTTATTCATGGTAGGTCATGACAGAAGGTATAAAAGAACACGACAGCGACCGTTGTAATTATGACAGGAGCACCAGCGGAAGTCAGGCGCGGTAGTATGAAACTTTAAGTGTAAGAATATTAATCTTTGAGTACACAATTAGTTTACATCTATTTTATAAAACAACTATACTATGAAGTGAACTCTACTACAGGTTAAACTTATAGGTATAATGTTAGTTTACTAGTTATATACTTATAGCACACTTTTTAGTTTATGAAAGTGCACTTTAAAGTATACTCCCATTAAACTACTAGTTTAATAGATTTTCCTGCAACTATTCTTTGATTTATAGTACTTAGCCAGTGATTTATGCATTACATAAAGAGACTTGATTGATGGGCGGCTGTGGCTCAGAGGGTAGAGCAGGTTGTCCACCAATCGGAAGGTCGGTGGTTCGATCCCTGGCTGCTCCAGGTCACATGTCGATGTGTCCTTGAGCAAGACACTTAACCCCAAATTGCTCTCGAAGGCATAGGTGTGTGAATGAGTATTTAGATTAGATCCTGATGGGCAAAGTTGGCACCTTAGCAGCCTCTGCCATCAGTGTATGAATGTATGGGTGAATGCTGACATGTAGTGTAAAGCGCTTTGAGTGGTCGGAAGACTAGAAAAGCGCTATCCAAGTCCATTTACCATTTACCATCCTTTTGCTATTTGACTTGATGTTTTGTGATGAGATTTTTTTTTTCTTCTCCCATGCCTGCAGGGTGAACAGAGATTGCAAAAACATTGAACATTCTTGATAAATTGAAGTAAATTCATATCAAGACATGTGTTTACAAAACTCTCACACACTCTAATAGGCTTATCTATCAAAAAGTAGGTATAAACCAAGAAAAGTAAGTATAAGCCAAGTATACTTAGTCTTTTCTGTATACTTGTCAGTATAAGCAAAGTATACTTAAGTATAATTTTGTTATGTGTATATATACATAAAAAGTAAACTGAAAGCATACTCTTATTTTAAGTTTAAAAGAAGTATACTAATAGCGCACTTGAATAAACTTCTTTTTAGTAAGGGAGAAAATCAAAGTCATTAGAAAAACATCCATGGTAACCATTAATATCTGCACAACATTGCAATCTATCCAATAGTTGAGATATTCGAGTCTGGACCAAAGTGATGGGCCGACCAACATTTCCCTCCCCAGAGCCACGTCGTTAAAAACCTGGCTTTGATGTATTGTACATCTAAGAAGATGGAGTACTGACTTTCATTTCCTTGAATCCATCCTAGACCTGCTAAGCAGAGTTGTGGCTATATAGTAAGAGATCCATACAAGCAAATGAATAATTACCATCTGTGAGAAAAGATAAGCTCATGATATAAGCACTACAGTACATGCCTTTAGGCATTTTACGCAGCAGTATAATAAACGGGTGCTGAGAAGCAGCAGGGCAGATACAGTAGCTGCCCTTTGACACTGTGCCCCCTTCTGTGAATCAGAGCTCAGTCAATCCGTCATAGGTACCGTATATATACTGTACAGTAGCCCATCTCGCTGCAGGGCAAAGCAAAGAGATCTTTTGTAATATTATTCCAAGCAAGTTGTTTTTTAATTGTTAATACGACTGTGCACACTCAATCAGATGAGGCCTTTATGCATAAGTAAAGCTGGTAACAACAGCGAGCTAATCAGCGATGTGCATCTTGTTCTCCTGTGGGAAGCCGAGTAATTATGAATGAGCGGGAGAAGGCAAAGCGAGTTCACTAATGTGCCTTTAGTGCTGAAGATGAGGAGAGAAGTAGAAAGATATAATTCTACTATATAATGATCCCAGAAGGGGGGAAGGGTGAGTCAGGGAGGCGAAGAGAAGGCAGTAGGGAATAGATGGGACAAAATGAATGGCAGCAGATAAGTGCAAGAGAAGAAGAAAAAAAGGGAGGAAATGTAGAAAACCATGTTCCCCCGAGACAAACAGCTACTTCAAACAGGATGAGCCCGTTGAATATTTGACAGCGTATAATGTACAAGGGTTCCACATTCAGCGATGTATCTGTATCATGATCATGGATATGGTTAAAGATACTGGTAGCAGACTGCTTGAGACCCTGGTGTAAAAATATCCAGATGTGGATTTTACACCTGCTCAATCTAGCTGTTCCCTGTAGTGGTTTGTGTTCCTGTGGATGAGTAGTAGCCCCCGCGGCCCATCAAGAGGACGGCCTTTGGGAGGGACCTGCTGTTTGGTGATCTGACCGCCTTCGCTGCGTGGTTGTACAAGCTGTGGTACTCTGTTGAAGCATGCACGCAGCACCTCTGCCAAGGACTGACGGCACTGTTCTGGAGATCAAAAGCTCCACATGATGGCTGTCTGACTCATTTTGGTGTAAAATCTTTTCTGGACTTTTAATATCTGCTCTCTCTGTCGCTCTACCTTGTGTGTGTGTGTGTGTGTATTCTCAATTTTCTTCCGTACATGCTGTGAAAGATGTAGGCGATTCGCACGTGTGATCAGGAGGAAAGGCCAAGTGCTGATGGTTATCTGACCGTTCTACTCTCTATCCCCGCCATCCCCCATCTATTACTGCTTTTAAACCGCTAATGACAGCACCTGTGGTTATGGTTGCCATGGCACCAGAGCCTCTCAGTGAGTGACTTTGATGTATAAGTTAGGGCCCGGTATGTGAGATACGTCTCAGTAACTCTTTCATTGTCACTGCTACTACTCATATTTCTCTGCATTTCTAGTTTCATAATGAATCAACAAATGGTGAGTAAACATGTAGTGCAAGGTAATCTGGAGAGAGAAGCTGTCAATTAAGTGATGATGAGACTGCGACATGGCTTAAGGAGTGTGGAGCTTGTGTAGGTGCTCCCTCACATTGAATTGTGTCCCTGTCTTTACAAGCTGGCAGTGACACCAGCGTACAAAACGGCTGTCATCATCTATTAGAACACAAGTCTGTCACGGGAGATTCCCTCATGTTGTAGAAAAAACGCCTGTATTATACACAAACTCTCTCGTCACATGCAAACTGCTCTATACGAACCTCTCTTACACGTACACAATGATCGGATGAGCAAAAATGATGACATTTTCTGCCATTATATGTGACGTTGAAATGAAAATACAGATTTCAGGCATCAATATTTCAACTGGTCTGTGAATTGCCTCCAAGACATATGCTGCATTATTAAGAGCGAGCTGCTTGCGGTTGGAAGTGTGTCATGGGTGATTCTCATTGACAGGAGGAATTCTTTCAGCACACAAAGAGATGAGAGATGCTGTAGACGTGTCTTTTGTCTTTGTGGGTGTCCTCGGGAAAATGGGATCTGTAGCTCAGTCTGGCTCAACAAATGCAATATTATATATTGATTCCTGAAAACGCATCTTGTTCACAGACAATTCTTTCTGTAACAATTAAATGGTCAGTGGCAGCGCTACATGATTCACTTAAACTGACAAAAGCACAACTTTATTAATGTATTGATTTAAATTGACAGCGTTGTTAGAGTTACTGAGAAAAAGGGGCAAAAGTTAAAGGGGAACTACACCCATTTTCAAAATTCATACATGTTATTCCTTTGGTCTAAACATAAACAACTCTCTCCCTAATCTAAAAAATAGAGTGCTAAAACTCAAACTTGTGATGTCATAGGGTAGAAAGTGAACTGCTCCATAGACAATGAATAGGGGAAGATGATCTAGAGAGCACCCACGGAAATGATCAGAGTATATGGGAACATTTTCTGTTTCACAACTGAGAACACTACGATAGAATAAAGCTCATTTGAGTATAAAAAAAAGAAAACAAACATTCTGTGGGTCCACAAAATCAGCCTCCCATTCATTGTCTATGGAGCAGCTCCAGACTTCATACCCTATGACACCAAGTGCCTGAATTGCGCCAGTACTCACCAGTACTGAGTACCGGCACTTCTGATTTTTGTTTACATGAGTACCCTTACTTTTTATTGTGTACCGCCACATCCTGGTGAGTCTAGGTGCGCACCTCTAAACACCTGACTAAGCACATAGCTAGTTTAATGCTGAGAAAACAGTTCTGAAAATGCCTTTGGTATTCATTCTCATTATCCAATTTAATCTGTAAGCCAACAGATATCATAATTTAAGTTAGGTTTTATTGTAGCGTATATGCAATAGTATATTAGTGAACAATTTGATTTCTGTAGCCAATTCTCTGCATTGATGTTAGTGGCGCTGTTCACACTATGGAATTGAATGCGTTATAAATTACAGCACTGCGTTTCTAATCTAGAGCTGTTTAGAATATTTGTTCATGCTTACAAATTAATAATATATGCTTACAATTTAATTATTGAATTAAATGATTGATTGATTTTTTTTTTTACACTGACCTGGAATCCCTCTAACTATAAGGGATTTTTACCCAAACTCGCCATCTAGTGTATGAAAGAGAAGTAAGAGTCAGTAAAACAGCTTTTAAGTAAACTTCAACATTCAAAGTCTTAAATTAAAGTACTGAAGGATTAAGATCTTAATGTATTTATCATCACAAGTAAAATAAAATGCCCCTGGCGGTGTTATGTTATATTATAGATTATATTATTGGAGTGTTATTGCTGATATTGGTATGTATTCGGTCAAAGTGGAACTAATTTTAACACTTAATATTCTGTTTTACAGTTTAATCTACAACGCATCATTTTCTAAAATCCCCTTTTTCTACGTAAAATCTTAATCTGCTATGTAGCTAGTATCTATAGCTGTCAAATAAAGTTAAAAGTACAATGTTTCCCTCTGAAATGTAATATAACATGGAAAGTACTAAATAGTAAATACTAAGTACAAGTACCTCAAAAATTGTATTTAAGTTAAATACTTGAGTAAACGTAGTTACATTCCACCACTGCAGTGAATATACATGCAGATTACATATTAATTCTGTTTACGGTTTTCTTATATATCTTCTGGTTTAACTTCAGGTTACGTCTTGAAATTGTTTTTGATGATGATCACAAAATATTGCTTTCCTTTTTAAAGACATAATTGCAAGAGATCTATTTTTACCTCAAAATAAAAAGACTTGACAGTCAGTGTACCACCACATCATTGATGTTAAATGTAAAAGATCAATAGGCTGAATTCAATACTTTCACAGGTCTGTCAACACCTTTTTTCAATTTGATAGTAAGAAACCACACTCAAGGGCAAACTGCAGAGAATCCACACTTCATTTCACTGGAGTCTTTTTAATTTGCATAACCAAATCTCATAGAATTTAGAAGCGCACATTATTTATGCTCAGTAGTGTAGCAAGTTGTGAATGGTTCATTTCAACAAAACCGTGAAAAACTGTTTAATGAGGTATGAAACATGATTTCAGAAGGAAGTCGGAAAATGACTTGCAAAACAGAAGATCTGCTAAACACAGTGCTCCCTGGACCATTTTTATTCCCATAATTAATTTATACTTAAAACAGCGTCAAACAATATTCAGGAATGTTTACAGATGTGAAATAAGCATAACCTCAGCTCCAGTCTTTTCCCCGTGCTGAGATGAGACTCGCGTTGAGTTAACTGTTCAGAGAGGAGGATTGTGGCAGGACAGGATGAAGTTCAAAAAGTTTAGTAGAGGCACGGTGCAGCTTCATTCACGTCAAAGTGATCTGGATTTGGCCTCCCCCCGCTCTGACCGTGACCAATGACCTCAACCTCGGAAAATGTCCGCATTGAGTCTGCTCTACGGGCTGTTGTGTTGCTGGGACGGGCATGTAGGGGGTGTAACAAAGAGGACGTCTCAGCGGTCCAGCGAACGTTTCTGGATTGCTTCGGCCACCACGGTGCGCAGGAGAGCGATGACGGAACGGGGGTCGTCGTTGCCGATCACGGCGCTGCCTGACACGATCATGTTGGCTCCTGCCTGCAGCAAACATGAGAATAAACTTACTGTAAACTGGATTTGAATTTTAGGTGTTTAATTTTATTAGAGTGATATGTGTGTTTGTGTTCTTTACCTCTGCACACTTGTGAATGGTGTCAGGGCCAACTCCTCCATCTACTTCGATGTCTAATGAAGGGAACTGACTCCTCAACCAGCTCACCTGGACACATGCACAGAAATACAACTTTGTTATAGACATTTAAATGACATCTAACCAACTTCCCCACTTTTACTAAAAACAGAAAGAGCGAGAGAGAGAAGAGAGCACTGAAAAGTTTTGTGGTTTCGCAGAAACTTGTATGGAACTTGAGCCTCGCTTCACTGTGAAAGTGAAACTTTACCTGGCACTTATGCAATCTCCCTCCCCTAACAACAACTGTTTAATATGCAATGAATGGAGCATGCATCTGTAACTGCATGCCCAAGAGAATTGGTACAGGAGTTTATTTATTTTTTTCTTCACAAAGGTTAACTTGTTTATGTTTTCTCCATAATGCTACATAGCATGCTTGTTATTTTCCCTGTTTACACAAGGCACAAAAGTGTAGCACACACAATGTGCAAATGGTGCTATTTTTGTCAATGCGCTGAACATTTCATACGTGCTATTTTGTTGACAATTTGTGTGTGATAAGGTATACATTAGGGAAAAAGCAAAAAAAATATTGCCATACTGGTGATTAGCTCTGCTCTCTTGCGCGGCACAATGTTGAATCAGTAGCCTGCAAGTTCTCCTCTATGGCTCGGTATGTATCTCATTATGTCTCAAAGAGATGCTTAATTTACTGTGTGGTTATCTTTGAAGCCTACTTTGTGTTGTTGCGGTTGTGTATAAGGCTCCAGTTGTTTGTCTTTTACCTTGGGCATCATGTCCTCCATGAACTTTTGCCCTCCAAAGCCAGGTTCAACAGTCATGACCAGAGCCATGTCGATCTGGTTAGCCCAGGGTGCGAGCTCTTCAACGGTAGTACCAGGCTTTAAGGCCAAACCCACCTACAAAACTCACACAGGGTTAATATGAAGACATGTAGAATACAGTCACTTTAGCACTTATGTTTGAAGCTGACATTAATATTTCATATTTTGCAAACTAATGCTATTCCGCCTCTTGCTTTGCAGTATTCTCACCTTCATGCCGCTCTCTCTTATCTCCTTGATGAGGTTACCGGGGTTGGTGGTGGACTCTATGTGGAATGTATACTGGTTGGCTCCTGCTGCAGCCATGGGCTTCACCCACTGCTCCGGCCGAGACACCATCATGTGCATGTCTGCAACATTAACACTATCACAATACTGCTCCACTGCAGCAGAGGCATTCATGATTCAAGCCATGGGATGACTGGGTTAAAGCAGCAGTTGGTAGAATTGGAGCATGTGATTAATAACTATAACTTTATCCTGACAGTAGTGCATGAGACAGGTAATCTATAAAAAAAAGCATGTGCCTCTGTGTCCTCCGGTGCTCCTAATGGCATCTGCAAGATTTCACAGACTGGAGGAAAACAACCAATCAGAGCCGAGCTGGAGTCTGCTGTCTTTGAGCAGCTGTCAATAGGCTCGTTCGAGATGAGCTCGAGATCGCCTGGAAAGTAGACGAGATCAGGTGGCAGCAGCAGGGGGCGGAGACAAAAAGCTGCGGTCAAGTCGGACAGGTTCCAACCGTTTCGAGCAGTCTTCACGGAATTTACAGGAAGTCACAGAAAAAGTTACTTCCTGTTAGATCCGATCTGTAGGCCACTTGTAGTTTTCAGACCCCGTTGGGATTTATTTATATTTGTTTGTAAATATATGTGGAAATGTGCGTGTATCTGGCATTGGATTCTATCCTTTATTATTTTTAATGTCCGCCTTGTAAAGCACATAATGAGCACTTGTTTTGATAAGTGTTATATATAGATAACCTTCATTATTATAATTATTATTATTATTATCAACCACACAAGATATGTTTGTTAACAGATGAAACCTTCATTGCACAACATGAGACTAATACAATCTAGCATTAAATATTACAATTACACAGAAAGTTGTGACTTTCTACAACACGTGGTGTTTGCTGTCAAAACTAAGAGCCAATCAGCTCTTTGATCAGACGCGAGCCAGGCGTTTCCCATAATGCCCTGTGTCTTGCGGTCGGTGGAGAGCAACTGCGGCGCCTGGCTCTAAAAACTGCAGCCGCCTCGATCTTGTGAGGTTATCGTTGCACACGTGTGCATGACATCAGAGTAAGTCGGCATGAAGTCGGACACAAATCTAACCGGCACGCATTGCGCGGCGATCGACGGTGATCAATTCTGCTCAGGCCTAGCTCATCTCGAACGAGCCTAATCACTTGTGAACTCCGATCAAACCAAGCCCCCAGGAAGTGCGCCGGTCGACTATCCGGATTTGCGTAGTGGTCAAATGGCGGTACTGCAACGTCTGTGTCCATCACGTGATGCCTTTGGGCCCAAAAAGACTTTTTCCCATAGACTTACATTGGGAAAGAGACGTCTGTAACTCAGCGGATAACTTTTTTTGAGGTGAATCAACTCCCCAGTACGAACACTCTAATAGCCCTTATTTAAAAAATTAAGTTTTTAAAGTTGTAAAATGCACTAATAGCCGAATCCAGAGTTATTTCCCTTCCTCGGTTCGTGTGAGTGAGACCCAGACCGAGGCTGGAGCGCAAGCCGTGACGACGGCGTGACGTTGGGACCCCGTGACCGAGTCATGCGACCGAGCGGACGCTACTGCGCATGTCCCAGTTGCCCAAGATCCGCCAAGATACGGGTACTTTTCCAGACGTAAGTGGAGCCATTTAGGCGTCATGCGCCAAATGAGCAACTCTCCTAGGAATGACCGGGGCCCCGCCTCCAACGTTGTATCCAGTTCTTTTAATACATCCATGGATCAAACGGTCAAACTAGGCAGCGCTGATCAGTTGTGGAAATACCAAGCACCGCCCACAACGGAGCAAACTTTCTCTCAGAGTTTGTGATTGACAGCTGCTTCTGTTGAATGAACAGCCAATAGGAACACTTTCTCTCTCTGAAATGACCTGTGATTGGCCACAGGGGCTACATTATGTATGAGGAGGAGGAGGTGCAGAAGTCTCTCTCATAACACCTAAATTACAATATGCTGAAAGGTTATTATGGATTTCTTTTGCCCCAATGATGCAAAAAACATTCAGCCTACTGCCACTTTAAGGTGAGTCTAGCTTAATGTTTGTGGATGTGTCTCTTCTCTCACCAAAGAAAGGGTCTTGGCCTACTGACTTCCTCAGGCACTCCACCATGGGATGTCCAAATGTGAGGTTGGGTACAAAGTGCCTTCAAAAAGAGGAAACAAAAACAAGACATGTATCTTTCTAAACTGTGGTGAAACTGTCTGTCTCTTCTTGCATGACAAACAAACGCCTTGCACAAGAGGAAGGTAAACAAAGACTTAACTGGCAATGCAGGAAGGAGGAAGTTAAGACTTGGGAAACATCATAATGTTTGACACCTTGAGGTTTTGAAAGCCACGCTTAAGCCAGATAAACCCAGTTACATACATATGTACTAACTTCATGGAAAGCTAGCTTATAGCTTGTTGACGTTAGCCAACTTTAGCTCTCACACACTGAACTTCCTGTTAGCATGCTGGTTTATGTTAGCTGATGAACTGACCCGTCCATGACGTCGAGGTGCAGGTAATCCGCTCCGGACTCCATCATCCGCACGCACTCGCTGCCCAGACAGGACAGGTCGCTGCTGAGGATGGACGGACCGATCTTCGCACTGTAAGCCATGCTGTTACTGCTGTTACTGCTGGACAGTCTGCATGCAGCCTGGCAGCTCACAACACCAGCTAGACGCAACATGACGACCACTTCCGCTGCTCACCTTCAAAATAAAATACATATGTATAAGCAACTACAGATCTGATAATCAAAATACTGCACATGTGATGTCAACACATTTGATGTGGTTTAAAGGTCCCATATTATGCTCATTTTCAGGTTCATACTTGTATTTTATGTTTCTACTAGTACATGTTTACATGCTGTGATGTTCAAAAAACCCTTTATAAAACCAAGGCATTAACTTGTTAAACACAGTGTTACTGTACTTACTGCTTCCAGCTCATTAAACTCCTTAATTACTTTTAACCCCCCACAATGCAATCTGTCTCTTCTTACACCTTAAGAAATAAATTAACTCTCCTTGTGAATGATTTAATAATATTTTGTTAACCAATAATTCCTAATATCCAAACAGTGGAAATTTTCACACAGGAAAAAATGTGAATCTTTTTCATTTTATAGTGTTTATATAGAGAAAAACAATACAACTTCCTCATTTGCAGTTGTTTAAAGGTCCCATACTATGCTCATTTTCAAGTTCATACTTGTATTTTGTGTTTCTACTAGAACATGTTTACATACTGTAATGTTCAAAAAACCTTTATTTTCCTTGTACTGTCGGCCTGAATATACCTGTATTTACCCTCTGTCTGAAATGCTCCGTTTTAGCACATTTTGATGGAATTGCGTTGCTAGGCAACAGCTTGGTCCATGTGTACTTCCCGTCAGCTGATGTCATTCACATACACTGCAACCAGAAATAAACTGGGACACATTTAGAATGTTTACGTTTAAAACTGTGTAAATGGTCTAAATATCGTATATTCGTGACATCACAAATGGGCAGAAATCCTGACAGCTTGTTTCAAATGCAGTGTTTCTGAATATGGGCTGTGTGTATTTCCCTGTGGATTGAGTGTTTCAATACTTTCACAGTATTTATATAGGACTGAAGCCTGCTTTATAATAAAAAAACATGCAAATCTCACTTTTTTATAATATGGGACCTTTAAAGATCTCATACATCATTTGGTATTGGAGAAGATTCGCTATAGAGGGTGTGCTCAGACATTTTATGCTATATGGAGACCCTTTTTAATCTATATAGAAAAAATGGATAATGGGGGGTATAATTTGTTTGTACAATTATTTATTGGATTTTGTACAGAAAACCAATAAAAAGACTTTGAGCAAAAAACAAAATAATGCACAAATGCTGGCATGTGGCTATTAAAATATTTAGCATAAAGGCTTACCATGATGGCATTTGTATATATCTTATTTGCAAGGCAGCTCCAAGCCAACATCTGTATGTGGGGCCCATGTGGGTATTAAATGGGCTGAAAAAATGGGCCCTATATGGGATTGTCCGTGGGTTCCATAATGGCCCAATGTCAATTGCCCACATGGATTCTATGCAGGATTACAATGGGTGTTATGTGGGCCCAAACTGGGCAACATACCCAAGACCCATCTTCGCCCCGGCTTTAAGTTCTATGTGGGAACTACATGGGGACAACATGGGGACAACATGGGGACAACATGGGGACTACATGGGGAATACATGGGGACTACATGGGGACTACATGGGTTAAAATATGGATTGTAAGTGGGTTTGTCCACAGTTTCCATGTTGGCCCGATGCACTAATTTCACAGTAGTGATCCAACCAGGACCCACAGGGGTAGCCCACATGGGGAGCCTATGTGGGACCTACTTAGTTGATCCAAGTGGGCACCAGATAAAATGCCCATTTTGGGCCCATATCTACTTGGTACCCAGGTACCCCTAGCATAACCCATGTGGGGCCCACATAACCATGTTGGCTGGGAGGTAAACAGCCTGAAAAAAGGATCATACAGAATAGGATAGATGTGACTGTCTTTTCATGCAGTTGTCTTTAAAATAAGTGATCGTCATTTTACGATATTGCCCTGCATTGGGAAAACATTGTGTACTGCTTATAAGGATAAAAAGAAAACAGGGAAAACAACTAATTAATTCCTGTTTTGTTTTGTAGACATATTTGCAATACTATCTTTCAGGTCAAACAAGACTTTGGTAACACTTTTTAACCCTCCCTCCCTCATTTTTAAAGACAGATTGTCCTCACTTCCGGTCTCAGTCTAGGTGTCAGCTGGTAACTTGATGCAACACTGGCCTCACACTTCCGCCTTCAAAATAAGATGTTGCCTTCTTCTTGACACTAGATGGCGCAGCGCTCCTATGGGTAATGAACTATCACCTCAGCCATTCACAGTAGATTTAATTTGAATGACTGGGTGTTGATTGAGGAGAAGATTACAGCAATAAAAACTCCTGTCAGCTTGCCTCTCCATGGTGCAACAACTGTGTCATACTTGTTATTGCACTTTTATTACAGGCTACCATCATGTTTTTTTTATCCCCTGCATTATTGGCTGCAACATATTCATGCAAAAGTGCAATTCTTGCAGTGTTTCTCTACTAACAATTCTGTTAACACAACGTGCACACCAGATTTCCTTTTGTTTTTAGTAATAGAACACTTTGTTGAGTAATATGGGACACAGTTTGTGTTTTGTGTAATCTAGGACACATTAAGTAATGTGGGACACAGTTTACTGAATTTTGTAAAAAAGTATAAAAATTGCCAAATCTTTTGAATCCTTACTTCATATTATTCTCTCTGCTTCTATTTTCTCTCTGTATTTGGCCATTGGTTTCATATTGTAACATCTCTCCGAGATTTTCACAGACTTCTTTTCAGCTCTCCATCTGTCTCCGTCATTCTGCTGTGCCAGCCGTGAAAATATAAGTTAAGTGTCAATATGACCAGACAGACAGAAAATATTGCTCACGCTTGGTGCTACAAGGACACCAACACTTAAAGATATAAAGTTGTCTGGGCTTTAGAAAAAATATATTTCATTGATTCAAGCACTTGGCTGGCTGTAGAACAGGTTAGCCTGCTGGGTTGCTTTTGTCTGCCAAAGACTTGTGATGAATCTATTCCTCAAAAGAAAGAAAACCTCTTGCAGAAATGAAAGAAAAGATCAGTAAGACTCTTACCTTTGGAAAAGCCTTTAATGCCCCCTGCTACCTGACGCAACTTAGAAATGAAGAAACGGTAAAACAGACAGAACAGACAAAACAAGCAAAACAAGCAAATAGGTCTCCAGTAAAACGAAATCTTAATACAGTACAATTAAATGTCATATAACTTGCCACGAGTCATTAATTGCCTGCTACATCCCATTCAATGATGTCAACTGTGATATCATACCAATTTGATCATGATTGTCTAAAGCATGGTTATTTGACACAAGTTTTTCCACATAAGGAAATATGCAAATTATAATTAGTCTCAGATGTCTCACAATACCTATATAATCATATACTTTATGGTATTTTACTTCCTACAATTTGGCGTCATAACATCTCTTCAGAGATCAAGTTTGCTGTATCTTTACTGCACATGAGTTATATTTATTCTTCTTTGTCTGATTTGTTTGTCACCTTCATCATCTTGAACACGGTCCACTGAAATGGTATGAATATTTTTCAGATGAGTGTGTAAATTGTTGTGATTTATAAGAAGCAGATGGCTGAGGTTTTATTAAAAAAAAGCCTCTCTGCTGAGGCTAGGCCCACAAAGAGCCACACTCATATATACCCAGATTGGATAAACAGAATCTGACATTTATGAGTTTTACCCACGTTTTGCATTTACTGCAGCGATGATGGAAACTCTGGTGGCACGGCGTATACTCTGGCAGACAGGAAGATGATATATGTGATTTTTGAGTAGGGTTGATGCAGAGTAAGTTGGCCTCACAAAGTACTGGGGCCTCAAGAGTCTCTGAGGAAAGTAGTAAAAACTAGCTTCATGCTTTGACAGTCATTGTGTGGACCACTGCCATATACTGACTTTTATAAGTCTGTCTATACAAAAGTCCTTCATGGTGTCTCTGACTCTTGAGAGGAAGATTCACTATAGCTCATTAAGCGATAAACATCTTCTTAACTAAGATAGTTGAAACAATATTTTGAGACAAATCAATGTTTTTTGAAGGTTAAAGAGTCTGTTTCTACAGAGGTCACACTCAAGGTTGATGCATTGCACCAACCTGGTTGATGCATTTGTGTTTTTGCCTTCAAGAGGGGTCATTCTTTCTCCTGCAGCTGACACTAAGGCACATTCTTCACCTTTACTGTAAACAGCTCCAACACCAAGCACATCATTTCAGTCAACCAAAGGCTTCTGCTTACTGGAGGTCCCCATTAGAGACACCTTTTTTTGGTTTAGTGCAGCTCAGGAATGTGACTTGCACTCATTTTCTGGATGCTGTCAAGCTGTTCTCTATTGCTCACTGTTGACATATTCACATCTTTAAAAACACTCCAGAATAACCAGTATACTGTACCAGTACTGAACTGCCACATATATTCACGTGCCTCATGACATACAATATTAAACAACTTTTTCAAAAAGCACTATGAGAAATGAATCTTTAAACAAAACCTTGAATATTCTGAGTTGTATGAATCCTTTTAATGTATACTGCACATTATGTATGAAGATATACATTAAGCCATTACTGGTGTAAAGCTAATTCACCAGCCTTAAAGGACCAGTGTGTAACATTTCGAGAAAATCTATTAGCTGAGATTGAACATAATATTCATAACTATGTTTTCATTGTCGTATAATCACCTGAAACTAAGAATCATTGTGTTTTCATTAGCTTAGAATGAGCCCTTCATATCATAGGGAGCGGGCCCTATGTGGCTCACGTCTGGGAAAGGGAGGAGTGAGCGGAGGGGCACTCAGTTGGTTGCAATCTGCAACCACACCACTAGATTCCACCAAAAATCCTACACACTGTACCTTTAAATTGTGGATTGAGCTTTAAATCTTGCCTCTCTGTAATACCATCTCATCTTACTAGAGGTATAGGGTGCCACATTTAATGGGCAAAACTTTCAGAATTTATTTGGATGATCAAAATCCTTAGGTATGTGCATGAACTGTACATATTCTACTTCTTCGTGGCGTGTATGGTCTGCGGTCCCATTGAGCTAGCGCTCGTTACATGCATTACTGCATCTCAGTCATCTGTGAAGACAATTAAAAAATGTCTTTTGTTGAAAAGTTGAAGACTAATCCATTCCATTCCCGGTCAACTAAATTAGCGTGTGTTCATTTTGATATGTATCAGCCGTTGCCATCTTTATGAGTTTCTGGTTGCTGGTCTGCTAATTAATGTGATTTTTTTCATTTTTCAGTCTGAGTATTTTTTTTAAAATTAATATTTGTTCCCACAAGGCATTAGCACTTCTTCACTAAGTTGCCATATGGCTTCATCAGCACTTTCAAATGTATCCCTGGAGGTTTAGATTTAGCCGTTGCAGGTACAGTAGCTAATTAGCAGCCACACAGCAGGGTGTATTAAACGTGTTTGAACTTGTTTAACAGTCTTTTGAAGAGCATCATTTATGGACTATGAATTAATTATCTGGTAAATCAATGGCGATTTCAGTTCCAATGAAGAACTTACTGAAAACAACGTACCCTATACTGAAAAACAGCCTCCTATATTACAATTGCTAATGAGGGGAAAGGGTGTGTTGATTCCATATGGGAAAGAATTCCTGTGTGTGTGCTTTAAGCTCTCTTCAAGACGTGTGCATTTGCATTGAGCAGTATGTGAGCTGTAACCTTTGGTTTATGTGACCCTTAACCTCTGCTATAGAAGGCAGGAACAGGAACAGAGATAGAGCTGCTCTGTTTTTGTCTTTTTTCATCTGCAGCAGTTGATTATTACAAACTTGGTACAACTCCAAACTTTTCATGTATTATCTTGATTGAAACCTTCCTCCCGCTTCCCGCCAGCAGTTGACTCTAGCCTCCTGAGCAAACAGACAGCGATAAACTTGTTTTTTGTGATGGTCGGAAGGAGAGTGTGGAGACTGTCCTTGCAGCCTCTCCCTTCCTGGGCTTTATGTCGTCGTGGTCGGGGTCCATAAGTGGAAAGGGAAGGGTGGGATGGGTGCTACCTCCCTTCGTTAGGTTAATGCTACCAATCAAGTTTGTTTTCCTGCCGGGAAAAACACGTAAACTTTGATTGGGTGAGTATTTGATGTCGGGATATCCATAAAGATGGAGGGTAGGATTAATAGGAACGAGCACAGCAGGACTGTCTGTACATCCTGTAAACTGCTACTTTATAGGTTGACAAAGTAGTGATCAAATCAGGCATGTAAGTAAGTCTTGCTCATTATACCTGTCATTGCTCACTGGATGTCGTAGAAGGGCTTTTCATTATGATGATGCACTCACAGGGAATGTAGTCGCTGCCAAGAGTCATTGTGGCCCCCAAACCTGTAATCATTAACCACATTAAACTCAGACTTTGGAACTTTATCTTTACTGCTTGGACTGTGATGCACAGCCGTTATCGGTCGCTACAAGCACCATAGATGTAGGTCAGTAGGGGCCTACTACGCCTATTACGTTGTAAAAGTGAAAGCAAAACTTAAAAGCAACACAGTCTAACATGTTGTTCAACTAAATGCAACGTTACATTTTGAACACAAACAAGAAGGCATCTTTAGGTTTAGGCAACAAAACCACTTAGTTAAGTTTAGGAAAAAACTGTGTTTTGGCTTAAAATAACTACGTTTCAAAAGTGAAAGTGAAACTTGATGCTTGTGAACACAAAGACAACTATATTGTTGGTTTCACACAGGATGCGGGGATGCTAACCCCAGCCTCCTAGGTTAAAACCCTGTGTTTTGTGTGTCACCCATTACCCCCAATATCCAGTCCATATAGACTTCAATGCCATCTATACTACAGCGCCTGACTTCCGCTTCTGCTCCTTTCATAATTACTAGAGTCGCTAGAGGTCGCTGTCATGTTCTTTTATACCTTCTTTCTGTGATCTACCATGTGAATAGATGATAAAACCTACCAGTGGATGTAGTAGGCCCCTATTGACCCACATCTATGGAGCTTATAGCAACCGATAATGCCTCTTTAGTGTAATAGCCTGACAACACAGCCTAATCAGCTGGGCAGTGTTTTTTTAGTGTATGTTTTGTATCACACATGTCACACCATTAGAAGTACATACAAATTAAATTTGAAATCAGTAAAGTGGTCCTTTAACATTAGCATATGTATGAGCTTAGATGTTAACTTATTACATGTCCAAATATGTTAGTGTAATGAAATAATTAGCTTTATGTCAATTATTTATGCAGCATTTAATCAATTTATGTCATGGTGCGTATTCCCTGACATGACCTCAGCTTTATGTACCCTGACCACAGCACACTTCAGAGCAGAAGTGGCCAGCGTACAACAGTAATTGCCTGTGAAAAACCCCCTCTAGGGAGAAATGGACCCTTCCACCAGTCATAATTTAGTGCTTTATGGAGGACAAACTGTCACTTCAAAGGGCCAGTAATGTGACCCCAGGGGCACCTGTCACATTTCAAAATGACAGCATGAGGTTATGAAAGAATAAAAAACACAAATTTATTCCAAATATTTTTTTGTGATTTAATACCAGTAGCCCTGGAGTAGGTTTATGTGAGCGAAGCTTAGCTCCCGATTTCATAAAAGATCTAATCCACCTGATTTAATCTTTAATATGTGAAGATTGTGGATGCTAGCAGGCTGCTGAAAAAAACACAGCAAGGTTTAATATTTTCTCACAACATGAGCTCTCAGAGTGCAGGGGTTTGGTTTATGAAAACGGAAAATCCAGTTCTAATGAAATTGCTTTCTGAGATCAGACAGAGAGATTTATATTGATCTTATATTTTATAGCTTGTGTAATCCTGTATTGCTTTAAGATGTTTTTAAATATCAACCAACCTAAATCTGGAATCTTTCTGATGTTTTTTTTTGCATTGATATATTCAAACACACTCATATGATACACACACACGATATAGACACAGTCTTAAAGTCTTACAAAACTAAATTTGGCACCAAATGAGAGTACTTGTCCAAACTCTTCAGAGAGCAGCCTGATCAATATCCATGTGTGCAGGCTGAATTTTGAATCATGAGGGTGGGAAGAGTTTAACGCGCCAGTAGTGCTAGGAATACAACACAAACATCTGCCGCAAAGCATTACTCAGCTGTGTGGGAAAAACAGCAACACTTTGGAAACTCTTTGGCACTGAGCATCCATCGTCTTTGGAGAAAATAACTTTATTGTGTAATAAAGCGAGAAACATCACTATCACTATCACTATCACATGCTCCAAGTGGGGTGGGAGTATGAATCCTGACCCCAGCTGGTGTTTCCAACAGCTGTTGCACCCGCCGCGGAGAGTGCTTAAGAATCCAAAATCCTCCTCCTAAGTGAAGAGGCGTTTAGGGATTTCGACTGCAGGACACTGGTTTCTGGGATGCATGCAGATGCAGTTGCGTACATACAAGTTAAACACACAAACTAACTCTCTATGACATTCTCTCTGCCTGTCTTTGAGGTGAAACAGTCCCCCGATATGACCGGGATGACTCTCCGGGTAGGAGAGCAGTCTGTGAACCACACTGACTACAAGTAAAGTTAACATTTAGACTTTGAGAAGTTGTTGATTCAAATCAAATAACTAATGGTTAACTAGCAAAGAAAAAAAATCCACCACGATAAAAACAGTTGCTAACAAAATCACACAGATTTACAATATTTAGGAAATCAAAGATGAACACAACTGAAAGCTCCTAAAACTCAGTCATTTGTGAACTCTACAAATGTGTATCTGTGTGTAATTTAACAATGTTCCATCCAGGCGTTCCTGAGATGTCGCGTTCACGAGATTGGACCAGACAGACAGACGGACGGACAACCTGAAAACATAATGCCTCCAGCCACAACTGTCACCACCGTGGAAGCATAAAAAGCCAGAGGAATATCGTTTGACTCCGCCATCATATTCAATAACCATTGCATCATTTAGTGCCCTTTTGTGTGCTTCACAAGTATAACAAGACTCCACAAAGACAATGTGAACTAGTCTTGTGTGTCCTCGGATTCTCTCAACACTGAAGCCCTGCTGGTGAATCAGACGGAAGGACTTAATGAAAAGTGCACAAGTTACTATTAATGGACAAAGGACTGCTTCTCAAATGATCAACAGCAGCTGCACGATTGAGCAAGCTTCTCCGATAAAACTAGTGTCTGACAGTTCGGTTTGAATGCCTCTACACAGACTCATCTGTGAATAAGTGAGTGCCGTTGTATTGGTTGTGCAACTAAAAGGCAAGTTTACAGGAAAAACCCAACAAATCCCCAAAAATCAGCTGTTAAAGTACCTGATAATGTACCTTACTCTTTCTAATCTTGTTGTTCGTGGTGTATTTTTCTTAGACGCAGGCAGATGACTCGCGGATAATGGGGTATTTCTGATACATCTAATGCTCAGGCACGTCAGTCATCGACACTAAATGTCAGGTTTTCTCAAATAAAAGGCCATTGGCTTTCTCTCCGGATTCACCTTTGTTTATTTAATCTGATAATCTCATCGAGATAAAGATCTCTTTTACAAAAGAGAAGCCGCGGTTTAACAACCACACAGGGAGCAGAAGAGGCACATCGTTCCAAAAATACTTAATATTTCGTAGTAAAGCCACAGCTTGCACGCGAGGTATTGTGTCCTCCCTGCAGTTTATCAAGTAAATAAATGACCTATCCGTACCACTATCGCTCTCTGTACTGTCAGCACACTGAGGGACAGTTATTCTAAATGTCAGAAAATAACTCTTAAAATGCACTCGACAATAAATCTATCACAGCCTGGATTTATTGTAACTTTTTACTCCATCTGAGTCTTCAGTCCTGGCAGTGAAACATGTGAGCCGTTATCAGGGGAAATTGCTCATTCCATTAACAAAAAAGGGCCTGTGTGAATGACTCTGAAGACTTACACACACATCCTGACAAAGTGTTGTCCCACTGTCCAATTAACCTCACACAGAGAGCGGACGGAAGTGAGAGCAGGATTGTGATGGGTTACAGCCCCCTGGAGACAAGCAGACGTACGAGAGCACTTCACCAAACTCCAGGTTTTATTGTGGCAGCCGTTCTACTATCTGAGTGTTTTCATTCAGCCTTTAGATATCTTTTGAGGTATTTTTTGCTTCTGGTATTCTGTTTTTCCTGCTGCTGGTTGGCTGTATAAAAGGCTAATATTGACTTTAGTGATGTGTTTTTGTTTGGCATGGGAATGCTTCAGTCTTTGGCTGGCGCTGGCCTCTTTGAGTGGCTTACCAGAGGGGCCTGGCAGATAGCCAGCATGTATAGCAGCTAATAATGGACTCTGCTATACAGTACTGGTCTGCCCATCAGATGAGAGAAGAGGGAGTGGAAAGAAACAGCTACAGCCTATTAGTACGAGCCACTGTTATTTGCGATATGCACGGCATCGCATTAAAATGTGTTGAAGTTACGGTGTTATCCACACTGATGTCCATCAGAGGCAAATAAAAGAGTTTAATAGATTTCAGAGATTAATGGAGCATTTAACCTGGCCCCTGTCAGTTTGCTGTAGCCTGAGCAGCTCCGTAGAGGAAGGTACTTATGTTTTATCTTCTTTGCCAGGAAACATCCCAAGGCATTGAGGGAGAAGAAGAGAATTCAGAAAATATGGATCACAATTGAGGAGCGAGGATCAATGGGCCCTCTGCCAACACATTTCACGAGCTACTCCATCAACAGGAACAGAGGCACGATAGGGAGTTGTGCAGCACAAAGCAAACCACAAATCCACACGAGCCTTGACAAATCTCTCTTTCTCACTAATGCAGAAACTATCTGAGAGATAAATAGAAACGCTGGTAGTTTTGAAGGAGATCCACCCAGCAAGGAAGTTCAGCATTGTAGCAAATCCATGTTGTTGTTTTTCAGGCTGTGGCAGGGTGTTCCCTTTCTGGGTTATGTAAGGTCTAAAAAACTGTTAGTGGTTCATCAGGGTGGATTTCTCTGGAGTCAAATAACCAGTCCCGTGAGTAACTCATTAATTACAGTAAGCACGCTAAGATTGAGCTGCATGTTTGCGATGACAGCTTGTGTTCCAGTTGCTTTTCTACCCAATGTTTTAATTTGTGAGCTACAAAGAAAATGGTAATAACACTGTCAAAAAACAATGTACTTTATATTGAGTGTGTAACAATTAGGGGGAATCTATTGGCAGAAATGGAACATAATATTAATAAGTTTATTTTCTTTTGTGTATAATCACCTGGAAAATACAAATCGTTGTGTTTTTGTTATCTTAGAATGAGCTGTTTATATCTATACAGAGCCGGTCCTCTTCACGGAGTCCGCCATGTTGCCCTACGCCACTCTTACAACAACTGGCCAGAGACGGCCATTCGCGTTTTCACATCGGCCACGCTTGACACACGAGAAGTTCAGTTGGTTGCAATTTGCAACCTCACCGCTAGATGCCGCCAGATCCTACACACTGCACCTTTAATATATTGGATTAGACATTTGTCAATATTTTAAATGCAATAGGCCTACAAAATGCAGAACTTTCATATTACATTTTATCCTGATTTGAACTGAAATGATTGGAATCTTTCCTGTGTAACACAAGTAATTTGTTTATTTGGGGGATTTCTTTGCACTTTCTTGGCAGGACTATGAGAAGTTTGATACCAGTGTTAAGTTTATAAGGTAAATATGAGGCTACAACCAGCAGCCAGTTGGCTTAGCTTAGCATAAAGACCAAAAACGGGGAAACAGCTAGCCTTCCTCTCTCTCTAGAGCGAACCAATTAGCACATTATGTTGTATTTGTTTCTAACTAACTCTCTACAAGAAAGCATATTTCCAAAAATGTCAAACTATTCCTTTGATTTGATATAAAATAAAGGTCGACATGTGCCACAATTGTGAATGCAATACAAAATGAAGTACTACTAAATACTCTTTATCCGTGTTTGAACTTAAATGACTGGAATTAAGTTTCTTATCTTGTTATTTCTGTTTTGGAAAAATGCTTTTCTTGCTGTCTTAAATTAGATGATAAGATTGATATCATTTTAATTCTGTTTTGATGTTTGTACGTATGTCAACATAATTCAAATCTTGTTACAAGACCACACAATCTCTGTGATGATTCCTTAAAAGCGTGTAAACAAACAACAAACAGAAACAGTCTTTATCTAACAACGTGATAAATCTGGAAACGAGCACAATGTGCTGATACGTCTGCAGCTTATCACTAACACATAAGAACAAACAGTGACAGCAGCAGTAACAACCACAATGCTTATCAAGCTGCGTATCTGTAGTTGTCATGGCAGTCTTGTAAAAATTCACTTGTGCATTCCTGTGGTATTAAGACACTCATGGATCCCTGGCAGGAATTTCCCCTGGCCCGCTCTCTGTTTTCTCTGCTGTGTCCCTGCCCTGCCTGTGGAGGTGAGGGAAAGTTCAACCACACCAAATCTGGAATCTAAAAGAGCATCTTTATCTTTATATTTAGTGTTTCTCTGGGCAAAAATTCCATCTCCCTGTGAGATTCAAAGATATTCACTCTACATACTTTTGGAATTCATAATGAAAGTAAAAGTATTATGTGTGTATTTTTGTGTGTGCCTGCTTGTGTGGGTCTGTTTCACAGTGTACTCCGATCCATATCGAATCCTTTGTGTAATACAAAGGCAGTATATAATGTTCAACAAGCCCATGAATACATAGGCTAAAGGAAGAGGATAACTGTTGCGATGACCGGTGGGAGAATCACATTACTTGCAGACAAGAGAAACCCGTGAATAGCAACTTCAAATAATACCAGAAAAACAAGAAGTGATTCATATCACTACCTTGGCAACATCTCAATGTTCTTGTTTCTTGTGGAATTTTGTTTTTCTTTTTTTTTTTAGCAGCAGCAGCTTGATGCCATCAGGGGCCAATTTTCATCTTGAGCCGCCTCCAAGTTGTGTTCCCCGAGTGATTTATGCGTAAACGTAGACTATAATCGATATCAGCTATACTGCTTTAGGTTGTGTGAAATTTTCTCCATAAGGGTTTGACAGATTTAGGGATGGCAAAGATCAGGAGGATGGAGACATGGATTGCAAGGGTGGGGACTCTTGGTTTTCCTTCTGCGTCATTCCTGAGCAGCAGCGATAGATATCATGTCCAGATGTTTTTGTGCAGGTTAAAGTGGACACTGATATTCCCCCTCTCTGCCCCACAGCTTTCCTGCTATCTGTACAGGATTACACTACTTAGAAAAGACAAATTGCTAACAAAAGATTTACTCTTTAAAGCTGCTGTAATGAATATTTTTTTAAATAACAGTTAATCAAATTATTATGTGTAAGGTGAAAGGGGTCGTTCGTACTGACAAACTCACTGAGATTTACAGTATAACCCGACTGCAGTTCCCCTCAGCTCTATGGAGTGTTTTAGCGCCTTTTTCGGCCTGCAACTTTATTTCTTTGGTTCACTCGCACGCCGTGTGAATATTCATCAGGTGTCCAACACGACTCCAAATTAACACTTATGTTACTCCATGTCTCCTCGATGTGTAAATAGGCAGCTGTTTACTAGCTAAAATAATAATAATAATAATAATAAAGTTGATTTATATAGCACTTATCAAAACTCACATTATAAAGTGTGTGGTGGCAGTTTCTGTTAAAACAAGACACAAACCAACGTAACAACTTGTCTTTCAGTGAATTTAATAAAAAGGCATACATTAATAACTAAAACATCTGCAGATGGACTGCAGATGGACTCACGAGCACAGCCACCTGTTGTGGACTGTGGCAAGTGAGCCCCGAATACAAAGAGTAGTCAGTATTTATACATTTAAAGCATAACATGAAGATAAGTGCAAAGAAGAAAGGAAGAGAAGGATAGAAAGTGTATCAATGCGTCAGCACACAGCAGACAACAGAGCATCACAAGACATAACAAGTATTTCAGCAATCTGTTGTTTGCAGTTACAGAGAACTAAAATGTCAGGTCACTGTCCTATGGTGACGAAGTTGAACATGTGAGGCCCTGAGATTATCTAAAGGTACAGTGTTAAACTGCAGATATGAAAATTGCCATTACAAGTGCTTTACAACAAACACATAAAACACAGCAATAAGCACAAACCATCAATGAAAAAGAGGGATACATTTTAAACAATGAATGATTACACTGCAACCTATTCTTAACGTCAAGAACAATGTACAGCGCAAATCAATAGTTAAGAAAAAAAAAAGAAAACCTTTTGATATAGATAGGTCTTCAAGCGTGTTTTAAAACAAGATACCGATGTCACAGGCAGGTCGTTCCACAGCCGAGGGGCCATAACAGCAAACGCTCGGCCCCCTTTAGTTTTTAAACGTAATGTGGGAACAGTCAGCAGGTTCTTGCTGGAGGTTTCTTCGTGTATAATACATACATATAATCACCTGAAAATACTAATCGTTGTGCATATTTCCCAAAATGTCAAAGTAACGCTGTATTTCCGCTGCCCCCAAGTGGCCAAAAAAAATCAGTTATGGAAGTTTTAAAGATGTCAACGCCGCTGTCCAGGTACTGTCAGATCTCAGTCGCAAATCAACAAAGACATTTCACATATGAAATCCTCTGTGAAGCCTGCAATGTGTGAGCAAAGTTACGACTCTCTTCGGACTGTAGCGGTGTCTTTTTACTGCTAAAGTTCTGACTTTATTCTGCTCCTGAGGCCGATTTGGGTTATTTCCACACTTCTGCTTCTTTTTTACAAGTCAGTACTGTGTCTCAGCACAACGGCCACCTACAACACCCAAATTCTCTGACACCACGTCCATCACCACACAGCATTCGAGTTAAGACATTTATAGCTGCAACTGTCACTTCCTGGGTCGACTCTGACTCATGCTGGAAAACTATACACAGTAACTAAATCACCAAACATGATGTAACCAGGCAAAAATGCACTCATCACAAATGGTGACATTTATGTGAAATCACGATATTCTTGTAATCCTGCTCAGAGGAGTGCATGGCAGCTATGTCAGGACCCTGCTGACTTCCTGACAGTGAAAAAAAAAGAGGTGATGTTGGAAACCACTGTTACCACAACGGGCCTCATTCCTGAACCCAATCTGTCAACCCCTTTATCTCACCTTCACCATGATGTCACTGCAACAGGGACACACTTAGATACAAGATCATACTCACATCAATCATTTTACACCAAATGCTAGAGCCTTCCACAAGCCCTGCAGATAAGATAGGAGACAGGACTCTACAACACAGTTTTATAAAAGACATGGTTGGAAGGGGAGAGCTGCTTTGGGTTTGATGAGCACTAATAGCACCTAGAACAGCAGAACAGTGTGTTCAGGCCAATGAAACCTACAGAAAATCAAAAGAAAAGTACATAAACTCTAGACCGATCCTCAAATTTGTCCTTCAGAGCAAACCCGATTCTTAAAACAAAACTTTTATGACAATATTGAGAGTAAATAAGGCTGTTCTCTGGGCAAGATAAGACCATGCACCCTGCCATTTGAGAAGATCCAGGTCATGGGAATAGGATCAGGAAAGAGGGACCAAATGTACACTAAAGTACACTAAGCGTCTCATGACTGATGCTAATGGAAGAGCAGAGTTGATAATGTTTCTCAGGACTGTATGTCATGAACACCTTTACCACTGTACTGAGTTACACTCTCGTTTCTTTCAGTCATTGCACCTCAGCTTGTGAATGAAACAGGCTAAAGATGTTACATGGAAACACAAAGTTGATTGAGCTATTTGTTTAACATCTTTAAGCCTATACCCTTACCAAAAAGAGGTTTATTCAAGGGTGCTATTGGTATACTTCTTTTAAACTTAAATTAAGAGAGTATACTTTCAGTTTACTTTTTATGTACTTATCAGAGATATACTTAACAAAAGTATACATACAGTAAGTATACTTGGCTCATACTGACAACTATACAGAAAAGTCTAAGTGTACTTGGCTCATACCGACAAGTATACAGAAAAGTCTAAGTGTACTTGGCTCATACTGACAAGTATACAGAAAAGTCTAAGTGTACTTGGCTCATACTGACAAGTATACAGAAAAGTCTAAGTATACTTGGCTCATACTGACAAGTATACAGAAAAGTCTAAATATACTTGGCTCATACTGACAAGTATACAGAAAAGTCTAAGTGTACTTGGCTCATACTGACAAGTATACAGAAAAGTCTAGGTGTACTTGGCTCATACTGACAAGTATACAGAAAAATCTAAGTATACTTGGCTCATACTGACAAGTATACAGAAAAGTCTAAGTATACTTTGCTCATACTGACAAGTATACATAAAAGTCTAAGTATACTTTGCTAATACTGACAAGTATACAGAAAAGTCTAAGTGTACTTGGCTCATTCTGACAAGTATACAGAAAAGTCTAAGTGTACTTGGCTCATACTGACAAGTATACAGAAAATTATAAGTATACTTGTAGGCCTACTTGTACTTAATCTTCTGATCAAGATATACTTAAGTAAAGTATAATTAAGTATTCTTGACTTATAGGCCTACAGAAATGTATACTTGGCTTGTAGTTGTGCTTACTTTTTGTTGAAGTAGCCTATTAAAGTGTGTATACCTGAAGCGTTTACTGAGCCTGCCCTTGTGAGAAAGTATAAACTGTGCTGCCATATGTTCTCACCCGCTGGCATGACACACATTTCCAGACGGGCATGCATGGGTGCACACTGCACATTTTGAAGCCGTGCAAAGGCAGAAAGCATCGCACACATGTGCTCCGACCCATGTGTGAAACACAGGTCTTGATTAATGTGTGGAGAATTTGAACGAAGGGTGCTGAGCCTTTGATATCTGTATCTGTGTTTCCATTACAAGGCCACCTACTCTGCACTATTTATACAACGTACTGCAAACATAATCCGCATAGCGGGAGAAGCAGGAGGAGGGGAAGAGTCTGGGTGGAAAGTAGTGGGAAAATGTATGAGGATTTAATTAAGAATGTGGATTAAGGACTGAAAATAATTACACAGCTTAATGACAGAGAGGGAGGTGAAGTGTTTTTAAAGCTTGGAGCAATGTAAAAGGGCACCTGTGTGCGCTTGGAGGCGACCTGTGTTTTATGTGTGTTTGTATTTGTCCAGCCCCAGAGGAAGGTCTGTGTGTGACCAGTCCGTGGCCTGGTGTGGATCAGGTTCGCTGCCTGTGTGTGTCCCTGCCATGGACCCCCTCTGGTGGGCCGAGGTGATGGATGACGCCTGGAAGCTCTGGAGCTGCAGAGTGGTTCATACGAGTTCCTGTCCGAGCAGGTACCAGCCATTTATGGATGATAGATGCTCTCGAGTTTGTGTGGATAAGTTTGGGTGTGAATGAGTGGCAGGTCACTGATGGCTGTTGTGTTCCGGGTGTTATCCTAGCATTATTGATTACAAGGTGACAGGTAAGTGAAGGAAAGCTATTTAATACTGTAGCATAGAGTGGTGAAACACACACCTACGCACGCCTCCTCCCTAAAAGTTGTGTTTGTTCAAACCCCCCACTTCTCCTATAGAGTTACAACCGATGTACCAAGTGTAAGACCAGGATGGAAAGCCCAGTTTGGGTTGCAGCCTTTTACTTGTGACATATCGACCCCAATGAAAATGTTCATCCATCAATCTACAACACAGGTATGAGTTTACAGACCAGACTAAAAAACTTTAAAAAAAAAACTTTACAAAATTTATTAAATAACTTTTTTCATCTGGTGAAATGTATGATGCGTGGAAAGTGATTTCTTACAAAACCAGTCTGTCTGTTGAGAATACTTCTGCATAGAGCTACACAATGAGCCTTTGTTTTATACAAGTAAGTGGTGTAGCATGCATTTTGTCTATTGTTTTACTGTTAGTCTTCTGATAGTGCAGCCCCATCTTGATGAAGAATATTTGGTAATTTAAAGTATCAAGCCATAAATCAAAGACCGTATATAAGAAGTGGATGTAGTCACCGTGACGTCACCCCTGCCGTTTTGAAATTTTGAGTTCAGCATTTTGTCCATCACCATCATGTTGTTTTTTGCATCCATAAGTGACACAAAAGGGTAAGCTAATTACAACCGAACGATGAATAAGACATTTTTGGGTGACTAAGTAATGGATTAAAGCTGAAGTACGTGAGATTGGAGCAAATATGATTAAAAAAAATATTTTTTATAAAACGGTCGCTATATAGTGACAGTAGTACATGAAACAGGTAACCTGAAAAAAATCATATGCCTCTGTGTCATCCGGTGCTCCTAACTGCATCTGCAAGATTTCACATACCGGAGGAAAACATGCAGTACCAGCTGATCTGAGGTCCGCTGTCCAGCTGCCATCTATGAGAGCCGGCTGTAAATCACTCACGAACTCCAACCAAACAGTCAAACTAGGCCGCGCTGATCAAATATGAATCAATATTCTGTTACGTTAATGACTATTTCTCGCGTCAAATGTTTTCAGAATCATCTTGTAGTTTACGGCTTAGCTGTAAAATAAGAAAGTTTGTGACACCACCGCCGCCATTGTGAAATCTGGTGAAGGAATGCCAAGTTCTGGTCACATGACTGGAGCACAGCCAATAGGAACGCTCTCTCTCTGTAATGACCTGTGATTGGAAGTCTTCCGTCACAGGCTAGATTTTTTAAAGCCTGTAAACAGAGCCATGAGGAGGTGCAGAAGTCTAGTTTTCTCTCAGAACACTTGAATTACAATATGCTTAAAGGTTATTATGGAATTTTTGCCCAATGATGCCAAAAATATACTGCCTACTGCCACTTTAATGTACAGCAAGCCGTTCATTGAAATAAACCCCGACAGGAAATCAATAATTTGACACAAAAAGGGTCCGCCAGAGTCCCAACATCAGAACTGCACCCAAAACAAGGATCTGTTATACATAGCAACGGTCTGCCATAAAGAAATAACAGAGCGTAGAACGCTGTGATTGACCAATCCTCAGCCATTTAATAAAATGTTATAATTAACTTTAACTTTTAAGACGAAAACACGGACAACTCCCAGACCAGACAACGCCGTGGTAGCAAACTGTCAATCACAAGGTAGCCACGCCCTAAAGCATACCCTGCTTTACCTCAAAATGAAAGTGCATAAAAAAAAATTGTAATTTATCTTTGTTTTTTTTTCATTTTCATTTTAATGAAGGGAGTTTCCACTTAAATTGGAAAAATCCGACACAAAGGACTGCATTCCATCTATTGCTCACTCCCTCCATCTTTCCTGTCATCTTTCTAGCATTTTTTTGGCCCCGAGCCCCAAATTATGGTTCTTTGATGTTCCAGGTTACTATGGTTACTTAATTGGACAGTGCTGCAAATGATCAAGACCATACATTTTCTTTTATGAGACGAGGTGCTGCGAAAGAAGCTCCACTGCAGAGTAGATTTCTTCATGTTGAGTGAATCTCTATCTTGTACTCTGCTGCTGATGTTAATGATTTTTTTTCTTCTTATATTTCGGCTAAAATAGAACTTGAATTTGTTGATCAATTGCACCACAGTTTTTGACTATTCCTGTAAATTACACTTACATAGTGAAAAATAAGACGAGTTCTGTGTACTGTACATAGAATCAACCTCAGATAAATGGCCTATAGTGGTGCTAGGGTGGTGCTAATTGCTCCGTTAGATATTTCCTTTGTTTTTGAAAAATGACATAGCTGCAGCTGTGACAATGATGATGACTTGAAGCAAATAAAACTGGTAATTGATACATGATGGCGCCTTAAATCCACTGCATGGGTGAAAGGGGGGCAGAGGAGGACAAACCCTGAGTTCAGCCTCGGAAAATCTTCTATTCATAACCAAAAGCCAGAGGGGAAATACAATCCGTGCCATGTTTTCATTTTGTCAATTGTGTGGGTGAATGCTGAGATTTGGTGTCACACACACAGAGACATTGGGCGTGTCTGCTCTCAGCTTCCCCACCCAAACCACCCTCAGTCACCCACACCCGGAAACTACAACTTCCTCCCCCATTCATCTCGCTGCGATTTTGTTTTATTTCTCAGGAGCTGTTTTACAAACTCATTTGTCAAGCCGCACAAAAGTTTATTGAGCCCTGTGAAACCAAGCTTAGGAAAACAGTGGCGGGGGAAACTCTCCTTTTATACACAATACACGATTTCAGAAACCTCAATCAGTCAGGTTTTGAGGTTATTGTATCGAGGCCAACTGCAGCAAACTTCATACACAATGAGATACAAAAGTTTCAGTTTCAGGATCAAAGTTGGTTTATATTGGAAACAGTCTAATGTAATTCATCTTGTTTGTGTGGGTGTGTTTATCCACATTCATTATGAATTGCTTCTTATCGCAGCAGGGTGCATGACGTGCATCGGGGGTAGCTTTAGAGTGAACCTGCAATCACAATAACATTGATGGAGGAAGAGTTGAGTGAGTTCCAGGGAAGCAGTGGAAGTTTCACTCCTGCGGGGGAGTAACTGGTGTTATGGAGGATGACGAGTACCTCTTGTTAAAGCCAAGACGCTCCGAGGTGGTTGCTGAATGACATACCGACATTCGTTTTCACCTCAGGGTGTGAATTGTGTGTGTGTGTGTGTCATGGTGAGATGGTGAGAGAAAACACCCTGTAAAGTGATACCATGCAGAGATCTACCTGTCCTGATATCCAGAAAAGAAGAAAAAGAAAGCAGAGGAGGAAAGAGACAGAGATGTTTTTCTTTTCTTCTCTGTGACAGACAGACATAAACATTGACACATCATCGGTGACAATGAGAACTAACATTTAGTATATACAATAGAGTGTCTGTGACGAACAATGTGCACTGTTAATGGGTGGAGAAATGCAATGTAACCACAACTGCTGCTATAATGTCTAAACACAAAAAGTTGAAGGTGTCATAGTGGTTTAGTTACAACATATTTAATTTGAATTCCTTATAATATGTGCTCTTACGATGTAATATCCATTCATAGCAACTAAAGCATGAATCAACCTTTTATGGTTATGTTTAGGCACTCGCAGCTCTTGGTTAAGGTTAGGGAAAGATCATGTTAAAGGAACAGTGTGTAATATTTCAGGGGATTTATTAGCAGTAATGGAATATAGTATTCACAACTATGTTTTCATTAGTGTATAATCACCTGAAACTAAGAAGCGTTGTGTTTTCGTTAGCTTAGAATGAGCCCTTCATATCTACATAGGGAGCGGGTCCTCTTTGTTTCAACAGTAGCCCAGAATGGACAAACCAAACACTGGCTCTAGAGAGTTCCTTTCACATTTTTATGTTACCTGAAGGCCACCGTAGTTCTCCGACACGCTTGTGAAACTGCGGTAACATGAGCCGCAGAATGCAAAACCGTGGTACCGCCAGCCGCCGTCTGACTTCCTTTGCTCCTAAGCGCCCTGACACATCAAGTCGACGGTCGTCCGTCGGACAGTTTGGGGCCGTCAGTGAGCGTCCGTTGGCCTAGCTTTTTTTGGTGTGTCCTGCACCGTCGCTCTATAGGCTGCCCGTGTTGGAGGTTTTCCAGCTGATTCAGCATGTTGAATCGGCAGCGGCGCTCGTCGGTGAGAGAAATCACTCTGATTGGCTGTTCAGCTTAAACAAATCAGTGCATGGGAAGAGAAACGGAAGTGAGGAAAGCAAGCCAACGAGTAAAGTCAAGAGGAAAAACACGGAAGGCTCTTCTCACTTTTCATCCTCATCTCATCTGATTATTCCAATACACAGATATTTTCACAACAACATATGGAATGAAGCTAAGTGGTGAGTGAGAGCGGTGTGAAAAATGCTCAGCAAACGCTGCTTTGCTTCATGGACGTATCATAACGGCTTGTATATCCGCAGGCCTCGGTCTTCTGACCGTTGGCAGGAGAGACCTGGGTTTCATTCTGGATCATTGTTCCTCTTGTATGAACTGAAAATCTGTCACAAATGATTATACAAGACTAGTGTATGCTCACCCCCATGACCCTGTAATGGAGCCAGCAGGTGTAGAGAATGAGCTTACAGTCGAATTACAATTATTAATTCATACCATCTCTTTTTCTTTGTTTCCCCCATGATTGTGTGGGGAAAATACTGACATGGGGATATTGCTTTACATGGAGTAATTTTTTCTTTCTAAGAATTCAGACGTTCTAATGGCATTTAATAATTTCCAGCCAAACTCAAATAGGATGAATTACATCTTTGGCAACACGAAGTAGGCTCTGCGTAGCTTTGTATTCTGTGGTGGATCAGTGGGTGTTGGCGTGTGTTCAAATCGTGCGTAAGAAACATTCAGTGATTGTAATGAGAATATCAGAACGCAGAAAAACACAATTGCCATTGTGTGCGCTGCATTCATTTGAGAAGGCAAAAGCTGATAACTCTAGTTTTGGGGATTTCCATGTTTTCATCTTAGATGTCGACTTTCATGTTCCAGCGTTGAAGAAAAAAAAATCTTGGGGCTTAGTTTTATATATTTTTCAAAGACAATATAATGTGTTAAAAGAAGAAAGGACATTTTGGGGGTGTAATAATTTTGGGTTTAAAAAAGCCATAATGCAGACTTTAACCCCTACATGATTGGCGGCACTATTTCCAAGTCTCACAAAGCCTGTTTTTCAGGACAAATCTTGTGAATGTGGAATGTCTCGCAAAGAAGGAAAACAGTTGAGGCAACTACAAGTTTATGAAGCTTATTAAACTGGGTGCTGGCGCAGTGATGTCATGTTGACTCGACTGGGACGCCCTGCTTTTGTTTGAATAAACAGGCGTGTTTTTTCAGCCGAATGCCAGAGTCTGACCCCAGACAGGAACCAACAGAGGACATTCATCTGCTCAAAGCACCAACCCAGACAAAACATCACACGCGGCCAAAAGCTGGGTATGTTTTGTCACTTTAGAGGACCACATAATTCTGTCACTATTAAGACAGTTGAGATAAAAGTGTGTCAACACCTTCGTTCTATCATTCTCTCAAAGGAGACAAAATAAGCTATCATTACCTGCAGCCAGTCTCAAACTGCACTGGCTAAGTCATTCATTATCCATCTAGGGAAAAGGAGTGATTTGACAGAGTGAAACGCTATGATAAACATAACCACACTGTACTAAAGCAGGATTGTAGCTCTTTGGGTGCAGCAGTTCTTTGTGTAATGATGTTATGTCTTATAATCCATTCTCATTATCCACACACCAGAGACATAAAATACTTAATATGAAAAGATAAGGAGACCGATTAGTTGAATAAACAATGGTTGAATATAAGTAATATTTTTACATGAAGTCATAAGCAACCTCTTCCTAACTCCAAACACATTACTGGGTGCTTAAAAAACGTATGACAGATAGTTGAATAATAACGCAGGGAAATGGTCTGTATGGATTTGTGCGCCTCCATAAGCCATAAAGCAGCAGCTGCCTTCTCTTCTCTGACACGTCTCTGAAGTTTCATCAGCGGCTCTGACACCAGCGTGCCGCTGAGCTGATGGAGTGGAGGGTGAACTTAAAGTTGCACATCGGGCTGAGCTCTTGAAGCCGACGGGATGGTGGATGAATTAGGTGATGTCTAAACACCGGATCTGTAGCTTGGGCACGGAGTGCGGTATAAATCAGGCCCCCCTATAATATCAAGCCTTCGCAGCCATGTGTGTCCTGCCTATACAGTTACATTTGTGGATCTGGAAGAGATTACAGCTTTCACACAACAATAAGCCAAAGGATGGTTTATGAGGAGCTGAGTCTTATCAGGCACGGGGTGGTAGGTAACAGGAGAGAACATCACAAGCCATCATTCATGGTACATGTGAAGCTTATTTTGGAGCACTCTGTGTCTAATCTGTGTTTGGACCATAAATAAGAGTAAGAGGTGCAGTTCACAGGCGACCAGCTTTTATGTTTTTTAGCCATACAAAGTTAGGTTTTATAAGAGAATTGCTCCGGTCCACATTCATAAAAAGTAGGGATGCACCGATACCGATACTGGATCGGATATCGGGCCGATACTGACTCAAAATAGCTGGATCGGATATTGATGACAATGGGGCCAATCTATTCAATTCAATTCTATGTTTATATACTTTATACATACTAGAATTTTATTTCCTGTTTAAGTTTTGACCAATTTCTTGTTGCATTTAAAAGGTTTACACTTTTACTATCTGTATCGGGACTGAAAAAGTCTGATCTGTGCATCCATAATTAAAACCATACTATCTTAAAGCTGCACTAATCAATGTGTTTACATGATACATGGAAAAGATGACTGTGTAATGTGAAAGTGACGAACCCACAGAGAATTATTGCCAAACTCAGCAGTTCCTCTCTACAGAGTATTTTAGTGCCTTTCAGCTCATCGTTTTGGTTTTACAGCCCACAACTTCCCTTTTTTGGTTCAGTCTACGTGCTCTTGTGAACCTGTTCCCAGCAGCAGGAAACTGCTTTCACTGGAAAAAAAGCTCTAAAATCCCACTGTACACTTCCTGCCCAGCACCAAACAGAAGACAGGCAAAGTTAGCGACTAGTTGGGGAACATAATGGAGCTTTTAGCTGCTTAAGAGCCAGATATTTCCTTCAGGAGTTGGTGGAGACCAAAAACAGAGCTAAAAATAGAGTGAATATTGGACTTACAATCCAAATGAATGTTAATGCTGCTCCGTGTCTGCTAGATAAGTAAATGCAACTGTTTGATAGCACATTTTGCCATATCAACTTCATAAAGTGATAATATATCAGCGTTGTGGTTACATTTTCTAAAAATTCTTTACTGCAGGTTGTGAGTATTTGTGTTAAAGAAGGCTCTCCTCGGTGTGATTCTCTTAATAACTTTGTCCATTAATTAAGGGTTGTTCAGCTAAATGACAAAATATTGAATTTTACAATTTCCTTCTAGAGGTATTTAGCCATGAAAAGAGTTTTGATTTGATTTTAGGTTTCTACCTCCACACTCAATACAAACGACGCAAGAGGAATTTTGCTTGTGGTGCTAACAGCAATGAAAAATGACATCGAAAAAATTCAACAGTCTCTTTCCAGAAACAGGGTCCTCATTTCCTCTGGATGAGCCACAGAACACACTTTAATTTGATTTACTGCCATTATATAGTGCGGAGCCAGATATCTCATGAGACAGATATCTCAAATAAAACCTAAACGCTTCATGGCAAGATACCAGTAAAGGTAAGTGAGAAAATATGTTTTATTATAATTTGGTTGGCCCGATCCTTTAAAAATCGTTTTAAAATGTTCTTTTCCGCAGGACTTTTCGCTCTGTTTCTCCTTGTCAGGCGCAGAAAATATAGTGTGCATGGTCCGTTTGCGCTCAAAGACCCTTACAGTATCATCATTAGTCCTGAACACGGCAACATAAATTAGGCCTCAGTTTCTGTTGATGTATTCCTGCTCACATGTAGAATCTGCCCTCAACTTTCCGTTATCAGGCCTGAGCTTTGAAGGTTAAATAAGCCGTGACTTTGTTAATTGACGTGTGCCAGTGGTGTTGTTTGATCCAAATTCAGGATGGTCTTTTAACTCTAATTTTTCCTTTCCCCTTTGACTCAACATCTGTCCGACATCTGGCCGTAGCACTTGTCCTCCTCTCTTGACGGGATTGGAGTCATGGAGTGCTAAACTAACCCTATATCCTGATATTCACACCAAAAACTCCCCGTGAGCACAAGCAGCTGCTGCTTTCCCCTTCTACTTCTAACTTCATTAATAATTCAAGACCCTTTATTCGCCATAAGTCCTCATGGGGAATTCCTGCTAGAACGAGCGAGGCAAGCACAGACTTGATAGGGAATTGCACTTATTTTAAATGCTTGGAAATGGGCCAGAAATAATGTAAGTTACATTTACAACTACACATGAATGCAGAAGTATGTTTAAATATAGCCCACTATGCAATGTGAGTGTGCTTAATACATTTGTGCTCTTCCAGTAGAGAACATAAAAAGTCCAGTTGTTCTAAATTACTCTCCACCTCCTCCCTGTACCATCATTCATTAATGTTATCTCAGCATAAGGTATAGATTATCATCGTGCTGTAAAGCAACACTCCCTTAATTGTCTTCATCTCTGGCCCATTTCACTTTTTAAATTAAAAAAACAGAAACTTCTAAAACAGATGGCCCCATTAAGAATATACTGTAACTCAAACAAGAAGCAGCCATAAGGACTGAGCTGGACATCGGATGATTTCAACATCCAGTTTTGGACAACTGAGCTTTTGAATCCCACAAATTTCGCTGTAAATCTTTCCTCCCATTCGGAGAGGACAGATTTACATTTCTGTGTGCCTTTCAGATAGACAAAACAGAAAACTGCAAACAGTGAGGCTGTCTTAGAAGTAAAGTGTTACGAGGGGGAACCTTGCAGAGTATACTCCTCTTCTCCTCTAAATTTTACACACAGTAGAGTGTTTGGGTTTGCGTATAGAAGACTGGCTCAGTAGTGTGTTTGACACGTCCTCTATAAGCAACTTATAATGGGAACAGAGGAGAATCATAACTGGCAAACTGTAAAAGGAAACAAAGCACTTCACAGCGTATGTGCGTGCCAAGTAAAACACAGGCCGTTCAATCGTGGAGCAGCAGAAGTGCGTGTTACACTCTGGTCACCGATTGTATTCAGACATGACGGCAGCTCCTGAACATCTGCTGTATGGGTGGAATAGTTTGGAATAATGCTATGAGATTTGGTCTGATCTGAAATTATAATTAAAACTGCTATTGATGCATGCTCCATGTAAACATCCATCTTCAGTGTGTGAGTGTCTACGTTTGCTTGTTGGCGTACTCAGAGTCAGCTACTATGTATATCAATACCGCTTTATGGTGTTTTTAGCCCCAAAGCATATAGGAAAAAAATTAAACCATCTCTGTCTGAGGCTAGATTACCAACTGGGAGAAGCTGGCAACTGCTCCAGGGCCCCAGACTCTCAAGGGCCACAAAGCCCCCAGCTTTGACATATTGATGAATATAAACTGGAATGGGGTTAGTTTTAAAGGGGAACTCCATTGATTTTTTTCACATTTTAAAGTCCGCTTACAGGTCTTAGGGAGTAACCTACTATTGGATATGTGAGAACCTTTGTATCAAGCCTTTTGTGGCTCCAGAGGGAGCTGCAAAAAAGCTGATAAATTGGAGTTGTCAGTTGGGTCTGAAGACTACAAGTTTAAAAATGTAAAAACAGAAGAGTGGAGTTAGAAAGAAGTGAGCTTACCAGACCTCTGTAGCCCGCTCCTCATCTCTGCTTGACGCTGTCGGCTCGAGGCTACATTAGCCGCTACTAACATAAAATACCCGAATCTCCAACGGAAAGGTCGACAGTTGTCGGGGTTGTATTGTCAGTAACGTAGGCATCAGGTTTTGACATGAATGTGTGGAATGAAAAAGACGATATCTCTGGTTCTGCTGCATTGATGTTAAGGTGATTGATGATTTTGTCTTATAGAGGGGTTCTGTTTCATACATTTAATAACATTAACATTGAAGTTAATATTATGCTTAATCATGGTGCATATTCTTAAATATTTGTGCATTTTAATTTTATCAAACCATACTAAGTTAGGGAACACGAAGTGGGCTTAACAGGGGCTCACAGCTCACTTTTTCCTGGGGCCTGCTATAGTGGGTTAACCCAGTCCTCACTTTGTCAAAAACAAAACAATCTGCATTCCTGTGACTACAAAGATGTTTAATTTAAACGTCATCTTGTTTAGTGAGTTAGTTAGTGGAAGTTCACTGACCTGGAGCAAGCCATCAGCAGGCTGCAACATCAGGAAGAGATTGACGGCGTTCAGGTCAGACGAGGAGGTCATGTGTGGGGAAAATCAGTCAAATAAGAAAGGAGGCGGGGTGCCTGGCTGTGGCAGAGGCGACCACCACGCACCAGGAGCGCTGCGAGATCAAGGCAGTGTCACAGGGAAGGAGGAAGGAGGGTATCATCAGCATATCAATCACTTGGTTTGACCTTTGGAAATCCCTGCACAGCTTCCTCATCAGAGTAAGCTACGAAACCTTGGCCCGTCTGTACCAGCAGCAAATCTTCAAAACATCCTGCCAGCAAGACTATACTATCTCAAGGGCACTACAGCTGATTGACCAGATAATGAAAAAGGAGGCCAAAACACTTGAAATATGTCGGGGAGGAGTGAAAAACTAGACAAAAGAGGAGATTTGTAGTTTTTATTGTGACCCCATCAGTGAAAAAAAAATCTTATCCACTTCCTCAGGATAGGAGGGAACACTGGAAGAAGCTGCATCAACACTACTGTGGTCCTTGGCCACCAAGATGGTCTTCCTCATTGAGCTCATCCTCCCGTAGGACGAGGAGGAAGAGGCTGCCTGAAAAAGATGAAGTACTCACAAATGGCAGCTGATTGCAAGGAGGAAGACTGGAGGGTTGTCATGTATCCTGAGGATATAACAGTGGCCGGGTGTTGTACCTCCCACAGGAGAGTAGGTCAAGTACTGGGGTTAAAGGAGCAAACTACTGATGAGTTGTCGTCCCCATGTGACAATTCTTCAAGAGGTGCAACAGACAGCAAGTCCACACGAGTATTACCATGCACCTATGTGTCCTTCTGAGTTGGCACTTGTGATTGAGCTAAAGTGTTTAATTCTTGACTCACTTAAAGCTGTTTCACACCAAGCACAGATTTTTGTCTGAAAATTTTGCAGGGAAATTCATAAAAACTGATTTTGTGGGTTTGCTTGCACATCCCTGTGGACAGACCTCAATTTCAGCGGATTTCCGCTCTGTGGAAATATATGTTTGACCAATGAAATCCTTTGTTGTCCAACCGATCGCTGTCATTCTGCATAAAAGGTAGCCATGTGCTTCTGTTTGTTGTACGGAGTGTGTATTTTCAGAGCAATGGGCCTTGGAACAATGAGCGTTTGTTTTCGGGTGACAGATGGGCTTTCTTTCCGTCCAATGGGACATTTTTCAGACTATTGGTGTTTTGGAATAACAATGGGCCGTCCCCTTCTCAACACCCAGTACGACAAACACTACTACCTCAACAACTAAATAAGGGACAACATAATATATATGGCTTGAGATCGCCCAGCAGCTGGGATATGATGAAGATGGTAATGTAGCTGATATGCACTTCCTAATGTTATATGTTGGTCACAGAATGGGGCTAGCCTCAACAACTAATGTTAGCATCACATTTGGGGTCCTATTAGTTTACATATTGTGTTGTTAACGTTAGACATTCTCCGTCTGGATAGGTTTCTGTTGTGTTGAGTGGACACGGCTCTATTGGGCCTCATTGACGAAAATGGAACACGGCAACATGGATAACCTGGTGTGCGTATTGCGTATTGTATTGTGTGTGGATTTTCCGTGTTCCCGCAACCGCCTTTAACACCATAAGCGCAGTTTGAACTTTAAGGTTGGGGGTTCACAAAAAGAATCTAGAGGGAATGTGACATGTAAAAAACAGAGAGGTCTAGTGTATCGGGATGCTGTGTGTCGTCTACATATTACACCGTGTCCTAACTGGATGCAATGCAAGCGAGCGTCAGCAACAAAATCGGTCTGACTGCATTGTTTTCTACTGGAAAATCCTAACCTGCCACGATGCGAGCTACGCAGCGCTGCACCATTTTGAGCTGAACTTTTGTTTCTATTTATTCCTGTCGCTCACTTTGAAAGCACTCTTTGAAAGTTGAAATGAAGAGTTATCTATACGATACCTCCTCATTTCACTATAAAAACCTAAATAAGGTGGCAACAGGCTGGACGGAGGTGACTTGAAAGTTTCCTACTGGCTGTTGGCAATATTTATGTAATTTCCAGTAAATATCACAACATAATACATGTGTTTTCTGTTTAAAAAAACAAACATAAGATAGCAAGTATCCCCTAGTGGTCATGTCTCCAGTTTGATCTGGTGTTTGATGGGTATGTGGTTTATTACAGGACGTAACAGAAGTGCATATTTGACGGATTCAGTGTGGACAGAGAGCGTTCAATGTTACTGTAAGTAAATAATAATCTTCTTATCTTGGTTGGTTTCTTATTTTGTCAATAAGAAGACACAACAAGGTCGATATTATTCATCATTACAATAAATGACTGTGTTATTATAGAAAAAAAAAAAATATATATATATATATAGATAATATTTAAATCCCTACATGCATTTTTGGCTACGGTCAGGGGGTTCAGTAAGCCCCCTGAACCAATGCAAACTGCGCCTGTGGTAGACACATCATAAATCTAACTAAATTATATACAGGATGCAAGAGAACAAACTCATTTAAATCGTCTCATCTGACTTTGATGGTAAAAAAAGAAAAAGTCAGACTATGCCTTTTAAATTGGCAGGACTAACATCTCTTTCTTCTTTTGCTGTCAGAAAGAGAGTTGGTGCCACAATAGCTGGAAAACGTAAATTCTCTGTCAAACTAAAGCCCAGCTGAACCATAACTTGACTGCAGTATAGAGCATAAATCACATGACAGCTGCAGGGACAAGCCACACAAAGTGATGTTATGTCTCAGCCGGATGAGTTTGCTTGTTATGCACGAATTCAGTGCCTCAAATGGAGCAGTAAAAGCCATTCCAAAACACATGCCATTGGAGCTCCTCGGTTAAAACACATTATTGTAGGAATCTCGGGGCACGGAGGACATTAAGTTGTGAGATTATTTTGACAAGAGCAAAAGAAACGGAGGCACCGAGGCAAAACATTTTCTCTGTATTTAATATATAACAAGACACATGTTACACGTTACAATACCAAAGGAATGCCTCTGTTCTTGTAGACACATGTTCGTGTCCCCAGTCTTTTTCCTGATCGCATCGTGAAATCTTTTCAGTGTAAAAGCATACATGTGTAACCAATCACATGGCACAATGTGCTCTATGTCAGCGTATCAAAAAGAATATGTTGCTTCCTACAACAACTGTATAACTCAATGTTTATGACACATAAAACATCCTCTCTGGGTTTCACACACACTTACACAACTCTAAAGTAATGCAATGACGATTTTTGTTTGTTATTTGGTCCCTAATAAACACTCGGTTGTTACACACCACAGCTGCTGCTGCTTACATGAAGGTAGAGAAGCTATTCATTGATATTATTTGGTCATAAATGTTTTAGCCGTCTGTAGCCTGTGTGCTGAAACAACAGGATTAATACCACATTTACATGTGCATCCTTTCCACTTTTATTAGCACTGATGCAAAATATAGCGTCCGTACAGTATATTACGTAATACTGTACATTTTAGAAGACACAGGAGCTACATCTATGTACTTTATAAGCTCAGTAGTCCCAGTTGAAACCTCCACAATGTTTGGAAATAATTAGAACCAAAAGAAAGTTCATAATTTGTTGTGTGGACGATGTAAATAATTTGCAAGCACAACACCACAGCTTTTTTTAAAGGAACAGTTTGACATTTTAGGAAATACGTTTATTTGCAGAGAGTTGCAGAAGGTCAATACAATGTCTGTACGCTAAACATGAAGCTGAAGCCAGCATGGGATTATCTTAGTTTAGCTTGGCGCAAAGACTGGAACACGACAGAAAGTCATTGCGTCCAAGCCAAGAAATAGTCCAGCACAAAATCCTCCCCAAAAAGTTTTTTTTTTTTTGCTTTCTGACAGAAAATGTCCAACTGTTTCCAGTTCTTATACTATGATAAACTCATCCGCAGCAAGCAGTAGCTTCATATTTAGTGTAGAGACAAGAGAGTGGTATGTAACTCTTAGCAACATTTCCAAAACTCGAACTATTCGAACTATTCCTTTAACTATGCAACACAGAACAGAATTTTTTTAAATCCTTTACAAACCTTAGTTGCAGGAAAAACTCAATTTTGATTGATTTTTCTGATCTTTCTGGAGGATTCAACTGATGTGACGTGAGCTTCTGATTAACAATGAGACAGCAGGACTAAAACACTGAGCCAGTCGCCAGTGGCTCGACTATAATGATGAAGCAGCGCTGTATGACGTGGAGCACTGAGCGGACATCAGTGTGTGAAGACTTTGATTTACAATACGAAAGAGGCAAAATGTACAGTATATAAATACAACTTAATACAAAAAAAGATTAACAATATTACTCTGCTATCGATATCAAATGCCTGTCAGATTATGCATACCACACACACACGCACACACACACACACACACACGCATACATTACAATCCTACATACACAGAAAAAGCAATGATTTTACACATTTATGGTCTCTGTTTTGGCTTTACAAATGAGGGACAATATTCAAATGATTTCGGTATCAGCTGTTATAATAAAACGGCTTTTTAAGTGCTTTTAAATCAGTCCATCAATGTTGATATTCACACCCGATTAAACTGTTATCAGGCCATTAAATAGGATGTTATCAGTCGCTATAAGCCCCATAGATGTGGGTCATTAGGGGCCTATACTATGTTGTAAAAGTGAAGGCAAAACTTAAAAGCAACATGTTGTAAAACTGCATGTAACGTTTTGTTTTGAATACAAACAGAACAGCTTCTTTAGGTATAGGCAACAAAAAACAAAAAATACTTAACTTAAGTTTAGGGAGAAATATCGTATTTTGGTCTTAAAATAACTGTTTCAAAAGTGAAAGTGAAACTTGACGGTTGTGACACTAAGACAACTACACATTGTTGGTTTCACATGGGAGTTTCAGGCTCTCAATACTACAGCGCCTGACTTCCACTTCTGCACCTGTCATAATTACTATGGTCGCTCGAGATCGATGTTGTGTTCCTTTATACCTTCTTTTGGTGATCTACCATCTGAATAGATGATAAAACCTACTATTGGGTGTAATAGGCCCCACATCTACGGTGTTTATAGCGACCGATAATGCCTAATAGCCTGACAAACGGTCTAATCGGCTGATATTAGCCTGTCTTCAAGCATCTCTACATGACTCAAGCAGATTTCTGTACAAAGGCTGCTGTGTGTGGACAGATTCTGATAAGAACAAATCAGTTGTAACATAAGTTTATATTGCATTATAGTCATTTAGATTTAGAAAACAGCGTTCATGTTGCTATTTGAGTTATGAAAGTTTCAGATCTGTGGTGGGTTGTCTACAGCCACAGCAGAGTACTCAGTCTCGGACATGTTGGAAGTGTCGATGAGGCGCGCCAAGCCCGTCCTCGTGGAGTATTTAAAGATGAAGGCCTTCATGAGGTCGTAGCGGTAGTTTCTGTTGATGAAGTTGTAGAGGATGGGGTTGAAACAGCAGTGGAGCAAGGACAGGCACTGGGTGAGGTGTAAGGCTACGTAGATCACATTCTCCAGGCCGCAGGTCAGAGGCACCAGGCCAAGCTGAGACAGGGCGTCGACCAGGAGGACGCCGTGGTAGGGCCCCCAGCAGCCCAGAAACACCACGATGTACGCCAAGATCACCCTGTGGCTCACGCGGCGCTCCTGCTCCACCGTGGAGGATGAAGAAGAGGAGCGGGTGAACGCTCTGGCGAGCAGGGCGTAAAACACTGCAATGATCGGGAAGGGGAGAACAAAGCCCAGCAGGATGAAGCTCAGCTGCACGCCCACCATCCACTCCCTGGGGTTTCCCTCCGGGTACACGGGCCTGCACAGCATGGTGTCGCCGTGTGTCGCCTTCACAGTACGCAAGAAGTAAGTGTCTGGCAGGGAGGCGACCAGAGCCAGAAGCCACACCCCTACGCACACTCCGCGGCGGATCAGCTTCCTGCGCGCACCTCCCTCGTTGTCCCCGTGCTTCATCACACTCAGGTAGCGGTCCACGCTCATGCAGGCCAGGAAGAAGATGCTGCCGAAGAGGTTGACGGAGAACAGCAGGTGCGTGAGTTTGCACGCCACCTCGCCTAAGGGCCAGTGGCCGTGCAGGGCCAGCGAGATCACCCACACGGGCAGGGTGGCGCACACGCACAGGTCGGCGACCGCCAGGTGGACGATGTACATGTGCGTCTCGTGGCGAGGGGTGGCGTCTCTTTGGGCGCGGACGTTTACCCAGAGGACTAGAGCGTTGGCGGCGAGGCCCACGATGAAGATGAAAATGTAGAGGACGCACATGGAGTAGAGCAGAGCGTTGCGGTTGAAAGCCGTGGCGCACCCCATCGCGTCGATACTCGTTATGTTGCTGAGGGCTTCGGAGAAGTTGAGGTCCTCCCACGACTCCCACAGGTCCTCCAGCTCACTGGTGCTCAGACTCATTTTCAGCACTGGGAGACGACCACAGACCACTGGGAGGTAACACACACCACTTCTGACTGGGGTAGATCCTGTAAAAACAAAACGTCAACTCGTCATTTCTTTGCAGCATACATTTAAACGCTACCTGCAATTTTCTGTTCATAAAGAGTGGCTTATTTTACCCATGTGGACTCCGAGTAGCATGAGCTAATAAAACATAAAGCCACTTGCGGTCCGCCACCAGATCCTGAAGAATCTTAATGCGGTTAACTTGTTAAAACACGGCTTTCATGACTTAATAGAAGCGCTCTGTTGCCGTGTCACAAACGCAGGAGTTCGCCGTGATTGATGTGCAGTCGGGGGGGCAGTACAATAAATGTTTACATTAGCTCCACTAGCAGTAGAGTGCAGATTAGACATAAGGAAGTGGGATCGAGAAGTCCAAACAGGGGTGTATTTCCGGAGCGTTCCGGGCATTCCCGAGATAAAGCGTTGGTCAGGGTGGGAAACCTGATGCCATTTTAAAGAATGTTTTCCTTTAACATGCTTGTTATAGTAAAACAAAATCTTCTGGTCTTGAAGGAGAGGGTGAGAGAGGAGCTGTCACCACCCAGATGATCAAAGAAAAGGCTGCTCGAATACGTCATTTTACAACATCTGAATCTCATAACATAGGAACACATGCACACAATTTCACATACAGGGTGCATTAATGCTGTGAGTAAGGTGACTGAAGCAATATGCAAGATCAGAGGTAGTAGCAGCTTGGCATGTCAATATTCATGTGAGCTTAAAGGAACACTGAAACCCTGCATTTTTTTTTTATGCTGTGATGTCTTTCTTAGCTCCCCTAACTGGCAGGCTGCCACAGTGTGAGAGATCAGAGGTGAAAGGTAGTAGATCAAAACCAGAACACGAGTGGCTTAACCCGGCTGTCGCCCCTGACTGACTTGTACGCCCACAGAGTGAATTGTGCGCAGAGATCAGCGGGAGGCTTGACGCCTGCAAAATGCTCCGACCCCGAGGTTAAAACGAGGGTCACCGACCACTGGGTGACACAGCACGCCGGAAAGCAGTGAAATGTGACCGCGTCAGACATCTGTCTGTTGCAGGAGACTTGTTGCTGTATACGGGATAATTGGCACAAAGTCACAGAGGAGATGATGAAAGAAAGAGTGAAAATGTATACAAGGACACCTGGAACATATTAAGACGTGCAGCTGTCTATAGCGTGTGTTATGTCTGCTTTAGTTATCAGTTAACTTTATTTTCATTTTAGGCTACTTTGTACTTCTACTCCAGCATATTTCAGGGGCAAATATTGTACTTTTTAATCCACAGCATTTATTTGACGGCTACATTTACCAGTTACTTTGAAGGTTCCAATTTTATACATACAAAACCTATGATCAGCTGGTAAAATATGATAAATTGTCACATATTAAAATACCCAAAATATGCAAAGTAGTTAAAAAAAAAAGCTCCACCAGCTGAAAAATGTTGTTGGATTTAAGTTATGGAGCTGGACTGCTTTATGGAAATATTGATTTTTATATGATTTTTGTTGCAGATATGTAATTAACTGGATTAGTTAAAAACAGACATTAACAGTTAACTGCAATATAAAATTACATACACTGTGATAGAAGATGAAGTACTCATCATCTACTCCTATGGGCCAATGAGGAATTTTACTTTGAATCTCTCTGATAAATACTTCTGTGCTAAATATTGAATGCATGCATCTTTGTAATAGATTAGTTTGCTAATAGTGCTCAATTTGTTCACATACCTTAATCAGTATTGCTACCTTTACTTAGTAATGGATCTTCCTCCACCATGGCCTGTGATAAAAACAGTTTCAAAGGAATGTCAGAAAACCTGACATTTAATTTTTACTTTCAATTATTTTGAGACACTGGAGAATGCTATTCATTCTAATGGAGGGATTTTCTATGTTTAGATAATCCCTCACAATGGTCTCTGTCTAATTCCCTCATATTATATGGAAAATACCTGGAGGTGCCAGGTAGCCCCACAGGCTTCAAGCTAATTAACCTCTTAACACCCACATCATCAGATAACAGAGATGGAGCCCATCTCTCTCTCTCTCTCTCTCTCTCTCTCTCTCTCTCTCTCTCTCATTCTCTCTCTCTCTCTCTCTCTCTCTCTCTCTCTCATTCTCTCTCTCTCTCTCATTCTCTCTCTCTCTCCCAAATCACTTCAATATGCTTTATTGGCATGACTGTCAGGTGAACAATATTGCCAAAGCGTCAATTCAATAATAAATAAAAATAAAAAAGAACAAAATAAAAACAAAAACAGATATATATAATTCTATCTCTCTCTCTCTCTCTCTCTCTCTCTCTCTCTCTCTCTCTCTCTCTCTCTCTCTCCCAATTCACTTCAATTCAATATGCTTTATTAACATGACTGTCAGGTGAACAATATTGCCAAAGCGTCAATTCAATAATAAATAACAATAAAAAAGAACAAAATAAAAACAAAAACATATACAGTAAATACAAATATACAATTCTCTCTCTCTCTCTCTCTCTCTCTCTCTCTTCAGCTCTCTCTCTCTCTCTTCAGCTCTCGAGCATCCACTTACAAATGAGCTGAAAACCTCTTTTGTCACCCAATACACAGAAAATAAAAGCAAGTGAAGTCGATTTTCATGTGCTAATGCTGCCGACAAGAATGGTGCAGGTGCATTGTGTTTGTCAGAAGTTTCTCCTGTCAGTCTCTCTCTCTCTCTCTCTCTCTCTCTCTCTCTCTCTCTCTCTCTCTCTATCTATCCACAGGTTTTAGTTTGGGAGGATAAAATCTGTGTCTTTTCAGAGACAGGACATAGATTACCAGTGAAAGTGTTGCCTTGTGCGTCATTACACACAATCCAGCCAAAGATCCCAGGCTTCTGCTGCTGCATGACGGTAAACACATACAATGTCATTGTTTGTCATTGTTGATTTCTATCAGGCTGGAAACAAACTGCTCTTATCATAAGTCAGCTCGGTATACACACAGTAGCCTCACTCAGGCAAATAAACAGCTCAGAGGCACGCTGGCTGCTGGGAAGATTGAGAACTACAAAATAAAGAAGTCACTTAAATGTGATAAATGATGTAATAATCATACAGGAACTTCCTGATTCTATTTTTAGTAACACTAATTGGGCACAAGGTTTTATCCTGGTATTGTATCTGTAATAATAAGAGTTAATAAAGTTGTTGAATATAAACTATTTAAGGATATTTTCATACACTGATTATTGCAGGTATCGAGCATCTATAGAAGGAGAAAAGCTTAAGAAAAAAAGCATAAAGAAGAAAAAAACAAAACATTATCGGTACATGGGCCATATTATTTGTGATTATTAGTGTCTCAACAATGCACTTTTGTAGTTAGGTATCACATTTATTTTATCAGGATAAACCTCTTGAGATGTATTATTTCGTTTTCAAGGGGGTCCCATATTTCTGGTTGCTTTATACTCTATATCATGTATAGTATGGCTGTATAGTACTGTATAGTAGTAGTTTTTCAGTGTTTATATTGTATGTTGTAATGCTCATAATGTATATAAGTTACAGCTTTTTAGGTAACTTATCAGTTTTTGTATGTACTTATTACAGTGTGATCATGAAGAAAAAACATGGTTAGAAATCTTAGAAACTATCTGAACACTCTCTTGTCCCCACATGAGTTCATAATAATGAAGCAGCTTACCTGTTTTTGATTCTCTGAAGTCTCCTCTTTAAAAGCACAGATTTGTTTTCGCTTAGTTTTTAGTGCTGAAGGATATAACTTCAACTGGTAAACTAGTGTGCGCTACTCTCCGCCTCCGTCAGTGTATCTGAGGCTGTTCCTTGTTCTGCACTTGCTGTGATACTCAGAGGAGCTACGCCTCCAAGGCTGGTCCTAACAGCTCCGTGCGTATTGACATGGCATCGCCTCAGGCGCGCAATAAACAGTTTCGGGCCAAGAAGGAAGAAAAGAAAAAAAAAGAACACGTGGAATATCCTGCTTACTACTCTCCAAATGTAATACATAATATAACATTTTCCACATTGCTGAACATTATATATGTCATGCAAGTTTGTTTTATGGCATGCAAGTCTATACATGTATATAATATGGCATGCACTGCAGACAATATTCTATGTTATTATCAATGTATCATACAAAACGTGTTTGAACTTTTTAAGGTAAATGACTCATGTAAGAAAAAATGCAATATCCACATGCAAACTTAATAAATAGTACATTTTACATAATATCCCAAAACTTTTTAAAGGACACTCCTACCTCTTTAGATGCTGCACACTTTTGCACTATTTTTTTATTATGATTTACTGGCTGCTATGGACATACAAATGCAAAATAAATCATTAAATTAACTTCATCTCCTTGTATTTTTATATCTGGTATATTTTTTTTGTACTTTGAACTTTGCACTACTAACTTTTTTACTGCCTTTTTACTAACATGTTTTGCAATATTGAACTGTGATGCTGGAAACTTGAATTTCCCTTGGGATCAATAAAGTTACTATCTATCTATCTATCTATCTATCTATTTATCTATCTATTAAACTGCATATTTCCACCAGTTTTTATTTGCTCTACAGGTCTATTCATGCCTATTCTTTATCATTCCCTGTGAAGTATGTATAGGAAATTGTTCTATATTGTTATTATCATGATTAACTTTTTAGGAATGTACTGTGATTCTTGAATATATATCTACAAAACTTGAGAAACTGTACATTTTGACACTGCCTGTTCAGATGCTGCACACATGCTCTGTATCAGTGATTTTTTTTTTTAGATGTTATGATTTAGTGACTGCTATATACAGGCTAATAATACATAATGAATGGTGATGCATAATAATAAATTCCTAAATAATTCAATATAACGTTGTTTTTTACCATATGGCATGCAGGTCTATGTCTATAACTTCCTCGATCATATCATTAATGTAAAGTATCTATAACGCTATATCATATATAGCATAATATTCTATATTATCAATATATAAAGCATATCGTCAATGCATGAAATCAGGAGAAAGGGGAATATGTAATAATGTAAGAATAAAACACAGTTATGGGATATATTATATGCAAACTTCAGAAACTACACATTTTACATCAAATCGTATGGCAATTTAAATTGCATTGCATTTCTATCATGATTTAGCAACCAACCTTTAAACCACAGGATAACTGACTGCATAACACATTAGCCACATTAAACCATATTACCAGGGCACCTCCTTGTGCCGCCGCCCCAGTTACCTAGATATGAAACCAGCGGTGCAGACAGTCAGTAAACCACATCCACTGTCTCCTGCTTCCACCCAAAACCGCCAAACGGGTTAAACCCAACAGCCAGTCGCACTGAGGTAACTGAAAACACCCTCTGAATAACGAACACCAAAACCCACAGTCATGACTTTGTCTTTATTTGAATCTGATGTCAGTTTTTTAGAATCATTTTAACCGAATTAAAGTGCAATGTGATTTTGTTTTTATTTCTTGGCTTGTGAACAACAACATCAGCTGCATGAAGCCTTGTTGTTTCCTTGTCGTTTGAGCCTTATTCAGTCTCATTTCAGGCACATCCTCTGGAAGCAGCCCAAAGCATTGTGGGAGGCTTGTGTGTTTACTGAGAGCCGTTGAAAGCTCACCTGCAACTCTGGTGGCCTCACAGCTGCTCCCACCAGGGCAATTAACCCCCCCAAGTTCAATACAAAGACACAGAATGACAAAAAGAAGGAAGAAACTGTGGAATTTAGGACATGAATTATGTTTTATTTTTTAATAATGATAATAAACTTTGATAGAGCTCATAAATAAAAGTAATTCTTTTGATGTCACATCCAATGAATGAAGTACTGACTTAACCAGGTACAGTATGTCCAGCATGTTTTCTTAGGAAGGAGATATTGTTTACTCGTATGGTCACCCCACAGAAGTTTATTATGACTGGATGCCCTGTATTCGGTGATGAATTGCAGCCAGCAGGTTACGCTGACCTCATTAAAGAGCAGTGTAGTGAAGTCGGTTTCAATGAGGCTTTAAAAAGAGCTCCCACTACGCACGCATACCCATTGTCCTCCATATCAGGAGCATCGGGGGGGATTTGTAAGCCTCTCTGATAAGCATCCGTAGTCCTGCAGACTGCTGCCAACCTCTGTTCTGCAGCCCTCATTCACAGGGAGGCCGGACTGGGAACGGCAGGGGTGTGTGTGTGTGTGTGTGTCCGTGTGTGTGTGTGTGTGTGGTGCTTGTTGTTTGAGAAAAGGCCATCCGGCCACCATATACTTGGATGAAAAAGGATTATTTTAGAAGCAAGTTTGTATTGAGTGATGCAATATAGCAACAAACATGGGAAATACCAAATAGTGTGCAGGGCAAAATTAAATTAAGTGAAGGGAAATCAGATTACAAAGTCGATTGTTCATTTTCTTTGTGAACCACAGTCTTCACTTCAAACACGTGCACACTTTGACTGAATCTGTTCAAAGTCAAATTTTATTAAATATTGAATGTTACATACTTTATTTACTTAATAATTCAGCATCAAACAACTGTTTTCAGTAAAACAGCTCTAATAAATCCACTGTACGCTACCTGCCCAGCGCTAAGCAGACAGATATTTCCTGCAGAGGTTGGTGGAGACCAAAAACAGAGTTAAATGAGAGTGAATGTTGGACTCGCATTCATCAGGTGGCCAGAAACACAACTCCTAATGAATTCGCTAAAAATGTTTGCCATATCAACTTAAAAGGTGAAAGGTCAATGTTGAGTTAACAGCTTGTTTCGGAAAGTAGCCCCCAAAAAATCAATTATTGCAGGTTATTATAATGATTGTAATTACATGTTTCAATGCTGTAATTCTATTACTGGTACATCTGTCCATGCTATAGATATGACACCTCAGCCCAGTCGCACAGCAGTTCGTGAAATAGTCACAAAATTTAATATATAATTATTATTTCCTAAGCATTTGTGCCTAAACCTAACCAAGTTGATCTTTTCCTAAACCTAACTAAGTAGTTTTATTTTGAAAAGACTGGAGCGGAAATTGACACGTGCGTCACATGTTGTTGAAAATCGTGCTGAGCGTCACGAAAAAAAGGGAAATTCGTGTCTATGTACACAAATCAAATAGATTAAATTCCGTGACTGTTTCACAAACTGCTGTGAAACTGTGTTGGACACCAACAGCTCTGCTCTACATGTGTTCATGCTCAAAACAACATGCAGAGTTTAATTTGTCCACTATTCAAACACAAGTGTGTGTCCTTCATTTTTTTGGAGAGTGCATTCACACAGTATGCCTCCTTTCAACTTAGACAAGGCTCAAGTTCATCGTACACGTATTCACACCCGGGACAAATGGAATGATCAACAGATAAGGAGATGGAAAAGAGTCGGCGACTGCGAGAGGGAAACAGAGTGGCGATGACGTAAAAGAATGAGTAGAGGGGGATGGGGGGTTGTGGGAGAAAACTTGAGGGCAACGGAGGAAGAAAGATTGAGAGAGTTATTCCTAATGACTGCCGCTTCTATTGTAGTCTGGCCCTGCGTCACGGTGGGGGGTCTGACAGACGCAATCTATTTTTGTGCAAATCTCCATTCAGAGGGTCCCTCTCAAACTCATTCTCAACCACATCTTTACCATCTCTACCGTCGACCCTCCCTCCCGCTCTGAGGCTCCCTCTTGCATTTCTCTACTCCTTCACATTCCTCCTTATCCCCTGCTCTTCTAACCTCACTCATCTTTCACTTAATTACTTATTCATTTGCAATTATCTTCCGGTAGGATAAGGGCCTGTGCGATTGAGGCTGAAAGCAGAGCTCACAAGGAGAGGATGGAGCTCGTGAAGGAGTGTGTGAACAAGGACAAAAGATTGGCAGCTATTTGTTCAGTTGGTCTTTGTCTTGGGGTTTTCGAGCCAGTGTAGATAGTTTGCGAGCTTGTGATGAGGTGATCTTTTGTGTCTCTCAGGGATATGTTCATGCAGGTGCGTGTTTGGCAGAAAGAGAACGTCCCTGTCGGGGAATGTAGCAACCGAGGCATTCCTCACATTGACAGAGCATCCCTTCACACCAGCTCCTTAATGTTAGTGTAACCTGAGAACTGCTCAAATGTCAAACATGCAAAAAGAAAAATGAGAATATACCAAGAGGTTTTGTGTTTAAAAGGAATGTGAAATACATTATTTCTTAAACTGGATTTTTTTTGGGCCACTTGGGAGCAGCAGAAACAAGATGTACCGACATATCACCATCTTTTAAGGTGATATGGTGAACTATGGTGAACATCCAGCAGCATCAGAGCATTCATTTGGAGTTGGGTTTCTGGTCATCTGGCAAATATAAGTCCAATATCCACTCTTCTTTTAGATCTGCATTGTTTGCTCCATACCAAGTCATAAAGGGGAATATCTGACTGCTAAATGCTGCACTATATTCATCCAGCCTGGTCTCCTAAAATGACGTTCCCATACAAAAAAACTGCATTGTCTATATGTTTCGAGGGAAACTTATTTTCTCTCGGATTACGTTTCTTTATGATGTATTGAAATATGTTTCTAATCATAGTCCATGGAAGTTCCGTGTAGGGAGGAGGACGAAGTGGACGGGTTGTCAACAAAAGTCGATGTTGACTTATTTTAATTTACATCCGTAACTTAAATGACGTAACAATCATACAATTTTAAGCCAAACCATGATGTTTTACTAAACCTAACCAAGTAGTTCTGTTGCCTAAACATACCCAAGTAGATTTGTTGTGTTTTTGTTTTGTTACGTTACTCACGTTTTAAAAACTGCAAGCATAATCCGAGACAGAATACATTTCCCTCAAGACATAATTCAGATGAGATGTTTATTTCTTATCTTAGTAAGAGTGCTTTTGACCACTCGTAAAATGTTCTCTTACTATAAGAGAAGAGCAAAAATAAGAAAACTTTGGTGAATCCAAGAAATCAAAGTGTTCTAACAAAATAAGATGATGGATAAAAAATTAAAAAATAAGTTTGTAGTAAAATTGTTCGTATAGCTTCCTGCATGAGGCCCATTGTTTGGGAACCATGAATATTTGTACAAAATTGTGTGCCAATCCATTGAGTAGATGTAGAGAAATATCACTGAATGACTGACCTGCCTTTGGCGTTAGAATAAAAGTCAGAGCATCACCTCAAGATATTTCACTCTGAACCACAACTGTCAACTTCATGCGGGTGCTGGAGGAACAGTCAGTAGGAGACCTTGAACATTTCATAGCAATCCATAGATATTTCAGTCTGGACCAAAGTGGTGGACCGACCGACAGACATTGCCATCCCTAGAGCCACGCCGCTAGCACGGCTTAAAAAACACTGATTATAGCGGTTTTAAAATCTTGCCTTTTACATAGCCGTTCTCTCTCTGACTGGCAGAGCTCTCTCTCTCTCTTTGCTCTTTTCATTTCCAGTTCTCTGACCTCACTGAATCTGTCAGTGAATTCATAGCTGTTGACTATGACCGGCTGTGACTCATACAGTCCATTGACGTTGTCTATCATGTCTGCACGCAGCAGTAACTCAAACAGTGCATGTTATTTTCCCAAACATTACAGGTTTCTGTTCGCCAACACCCATTCACAACTCACACAAACACACACCATGTTCATTAATATGAGCCGGGTCATCGGGATCATATAAAGATGGGTAAAAGATGCCCCAGGGGACAATGAGTGTCCGCTACGGATTAGCGAATGACAGAATCTGTCCACAGGCTGCACGAGAAGGTGTCCGTCTCACTGTGTCCCCTGGGGCCTGCAGCTCTAATCTAGTAATCCTATCCTGACAATCTTGATGTATGCTTCCCAACACGCTGCCTCTCCATGCTGCTGACACGGAGTTCACAGATAAGGTGGCTAACTTTCACCCCTATTGTCCTGTCACGCTAAATGAAAAATGGACTATCAGCACTGCTGCTGGAATGCGCTGGTGTTTTGGAGAAGCCTGCAGCAACAGCTTCACCGGCTACATTTCCTTTAGGTGTTGCCTTGCTAGCCCACGGCTGTGTGTGTGAAAGCATCAGTGTTGACACACTGTCATCGGGATCAAGTTCATGGTTTAACTTGTAACTTTGCATCAGTGATAAACAGGCCGATTTAACATCAACAAAGTGCCGTTCCATTTGCAAACAAGAAATGTCCAGTTTTATAAGAGCGTGAGCACTTAGGGAAAACCAAACACTGCTGGCTTTATTGGATATAAACACGGCTCCCTGGCACTCACACAAGAGGGTGGAATAAATAATGGAGATAAACATGTTAGCAGAATTAAGCCTGTCTCGCTTTAATGGGGAAAGATATAAATGGCGATACACTGTAAATATCATGTCCTTTAAAAATTACCCTGCGGCACTAAAAATGATCAAAATCATCAGTGCAACATGTGATGGAAAATTACCTCAAGCCTTTTTTCTCTGTCCCAGGTGGTTCCAATTCATGGTCTCCCCACCGATCACATACGCACAAGCGAACACGGCACTGCAGGGGGATTACGGCGAGGATGTGGCAACCCAGGCAGCATCTGGAGTTGAGCCCTGCGTGCCTGGAGCTCCTAGTGAGGGGCACGAGCACTCCCATTCATTCATCTAGTCTTTCCTCATAGTCTCAACTGAGCTTCAGCTACACAGACAGAAACATATGAGGCCATTTGTAGTCTTTCATTGTTTATACCGATGTGTGACAGTAGATGAAATATCCAAGGGAGATGCATGAAACAAAAGCCAGAAAGAAGATCGAATCAGGGATAGAAAAAGGAAGAGGAGTCAACATGGGAGCAAGGGATCAAACAGAAGTGAGAGACAGGATGTGCTGTGTTCACCATGTGGCTGTTTCTCCCATCCTTCTGCAGGCTGTGGTGGAGATAGCAGAGATCTGCTTCTCATTACAATATAGAGAAGGATTTAGAGAGGGGCATAATGGCCGACTGCCGTCTTAACCCTGTCACTCTGACGCCCCAAACCACCAAGAGCCTTCCCCGAACCCCCGGCCGCACTCAAAAACTCTGGCTCGTAAATACGAAACAGCTTTGCTGCCTCACGTCAGCTTCCCAGTACCAGGCACTCCATACATCAGAGCCTGAATGGAGGCCAATAGCCTGATGTCCGTCCATTCATCAAAACCATGATGGCAGGCCTTCCGTGCAAGTGATTCAAAGTTGCACAGAACAGGCTTGCCTGGACCCCATCACTGAGTGAAGTGACGTGAATGTCAGGAGCCTGATTTGTCAAGTCAAGGCATGTTTATTTATAGAGCACATTTAAAGGAAAAGTGTAAAACAATTAGGGCGATCTATTGGCAGAAATGGAATATAGTATTAGTATGTTTTCTTTAGTGTATAATCACCTGAAATCAAAAATTGTGTTTTCGTTACCTTAGAATGAGCCGTTTATATCTACATACGGAGCAGGTCCTCTTCACGGAGCAGGTAGCCATGTTTCTACTGTAGCCCAGAACGGACAAACAAAACACTGGCTCTAGATTTGGCCATTTGTGTTTTCACGTCGGCTACAGTAGTTCTTCTACACGCTTTGCACACGGGAGTAGTTTCAGCTGGTTGCAATCTGCAACCTCATCGCTAGATGCTGCCAAATCTTACACACTGCACCTTCGAAAACAAAAAATGTTGACCAAAGTGCTTTACAAAGAGATTAGATAAAATGGTCAAATTAAAAAAAAAAAAAAAATCAGACATAAATAAGAGAATGTAAGTAAATGAATAAAATAGGGCTGTCAAAGTTAACGCCATAATCCCTAATAGTCACTAATTTCTTTAACGCATTAATGCAACTTGCAATTTTTAGGTTGTAGTGGACTCAGTTTTAAAGCTACCTGAAGATAATAAAATCATATGAAACTAAAAAACCTAAGGAATCCATTGGTACCAACCATGTCATACTAGCTTGCCGGGAAGGAGGCTAAATAACACAAAAAAACTGGCATGGCCATTTTCAAAGGGGTCCCTTGACCTCTGACCTCAAGAAATGTGAATGAAATGAATGAGTCTCCCCTTTACAGACATGCCCACTTTATGATAATCACATGCAGTTTGGGGCAAGTCATAGTCAAGTCAGCACACTGACACACTGACAGCTGTTGTTTCCTGTTGGGCTGCAGTTTGCCATGTTATGATTTGAGCATATTTTTTTATGCTAAATGCAGTACCTGTGAGGATTTCTGGACAATATTTGTCATTGTTTTGTGTTTTTAATTGATTTCCAATAATAAATATATACATACATTTGCATAAAAAAAGCATATTTGTCCACTCCCATGTTGATAAGAGTATTAAATACTAAGAAATGTGTGATTAATTTGCGATTAATCGGGATTAAATATTTTAATTGATTGACAGCCCTAGAATAAAAGCATAGAATATCTTTATAAATCCATACCACAACAGTATTGCACAAACAACCCAATTAAATACAAACAAATCAAAGTGTGAGTGCAGTCAGGCATGTTTTCATGATGATAATTAATAGGATAAAGAAAAGAGATTGGTCTTTAGACGGGTTTTAAAGGTATCAAAGGAGGGGGGGAGATCTATTTGTTAGTGGCAAACTATTCCACAATTTAGGGCCAATAAATTAAAATGCTTGATCACCTTTGGGTGCGTGGAGTGGAGAGCAGTGATTGGTTACGTTGCAGATGATTTGTGAAGTGTTTGCTTATGCGGTAAAATACAGTCAGTTCCCCTGGAGGAATACACCTCCAGTGAACGCTCAAATCCCTAATGAGCAAAAGATGTGTGAAAAGTCCCATTGTGGTAAAAGTTTCCTGTGCATTTTCACACCGGTGAGAGGAGAACGCTAACACAAAAGAAGGATGGAGATGAGGATGAAAAGAGCGAGGCATGAAAGACACATCCTGCAGGAGTTCATGAAAAGAGGAAGGAGGCGGTGATTGTTATTATTTTTCCACCCGTGTTGTTCTGTCCTTTTTTGGACCTTGTATAAAGAGCTCCTTGGCTTTTTTTGTGGTTGTGTTCCTCCACAGCTGTTTCAATCCACCGTTTTTTTATTATTTTATCTAAGCAGCTGCTCAGGCTGTGATCACAAACATAGGGCCCTGAGAGAGTTATCTTTGATACACTCACACACATTTTCAGATAAGTAGTTTACACCCTGAATTTATGAGAAAATAAAACCATAAAAAACACTTTATCTCTTGTCATGCCAAAGGCTGATCAACCTGAAATATTGTGTCTATAGTGTCTCAGGTATGGTGAGTTACTCCCTGAATGTGCTGCAAGAATAACTTGATTTAAGAGGCTACTGTGATTGGTGTAGTTTGGGGGGTGATTGTGCTCCGATGTCAGAGTGAATTCCTCAGTTTCATAATGATGGGGAACACACAATGGACACTCTGTGATACGAAGGGAAGGGGGGCAGTTTAGAAGTTCAGTTAAAAAGCATAAAGGGAAACGAAAGCGTAGTTTTTCATTACGAACCTTTCCTGCTGCCAATCTTAATATAACTGCCTTGAACTGTGCCTCACTTTCCTCGTGTATATACACACATGGACTCTCTCACACACAGGCAAAGTTCAACAAGCTGTGGCTTTCGTTGACGTATGATTAATTGGATTTTAATGTCGCCTCTGAAAGAGTGAGAGGATGGTTAAATAAGTTTCCTCATTTCTCAGCTGAGCCCTCTTTCTCCTACACTTTGCCATCGGCCTCTCTCTCTCTCTCTCTCACTCTCTCTCTCTCTCTTTCCAGGCTGTTTTGGGTCACAGTGTTTAATGGCTGGCCTGTTGTTAACCTTATGACATCTGGTGCAAACACAGGGACCCATTTACGGCCTAATCAAAACACCCAAAAGTCAACGAAGAACAATCAATCACATCTGGCTTCAGCACTGCAGACATCAGTTTTAAGCAATCATGCATGTAGATACTTTTCATGTTTAAATTTATAATTCCTTTAAAGGTATAATATGCAACAATTTCCTAAAAAAAAACGCGTATAGACATGTAGATATATAGAAAAATAATCCCTCTCATTCATCACTTATAACCCACAAAGCCTTCAGCAAGCCCTCTGCCTGTATTTTCTCTTTTCTTCTGATTTTGCTTTACTCGGGACGCCTCTGGGCGTCTGCAAACAGCCGTTAGGCCCGACGTAGGGGTGTAACCCCCAGCCAATAACAGCGCGCAGGGTGTGCAGCCCGTTCAGATGGTCAAATATCGTGGCTTTGTCACGCCTCTTGGCTTCTGATACCAAGGCACAAGCACTAGGCTATACATTGATGGGCACAAGTCCCCCTTTAGATGCTTTGCGGCTGTATTTGACGGATGAGAACGGGTCTGTTACACCTCTGTGAGTTCCCCTGTTCCTCTGTCTCTCCTCTGCTGTGTGCAGTGGCTGTTGTGTGCTGCTATCGGTGTGTCAATTTGACCGAGGCAGAGAGGACAGCCTGCCTTTCGTTTGCATTCATTCAAAATATGGCAACTCGGCACCTTCTCGCAGGGTTGTACAGAGTTAGTTGTGTGTTTATTTGCATCAATCTTCTCATCTAAAGGTGTTTTCTTATTGGAGCAACTCAGCTTTAAAGTTTGATTAAGTTTAAAGATCTACGCTAATAAAACTCTCCAGGTGCACTCAACCTACGGGCTTCATCCGAACATTACAATGCTATTTTTTTATCTGAATGATGGTGTGTATTTAAGCATTCAGTAAAGCAGCCGGACTGCTCTTCCGGTGACTCTGTTCCGTATCTGGAATAAAAACGGTGCCCACTTCCTCCCATTGAGCCGGACAAAAATGGCCTTCCCTGCAGCCAGTGTGGGAGAACTGGGATGGACAATGGGAAAGCAGGATGGACACCAGATCAGAGACTGTGGTATAACCCTTACATACATAAACACTCAATGCCCAAAAAACCCAGCAATACAAACATCGACTCTACAGTTTTCTGTCAGGGTCAATGATGCCTATAGAGAAAGCAAACTCCAAAAACTTCCAACTGACAATAGGAGGATTTGTCCACGTTTCTGTGTAGATCTACTGACGCAGCCTTTGTGCATTTTAATTATAAGGATGAAGGTAATTAGTGCATAATGATTCAAACGTTTCAAACACTTCACTCAAGTCATTATTTAACCACACTGTCAGCTGCGACTCCTCTCATGTGGGAAGGGGGTGTTTAGCTGAGAGGCCTCAGCACAATTTAAACAACAGAAATTCAAAGTTGTACTTTGCTTACTGGATAACTCAGGATCAATGAACTTCTTCTGTTTTCTGACAGCAAAATGAGGAAATGATCACAACATGTTCTGGCAGGTGATTATGAAACATGACCTGGCTGAACACAAACAAACATACTGTGACCTTGTGAAACCCCAGTTGTAAAATAAGCACACCGTTGAGTTCCTGCATGTCACAGGCTGTGATCTGGACATCAGAGTGCAAGGCCATTTCCTCAAGTGTGCTACCCCCTCCCCACCCCCATCTCATTTCCTCCATACCCAAACAAAAGCTGCTTCTCTGGGAAAAGTGCTCCGCCACTTATGTTTCTGTGTAGAGCCCAAAAACGCTTGCAAGCGGACTCTTCGGTCGTCAGCATGTCTGTATATAGCGTACAGAGCACTTCAGCTTCAACCAGACGGTATGCGAGATGATGATTTGTTCAAAATAACAAAACACAAACGTGACCACACAACATAGCCCACCCAAACATTCAGGTCAAAACTTCCACAAGAATCAGCAAGAAATTAAGCTTTATTGCACTCACAGAACCAAAAGAGTCATCGCCAACCTCCAGCTTTGATCTGGCTGTTGGGTCGGAGTGGTTTCCCCAGGTGGGTTCCCACTGTCAGGGCAAACTCCTTGTTTAACATGTTTCAAATGGATTTCAGCTGGAAACCCTTCTCCCCATCAAAGCATTCAGGAAAGGGCAGGGCGTTTCTCCCAAGAGGCCAAGCAGATCTGAGGGGTCAGAGCCGGGATACCACTCTAGAGAGTTGACAAAACGTGCACCAAGAGAGCTACAAAAGGCACTCTATAGAAAGATTCAAATGTAGAATTGTCCCATGCAAGTTGTGCTGCAATCTATTGTACTCAGACTCGGGGGGGGGGGGAATGACCTCAGACACAGAAAAGTTCAATGGAACGGCGATTCAAGTCTGAATTGTAGGTCGGAAACTTGGGCAAGATTTATATAGATTGAATTCACCGATACAAACATCTGACGTCACAGCAACATGGCGGCGCAAACAATGAATTACCTTTTCATAATGTTTTACTTTATGTAGTGTTTTGTGCAGTGTTTGCCTTGAGAAATGTGCTGTAACAACACTGTAGCTGCTATTTGCATTTCCATTCAGTTGATTTGTGCTTGATAGAAGTCTTTGCAAGCATGCAGTACAAGCATTGCTCCTCCATAATAACCTTTCAGCATATTGTAAATCAAGTGTTCTGAGAGATAACTAGACTTCTGCAACTCCTCATGGCTCTGTTTTCAGGCTTTAAAAAATCTAGCACGTGACAGGAGACTTTGGCCAATCACAAGTCATTTCAGAGAGAGAGGGTTCCTATTGGCTGTGCTCCGGCTGGTGGGCGGTGCTTGGTATTTCCTCAACATGGCTGCCAGGTCACATTTTACAGCTAAACAGTACACTACAAGATGTTTCTGAAAACATTTGAGGTGAGAAATAGGCATTATAGTAACATAATGTGGATTCATATTTGATCAGCGCTGCCTAGTTTGACTGTTTGGTCGGAGTTTGTGAGTGATTGGCAGCTGCTCAGAGACGGCAAGGCTCCAGCCCGGCTCTGACCGGTTGTTTTCCTCCGGTCTGTGAAATCTTGCCGATGCCATTAGGAGCACCGGAGGACACAGATTACCTGTCTCAAGCACTACTGTCAGGATATAGTTTTATAAAAAATAACTTTTTTGAAATCATATGTGCCAATTCTACCCACTGCTGCTTTAAGAGTTGGTACACAACTGAAATCAGCAAGACTGGGTCATTATCTTGTGCTCAAATAAGCCTGATGTATTTTGGACAAGGGTTGAGGACCAGAGTATGAAACTGAAGAAAAATGTTGGATAAGGAGTCACTTTAAAAAAATATATATATTTTGCACTTGGAACTATATTGTAGTGCCCTTTGCTAATAAGGTCCCAGCAGGAGCTTAATGGACATCATGTGGCCTCATTACCATTTGTACAGAAAATAGCCCATACTGTAATACACAGTAACTGTAGCGCCATTAAAGCAGACAACCCAGTGGTGAATCAATTACCAAGACTGAACTATTGTGCAAATGCTGACCACTTAAGAGTCCTTTACATGGATTTCTTGGCTCTACCTCTTGTATATGCAAAACCCAGTACAAGAACCCAGCACTTCATGATTGGATCATGACATTGTATATGCACCCTGTACTCATTTAATAGAAAGTCAGAATATTTCAGTCAGCCTTTTATTTTTCCATCATACAATTAAAGACAGTCATGGCACTCAATAAAATGAGACCCCCGCTGTCTTCAGATTCCAGCTTTCATCTGGTTGAAGGGTGGCAGCGCCTTTCCCAGGTGGATCCCCACATTCAGGCCAAACTCCTTGGCAGCATGCTTCTCATGGACCTCATGCTTCAGCTGGTAACCCTTCTCCTTGTCAAAGCAGTCCATGGAAGTGAAAGAAAGTGTCTTCTCTCCCATGAGGCCTTGCAGCCGTTTACGCCAGCCCTCCAGCATGGTGTTGCGAGCCTCAGAGGAAACGTGAGACGGAGCCCAGAAGATCTGAGGGGCCAGAACCTGGAAGCCACAGTAGTGCAGGATGCCGTTCTGGAGAGAGAAACAAATTAGTGTTGATATAGTCACTTGATAATCTTATGGCGACTTAACAGCTCATTTAATGCTTGGTTGAGTCAATTCATCCTGATGCAGTACCTGTAGTGGCCACAGTGTGACATTCATGTCTCCATTAATGCCATTTGCACTGAACATGGACTCCTGAGACCCAGTGGTGAAGGACAGCATGGCTTTCTTGTCCTGTGCAGAAAGCCAACAGATTAGAGAGGGAGTAAAAAAAGCTTTAGACTAGCAAAGCAAACCTCATGATTTGATCCCTTACCTTGAAGATTCCCCGGCTGTATCGCTTCTCATTTGAGTAGGCATATCCCAGTGTGAGCACCCGGTCCATCCAGCCCTTCATGATGGCAGGAACAGTGAACCAGTACATGGGGAACTGAGGAGTAGGGCTTAAAGTTAGTAACAATAGAGGGCTTAACACAAACACATTACCGTCACTCAGGTTCTACCTGAAAGATGATGAGGTCTGCCTGAGTGAGTTTGCGTTGTTCCTCAGTGATGTCATCACACAGGTTTCCTTCCTCCCACGCCAGCTTGGTCTCCTCAGCATAACGGAAGTTGTCAGCATTCTTGACTTCTCCTGCAGAAACAAAATATTTCCTTTAATTCTGAAGACCAAATCAAAACTGTTTTAATACCAGTGAGACATTGATATACCAGTGATGTCCTCGGCAGTAGCAGTGGCTTTAAAGTTCATGGTGTACAGGTCAGATACTTCTACTTTGCAGCCCTGAGCTGTTAAAGCCTCCACAGCGGCATTTTTGGCTGCAGCAGTGAATGAGCTGGAGCTTTGGTGGGCATACACGATCAACACTCTCTGCGCTTCTAAAACAAGAATTAAAGTTTCAGAAATGAGGGCACATCAGATCAGAAACATTGAGACCCATACTGCCAAAACCCTCAGAAAAATATGAGAGCACAGAGCTGAAGAACTTACCCATTCTGATGCAAGATGTCAAATGATGAGCTTCAAAATCAGCTGGTGTGTTGATGGAAAGAGCAGCTCATTATGGAGCAGTGTTCAAGATGCTGCTTTTATACACCACGACTCTCAACACACAGCCTTCTGGCTCATTTGCACTCTCACAGGTGCTGCTGCCAATAAGCAATCAAGTGCATCATCCAATCAGCTGCCTCTCTCAGGACTCTCATCAACATTATCTACATAATCTTTTACTGAGCCTGGACAGCATATTTAAATTGGAAGTGGAATTTACGTTCCACTAAAAGCCAAGAATATGTTATGTTAGTGAAACCAGCTGCAGATTTAGCTTGTTTTAAACACAGGATAAACTTACAATAATACTCTTGCACATACATCTTCTACTTCAAGGCAATGTGTGCTTTTCCCATTTTTAGTCTATTCCCAGAAACAAACAGAGCGTAGGTTTGCACCATGTCTACTGTTTTTGTGTCTTTTATACAGCAACTGCGTGGATGTTTGAGAGCATGCGTGTCTGCCTTTGTCTGTCTGGGCACAAGATGTCTAAAAGTTGTGTGCCACTCCTGATGTCTTCGAAACCACATGAAGCAGATGTGGCCCAGTGATCCTCTTGCTCTACTGTTACTGCTCTCCAGCTCTGTTTTCCTTTACATTACTCTCCTCTAAAGAAACAGTTGCCTGCGGTCAAGCCCGCTCACGAATGTTGCCCTGTAAAAAGCAAAAAAAAAAGACTCAGCAGTGGACATCAAAGGCATGAGACATGAGCTGGCACACATCTGGGACCAAAAAGTTCTTAATCTATCCAGCCACTGTGAGGAGGAGGAGGAGGGGTTAATGAACAACTACTATTATCATAGGCGTACATGCATGTGAGACATATGGATACGCTTTGTCAGCTACCTTTCTTCCCATTGTCTCTCCTTTTTCTCGCTTATTAAAGTTGATTCAGGTTTTAAGGGTTGGTAGGTATTTGCCACATGCATGTTCAAATTTAAAATTATGAGGAATTCTGTTGTTTACGAGGCCGACTCTTTTCATCTGTGTGGCCTCTCTGTTTTTTACACCATCAGTATGTTGGTCCTCATTGTGCTTCATATTGAGCCTCTGGCTGCATTCCCTCTGTTGTGACGGGAGGGGATCGTGTGTGTTTTGCCCAGAGGTATGTTTTCATGGTTTATGTGATGTATTGAGCTACATGATCCCAGATTGATTTGTTGCAATGTTGTTTCACACTTTCTACTACATGCGTCAGGCTCGACAGAACATCTGCAGCACACCTTTAGGAGCTGCTTTACACAAAACCACAACCATGCAGTTATAGAATACATAGGGGTACTAAAAAGGTACATACACGTACATACAGAGGCTTTTAGCTTGTTTGTCATTATGATAAATGCTGGATAATAATATGAAAGTGTAGCCTACACTGCCATCATATGGCCAATGTGAGAAAATACAGCTGTTTGGTCTTTTTTATACGTGGCCAAACTTTAAATAGAACGCTGCTTATACTTACTGCACCTATGTTGCAACAGTATGCAGATGCTACAAAAGTAGAATAAGAGTACAAATTTTATTGTAAATGTGACAAGGACAACACTAACATACCCATGGAGGGATTACCAAACTGGCTTACCAGGGGCCTAAGGGATCAAGAAGCCCCCAAACTAGTGTGTCTGTTGGAAGTAACTCTTTTTTTATTGTAAAAAGACAGGGCTACGTAAAAAGGGATGTCCCAATCTCTTCTTTTTTGCTCCTCATACTGATCTGAGTCCTTTCATACTGAGAATCTAAGTTGAGTAAGGATACCACGTCCGATCCATTTTTTATTTTCATTATAATTAGATTTTTTCCTACAGCTGCAGAGTGCATACTTGGGCTGCAGAAGATCTACATTAAAATTAGTAAATACATTTAAATATAGTTGTTAGCAGAACAGATATATAACTGAACACAAATATAACCTGCGTAACAGTTTTCCTTTGATGCTTCTTTTCCAAAAGTTTGTTTAGTATCCTATAGTGCACTGGTTCCCAACCTGGGGGTGCCGACCCCCAGTAGGGATCGCCAAAGCTTCACGGGGGTGGCGAGGCTTTCTTGATTATAAAGGCTGTAAAACAACTTTTTTAAAAATATGCAGTTGGCCTATATCTCAACATTTCATTCATTTCTGTGAAGAGAACTAAATGGAATTGTTATTTTTAAACCTTGGATTATTATTTGTTAAGACATAAACAGGATAAGGGCACGGTGAAGACGTGAACTCAAGTTATATTCACTGACTCTCTCCTCTGCTAAACAACCTCATCCTGTATTAGAAAAGTACGAAGTTAAAACAACCAAAGAGCTAATAGAACAATGGCCAAGCGTCAGGGAGAAGAAAACACTGAATTTGTCCAAAAAATGGAGCCTGATAAGTATGTATGATTGTTAAACATACATAAAAAAAATAAAAAAAAATCCTCAAAATAGCAGGAAAACACATCTCTGATGCAATATTCACAGGAAATAATTTGCTCAGAATTCATCCAAATTTCTCATTTTATGCAAACTTACTGCAGTTTTTGCGTTCACTATTTGAGTTAATTGTACAGTTATCAGTTGTTCTGTACTGTTACTGTTATGCACTGAATGAAATATGAAATATCCATAAAATGTATCACTTAGTCAGGGGTCGCTAGTTTACTCAATGATAGAAAAATGGTCCCTTAAGGAAAAAGGTTGGAAACCACTGATAGTGTCTTGTATACCACCTGTGGGAAGGGGTGTCACTGTGTCAGGGAGCTTTGGACTCTTCATCTTCAGCATGAACAGAATACTAATATTATTGTGCAGTGTTTGGTTAACCTGCAAAATGTCACTGACAAGAGGCAAGATAGCGATGGGGTCAGTGCCCAGGAGCTCATTGGCCTCTAGTCCACCCTTTTTCCTACTCCTACTTTTTACCACTAGATGGCGACAGTGCCCAGTTCCTCCCCCAGTAAAGAGATTGATTTGATGCAGTTTATGGTTTAATCACAGTTTGTGAATATCTGCCAGAGCTTGAGGAGGAAAGAGAGTAACAGCCATCCAGATGGTGAGTCATGAATTGTGGCTGTAGATTGGCAGAACAGGATCATTGTAAAGCATGCAAACTGCAACCTTTAACAGATTAATGTCACCGATCTAATCACTCCAATGACCAAAAGTAAACAGAGGTCCAGGATTTACCGTTATACTGTTGGCACAATCTCAGCACCGCTGCCTGATACGGTTACAAATTAAAAGTCATTCAAGTTGTTTCAGATGGAGGAAGTTTAGATCTTGTAGAGGCTTCTAAAATATCTTCAAAATAGTTGCTAAACCAGGCACTTCCTCTCCTGTTTCACCATCATAGCCCAGTGATCAAACACACAGAAAGTATCTGATTATATCAGAAAAACAAATGACTAAAGCAGATCTTTAAGAAAAGGTCCCTGACCCCATTGTCAATGTTAACACCAGCCCTGAAGCACAGACATGTCACCTTCTCTTAACATCAGTTGATGGTGAGTTCATCATCAGCTACATTATGTGTGACTGAGATTGAATTACAAGAAATAACTCCCATGAATTTACTTTTCTCAGCAAAATAGTTATAGTCCACTAGGGAGCAGCACATACAGTAGTTATCACCAAGTTGCTCACCTGCAGTGAGGAAGTCACCATTCCACATGACTGACATGGTAGCAGTTGTGCCGTTGTTGGCTTTTCATCCAAAGTTTAAAAGTGTAATAAAACTTTGTGATCCTGTCCTGTGATGGTACAACAGTAATACACAGTGGATGGAGCATATACAGTAATTGGATCACAGTTCCTGCCAGGAGATGAACTTTATGTCGCTGTAACATTAGATTTTGTGCGAGACAGTGAAACGTGAAAGACAGCTGGTGACTCAGAGTGCTAACAAGCATCTGTCACTTGTATGCATAAAAATAACAATGCACGGGTCTAATCATTTGCCACATTTAATTGCAGAACATCACATTAAAAGTGTGATTGTGTGATTCATCGTCCTTGAACTCTTTCATCCTCTGACTTTTTTTGTTATAAATAAATAAGAGCCGTCTTTACTTTTGGTGAAAGTAATGAATAAAGAAAAAACCTGCTAGTAAGTAACCTTATATGGAACAGCAGGCATGTTGTATTGATCTCAAGGTGGATTATGCTCATTTTCTGTAAAAAGGATGGGTGGAGTGTGACTAAAACTGAAAACATCCCCAATGAGAATGAGTTCTCAAAATCACAGAGTAAATTAAAATCTGTGAAAGACAATATCAAAACAACAGTCTCTTTCCATATCAAGGGATCCAACAATGAAAGCCTCAAGAGAGGAACGTGCAAATTAATCTTTCTCTCACCTTCAGTTCCTCACACATCTGTGCTAGTCTCCATTTGGATTAATGTTAACATCTCTTTCAGGTTATCTGCAAAATCCTTTTTATACTGTACATTAGGGCTGTCCTCGACCAAAGGAATTCTTAGTCGACTAACACTCATACGATTTTCTTGACTAATCGATTAGTTGATTTAATCAACAGATCTGTAAAACGGAGTTTCTCTGCAAAGAATCACACAAAAGCACCACTTTAAATATTGTGTTTACCAGAGATGTGTTCATAAGTTTCTCAAAAATAAATCATTCAGCATGAAAAAAAAGCATAAAAAAACGACTAATTGACAAAAGAAATCTTTGTCAACTAAGACCAAAACGATCGAGGGAGCAGCCCTACTGTACATATTTAATTTGGCCTGACTTATTACCAGGTATTTTAATCATTTTACATTCCTGGCTGTTCTTATATCAGACCAATAAACTGCCCTCAGTTCAGTTATAAAGGGGCAATAAGGGTCTGCTAAAGCTGACAGCTGTGACTGTGAGTTTCCTGGCAACAGTTGGTCCCAAAATAAGGAGAGATACACATCTCCTCTGCAACAAAACAGAAAAGGAAACAGAGAAGAATTGACATTAACAAGTTGAAATGAAGAATCTACATTTGTTGACATGACTATAACTTTGATTACTTTGTGTCCTCCTCTTTTTTTATTTTAATTTAATTTTAAATGCTCCCTGCCATTGTAGTTGTTGTGTTTTATCAAGGGCAACATTGCTATACAGCTAAACTAAAGATATACTTCAATGCGACATATATTATAATCCCAATCTATGCTCACCTTTTCTTCTCGTCTGTCCTCATCGGGATAATAAGTCACTTACTATATTTTGTCAGCCAAGTAGGGTTTTCTGAGCCAAAGCCCCTGAAGGCAACACGATGAAGTGATGTTCACTGAACTGTGACAGTGTCTGGCAGCAAAACATTGTTAATAGAGTGGATGACAGACAAACCTCGTGCATATTTATTTAATGTCAGCGCAGGCATGGGCCCTGATAAGAGTCACTGCTTCCAGAGTAAACTCTCTGACTGAGTGAAAGTCTCCCTCTTTATCATGTCTTACGCCTCTCTGCTGCACATTAACTGCCCTTGAGGAGTTAGAAACAGGTGTCCTCTGTAATATCTGTCTCTCTGAATTGGCTGAAGGAGATAATTTTAACTTACATAATACCTCATACAGGCATTCCTCTGTGTTATCCTCAGGTGTGCAACAAATCCATCTACTCTGCTTTTCCATTTAAGCTTCTCTTCAATCAATTATATTTTGTAAATGGTGTGTTTACTGCCTCGTCCTGCTCCTCCGGGATGCTCTTTCTCTTACTTTACAGTTGGGAATTTTGTGCCCTGAAAACAAAAATGAACAAAATGCCAGATTGGAAGTAAAACTGTATAAAACTTGTTAAGGTGCCTAGATTGTTTGTTATGTTGTCAATAAACAAAAGACAAGGAGACGACTCCACTGAATTAGATTATAGCAGCAGCATTTAACTTTACTTTTCTTTTGGAAAGTGCATGGCACAACCTTTGTACAACTCCATTCAATTTCCTTGAAAGAATGGTTCCATATTTAAACAAAGTTAATATTTATTAATCATTCATTTACTGTATTAGAGACTTTATTCTTCATAGGTGTTGTATGCTTGCCTGTAGACAAACTGCACATTTATGCATGTTAGCAGGGAACAAGACTCTGATAACCAATCGAAACATACAGTATATATATATATATATATATATATACTATTTCTGTCATACATTCTGTATTTTATTCTTCAAATAAGATACCTTCAATTTTGATCCCATCTTCCCAGCTAACACACACAGTCTAGGGCTGAAACTATGCAATTAATCGATTAGTTGATGGACAGAAATTTAATTGCTAACTATTTTGATGATTGATTAATCTTTGAAGTCATACGTCATTAAGCGAGGGGATGATTAACACTCCCTGTTTTCAGCAGTTTTGGGATTTTCCTTTGATTTGAACGACTTAAAGCAACATTTGCAACATTTCGGGGGATCTATTAGCAGAAGTGGAATATAATATTCATAACTATGCTTTCATTAGTGTATAATCACCTGAAACTTAGAATTGTTGTGTTTTCGGTAGCTTAGAATGAGCCCTTCATATCTACATAGGGAGGAGGTCCTCTTCACGGAGTCCGCCATGTTGCTCCGCCATGTTTCTACAGTAGCCCAGAACAGATAAACCAAACACTGGCTCTAGAGACATGGTACCGCCAGTCGCCATCTGACTTCCGTTGCTCCTAAAGTATTGTTATTATGGTAAGGATAGCCTCTGAGGGGGGCGAACAGCATTACCACTGTTTTGCACACGGCAGCTCACATTAACGCAGTCTTAAAAAGGGATGAGTGAGCGGAGTGGTACTCAGTTGGTTGCAATCTGCAACCACACCACTAGATGCCGCCAAATCCTACAAACTGTACCATTAATAGTTGATTTTTAATTAATCAGCAAAATAATCAACGATGTAAATAATTGTTTGCCGTAGTCCTGACACAGTCAATTCTTGTTAATTTAATTTGTGCTTTTTTTCATTGGCATTATTGCCTGACGTTTCTCATCTTCCTTTAGTAATGAATTAGAAAAGATGAAGTGCTTTAGGAAGTCGTGCCTACAACCTTGAGAAATGCAGCACAACTGCTGTAGTGTCTCACCTCTTTTCTCCTCCTGCTCCTCCACTCTCCTCTTCCTCCTCACCGCCGTAGCCATGGTGACAAAGCTGATCGATTAGATTGTCATCTAATACCAAATCAGCAGAAACAATATATGACAGCAGATGGTAACCAGACAGAGGATAGCTGAGGGAAGTGGGTGGGATAAATGAAGGGACCAAATTAAGATTAAACTACTTCAGCTCATTTGCATTTACAGCGTGTGATTTGTTGGTTACACATGAGGGTTACGGAAACTGGCACATGGACACGACAGAAGGTACTAGTGATAGAAAGTAGGAGGAAGTAAAGAGAAACAGAAAGTTGGACAAAAACTTGCAGTAATATATGAGAAAATAAAAATTACAGTGGGTCAACACAAACTCTTTCACCACTGAAATACGGATCTAAGCAAAAGATTTTGCACGTGCATGTTTATTAACACACATTAACAAGCAGATGAGGAGGAGGAGGAGATGAAAATGTGAGGTTTGGGGCTCTGGCCTTTAAACAGATGGTGTCCAGACTGAGACAGACGAGGAGTTAAACCCAGGAGAATTGGTGTAGCAAAGGGCGGAAGAGGACGCTAGAGAGACACAGAAACCTGGAAGTCCTCCAATAATACGTTCACAATGGATCCACAATTAAATCAAATTGTTGTTGTTGTTTTTACAATGGAGGTCTAGCTTTATAACTAAAGTGCAGACACATGTCTTATTTATCATTTGATTTGAATATTCTTGGAAATGAAATAGTTCATTATGGGGTTTTAAATCTTCATGGGCAAGGCATCATTAGTCTTGGCCAGGTGTCTGAGCTTATCTGCAGTATAGAGCTAAAGTTCTGACAGATGTGGAGGGATCGGGCGTTATGTATTCATTAGATCTACGCTGATACTGAGACGCTGGGCTGCAGCCAAAGCTGGAGCCTCTAGGCAAAAGATGGTTCCAACAAAACTGAGAGACTTTTTTTATATTTTCAGAGACATTAATCAACATTGAATAAACTGGAAATACTTAGCCAAGATTGACTCATTTAAATTGCTAAACTGTTAAGGCACAGGAAGAAAAAGTTTTGGCCTAATGAGACAAAAATCCCTTTCAGTGAAATAATGTGTTTGACTTTACCCTCTGAGACCCAGAATAGACCTGTTTTTTGTCTTTTTTGGGGGGTTCAGGGGTTTTAGGGGGGGATAGCAGGTCAGCAGTAGATGTCACATAGAAGTGGTGTACATCATCTGATTAATTTGAGATGCAGCTCAGCACTGTGTGTCAAGTTGTTCTAGTCATAAATCATAATAACATAAGTGGTCATGTCTGTAAAGGGGAGACTCGTGTGTTCCCACAGAACCCATTTTCATTCACATATCTTGAGGTCAGAGGTCAAGGGACACCTGTGAAAATGGCCATGCCAGTTTTTCCTATCCAAAATTTAGCCTAACTTTGGAGCGTTATTGAGCTAGCTAACATGACATGTTACCAATGGATTCCTTTGGTTGAACCTGCTACAGTCTCAGTCGGGATCGCGGGCGGGTCTCTGAGGGTTAAAGACTTACAGTATTCTTTACTTTGAATTAAGTTTTCTTGGTTTGGCTTGTTTGTTTTCATTGATGATCTGTGGATCTGGACTTCATTTCAGCACCAGGAGCTGTTCATCATCTGACCTTTTTAAACAGCCAGCTGCATGGTGGTAAAAAATTGTCATTTTCTTTATAATGTAGATCAGAAGTTCTCAAACTTTTTGCAGCCAGGGAAATCTTACAGGGTAGAACATTTTTCCAAGGACCCTCTGATAATCATACTAATTAATGTAATCGACAATCATAATTAAGCATATGCTTACTACCATTTGGAACTATTTATAACACAATGCTTCATATAATCACATGCATTGCTAATAAATAACACATATCCAAATCAATGAAGTAGCTACATAAAGTCTAACTAAAGGATGCACTTCCTCCCGCCCTCAGATCCTCACTGAGAAGAGTGTGCAAATACTAATGTTTACTAACAACCATTCTGAGAAATTATCTTCATCACATGACGTCTCTTTCTGCCTGTGATGAGCAGCGTATCCAGGGTGACATTTCCCAATTAACAAGACAAGAAACGGTCACATCTTGGAGAGAGTGATAATGATGTTAGCCAAAGACCGAGGCCTTCTCAATAACCACACGTGAAATGGCACCATAAACGCTCATTTCTGGTGTCTGAGGAAACATTCTCCACCGTCGTCACAGAGGTGGAGGCCATTTGGTGATTTACTCCCAGTGATTATGTTAGTAATGATTAGCAGTGACATTTCCCTCTGAGTGATGAGCAGATCAAAAATAAAATCCCAGAACCCTAATACCCCTGTTTTGATATAGCTACAGCCCTCACACCCTCACCCTCCTTCTCCGAACCCTGTACCTCCATCAGCACTGGGACCATTAAAGTGCTGCAAATGGCAAAGCATGTGCTCTGGTGAAATTAACAGCTTATGACCGAACCGAATGTTGTGCACTGTGGTTTACAGACTCCCAGCCATCTACTATAAAGGCTCATTGAGCTTTTAAAAATCTCATCACCAGCTCAGGCTTTACAGATATGACCCAATCTTTCTTCACACAAAGGATGCAATGAGCTGTTTCTGTTTTTCATTTTTGTATGTTTTAATGGGCAGAACAGATGGCGGCAATTGTTTGTTTTGGCAATGAGACTATAAGACACATTTCACGCTGATTTTCTTTCTATTTAGACACATGTCCTCACATGTCCTCACATGGTGGCGTTATTCAGAAAAGAAACTCTACCCTTTAAGTTACTCCTGATCGTTCGAAACAGGCTGCTCGTCTGCTGTATAAGAAATTCAGGGCAGAACGGAAAGATATTCTTTCTATATATATATATATTCCATAAATAAATAGGGAAAATGCCAAAAAGTGTTGCAATTCCATCCATTTCCATTGTAGATTAAGTAATTTCACATGGCAGACTATGATGTTAATTTCATGCATGGTTGTTCATTTAATGGATCTAAAATAATTGTTTTGTTACTAAATGGCTTGATAAGTCGTTTTTGTTTTTCTAGTCTTGATATTGTTTCAGCACCTCGGACTGCGCCGGTCTCTGCGAGCAGCAAATGTGAAGATCCGCCTCTAGGAGACAGCACAAGTCCCTCATATTTCAGGGTACTTTGTCCCTGACTAGCTTGTTGCTAAGTAACGCTCCAAATTTACACTAAATTTTGGAAAAAAACTGGCATAGCCATTTTCAAAGGGTTCCCTTGACCTCTGACCTCAAGATATGTGAATGAAAATGGGTTCTATGGGTACCCACGAGTCTCCCCTTTACACACATGCCCACTTTATGATAATCGCATGCATTTTTAGTCATAGTCAAGTCAGCACACTGACACACTGACAGCTGTTGTTGCCTGTTGGGCTGCAGTTTTCCATGTTATGATTTGAGCATATTTTGTTCTGCTAAATGCAGTACCTGTGAGGGTTTCTGGACAATATTGGTCATTGTTTTGTGTTGCTAATTGATTTCCAAAAAATAAATATTAATACATTTGCATAAAGCAAGCATATTTGCCCACTCCCATGTTGATACAAGTATTAAAGTCTATCTATAAAACAAAGTAACTTTTTGTAACCCACATTACATTTTACATGTCATAAAGTTCTTCTTTATGGACAGTAGAGGGCGCTCTAACGCTCCTGACACTGTGACGGACTGTGAAGAGGACGAGCTGCAGAGCTTCTTCACCCACGTCCTGTTTTCAGCATCAGACTCAACAAAACCAAGACAGCATGGAGACAGAGGGGGGGATAACTTTACCTGCTGATGATACCTGTACTGATGTTTATTGATGCAGCTTTAATATGTGAGACTCTTGAATCGACTCTGTTGCTTTTGAATGTGCAAGGTAAGTTCATTTTTAAAACAATTTTGTACTTCTCCGGCACCTCTTCTCGGTCTTTGCAGAGGTTTGAGCTGCTCTTTGTATAGTCCCAGCTGGTTGCAAGCTTAAAATATTTACAAATTAAAAAGGCTAGTTATTAACATTAACAGGAAAAAAAAAAAAAAAAGAATAGATAAAATAATCCTACCCTTTAAGTTACTCCTGCTCGTTCGAAACAGGCTGCTCATCTGCTATATATAAGAAGTTTGGCGCAGAAAAGAAAGATATTCTGAGTTGGTAATGTAATGTAATGTGTTATGAACAATTTATTTTCCTTGAACAAATAGGGAAAATGCAAAAAAAAAAAAGTGTTACAATTCCATCCATTTCCAGTGTAGATTAAGTCATTTCACATGGCACATCACTAATGCTTGTTCATTCGACTATTTTTGAGATAACAATAATGGATTTTAAGTCGTTATCGTTATTGATAAGTCGCTTTTGTTATTCTAGTCTCGATATGTTTCAGCACCTCGGACAGCTCCGGTCTCTGCGAGCAGGAAATGTGAAGATCCGCCACTAGGGGGCAGCACGAGTACCTCATATTTCAGGGTACTTTGTCCCTTAATCTTTGGCCAAGTTTTACAATACAAAAAAATATATATAATATAATATAAATAGAGCCGCAACCACAGATGTAATGAACACAAGCAGACAGTTATCACAATGGCATATACAACTAAAGGCAACTGTATTTATTTTTTAGAAATAGCCCATCACATGAATGTTTGCCTTACTCCTAAAATAAAAGCTGGTTCAAGTTTGAGATCCTCCATGTAGCCTTCAGTGGAGGAAGAAGAACTGCAATACCCCAGTGCAAAAATACTCAAGTAAAAGTCATGCATACAAGAATTGGCATCAAAATATACTTTAAGCACCAAAAAGTACTCATTTTGTAGAATGTCCATTTCAGAATAATATTATCAATTATTATTATTACTGATATTATATTATTCGATTATTGATGCATTAAAGTGTACATCACTTTATTACAACTGTTAATGTGGGGCTAATATTTGTATATATATATATATATATATATATATATATGTGTATATAATATATATATTTTATATATATATATATAAAACCTTATATAATGTTGGGAATTTGGGCATCAATAAAGACTTATTGCTATAATAACATCGTAATGCTGTTGATTTGGAATTTGTATTATTAATCTGAATCTTTAAAGTAACTCAAGTTATCAAATAAATGTAGTGGTGGAGTAGAAGTATAAAGTAGCCGAAAATGTAAATACTCAAGAAGTAGTAGAAGTACAAGTACCTCAGAATTGTAGCTACAGTAAATGTACTTAGTTACTCTCCGCCACTGGGGAGAATGGGTGAATTGATGTAGAACAATTCAGTTTTCGTGTATGAAATAAAATCCCCTTGCCTAATATTGTGTTGTTGTATTTTGTCCCAATTCCCGACAATTAGTGATACAGTTCAAACAGAATCCCATCCAAACATCTCTGGAGGTATTTTTTTATTATATTTTTCCTCAGGGTCTTTCCGGTCTGAGGACAGAAACATGATGCTCAGTCCAGACCAGCCCGGGTCCGACCTGTCCTGGACACATCCGGACACGGACACGGAGACCCTCCTGGACACATTCAACGTGCCCGAGGACTCAGAGGGCAGAGCGCGCTCTGTGCACGTGCCCGCCCTCAGCAGAGAGGAGAAGAGACGCAAGAGGCGCGCGACCGCGAAATATCGATCCGCGCACGCCACCAGGGAGCGGGTGCGCGTGTTGGCCTTCAACGTGGCCTTTGCGGAGCTGAGGAAGCTGCTGCCGACGCTCCCACCGGACAAGAAGCTGTCCAAGATCGAGATCCTGCGACTCGCGATCTGTTACATGTCCTACCTCCACCACGTGCTGGATGTTTAGAGGAGGAGGGACTGAGGCAGGAGGACTGCTGCTGGATGACTTCTGGATATATTGACACCAGAAGATTTGAGGAATACCCTGTACGTGCATGTGGGCTTATTAACTATAATGGCACACTGAGCATCACATTGATTTGTGATGCAGCTGCAGAACTACAAGCTGCTGTCATCAAAAGGATGAAAAGAATGGATCTATCTTGAAAACTGCTGTATATTATATTTGTATAGCCAAAATACTAAAACATTGCAATGCTGCATGGACCTTAAAAAATGCAGCCTGCTCTATGACTTTGTTTCCTGTTTGCACCAATTTGTAAATATAATTTATTTAGATTCATGTGGGATTCAGTTGCAGCCTGAAATGAAGTCCATGTGTTGAAAATAAACTGTGGCAGCTTAAATTTTTTTTAAGAAACCTGTTTATTGTCAGTTATCTTCTCTTACCCCAGAAGTTTCTGATCTGATTTGTATAGCCATTATTAGATTTTATCTGAGAATGTGTCTTCTTAAAGCTTTTTGTAGCTCTATTTTATTTTAAGTATAGCCATTCAAAATCATCATTGGGGCAAAGATTCCATAATAACCTTTCTGCATATTGTAATTCAAGTTCTCTGAGAGAAAACAAGACTTCTGCACCTATTTGATCAGCGCTGCCTAGTTTGACCGTTTAATCGGAGTTCACGAGTGATTGACAGCTGCTCAGAGATGGCAAGGATCCAGCTTGGCTCTGATTGGTTGTTTTTCTCCCGTCTGTGAAATCTTGCAGATGCCATTAGAAGCACCGGAGGACACAGAGGCACATGATTTTTTTTTTCAGATTACCTGTCTCATGCACTACTGTCCAGATATAGTGACCGTTTTATAAAACAAACTTTTTTTTTTAATCATATTTGCTCCATTTCTACCCACTGACGCTTTAACTGAAGCTACGCTGTTCCTCTACCACATGGGTGAGGTCTTTGGTATTTGTTGGTGTTTCTCTCCCTCTGGATGGGGCAGGTGTTTCTCCAGAGTAAACGAACCAAAACAACCATAATACAGCCATCCATCTGCTTCCTCTCTGGGGACACACACAAATGAACATACAAATTAGACAGCGATGTGAACGCATACAAGAAATTATATTTTAAAAGACAAGAAAGAAAGAAATAGGTTTTGGCTGCGTGTTCTGGGATGAATGGCAACATGATTTGATTAAGATTTAGATGGATATTTTTAAGCCCAAAGTATCCAAGCAAAACAGTCCCACTACCACATTTTGAAATATATTTTCTGATGCTGTATGGTCACATTGAACATTTGAGTGTTTTGACATAACTATACTGCCCTGGCTTTGCAAATGACCAAAATAGGCTTTTATATTTCTGTATGAGATCAAGCAGCAGATAGAAACTCCCCACGTGTCCCTTTTGATTTCTCTCTCCATTAGTCAGAAGGCGTCTTTGCTCCCTCTCTCGTTGCCTTTATGCGAGTCTCCGCGGTGTAATGTGGCCCAAGGGGCTCAGAGTATATTGTTCATGTCCACTCCAGCAGCAAGAGTGACAGCCCTTTGTCTGCACACGGCACATTACACACACTACACACTTGGTCTACACACTGGATACAATAGGTTGTATGCTGGGAAGGAGAGGAGGAGAGGCCAAACCGAGCATCAGATTTTAAGATAAATGGGGCAGGGGACGTTGTAAAGGACATATATAGATGGTTATTAATATTCTGTGTAGTTTTAGCCAATGTGGGTCAAATACTTAAACTAGGCGAGAACTGTAGCTCTGTCACACACCACAGACTGTGTCTGGAAGGAGCAACACTGCCCTCTGATGGAGTTTCAGAGAGGCTAATTTAACTGTAAAAAGTTCATATTCACTTGTTTTTATATCCTTAACGTCTGTGGATATATATTTTAAAAGGAATCTTGCAGTTTGTCTGTATTTGAGGCACCTGTATGGGCATGTGTATCTGTACCACTAATGCCTGCATACTCTGCTGAGTCATTGTTATTATTGGTTGGTCATTACTTGATTTCACCTGGTGTCTCAGGTGTAAGAATATGTATGCCTACATCAGTTATAGTGGGTCACTTAAGTGTTTTTCTATCACCACCCAGAGACAAGTTATGAGTCGAGGTTAGTGATGAACCGATCTGACGTTTTCAGTCCCAATATCGATAGCGATGCCTTTGGGCTTTGGGTATTGGCCGATATCGAGTACCGATCCGATACCAGTGTTTAATTAATAAGCTGTATGCCTCACTGTGTGGAAGTGCACATACAATCATTCTTTTATGTGTTCTATGTTAAGGCAACATTGGGCTTGACTTAAATATTGCTTTCTTAACTTTGTAAAACTAAATGTGACAAATAATGAAATAGTTATAAATTCACTGAACTGTTATTTTTATTAAAATAATAAATCATGCACCAGTAACTTGGAAAAAAATCCTCAAAATTAACAGGAATTACAATTCAAGTGTAAACCTTTTTAATGCAGCAACAAATTTGTCAAAACCTAAACAGACAATTTAAATTCTAGTATATGATGCAAATAGTATATAAACATAGAATTGAATTGAATGGATCGGCCCCATTTTCACTGATATCCCATATTTGAATCAATATCGGCCCGATATCCAATCCACTATCAGTATCGGTGCATCCCTAGAAGAGGGGGCTATTCATAGATATAAAACAGTTGTATATCTATGGAGCTATTGCTGTTTAGATGATATTGAAGGTTATAGCTACATGTTTTGTGTGCGCCTTGAGCCATTGAGCACATTGCTTTATTTACATTCTGGAGCTTTCCATCATATCACTTGAGATTCATCAGCAGATGTAGTTTGCTCAGCTGTTTTGTTTATGTTGGCTTAAAAAAAGTGTGCATAATAATGGAAATTTAATCTGTTGAAGATTTGATATCATCAACAGCTCTAGAACAGCGACTAAATGGACCTTGAGATTTTTGTCAACTGCTGTCTTGAGGGTCAAGAATAAACTTTTAAAACTCAACACTGCTGTATTGTGTAGGCCTATCTCTGATATTAATGTTTTGTTTTTGTTGTTTTACAAACATTACCATCCTGCCATTACTATGGCCTATCTTGGCCTCTTTTCTTTTTCAGAATAGTGAAAAAATTGGGGGGAAAAGAAATGCTAAATTTGGATTTATGAATAAGAAATTCAGCTAAAATTACGATCACATTTATTTTATAAAATTCTTTACATGTTTTACTATTGTTATTGTAGAAACCAAACAGTACACAATGCCAGTACAGCCAAAATCAGACTCAACATTACCAGTAGGCTAACATAACAAGACACCTCCTTTCAAAATGTGTTGTCTGGACATTGCCAGAACAGGTGCAGCATTGTTTCTGGAGACATTTCACAAAAGGAGCAGTCAACACAAATGTTTTTAATTTTAAGCCAAACCATGATGTTTTTTGACTGCCTACCCCAGTAGTTTTGTTGCCTAAACCTAAGTAATTTTGTTGCATTTTGGTTTGGTTTTGCTGTCGTAATCATTGTAAGCCAAACCATGATGTTTTTGTTTACTCAACCTACACAAGTAGTTTTGTTGCCTAAACCTAACTAAGTGGTTTTGTTGTCGTTGTTTAAAACTGCGATCCCAGTTTAGTTGTATGGGAAAGTAATTTTGTGGGAGACAGGGTTGCTTCAGCAGATGAATGTGATCTTCTAGTGTCAAACCCTGCACATAACCTAAACCTAATTCTGCACAGTGAGGCTCAGACATCCAAGAGAATAATATTGATAAGGTGATTTAAAAAACTTTGATTCAGGGAACATACAACGAATCCCCTCCTTCCTTATAGCAGGTCTAAATCTACCGTGAAAGGACGACCTCTTGTGGGCTACAGCTGAAAATATTGTAATTGTAGTGCTTTTGAAGTGGATTGTACCTCCATGCTGCCTCCCTCTCTGGTACAGCTAGAACCACAATGGCCAGCAGCAGCAGGCTCGTATGAGAGAGCTGCTCCTGTCAGCTACAGACAGACGCGCCTCAGCAGCAGCAGCAGCAGGATCCACCGACACACCGACACTGAGACGCAAGAGGAGGAATATGACACACGTCTGAGAAAAAGAAAAGGTAGGTAAATGAATTGATGTCGCGATGCTGCCTTCATTACACCGGGTATATCCTATCCTTGCCTGAGACACACACACACACACACAACACCCCTCGCAGGAATCACTGATGAAGTTCAATGCCGCCGTCGTGGAAAAAATGGTCTCCTTCATCAGACAGATGTATCCTTTAGTCCTCCAAACATTAATGTGGGAGCTAACCTTCTAGATATGCCTTTTATTTAGACACTGCACCAGTGTCTCTTATATAGGAAAGCAAAATATGCATGCTTTATTTGAGGTGATGGTTTATAATCTGCTGTTGGTTATTCAGGATGGGACTGAAACCAGATCTATTGTAACCCAAACTGCATCAGTGTAACAGAGAGGTAACATCACATCCCTATAGCTCTTTATCTCTCTCTCTCTCAGACCCAGGAGCATGTAAAATAAAGGGCGTATTAGATGCGAGCTGCAGGGTGATGGTGTGTGTCGCCATCATCATCAGCAGCAGCAGCATCTGTCTGGAGAGAGCACAGCTGGATGAGGTGTTACTATGACTTCACGTGTCTCCTTCTGACACTGTCTGTGCATGTCCTCCTCGGTATCTCAGAGTCATGATGCTGCAGTGAAACACCTACAGCCACATGTATTATTGATTAGTGCTGATAGGTCCTGTGCAGAGAGGTTGAAGGACACTGTTGAAGGTGTGTATGGGAACTAGATGAGTCATCCACCTGGAAGCTATTCTTGCCATGAATGATCAAAAGAAAGTCAGCAGTGCTTTTGTCATTGTGCTCTTTTAAAGCATGTTTTTTTTCTGTCTGGCAGGGCAGAGTGCCACAAGTGTAATGAGAAGTGGAGCTACCTTTAGGGCTACTGTGGAGCTGCAAAGAAGCTTGGATAGTGCACACTGTAATGCATGATGCATTGTAGAGTATAGTGTATTTACAGGCATAAAAGCACTGCTCTTAAGGAAGGAATGTGAGTTATCTCTCACCACCTCACTCTCTCTCTCTCTCTCTCTCTCTACTGTACTTTTATTTAGTTCCACATGAGCGGATCAGGGGGGCACTAAGTTTGCATTCCAGAGAACTGTGTCAGGTCTTAACTTTCTCCTCTTACTGTGATGTGTGTGTGGGTGTGTGTGTTTAGGTGTGTGTCAAAGAGCAGTAGGGTGGGAGTGGCTGAGACTCTATCCAGTCACTCACGGGTCACAGGTTTGCGCATATCTGACAAAATATCTTTGTGCCAAGAATCAATGTCAGAGTGTCGCACAGCAAACAATGAAAGGAAAATACACAGGAAACAAGTTCTTAATGACATCATTTATCCCCGTTGGTGAGGCCCACGAAATATTTCCATGGGAGTTTTAATGTCTTTGCGTCTTTGGCTCAGCTCATGTGGTTTTAGTCAGCGATGTTATAGTGTGTTAATCAGCAGCTGTTCCTCTGGGTTAGCTGAAGTCCATGGAGGGATTGGAGATTGTTATTATCACTATAAATAACACTGGCACACACTGTGTCACCCATTGTTTGATTTCAAAGAGGTCTTACCCAGCTTATGGGACTGTGTTTCTCACGTGTGTGTCATGTTTTATTTTGCCACCTTCAAAGAGAAGGGTCATGCATGTATTATTGTTACACTAAAATAATATACAGCTGAAATAATTTGTCCCCAATTTTGTTTAGATAATCGGTTAATTATTTATGGCATCTATTTAGGAAGAATGCCAATAATTCAGTGGTTCCAGGTCCTTAAGTGTGACTATTTACTGATTTTCTTAGTCTCCTGTGGTTGTAAATTGATGTTGGCAATTGAACTGTTGGTTGGATGTCACCTTGGGCTCTGGAAAACCATGTTACTATAAATGACACTGCATATATTAAACAGTTAATCAGTTCATAAAGAAAATAATCAGCGGATTCATCGAGAATGAAAATCATTAGTTGAGGCCCTGGAGTCATATCTGTTGTATATGTCGTAGATGGGGTTTTGTAGTTTGTAGATTGCTTTGAAATTGTGAAACAAACGATAAAGCAAATAAACTAACGCAGCAGACTGCCAGCTGCTGCATCTGGCAGATTATGGCATAATGCCACCAGGGCAGGGCGCCGCACATGAAGGAAGGAAGGCACGAGGGCTAATGGGTGTGAGGGAGGGCACAGATGCCATGGTAACCGGGCCTCAGCATGTGCTCTAGATGAGCTACGAGGCTGATCTGTGCCATTTAGTGTGCCAATGCTGCATTGGGCACTTTAATGGAATCTCAGATTCCACACCTCTCTTTCTCTGCCCGGTTTGGACGCCAAAGTCTTTTGCAGCCAAGGACATTGAACTAAAACCCCCACATTCTCATGTGTTATTATTAATTGATGAGTTGGATCAGTGGGGAAAATGCTGCGAAGAACCGAACCTATCAGATGTTATCAGCTCCCCCCATGGACTCCCACATGTATAAGTTACAATAGTGCAGTCTGTTTGTATTCCCTCTTAACTAAAAAAAAAGGAGTCCATGATAATATGTCTGGACCCCCGAGCCTGTGTAGTTACAGTAGCTCCCACTGTGCAACAGCCTCCATTCACTAAACAAACACATTAATGAGTGTTTGTTTTGCATTAGTGTCACTTTCTGCCCCTGTGAATCTCTTCTCAGTGCAGCCAACCAGAACGGTCTGCAGCGAAGCAGATACGCCTCACTAGAGAACCCATTTTCCACACAGAGTCACTCACAGAGGAGGAGTTTTTTGGATGGACCGACCCAGAATAAGCGTGCAGCCGTTCGTCTCTGATGCACCTTGTTATGCTTTATTCATAGATATCCGTCGGTTTGTAACTGATAGTTTTTCTTACCCCGTGGCTGCGATTTTCCACATGGCCTGGTTCACTATGCCTCTTCATGCTCGTCTCGTGGATGAGTGGCTCCTCAGAGGAATCATCTTGGCCCACATACCGCTGCCACGCGTTTGGAGATCAGCACTCAGGGGGTTAACAGCTTTTATTCAAATCATTGGCGTTATTCATTTAACCATAAAAGGGGGCTGGGTGTGATGAGAAGCCATTGTTTGTTCTTTGTGCCCTCTCACTGTGCCACCCCCCCACCCTTGCTCTCTCATAGACGCATAACACAAATTTACTCTCAGTAGGGGTGATTGATTATTGCTCCTAGATGGGGCCTCCTGCCTTCGGTGTTGCCAAGGCAACAGTGGACGCTCCAGATGTGGGTTAGAGATGAGATATGGGACTTTTTCCTCTGTCAAAACTCTGGTTTGATGCTGCGACATCAGCTTTGATGCTGTGAGTGGTTTGTTCAAGTACAATATTCATTGAGGTCCTGCATATATACACAGCTCTGCCGTGTTCAGCATATGTTCTCCTGCTTTCAATAGCATAAGTGGAGATTGACGTCCTATTCACTCTCAGTGAAACTGTACTTTTAGACACCGCACCATCATTTGCTAATTCTACCTTTTGTCTGACACATGTAATCCAGCCAGTGGTAATGTTATTACATAATTTATGCATCGGGTGGCAATCCTTAATGGAAAATCTGTGGTTTCTCATATATCCACCGTCCACATTTCAATGCATGATGGGTAATGGAAGGAGAGAAAAAACCCATCTGTATCATCTTAATGGAAATCAGCTACATTACTGCATCTCCTTCTAGCCATCATTTTCAGAGCGTGATCTCCGTGCCGCTGCAGGGATTCACATCCTAATGTGCTGAATGGGCTGTTTTTCTCTTTATATGCACCATTGGCTACAGAGATGACAAATAGCCTGTAAATGACGGGAGGGAGAATAATCCCGGTTAGTAATGAGACTGGGCTGAGGATGGTGATTGGCAGGTGGTTGTCAGGACAACAGCTGGGAGACAGACAGAGAGTAGATTGAGGTCTAAATGAATGGTCATGCATGGTGAAGCCCTGAGACGTTCTCATGTACCACACATCATGCATTAGGGCCCAGGAAGTGAGTCAGTCTGGTCCTCATAATGACTTAAACAGGAGTGACAGGATATAGAGATAGCTCACATACAACTGAGAATGTATTTGTTTAAAAAAGGACCACATTTTTTTTATGCTTTCAGCAGGGCCATAGCTATTAAAGAGGACACTAAATAATATTAAAAAATAAATGGCAGTAATTAATTGATAAAATGTGACATGAATTGATATTTCTGATTTAATTTGCTTCTTTATTTATTTATATTTGTATTACTTCCCCTATCCATCTACTCTTCTATATAATTTTACTTTTATGAATGTATTGGTTTTAGCTATGAAGGACAGAACATGCCAAAATACAAAATAAATGACTCGATAAATAAATAAATGTCATTAAATTAACTAAAATAATATTTTAAATAAATGTAGGCATTAATGTTATTTTTGTATTCTTTTATTTATCTTTGTATTACTTCCCCTATCTATCTACTCTTCTATATAATTTCCCTTTATATATTTATTTATTTATTTTTTACTTTAAAATTGATGTATGTATTTTTGCATTTATTTTTATTTATTTTAGATTTATTTTTTTATGTATTTATCCACTATTAAATTGTATGTATTTATTTATTTATCTTATTATTTTCTGGATGTATTGGTTTTAGCTATCGTGGACAGAACCTGCCAAAATAAAAAATACAAAATAAATGACTCGATAAATGTCATTAAATGAACTAAAATAATATAAAAAATAAATGTAGGCATTAATTGCATTTATTTATTTATTTGTTTATATTTGTATTACTTTCCCTATCTATCTACTCTTCTATATAATTTCCCCTTTTATTTTTTTTACATTTATTGTTAGTTATTTCAGATTTATTTTTTAATTTATTTATTCATTATTCAATATCATGTATTTATTTTTTAATTTATCAAATGATTTTATGGATGTATTGGTTTTAGCGACCTGATGGCACAATTAAAATTGTGCACATGGTATTTTATAAATGAATTGCAGTATTTTTATTATTATTATTTGATGCTGAAGATGCTGTGATTGCTTTTCATTCTGCTCTCATTATTGTTTCTAATATGACATTTTGAATCACATTTCCTGTCCTTTCTTTGAATGGTGTTCGTTAAAACTGGTTGTACTGGCCTCCAGTTTTCTCCCTGAATCTCCTGCAGTATGTCTGTAGGATTATGATGTCATTGTTTATGTGATCTATATTTAACCAGGAAGTCTCCTGAGATGCATCATTATTTCTTTTACAAGAGAAATCTGGACAAAATGGCATCATTAAAACACGGTCATATAAAAACACACACACAATTTGAACGGTTGACTATTTAAAGCAGTTACATTGTTCATGAAACATGTCGTCAATGTGGCATTTGAGTGCCTGGTTTTAAGGCGGTGTTTCCAAATAAACTTTGTCTTGTAATTAAGTCCAGTGTGCAGAGTACAAAAATGCAGTTTTTCAAGTTCAGAAGAGACTGAAGACAGGTCCATACATTCATGATAGATAATCGTACAGTATGTATTTATCTGCCCTTCCAGTCCTAAAGCACAGATAATGGTTATGGATGTTGTCTCTAATATTTTGATTACTGGTCATTCTGCTCTCATTGAATGATAATCAGCACAAGCCTGTACAGAAATATATTTCCTCGAATGCATTATTTGTTATACATGGCAAGTTTTGATGCAAGCCTCATACCCTCTATCTCTCCATCTCTCAGGTCAATGTGGCTACTAAAGCAGCTCTCTGGGGTAGTCGTCGTGGATTCCTGAGGCCCGTCTCTATAGCAACCCATTCCTCCTCCTGAGTACTGCTGCCAACTTACCCTCTCTGCCACACAACGAATCTCTCCTCATCCCCCTGGCCAATCGCCGGCTTTGAACTGCGTTGGAATGGACACCGAGTCGACCCACTCGGGCTACTCCTATCACTCCAGCCGCTCGGGGAGATCAAACCGACATGGGTATGTCTCCCGTCTGCCCGCCTTTCCATCTGACTGTCTCCGCTGTATCTGTCTACCTCTCCTCTCATGACATGATTTCTGCTACGCTGCATCTCGCGCAGCACCTTTTTGCTATTGTATTTCATGTAATGACATCAGTGCACGTTGAGTTTGTTGTATTTGTCTTCAGTTCGAGCGGGCCACGTGTTGGTTGTAGCCAAATAAATCAGATGAGAGACTAAGAGAGAACAAACCAGAGATTGAGACCGACAGAGCTTGTGGATTAGGGTCGTCACAGCTGAGTGGCTCTAACCTATTTCAGTGATTCACTCAGTCTATCCTGCAAATGAGAGAATGATTTGATTCCCGTCCTGTCCATTCCTCAATATTCATTTCCCTCCCTTTACACCAGCTTTTTGCTAAGTAGGGCTGCAACTAGCAATTATTTTCCTTATTGAATAATCTGTCTTTTATTGTCTTTATACAGTACGTCGATTAACTATTTGGCCTATAAAGTGTCAGAAAAAAAATAATTTTAAATGCCAATCAGACATTCCCCAGTGTCCACAGTGGTATCTTCAGATGTCTTGATTTGTCAGAAATATATTCCAAAACCCAAAGATGTTCTAAAACACAAAGAAAAGCAGCAGATTTTAAGAACATTTTGAGAAGCTGGAACCAGAAGATTTAAATAATAAAAATGATGATTATTTTCTGTCTTTTAAATTTTCGACTTATTGTTTTAGCTCTTGTTTTGTGTGTATATTTGTGTCTTTGAGTACTCATTGCTTGTATTTTGTCGTATTTTGATCAATAGAAAATTTCTGGGTAGATAATTTGATGATTGATTCTTTTTGAGTCATTTATCAAGCAAACATTTGCTGTTCGAGCCTTTCAAATATGAGAATTTACAGATTGTTTTTGGCATATGTGAGTAATTAACTAAGTAAATTGAATTTTGTGGTTGTGGACTGTTGATTGGACAAAACAGGAAATTTGAATGCATCAACTTGGGCTCTGGCAAATTTTGAAGGCATTTTTAACCATTATCCAGCAAAACAATTAAGAAAATAATCTCCAGATTAATCAATAATAAGTATATGAGCACACGAGTATATGTTTTAATGATCTTACGTTCTATATGTCTATATCATTCTTCATGTTCATTGCATGTTTGTTCAACTCCAGGGATCGAAACCGTGAGCGGCACAAGGTCAGCAGCAGTAAAGACAGCAGTCGCTCCGAGAGGTCCGTCGTCATCAACCCCCCCGACACGCCCTCCCAGGACTCCCCCGTACACAATGGAGAGCCGCTGCCGGGAGAGCCCACACCAGCAGAAGATCAGGAAGATGAGGCCCAGGTATTTTCCATGGAAGTGTACACTGATCTAAACTGTGAAGGAATGCAGGCTGTTTTTTAAGGGAAGTCATTTATTCCTTTAGAATAAATCAGAGGGCCCAGTAATCCGTCTACAGTATGAACTCGTCACCATGACCTTATAAACTCGCCCTCACAGCAGCTGGCTGCCCATTGCCACAGCGCCTGACACATAATAACAATAGTGACAAGGGATCAAATAGGTCAGAGGATTAGCATCCCTCTTGTAGGCCTCGACGGATTTGTACTGACAACGCTGTGTTACAGTGTGTGTGTGTGTGTGTGTTTGTGTGTGATACTGGGTATAACTGTCAAGCCTGATCGCTTTGAAAGCAGAGCAAATTGGTACCAGTCATTCCATAAAGCTGATTTTGTTGAGCCCCTGCAAGCAAAATAGGTTTTTAAGTAGACACAGGGAGGCGAAATGCTGTGATAATGCAGCTCAAAGACAGAATGGATATTTAGCTATAAGTCAGCACTGCAGGGATTAAAGATCACATTCAAATCGTGACCATTATTTAAAGTAGTTCGACAAATACACTTCGATGAAAAGATCGATTACACTCTTGTATATCTGTCAACTATTGCCAGCAGGAAACAGGAAGTGTATACCATTTCAAACCATTGGCGGAGCTTGTAATGTGTCATCTTTGTTCTAGAGCATCTTTGCTTGTATCGATCTTCTCATCTATCTCTTAGCAAGAAAGCAAATGAGTGTAATCCTGTTTCCCTAAATGTCAGACTATTCCTTTCAATGCAGATGAGCAGGTAAAGTGCAATGAAAAGAGAGCTGAGTGAGAAGCGAAAACACAACCAAAGGAGGGGGGAAAAAAGAGTTATATAGTATATTGCTCATGAGAGAAAACTCAGCCTTGGGCTGCCATCACAGGCTCTCTGACCTACTTGAAATCTATAGCAAAAAGAGAGCATTTTGTCATTGTGTATGTTCTGTTGGTTTGTGTGTAAGAGAAACACAGAGAAAAGGTGGGTGTATGTGGAGTGGCTGAGTACAAACTGCCTGCAAAAGATACACTATAGAGTATTATTTAATGTGATTAGGATATGATACATGTCTTCAGCCAGACTTTCTGACAATTTCAGAGAAGTCTGACCTATTTTGCCGTCTCTGCTCGGCATTCCCTTCTGGCTGGGCCGCCACATTCCTCCATGTCATGTGATTGTCAGCTTGTAGCTTACATCCATTGTCCGCAAGTGTAAGGTGATCTGCCATTGTATTGCGTTAGCCTTCCAGACAAAATGTGTCCAAATGGCACAGCAGCACCATCATAACCACCACCACCAAAGTCCACCCCAGCCAGTGCTGTGTTTTGGAGCAGCTCTGTTAGATGGCAGAGCCGCTGTAACACTAACAGTGCAGAGAGACATTCTCACAGACTGAGATTAGCCTTAGCATCCAGCCAAACGCCACTTTGAGGAAAGCTGATATGAATAATCCTCCGTGTTTACACGCATGCCTGTGACATAAGGATACGGTCTTGGACCACAGCTTCTCTGTGTGTGTGTGTGTGTGAGTGAGTCATAGAGAGTCTGTTACTGAGACTGTCCATGCTGCTTTGTGAGACGCTGTGACTTTGTGCCAGAAGGCAGCGTCTTCAATTCACAACGTTAGCGCTGGCAACACCAAAGCGTATGGGGAAGAGGCACGTACTCTTCTTTGCCCTTTTCACTGAATAGATGTGCGCACACACACCTACTCATAGCTGCTGCTGCGCTCACAGCTTTATACGTGATGTAAAAATAACCACATCAATTAAAAGAATGGAGTAAATTATAGGAAACCTGCCAGGCATTTTTAAACTAATGAGATTTGTTTTTTGTCCCGTAGCTCCTATGACTCACTTCAACACAAACACAGTGACACTAATGCGCTCGCAAACACACCAATGTGTAAATGTCATTTTAACCTCCACCCAGGCCAGCGGGGCTTAGCTATTGTGTTTTGTAGCTGGCAGACTGTTTGGTTTGTGTATGTGTGAGTCTGTGCTAATCAGTATGTTGTTGTGTTGTTGTGCTTTGTGACGGTGGAACGGGCCCTAACCATAATCCATATTCACCCTCTGCCAGATGAAAAGACTGCCAAGCAAGCAGCAGCAGCCATGCTTCCTCCTCTCTTCCTCCTCCCGTAACCTGTTCCAGTTACTCTTTCTCCTCCCTTTACTGTATGTAGAGATCAGGCCTGATTGGTGTAGCATTTATCTTTGGGATTAATCCACTGAGACTTAATGGCTGGTTTTAACAGTGTATTAGCTCGGTAAGTGATACACTGTCTCTCTCACTTGATGAGACATTAGCATGAAAGCTTGTCGGTATAAACGCCTCGACAGAGAGCATGATTTAATAAAAGATCAATTATATTTGGGTGCGTATTTACCTGAACTGTTTCTGAGTGACTTTTCACAGCAGACATTGTCACGGTAGGAAAAGCACAGGTGTTACATTAATAATGGTTTTGTATTCAAGTGTCGCAGTAACCCGTTGACAGTGTGACAGTTATCCAGCATGCACAATACATTCATTTTATTCTTTACACCTGTGCTTTTCCTACTGTGGCATGTCAGAATGACTTCCTTGAAAAAGAAAAAAGCCCTATTGCATGTAGTTAAGTCTGCGCAGGTGTCAATTTTGTAAAATACAGGAAAATAAAATAAGTAAAAATTCCTCATCTTGCTCCACTTTCAGCCGGTGAAATAAAAACCGTGCCTCAGAGCTGCTGACATCTGGTGATGAGTGACACAGACAGTCTGGTTTCTCTGCTGAGTCTCAGCTTCTCTTGATCTCTACAATCACCCCTACTGTGTTTAAGTACAGCCCAACTCAAGATTCAGTCGCTCTCATTTGCATATCTTTCTACTCCTGTTGTCAGACAATAAAACAAGTATACAATGCTGATCTGATATAGGCTCATGAATTCAACCTGTTAAAACAACAAACAACAATTCCAGCGGCAATGAGAGAACAGACGAATCACAATTTTATGGTTGCGAAAAATCCACATTGTCCACATCATTACACGCAGCAGGAGTTTTCAGACTCTAAAAGAGATTTATTATTACCTTGCACGGCAGATGCTGTAAGAGCATCAGTTGTCCAATGACAGAAGAGCAAAGAATGGCACTGAAGCCTTTTCTCGATTGAAAAGATGTTTCCGCTCTTCTCCCGACTGGCTTCGGCAAGAGATTGATTGACGGATGGTTTATCCAATCACCTGCTAAATATTTTTTGAAAGTGCATGCCCTTTTCTAAACAGTTCCCAACGACAGCTTCTCAGATGGTTCTGTTTAACAAACCATCTGGCGTGGTATTAGGTGAAATAATCAAAAGCTTAATGTGGACAGAGGGCCAAAATTGTTGCCCCATGTACCAAGGCAAAGTCCTTATCGCAGTGGCCCAGGGTTCAAATCCGACCCGTGGCCCTTTGCTGCATGTCGTCCCCTCTCTCTCCCCCTTTCACAGCTATAACTGACACTATCAAATAAAGGCAAAAAGCCAAATAATAATCTTTAAAAGCTCCAGAACAGACGTATAAGTGGACTTTAAAGTGGAGATTGTTTAGTCAACTACTGTTTCCATGGTTAATAATGAACTGTCAAGCTTAATGGGATATTGTTTTTGTATTCCCACTTGTTCTGCTCTTTCGTGGAAGTGTGGAATGACGTTGATTGTTCACAGACCCGGCTCCGGAGGTTAGGACCCTGTTAAAAGAGAAGAGATATGTGAGAGGAATAGAAATGAGATCGGATACTAAACGGAGTTGACACTGCACTTACATAGCTGACCTCTGGCCTCACACATTAGTCTGGCAGACAGCTAGATACCCAGAATTAAATGCGGCTTCTGCATCCCCACCCCATACCTCCTTTCTTTCTTCTATCTCATACCTTAAACCGCTGCCACCCTCCCTCTCTCTCTCACTTTCCCTCCCTCTTCTCATGCTCATTCATCTTCTGGCTCCTGTTGGCATCCCCTCCTCCAGCGCGGCTGAGTTAATTAGCTGTGAACGGTGATGGAGGGCTGAATTCATATTTATGCACCGCATTCATGCTGTATGTTCCTGATTGGAAATATGCAAACGCAATGTCGATTTCAAATATTTCATATTCCACATTCCACAAATAGCAGCAGGGTTCATTTTAATCTGCAAAAGTAATATTAACTTCTTAATAGGCACAGTTTACAGTGGGATATACTCACTCTAGACAGGTGAGAATTCATGTGACCGTCTTCTGTCTGCCTGTCTGGTTTCCCAGCAGCTTCATCATCGCCCATATGGCTCGAGTTTGGAGCTTTACCGACTGTTTGATGTGCTTAGGTGCGTGTCTGTGTGCACATGTGTGTGAAGCCATGCAGGCTTATCTGTTCAGCTTGTCTTTTTTTTTCCAAGCCCCTCATCCCCATGTTTCTGCAGCTGCTGCTCCTGTGATTGGTTGTAGTTGGAGAGATATACAATGCAGTGACACTCTGGGGAACAATGAATGGCTAATTACCTGAATTAATGACAGGCACACAAAAAAATAAATGCCTCTTTAGAGAAGACTTGTCATTAATTTATACTCCCTGTCTCTCTTTCTTGGAAAGATTTATGCTTAAAATGACCCTGCTGGCTAGAAAGAAGGAAAAAAATGACTCTAATTTGCAATGATGGGCCTGGAAAGCTTCAGCTTTTGTTGTTGTGATTCACAGTGTATGTGTGTGTGTGTATACACGCATATGTCGGCATCTTCCTGCCAACGTGAACGTCGCAGCACTCCCCAACCTGTCATCTTATATTACATCAATGGGACTTTGAAGGCCTGTCATAATGAGGCAAAACTCCAAGAAACATCTCCAAATAGCATGAAGGATGTGCTGTGAGCACGGTGCACTAAATCTATGATTGCTCGTGCAAAGACGGGAGTAAAATAGGATAAAGGAGGAATTGTTGCCTGTCAGATTCAGGTTCAATTTTTATCAGTTGATTTGCCTGTTTCTCATGAATTTGTCTATTTTGTCAGCCGTTTTTACATGACAAAGAAACACATCTTTCTTCCCTCTAGGAATGCAGATAGTTTTCTTTGCTCAGGTTATAAGATATCTGTCTCTGAGAGTTTCTCCTCTACCCCAATACAATGGAGGTGAACAGAATTTCCTTTGTGCTCACAGTGTTGAGCAATGGCATTTAAAGCTGCACTTGCCAATTTTTTCACATTTTCAATGGATCAAATAGCTATGGGGGGTTACTCATACAGAGAATGATCACCCAAATCTCTGCCCCTCATCTCTACGGAGCCTTTAAGCATCTTTCAGCTCTCATCCACGTTGTTTACAGACGCAGCAGGCAGCTGTTTTCAGGGGGAAAAAAGCTATGTAAAACCCATTGTACAACAGGGTTATTATAGTAAACTAAAACTCAATTCAATTTATTTTATATAGCGTCAAATCATAACCGAAGTTATCTCAAGACACTTTTCATATAGAACAGGTCTAGACTGTACTCTATACTTAACTGACTACTAAACTAAAACGAAAATAAGCAGTGAAATATATTTTTAGTAAACTGAAACAAAATAAAAAAGGATATCCTTTAAGGAAAAGTACAAATAAACAGAAACAATGTTGCCTGGTTAAAAAAGCGAATAATAATACAATAATAAAAATGAACATAAATTAATTTAAAAAAGAGAAAAGGTCTGGAGTGCTCGGAAGTTCAAACAAGTGTAATGAAGGTGCTCTTTGATAGGTTCGCCAAAGAAGGAAGGTCCAAGGCACTCCTCTAGCAAAAAGTTTAAAAAGCCTTTAATCAGATGGCTATTTTATTGTGAAATACTAAAAACATAGACAATGCTGGCACATTATGAGATGGGTTACAACTTTACAGCTTTAACACTTTTTGTGTAATTCAGGTCGGTCAACCCTTTAAGTGTCTACATAGACACTTTCATTAATTAAAGACACTCTGTGAAAGGATTACAGTTGTAAGACGAAAACACAGACAACACCCAGAATGGACAACGACGTGGTGGCGACCTCTCAATCACAAGGAAGCCACGCCCTAAAGCATCCCCTGCTTTATGGTCTATCTGACTCTAATTGGGACCATAATTTACTAAATGAACATCATGCTGTATTGAAGCAGGCTTGAAACTAGGGTCATTTTCTCATAGACTTCTATACAATCAGACTTCTTTCTGCAACCAGAGGAGTCGCCCCTGCTGGCTATTAGAAAGAATGTAAGTTTAAGGTACTTCTGTATTGGCTTCACTTTTCAGACCCGGAGGTTGCCCACTGCTTTTAACATACCCTTCCTTCGCCTTTCTTTCTTTCCTCCCTCAGGATGATAACTGGGGGGAAACCACCACCGCAGTGACAGGCACCTCAGAGCTGAGTATTTCCCAGGAGGAAGTGGTCGGACTGGGGAAGGGGATGCAGGACCGGACCCGAGGCTTCCGCCGTTACCTTCCCCTGGTTGTGGGCTCGTGTCTGGGGCTGCTGGTGCTGGCCACACCCCTGGCCTTCCTCCTCCTTCCGGCTTTAATGTGGCCAGACAGGCTGCAGGCATGCGGCGCAGCCTGCGAGGGCCTCTTCCTCTCCATCGCCTTTAAGCTCCTCATCCTCCTGCTGGCCATGTGGGCCTTGTTTCTCAAGCCGGGCCGTGCGAGCCTGCCCAGAGTGTGTGTGTACCGTGCCTTCCTCACCACACTTACACTCCTGCTCACCATGTCTTATTGGCTCTTCTATGGGGTCCGGATCCTTGATGCCCAGGTGGGTTTAAAAGTGTGCCATTAGAGCATTGAAAGTACTTTTATGGCTTCAAAGATGATAAGTGCTCTCTGTCTTTTTTATTTTACAAAATATCTGTTTTATATTACTGTCAATCAAGGTTTTAAATTATATTTTTGGAATTTAAGTGTTTAAGTGAATTTAAAGTTTTGTTTTTTTTTGAGGCTGATGCATCAGAGCTGTGTGGTTATCTGAAAATAATGCACAACCAATCAGACTCAGCCACTCTCTGCAGCGATTGTATGATCAATTTTTATATCTCTTCTTAGTGGTCCTTTAATTTCATTAACCTAAGAAAAAACATTTTTATTCGTCCACACAAACAAATATCTATAACAAAATTGTGCAGTGTGCACATGAACATAACTTTTCTTACAACTAAAAGTGAAATCACATTTGTGTGTTTCATATTTTATGGTTTTATATAGCTCTTGTGTTGTTTTAAGGTACCATTTTAGTCATGATTTTATAATCATATTTTTGCTTACTTCTAAAGTTGTGACATGTTTCTTGTGTTTGTGGTATTATGTTTGTCTGTAACTTGTCATGGCTGCCTATCTTGCTCTTGAAAACAAGATTGTTAGTCTCAATGACACTTGTCTGATTAGGCTAAATGAAATTATAGAATTGTCTTTCATCCAGCAGTGAATGTTTTCATTAAACCTGTGATGTGGTCTGAGCAGGATGAGGACTACCACGGTATCGTCCAGTTTGCTGTGTCCCTCGTGGACTCCCAGCTGTTTGTCCACTACCTGGCCGTGGTGCTGCTGGAGCTCCGCCACCTCCAGCCCTGCTACAGCGTGGGTGTCATCCGCTCCACAGACGGAGAGACACGTCACTACAACATAGGACAGCTTAGGTACGCATATAGTTCCTAAAGAAGAAACTATAAATACAAGCATATTAGAGTTTTCCATGTGAATATGACCTTTCTGTACAGTACACATTGAGACACAGTCATTACACTGTTGAAGTATGTGTGTAATTGGAGGCCAATGTCCACAGGGAAGACTGGCACCGGCAGTAATTGAGTTACTCATCAGCCTCCTCGTGCTCAAGGCAAGCTATTCTAGGAGTTTGGGGGGGAGGGATGACAAAGTGCCGGACAAACGCGCCCGTCCTATGGCTGTCTTACTTTGTTTCTGTGCTGATCGAGTGTGCGAGTCTTTCTTGGCTCCAGAGGGAGCTGTGTCTGATAAATTGGCACTTGAGTCAGCACTGATTTGGTCTGAAGACTACAAGTTTGAAAATGAAAAAAAATAAATCAGGGGTGTGGAGTTAGAAAGAAGTGAGTTTACCAGACATCTGTAGCCCGCTCTTCATCTTTGCTTGAGGCTAGCGGCTCGAGGCCACATCTGCTGCTACTAGTAAAACACACCTGAATCTCTGACAGAACAGTTGTTGGACGAGATGAATTGTGGGTAATGTAGGCACCATGTTGCGAGAAAGAAGATAAATGTGTGGAATAAAAAAGAACAAAGGCTACGTTCCAAACCACATACTTTTTCTTTTTACTGTTAGTACATACCGCAGCTGCCCTTACAAAGCTGCCCTTACAAAGTGTGTACTGTAGCATGTAGTATGCATACAATTGGGACATACTACTTCATCATAACATTGCCCCCTGAAATTTGACCGTTTTGCTCATTTATCCTGCTATTTTTTGCATACTGCATGTGACGTACTATGTACTGGGACATACTAAATCTTTATCTGGCATATTAAATAGTATGGCAGTATGGGTATTGGAACGCACATAATATCTCTGGTTCTGTTGCCTTGATTTTTTGCAATACTAAATTGGTGAGGTACTCTTTTAATTGATTTTAATTACACAGAGATCTTCATCAGGCTTCATATAGAAAAAAAACAGAACAACAGAAGCTCTTGTGTTTGTCTAAAAATTCAATGTTAAGTGAATTCAAGGGTATTATTCAGTATTTATTATATATTATTATATATTTTATAAGTCAGCCATGATGTAAATTGTATTTCTTCTGTCTCTGAGTTTTCTCTCTCCCTCTCTCTCTCTCATCTCACACAGCATTCAAAAGGCTGCTCTTTTAATTCTGGAGTATTACTACAGAGATTTCCCTCTCCATAACCCAGCCCTTCTCTCTGCCTCTAAGCACCGGGCTGCCAAACACCTGGCTGGGTTGAAGGTCTACAACGTGGACGGTAAGTCGCCTCATCTGTCCCATTAATTACCTCCTTTTTTTATAGCATTTCTGTTGATTTCCCTCTCAGTGTTTCATTGGATCCCAGGGGCCAGTTTCACTTAGTCTACACTAGACAGTTTCACATAATGACCAATTTGTTCTAAGCCTTTAGACACACCACCCCCAGACTAAGTCTGAACTAAGAGCCATGTTTCCATGGTAACAATCAGCGACACCTGCTGACCAGTGGCACCAAATGACAAAAAAAGAGGGAAAACATGGCTCATAAATTGTGGTTTTCTAACAACATTGTGGAGCAAGTAATGAAAAGTTAAAGTTTTTAGAGACTGTTGGAAATATACAGCAGTGGGGACGTCGTCAGTCGTGTCTGTTTGCCAAGTCTTTGTTGTTGTTACACTCTCACACTTACTGTTAACTGTTAAACTCTTCCTGAAGGCAAACATTTTCTGCTGGAGCAAAGGGAGCTGAGCGGCTTGATGTGGTTACTTTGTCACAGCAATTAAGTCTTAATTAGGATAGTCAGGAACTAGACAGTATTGTGCCACAGACTCATTTAGACGTCTATCTGATGTCTGACTATTCTTCAGATCTAAGCCATAGTCAAATCTTTGTGAATCTCTGTTTTACTGTATTTTCCGCTCCTTCTGCTTTCTTGTTGTGATGTTTTCTTTTCCATCTCCATCTCTTCCATGACCAGCTTTTAAAAACAAACTAAGAGAATACCTTTTTGACAGTAAGTACAGATAAAAGTCCTCAACATCACTCTGCGCAGCACTTTATCACAGGCAGCCACTAATTTCACGGCTCAGTTCCCTCCGTCTTTACTGCACTCTGAAGCCTCCGTCCCTGACGTAATGTATATATATATTGCATCTGCGGCACACACTCACACTCAGACACACACTTGATATATTTCCTCCCTGCACCCACATACACACATCCTTGTAATGCCACATATTGCACCCTTTCCTGCATTTAAAAGGGTCCTCCACTCACCACCCATAAATCCCCCACCCGCTACACATCACAGTGGATTTGATGATCTATGGCAGGGATGCAGTATGGGATATGGTGTCCTCATAGCACCTTCCATCCACCCTGCCCCCCTTCCCTATCAAAGTGCAGCGGAGAGAGGCCTCTAGGGGGCCGTGGAATTTCAAGCCTTAAATAATTCATCAGAGTAACGCTCATTCCTCACATACTCCCCGACTCTCCTTCCTCCCGCTCAGCCCGTCTCCAGCTCGCCTCGCTCTCACTTTCTTTCTTTTTTTTCCCCCTTCTTTCTTTTCATTTTTCACTCACTTCAACCCCCACCCACCGCCACCCCCCTCTCTCTTTCTCGTTCACAGTCATTCAAAGTCGCTCCGCTCATAGCATGAATATGTAGGCCAGGAAGTTAAAGAGGCTGGTGTTTACCCATATTTTGTGGATATTCAGTGGAAAATATTTACAATGCTCCCTGTGCAAATTATCTGACGGCATTCTCTCCACAGTATACACTTGGATAGGATGTTTTATTGCTGCATTCGGCATCTCTTTCTCACCTGCACAACCACACATAAACACACATATGCAGATCAGATTATTAATGATTAATATCCTTACCTGACCTGCAGCGTTTACTCTCTATAACCTCCCCCAAACTGTGCCGATCTTCATTAATATGGACCACACCTTACTCCCCCACAGTAAAACCTCTAATATACTGCTGTACAAGCTCCATTAGCTTTATGGGTTTGTCACACTAACCAGTAAATTCACAGACCAGACAAGAACTATGGCCTTTGAAGTGTAAAATGATGAATATTTAATCCACCCTGCATTATAAAGGTTTCTGCATCAGAGAAACATAGATGCTTCCAGTTGAAAGTGCCTCTTTTCTCAGTGCTATAATTAACAATCTCTGTGACTGAGACACATGATCTGGCAGGATGCCCCAGATAAGTAACAAAGATTAACACACGCTCCTCTCAAATCTTTCTCAAGCCTATAAAATGGACATAATACTGACCAAAGAGGTTGATTCATCGTTGTTTTACACCTCCAATGATGTGTAAGATCTGAGCTCTCCTCCCATCTGACCTTTTTCTGTTCACAATTCAGATTGAGACGCAGCCCATTAATCAGAGTCAGAGACCCTGGTGGGGTCAGGCGCTACTTTGTCCTGCTCAAAACTGATATAACTAATTTGCCTCTGTCCTCCTCCTCCTATTGGTGCAGCCCCGGGGAGCACAGCGGGAGCGCAGCCTGGTAATGGGAATCAGTCAAGGGCCATGGTTACAGCTGCCGCCAAACGCAAAGACAGTGCACACAATGAGCTGTACTATGAAGAGGCCGACTACGAGAGAAGAGTGCGGAAACGTAGAGCTAGGTGAGTCACGGGACCAAATGTCAGCATGTCAAAGAGCAGCTTACTGGTCTGATCTATAGACATGCACCTCGGTACGTAAATGTGATTGTAATTTGGTAGGGGAGTCTAAATGCAGATCTTGTTTTGCCTCCTTAATGGGTACACAATTTCTCATGTCTGTCTTAAAAGAAAACCAGGGAAACGAGGGAAAACCAGGAAACATTGTAAACTGCCAATTTTAATTAAGATGCTATCATTGTTTTTTCGTTAGCTTAGAATGAGCCCTTCATATCTACATAAGGAGCGGGTCCTCTTCACGGAGTCCACCATGTTGCTCTGCCATGTTTCTACAGTAGCCCAGAACGGACAAACCAAACATTGGCTCTAAAGAGAGCCTTTCATGTTTTAACGTTATCTGAAGGCGACTGTTGTTCTCCGACATGCTTGTGAAACCGCGGTAACGTGAGCCGCAGAGTGCAAAACCGTGGTACCATCAGCCGACGTCTGACTTCCGTTGCTCCTAAAGTCCCAGGCCTCTGAGTGAGGTGAACGGTGAAACCACAGTTTCACAAGCGTGTCGGAGAACTACAGTGGCCTTCAGACCTTTGCAGTCTTGGAAAGGGAGGAGTGAGCAGAAGGGTACTCAGTTGGTTGCAATCTGCAACCACACCACTAGATGCTGCCAAATCCTACTAAAACCCTTGAACAACCACATTTTTAATCAAACCTGCAGTCTCCCTCCCTGTATTTAAGATTTTTATTTAGGCGCAGCTGCATGGATGAAAATATGAATATCCAGTTCCAGTTTAATGTCTTGTCATCTTATGCTTATGCACTGTCTGACATTAGAAAATTTACAAGTGAGAAATGAGCATCCATCAGACTCACGGTTACTTCAATAGCAAAATTAGTATTTTGGCTCTTTCCATAACAGTCCTGTCATGTCTAGGTAAAGCTGCAAGGAACATTTATGTAACAAACACTTATGTCTAATGACAAAAAGCCTAGATGAAGCCAGCAATATTATGTATTCCATGTCTGAAAAGCACCCAAAAGTTGTACTGGTACTTAATTAACACAAGTGTAGAGAGCTGACAGTAAGCTAACTGCTGTGTGTATGCTCCCTCTCTGTCAGGCTGGTGGTGGCTGTGGAGGAGGCCTTCACACACGTCCGACGGATGAAGAAAGAGGACGAGCGTGCAACACCGTCCGACATAATGGACGTGCGTGAAGCAGCTCTGGCTATATTTCCCTCCATGGCCCGTGCCCTGCAGAAGTACCTCCGCACCACTAGAAGGCAGCACTGCCACAGCATGGAGAGCATCCAGAAGCACCTTGCTTTCTGCCTCATCAATAACATGAGCCCTAAGGTGAGTTGGGCTTTGAACCTCGAATTTGATAACTGAAATTCTCTAATGACAATAATATGTGTTGTTAATATTTCAAGCCACAGAATGATTACAGGACTTAAAGGACAATCTCAGGTTAACTTGTTTGCATAGTTCTGGCCATCATGTCTATCAGTTATGATGACATTCTACTCACCAATATGATTGCTGAGATCTGGGAACACGATGCCATTGCTTCAACAAACAGCACAACAAACACAAGTCTTTTGATGATCAAACAGGTTGTATAGCAGCCAACACTTCAACCTGATTATCCAATTAAACTGGGATAGAGGCTCGGATCTGCAACAACATGTTTCAACCTTGGCACTCCTCTGTTTTTAGTGATGTTGCCATCAGTGTTGTAGTACTCGGTCTCAAGACCACTTTTTGAGGGTCTCGTCTCTGAATCGGCCACATTTTTACTTGGTCGTGGCTCGGTTTCAGAAAGAGAGGACTACGAAGAGGATTTTATATCAAGACCACAACTGTGTGGATATCACTAAATTGCCTGTTTATTGTCTGATTTATTTGTTAACATCATTACTGTGATTGCTCACATAAAATCCAACTCTGTAATGCCTTTTGATTATTTTATCAAGACATTTCTCATGGTACACTTTTACATACTCTAGGGCTGTCAGAGTTAACGCGATAATAACGTGTTAATGCAAATTTGTTTCAATGCCCCCAATTTCTTTAACGCAACTTGCGATTTTTAGGTGGTAGTGGGCTCAGTTTTAAAGCTAGAGTGAAGATACTTATAGTACTTATGATACTTATACTATACTCAATACTTATGAAACTAAAAAACCTAAGGAATCCATTGGTGCCAACTATGTCATACTAGCTTTCAAGAAGGAGGCTAAATAAAGCTCCAAACTGGCATGGCCATTTCCAAAGTGGTCCCTTGACCTCTGACCTCAAGATATGTGAATAAAATGGGTTCTATGGGTACCCACGAGTCTCCCCTTTACAGACATGCACACTTTATGATAATCACATGCAGTTTGGGGCAAGTCATAGTCAAGTCAGCACACTGACACACTGACAGCTGTTGTTTCCTGTTGAGCTTGAGTTTGCCATGTTATGATTTGAGCATATTTTTCATACTAAATGCAGTACCTGTGAGGGTTTCTGGACAATATTTGTCATTGCTTTGTGTTGTGAATTGATTTCCAATAATATACATACATTTGCATAAAGCAAGCATATTTGCCCACTCCCATGTTGATCAGAGTATTAAATACTTGGCAAATCTCCCTTTAAGGTACATTTTGAACAGATAAAAAATGTGCAATTAATTTGCGATTAATTGCTTGATTGTCTATAGTTAATCACAATTAAATATTTTAATCATTGACAGCCCTAACATACACACATATACAGTATATGACAATAAAAGAGATGAATGGAGAGGAATCTTCATTTGTTTTCTGTGGGTGTTTTTATCTTTCAGATCAATTTGAGGAGTGCCTCTGGTTTGCATGTTCCACATTTTATCGCTAGTGTACCATGCAGTGTGGAACTCCCACTGGTCTGGTTTTGGTCTTGACTTAACCCCTCAGAGACTTGGTCTTGTCTCGATACACTCTGGTCTTGGTCATAACTTGGTCTCGGTTTAGGTGGTCTTGACTACAACACTAGTTACCATATTCCCATAAGAATGGTGGAAATATCCTTTAAACCATCAAATAGGTTCAATACATTTCATTCAAAAAGTGATATTCTTGGTGAACATGTTGTGTCATTGACTGTTTCTGTGTGTCCAGGCCTTCCTGGAGGCCTACCTGGCCCCTGGCCCGACCCTGCAGTATGGCCCCGAGCGCTGGATGGCTGACCAGTGGACTTTGGTCAGTGAGGCTTCTGTCACCGGCGGCGTAAAGGAGGGCTCAGAGTTCCTGCTGAGGTGTCTTGACTTTAGCTTAGCTGTGACCGTCAAGGGCATCCCATACATCCGACTGACTGAGGAGTTCATCGACCCCAAATCTCACAAGTTTATACTGCTGCTCCAATCAGAAACCTCAGTTTAACACAGTTTTTGGACCAGTGCTGCTGATCTGGACTCACAGGACTGTTACTATTATCCGACTGAATTTTTCAACTTTTTGTACTGTTTTTTGTACTTATGTTTATGTAATTTCCTCACTTATAGAGTATCTTTGTGTCCTTGTCTTTGTCCCGGTCGACATGAAAGACGATAAAAAAACATAAAACGGGAGGGAATATGCTTGGATTTCTCTGTCCTGACGTTTGCAGCAGAACACAGTTCAGGTATTCCTCTATGCACGACAGATGACCCTCACAAGTTTTCTTCTCCCTTTTAATTGCATGTGCCAGTGTGTGCCTGCGTGGGGAAGTTCACGATATAGGAGGAGTGTGTGTGCAAATTTAGGATGAAAAAAGTGTGTATGTTTTGAGCGTAGTGTACACTCTGTCTCGACCTGTCTTTCTCCTTAGCGTTACTATAGTGACCAGGATGTTTGATATAACCTTTTCACCAAAACTGCTCTTTCTTAGTCTTAGCAACGATTATTTAACTGTCCTGTGTTACAGATGTATGTACAGTATTTATATGTGAATATACTTTATCCATTCAGACTTTTTATATCAAAATTGTGCATTTCTTGAATGATTTTTTTTTTACCTTGTCAAAGATTTTCTTTTTTACATTGTCTGTCTGTGCTGCATTTGTGCAGAACTGGACTGTAAATAGATGAAGACATGTTTGTAAATCTCTTGGACTGAATGTCAACCGCAGTACAGCTCAATATAGATGGTCTAGCCAATAGATTGTGAACAAACACGTGACTTCTTATTACGTATGTACAGGTAAGTGTGTACACTGATTTTTTTGCAGACTAGCTAGAGAGACTTAAATGTTTGGACGGCTACGAGGTTCATGTGGTTGACCTTTTTTTTATCTTAAAACTGTCGCCTTTGTGCCATTCGATTTCAAAACATATGCCCCAGATTTTCATTTTCATTCGTCATGATGAGGGTGTAATATTACAGCACCCATCTGCATAAATATGCGAATATTACTTCAGCAATTTCAAAAAGATTTAGGACATTCTCTCCAAATGTCTCACCCAAATTAATAGTCACTTATCTCAAGCAGGCAAGTGTTCAAACGTGTTGAAAATTAATAACTTTGTGTAAATTAGCTCAACCCAGTGTCAGTATTTCTGCTCTCAGTATTTTGTCTCAGTGTCACTATACTGCCACCTATCTACAGCCACTGGAATGATCAATCAAACCGTACATTTTTATGAATATTTGATCTGTATTTTTAAAACCCCTTTGTATTTATGGGACCTGTTACACAAGTGTTACTGTGGTCACTGACGGTGTAGTTTTGTTTAGGCTTTTAGAGTGTTGCCGGTTGTAAATAGTTCTTGACTACACATGTGCCTCAGTTATACATAGGTAGGATGTGCTCAGCGTACATGTGCAGTTTTCAAGCGTGTGTATGTGTGTGTGTGTGTGTGTGTGTGTGTGTGTGTGAGTGTGTGAGAGAAAGAGAAAGCAAAGGAGAAAGAAAGGGAACATAATGAAGAAGAGAGATTGCTTTGTCCCTGTCTTCTTTTATACAACAGAACATGTAAAATCACAGCAGCTGTGTCAAAGTCACATTTGTATAAAAAATAAATATTTGTATCGACCTTTTCAAGGCGTTTGATTGTCGTATTTTTATGTAATAATGATTGTTTTTCCTTGGACTACTGTATTTCACCAGGCTTAAGCATTGACCTTATCTACTTTGATCTAGATAGATAGATAGATAGATAGATAGATAGATAGATAGGGCTGTGTCATATGTAGAGTCGCCACCCACCTATGGATCAAGAAACCTCCCGTCATTTTAAATTGTGTTTTTTTTTCAGATTGTGTGTGCAGAAGGAGATGAGAAGTGAGCAAAAAAAGAAAAGCAAAAGCAACAAAGCAAAGTAAAAGTGCATGAACGCCAGAGAGGAAGAGAAACATGAAGAATTAGCATTCTAATGAGCTTTCCAGAGTCAATCCAGCGGTGTAATGACAAGATTATCTCCCTGTGCAGCTGCTGCCTGCGCCATTAGCTCAGGTGAGAAATAAAGCTGAGGGAGAAAGAGGAAGTAGTGAGAGATGAAAGAAGAGATTAAAGGTTTGCTATTGAAAATGGAGACTGTCAGCATGTGGTTTTACAATTTCAAAGCTGTAACCCCCCCGGGCAGAAAATACACCTTTTCTAGATAAGCTGAACATTGAATATGAAGTTGTATTACCTGGAAGGAGGCTGGAGAATAAAAGCAAAGGGAAATGCATTTTATGTGCACAATACTTTACCACCCGTTTGGTTTATTGACACTGAAGACAATGAGCCATAACATATGTAATTGAACAGATTATAAGTAAAAGAAAAAATTAGGTTGTGAAAGTGCTGCTCAGTGGTGGAATAGATATCTTTACTTAAGTGAAATTGACGATTCAATAATGTACTGTAAAGATGCTCCATGACAAGTCCTGCATTCAATATTTCACTTAAGTAAAAGTACATAAGTATTATTAGAAAAATGCACCTAAGTATACTTGTTCTGTCAGATTGATCGGGTCGGAGAGAACAATAAAAAAAAATTCTGCTGCAAAAATATGTGTTTATATTTTGAACTCTTGAAGTCTGCCGTCTCTGAGCAGCTGTCAATCACTCGTGAACTCCGACCAAACGGTCAAAGTAGGCTGCGCTGATCAAATATGAATAAATATTCTGTTACTGTGATGCCTATTTCTCACCTCAGATGTTTTCAGAAACATCTTGTAGTGTACTGTTTACCAGTACACTGGTAAAAGGCATTACAGTAACAGAGTATTGATTAATATTTGATCAGTGCTGAGTTTGACCATTTGGTCAGAGTTCACGAGTGATTGACAGCTGCCTCCGTTGAATAAATAGCCAATAGGAACGCTCTCTCTCTGAAATGACCTGTGATTGGCCAAAGTCTCCCGTTACACGCTAGATTTTTTTAAAGCCTGAAAACAGAGCCATGAGGAGTAGCAGAAGTCTAGTTTTCTCTCAGAACACTTGAATTACAATATGCTGAAAGGTTATTATGTAATTTTTTCCCAATGATGACAAAAGCATTCTGCCTACTGCAGGTTTAATCTTTAACAATACATCCATACGAGTAGAAGAAGAAAGTAGAATACAATGGAAATACTCAAGTAAAGTAAAAGTGCCTCAATTTAAGTACATAGACTTAGTTACTTTCCATCTGCTTTTGGTATTCAAGTTTTTGTCTACTTGCTGTTCTACAGTTAGAGTAAGTCAGTAATGTTTTTCTTGAGGATTGAGGTCTTCACAATGTTATGTTTTAAATGAAGAAATTAATTAGACGACAGACAGTTGACATCGACAGTCCTTTATTATTAACAGTTATTTATAGATTTATGAGAGATCGTCATGTGTAATGGAAATGTCTGGTCCAGAAACTTAAGTACTGTCTTTGAAATCCAAAAACCCATTCCAGGCTTATTTACATTGTCAAAAAATATCATTTGTGGATATTAGATAGATTTATTATTATTATTATTATTATTATTAGCACATATTCAGTACAAATTTGACAGTATTTATTTGTGAAAAGTTATTTTACTGTACAGTAGTTTGTCTGAGATCAATGTTAAACTCTAAGTCTGAAGAAAAAAAACAGAAGAGTTAACATTTACTAGGATTAGGCTGTGGACTACTCATCATCGTCATCATCGTCGTCATCATCATCATCATCATCATCATCATCGGAGTCATCGGAGTCAGTGTCATTATCATCATCGTCATCATCATCGTCATCATCATCATCGTCGTCGTCGTCGTCGTCATCGTCGTCGTCATCATCGTCGTCGTCGTCGTCGTCGTCGTCATCCTCAGTGTTGACTTTGCCAGAGAGCACATCCTCGATCCAGTCCTCCAGCTCCTTGGCGGTGGGCAGATCTTCCTCATCATCCATCTCCATCCACACGCTGTCGGCCTGCTCACACAAAGGGAGGTCAAATAATGTCACACACCATTCATGTCACAGCAGACAGGTTGTCAGCGTGTCAGGGACTCACATCTGTAACGTTGATAACTCCAATCTGTGGTCTGAACAGGTCCACCTTGAAGGTCTTCTCCCAGTAGGGGATCAGCTGAAGGGGGTCACCGACAACAAATAAAAAAGATCACATTAGAACCGCAATATGTGAGCTAAATATCTATCCACATGTTTTCTTTCTTTTTCTTTGACAGCTCACCAGGGGAAAGTCATCAGGATCAATCCAGACGATGCTGAGCTCAGGTAGGTGGGTGTTGTCTCTTGCGACCTCCTTCAGGATCTCCAAGAACTCAAAACCATCTGGAAGCAATTTCACACAACATCAAATTAATAGAAAACTCTGCTGCCTAAGTACAACCAATTTAAAGGAACAATTTGACATTTAGCGAAATATGCTTATTGCTTTCTTACCTAGAGTTTGATGAGAAGATTGACGCCACTCTCATGTCTGTAAGTTACATAGAAAGCTACAACTAATTAGCTTAGCTTAGCATAAAGACTGGAAACAGAGGGAAACAGTTAGCCTGGCTTTGTCCGAAGGTTACAAAATCTGCCTGCCAGCACCTCTAAAGCTCATTAATGAACACATTATATCTTGTTTATTTTATCTGTATCTTTTTCCAGTCTTTATGCTAAGCTAAGCGAAACTCCCTGTTGGCTCATATTTAGCATATTAACATGAGAGTAGTATCAATCACATTATCTAACTCTCGGCAAAAAAGGTGAATACGCATCTCCCAAAATGACGAACTATTGCTCTTTACACTGGTTGCCTGTCCATTTCTGTATTAGTAATTAAATTCTCTTATATTTTGTCTTTATTAGAATGTGTTATGGCCATTGTCGTTACATTATTATATAATTAATAATTTTTTGTTTTAAAATGTTTGTCATTGTTTTCTATCTATTTTATTTATTTTTTGCCTTTTATCTGGCTTGTTGGTTTTCTTATTACACTTTTATCATTTCTATTTTCTGTGTGGCATTAGCCTCGGATTGCCTTACTGTTTTTTTGCACTCAAGTCTTATTATTAGCTTATCAGTCATTAAAGGCTGGGTTGGTAAAGATTTTAAAGGCCTTTTTTTCTTTTATTAGTTGAAATTCTCATTACATCCCAACAGCAATCAATAAATCAAATGCTCTGACAAAAAAAAGAAAAAAATCCGGTATCTGTAATAAACCTGTGTAATGATTGTACGGCCTGCCTGTCTACCTGCCTGCCTGCGTGCACTCTGTCCGTGCACTCGAGAGTCACCAGAGTTTTCAACAAGCTGCTAGTTTGACATGTGAGTACTAACAATAGCCATGCTATTATTATTAACAATAGCCATGGAAAAGAGTTGGCAACACTGGACTCGTTATTTCAGCTGGATCATTTTTAAAGGTCTAGTGTGCTCTACAGTGTCAAGTTTATCCCCTCCAATAACAAATAGTGGTACAGCATATAGGCTATAATATGCACTTACCAGGGTCCTCCTCCTCTGCAAAAGCCACAATGTGGATGCCCTCAATGTCATCCTCCTGAGAAGAGGAAGACAAATATAGATGTCACATTATTGTGAGTGTCAGGGAAAACTAAATTTAAAGTTGTTAATGTCGTCTTCAGCCAGATCAATCATCACTCACCCAGGTCTCAAACATATCTTCTGCACGCAGCTTCCTCAGAGTTGGTCTGATGGCACAGAAAACACATTGAATGTTAAAGTATGTGTTCACACAATAGACCTAAACAAAGAAGTTGTTTGAATACACTAGAGCATGGCTAATCTTATATCTCTCCCACTTATAGGCCTACCTTCCTATACCTTCCTACCGCTTCCCAGCTATAAGTTTATATATATAAACTTTATAAATACATATACATTTAACTTTATTGAGCACATGCTCAATTACAGAGGTGCACACAGATACATAGACAATTGAAAAAAAAAGACTAAACAAAAAATAATTACATATACATTTCATAATGCCAGAGTTTATGTTATATACATTATATTATAGTCCTTTAATAATTTAAAAGTCTTAATGGCTTTTTTGTTTTTAACATTGGGTAAGATGGTGCTATATTGTTTGAAATCATTAATAAAGTGCAGGAAAGTTGGCTTGACCATTTTTTCTTATGAATATGGAATTTTCCAAAAAATAATAAATAATTGTATGATATGTTATTATGTTATTTTCAATTTTATCTTGACTAAAATATATCATTACATCAAACATATTTATTTCAACATTCATGTCAAGTCTTTCGTAGAAATTTGGCGACATCAAGCCAGAACAATCTCGTATATATATACAGTGAAAAAATAGATGTGAAATACTCTCTTTTTCCACACAAAACACACTTATAATCAATATCCAGTTTGAATCTTTCAAACACAAGTTTTACCGGGTAAATTATATGTAATATCTTGAATGACACTTCATTACATTTGTTATTGATTCATTTATTACAAATTTTCCAAGCTTTCTCCCTCTGTATATCCTCAAATAAGGAAGACCAAACACATCTAGAAGAAGGGACAGAAACATTACTGAGTGTATTCCTCATATTTTTGATACAGCACTTCTCTTTCAGTAAATTAGTAACTCCAATATAAATATTTCCCACACAATCTTTTCAATTAAAAGGTTGATCAATAGTACCAATAGTATAAGGACACTTTCTGGTAGAGCATGGAAAACAACAAGTACTCCTTTGGTTCTTCCCAGCTATGTTTTTACCTGGCTGGTCAACTCCACGTGACGTCACCACCTCCCCTGCTTACCTGTCACCTTCCATATAAGGAAGACGCCTACACCTGACCGCAATCAATTGATTGTCACATCCGGGCACATTGGAAGTACCCCACGGAGCGCACACTAGTAAAGCTGTCCTCCAGTAATGTGTCTGTAGTCGCCACTGCGCCTCCACCTGGATCCCACCCGGACAGGTAGGCGCTTTAGTTGTGTTATTGCCAACGCTGTTTCTGAATTAGTGATGGGAATTCTGTCTCTGTTTAGTGAGCCAGATCATTTGGCTCAGCTCACCAAGAAGAGCCGGCTCTTTCGGCTCTCAAACGGCTCTTCGTTTTACCACTTCTGCCTTTTATAATTCAGACAAATTTAGCTAATTTGTTTTGACCTATGATTAGTATGTGTGCACATCTATCACTTAAATCATTCAATATCATTATACTAAACTTTATAATTTCCAGAGTACCGTAATTTTACATGCTGCTTCGTTTCCGACTGTCACTCATCTTGTCTTCTATTCGCACATCACACTCCTCTTTCTTTCTCTCCTCCTCTTCCTCCTGCTCTGTACCTGTAGACCGTCAGCGCGCCGCGCACCCCCGCCCCTCCCTGCTTGATGGTATGATCCTTATCTGTCATCACCTGATTAGTCACAGGGAAGTCATTAACACAATATTCAGTCACAGTCAGTGCATGGAGTGCCCTGTGGCGCGGAGAAGATCGTCCTATGAGTCTGCCTTGAATTAATAAAAAATAAAAATATAAAACGGCTCTCGGAAGGGAGCCGACTCCCATCGTCCCATCAGCTCAAAGAGCCGGCTCGTTTAAAGGCCAACCTAGAAAATCTGGTATTTTGTTAATGATATGACTGTCAATCGATTCAACTATTTAATCGCGATTAATTGCATGATTATTCATGATTAATCGCAAATTAATTTGCACATTTTTGTATCTGTTCAAAATGTATCTCTCAAGGTTTCTCAAGTATTTAGTACTCTTATCAACATGGGAGTGGGCTAATATGCTTACTTTATGCAAATGTATGTATATATTTATTATGGGAAATCAATTGACAACACAAAACAATGACACATATTGTCCAGAAACCCTCACAGGTACTGCATTTAGCATAAAAAAAATATGCCCAAATCCTAACATGGCAAACTGCAGCCCAACAGGCAACAACAGCTGTCAGTGTGTCAGTGTGCTGACTTGAATATGATTTGCCCCAAAACTGCATGTGATTATCATAAAGTGAGCATATCTGTAAAGGGGAGACTCGTGGGTACCCATAGAACACATTTTCATTCACATATCTTGAGGTCAGAGGTCAAGGGACCCCTTTAAAAATGGCCATGCCAGTTTTTCCTCACCAAAATTTAACGTAAGTTTGGAGCGTTATTTAGCCTATGGCATGGTTGGTACCAATGGATTCCTTAGGTTTTCTAGTTTCATATGATCCAGTATCTTCACTCTAGTTTTAAAACTTATCGCGGTAACTTTGACAGCCCTAGTTAATAACTTTTATTTATTTATTTATTTTGGATAGTTTTGCCTACAGTGTGTTTCTTTTGCATAATCCTACTTTATATTTTGGTTTTATGGTTTAGCAGATTTCCAACTCGTTTTGTGGCATTATGCATTCCTGTTGGTGCTTTGTGATAACTGGGCTTTACTGTTGGGGACGCTGCCCATTTGGTTTGCATAAGTATTGCACAACGCTTAGGGGTGTTTGTTAGCAGTGATAGTGCGCTTGTGTGTGTGCATGGTTTAGGGGGAACACATGGTGGAGCAGAATTGGATAAATACTAGCCCTTCAACAGTCCGTCTGGCTGCTAAGTATACCCTTTTTTTTATAGGTGTTAGAATAAGGAATATTTGTTCTCACCTTTCTGTTGCCCAGAACCAGCATGACATTTTAGTGTCACTATATTGTTGCTATTTTATCTATTTAATCTGATACCTGCTTTGGCATTTTAATAGTTTATAACAATAAAGTAGTCATCTATTTATATTTCAGCATTTTTACCTTTTTAATAAATCTTTGTACAATTGCACTTGTAGCCACGTCTGTCTAATCTTCTTTACACTTATCTGCATATTTAACTGTGTAGAAGTTAGTCTTGGGTGGACCCGGGTTACGGTGTGGTTTAGCAGTGCCTTATCCCCCAGTTAGGCAGGTCAAAACACATTTGTCTGAGTATTTAGTCCAACATTGGTCTTTATTTACCGTTTGTGTTCAGTTATGAACGCCACCAGCTCCTCCTCAGAGTGAGGCTTGCCCGGGATGGTGACTGGCTCCTCCATGAAGGGCTCATAGAAATCCACCTCATTCAACTTCAGAGTCAGCTCTTTGGCCACCTGAGGCAACAAATAGAATAATGAATAATGAACATAGCAGAATAATGACGCGTCCGTGTATTCGTTTGTTTGTAACTTACAGATTTCTCAAATGTGGCAAAGAACTTGATGTAGGGCTGGAACTGCTCTGCAGCTTCTTTAAACGCTTCATAATCTGAGGATGAAAGAGAGAAAGGAGGAGTTATGTAGAGTTTATTTGATTGGATTAGGCTGTAAGCAACAGGGTTTTGTTGTACTCTTGTTTTCCTGCTCACACATCTGTTTGTGCGTTCTTTGGCTGTTGTATACATGACATTTGCACATCAGGGAGCGGAAATAGCTGAACTTTGACCTCCACTTAATGCTCCCACAGTTGGCCAGATGGGATGTAGCTGCAGCTCATTGCCACAAGTAAACTACTCTAGACTCAGTTCTGCCACAGCACGTGAGATGAGAGCAGGCAGTGGCAGCTGTGTGTGCGACAGCGGTAAAAATGGATCTGTAAATCCGTGGAGATGAGGGGGTTAAAATGCACTCATGTCATAATGAAGGGCATCAGAGCGTACATCACAGACCTAGCTAACAAGAGCTGTTGTCAAACCCTATATTTTACAAACGTATCGTTCAACAGCCTCACACACTCACGCTCAGAGTCCTCGGTCTTGAAGTAACCAACGAGGCGGATGTCTTCCTCCATCCTATCAAAGGCTCTCAGCTCCAGAGCATTGTCTAAAACCTCCACTGGCTCCTCCAACAGCTAGAGACAGACAGACAGACAGACAGAGAAGTACTGGGGTAAGCTTGTAACTTGGGCGAGTCTGGTGTTGATTGGTGCTAGCATTTGAGAATCTGCTCTTAAATCAGTTTACTCACGTCCAACAAGAACTCCACCAGGACGTTAGCCGAGAGCAAGCCGTCAAACTCGATCACTCGATCAGCCTTGAAAACATACACACTGCCCTCCTCCTTCAGGCCTGTGATTGAAGGAAATTACATATACATTTAAAGACAAGCAATTTACATACATCACAAAAACGTGCATCACTCACACAAACAACATAAGGTAAGTGCAAAAAACACTGCATTTACAAATCTCTATATACATACCAACTACTACTACTACTATAGAGAAGGTTAAATAAAGGTTATGCTGTATTCATATACAGGGTGGCTGTTCGCTTAGAGGTAGAGCAGGTCGTCCATCAATTGGAAGATTGGCAGTTCGATCCTAAGCTCCTCCAGTCCACATGTCGAAGTGTCCCTGGGCAAGATACTTAACCCCAAATTGCTCCCAAAGGATGTGATGGGCAGCTTGGCATGTGTGTGTGAATGGGTCAATGCTGACATGTAGTGTAAAGAGCTTTGAGTGGTCGGAAAATTAGAAAAGCACTATATAAATTTACCATACTCACCCAGTTTCTTTGCCACCTTTGCATCTTTGTGGGAGTCGATCATTCCAAACCCAATGTCCTTCTCCTCCATAACCTGAGCAGCAAGCTGCAGCCAAAAGAAAACATGAAGGATTAAATGGTAAGAACAGGACTGAACACATAAGATGTAAAGAAACCAGACAAACAGAACATTATTCATTTTGGGTTCTGAGAACACAAATCCCTGTTTCTGTTTTTTAGCTTGTGTTGGGTAAGGTCTTAATACCAAAGTTGGCAATATGACCGAAGTGCTCAAGCTGCCCCGGGGCCACGGAGACACCGTTACATAATCACTCAGGCTGCCTTGTTCTAAATATAACCAAAGCTACAGTGTATTTGTTCGTGGAAGTACAGTAGGTGAGAAAAGGGAGACCCTCCTGCCAGAAATTACCCTTACACAAATAGAACAAGCGTATTTAAAGTATGATTTATATGCGGTCTTCAGTGCACAGTGAAAAACTCTGGGCGTATAAAGTCGTGGACTACCTCCAGAACTGAAAAGTGAAGCCAATGTGGAAGTGCCTTAAACTTGCATTCTTTCTAATAGCCAGCAGGGGGCGACTCCTCCGGTTGCAAAAAGAAGTCTGATGGTATAGAAGTCTATGAGAAGATGAGCCTACTTCTCATAATTACCTCCGCCAAGGCCAAAGGCCTAGAAAGGAGGTAATGTTTTCACCGGCATTGGTTTGTTTGTTTGTCCGTTTGGACGATTGCTCCAAAAGTCCGTGATGGATTTGAATGAAATTTTTTGGAGGGGTGGGGTGTGGCACAATGAACAATCCATTAGATCTTGGTGGAAATGACATTAACACCACAGGCTTTAAGACATACGCAGTGTAACTGACGACGCGTCAGTGGATGATAGCGCAAGCTGAACGACGGGGGGGAGGGGGCAGGGGCAGCGACCATGAAACCTGCCTTGGCGGAGGTTTGCGCTCTCCGAGTGCACTTCTAGTTAAATGTATTACCTCAGTAAACATTGTAAACATGAGTTTATGGTCTCAATCGCTAGTTTCAAGTCTTCTTCAATACAGCATGATGTTTATTTAGTAAATTATGGTCCCATTTAGAGTCAAATAGACCATAAAGTAGGGGATGCTTTATGGAGTGGCTACTTTGTGATTGACAGGTCGCTACCACGGCGTTGTCTGGTCTGGGACCATGTTTTCGTCTTGTAACTTTAACCCTTTCACAGCATTATTTCAGTTCATGAAAGTTAATTGTAACAATTTGGTCGCCTTAAAATGTCTTATTCAGCGTTCGGTTGTACTCCACCCTCTCCTGTCATTTCTGGTTGCAAAAAAAACAAGATGGTGACTGCCAAAATGTCGAGCTCCAGGCTTCAAAACGGCAGTCCACAAACCAATGGGTGATGTCACAGTGACTACGTCCACTTCGTTTATACAGTCTATGGCATTAAGTTAAAGGTACCCTGTGGAGTTTTGACCACCAGTAGCGCTATTTAGCGATGCCTTTTACAAGTGGATCCCTGTTTTGTTTGCATCTTGCAACAAGGGTCAGCATGCAGGCTGTGCGATTAATATCCGGCCATCAGTTTCAAGCTATTCCACTGATTGACAGTTGGTGGTGGTAATGTGCCAAAAAACGTAGCAATGCACCAACAATGACAGTGAAGAAGAAATTGCTCTATTGTGGTACGCAAGGTCATGTCGAGAAGATAACCCACAAACTGCGAAACTTGCAAAAACTCTCACGAGACTTGCTGCCCGGCGACCTATCCTTACCTTAATCATTCGAGGTCAATGCCTCGTAATTTGTGGGTTACCGTCTAGACACAACCAGCAAACATGGATGTAAACAATGGTATCTTTTGTGTGTTTACAAGAAAACTCTACCGGACACCTTAAGTTTTTTCCATCAATTAAATAAACAGATGTCAAACAGGTTGTAAGGCTGCAAAACCATCTGTTATTAGCAAATACATCAAATATTACCAGCTTTAACAAGTTCATCTTTGTACATGGTTACTGTACATGAGTGCCTGACTCTATAGTAACACGGCCCACCTGTGCTGTGTCAAATGAGTGAAGCTAATATCAGAACTGGGCTCAGATTACCTTCCACAGATGAGAGAGCAGCTCACCCTCAGCCACGTGTAACATGAGACAGGGCAAACTGTTTCCTACCGTACGGGATTCAAACAAAAAGATTCATTTAATCTATCAATTATACGCCAGCTGTTTAGCCGAGCCTGAATATGAAATAACTTCAAGCTTACTTTGGCTTTGACCAGCAAAACACTGCAATAGAGGAGAAGGTAGTTGTGCCCTTCACATGTACTGCTCTAAAACATAATACACTATACACCTATACTGTCAGCAGAGGAGCGCCACAGGGAAGATTAATGATATATTACTAAGTGATATAAGCACACATTGAATTAAGGTGATGGAGGTACATGACATCACTGCATCTCATTGGACTATTGTGCACCCGTAGAGTATACAGATACACATTGACCTTGAAGGAACTCACACATGCGAACATTAAGATGAAGTTTCATATCTCACCAGTTGGCTCTCTGATTATTTGGCCACTATTGTGGAGTCATTAACTCTCTAAATATTTTACATGGCTCTGGTTAATTGGACGTGAGAATTTTCTGCTCCCTTTAACACTTTGTTTTCCTATTCTTTATACTTTACCTCCAGCACCAACTCAGTCATCTGGTGTTGTTTTTGCATCTCCTTGCTGTCTGCTATGGGCTCGTGGTAGAACATGCACACCATGTTGTGCTTCTTCAACACTTTCTTGTAGTTCTTGTCATCGATGTCCAGGACTCGGTCTTTCCCGTCATACTGTGGGAACTCCAGGCCCTTGGTGGCCGGGGCCAGAGGCACCAGGCTCAGGCAAGGGAGCAGGAACAAGCACAGTGAGAGCATGGTCCGGAGCTATACCACACAACCCCGAAAGTCAGAGTTTGGTGTTGGTTTCACAGTATAAAACTGCACAATCACAAAGGTCAAAGGTCAGGGAAATGTAGGGAAATCCTGCGGAAAGTTTTGGATGTAAAAGTTGGTCCCTCAGTGGCAGTTCTCAAGCATCCCAAGCTGTGCAGAGAAATCCAACTTAAAGCATCTTCAGGACCTACAGGAGCAACTGTTTCTCCCCCCTGTGATCACTCCTTCACGCCTTCTCTCTGCAGACACAAAGACGAAAGAGGAGCACTGTCGGGGCCTGTGAGGTACCCGGGGGGTGGATACCATACATAGCAGTGCTCCTCTCCCACTACTTGTGCAGGACAGGCCCATTTTTAGGAGACCAGTTGTTTGAATGCTAAAAATAAAGCTGCAAGTGAGAGAGAGAGAGAGATAGCACGTGGGGGGTTTAATAGTGAGCACAGTTCTTGCTCCCAGTGATGTCTCTTTGAGGGAGGCGGTGATGTGGGAGGAGAGAGTTGAGCCCCAGAGATTTCGGGGGGGGGGGGTTCAGTTATTTCGAGGTGTTTAAGTCTGTGAGGACAAAAAACACAGTGGACGTTTGGTTTGGTGCTACAGTAGAAAACGGTGGTGTATTTCAAGTGACAGCTCATGAGACAATCTGCCAACAGGTGTGCAAAGGGCAACTTAATAATGTGTGTGTGTAGTGGTTGTTCTGCAGATGTGGTATCATGAGTTTAGCATGTGCAATGTGCTATCTGATTATATTCTTTTTTTAAATCAGCATTTGTTTTAATTGTCCGAATTCAATGTGCCACCACCATTATTACACCATTGACAAAGCCACAGCAGCTGCACCTCTATTTTTGCCTCCCTCTTCTTCTTCTCCACTCTCAACAATAGCTCTTTAGCTGCTTGGGAAGGAGCCTCTTCTGCCCTCTGCAGGTAGAAATAATGTATGACCTGCTGAATGAAGAGGGTGTAACACCACTTCTAATGCAGTGATTCCCAACTAGAGGTGCTTGTATCCCAGTCGGTATTTTCCGCTGTTTCTAGGGGATATGTAGAAGAATTATCAAGTAGCTCAGCTTTTTGGGAAATATTATAATTTTGCAAATTTGCAATTTTAAATTGCAAGTGGCCCAGAAAGTCTTTGTTGGAGCCATTTTTGTATTGTGTTCATTATATATGAAGTGGGCCCAAGCCCAATGTCAACACTCACAGACTCACAAACTTTAAGGCGCGTTCCTGCGAAGTCCATGAGGGTTTAGGGCTGTCCCACTGTGAAATCGTCGAGTGCTTGAGGGCTCTCTCGCAGGCATTTTGAGCCCTTTATGAACACTTTCCATAAGTCCACATTTCTGTAGACTTTGCCTGAGGGAATTACCCACAATTCATCGTGTTGTGACGTTAAACACAAGGTTACTACGGTTACCAGGGAAAGCCCGGAGGCAAAAAAAAAGGGTAAACAAAGGGGACGACACATATTAAGGCATATTTGAATTTACACAGAAACATTAACATTAAGGATTTAAGATGGTATATAAAAAACACATGCAATTAGAGTAATGCAAGCATTAGACTATATTACACACCTGGTTTATTCATCAACCAGGTCTTTTAATTTTGCTTAATGTGAATTTGACAAAAACAAATATTGTTTTTTTGACAGTTACCTCTAATCTCTTAAGTCAAGACCCTGGAAGATGTTCAAATAGGCAGTGTAAAATTAAAACCCACAATTGCCGTCGTCAAGGTAACGTGATAATTCACCGCAAAGTGCTGTCCCATTCATATTTATACCATTTCAAGCCCTTGCAGCCTCTCACACTCATTTACCAGGTGATGTCAGTCAAGTTCCTGAGGGTTCAGGGTTTAAGTCTTTAAGGGGGGACATTGGGATTGGGCCGTAGTAGCCTATGTGTCCACTTTTGGTAATTCCCCTTTTGCACAGTATGTGGAGTACAGGGAAAGTAATAGGTGCATCAGTAATCACAGAGCAGGTGTGTTGTTTACCGGAAGAGGCATACAGTTTTGACCGCCATGTGTAGCGGTCATGTTGAGTATCCCATTGAGCCATATTTGTTTGTTTGCATGCAAGTTATTAATTGATATAAGTGCGTGTCAATCGCCATCGACACTGGATGGACCTGATGTTGTACAAATAAATACACTTCAGTATGGCTGTACGGACGTTTGGGAATGTGAATTATTCAACGACATTCTACACAGAGGCGACGCATCAATTAGGCAAGTACCGGTATACCAGCCCCTCAGTGGCTTGTAGGTGTCTTGCTTTTGGTCAAGTCACGCTGTTTCCGTCATGACAGTGTGACAGTGAGCCAGCGTGAACGATACGAGGACACCAAAACTGCTAAATGGAATTCAGCCATATTTTATTTCATTATTTCAGGGGTCACTATGATTTACATCAATATAACTATAACAACAATCACTTTTATATAATGAACAGTGTTAAATAGCATTCTCTTCCTAATCAATTCAAATGAACACATTTAAAAGATGACAGGCGGTGTCAATGACGAGATTCTTGACTTCATCTGACAGGGCTATATGGCAAAAAAGCTTGGGAACCACTGTTGTAATGCATTATTGATGTTAATGGATTAAATGTCTGGAGGTCTAAAGAGCTAAACCACCAGTTAGATGCATCATTTTGAGTAGATTTTATTATTCTGATTTCAAATTTGAGCAGCATTCACTTTGCTTCTACTGCTGCTGCTACTGATGATAATGATGATCTGCTGTGAGTTAGGTGTCTTGCTGTCGTTATCCAGTTGCAAAGTTGGTGAAAACATCCCCCTGTTGTATCTGAGCAGTCCAGTCGTCCTTGATGTATTGGTGGTAGGGGTCATTAGAGTGCTCTCTCCTCTTGGATTTGACTGTGCTCACCAGCATCGCCACAACAATGAAGGCAAACATGCCAATCATCACCGCCAGATACCAGATGACGTTCCTGAAGTTCTCCTCAGCCATGGTCTTGTCCAAAGCGTTGTCTGCAGCTGTCACGTTACGCTTCCAGCTGTCCAGGTAATGACCCAAAGCGCTGGTCAGGGACCCCTCCAGGTGAAGGGTCAGGTTGGACCAATCAGATGCACTCATCTAGTTGGAGGGAAAACAAAGGATGATGTTCTGCTATTTCCAGAAGAGAAGACAAATCCCACTTGTCTATGAAGTAGATTGAGTATATTGTCCAAATTCAGACTTGTGCAAACTAAAATCAATCATAAGAGAGGAAAAAGTAGATTTAAAGTAGAGCTGTAACAATATTGTGTTTTCACTCCACGATTATTGTGGACAAAAGTATTCACGATAACAATATTATTGCGACAACGATAGAACATTTGAATAATAATAAAAATGCTATCAGTCAAATTCATCTTTAATTTTGTTGATTTGTGTTTTGTCTCTTTTTTGGTAAATAATTACACCCAATTGTACAAGTGTACACCGAGCGTAGGAAGGTGGAGAGAGTCTGTAACCATAACTGTATAAAATAGGGCTGTCAATGTTAACGCGATAACGTGTTAACAAAAAAATGTTTTAACGCATTAACACAACCGATCTTTGGGAGGTCGTAGCGGGCTAAAGCTAGAGTGAAGACACTGGTGTCATATGAAACCAGAAAACATAAGGAATCCATTGGTACCAAACATGAGGAAAAACTGGCATGGACATTTTCAAAGTGGTCCCTTGACCTCTGTCTGTTGACTTGTTTTTGGGGTTTCTACTAGAATATGTTTACATGCTTTAATGTTAAAAAAAAAAATATATATATATATATATATATATATATATATATATATATATATATATATATATATATATATATTCACCCTCTGTCTTTTTGAGAAAAAGAAAGAAAAAGCCCAGTCTGCTCTGATTGGCTTGTGAGAAAAATATGGTGCAGCTTTGCGAAGGTAGTTCTCAAGCTGTGGGCGATATATTCTAATGATCCTGCATGTGACATAGGAAGAGGAGCCAAATCTGAATGGCTTGTTGAATCACATGTTCTCTGATCTTTTGGCAGCCCACAAAAACCTGATTGGGTTGTCTTATTTCATAGTTTGTGGGTTGGTTGGTACTCCAGATACCCAAATGTATGTGCACAAGCACTGAAAAAGATATGTCCCCTTTAAGAGGCACTGGATTATTTATTAGAGCTGTCAATCAATTAAAATATTGAATCGTGATTAATTACACATTTTTTATCTTATCAAAATGTACTTTGAAGACAAATTTGTCAAGTATTCAATACTCTTATCAACATGGAAGTGGGAAAATATGCTTCCTTTATGCAAGTGTATGTATATATTTATTATTGGAAATCAATTATCAACATAAAACAATGACAAATATTGTCCAGAAACCCTCACAGGTACTGCATTTGGCATAAACAAATATGCTCAAATCATAACATATCAAACTCAAGCCAAACAGGCAACAACAGCTGTCAGTGTGTCAGTGTGCTGACGTGACTATGACTTCTCCCAAACTGCATGTGATTATCATAAAGTGGGCATGTCTGTAAAGGAGAGACTCGTGGGTACCCAAAGAACCTATTTTCAGGTCAATGGACTCCTTTGAAAATGGCCATGACAGTTTTTCCTTGCTAAAATTTAGCGTAACTTTGGACCATTGTTTAACCTTCTTCAAGACAAGCTAGTATGAAATGGTTGGTACCAATGGATTCCTTAGGTCTAGTTTCATATGATGTCAGTATCTTCACTCTAGCTTTAAAACTGAGCTTGCTACAACTTTGTTAATGTGTTAAAGAAATTAGTGGCGTTAAAATGAATTTGCATTAATGCATTGTGTTAACTTTGACAACCGTATTTACACTATATTATCATATTTGTATTATTAACATGATATCAATATTTAATTTCTCAATATCATGGTTATCGTCAATAACGGTATAACACGACCCCCCTGATTTTAATTAACCCAGTTACTATGGGTAAACAAACAATATACACATTTCACTGGAAAAAAATCTTAAAGTCTCTGAAAACTTGGCTTCACATCATAAGTATTTTTCTACAACATAAAATATACAAAACTAAATAAGCAACAATTCAATTTGAAGTTGAGAAAAAAACATTCTTAGGTGTTATTTATTAAGAGTTTAACACTCAAAGGACACATGACTGTGGATTTTTAGGGCCTTTAAACTGCTAAACTCTGCTACAAAGGTGAATCATATTGGTTTGAAAGTCAATAAGAAATCAATCAGCTATAATCAGGAAATCAGTTCTGTCATATGTGATTCTTTAAAGCAGCATGCAACAAGGTTTTAAAAAAAAAAAAAAAGCCAAATCACTGGTGCCAAAACTTATATTGAATTGCTTCGAAGTAATTGTGTCCACCACACTTACCCTCATTCAATCACATTTCTTCAGCCACCCATATAAATAATATGAGAAACAGGTTCAGCAGCCTACAATCATATTATCATTTAACTAAACAGAAATTAACAATATGTTTTGGTTGTTTTTTCAGCTTAACTGTACCAACCTTCTGCCAGGTTTCCGAAGGCCGCAACATGAAATTGGTCACCTTGGAGTGAAAACGGAACAAAACAAAGAGGCACTGACAGAGAGCTCAGCTGGTTACAGTAAGAAGCAAAGTGCTCATACTGTGTTTGCTTTTTTAATCTTTTCTCCTTGGCTGAACAGTGGTGTTTTGAGCTTGTGTGTGTGTGTGTGTGTGTGTGGGAGAGGAAACGACAGTGGGCATGACCTTGAAAATGTTAGGCATACAAAATGCTGATGTAGCTGATAAAGAAAAGGGAGTGCTGGAAGTCATTTTAACCTGAAACACACATGCACAAACATTAATATATGCATTAAAATCCAAATAACAGCAACAAATACAGGGCAGGAAATGGAATAATTCAAGATTGACGTGACTGGTTTGAGAGTGGCTGGTGTAATTCCTCATCTGCCCACACAGAGGGAGCACACTACAAGAGGATGTTGATTTCCAGTCTATAGCGATTTTACTGTAGTTCTCCCCAGATGGCAGCAAAATGCAACACATTTAAGAGTCATAGTCACATGCACTTACATGTTTTTCAGTGAAAAATGTTAATTATAATGATCAAATTAACATTGTTTGTCCCCCCGTTCTGTAAAAAAGCAAATATGTGCCATTTGGTTAAGTAAGGAAATGAAATAGGGTCTAAATTTGAGGTCAAATGAGGTATCAACGTGAGTCACAAAGCAGCACCCTGAAGCCCTTACAGAGGTCTTGCTCAAGGACACTTCAGCGTAGTATCTTTTTGCTGACAAGAATGCTTGAAACTGGATCTTGTGTTTTGAAGGGGCGGTGTTTCTCCCCCTCAGAGCTGCACTCCCACCACCTCTGATCAGTCCCAGATCATTATGTTTTGCTGTGCCGTGCCAGCGGGGTGGACGCTATGCTGACTTTCTGCTCTGTAAAGTGAAAAACAAGAGAAAAATGAAACAATATATAAATAAAAGAGCACAAACACAAAGAAACAGATGCACATGCATACATCACACACAGAGAAGTGGAGCTGAAAATGAGCTTGTAACTGGTAAACCACAGCCTAAAGGAGTAGTGGGGAGATGACAAAGGGGGAAACATTAACAGCAAGACCCTAATCTGAAGTGTAATATGTCTTACAAATGTTTAAACTGTTGTATGTAAAAGAAAGTTTAATAAGATAAAAAAAGGAATGTCATCTATATCGCAAATGCAGAGCTTTCCTCATGCAAAACCTACAAGTATGGAAATGAAAAGGTGCAGTTAAATGACCAGTGTGTAACATTTATGGGGATCTATTGGCAGAAATGGAATATGATATTAATAAGTATGTTTTCTTTAGGGAACAATCACCTGATAATAAGAATCATTGCGTTCTCGTTACCTTAGAATGAGCCGTTTATATCTACATAGGGAGCGGGTCCTCTTCACATCGGAAGCGATAACATTACTCGCTCCCGTTGCCGCCACTCTCTCTCTCTTGCTTCACCACTCACTTCCCACGTACACACACACACACACACACTCTTCGCACTGGTTCCGCTCCAAACGACTCTAGAGAGGGCCATTCGCTCTTCAACACGCTTGACACACAGGAGAGGCTTCAGTTGATTGCAATCTGCCAGACAACATCGCCAGATCCTACACACGACCTTGGACCATTCTTCTACACTAGCTCCGGTTCACAACAATCATCTATTTGAACTATATCACCTCAACCCCACATTTCGCATTTGGTTTGATGAAGGCATTACCTGTATCGGGGACCTTTACAACAACAAGGTTTTCTTGTCTTTTGCTGAACTATCACTGAAATTTGGCCTGCCTTATAGCCACCTCTTCCGTTCCTTTCAGATTAGACACTTGCAGTCTCACCTCTACTATTTATAATTTAATATAAATCCTGGTGTCTTTGTGAATCTTAAAAGAACATGGGAGAATGACTTGGGAACAGGACTGTCTGATGCTATTTGTGCAAGGTATGGCGTTCTGCAATGCAAGATCCTTCGCTGAGCTCATTACACAAATACTAGGTTGGCCAAAATATTTTCAAACGTAAGTTATAAATGTAAACAAACGCCTGCCAATCTTATTCATATGCTGTGGGCCTGTCCCAGGTTAACTGACTATTGGAAAACTTCTCAAAATATATTGCATATTCCCGTAGATCCTAACCCCCTGCAGCTATAATTGGAATCCCAGTGGTGGACAACTTTTCCATAGTCATGCCTTATTCCCCTCAAATCAAAACACGTCTTCCCTCCTAGCCATAGTAGGTGGATTGCTGAGGTTTTGTACTCCATCAAACTTGAGAAAATCAGATTCTCTTTAAAACGCTCCCAAAAAAAACTTTTGGTGAGACCTGGGGACTATGTTTTGATAACGCAGACACACTGACTGTTCTGCACGATGAGAATATAGCTGACTGGATGGGATATTAGAGGTCAGCAAGAGGGGAGGATGGGAGGAGGGTATGACGGGAGGGGAGGGTGACGTGTTGTTATGGGGAAATTGGGTTAAAAGAAATTATAAACTGCCTATGTCAGATGTTGACATTTATTTTTCTGTTTGTACACAGAATGGATAAAGAGATTTTAAAAACCCACACACCAGATCTGTTTTAGATTGTTTTTTTAGCAAACTCACTGAGTGCATTTTAACTTCCTCTTTCTCAATCATACAGTCTGTCTCTCCCCAAGTTAAAAAAGCAGAGAAGACTTCCTCCCAGAGTGCATTTCAGCGCTCTGCACTCGGGGATCATGTGCTATTTTTGTCCATATTTTGTCAACTCGGTATCAAAACGCCCACGCACAGTCCTATGACTTCATCGTGACTGTAGCTGACCACCCCGCCCACCGAGACATCAATGCTGAAAGAGACAGAGACAGAGACAGGGAGAACAGACATGTTTTTGCCGTTCCATAGCCAGGGGACGTGTCTGATACAGTCCCTGCTGCCACTTTTCGACATCTGCTTTTTAATTTCTGTAGAACATGATGTCCTCACATTTGGGTCCAAATGCCATTTATAATTATTTTGAAATGCTTCACTGTGTTTTAGTAAATGGCATTGACTAGCTCAAAAGTGCCAGCCCACTTTAAAACTGGCACCCCTGGTGTTCTATACCTCAAAAATGTCTCAACTCTGTTCTCACAGACTGTGAGAACAGAGTTGAGACATTTTTGAGCTATTCTATTTGCTTTAGTTAGGAATATGAACGCTTGCCAATAAAGCATTCAAGTTCTGGGATAAATTAGTCTCTTGGCCCTCTGACGTTCCTGAGAATCACTGATTAATCTGCTGGTCAGCATGAGATGTGGATGTCAGCAGAGAATTGTGTTGATTAATGTCGGGAAATCTGCACAGAGTTTTTTTTGGGGGGGGGGGGGGGGGGGGGGAGGATTCCAGAAACTGTCATTGCTCTGCTTTTCCAGGCGTAACATCACTCAGTGGAGACTGCTTTGTATGTTATTTCTTTAATAGGGAATAATTGCAACACTATTCACTAGTAACTTCCTGCTGAAGCTGAAAAGGTTATTTTGGAAACTAGAAAATGTCATCTCATTATTGGGTATTACCAGAGGAAGCCATATCCCATGTTGTGTACACAGAGGCCAAACACAAATGCAAAAACCTTATCAGTTACCCAAATTAGTAATACTAGTGCAGTGCCTGTTCAGAACGTGCATTTGCATAATACGGGTGTGGTTGCATACATTGGGCTATATTTAAGTCTCCAAGACTTTTTAAGTCGTTTGAAATCAGACATTTAGAAATTTGTAGCCTTTTAAAGGGACTATTTGTAACTTTCAGAAATGCTTGTTAACAGCGACACCTGTGGCCGTTAAGTCAACGAAAGTCAGCGTCGGGCTCACACTTGCTCGCTCTAAATAGACATGAACGAGCATCGCTCAAAACAGTGAGGCGACACACGTCAGCTAAAACCACAATAACACTCTATATTTCAGCTGCTTGGCAGTAATGTTAGCTGACCAGATGAAGGTCTCTCCACGAATCACTGCTGATCCTAGTGTTGGCTTTTCCTGCTTCAGCCCCACTGAAGCAGGAAAAGCAGATCGGTGCCGGGGCTGAAGCAGGAAGAGAAACGTTATCACTGTGCCCGCAGGGAGACACCGGCACCCTGTCGGAGGCAATAACATTACTCGCTGCGGAGCCCCGTCACTTCACAAGACACGGGAAACCTCTATTGGTCTGGAGGAGCTGCAGCATTTATTTCTGCACAAACGTCCACTGTACATTCACTAGATATCCTCAGAGCTACTAACTCTTCTGCAGTGTGGAGTGAGCGCGCATGAACGTGAGGTGGAGCGAGAACGCGTGCATTGTGTCTGTGAAGGCAAGCAGGCAGAGCGGTCTGAACAGCGTAGCCACGAGCGAGCGCGCATATGCGAGCACGCATGAGATCCCGACCCTGTAGATTTATACCTGTAAAAAGTTACAAACAGTCCCTTAAAAGCTAATATTTTACTTTAATCATAGTACCACTGCAATGATAACATTACTATTATCATTTGGGGAAATACCATCTTTCCATGATACCTAATGACACTGCTTCTCCCAGGAAAATGCAAAACATGTTAGAAGGATAATTCAGGTCCTGTAGGGGTTACCCAAGAGAACAAGAGGGATGGAAATATCACACGCTTTTAACCTGAGCCATCATAGTTTCCCTCTTTACTGTCTTAAATAAGTTTTAAAGATATTACTTATTTTCTGGAAAGTGTGGCAGTGAGTTCATAGTCCCATGTTATTAAGGGGCCATGTGAGAGATGTGATCAGGATTGTTTTTCCCTTCATACATTATGACTTACAAGAGTGAGATGAAGTTAACTTCCTTACTTATTAAATAAGCTGCTATTGTTCTGCATCGTATCAATAAGTCATTGTTTTCATAAAGAAGTCTTTATCACTCTAGCGGCCGTGCTGTGAATTCGTCACTAATCAGGAATGTTGTTGGAATGGGTTGCTTTGACCCAGACGAGGACAGTCCCCTAGACACTCTTCTCTCCGCTGTTATTACTAAAGGAGGGAAATATTTCCTTTTGCCATTGAAGCCCTTTTTCATGGATTAGTGCCAGAATACCAGGCATGCCGCCATAGTTTAGTCGAGGCTGTGAATGGGGAATGACAGGAAAGCATTGACTACGTGTTTGCGGTATAGCTTATTTGAGAGGTCGCTCCACATTCCCTACATAGCTGCTTCACCCCAATAAGAGGGAATAACGGAGACATTACTTTACTTTCAATATGGCTAAATAGCAAAAGAAGAGCAAAAAGGCATTTTTTATGATGGGAAAACAAACAAGCAAACTTTATTTTATATGTAATATGTATTTTGCTACCTCTTGCTATTAACAATAACAACTAGCAGAAATCAAATCCCTCACTTTCATTTCAGTTGCAGTATGGTCTTCTTAACAACCATGATTCCAACCCTTTAATTGCAATAATATCCTTGAGATCATTCATAATTAATAGTAATACACAATACAAAACATACATGTTTTTATAGTACTACTCACTCATACTATGCATCAATATTTGCTGATCGCTCTAATGTCTAATCAGGGGCGATTTTAGACTCTTTTTAGGGGTGCTCAAGTACACCTAAATTTCATCTCAGCACCCCTAAAAAATAATTATCAAACCCTCTGAGACCGCCGACAATACTGTCTTTAAGAGGCTGTAGTGGACTCAGTCTTAACAGTACAACGAAGATATATTGGTATCATATGAAACTAGAAAACCAAAGGAATTGGTACTAACCATGTCATACCAGCTCCAAAGTTAGGCTAAACTTTGGCGAGGGAAAACTGGCATGGCGATTTTCAAAGGGGTCCCTTGACCTCTGACCTCAAGATATGTGACTGAAAATGGGTTCTATGGGTACCCACGAGTCTCCCATTTACAGACATGCCCACTTTATGATAATCGCATGCAGTTTTATGCGTGCAGTATAAATGTGTTATTTTTGCCTGTTATACAAATATTTTGTTTGAATATTTCTGCATACTGGGCTCCCTAAACAGTCTTGGAATTGCATAAATTGGGTATCTCTGTAAAGCTGAGACTTGTGTGGAACCTAATAAGTCCCCCTGTACACATGGCACATTCTCATTGGGGACTGAGCCGCCCTAAAGGTCTGATCTAAGAATCGCCCGTGTGTAATGATTTTCCTAGATGCAAAGTACTGAGGTCCTGGAAAGTTTGTTCACTGGAAAAACATCCTCTGCACTTCGTCTCCAGGCCAGAGGTTATCAGCCATCTGTGTGGAAATGCAAAGCAATGCAGGTTTTCCTTTCAAACAAAGACTTCACCAAGCAAGCTCACTGACTAGCTCCTATAATCTGGTAAAGTGTGCTTATCATTAAATTGCCTGACGAAGATGGAGGTTGGATCTTAAATAATGCAGCCTGTTCTGTACATTTTGTTTAAAAGGGAAATCACTGGTAAAGATAACATTGGTAGTGAATTTCAACAAAGCTGTTCATCAATAGAGCAGTACGCCTTATGACCACTTAGACTCTGAAAAAAGACCATACAAAAATTGACAAATGGATAATATTGACAGCATTGTTAACAGAATTAAAGTACATGTGTTCACAATGGTTTTAAAAATCAAATCTTTGCATCATATTGGCCCCCAAAACCTGACAGAAATGTTTAGGTGGGCTTCACCACCAGCACAATAGTCTGTGAGGAGTTTCTGGAAATCCCTGCACCCAAAAAAGGCTGCGTTCAAGAGCAGCCTCTATAGTATTAAGGTGCCGTAGGGAACCAGCTGGACAGGCCGACAAGAGAACAAACTGGTCTAGACGCTTTCAAATGTAAGCTTTGCAGTTTACTTTGCTGACTGCTACTGTTTGATATGTTTCATGGTTTGTTATTAATATGTACCCAGGACTTCTTGTGAAGGAGTATTGATACTGGGTGGATTATACTGGTGGGACTTGCATTGCTCAATGAGAGAGAGGTCAGCAAGCCTGACACACAATTGTTCACCCTTGAACTGCCAAACTGCCACTTCTCCCTGTCGAACCAGCTGTTACATGAATGGTACTGCCTCTCTGTTGTCAGAGACATATGACGCAGGTGCCTTGTAAACCCAACTTGCAAAGATGCCTCCCCATCTTGATAAGATGCAATCGGCACACCCCGATGCAGCTGCTAGATCACAGAATAGTGCATTACCACTGTGACCTGTAAGCATGACACAAATACATGCACAAACATTAAAGGACCAGTGCGTAGGATTTACCTGACTTTTCCTCTAGCAGCATCAGCAGGTCAAAGTTTTCAGTTATCTGGTGAAATATTTCCACATCTCCTGGATGGATTGGCACAAATTGTTCTATGCAAACATGAAGCAATTTCTTAAGGTTGCTTATTCACTTGCCTTGCAAGCAATTTTCGTAGTGGCCAAACAGCGATACTAGAACTTCCGTGTCCGTCACGGGATGCCATTGGGCCCAGAAAGACTTTTTCAGGTGATTATACACTAATGAAAACAGTTGTGAATATTATATTCCATTTTTTGCCAATAAATCCCCCTAAATTGTACACAATGGACTTTTAAGAAAACACAGTTCAAATAAAGAAATTATACAAATACAGAAACATAACATGAAAGCATTAATAGATCTGTGTTCCAAATGCAGATCTGTGTATACACATACTTGTGTGGGCCAGCACGAGCATGTTCGCTGGGATGTTTGCAGGCTCAGGCAACTATACCTAAATGATTTTCATGTCCTGAGATGAACCGCTCAGGCAGCTCTATTCCTGCCAGGATCAACACAACTTTAAACCCAAACATCTACATCCTGAACAACTCGATTAATAGGCCTGTAACTTGTTGGAAGCAGTAGACAGCATGTCAGGAAGCGCTGCCTTTGAGGATCATTCTGGGCATCAATAAACTTTGTTTTACATTCTCTGCCAAAAGATTAGCAGCATAAAAGTTCCCAAACAGCAGTGATAAGGAGACATAGTCGCTGCAAAAAGGGGCACAGATCACCAATAGAATGTAAACCAAGACAAAGTGGGTTATGTTGTGGTGTTTCAATGGGGAAAGTCCTGCTTAGTATGCCTTTTAGGAAAACAAATCTTATCCACAGAGTTCATCTGACACTGATGGGCCCTTACAAAAAAGAAGTGTACTTTATTTTATGACGTATACTTATATATATATTCCCAAGCATACTTTATGTAATAAGTATATGAATCTCAATGTAGTAGTAGTAGTGTACTATTTCATTACTTCTAGGGACTAAATTGGCCCACTTTGTAGTTTATAAAAGTATACTTTTAAGTGTACTTTAATTGTAAGAGTAGTAAACTTTGATTACACAACTAGTTTAACTAGTTCTATTAACTATACTGTAAGTGAATTTATACACTGTTGACTAGTTATATACTTGTAGCCCATTTTTTAGTTTATGAAAGTACACTTTACACTAGTTTAATAGTTTTTACTGCAAGTATACTTGTAAGTTTTCTTAAGTGAACTTATAGTACTTAGCCAAATATACTTAGACTTTTCTATATACTTTTCAGTATAAGCCAAGTAAACTTAAGTATAATTTTGTTATGAATATCTCTGATAAGTACATAAAATGTAATCTGAAAGAATACTCTCTTATTTTAAGTTTAAAAGAAGTACAGTAATAGCATACTTGAATAAACTTTTTTGTAAGGGAGTGTATATTCTAAAATATGTAACCTTTAAATCTGTGAATATGACTGCAATTTTGTGATATGTCTTAATATTTAGATCAAATTTACAAGTGTGTATATAACATAAATATACAACATATAATGCCATTCTTATAAAATTACATTTATTTATTTATTTGTATGTATATTACACAGAGCAATATTGACAGATTGCAATGCATAATCCCAATTTATAATATCATCATTCTGGTGCCGTGAAGCCATTTGGAGCATTTGTTTCAGGCTGTAGTTCACGTTTTCACTCTCCAAATGAACAAAGCATGGCCTGGATGCCGGTACTTTTCCACAAGGACAATAATATCATTACTTTCCTCTTGCAAAGAGGGGGGGAGGGAGTCGGGTGGGAGTTAGTGGAGGAGAAAGCAAAGCGTGTGTTGTATCTTGCAGAAATTATGTAAAATGACACCAACGCAGGAGAGCTGAGCTCCTGGCCGGCAGTTTTACTAATACAATCAGAGGGGGAACACATGCACAGGTTATTGTGCAATGGTAACGTATCCATGAGATGAGTGCTATTAGCTGAGAGCTATCCACCTGCACAACTTAAATAAGAAGTGTAAGTATTTAGGTCAGAGTTTGAGGATCCTATGACTTTTCCTCTACAAGCAGTTGACACTTTTGCCTTTTACTGAAATATCTCAACAACTATTTCATTGATTAACATGACAATTGGTACAGATATCCATGGTGCCCTGAGAATGAACACTGGTGACTTTTGTGATTACCTGACTTTTCCTCTAGCAACCTCAGCAGGTCAAAGTTTCAGTTATCTGGTGAAATATTTCCACATTTTCTGGATGGATTGGCACAAATTGTTCTATGCAAACAAGTAGCAATTTCTTAAGGTTACTTATTCACTTGCTTTGGCCAAGGCAACTGCTGTGTCGGGAAAAGTATTTCTCAATTTGTTCCCAGCTGCACACTCCAAAGGGGAAGTGTGCATTTTAACTTGCTGCAATGGGAGTCACAGGACATCAGTCGCATGGCATTTCACAGTCTCTACAGTAACAACAGTGTTGGTTGTGTCACTCTTAAAAACAGTGTATTCTTCAACACATTACTTAACCATATACATCATTATAATATTGCTTAGTTTTGCATTTTGGCCTCTGTGCTTCTAATCCTTTTAATCCTGTAAAGTTACATATGTGTAAGGTTTGGTCGACTGAGGAACGTATGAGTTTAACTGGTAAGAAGTAGAGATTTATAGTCCTATAAACTCATCCTGGCTTTTTGATTGGCTGAATCTTGTGTAAAGAAGCCTGGAATCATCTCATGCTTTCAGCTCTGAGCAGATAATAATAAGGTCATGGTGGGGTTTATGTAACCCTGGTCAACAATAACAGAAAAAGCCTCAAAATATATAGGAAACACTGAATGGGAAGGAGTTGTAATAAGATAAGTGTCAATACCAAAATAACCAGGAGATAAATTGCGAAGATTAGTCCACAACTAATCAAATAATTTTGTAGTTTCATTAAAAACGGATGCTCGGTCTTCTTATTACTTGGAGCCAACTGATAATCACATGATCAATAATGTTTCTTGTGTTGTAATATTCTTTAGTCAACAAGTCACCTGACTTGCACTGCACTTTATTTCAAATGGATGTTCATATTGAGCAAAACTGTCTTTATGTCAGCCAGTGTTTCAAGAAAGTATATTTCTTTCTGTCACAACATATAGAACGAGTATTCATTTGTGTCTTTGTCTCCACAGAAACTTTATTATCAGTCTCCAAAAATAAAAAAAAATAACAACCTATATTCGATCAGAAAGAAAGAAACCCTTTTTAAAGCTCCTTCCCGTACAGAAATCATCACTTGCAGTATCAATCATTTATGGCAATGACATTTTAGACTGAGCTCATTCAACAATGTCGTCAAATTCACAAATACATTCGAACACAAATATTTTTTTCTTTATTTTGTTTTTGTCACATGGCTTTAAACAAATGTGGTATTCACTGCACACAATTTTCAGGATGATTGCATACTAAGACACATTTGGTAAGAGGTTTATAAAAGATGCACTTGAAACATGATTAAATGCACTGCAGTGCACTAAAGGTACATTGATACACATTGAATTATATCATACACAATGTTAACATAATGCAACAGACTCAACACACTTTTCAATGATTTGAAACATATAATACGCATAAAATATAAATTGATACAGAATTACAAACATTGGTAGTGCATAAAAAGTATATAAAGCATTTCTACAAAATAGCAATGCAGCACCTGTTGTAAATGGAATCAATTAAAATGAGTACCACATTATATTAAGTTTGACTATGTCTTCAATCAAGATGACATTTTTCTTTCTTTTTGTTTTTTTAAAAAGGACAACAATTTCTAATGTTGTGCTTCGTCTCTTCATTTCCTGTGCTGCAAAACACGTACATATTCCATTTAACACAATACCTCCAGTAGGCTAAATCTAACCACATCATGTTCATAACAGCAGCAGAGAAGCAATGCTTCTTCGCACTTAACTTGTTTTAGAAACTTCATAATGGTCTCTTTAAAAAAGAGAGTTGGATATCATTTCTATGTATTCTCTCCATCAAAACAAAATGGATATTTATAAGGTCCTTTGCTAATAACCTTGAAATGATAGTCAAGGGCACAATAAAAAAAATACACAGTAATCACATACTTGAAGTTCAACTGAAATAATACCGTAATAATACAGTGTTCAGCGGCAGAAAACTTAGTTTTTTGACTTACTAGACATGTGTATGCTACACAGCAACTAAGCCTACATTAACTGTCAACAAGATTAGAAACAAAATCACAGAATACATCTATTTTTCACCAAAGACAAGTGCATATGTCAAATAAGGCAAATATTAAATTCACCAAGAGTACAATAATTAAAAAAACAGTACATATTGTGAATGCAGGATTAACAACAAACGCTATACAAAATGGACATGTGCCAAATAAGTTTCTTAGTCATTAAGGATTACAATTGTTTTCATGTGGCAAAGCTTTAATCATTTAAAAATATGATTAGAGTCATGTTAGATCGTTGTTAGAGAGCTACAAAAGACAACTGTAAATATTACAGATAGAGCTTCTCAAATCTTTGAAAATTCAACCGTTTGCTTGTAACAGCCGGCAATCTTCCACATTACTTCCACCTTAATAAAAACGCTCACGCCAGTCCACATTAGTTCGGTGCAGAGTTCAACTACAGTGAGAAATAAACATACATGAAGACGTCCACGCAGCAGATGACTACCAGACCCACGCGGAGGAGAATTTTAACTCTAGGTGGCTCGTACAGCATCTCTGCAATGACTGTTGCGTCCTCCCGTGCTACTTTTTGGTCAGTGGGCTGTGCTTCCTCCTTGCATCCACAAAACCACTCCAGTAAACGCCTACACCTGCTAGTCTCCCCATCAACATTGTGGCTGTCCTCTCTGATCATTTCCATCCTTCCACCAACAAATCCGTCTGCAGGGGTGGTGGCAGGGGATGTTTCCGTACTAGGTGTTGCTGAGTCATTGTCAGTGGACGGGACCAGGAGTTCGACATCCACCTCTTCTAAAAGCCTCTCATTTCTCACATCTGGGGGCACTTCTTCTTGGAATTTTCTGTCGGCTCTACAAAGGCTATTTTCAGTGTGCCTGTGCGTTTTCTTTCCATCCTTTGGGCGAACCGGTACAATGTTGCGGAGCCCCCAGAATGTGGTGGTGCGAACATGCTCCTCATCTGGCGGAGAGGTGCAGAGGCTGACCACCACCGCCACCAACCCTGAAATCCAGAACAGCCCAGTGGCAATATACATGAAGTGAACATTAACGATGAAGGCGGGCCTGTCATCTGGCTGGTCACAGCGAGGCTGGCGGTAGATAAAAGCTAGGATCAGTCGCAGGGTACCGAGTATGAACCCTGTCATGCCTCCCCAAAATGCACCTGTCTCATTGCACCGTTTCCAGAACACGCCTAACAGGAAGAGGGCAGCAATTGGTGGAGTGAGGTAGCCAGCAACTTCTTGGATGTAGAGGTACGTCTGTCCACCTTGCATTTCAACAATAACGGGGACCCAGGCGATGCTGATTACCACCATGACCACAACAAACACACGGCCTACAATCAGCAGCTCTCGCTGAGACGCCTCCTTTCGAGCAGTTTTGTAGATGTCCAGTGTGAAGATGGTGCTCGCACTGTTGAAGATCGAGTCTAGGTCACTCATCAGGGCAGCGATCATGACTGCCATCATCAAACCCCTGAGTCCCACCGGCATCACCGCCATGACCAGGCGCGGGTAGGCGAGGTTCGAGCAGCCGGCCTGAGAACCGCACACAGACATGCAGTGCTCCGGACTAATGCAGGCAATCTCGTCCGCAAACAGGATGCGGGAGATCATTCCTGGGATGACTATTAGAAACATGGGCAGGATCTTGAGAAATCCAGCCATGAGCGTTGAGCCCTTGGCGTGAGCGATGTTCTTTGCTGCTAGTACTCTCTGAACAATGACCTGGTCTGCACACCAGTACCAAATAGATGCAGGGGTCTGGCCAAGAAGGAAGCCCGGCCATGGGACGTCTTCATCCAGGGGACCTCGAAGGACATGCAGCGAGTTTGCTTTAGGCTCAATGCGGCAGGAAGGAGAATAGGTGAAGTTTCCAGTGGCCATTATAGCAGTAACGTTGGGAACTGCCTGCATGTACTTCGTTCTGACACCCTCCATCCCACCAACTTTGATCAGGCTGAGGATGGTTAAGGTTAGGGCTCCACCAATCATCAACACTGCCTGAAGCGTATCCGTGTAGAGTACTGCCGTCAAACCACCAGTGACAGTGAGCAGTGCAGTCATACTGATGAGCAGGACGATGGACACATAAAGGTTCCACCCCAGGGACTCCTGAATGAAGAGAGCTCCAGCAAATAGGTCCACAGACAACTTGGTGAAAATGTAAAGTAACACAGACAAGAGAGCAAAGTAAAACTTTAGCCTCTTGCCACCGAAGCGTTTCGACAGGTACTCGGGCATGGTGTAGACTCCCGAGTGTATGTACACAGGGATAAACACCCAGCCGAGCAGCTGCAGAAGTAGAAGTGCATTAAATTCCCACGCTCCAACAGCATAGCCACTTGCTGCTCCTGACCCAGCCAGGCCTATGAAATGTTCACTTCCAATGTTGCTGACGAAGAGTGACGCGCCGATCACTACCCACGTCATGGAGCGTCCAGCCAGGAAGTAGCCGCTCACCGTGCTGCGATTGGCTTTCCACATGGCAAAAAACCCAATGGCTAGCACCAGGACAAAATACAGTGCTACCACACCTATGTCCACTGCTTCCATTGCAGAAGCCATTTTTACAGATCACTTTAAAAAAATCTCTCTTGGAAGTAAAGCACACAGTTATAAAAATCCTTATTAAAAAAAAAGGAACACTAACAGTCAAATTTATGGATTTAACTGTTTAAAAATGAGCAATGGAAATGCTTTGCTGTCTGGATGGAAGCTGTAGTATCCACCGTCAGGTCGAATTCACTAGGTGTGCTTCGATGGGGGTTATCCACCGGCACTGAGGTTGTTCTAGTTTTAGAGGAGGATGTTGTAGGCCTCTGGTCTAGAAAAGCCAAGAGTTAACATTCCTGCAAGACAGCAAAGACAAAGGAAAACACCTCATTAATAGAGTTGTAATTTGAGAAGGGGAAAAACACCAAACACAAATGCTCGAACGTATACAGCCTCTCTGAAAACAGGATAGAAACACAAAGGGAGGTCTAAAAATGACTAGAGTCAAACTGAACATTATATTACAATCCATAACATAAAATGATCAAAATCACTAATGGAAGAAATGGTAAAATATGGCAGTGGCATGACATGAAGATTGCTGATTTTACTAAATTTGATTAATTCAGTTTTTGCAAATGCAGTTTTTGCAATGCAGCAGTTTTCCAAGTGGGTTGAGCCTGCCTATGACTTTCCTCCTTAATTTTTCTAACACATAGAACTCAAGGCTGCAAAAACGTCAAAGAAAGCTTAATAACATTATATAAGAAATCAACAAGAGACGAGAAGGGACCAAAACATGTATGCAGTTCCTACATTACCTAATATTTGGCCTGACTTACATCATCTTCAAAATCTTGCAATTCTTTAAGATAACAAACATGCCTACATGTAGGTAAGCATTTTGGAAAATGCTAAAGACAGACAAAACTGTGCATTTTATGGTTTAAACCAGGAATAAATAAAGAGTAGAGGAATGCACCAGGAAACAACAGGACATCACTTAAACACACAAAATTAGGACCGATTCAAAATGTAATTTTCTACATTACAATAATCCATGCACACACCTAAATAAATCTATTACATTGGCATCACCAGATCTAAAGCCTAGTCCAGAATTGAAAACAAACAAGTACCCTCAGCCTAGAAGTGAAACCACCACGTTACAGTTAGTTGTATGCTATATAGTTCAGATTCATGTTCATCAAATTAAATCCATATGTCAGCAAAAATGTATGATGTGTGTGTTTGTTTGTGTGTGTGTGTGAGCACATCTGTTTTGTGTCAATCTCACACACATATACATAAACACACACACACACACATTTGGATGTCTGGCCTCTCTTGAGGTTTCAGCCTTCCATGCATGGTACAAAATATCCCCACGCGTCATCACAGGCTTTATGCCATCTCTCTCAGTGAAAAGAGGTCTTTGTTTTCATCTTACCATCTCATCATCAAGGGGCTGCACTCCATGTGTTCACTATAAACTGTCCAGGAGACTCTGGCTCTGAAATACAGCAATGTCATTCAATTTATTTAATATTTGCAAAGTTATATAATGTGGGATACAAACATAATATTTATTTATTATGATATATTTTCTCCACTTTATCTTGCCATCAGACAGCCCTTTCTGGGGGGAACTGAACTGAAAGTGAAACTAATTATCCATGCTCTCTTCAGAGCCATATAGATAAGTTTCCCCTTAACTTCCTTTCGGTAAATATTCTAAATATAGAGTACACTTAAACTGATACTGACTTTGTTAGGTGGGCCTTTCTTTTAGGTGGCTAAAACATGTTTTAGTGCTGCCCTCACCCACAGCAGTACATTGCTTTGCCCCCATGCTGGTACTCCTGTCTGCTTCTCCAAACTGGGGGCGTGCTGACGCCATCTACTGTGGATAAGTACCTCATTCAACCCCATTTCAAAACACCCAAACTATCCCTACCGAGAGTATTACATCGAATTTACCCGGTAGAACTTGGGTAAGAAAGATTTAAGCTGGATATTGGTTTTAAGTGTGATTGCTGTGGACTTGAAAAAGAGAGTATTTCCCATCTATTTTATATCTGTATAAAAATACAAGAATATTCTGGATTTCTACAAACTTAAGATGAATGTTGAAAACATTATGTTTGACGTAATGCTACATTTTAGTCAAGATAAGATTGAAATAGAATACTGTATATCATACAATTATTTTTTTTTTTATTATTTCATATTCATAAGAAAAAATGGTCAAGCCAACTTTCCTGCACTTTATTAACGATTTCAAATAATATAGCACCATCTTACCAAATTTTAAAAACAAAAAGGCATTAAGATTTTTAAATTATGAAATTAATAATAGATGATGTATATAACATAAACACGCATTATGAAATGTATATGTAATTTTTATATATACATATAATTTATATATATATATGTAATTTATATATATATATGTAATTTATATATATATATATATGTAATTTATATATATATTATATATGTATATATATATATATATATATATATATATATATATATACATATATATATATATATATATATTGTAATTTTTTTGTCTTGTTTTTTTTTCCAATTGTCTATGTATCTGTTTGCACCTCTGTTAATAAGCATGTGTTCAATAAAGACAGCATTAAAAAAATAAAAAAAATCTCGCGAGAGTTCCGCAACGTGTGCGTTATCTTATAGACACATAAATATGGGTCATGTGTCTCAGTCAGTGGAGACAATTAACACATAATATAAGCTAGTCAATGGCAAATGAACGGGTCATTACCGAAAACACAGCTTTGCAGCCTTAACACTAACATATGACAGTATATTAAGTCAGATAGGATCGTGTAGTCGTTACAAACAGCTCCTTTGTTTAAACACAGATCCATACCAGAGACGTACCTTGTTGAGCTTTGTGTTAGCATGCGTGCGTAAAGATGCTGAAACGCCCATGCACGCCCCAGAGAGAGAGGACAGATGTGCATGAAGAAGCTGCTTCCTGGTTTACCACGCAGTGCTCCTTGTCTATTGTGTTATTTTGATGGTAGCAGTCCGCTTTCTTCTCTCTCTGTTGCTTTTTTTCGTTTTTATAGGACCTGCAATGCCCGCCACAGACTCATTCTGCCACTCCTCTTACCGTCAATTCACGCCCAGCACCAGTGTCCTTCCACCGGTCTCCACGCGTGGAACACACCCACATGAGGCGTTTGGGTGCAAAAAAATGCCAACTGGGGAATTGCTCCAGTTAATTATCCTACATACCTACATGTTTACATCAATTCAAATTGAGTACATGTAAACAAGCTGTTATGGTTTAGATTCAGAATCAGAATGGTGTCTATTGCCAGGTGTAAGAGGTATACACTAGGAATTTGCTTTGGTTTTGTGGGTGCAAGTAAGCAGTATAATAAAAGAATAGATAAAAACGTTAGAATAAAATAAGAATAAAAAAATTAAATTTCTACCAATATACAAAATAAACTATAAACAAAAATAAACATGATATAAACAGATAGTGCAAATTGCCGGTGTGCAAACAATCAGGTATCAGAGGGAGAGAGAGGGATACAGTAAGGGGGTAGTATTGAGAGATAGATATTGAGAGAGTTACTAAATAATAAGAGTTTGTGCAATAATCTGGCAAAACTGTCATCTCATCAATATACATATTGTATATTTATATTTTATATTGTATTATCTTTTATATTTTTTTATATTTATATTGCACTCTCTTTTTATATTTTTTATATTTATATTGCACGATCTCTTTTTTATTAGATTATCTTTTATATTTTTTATATTTATATTGCACTCTCTTTTTTTATTGTATTATTGTTTATATTTTTTTATATTTATATTGCACTATCTCTTTTTTATTGTATTATCTTTTATATTTTTTATATTTATATTGCACTAAATCACAGAAGCCTAGTTTCTAATCAGATTTTATTGTTGTAATCTTGAGCAATAATAGTTGCAGATTTTTCAAATGTTCTTTATTTTGACTTAAATGCTTTCTTTTTTTTTCTGAAGCCTCCCTAACATGGAATTTCATCCTTTGTGCCAATAACAATTCCCATAAGAGATAGAAATATTGTATCTTTTAAAAGCACACATGTTTTCATTTCACAAGTTACAACATAGATGAAGCAACAGTTTTCATTTGAAGGCATCAGGAAATGGTCATTTTAGAGCAACAGGAGGAAGCTCACTACTTCATAGCCCACCACCACCACCACCACCACCTAATACCCAGTACATAATGTGCCATCATCATCTCAGGTTGCAGCATAATGATGTTTCTCAGAGTTGAGCCATATTAGGTTCACTCTATAACATAATTATAAACATATGAAATATGGAAGACAATGCAAATCTCCAATTCAGGCTGCAACACCTTCAATGCTAAGTGGGCAATCTGAGATTTGGATAAACTGACTATATGCATGTGGCTTCACATTCAGACCCCAATAAAACATGTCAGCTTACTTGCACGATTACACAATGAACGCCTCAGCAGCAGTCAGATAAGGTTAACACGGTTGACTTCCAACAAAACATTCTGCAAAGAAAGACACGGAGGAAATTTCCATAGATATTGTTGTAAAATTCCATTACACCAAAAAACTCCATTTCCCAAGAAACCCTGCGCGTCTGTGTTGCGTGTTTGTTGAGGGACTGCAAGGTCGATCGAGGACAAATCCAGAAGGTTTGAGCTGGAAGTATGTTTATGGATTAATTCACTTAATATGGCTCTGCACTTCTCCCTTATTTTGTTTGGAAAGATGATCATCGTGCCTTCAAATGCGTTTAACAAGCAGACGGTTCTCATGCTGCAGTATTAATGACGTCAACACATTGTAGAGCATGCATTAGACTCGTATACTGTTTTACAACACAATATAGATATTGGCCAGCCTTTTAAAAAAAAGTAAATTAAGTATAAAATTAATGTAAATATCCAACAATAACATGCAGGCCTAAGAGTAATCTTTTTTTTCCAAATCAAATGTTTTCGTCAGCAGAGTATTTCTAAGTCTCTTTTTATACATAGACAATGACACAGAGGAATCCATTAAATGGACTCTTTCATTCTATAAGATCCAAGAAATATTATATATTATATAATATATTGATAGAAAACTGAATTTGTGTTGACATGTTATTATCGCATTAACTTTGACAGCCCTTATAAGTATATTTAGTATCTCTGTGGTAATAAAAGATCTCATCAGCCACACAGTGGTCATTCAAATGAAGAGTATAGCCTGTATAAAACAATGTTGTTGATTGAATACCTTACCAGGGGAAAGCTAATATTTTCCCATCATGCATTAATATTTTGCAGTTAGAGTAAAGCTACTGCAGCGTCTGACTCTAAAAACTGCCGCCACATTTATCCTTTAAGATTATCATTGTCCATATCAACATGATGCAACTGACTGTCATACATAATGCAGTGAGTCATCCTGTGCAGTTCATCTCATAATGATTTGAAATGACTCAGTTTTCCTGTTTAGCCAGCTTTTGCTTTGTTATTCCAGTCATAAGACACCCGTGGTGTTAATTATCATCAGGGGTCAACAGCTGTGTTTCATAGTGGGTTACCGAGAATTCATCAGTTTGGTTTAAGTCTACTGCCCAGCAGGCTATTTATAAGTAGGCTAAATACCTTATGGAGGGATCAAATGTACCTCTATATCTATTTGTATTACAGCACCTTGTGCCGCGTTGTTTTTATTAAAGTTTCTATACAAATAAAGTTTATTATTATTATTATTATTACATTTTAAAACCTTTCAAAGTGATTTTTTTCACAGTACATTACTCCAAACTTAAATGTTGGGTCGGACTAACCACTAATTAGCAGTTTATTTAGTCTGTTATTGGTTTGCTTTTTTGTGGTTACTGACAGTTTGTATATCAGTGTTAATGTTTACAACCTTCTTTGTTCCCTCCCACTCAGATTTATGGAGTGGAAGGCCACGAAGCCACAAATCTCCTGTCTATGGGACAGCAGCTGGCTCCAGTGAGTCAGTTATTTTCTCTAATCTTCCACGTCGTTGTCTGGTCTGGGAGTTGTCCGTGTTTTCGTCTTAGACCTTTAACCCTTTCACAGTGTGTTTTCAGTTCATGATAGTTAAATGTAACATTTTGGTCACCTAAAAATGTCTTATTCAGCAGTCGGTAGCTCCAGCCTCTCGTGTCACTTCTGGTTACAATAGACCAAGATGCCGACGGCCAAAAGGCCAAACTCAAGGCTTCAAAACGGCATTCCACAAACCAATGGGTGATGTCACAGTGACTACATACTTTTTATACACAGTTAAGCCATACAGACACGCTCTCAACTTACACTTTCAGGTGAAATGGGCACACATCATGGCAAGCCTTGGAGCGTAGCATCCTGGTAAATCATTCAAGACAGCAAGTTGGCTTTACAACCATGTCTAGGCAGAGTTATCCTCCAGGTCATCAACCTGAACAAGCCCACTATTCTTAACTATGGCCGGCAGCCCAGATGCCAGACAGCTTTGCAAGATGTTGAACCCAAAAAGGACTGTAAAGTAACCAAGGACTCCATGCTCAGAATTCCTCCAATTTATAAAAGAAGTAGCTTTGTCACCATAGCAACTTCAAACAACTCCGATCAGCCCAGATGCAGAGCAGCCAGACAGCTTATGGTCACAAGAGCTGTGATGCTTTACACACTGTGCTGCCTCTCCTCCAGATGTAGTAGAGTCCCACAACTCACAAAGTGCAAAACTCAACCATTTCCTTCATTGTTGTGATGAAGAATGTCAGTGCTGAGAGGTGAGCTTGTTGGACATTATGACCTTATTTTAAGGAAGAACTGCTAGACTACTTGTCTTACTGTTTTAGCTTTTAGCTGCGACCAGCAGCTCAATAGCTCCCTCAGCCCAGTCGGTCGGTCAATCCACAAAAATTTCCCCACCCTTTGGCAGAAAGTTTTCGCCCTAGGTGGCTGAAATTTGGCATGGCGGTCAAGTGTGAAGGTGTGTGTTTGTGTTCATGCCAATTGGCAAAAAGGGGGTGTGGCAGTGAGAGTGACCTATAACAAAAAGCACATAACTTCTAAAGGGATTCACATACCATGGCCAAACTCATGAACCGTTTGTCGTAGACTCTTGTGGGAGGCATCATTGCACTCAACAGAGTTCCCCTTTCATTGGTGTGGGTTAGCCCTGCCCCCTATACTTAAAGGGATAGTTTGGGTGTTTTGAAGTGGGGTTGTATGAGATTCTTATTCATCCATCCATCCATCAGTGTAGGAGCCAAATATTAAAAAGGATAAGTTACATTCCTTGTTATAAGAAGTATCTTGTTAGACAGTGGTTGGTATTTTTTTGCCCCATGTGGCCAACCATGGCATTGAATTGTTAATAAATTGGCACCAGTTGATGTACGCGTGGATGCATGTGCGTACGTGGTTGCAGCTATTGCCAATTTTCACTTGTTTTATCAAGATGCAGCATCATAAAAAAATTTTTTTCATTTGACAGAACTTACTCAGCAGCATATTTTTTCCGTAGAAATGTAAGATAAGGATTGCTGTGCTATTGCTCTCATGTCACACTACTCAAACGTTGTAATTGTTGCTATGCACAAATATACTCCAATTAAAGGACCCTGGGGAAAGAGAGGAAACGGGGAAGGGGGAAACAGAGGCTTGATTCTCATTGGTTATAACCACCTAGTATAATTGTCTTTGCTAGAGTTATGGCTGTACTCAATATGAATCCCCACAAATTTTATGAACAAACTTCAGGAGTAAAAGGCTTATGTGCAGGAAAGCACCTTGCTGTCTTCCTCTGGCAATCATTTACAACTCATAGAACCGTGGTTATATCTGTAAATCAATTTTTTTCATTCTAGCCATTTGTTTTATTTTGTTTTATTTTTTTGTGTTTTTGCGTCATAGTAATTAGTACCGGTTGAGCACAGCGCAGGCAGCTTCAGGACACCAGGAGCAGAAATAGTTGTTCAAAGGGTTTAAAATAGGTTACTTGTTCATTTCACAAAGACAAAGTTAAATTTATCTTCTTCTTTACTTTGGATTGCCGCGGCATATCCTATGTTGGTTGTTGTAGCGTAGTTTATCAAACACACACACATAGGCTACACGTTGCCATCCATGCATTCATCAACTGAACTAACGCTGGACATCTAACCGTGAGTAACCTGATGAACGAGCGTAACCTCATTTACCTACAAACCCTGTTGTGTACATTTCTATATGGCTAATATGGCTTAAAGGACTAAAAGAAGGAACCCATAACAGTCAGTGTATTATCTACAGTAGATGATGGTCGGCACACCCCAGGTTTGGAGAAACAGACAGGAGTACCAACACGGGAGCAAAGCAATGCTGTGGACGGAGCCAGCAGCAAAACATATTTTAGCCACCTAAAAGAGGCTCACCTAAAAAAATCAATATCAGTTTAAGTGTTCAATATATTACAATATTTGATCTATGCCTTCTTCAAATCCAGCAGACTCAGTTGACAAATACAGTATAGGTACGTTTCACTTCAGTTAAGTTCCCCGTCGGAAAATATTCTAAATATAGGCTAGTGTAAACTTAAACTGATATTGATTCTTTTAGGTGGCTAAAATACATTTTGCTGCTGGCCCCGACCACAGCAGTACATTTGTTTACTTTTCCAAACTGGGGATGTGCCAACCGTCATCTACTGTAGATAATACACTGACTATGGATAAGCACCTCATGTAACCTCACTGCAGAACACACAATCTATCCCTTTAAGCACAGCCCTCTTTCATAACTCATGAACCATTTCTTTCAGACACTTGTGGGAGGCTTGTTTGGTCTCAGCAGGGAGTTCATTTTTCATTAACCATGGAGGTCAAGTGCGGTGGGAATTCTGCAATCAAGACTCACAGGAGAGAAGACGCCTTTCTGGGATTTATTTTTTACACTTGCAAGCGGGCAGAACACACCATCATTACAGAGATCTGTCTCAGGCATAAAGCAATGTTCTTATCTCAACACTGTCTTTATACCTTCAACACACTTATGCCTGTTGCTAGAACATTATGGTTGGTTACAGAAAGCGGCGTACAATTCTCTGATTGGCGATGACCGACTATCGCATGTTACATTTGGAAAGTACCTGAAACACATCACCACCACCGTCAGTCAGTGTTTTCATCGGTTTTATCTGTTTGTTGTTCATCTACTTATGTACTCACAATGTTTACACAACTTCATACTTTGTACCCATAAAGAGGTCAGCATGCTCTAACAACCAGTGTCTTCTGTAGTCTTCCATCATGCATTCCCTTATACCATTGTTGTTTATGGTTTGTGAGGTTATATGTGTGTGAATGCATGTGCGTACGTGGTTGCAGCTATTGCCAATTTTCACTTGTTTTATCAAGATGCAGCACCTTAAAATTTTTTTTTTCATTTGACGGAACTTACTCAGCAACTTTTTTTTCGTAGAAATGTAAGATAATGATCGCTGTGCGAGAGAGGAAACGGGGAAAGGGGAAACAGATTCTTGATTCTCATCGGTAATAACCACCTAGTATAATTGTCTTTGGCAGAGTTATGGCTGTACTCAATATGAATCCCCACAAATGTATGGACAAACTTCAGGAGTAAAAGGGTTATGTACAGGAAAGCACCTTGCTGTCTGCCTACGGCAATCATCTACAACTCATAGAACCATGGTTACATCTGCAAATCTTCTTTTTTTTTTCATTCTAGCCATTTTGTTTTATTTAGTTTTATTTTTTGTGGAAATTCTTTGTCCCCAATGGCATAATTGGAAACCACTGGGCTGCACCATAGTCTTAATGAGTTTATCAATGAATGTATGCTGTCAAGGAGCAATAAAATCATAAAGCACTGATACTGCAACAGCTGCACTATCTTGTAGATTTCTATTTAAGAAAATAAACATTTTTAATCTTCATCTGGATCCCTATATTTATCCATATAAAAATATCATGTTATTTTGTAGAGAATACCTAAATCCTGGGTTTTGTACATGGAGGAATCGTGCAAAATTTCAAGGGAGTTATATTCATGAGCAAGATGTGTTTGTTTAAATAAATTCTGTTGAGCTGCCTACAGGCAAAGTGGCACAGAATTTTGCAGGATCTCTCGGGAGCTTATATGTGCAGATGTAATCGTGATTTTATTGAAATTGTACAGTGAATTTAAGAATTATGGCAGTTAGGATGAGATATCTCTTTAACTAATAACCAGAAAGACAAATGGGGGGGAAACAGGCCCCTTGACAGAAGTAACAATAAACCCATTGTTCCCACTCGCTGATATCGTACTTGCTTGTGGCCGATTAGAAATACCAGTTTACTGTTACACAGCACTCTTCGTATGTACAGACCATAGCTCCCACTTTGTGTCACAAGGCCCGTTAGTCATAGCCAGACTATCTTTGATTTAGCTGACTTCACAAACACAAACGCTGGTGAACTTGGATAAGTCTCACAGGACTAGTGTGTGTAACCCTGAATTTTCCAACATCTATGACAATTAGAGAGCTACAGGAATTAGTATTTAGTTGGTGGTGTAGTTTGTTTATAACGTTAGCTTTTTACTTCTGGTGATTGAATTCACATGTAAAAAATCATAAAAGTGGTATTCATTTCTGGAGATTATCTTGCTCAACAAAACGTGTACGTATCATAAACATGTGTTTGCCACAGAGCTTATTTTCTGCAATAATCCCAAACCCAAACCCAATCCCATTGGCTTTTTGTCGAGAGAACCAGGGCGATGCTAACTTCCTGGTTGGCCTACAGAAATACATCATCCCTGCACCACTCTGATGTCCAGTCAGATCAGGTAGTGCAAATACTGAAAATGATGTAAATCAAATGAATAGAAAGCCATCAGAGAGCTCATGCATGTAATTTTGTGTAAATAGACCAGTACCTTCAAGAAGTTTTCAATCAGTTGTAGAAAAATTTAAATGTTTTATTCAAATGTTTTTTAAAACCAAATTTAATGAAGATTGGATACAATTTTTAGGGAAAAAAGTCGGTTTAAGAAATGACCCAAGGAATACAGATCAAATGTGCTTCTATGCCTCAGAGTTTAGGAGATGAAATATAAAGTGCTTTATAAATGGCCACAGGGTGGCGTTGTCTACACCAGAACCTAACAGGTTCTTCCTTGGCCCATGGCCTAGCCTTCCTAAATTTTACTAGAATCTTTAAAGTAGATTTTAGGACATTTTCCTACATAAAAGCAAGATTGAAAACATAAAAGTTTAGGCAAGTAATTAATGAAAACAAAAAAGAAAAGTATTATAAATAAGTATGACAAATGAAAAAACTTTTTTTACAGTGAAAAGTGTTTGTGTTTTAGTTGCCATGGCATTGTATACACTTTAGTTGGTGTTTTTATTATGAGACATACTTTCCATTGGTAAATACTTATGTATTATATCATTGAATCTATAAAAATATGTCCTATTGTCCTATATCCTGATTGTTTGCACTCCGGCAATATTTGCACTCTTTGCACTATCTGTTTATATCATGTTTATTTTTGATTATAGCTTATTTTGTATATTGTATATTCTTAAAATTTCAATTTTTGTAATTCTATTTTATTCTAACATTTTTATCTATTCTTTTGTTATTATACTGTTTGACTTGCACCAACATAACCAAAGCAAATTCCTAGTGTAAATCTCTTACACCTGGCAATAAACACAATTCTGATTCTGATTCTGATTCTATTACAAAAGTAGGTTCATGTTCTCTGGTGCAAAAGGCTAACAAATATTATGGTCCACTAGCTGACTACTAATTGTTGGAATAGTCTTTAATTATTAGTTAATTATTAGTATAATAGCCTGTAAATGTGGCAAATGTGTAATATTTGTTGTAATAGATTGCTAGTTTTACCAATTGAACCCTAAACATGTCACTGTGTGAGCTCTTTCTACAGTCTGTTATTTACCAGTAGCTTAATGAGCCCTTGTCTAGACTTGTCATTTTCAATTACACACAACAAACGGTGAAATACTGTGATGCCAAGAAAACATCTCAGTTTTATTAGTATAGGTGCAATTGCAGCTAAGTACAATGGACTTTATTTCAGATTTAGACAGAAAAACTTCATAGCAATTTTGAAAGATAAAAATATAAGGCAAATGCTGTTCACCATAAACAGCTTTACATGTTCTCAGATGGAACATGTGGGTGAAGAGTCACAACTTAAAGACTAACCTTTGTTTGACTTCAGTCCTGACTCACAAAGTCAATATATTCCATGAGTTGTCACAAATCTGTTGTACAAATACTAATAGGCCATAAAAGTTGGAAATTCTGCAGTCAATAAATTACAAACATTTATTACAAGCAGAATCCCAGATTGCAGTCTTTAAAATTATTAATTTGTATTGATACTTTGAACTGTAAATTACTGTTATTGGCCACATTATCAGAGTTTTGGTGTGTAGTAAAGGCAGGTTAAAAAGGTTTGTATAATAACTCTTGTATTATTAACATTTACAGGCTCAACTATTTTATCAGTTGTAGTACAGGCAGGTTAAAAAATGGTTTACATAATACAGGAGCTCCATCTAGAGACGTAAACATGTATTTGCCAGTCCGTGTGTTATATGACTGAAGAAGTTATAACCAAAACCTCAATTGAAAATTATTTTCAGAAACATTACATTTGACATACAAATTGATTTTGTCATGATGTTGTTATTCAGAACTATAATGCCTAACCGAACTAGATCCTACAGTATGAGACAGGAACAATATGGTCTCACATTGAGGTGAGAGTGTAAGACGATGTGTCTGATAATATGCAGTTTTTCACTCAAATTAAAAGTTAATATAAAAATGTTGGTGGTACTTATGTTTGATAGGTCAGGGATCTGAGAGCAGGAATATATAATGTTTTTCAGGGCAGACATTTTGGCTTTGTTTTTACTTTATGCAGCAACAGCTTAATACAGTACATTTCAAATTGAGAGAAAAATGACATACAAAATGGATAAAATACACATCTGCACGTAACCAAAAGCATATAGCGCTTTTTCAAAGCAGACATGTTGACTTGTCGTAGCAGAAAAAACACAGGTGCAACTAATGGACAAACAAACCAAAATCTGTTAACCTTTCCTGCTTGGGCCGGAGTCGATAACTTTACTCGCTGCCGTCGCCACCGCTCCCTCTCTCTTGCTTCATCACTCACTTCCTACGTACACACACACACACACTCTACACACTGGCTCTGCTCCAAATGGCTCTAGAGAGGACCATTCACATTTTTCGCATCGCCACTTTAGCTAGCCAACACGCTTGGAGAGGCTTCAGTTGGTTGCAATCTCCTCACCTGACCGTTAGATGCCGCCAGATTCTACTCACGGTCCCTTTAAGTGACAGTGTCACAGTTTCATATCACAGTTTCAAATCTGTATCTATGTAGAGGAAATAGAGAATACATTTGAGAGAGTTTTAAAATGTGTTTACTTTGGTGTTAACAGGAAATGATAAATAACGACAAGAGCCTTTATCCAGCCTCATAATACCCAGAATGATTCTTTTGATTGTTTGTTTTGTCGCTTTATATAACATTGTGTCTTGTATTGTTCTGTTTTCCATTTGTTTTGTCAGTGTTTGTTTGGGACCACCTCGGAAACAAGATGATGCATCTCAAAGGGGTTTATCCTGATAATAAATTTCATTTCTCAAGTACTGTACTTAAGTACAATTTGGAGCCACTTGAGTATTTCGATTTTGTGCTACTTCACTCCTACATTTCAGATACCAGATAATATTAATACCATTATCAGCCCTAAAATATCTCTGTGTGTGCCTTTCATGTGATGACATGTCAAATGTCTACTATGAAAAAGGCCCATATTGAACTCTTTAGCTAAGCTTAATTTTATTTTATGTATTTAAAGTGAGTGCATTTTGTATATTACATCACGAATAACCCCCTAATTACATATTTCACAACAATACTGGACAATATAAAAAATATATATTATTTTTTTTAATTTGCAGAAACAAAAAAATAAATAAATCAAATTATGGCAAAGTCTGTTTTTTTTTTTTAAGTCTGCTATAATAAACTATAATGCAGTGTGAACTTCACTGTCATGCAAATATCTGGCAGTGAGGCGAGAGGGTTTGTAAACACTGCACATCCTGGACTGTACCAACGCCTGAGGGGCAGTGAGTTCACAGTGATGTCCACATCTCCATTTTAAAGCTGCATGAAGAGAAACTGGTTTATATTTTGCTCTGGGCGAAATTTGAGCAAAAAGTCATGCGTGTATTGACTTTCCGACGACGGTTTTAAAAGACAAACATATCCTTTTATGTATAAAACAGCACCGCCCCACCCCTCCTCCTCCAGGAGGAAGTGAACCTTCCCTCCGCGGTCGGCTCTGATAGTGATGGGAAGTCCGGCTCTTTTTAGTGAGCCAGATCATTTGGCTCAGCTCACCAAGAAGAGCCGGATCTTTCGGCTCCCGAACGGCTCTTCATTTTGCCACTTCTGCCTTTTATAGTTCAGCCACATTTAGCGCTGTTTTGACCTATGATTAGTATGTGTGCACATATATCACTTAAATTATTCAATTTAATTATACTAAACCTTATAATTTCCAGAATATCATAATTTTACATGCTGCTTCGTTTCCAACTGTCACTTATCTTGTCTGCTATTCGCGGACCGCACTCCTCTCTCTCTTTCTCTCCTCCTCTTCATCCTGCTCTGTACCTGTAGACCGTCAGTGCGTCGCGCACCCCCGCCCCTCCCTGCTTGATGGTATGATCCTTGTCTGTCATCACCCGATTGGTTGCACGGACGTCATTAACACAACATTCAGTCACAGTCAGTGCATGGAGTGCCCGTGTCGTGGAGAAGATCGTCCTATCATTCTGCCTTGAATTAATTAAAGGTCCCAAATTGTAAAAAGGGAGATTTTCAGGTCTTGTACATTATAAAGCAGGTTTAAGTGATATATAAATACTGTTAAACTATCAAAACGCTCAATAAACAGAGAAATACACACAGCCTGTATTCAGAAATTGTGCATTTGAAACAAGCCGTTAGGATTTCTGTCCATTTGTGATGTCACAAATATACAATATTTAGACCCCTTACATGGTTTTGAATGTAAACCTTCTAAATGTGTCCCAGTTTATTTGCTGTTGCAGTGGATGTAAATGACATCAGCTGACAGGAAGTCATGGACCCAAACTGTTGCCATCAAAGCAATTCTGTTGCAATTCCATTGAAATGCAGTAAAACGGAGCGTCTCAGACAGAGGGTAAATACAGACAGTATGAGGAATACAATGTGTTTTTTGAACATTACAGCATGCAAACATGTTCTATTAGAATCCCAAAATGCAAGTCTGAACCTAAAAATGAGCACGATATGGGACCTTTAAAGCAAAAAGCAAAAAAAAAAAAAAAAAAAAACGGCTCTCGGATGGGAGCCGGTTCTTATCGTTCACTTAAAAGAGCCGGCTCTTTCAACCGACTTGTTCTCGACGACACATCACTAGGCTCAGAATCAGCTGAGTTGGAGGCTCCCTCCTCTGTTGTGACTATCGCTCCTGGTACTCTGGGGGATGTTTAGTGACATCCTCAGGCCAAATAACAAGGGTTTACCACCTTCTTCTCTTAGCTATGTCAGTGTGAAGGATGCACCATGAAGACCGGTCTGTCTCCTCTCTGAGTCGGACTGCTGTGAAGCGAGGCGCATCTTGGGCTGGTTGGTGAGTCATTGATGCACCTGATGGCTAACGTTAGTGATAGCTCAGTGATAGCTCAGTTGTAGCATTATTGTGCATTGATCTAGCTTTGCACAAACACTAACTTACTTAATATATATCTGACTTTGTTTCCTTCCTGGTCTTGGAAGCAGTGGTATTATCATCCAGTCTGAACTCGTGCAGTTACATAACACACTGAGCTCTACTGATGCTCTACAGTGTGTTCACAGGCCAAAAGCTGCAGCAGACAACTGTCATTACAGCCACAGTTTATGTTCTTTAGTTCTTTATTTGTGCATGAAATAAAACAGAAGAGAAGAGATATGCAATAGCATAAATTAATGCACAGGTGGGTTGACAATAAACCCTGAGGGTTTGTAAAAGGAACCCACCTAATAATGAAATTAAAGCTGCAGTAGGCAGTATGTTTTTGGCATCTTTGGGCAATAATTCCTTAATAACCTTTCAGCATATTGTGATTAACAATGACAATCCCTCATGAATCTATAAATAACTGTTAATAATAAAGGACTGTCGATGTCAACTGTCTGTCATTTAATTAATTTCTTCATTTAAAACATAACATTTTGAAGACTTCAGTCCTCAAGAGAAACATTACTGACTTACTGCAACTGTAGAACAGCAAGTAGACATAAACTTGAATACCAAAAGCATGTGGAAAGTAACTAAGTATATGTACTTAAATTGAGGCACTTGTGCTTTACTTGAGTATTTCCATTGTATTCTACTTTCTTCTTCTACTCGTATGGATGTATTGTTAAAGATTAAACCTGCAGTAGGCAGAATGCTTTTGTCATCATTGGGCAAAAATTCCACAATAACCTTTCAGCATATTGTAATTCAAGTGTTCTGAGAGAAAACTAGACTTCTGCACCTCCTCATGTCTCTGTTTTCAGGCTTTAAAAAAATCTAGCCCGTGACGGGAGACTTTGACCAATCACAGGTCATTTCATTGAGAGAGTGCATTCCTATTGGCTGTGCTCCGGCTGGTGGGCGGTGCTCGGTATTTCTTCAACAGATCTCAACATAACTTGCCGGGTCACAAACTGTCTCATTTTACAGCTAAACAGTACACTACAAGATGTTTCTGAAAACATCTGAGGTGAGAAATAGGCATTACAGTGACAGAATATTGATTCATGTTTGATCAGCGCTGTCTAGTTGGACCGTTTTATCGGACTATGAAAGTGATTGACAGTTGCTCAGAGACGGCAGCTGGACGGCAGACTCCAGATCAGCTCTGATTGGTTGTTTTACTCCGGTCTATGATATCTTGCAGATGCCGTTAGGAGCACCGGAGGACACAGAGGCACATGATTTTTTCAGATTATCTGTCACATGCATTACTGTCAGGATATAGTGACCGTTTAATGCCAAGGCTAGTTCTGTAGAGCTGACTATATAGAAGATCAAAAGACCCCGGAGTTTTAAATAATGTTGTCTTCTCATCTGCCATCTCACAGCGAAACACTGCCACATTGAAGCCTGTTGTGGTGGTATCGGTGTCAGTCAGGTGACGCAGTCTATAGCGGGCCTTGTTGTGTGCCATAGTGGCGGGTGTCCACCCTCAAAGCACACACACAACAGCCTGCGGAAATGCATGGTTTTATCGCACTTTTGCTGACACAATGAGGAAGTGAAAACGTGCACCTAGTTCCGCTTAGCTGACCCAATTTGATTATCTAGCTGTCACCTATGATAAGGCTGGATTTTCAGGATCCTCATTTGCTCGAAGGTTCCACGCAGATAAGTTGCAGGAAAGAATTATGACCTATGTAGGGAGAAACACCTGAACAGGGTCTGTGTAGAATAACAATTTCTATGTTGGGTGACTTTGTTTTTACATATTCTGTCTTTAACCACTCCTAATTTTAATATCAAGGCTGTCAATGTGGAAGAAAACATTGGCAAGGTTAATCCACCGGTGACAGAGCTGTCGCCAGGATTTTACTGCAGTCACGAGTACTGCATGTGGCTTTTTGAGATTACAAGTTTTATGATGTCATTAGTCTTTCGTCAGAGATAACTATTTGATCATCACAGATGCATGTTTTAAAAAGTGACTAAAAGACCCTTTTTAATGTAAAAATGGGTAACAACAGGTGGTAATGGGTGCATGTTTACATTATACTAGGGATGCACCGATACCTGATTGGATAGCGGGCTGATACTGACTCAAATAGCTGGATTGGATATCGATGACAATGGGGTTTCTCTATTCATTTCAGTTCTATGTTTATATACTATAAAGATTATATACTGGAATTTTAATTCCTGTTAATTTTGAAGTTGCTTGTGTATGATTTATTTTAATAATAAATAACATTTCAGTCAATTTATATCTATGTATTTATTTGTTACATTTTGTTTTACAAAGTTAGGAAACATAACAACAACATTGAAACACATAAAAGAATGATCCCACAGTGAGGCATAGAGCTTATTAATGAAACACTGGTATCGGATCGGTACTCGGTATCGGCCAATACCCAAAGCCCAGGTATCTAGGTATCCGGACTGAAAAAAGTCAGATTGGTGCATCCCTACATTATACATAAAGGAACATGGTAATTTTTAAAAAGGCGTACTATTACCAACCCTGAGTTTCCCCCCTAATGAAAAGCTGCACATAATAGCAGTTTGCTAAATCTGCCATATCACCTAAAAGCCAGGGCCATAGGAAAATGCATCCTCCATGAGGAAGAGAGCCTGATCAATATTATTGACCTGGCCGAGTTAAGCTTTTAAAAAATATATTGTTATTGTTGTATACTTTGGCAAGTAAGTAGGAAATTGCATTACAGAAATCCCAAGAGTACTAGTAGATGAAGGATAAAGTCATATCCTTCCATCCTTCCGATCCATTTAATGAAGGCTTGTCCGCACCCCACTCTTTATCATATAATGTTTATTATAGTTCAGTATAGTGTAATATATCATAGTTTTTTTTAGATATTTGAGTCTTCTTTCATCGTATATTTCAAGTTCATCATATAAAATGTGTTTATAACGTTATATTTGCTTTTAGTGTTATGTTTTTTGACAGGTTAATCAATCAGCTGCAAAATGTCCTTTTCAGAATATGTTATCGTTTTGGTCGCTCATTCCTGCAGTGTTGTTGATATATCGTTATCAGATCACTTATATAATTGGTATTGGCCTAAAACATTCTGTATTGGTTGGGTTATAGTACGAAAGTGTAATATTAGTTCATGACAGGATTTTGAGAATCACTGACCAGGTGTACCTGCTGACATTGTTTAAGGCTGAGCCAGGTGAGTCTTCATCACTTGGACACTTAATTGTTCACTGTCACTCCCAAAAGAAATAAACCCACCTCCTCTTCTGCCTCAATCCTGTTTGTCGAGATCTTGGTTAGCCTTTTATCACTTTTTATTTTCATTGTTTATTAACTAAAACATATTCAGTGTTATGTATTTTTTACTTGTTTAATCTGTAAAATGTAAAAAATAATCAAAAAAATCCCACTACAAGTTAACATAATTAGACTTAAGTGATGTCTTCAAATTGCTTATTATTATGATTGAGCAACAAACAAACTGAACTCTATTCAGTTTTTGGGGGGCATTTTTTTAAACTTAAACCAACAAATGTTGGTTATTTGTATTTCATAAATATCTCGAAAGATTAATCAGTAATTGACTTTTCATTGATTATTATTATCAATAGTTTTCCATCAGTAGGCTGACCAGTTCACCACTAATACAGAGTCTCCCTGCACGTGTTGTTGGGTTTGACCACGATGGTAAAGCTCCTCTCAGCTCAGGCACAGGGAGTCCAGATGTCTGTGCTGCTCTAATCCTGCCTTCCTACTCCCCCACCCATCTCTCCATTTAGCTTTATTCGAATACACTACATGACGCACACACACACACACAGCAAGAAGGCTACTCTTTCTAGATCGTGCAGTATATTTAACAGATGGATATTACTTTGTTTGTTTGTGTGCTTTTGCCTGTGTGTGTGTGTTGTAGGGCTACAACTAACAATTATTGCCATTGTCGATTCATTTGTTGACTATTTTCTTCATTAACCGATTAGTTGTTGACAACAACTCAAAGATATTCAGTTTACTGTCACAGAGGAGTAAAGAAAACAGAAAATATTCACATTTAAGAAGCTGGAATCGGAGAATTTTGACTTTATTTTTTTTCTTAAAAATATACTCAAACTGATTAAGTTGCAGTTCAATTCTACCTAAATATATTTTTATTGTTGCACTAATTAATATTGATAAAAACAAAGGATTAAATTACATTTAATGTGAAAATGGTTGCTCATTGCGACAAGCCCACAGAGACTTATCACCCGACTCTGTATTTCCCCTTAGCTCTCCAGATGTTTTCAGCATCTATCAGCTCATTTGTTTTGGTTTTGGCCTGCAACTTTACTGTTTGGTTCAGTCTCACCGCTCTAATCTAGGGATGCACCGATCCGACTTTGTCAGCCCCGATACCTGGGCTCTGGGTATCGGCCGATACCGAGTACCAATCCGATACCAGTCTTTAATTAATAAGCTTTATGCCTCACTGGCAGCTGTTTTCACTGAAAAAGCTGTACGCTACCAGGCTATCACCAAACAGCAGACAGATAAAGTTAGCGTATGTGAACATAGTGGAGCACTGATCTACTAAAGAGCCTGACATTTCCCTCAGGAGTTGGTGGAGACCAAAACAGAGCTAAAAGGAGAGTAAATATTGGACATGCATTCATCAGGTAAACAAAAACACAACTCCGAGTTAATGCTAATGTTGCTCTGTGTCCGCTGGATGTGTGCTATGACAACACTACAAGGTGATCCTATGTCGATGTTGCCCCAGGTTTGCATCCAGGAGGCAAAAAAAAGCCTACTAATGCTGCTTTAAATTTCAATGTGTTGACAAGGAAAAACAAACTGTATCCCTATGAGACAAACATTGACACTGAGGACATTTGTCTCATAGCCTCAACGCTTGTAAATATCAGAACAGAGCTAATTGGCTAATTCTGTTTGCCATAAACAAGCCTCAGAGTCAGAGCGACATCCAGCAGACAGACCGATACTAACACAGAGCTTGTGAGCTTGATAAACATACTGTCTCTGTCCTCAAAACCTCTGGTTTTTCTCGCCTCTTTTCCAGAAATATTGTGCTGAACATGCTGGGATCAGACTGATGCATCATGGATCCTGAGGAGCTAGAACTGCAGAATGACTACCGCTACCGTAGCTATGCAGCGGTCATTGAGAAGGCGCTGCGAAACTTTGAGTCTTCAAGTGAGTGGGCCGATCTCATCTCGTCCCTGGGCAAGCTCAATAAGGTACGTCATGAAGAAACACAGGGTGCCATAGAAATACTGTGACTGCTAATATCTTTATCTGGATATCTCAGTATGTGATTCTAATGCTCCTAGTGTAGAACTTAGTTTGTCAATGAAGAATTGTGTTGTGTTGTTTAATCTGAATTCACATTAGCAGTTTTTCTTTTTTGGTGTCGATATTTTGCGGATGTCAACTTCACAGCTGCTTTTTGAGTTTCAGTTCTCAGTACTTATGAGGAAGTTCTTTTTTCTTATTGAGACACTCGCTCTCTCTGTGTTATACACCCTTATCGCTCGAGCCTTCTGGCTATTCATTTTGGTCAACAAAGGTGACACTTTTCTTTTCCCATGCAGAGCACATGTTTACTTTGGAGTGTCTGTGTGTGTTGATGCAAAAACACTGGTCCTTAAAGTAATGAGGGAATGTGAGGGAAAGAAACGTTGTATTTGTTATACATGAAACTGTGCTAAAACAATATTATATATATATATAAGTATATATAATAAAAATGTTTGTGTTGATACCATTTATTACATTTTTTTTGCAAAATTTAACAATTTCTTTACCACTTGAGAAGTGATACAAATTATTAAAAAATCCCCCCAAAATACCACATTAAGACACCAAGATCTTGAGGAACACCATAGAAAAAGACACATATTGTCAACAGGAAAGCTATACATCCTCTGAATGCTCAAGGTCTCTAGTTTGTGGCTGTAAAGTTTCATGAGGCTGTGATTATCCTAGAGATCACAACAGGTCATTTTATACGGTGGTCAAGTTTCAGAAAATAGTCCCACTATATGAAATGGCTACTATGGGGAAATATTAAAACACATCATTTTTAGAATAGATGAAAATAACACATTTATACTGCATGTAAAAAACTGCAGGTTTTTGCCCCAAACTGCATGTGATTATCATAAAGTGGGCAAGTCTGTAAAGGGGAGACTCGTGGGTACCCATAGAACCCATTTTCATTCACATATCTTGAGGTCAGAGGTCAAGGGACCCCTTTGAAAATGTCCATGCCAGTTTTCCCTCGCCAACATTTACAACAATTTTACAACCTCAGAAAGACAGTAAAGTTGGCCGAGGGCGCCGGCACCAGCAAGGAGTGGGAGAGGTTAATATGTAAACTTTTTTAGTGCCCAACCCAGTTTTTCCTTTCTTCTGTCTCTTTCTTTCAGGCCCTGCAGAGTAACCTTCGCTACTCCCTCCTGCCCAAGAGGCTGATCATAGGGAAGCGCCTCGCCCAGTGCCTGCACCCGGCCCTGCCCAGCGGTGTGCACCTCAAGGCTCTGGAGACCTATGAGGTCATTTTCAAAATCATCGGCACAAAATGGCTGGCCAAGGATCTGTTCATCTACAGGTGAGGAAACTGGCATGAAGCTTTTTACTGCTTTAATGAGAGAGCTGGCCTAATTATGTGTGCTGCTTTTTATGACATAACTTGTGTGTGTTTTTCTTTTTCAGCTCCGGATTGTTCCCGCTGTTGGGCCATGCAGCCATGGCAGTGAAGCCTATTCTGCTGACACTGTACGAGCGTTACTATCTCCCACTGCAGAGGGCTTTGCTGCCCAGTCTTCAGGCCTTCATAACTGGACTCCTGCCAGGCCTGGAGGAGGGACTGGAGGTTTATGACAGGTACATAGCACATACTGGTTTTGTCACAAGATGTTATCTCAGACTGCTCTTTTTATTCTTGTGTTTAAATTTGACAATGTTCTATATTTTTCTTATTGCCAACAAATCCCAACAATGAATTGATCCCACTAAAACGTATTGTCCCTGTAGCCAAAGCCTGATATAGCCTCCTCCTTTGTGCCATAGAGCTCCATTGTTGTCTATTAAAAACACATCAATGACCCACACTGTTGAACTGGGTGACATGCTCCTTCATTATGATGAACATGGGCACTGTAGTTTATTTTGAGTCAATCTCACATATACCTTATCTGACCCGCCAGATGGTTTGTTGCACAGAACCATTTGAGAAGCAGTCATTGGAAACTGTTTGGAAGGGCAGGCACTTTAAAAAAAATACTTGGCAGGTGATTGGATGAACCATCTGTCAATCAAATTCGTGCCGAAAGCCAGTCGGGAGAAGAGCAAAAACATATTTCGAGAAAAGCCTTCGGTGCCGTTCTTTGTTCTTCTTTCACTGAAGAAATACTCTCCATTTCTGATATAACTGATGTTATTGCAGCATCTACGCTAACCTCTTCAGGAGCTGCCATGGTTGTTTTGAACAAACAGTTGCCTTTCCATGACGCATCACACACACACCTAAACCACGGCCGTAGTTGCCAGTAGCTCCTCACAGGACACTGATTGGTCCGTGCTCTGGCTTGCCAGATGCAAAGGCATTACTTGAAGCCTGATGAGATGGATTTTCGTGTGATATGTGATCCCGCAATTCTCGTGTGATCACATGACATCACGAGAATCCAGCTGCACTACAAGGTAAACATACACCATTCTGCTGCCGTAAACACTCGATTACCAAATATTTTTTAATCTGCAGCTGAAAACAGTCCCCAAAAAGTGCACCATTTCCTCCTTTAATGAAAATATACATTGGTGAGAAGGAACAAATGAGGTTGTGGCTGAGAGCCGCAGACGGAGTAGGGAAGTGAGAAAGTATTAGTTTTGTCAAGTTTTCTCATTGGATTTGTTACAGGCTTTTTTATGACAATATGTTCCTTTTAATAGTACAGCAAAAAATGTAATATTTAATATACTTAAAAAATATTCTAAATAGGAATTAGGTAGGTATAGGGTGGATCAGCTAGTGTGGTGCCCCAAGGGTGAACAGGACGTAATAACTATGGGTGTTCTAACCCTGTAACTAAATTCTCTTAGCCTACTCAGATGTGTAAACATTTCAGTTTGAGTTCATGTTCAGTTGATCTATCAAATGTCACTGTTTATGTCACACACATTTACACAGTAGTGCATGTAGACAAGAGGCCACAGCTTTGTATCAAAGAGTATATCAGGAAGTGCTAAAACAGTGTCTGCGGTATCTAAATATATATATATTTATATATCTAATCTATAAAGAAGACACAGTTGAACATGAGTTTGGATTTACAACGGCTAAGATACTGACAAAGACTTGCTGTAGCTGCTTTTTAGGGTAATCTTGGGTGAGTCTGTTGACCCCTTAGGTATTTCTGCACTGAAACAGGACTTTGATCAGTATTGATTAGCATGACATCACTAACCACAAGGTCAGCCTGCCACTCAGAAATATAGATTTATGAGTGGATGTATTGTTGAACATGTCATTGAGTTGTCTCCCATTTTGTCCCCTCTCTCTCTCCGTGTCCAGGACTGATGCATTGCTGTTCAAGTTGTCACTGCTGGTGGGTCAGCAGGTGTTCTATGGTGCGCTGTGGGGCAGTATGCTGGTCACCCCCATGGTGCGACTGCCTGCCTCGGTCTTTATAGTGACACATTTTGACGTCAACGCTTCCCTGCGCCAGCAGACACACATGCTAGGCTACGACCACCGACTGGTGGTGAGTGTTTGTCTTATTGTACACATGTGGTATGAAGCACATTTAATAATTATGGGGATGTTTTTGTATTGAGGACATATTTCAGTCCTCCATCACCATCTTTTTGTCATCTGTCTGACCTTCTGAGCTTCTCGGCTTCTGTCTGTCTTCAGATAAAGTCGGTGTGTCTTTCTCTGCAAGATTCAAATGTCCTGGTGCAGAGGAACATGCTTGAAATCCTGCTCTACTTTTTCCCCATTGCTACATGCCTGGTAGGTACACACACAAACACACTCACTTCTGGACAACATCTTTGTTTTTTAAGTGATCTAAGTAAAGTCATTAGATTCAGGTTATTTAGGAAAAAACAGGAATTACCCTGTAATCACAATTACATATAAACAACTGCAGCTGCTTGAAAATATTATGCATTATTTTTGTGAGTTGTCTCCAATACTACCTCTTTTATTTACCTTTTTTTTCCATTAAACATAGTGACTGTCCTGTCAATACGCTCCCATTCTTTCCCGTTGTTCCTGTAACTGTTACTCTTATGTGTTGTTGGTTTAGGACCCAGCGGAGGCCAGTATTGCCATGAGTGATGAAGACATGATAACAGTGGTGTCTGCAGCCTCACTTACAATACTCCGCAGAGACATGTCCCTCAACAGACGCCTCTACGCCTGGCTGCTAGGTGCTGATCATTGAAATACGCTTCAGTTATGAATTACTAACTCAGCATCCCAGTTAACTCAGTATTGTTTGCCTCTGTGTATGTGTTTTCAGGGACCAACAAAAAAGGAGGAATGGTGGCACCACACCCCACCCTCTCTACTACCACAGAAGGACATACATCCTTTTACTTCAACACCTACTCTAGAGATTTCCTCGTGCAGGTAACTCACTCACGTGACACACCAAAACCTCAAATATACATAAATATATGTTTATTTTTAATATAACTTAATTTGTCAATGTTGTTAAAGGTGCTCTATACAATATCCAGAGCATTAATATAGCAACAAACAACTATTTGCTGTGTAAAGATATAAAGGAGTAATGTCTACCTGAGCAGAGAATGAAGTCACTCTCCCTCTGTGTGTGTTGTAATCCGAACTTCTCCGTGCTTTGTTGACATACTTGGGCCGGCTGCGCGTGCTTTTAGTGCATGTTCGTGCATTTGAGCTTGGGACAGTAAATGAGAGGGAGCATAATTGACTTGTAACATCTTTGTCAGGTGTATCTGTTTGAACAGTGTGCAAATGTACGTTTTTTCCCCTGTATCTCTTATTCCCATCTGTTTGTTTCTGTGATTTTAGGCTCTGATTAACATCCTCAAGCAGAAGGATGTGGAGAGCGACCCAGACAACGTTATTGTGTACCTCAGGCCCTTTCGCATCATCATCAGTCTGTTGGATAAACCGGAGATAGGTATGCAGCACTGAACAGCACACAAACACGTACAAAATGCTGAAATACTTGATCCACCACTCTTTGTTATTGTCTCAGCTTTAATTTAAACATATTTCACTGTGATGATGACAATAATGTTTCTGCGCAGGTCCAGTGGTCTTGAGCAGTGTGTTGTTGGAGGTGGTCCGAGCTTTTTACAGCTACTGTCGACAGATGCTGGGGGAGGAAACCATCACCAGCTCAGGGCTCTCGGGCAACCAGCTAGCCAGGTGAGGGTGATAGATGCACGGATGTTCACTGTTGAATACAATTGAAACTGACAAATGGAAAAATATGCTTTTCTTATGTTTTCTTGAACAGTAAGATAAAAGAGAATAAGAATGCATCGGAGATCATAAAGACGGTGAATATGCTCGTGAGCTCCATGAACAGTGAATACCTGTGGGAGTACATGACCCGACGCTTCTGCACTTCTCTCAGGTACGGCAGGAATGACTGTGACATGGGATCCTTATTTATAAAGGGGCATTATGCACATTAAAAACTATCAGGGGTTGACTGTACATTACATTGTGCCGACACAGAGACATGACAGAGAGATTATAGGGAAAAGGCAGCATTAACATAGTATACAGTACAGATTCAATGACGGTAAAGAAAGCCAATGGCTGATGTAAATAAATTGTTTTTGTGCAAAAGAAACATTTACAAAATGTCTGTGAACTTTCCTTGTTGACCCTCAAATATCAACCGACAAGGATCAATGTTATTTATTTCTCTGTCTTTACTCAATAGTGACAAAGATGACCCACCAACGCCTCCTCGACAGGAGCGCAGTCACCCTGCTCCGTCTGTCTCAGAGATGTCCAATCTCATAATTTTCCTGCTTGACGTTATCCCTCTGGTAAACAAATTGCTCACCATTAGTTCCCCTTTGTGAAACAAAATGGATTGCAGTGAATAATGCTAATAATTCTTTAAAAAAAGTTTGTTTTTGTTTTGACATTTTGGCAAAATCCAACAAATACTACAAATGTAGATGAATTGAAAAGCATATTTGTAATATTTTTGACAAAATAGAGAAAAATGGTACGCTTTTATTTGGTTTACCTTTTATTTTTTATCCCTCTGCTACTCTGTTACAGTTAGGTCTGAACAAATATTTACTATTATTTCAACGCAAGTTGACCAAAGTCTGACTCATACACAAACTGTATGTTTTACATGTTTGTTTTTCCCCAACAGGAGCTCCATGCTGACATCCAGTCCCAGTTCCTCCCTGAGATGTTGGGCACCATGCTGGGCACACTGCGCAGCCACATGGACTTTGTTAGCCTGGAAGATGTCACACATGGTCTACGTGCCTGCTTCAAGGTCCTGAGTAAGATCCAGATGCCCGTGGCTGATATGGAGGTTGAGGCGGGGTCACAGACAGAGGACGTGGAGGAACAGTCACCAGAGGAGGAAAGCAAAAAGACTCAAGTAGGCATTTTACAATCTGTGCTATTTTATATTTTTGATGATTTACTATGCCTCATCATATCAATTATACTCTGTCTAGGATATAGAAAAGGAGGGAGAAAATGATGGCAGTGTTGGTCAAGTTAATGGTGACCATGGAGACGAAGAGCTGAACAGAGATGGAGGAGATGAGGCAGAGCCTGCAGATGGTGTGTACCCAACACTCAGGTCTGAAGACAGCGGATTGGGCATCAGCGCCTCACCGTCAGAGCAGCAGCTCCCGCCGGGGATGGGAGGGGAGGCAAATGGAATTTGCAAAGAAGGCGAGGGAGTGTGGAGGAGGGGAGGCAGGGTAGACACCATGACCCAGTGTCTGCAGGACATCCTGGCCTTCATAACCACAAAGTAAACTACTGAGCCATTATCAAATTAGCTTTACATGGACGTCTTTGTGTGTGATTTCTAAATATTTTCACTCTGACCATGTTTCAGATACCTGCTGGTGCAGGTGGAGGATGTTAGGGGACCGGAGGAAGTTCCCCAGCCTGACGTAACTGCTGCTTCCGTGGATCAGAAGACATCGTTGCCGAGCTTAGGGGGACGTGAAATTAAACACAAACTGACTGAACTGTTCACTCCAAACAAGCTTAAACCCTGCCTTACACCTGACGCCCAGCCCGTAGCGGCCCCCACAGAGAAGAAAAAGGAGCGCGGGCATTCAGGGTGTCTGGACTGGGCGGCCGGCTACATGCCCCGGAGCAGGGCAGAGATCTCTGAGGCGTGTCGACAGGCCTTCACCGCCACCTGCCACCTGCTGCTGGAGTGCACCACCTTTCCTGTCTACCTAAGTGAAGAGGAGACTCTAGTTCTCCACACAGACATGTTGGGCCACACAGGTCAGCACTTAGATGTTATTCATCCAGCTAAGTTAATACTACGGTCAGCTACGTACTATAAACCACAGAAGTGATTAAAACGTTTTTGTTTTCCACAGGTAGCGATGTCGACAGCCTGCCAGTGTGGTTGAGATCCTTGATGACACTGTGCTGCCTGTCCAGGGACTACAACATCCAGCACACTGCAGTGGCCTCCCTGTTGGAACTCATCAACCACTCCCAGTCCTTAGCACTGGTCATCCAGGACAAGCACAGACGCTACCAAAGATCTGACTCGAACCCTCTGAGTGGGCGGCTGCAGATGGTCACCGTGCCACCCATCTCCCCTGCTCTGCTTCGTGCCATAGAGGAAGGCACTGATTTCTATCAGGTTAGGTTACAAAAGGGAAAATGTTGGTGTAACGCAAAGCTGTAGTGTAAATGCGGTATTCAAGATGCTTTTCTTTTTCTGTGACTCAGAGGGTGTCCCAGGTACTGTGGAACCAGCTGGACGTAGAGCGGAGAGAGCAGCACATTTCCTGTGTGGAACTCTTTTACAGGCTTCACTGTTTGGCTCCATCAGCGTCCATCTGTGAAGACATCATCTGCCAGACGCTTTTGCACAAAGACAAGGTGTGTATGCCTGCGCACACACACTGAACACAATTTCTTCACACATTTTAAAATGATAGTTTGGGTGATTTGAAGTGGGGGTTGTATGAGGTACTTATCCATAGTCAGTGTATTACCTACAGCAGACAGCGGTCGGTACACCCCCAGTTTGGAGAAACTGACAGTAGTACTGACCTGGAAGCAAAGCAATGTACTATAATATTTTAAATATAGCGTACACTTAAATGGATATCGACGATGAGCCTTTCTTTTAGGAGGCTAATAAGTTTTGCTGCTCGCTCCGTCCACAGCAGTACATTGCTTTGTTCCGGTGCTAGTACTCCAGCATAAGACTATGGTTAAGTACAATCCCACTCCAAAGCACCGTAACTATCTCTTTAATGTTCTCCCAGCATGTGTCAGTTTAACACATAAACGGAGCCACTAGGAAAATGCGATGAGTTGAGCAAAAAAGCCAAAGTTTTGCCTTGTGTTTGTTTGTCTGTCTACTCCAGGCTGTTAGGCTGGAGGCACTACACCGCTTCACAGTTCTATGGCACCTGACCCGGGACATCCAGACCATGTCTCTCAATCGCTCCTTTGACCGGTTAGTACATAGTTGAAAAGTGGTGACAAGTGGAGGGTCTTTATTAATGTATATATATCACTGTGTCTCTGTAATCCTTGACTGTATGTTCTATCTCAGTAACTTATAAAGCTTTCAACATCAACATATGCATCAGTGCTCCTCTGATTGTGGACTAACCTGCTACACAAGGAGGCATTAGTGCCAGAGGTGCAAAGATGCAAAATGGGAATGGGAAGTTCATGAAACAATAGCACTAGTGTCACAGCAAATATACAGCAGTTAAAAACTGCCCAGATGCCCAGTCTGAATATGTACAATCTGAATGAAATGTGAATAACCTGATCAATAACTTGTTAAAAAACTACAGATTGAGAAAGATCTGAGACGTAGCCTTCTTCTTCGTATCATTCGTATTATTACGATAAAGGCATGATTTTCTTTTTGGGTAGGGATCCTTTTTTTTTGCACTTATTTTTGATTTATTCATCACACTTCATAATTATAATAATAATAATAAGAAGAAGAAGAAGAATTACTAATTGAAATAACTAACCAGCACACATCAAATATCTCACCTCTCATATCACCAATGACCCAACCCCTATAACTGCTGCATTAACCAAACAATAAACAGGCGTAATAGGAATAAAAATAAACACAATAAAATAAATGAAAGTAAGAAAAGGAAGAACGATGTGAATGAGTTCTGGCATCGCCCGTATTAATGGTGACCATCTTTCGACAAACTTGTCTGTTTTCAGCTGTATTATTGCTGTAATTTTCTCCATGATGAAGACATTTTTTATGCTGTCCCTCTATTGCGCTATGCTGGGAGGTTGTGGCTTCAATTAGGAAGCTGTTATCATTTTACTTTTGCTATTTAAAGCAGGATTCTCAATAAATTATTAAAGCTCTATCTGTCTTATTATCAGGAAGTATGAGATCCTTTATTCATAAAATGTGTGTGTCTCTCAGGTCTCTGTGTGTAGTGGTGGACAGTCTGAGCTGTACAGATGGATCAATAAGTGCAGCAGCTCAGTGCTGGCTGGTCAGGGCTCTTTCCCTCAACGACGTGATTCGGATCCTGGAGCCTATTCTGTTGTTGCTGCTTCACCCCTCCACTCAGCGCTGCTCCATTCAGAGCATCAAGCAAAATCTCACTGCTGGTAAGTGCATTTGTCAGCATGTGATGCATTATGCTGTTTAAATGCATCAAATATCAATTGATCGTCTTTGGTTTGTTGTATGTGTGCTTCATTTATTAAAGGTAACCTGAAGTTTCTAAACAGCAGAAGTCGTAGCTCCACCAAAACCTCTGGCACATCTGCGGATTCTATGGCAACAGAGGTCACCACCTTAAATCTCATGAACCTTGTGGACCGGGAATCCCTGTGGGCAGAGTTAGACAGTGGGCCAGAGGTGGCCAAACCACCGGACACTTTAATGGTATCTAGGAGTGAGAGTGAAGAGACAGAAGAGGAGGAGGATAGAGAGGAGGAGGAGGTGGAAGAGGAAGAGGCCGAGAGTGAACACACCGAGTCAGCTGACACTAGTGGTGCCCAGGCATCCACTGAGAACTCCAGCTCAGGCTCTGTCCCCTACCGCTGCGTTGAGGAAGGAGGTGTGGTCAACGTCCTGCGGAGGGCAGAGTCCGAGCACACGCAGGCATCTGATTCCCTGTCAAGCGAGGATGAGGAGGATTTAGAGCTGGAGGCCATGGCCAGGTCTCGCCTGTTAAAACAGGAGCGCGAGAAGAGAGAGGCCATCGACTCTCTGTTCCGCCATGTGCTTCTGTATCCTGTAGCGGGCGGCTGGCGCCATCTGCTCCAAGGCTTGGCACTGCTCGACAGCCTGCTGAGGAGCAGTGCTGAGTGCCCTCTGGTGGATGCCCTCTCCTACACTTCTCTGGACACGAGCTCTGCCGCACATTTAAACATGGTCTCCAACCTCCTGCAGCGCCACCAACAGGCCCAGGATGGTCTGGGCTTCTACGGCTGCCTGCTTTCCCCTTCCTCCTCCCCCACTGTGCCCCCATCCCTGCTCATTGAACTGCTGGTGTCCTTGTGCCTGCAGTTCCTGCGCTCTCATTACCCTTCCTATCTGACCCTGGGTCCTCTTGACCTGCAGGGGAACCGGGAGGTTCAGGTGAAGAGTGTGGAGGTGCTGACCCGGATGGTGAACCAGCTTGGCTGCACGGCACGGGGACAAGAGGACAACGGGGCCAGTCTGGAGCCCATCCGCAGACTCCTCTCAGGGTGTAAAGTGCAGCAATACGCTCTGCTTACACTTTCTGCATCCATGTATGTCAGCCAGAGGGGAACGGACAAGGGACCACCCAAGGGTTTGGAGCTGCTGGAGGAGCAGGGAGGCCTATCGGAGGAGAGTCTGGTGAATCTCGGAGCAGGAGGGGGACAGGAACAGTTCCCCTTACAAATGGAATTACTGAAACTCCTCCAGGCGCTCATAGTCCTGGAGTACCATGTGTGGCCTGGTGGGGCTGTCTCAGCAGCTGGAGCATCTGGCCAGCCCGTTGAGCCTCGCGAATCCCCAACTGCCACCACCCCGCTTGCTCGCGAATGGCAAACTGCAGTTCTTTTTCAGCAGTCCATCAAGGCAGCCCAGTACGTCCAAAGCCACCCCATCACAGCCCAGGGAATGTTTGTTTCTGCCGCAGCCAGGGCTCTGCAGCCGCAGTACGGCTACACCATGCACCCCCACTGGGTGTCACTGTTGTGCTCTTCTCTGCCATATTTGGGTCGCTCATTAGGCATCATAGTGGCTCCACTCATCAATCAGATCTGCAGGAACTTGGATGAGCTGGTCAAGCTTTACGAGCACGATGGAGGAAAGACAAATCAGAGGTAGAGTGAGCACCACTGAAAACACAGACTGTAACGATGTGACAGCTTTAAGTTTGTCCTTTTTAATGTTTAGGGGCGCTAGTCAGATCTCTCTCCTGACTTATTACACGGCTTTGTGGAATACTCAATTCTGATTGGTCAATCACGGCATTCTACGGTCTGTTATTTCTTTATAGCAGACCGTTGCTATGTATAACAGACCGTTGCTATGGGCGCAGTTCTGATGTCAGACTCTGGCGGACCGTTTTTGTGTCAAATTATTGATTTCTTCAGTAAGTAGCCGTGTAATAAGCAGGATAATGTACAGCCAGCGGGTCATTGTTGTGAAATAACCCCCTTCAGGGTGCTTCACATCAGCGTGCCGCATCGCCCTGTCTGGGTTTATTTCACAACAATGACCGGCTCACTGTACATTAGCCCTTACATGTACGATTTTATGTCAGCCTCGAGTCAACCATTAGTCAAACTCACAAAGAACTCATGTTAAAAACCCATATTAAAAAAGTAGATAAAGTCATGGAAGAATATTTTCTGCCTCCTCCTGCCCTATATTTACAACTATATCATGAGACCACGCGAGAATCACGTGAGAATGGCTACCGCTGTGGAAACGGTATTGCCAATTCTCTACCGGTGGACACATTTATACTTTCGCACAGCATACACTGTCATATCGCCCTATAGTGTGGACATTTTTTTTCTAATTTGATGTGTGTTTCTGTCCTTTGATCAGTCTGAGCGGTAGAAGGGAAAACATTGCTCCTGACTACCCTCTGACTCTGCTAGAAGGCCTGACCACCATTACACACTATTGTCTACTGGACAACAAGAGGGTGAGGACTGAAGCACACACACACACAGATATGTACCTCTTATGTGTATGAGAATGTAAATACCCATTTTCCTCTCTCTTTCTCTCTGTCAGTCCTTGGTTGCCTGTGATCCTGTGGATGTCCGCAATGCACGCAACGCTGTGATCGAGGCACTACCGCACATGCTCAGTAGCATGGCATTGTTATGGGGAGTGGTCATGAGGGAAGAGTCTCAGAGGCGGGCATCGGACACCGCCCAGAGCAGCAGACACACTTCTACCTCTGTCTACTTTAAAAGCACCAAGGTGTGTGTTGCATACATGCACATTTTCTTCATTTGTTTTATGCCAACACAAATGTATGTAATAACTAGGGCTGTCAATTGGTTAAAATATTTAATCAGGATTAATGGCATGATTGTCCAGAGTTAATTGCGACTAATCGCAAATTAATTACACCTTTTTTTTTATCTGTTTAAAAATGTACTTTAAAGGGAGATTTGTCAAGTATTTATTACTCTTATCAACATGGGAGTGGGCAGTTAACAACACAAAACAATGACAAATTCTGTCCAGAAACCCTCACAGGTACTGCATTTAGCATAACAAATATGCTCAAATCATAACATGGCAAACTCAAGACTTGACCATGACTTGCTCAAAACTGCATGTGATTATCATAAAGTGGGCATGTCTGTAAAGGGGAGACTCGTGGGTACCCATAGAACCCATTTTCATTCACATATCTTGAGGTCAGAGGTCAAGGGACCCCTTTGAAAACGGCCATGACAGTTTTTCCTCACCAAAACTTAACGCACTTTTTTTCTCCTTTTTAACCTTGTACATGTGTTATTATGGTAAATCTCATCCATTCACGGTGTGTCCATGTTTAGATCTTACGGCAGCGGATACTGGAATTCCTGGTCCCTCTAACTGGGCAGTATGGGATTCAGCTCATGGCCTCAGTGGGAGCAGTGTGGAGCAGCAGGAAGAATAAAAGGAGACATAAAAACAAAGTAAGAACTGCAGCGTTAGAAGGGACACAGTCACATCTATCTCCCCGAGAGGCTTTAGAGCACTTAGTAGCATCATAACACTCCTGTCTTCTTTAGGTTTTACCTGTGGCCAGCGAGTCTCGTCAAACCATTGTGGCTCTGGTGAAGTCATTGCACACCTTGCACACAGATGTCATCCTACAGTTGGTCAAGGAGGTGGTGAAAAAACCACATCAGATCAAAGGAGAACAGGTACACAAACATACAGTACGTGCATGCACAGCTGCTCAAGACTTGTATTCTGGACGTTTCTGAAATCCCTAATTTTTGTGACATTTCTTTACCTTTCTCTCCATCAGAAGTCAACACTGGTAGATATCCCAATGTTACAGTTCAGCTACGCCTATATCCAGAGGTGAGTAGGAAATACAATGCAAGTCCCCCACCCCAGGTTTAAGAAGACCATTCTACAAATGCTCACTATTATAATAACTTCTGTTTCTGTATGTAGCGTTTCAGCTCAGACCCTGCAGGAAAACGTGGCGCCGCTCCTCAGTTTGTTACGGGAGTCTGTTCAGCTCAACCTGGCCCCGCCTGGGCACTTCCTGTTGCTGGGGTCAGTTTTGAACACATTCAGTTCTTATTCAAGGTTCAAGGTTCATTTAATGTCATTGTACAACACAGGGTTGCTCAATGAAATGCTAATTACTCTGATTAGTAGTAGTAGTAGTAGTAGTAGTACTTCTGTATTACAGAGTTCTCTTACAAATGCATACACATATACACACCAAAACAGCTCAGAAATGCACTGCAGTCCATGACATTAACAATGATTGGCCTGCTGGTTGTATTTCCTTGTTAACATTAATGGTTTCTGTCTTGCAGAATACTCAATGACTTCATCAATAGGCTCCCCAACCTGGACAACAAGAAGGACACTAGAGATCTGCAGGTATGATGCATGTTGCATTGCTCTATTTATGATTGAGATAGCGAGCGAGTGCATGTGATGACTGATTGATTGATGGTTACATCATCGTGCAGGAGGTGACTCAGCGGATCCTGGAGGCAGTGGGTGGGATCGCGGGGTCATCTCTGGAGCAGACCAGTTGGCTCAGCCGCAGCCTGGAGGTCAAGGTTCAGCCGCAGGTGTGCCCTGAAGCAGACGAAACTGATGACGCAGACGTGGATGGCGACCATTATGGTAACTTTACATACATGTGACAACTACATGCAGGCGTGACCTTTGACCTCATCTGCAATTCTTGTCCAATGGTTGAGAAAATGAACCCAGGGGATCAATATAGCCCTCTGTCAGATTGGAAGTAGAGCTTACACATCGCTACTGTTGTCGTGGAAAACCAGGACATATTGCGAATCGCCAATTTTTAAAGGGATGCCTGAGATATGTTGAAGTGGGGTTGTATGAGGTTGTTATCCATAGTCAGTGTACTACCCACAGTAGACGGCGATCGGCACGCCCCCAGTTTGGAGAAACAGGCAGGACTGTCGGCAAAGGAGCAAAGCTATGTACTGCTGTGGACGGGGGCAGCAGCAAAATGTATTTTAGACACCTAAAAGAAAGGCTCACCTAAAACAAAAATCAGTGTCTTTTGAGTTTAATTGTCTTGTTTGCAAATAGGCACAGTAAACCTTCAGTGCCTCCAGCTGAATGCGCAACTACTCCTTCCATCAGACAAGTATTTCTACAGAATATTGGGGTCATCATGACATTAACTGTAATCCATCATTTCTAATCAAACCGTTTCAGGCTGTCTTCTGAACAATAGGAGTTGTCGTTGCTCAGCAGCTGCGTCCTGATACGGGGAGTTGTCCATAGCTAGAGCATCTGGTTATCTCCCCAGCTAGAGTGTCTGCTCATTCAAGGTTAAGTTATTATTTCTAAAGAATGTATGGTCAGCAGAAAGGATGTACATTAGTTCAAAGAAAGGACAGTTATTGCATTCAAACTGTACTTTTCTACTACAGTTAGAGTAAAAATGTATTTCCCATTACACCCTTTAAAACACCAAAGTCGCACAGTAACACAAACAAACTAACCGATCGAGGCGGCGGTAGACCAGCAACTCCTGTGTTCTGAGAGGTAAAATTACAGTTTTTGTCAAATGGAGTCTGGTGGCTTTGAAGAGAGCATAGATAACTGCTTCAGTTCCCTGACGGCAAGGTAAAGCAATGAAAATATTCTAAACATATCGTACACTTAAACTGATAATGATTATTTTAGGTGGCTAAAATATTTGTTTCTGCTGCCCCCCGTCCACAGCAGTGCATTGCTTTGCTTCCATGTTCATATTCATGGTAACCTGTACCAACCTCATGTGACCAAACGATGGTTTGTGAGAATCAAAGTCTGAATTAATTTAAATCTTACACTTAAATTGAAGCGTTATTATACTAAGGTTCGGTACCAGAGTTGATTATTGGGGCTCGGGTGGCAGGAGCTTCTTTTATAAAGACTCAAATGGCTAGTGCTTAATTAGGAACAGTGACCTAGTGATCTATGGGAACAGTACAGGCCTTAATGCTTGACCCCTACAGTGAGATTGTCCTGATGGCCCTATTATGTTGTCTGGGGCATTTTCTTAACAAAGATATTCTGAGTGATCACTTTTATTCTATGATGAAACATTTCTATCCCAATTGTCACCTACTTGTATATGCACATGTTGCTCCCTCCCAGAATTATTACAAGCTTGGTAACAGTCACATGTGAACTTTTCTCCTTATCCCCCCGTCAGAGTCAATGGCTCAAGCTAGCACCATGGTTTCCTCTTCGGCTCCCTCAGCTTACAGCGTGCAAGCTCTGGTACTCCTGGCTGAGGTAGGTTTTTATTTATTTATGAGCGAATGAATGGGTGAATCTTCCAGTGTTTGTGGTGTTTAACACGTTTTATACTTACTGTATAGGTCTTGGCACCACTTCTGGACATGGTGTACCGCAGTGATGAGAAGGAGAAAGCCGTTCCTCTCATTTCCCGGCTCATGTACTATGTTTTCCCTTACCTGAAGAACCACAGGTAACTAGTGTGCAGGGCTATCTTAAACAGCTTTGGTCTGTTTGGTCTCAGTAGGCTTCCTCTAACTTGGGTTTTCTCACCTCTAGTGCCTACAACATGCCCAGCTTTGAAGCGGGCGCTCAGCTGCTGAGCAGTCTGAGTGGGTATGCCTATACCAAAAGGGCCTGGAGGAAAGAGGTCTTTGAGCTCTTCATGGACCCCCTCTTCTTCACCATGGATGCCTCCTGTTCTCCCAGGTTAGTATGTTTATTTGTTAGATACACACACAGACACAGGTGACACAACTCATACAAAATAATTTTATTTTTTTTAATTATTTTTTTTAAATGTCAAAATGATGATTTAGTACATGTCTGTTTGTGAATAAAAAACAAATGCATATAGAATAATGAAATGAATGAAATATTCAAGAGCACCATCTGCTGGATTATCATAGTAACAAATAATATCTTTAAGGTCAAAAGAGTAGACAGAATTAGTAGCTTCAAAAAAGTTAAACTCCAGATCTGTCCAAAAGTTGTTGGATATTTCACTATCAAAAACTAGGTGAGAAATTGTTATTATGTTTACAAAAGGTTCTGCAAACTTAGCGATAAGACGATTTGCAGGGTATGTTTTATGTAAAATTTTGAAATGTACTTTCCTTGCCTTGCTTAAAATAGAGTGGTGCAGGGATGACATATTTTTGTAGGCCAACCAGGAAGTTAGAATCGCACGGGTTCCCTTGACAAAAAGCCAACGGGATTTTTCCACTGGATTTTGGATTATTGCAGAAAATAAGTTGTGTGGCAAACACATGTTTATGATACTTGTTTTGGAAGATAATCTCCACAAATGAACACCACTTTTATCATTTAAAAAGTAAGAAAGCAAAGTAAAAAGCTAACGTTAGGCTATAAACAAACTACACCACAGTGGCATGATGGTCGCCGTGATGGCTTTTAGTAGTCTCATTTAGCCACTTGTTAGCAACCGCCTTTTTTAAGACGCATAAAGGCTTCAAAATTCATAAGTGGGGTATTTACTGATATATTTTATATCATAGAACAAAACATTAAAATATCTCTTAAGTGTGTGTTAACCACAGATCTTATTTCAGGCATCTAACTAAAAACCCATTCAAAAAACCCATTGACTTCCAGATGAGGGAACCGGAAGTGCTAAAATGCTAACTCATTTCCAGGTTTTAGGACTCATTCCTGCATCACGGTGCACAGTACTTATAAGGTAAAAGCCGAACCCTTGTTCAACTTTAGACATCCAGAAAAACTTGCCTCTGGGTAAAGCCAATTGTTTCATTGAACAGTAATATAATGGATAGATGCTAATTTATGGCAGTGAACGTGAAGGATGACATCATCTAAACTCCAAACATTCAGGACTTGTGGCTTAAGTTGGACAAGAGAGTAGTCAGTCTGATGGGAAAGTCTGGTAATGACCAAGCTGCTTCATTTGCCAAACAAATCCAGGAGTTGACACGGTTCAAAGTTCCCCTCCCTATGAGGATATGAAGGGCTCATTCTAAGCTAACGAAAACACAACAACTCTTAGTTTCAGGTGATTATACACTAATCAAAACACAGTTATGAATATTATGTTCCATTTCTGCTAATAGATCCCCTGAAATGTTACACATTGTTCTGTTAAGAGTAGTTTCCCCAGAAACTCAATTCTTATGTCAAATATGCAATAGTACGTTATAATATATAATACTGACAATTAAACTATAACTTCTGTAATAAATATATCATAGTATTTTTGAACATGCAATACTTAATAATAGTTAATAATAGTTAATAATAGTTAATCCTGCACACGTGTTACCAGGGTTTTTGATATTTGCTTTTACGACGCTCTTTCTCGTACTTTAATCTCATTTTTGTTGCTCTACATGGAGGCGGTTGGTAGAGCGTGACAAATGTGACAAGCTCACAGATCTGGCTGTTGGAGCAGGGAAAACTTTCACAGTGTAAATACAGTATACCATGTGTAAAAAGATCTTGCTGCATCTTTATAAAGAAGTATTTTGTATTTTTGGTGTGAATGAATTGGAGATCACAAATGTCTAATGTCCTCTTCTTGACTGCCCTTTGTTCTCTATAGTTGGAAATCCATTATTGACCACCTGTTGACACATGAGAAGACCATGTTTAAAGACCTCATGAGTGAGTACAGCCCCGAGGAAATGTTTTTAGTGCTTTAAAGATACAATTATAATTTAAAGGTGAGAGCTAATCTGTGACAGAGAAGGTTTATTTGTTACTTTTAACATCTTCTGGTAGATAACAGCAGTTAACAGTTCAGACATGAGAGAAATTGTTTTCAAACCAGTGCAGTCAAAATGTCCCTTATAGAAGTGGTGTGTCAAATTGAAATTACAGAGACATTTTTGGTAATTTGCTGTGATAAACCTGTCTTTATTTGTGCTGTAGGCATGCAGAGTGGGTCCCTGAAACTGTTCACTAATGTGGAACAGAAACCCATGCTGCTGAAGCGCCAGGCATTTGCCATGTTCAGTGGAGAACTCGACCAATATCACCTGTATCTGCCCCTCATTCAAGGTGTGGTGCTGTTTCTGGATATTTATGTTGATTTTTATGTGATTATGTTCAATTTAGTTGTAGAAACAGACAATCTATGTTCTTTAACGATCATAAAACTTCTCTCCGCCTGCTTTCAGAGCGTCTCACTGAGGCTTTGCGTATGAACCCTAGCCCTGGTGTTTCAGCCCAGATGTTCCTGATGTTCCGTGTTCTCCTGTTGCGGATTTCGTCCCAGCACCTCACATCTCTCTGGCCAATCATGGTCACAGAACTGGTACGATCGAGCCTGGCTTCATACACGGGGCCAATACTGTACAAGTGTCTATTTTAATACAAATTTAAACTTATTTTTCTGCTTGTTTTTCAGATTCGCACATTTGCACGTCTAGAGAAAGCTCTACAGTCAGAAAAAGACGTCTCCAAGTGAGCTTATTGATTTATTCACAAATTCACATTTCATTGACACTCTGTTGACGCTCTCACTCAAAATACCTTTCTTACATACCGCCTAGGCTGGCTAAAGCGGTGCGGGGAGCCCTTGACAGGAATGGACCAGCGAATTTCTCTCAGGCAGAGTTGGACATGTACCTGTCAGCCTGCAAGTTTCTGGACACCTCCCTGGCTTTCCCTCCAGAGAAGATGCCAATCTTTCAGATGTAAGAGCTCAGAAACATGCTAACATTATGTCTTAGTAGAAGTTGTGGTGTTTCATTAGTTATTTTGTCTGTGTATAATTTTCTATCTTACTTTTTCTGTATAACTGTCTGTTCCATGTACAGGTATCGTTGGGCATTTGTCCCCGAGGTGGATGTGAGCCGCTACGGCGGCCCAGAGAGTGCGCTGATAGAAGGCGAGCAGGAATGCACACCCCATGTTGTCAGAGTACTGGAAGCGATGCAGCAGCGATATGGGGTAAGATCATACGTGGGATAAAACAGTCAATTTCAAACTTATACATAGTCAATCTCATTTAAAAGTCTATACTCTTGAATGGTCATTTTGTTGAGAAGCTTAGAATTACTGTTAGTTATGCTACACACATGGAACACACTTGTTTTTGATCGGGGGACGTTTCGAACACACTTTTAAGTTATCAGTTTAAAAGTCAGGGTCTGCAATCTTGAGGAACTAGCAAGAGTATGCAACATTTTTTAAATTATCCAACCAAAAAACCCAGCCCAGTGTTGCCAACTCTTTTCCGATGAAAGTAGCTAGCAGCACTACCTCCAAAAGTCCCTAAATCCAGAGAGAAAGTCGCCAAGTCAGCAACATTGACAGTCCGTCCCGTCAGGCCTCCCTCCAAAGCCACTCCTCCACAATTATCATAATGAACGGAAACAACAAACATGTTTGTTGTTAGTACTCACAGTTGTCAAGGTAGCAGCTTGACAACTGTGAGTACTAACAACAAACATGTCTGTTGTTAGTACTCACAGTTGTCAAGCAAGCAGCTTGTGGAAGACTCCGTTGACGTGCAAAGACGCGCATAGGCAGAGCGCGCGTAGGTAGACAGGCAGGCAGTTTATTACAGTCCTGCGACAGCCACAGATACCAGATTTTTTTTCTTTTTTTTGTGAAAATATTTCATTTATTAATTGCTGTCGGGATGTAGTGAGAATTTCAAAAAATATAACAAAATTATTGTTTTTGAAGAACACTCCTGGCCCTTCCTTTAGCCATTCAAAATCATTGTGCAAGTAATGACTTGCAAGTAACCATAGCAACAGTATGCTTTTATGTTACCAGCAGCACAGGATCTCACTGGTGCTAGTGAGAACAAAGCAGTGAATCAGAGAAATAAAACGTTATTCTTCGATTGTTTTACAGCGGTTACGTTCTAAAACACAAATAAACACACTACTAACTCCACACACCTCCGTACGACCCTGCGGGAAGGTGCAGAGTTGCCGGATTTTGAATGAATGCAGCCGAAAGTCAGGCTGTTGTCTCTGCCTGGTGTGTGTGTGTGCGTGCCTCGGTCAAACTGACACACCGATAGCAGCACACAACAGCCACTGCACACAGCAGAGGAGAGACAGAGGAACAGGGCAACTCAAAGCAGTGTAACAAACCCGTTCTCAAATACAGCCGCAAAGCATCTAAAGGGGGACTTGTGCCCATCGATGTTTAGCCTAATGCTTATGCCTTGATATCAAAAGCCAAGGGGCGTGACAAAGCGGCGGTATTTGACCACCTGAACGGGCTGCAACCCTGCACGCTGTTATTGGCTGGGGGTTACACCGCTACGTGGGGCCTAAAAACTTTAGGCAGACTCTCAGAAGCATCCCGAATAAAGCAAAATAAAAAGAAAAAATAAAATCCAGGCAGAAGGCTGCAGGGTCTCTGCAGATACAGACACCACCACACACTTCTAGTGGGGCATAAGTGTGAATGAGAGGGATTATTTTTGCATAAGTCTATACATTGTTTTTTAGGAAATTGTTGCATATTATACCTTTAAACAGTATTTGATAACTAACTGTGGAATAATCGCAATATTGCAATATGAGGTGTGTATATATAGAGCATAAAGGACAGGTCAGTTATTTCCTTAAACTGGGACTCTTGGTCAGGCATAGCCACGATGATGATGATTGTTAATATTGTCAAAATGACATACAAAAGGTTGTGTTTTTGTGAAATGACCACATCTCCCTCTGATGACGATGTCCTGTCCTGTTATTCCAGACACTGAATGGGCTGAGTGAGGAATCTTCTACAGAGCATTTGGAGTTCCCCCTCCTCCCTCAGCGCTCACTGTCCTCCATCACCCAGCTGTTGCCTTTCCTTTGCACCCTTTGCTGTTCCTTCCAGGGCCCTCCCCCCTACAACACCCTTATGCCCCACTGCCCCGTAGCAGAATACCCAGCAGCCAGCGCAGACACAGTCCTGAAGAGGCTGGAGTGCATCACTGAAGAAGAGTTCCTGGACTCCATGGAGAGTTAGAGCTCAAGCACGAAGCTTTCATGACCTAAGTCCTCTTCTCAAGCTCTTTTGACCTGCAGCCATACGCGCGGAGTACCTAAAGTAGGCACAGCCGGTGATAATGTTGTATTGTGAACTAAGAAAGAAAGGGAAACGTTTTGGAATTCTGTTTTTTAATGTTTTAACTTGTCTGATCTCCACATAAATACGTGCACCTCTGAGGTGCTCTCACACTGAATCTGTATTAGAAAAGCCAAGGGACTTTGTTGTAGTTATTTCAGTGGGCTTTTTGGTTATCTGAAGAAAAAAAAAACATGGTAGAAGTATTAATTACAAATTCCTGTGGATCGCTTCTTTCTCTCTCAAGGACGTGTATCATCTCAGTTGCAAAATATCCACACGTTGAGAATGTGTCAGTGTCTACTCTCTTTGCTTTATATGGTTTTAGACTCAAAGATGTTACTACTAAAAATAGTAAACTAACTTCAGATGATTACCTATTGTTATTTTTAGGCATGCACCTTATAATAACAGTAGTTCCAGTAAATGTTTTTAGTTTGACACCAAATAGCAGATTCACTGTGAAGAACCTCATTAAGTATTGTCGATGTGTTCTTTGACTTTTTCATAACCTCTGCTTAACCATACTTTCTGGTCTGTGTGTATATTTATGTCTGTCTGACTCCGAGAATGTAAAGACTACAGTGTACGGCGGCTGTTAGGTACTTTCTCTTTGATTGTTACTGGATACATCATTATGGGACCTCGCAAACCTTTGGCTAAGATTCTTGTTAAGAGTTGTATGATTAAGCTACTGAATGTGATTCGTGTATACCAGGGTTTGAGTTTACCCCGCTAAAATACATGCTTGCCATTTGTGGTGTTCAAGGGAATTCTTTGTAGTTGTTCATGGATAGCTTTTACAACTGCCTGTTGTCTTTTTTTTTCCACAATGCTGAATGCTTAAGTAATTTATTTTGGATGTTTAAAGGACCGTGTCAAGTTTTGAATTAACAGAAAGAAGACTCATTAAATTAAATATTAAGCTTAAATACTGTGTTTTCACTTCACAGCTTCAGTTTCTTGTTTTTCTGCATTTGTGTTGGAGAGAAATTGCTGAGGGACTCAAAACTGTGATAAAAAAAAAAATCTAATTGGCGCTTCGATCCCCGATTCCTCCTGCCCACATGTCGAAGTGTCCGTGGGCCAGACACTGAACTCTGATCCCTCCCGCCTTAAATGTAGTTACTGTTTTACCAAGCATTGTTTCATGCACGTCATTCACACGATGTAAAATGTCACATCACTGCACACAATCATCAGAACATCTTGTGACCATGTCTCAATTAAGACCACGTGTCTTTTCCATAATAAAGTTGTTCTCTATAAATGTTTCAACAACTTGAAATCCCTCAGGAGAAGCTGTAGGACGTGGCTGGAGAGAAGGGATTTTGGACTACCTTGCTTAATCAGCTGCCATGACACAGACCTGTGAAAGTCAGAGAAAATGGGCAAATAACTTTACACATGAGGTAGAAAGTTATGTGTGTAATCCAGTTTTACAAAATGACCTTTCTAACCTAGAAAGATAAAGGGACAGAGTGTGCTGAACACACCCATCCATCATTCCCTTCAATCATTTAGCTATTCAAACTGAAAGTACTGCCCTAAATAATTATTGTAATAATTGATGGTGTTGGCTTTTGTAATGTATTGTGAAAGCAATTACAAACATTCCAGATAATTATCAATGATAGGACGACTCTTTCAACCTGTGTGAGAATAGTTATCACCACCACTATTAAGAGTCTATTGCTTGTACTGCTTATGACTTTTTAGTCAGTATTGCAAGTGATTCATTTGGATATAATATAAATATTGAACCGGAGGTGATCCTATTAGAGTTAACATTATGAACAACAATATAGTATGACAGTTGTAATGCATATCTTTAATATTCAGAGGAAAACTGAGCACACAATGTGAAGAGGATTAACGCAACATGAGCAGATGAAATTAAGAAGTTGCATTTTGACAGATATCTTTTTTTAGGTACATTTTTTCCATATTATAGAGTCAAAATTCAACAATAAAGCCAAAAATGTGTTAAATAAGCTCAGGCTATAGCATTACCACAATAAACTTTATTGGTTAACAGTTGTTATTTTTAATGCAATAATTTCTCACATTTAATATGCCAAGTACAAATAACTTTATATTAAACATTATATGGATTCCAATAATACAATTTGGAGATATTTTACTGTACTTTTGTTTTATTTAAAAAGGCAGCTTCAAAGTGAAAGTACACATTGACGACTTCCTCATATTTGAACATAAAAAAATATATATTCTTAATAGGCTTGTTGAAATTTTCCAGTGTGATCCTGTTCAGGATGACCCTCACTATGACCATGTCACATTGCATATGATTAACATTGTCATTTTACTGTACAGTTTTTAACAAAAAACAGCAACTGAAAAACTGTACATTAAAATAATTTTACATGTTCATAGTCAGGGTCATCATGAACATTTTTTTAATGAGAGTTAAAAAAAATTATACTTTTTTTTCCCTTTTTCAAGGTTGTTTTCATATATGCAATTTACAGTTCGTAATTACAATAGTTTATAAACCAATATTTAAGGACATGAGCTTATAGACAAACTCATTAAGTACACTAGAGAAAACAACTTCAACATTCAAAATTGAAATAAAATTAAGAAAAGAAATAATAATAATAATAATAATAATAATAATAATAATAATAATAATAATGATAAAAAGAAAGAATAGTTAAAAAAACACACACATAACAAAAAAATCAATAATAATACAAAAATACGAGAGTAATAATAAGAGAGAGAGAGTTAACATTTTAGGAGATTATGAATGTGTTATGATGTAATTTGAGCTGACTTTCCCTTTAAATTTCTCAAAAACTTGACATACAGTCATAGTGAGGAAGACAAACCCATTATGAAAACGTTTTTATCATATTAGTATTTTTGGTTGACCATATATTCAACAAGACTTATTTAATATACTATGTGTAATATAATATCGCTTTTATTTGGCATATAAAATGTGAGGAAAATATCTCTGAAATGTCAGTGCGAGGAGTTCGTCCTTTTTGACCGCTCAAAGCACCCGTAGGCTACCGTACCGTAACGCCCCTAATAGACATGTATCGAAATCCAAGCTGCGGCTCTCTTTACCGCAGATTGTGGTTCCATCACAGTAGTGATGGGAATTCCGGCTCTTTTTAGTGAGCCAGATCATTTGGCTCAGCTCACCAAGAAGAGCCGGCTCTTTCGGCTCCCAAACGGCTCTTCATTTTACCACTTCTGCCTTTTATATAATTCAGCCACATTTAGCTTTAGCTGTTTTGACCTATGATTAGTATGTGTACACATATATCACTTAAATTATTCAATATAATTAAACTAAACCTTATAATTTCCAGAATATCATAACTTTACATGCTGCTTCATTTCCGACTGTCACTCATCTTGTCTGCTATTCGTGCACTGCACTCCTCTCTCTCTTTCTCTCCTCCTCGCCCTCCTGCTCTGTCCCTGTAAATCGTCAGCGCGCCGTGTACCCCCTGATTGGTTGCACGGACGTCATTACCACAACATTCATGGTAGGTGTCCACAGGCGCCGTGCTTTCCACGCTCCCCATTCATTGTCTATGTTAGCAGCCGCGCAATGCATTCTGGTAGCGTGGCGTCGCGATTCGAGAAACAGAGCGTCACGACGCCCGCTCCTCATTTGCATAAAGTTGAGTTGAGTAAAATTTGGGCTGTCAATCGATTAAAATATTTTATTTCCATTATTCATGGACAATCATGCAATTAATTGCAAATTAATTGCATATTTTTTTATCTGTTCAAAATGTACCTCAAAGAGAGATTTGTCAAGAATTTAATACTCTTATCAACATGGGAGTGGACAAATGTGCTTGCTTTATGCAAATGTATGTATATATGTATTACTGGAAATCAATTAACAACACAAAACGATGACAAATATTGTCCAGAAACCCTCACAGGTACTGGATTTAGCATAAAAAATATGCTCAAATCATAACATGGCAAACTGCAGCCCAACAGGCAACAACAGCTGTCAGTGTGTCAGTGTGCTGACTTGACTATGACTTGCCCAAAACTGCATGTGTGGGCATGTCTGTAAAGGGGAGACTCGTGGGTACCCATAGAACCCATTTTCAGGTCAAGGGATCCCTTTTAAAATGCCCATGGCAGTTTTTCCTTGCCAAAATCTCAAAGCGCACACAAAGTGTAATTTAGAGTGTTATTTAACCTCCTTTGCGACAACCTAGTATGACATGGTTCGTACCAATGGATTCCTTACTAGCTCCACTCCAGCTACCATTTTTTTCAGTGTGAGCACATCAAATTAAAACTCTACCAGATGTTGCAAGGTGATCAATCTAAAGTTTCTGTTTTGACACTCCTCCTTGGAGCAAATATACCTACATGTGGCAGCCTGTGATTGGACGCGGATCAGTCCGGGAATGCCGGATTAGTCACACCTGTCTAAATGAGTTTGACATGAAGTGTACCCCTATTCTCTCTCAGATTCAGTAACTGCATGGGTTATTTCTCGCCTCAAATGTTTTCAGAAACACATTTCGGTGAACTATTTTCATGAAATAAGAGAAGAAAGTTTCCAAACGAGCCTCCATACTGTTTCCGGTTTGAAAGCAGCAGCCCACGGCGGGAAAGCGTTCGTCCAATCAGGTTGGGACAGCCTGTGTCTAGTGACAGCCCACCACCGTCCGATGTTGGGAAGCGTCACGTCCCCTCGCCATAAAAAACGACCGACACATCTCTAGTCCCATCACAGTGTTGTTGGTGTTGTTTGAACTGGCTCGTCCGTGACCGACACATCTCTAGTCCCATCACAGTGTTGTTGGTGTTGTTTGAACTGGCTCGTCCGTGACCGACACATCTCTAGTCCCATCACAGTGTTGTTGGTGTTGTTTGGACTGACTTCACATCCTCTCACCGAGTCCGACATCCGTATTTACGGAGAGATGGCGGCGCAGACAGACCGCGGTGTCCCGCTCAGTACGGTGAGTCGATATTTGCAACGGGGTTAAATATATTGCGAAGTTACACTGTTTCAAATGCAATGTTCACCGCTAACGGCTGTACGTCAACGGCTGTACGTCAACGGCTGTCCGCTAACGGCTGTACGTTAGCGGCGTCGCCCAACAAGTGAACGTTAGTAACCGTTAGTGAACGTTAGTAACGTTAGTGACCGTTAGTGGACGCTGAGTAAAGGCTCATAGCAGAGCTGTGTGTCTAAATCACTTAAAGTCATGATGTTTTGTGGGTTAAAAAGGTTCCTAAAGCTAGTTAACTACTGACGCCAACATTCAGTTAGTGTTCAATAAATCACTGTTATAGAAACATTGCCAATGTGTCATATTATTAACACAAGGAGAGCTAAATATTTACCCGAAACTTTCTCATTTGTGTTTCCTCTATTTTCATTGTTTAGTTACAACACTGTTGGACAACACGTTAAACAACCCCACACTGCTGTTAAGTTTCACTTTCGGTTCTCTCTGTGCATAACACATGATTAGAAAGAAGACATTATGGGCTGGTTATAGTTAATTTAGGTGGGAGAGTCCTCTGACTGGGGATCATTGTTGGTTGACATCCCACTCTCATTCTCCTTCTTCCCACATTTCCCATCTCTCTTCCTCTTCCTCATCACATGCTTGTGTTTGCAAACCAAAACAGGCTGTTTTACATAAGTTTCTATTTCCTACAATGGGTGCATCCCAAACATTAAAAACATTTACATACAGAAGAAGCAAAGCGAAAACATAAACAAAGAGCTGTGCAAAACATAAAAGGACAACAGAAATGAAACAAAACCACCATAAAATAAAAAAAATAAATAAAATAAAATAAATAGATAATAATAAAAAAAAAGACCACGCGAGAGTATAATAATAATAATTTCACTTAAAAACTTTAAAGATATTGCACACATTCATTGTTTCCATTGCTTTTTTGTTTTGTATGGGAGAAATTGTTGACAGATATAGATCCATTTCTTTTATAAATACAAAGAAATTCGGTTTTTTTTTTGGTAAATTGACACTTGTGAATGTGGAACTTCACGAGAATTAAATTAAATTAATAAGAAAAAATGCATTACTGTCTTTGTCACTGTAATCATAGCAACAAAATATAATATTTCTATAGTACAGTGCAAAATCTGAGACAATATTAACAAGTATAAAATTATTGACATCTTTCCACAATTCACATGTAAATTTACAGGACCAGAATAAATAAGAGCTTCAGGATGTGATTCGCAGAAGGAACAATTTACATCTATGTCACTCTTTAACTTTTGTAAGAAATGTTTCACTGGATAGAATCTGTGGATCAACTTAAATGACACCTCTTTTACCTGATTTGTTAGAAGGAACTTTTGCGGTAAGGACCAAACTTCCGGTTCAAGCGAGGAACGAGGAAACAATAAATAAGAGCTTTGGGATGCACCCATACTAGTGATGTCCCCAGTTGATCTGCATGATTGAGTGTCTTGGATGACATAATGAAGATCCTATGAGTACTGTATGTTCCATTAATTTTCTCCGCAAACAAACAACCGACTATATTATTAGCCTGCTGAAAACATTTGAGAATGACAAAGCACTTTGTTATGCCTGATAGTTGCCAACTCCATGTTGTTGAGCCTGTTCCAAATACCAACATATGACCTTTGATGAAATTTTGTTGTACAGACAATCGGGTTACCTCTAAATAAATATTTTAAATTTTTTTTGAAGGGACTATTTGTAACTTCAGAAATGCTTGTTAACAGCGACACCTGTGGCCGTTAAGTCAATGAAAGTCAGCGTCGGGCTCGCGCTTGCTCGCTCTACATAGACATGAACGAGCATTGCTTAAAACAGTGAGGCGACACACGTCAGCTAAAACCACAATATCACTCTATATTTCATCTGCTTGGCAGTAATGTTAGCTGACCAGACGAAGGTCTCTCCATGAATCACTGCTGATCCTAGTGTTGGCTCTTCCTACTTTAGCAAAAGTGGGTCGGTGCCGGGGCTGAGCAGGAAGAGAAAAGTTATCGTCTCCGAGCACGCCCACAGCGAGACACCGGAGTTTTGGTCGGACACGATAACGTTTCTCGCTGCGGAGCAGCGTCACTTTACAAGACACGGGAAACCTCTGTTGGTTTGGAGGAGCTGCAGCAGTTATTTCTGCACAAACATCCACTGCACATTCACTAGATATTCTCAGAGCTAAACTAACTCTTCTGCAGTGTGGAGTGAGCGCGTGTTCAAGTCTAGAGGTGGAGCGAGACAGCGAGAACGCGCGCGTGCAGGCAAGCAGGCAGAGGAGCAGACTCCGGCCACACGCAAGCGCGCATATGCGAGCGTGCATGTGTCCCAACCCGGTACATTTATACGCTTAAAAAATTACAAACAGTCCCTTTAAAGGATTGATTTGATTTTTCGCAAGAATAAGAAGACCAAATAACTTTTCCAAATATATTAAAAGACTCTGTTGTAGTGGCTAAATCATTAAAAATCCAACATGTTTTGACCACTATAGGTCTTCGTCAGGGCATTCAACAAACAGACAAAAGCGGATGTGGTCTCACCTTTATGGTATCGACAACCAATGGGAGGCAATCACATGATCACCATAATACTACAAAATATTACAAAATATCATGAAGAAATAACACAGACACAAGTAATTTATGGACATCATCAGGGAAAAATACTCCTAGTTTTTAACATAGGCTGTAAAACTGAAGTTACTGGTGTACTGAGAGAGGGGGAGGTAGCCACGGTCTTGATGTGGTCAGAGGTGTGAAGGGGGTCTGAAATGGTGGCTTAGGTCCTCAACACATTGGCTGAACATACCGTTGTGGGGGTTGTGTTGAAACTATTGAAGAACAGATTCAGCTCAGGGTTTGTCTTTTTTTAGGGGGTCTTTAGGGGGAGATAGCAGGTCAGCACTATATGTCACATACAGTAGAAGTGGTGTACATCATCTGAAAGCTGGGAACCTGAAGAATAATTTGCGATGTAGTTCAGTATGTCAAGTTGTTCTAGTCATAAATCTTAAATAAACATGAATGAATGAATTATTTAAGAATGAGGGTTTCGACCATTATTATGGAAATATATGATGGCCACTCCCATGCTCTATTATCTCATAAGTTGTTGCAGCAATTTTGGGGTTGATACAATTTGGTGCTAAATTTAACTATTTTTTACCTATCGAGAATTGATAAATACGATCAATAACACCTCTAAAATACCACATTAACACACCAAGACCTTGAGGAACACCATAGAAAAAGCAATGCTGTGATTTGGTATCAAAAACTTTTGACATTTGGAGATTTCTGCAAGAATTGCATCAAACCCATTTTCATTCACATATCTTGAGGTCAGAGGTCAGGGGCCCCTTTTGAAAATGGCCATGCCAGTTTTTCCTCACCAAAATGTAGCCCAACTTTGGAGCGTTGTTTAGCCTCCATCCCGACAAGCTAGCATGACATAGTTGGTACCAATGGATTCCTATAAGATATCTGTATTTATATGATATCTTTACATTCTCTCTAGCTCTAAAACTGAACCTGCTACAGCCTCTGAAAGACAGTCAAGTCAATCGGGATCGCCTGCAATCCCTCGGGTCTCAGAGGGTTAAGACCAAAATGTTCCTCTAAATGATTTTGTACAAAGCCCCGATCAAAGTTACTCCAGGTCTAAATGACGGCTTAAACCTCCAGTCTGCTGTCAGTCGAGTGAGTCACATTAAATATCTGTGCTATTCCTATGAAGACAACAAGCACCATTAGTCAGACAGACCTGACTGACGAGAGCCAAACACTGAAGGGCGAATTCACAAAAGGATTGCGCAGCTATTGCGGCCGTTGAACCTGCACAGACAAGACAAGATGAAACCATGTAATTCTCAAAGCAAATGGTGTCTCTGTGCTCCTGTGCTATTTGCACATATTCAAATTAGGTAATAGGCCCTTTCATGAGCCTCTCTCTGCCATGCTACGTGTTGCCCTTGTTCTTGGCACAAGGGCAACATTTATATTTTGCCACATGGATAATGAGAATCAGATTAAAAAAAGGACAAATTGCCCTAGTTGCAAAACTTAATGCTAAGGCTGTCAATCAATTAAAATATTCAATCGCAATAAATCGCATGATTGTCCATAGTTAATTGTGATTAATTGCAAATTAATCGCACATTTTGTATCTGTTCAAAATGTACCTTAAATGGAGATTTGTCAGGTATTTGATACTGTAATCAACATGGGAGTGGGTAAATATGCTTGCTTTATGCAAATGTAGTATATATTTATTATTGGAAATCAATTAACAACACAAAACAATGACAAATATTGTCCAGAAACCCTCACAGGTACTGCATTTAGCATAAAAAATATGCTCAAATCATAACATGGCAAACTGCAGCCCAACAGGCAACAACAGCTGTCAGTGTGTCAGTGTGCTGACTTGACTATGACTTTCCCCAAACTGCATGTTATTATCATAAAGTGGGCATGTCTGTAAAGGGGAGACTTGTTGGTACCCATAGAACCCATTTTCATTCACATATCTTGAGGTCAGAGGTCAAGGAGCCCTTTAAAAATGGTCATGCCAGTTTTTCCTCACCAAAATTTAGCATAAGTTTGGAGCGTTATTTAGCCTCTTTATTAGGTTTACTAGTTTCATATGATGCCAGTATCTTCACTCTAGCTTTAAAACTGAGCCTGCTACAACCTAAAAATCGCAAGTTGCGTTTAATGCGTTAAAGAAATGAATGTCGTTTAAACAAATTTGCGCTAAAGCATTATTATCGCGTTAACTCTGACATACCTACTGAATGCACTTTACGTGTTTGCGCTGTAATATCGTAGCGCAATATCTTTTGTGACTTTGAGACGGCGCAGATGGCGGTTGCAACAAGTGATGCACTGCTATCAGCAGCCGCAATCCATTCTTTGTGAATTGTACCGTCAATATTTTGGGTAATATCAGTTTTCGAGAGTTTACTCATCATTTGACTGCATTGATTAAGGTTAAGCACACATTGATTGAATTTGAATAGACTGATGAATTAAAATAAGTCCACTTTGATGTAACTATTGTGTACCTCTTAATTTGCTCCACAGCTTTGTCCCAAGTATCTTCATACAAATTCCACCAGCCACACCTGGCCCTTCGGCGCCATAGCTGAGCTCATAGGTGAGTCATCATCACATGTTTGTATTTGCAAGCGAACCAGGCTGTCTTCCTTAAGTTCCTATTTTACTACATACTAGTGATGTCCCCGGTTGATCTGCATGATGGAGTGTCTTGGATGACATAATGATGATCCTATGCGTACTGTATGTTCCAATAATTTTTGCGAATTAATCTAGTAGCGATGTTTAAGTGCACTTAAATGCAATTGGGATTTATTTTTTTCTGTCACCAGGACAGATTTCCATCAAATTGAAATGAATATTCTCAGTAATCCACGTCAAGATTGTTCTCAGCAAACAAACAACGCACTATATTAGCCTGCAGCAAACATTTGAGAATGACTAAGCACTTTGTTATGCCTGGTATAACAGGCTGTTGCCAGTTGCCAGTTGCCAACTCCATGTTGTTACCGGCTCTGACTGTAACATCAAAAGAGCCTGATCCAAATACCAGCATATGACCGTTGATGACATTTTATTGTAATGACAATCCGGTCACCACTTAATAAATATTCAAAAAAATGCTAAAGGATTGATTTGTTAACGTATTTGTGGAGGAATTTAGTTAAATTAAATGTCCCTTAAATTGTGCATTTAAAAACCAGCCTATTTTCAGATTATAGCCTAATTAAAAGTGTAATGTATGCTTAAATCACCTCTCTCACTGGTATGTGAAAGCTATTTTAATAGCGATGAGCTGAGATGGAGAGGATGGTGTGTTGATAGAGCTGATGCCTCACTAGAGTGCTGAGGTAAATGCAGCCATAAAATAAAGAATCAAAGAGTGCTGTGGCTAGCCTCTAGTTCAAATTCAAGTTTACCACAAGACAAATCTCAACTCCTTGCCCCCTTTGTTGCTGTAAAATTATCAGGTGTTGAGTACATGTTATAGTTATTGTTCTCTGATTCAATTTGTACTTTGCCATCTAATATTGGTTTATTTTTAGATAACTATTTAAGCTCTGTGGATACTTATGTGGTGGATACGCCCTTTGTCGCTCGTCATTGAGGTTTCCGTAGCATTAAAGGCTGTCTTAAGAGGCGGAGAATACCTTTGTTTTACTTTGTAGTACTCCACCTATTATTTGTGCAATCCTTTTTTGCAGTGCAACAAGAAGAGAGATGCACCTTGCAAGCTGTCGCTAAAATGTCACAAAAATACTGATAAGCCTGTTTTTTTGGGCGTACCAACATGCATCACATTGAGCCCAAAAATCCTGAGTAAATCTAGTCTTCCGTACGTCTTCTACATCACTGCAATGTTAGAACTTTAATGCTTGAGGTTGAGATTTGTAGGTGAATTTAAGTTGCCCCTAAATTGTTTCTTTTTACAGACAATGCCTACGATCCAGATGTCAGTGCCAAACATTTCTGGATTGACAAGATTGTGGTCAAAGAACAAGATTGCCTCAGCTTTATGGATAATGGAAATGGGCTGGACCTTGAAACAATGCATAAGATGCTCAGGTACTGCTGCTTGGTATTTTTTGGAAATTATGGAAAATGTGTAATGGCCCACTGGACATTGACATTGCACTGCCAGTACTGGCATATATAAAAGCTAGGGCTGTCAATCGATTAAAATATTTAATTGTGATTAATCGTGTGATTGTCCATAGTTAATCGCGATAATCACTGTTATTGTTTATCTGTTCAAAAGGAGATTTGTCAAGTATTTAATACTCTTGTCAACATGGGAGTGGGCAAATATGCTGCTTTATGCAAATGTATGTATATATTTATTATTGGAAATCAATTAACAACACAAAACAATGACAAATTCTCAAGCCCAACAGGCAACAACAGCTGACAGTTTGCTGACTTGACTATGACTGGTCCCAAAACTGTATGTGATTATCATAAAGTGGGCATGTCTGTAAAGGGGAGACTCGTGGGTACCCATAGAACCCATTTTCATTCACATACCACAAAAGACCCCTTTGAAAATTGCCATGCCAGTTTTTCCACGCCAAATTTTACTGTAAAGCCCGGGAACGTCAGCAGCGTGTGGCGTCTGCACAACCTATTTTTTTTTATTTCGGCATCTATGTTAACAGGTTAGATCAGCCATACTGCCCGCGTGAGCAGTGCGTGACGGCTGCCGCAATCTGGCCCAAGCGTAAGTTTGGAGCGTTATTTAGCCTCCTTTGCGACAAGATAGTATGACATGGTTGGTACAAATTGATTCCTTAGGTTTTCTAGTTTCATGATGAATTGATTGCTTTAAAATTGAGGCCACTACAACCTAAAAATCTCAAGTTGCGTTAATGCGTTAAAGAAATTAAAACAAATTTGCGTTAACACGTTATCGCGTTAACTTTGACAGCCCTAATAATGACCACTGCCTAAATCCTTTAAAAAAAGAAAAAAGTTGTACATTATGCTACATTTATGAATGAACCATGATGTGATTCATATACTCACTAAACAATATATGCATTTTTCCCCCCTCAAGCTTCGGCTACAGTGACAAGGTTCCTGTGAAGAGTGTAAAGCCAATCGGTATGTATGGCAACGGTTTCAAGTCTGGATCTATGCGTCTCGGCAAGGACGCCATCGTGTTTTCAAAGTCAAAGAGTGTGTCATGCGTTGGGATGCTCTCTCAGACCTACCTGGAAAAGACTGGTGCTAACCAAATAAGCGTACCTATTGTCTGCTTTGAACAGAGAGAGCCAAACAAGTATATCCTTTATCTACTGCGTTAAGGCATATTGCATCATGTAAACTAATGAAATGTAAACATCTTCTTGATTTATTGGCACCATTAAAGTATCATGTGTTGTCAACTGAATTAGGTACTGGAGGACTCCAGTGATGTTGTAGAGAGGTATGCTCATACCGGTGTAAGTCTGGGACATGATTTGATCCTGGTTTAGTAATCTACACAGTTTTTTCATGTGTTTTTTCAGTGTGACATGTTTTAGAGTAACACATTTTCTCTCAATCATACACCACAGTCATTTTTCCATTTGTCCTAATTTTTCTTTGCAAGTTGTCCTTAATTCGGCTTTACTCAGTGTAAGAGAGGAGCACAAAGCCAGTCTGCAGGACATCCTAGACCATTCCCCTTTCAATACACAGGAAGAATTGTTCGTTGAGGTCAATGCCATCAGTTCCAACCAGTCCACAGGGAAAACTGGCACACGGATCATCATCTGGAATCTCCGCAGGTTTGTCTGTAGTTCATACATAACAAACATATGTTTTTTTTCAGAAACCAAGTGCTCGTGCCTGTACATGCCTCAGATTTGTGATCAGATAAAGAAGATATGTCAACGCCCTATCTACTAACCAATCAACTCTCAGGACAATGTAGTCATCATTCCACTCACTCCAGCAAACTGACATGAACAAAAGTACAGTGAGAGGTGATAAATAGCACACACAGCTACATGTGTGTATCATAAATGTAAGAAATGTTGCATAATATTAAATAACACTAGTGTTGCATGTGATTGGCTGTTTGTTGTAGATGGGGTCTTTCCCTGTGATTCAAGAATCACCAATGTTAGACTTAGGGAGACCGGATAACTCAAAGCCATCACCATGCTGGAGGCCCATCCGCCTATACGAAATGTTTATGTTTTCAACAGGACATCTACCGGATCAACAGAGTATGATTTTTCGAAGGACCGTTACGACATCCAAATTCCATCAGATGTCGATGACGAGGAAATGAATGACACTTCTCAACATGCAGACAGGGTGACGCCATACATCCCGCCGAGTTGTTACTCACTGCGGGTAAGTAGCAGTAATGTGCACGTCTGTTTATGTCCCCTGAAATGTCTGTCCTTGACTAAATTGACTTGTATCTGTGCAAAAGTTGTCACTAGAGATTCCTCTACTGAAGGGAGAGATGCATGAGCACTTCCCTAAAATCTGAGATTCAAACGTACCCCAGGCAAGCTAGGTTAGGTACGTCACAGCCAGTCGCTTATACATAACGACAGGGAAACGGTCTTCGACACAACGCCGGCAAGGAAGCCAGAAACTTCTAGCGCAGAGCAGACTTGTCAGTACAGAGAGCGAGAGTTTGAATTAGCATCGTGTGGAGTGCAGTTTTTGGATGTAAACCAGATCCTGGAGCTTCCTTCCACTATATTTATACACAATATTTCACAAGCACTAATGCTGTGTCAGCCTCTGCCAGTTACAAGCTAACCACATGCACATTCACAGATTCTGTATTTCTTCAAGTAGTAGATGTCGTTTTAAGACTGTTTTAACAAAGTAATTTACCTTTTTTTGAAAAATCACATCAGGCCCATTTCTAAAGGAGATCTGTAATTACTAAATTGTAGGCCAATCATAGGTTTTTAGTTTTCTTTTTGCATTATTAGTGAAGCTGTTTTAGTGGAGTCCTTTTAATTTTAGTTAATCTGTGCTGTGTCGAAGACAAAAACGCCATAGAATTTTTAAACATCTGCTGCTGACTGATATCACTTTCCATTCGCATGAGTAAATAATTGATACTTGTGTTTTTAATGGGCGTAGGCATATTGCTGTATTCTCTACCTGAAGCCTCGGATGCAGATCATCATACGCGGTCAAAAGGTGAAATCTGAGCTCATTGCTAAGAGTCTGGCCTTGGTCAGAAAGGACTCGTACAAGCCCACGTTCTTGGTATCCTTTCATCACAGAAGACATGGATCGATATGTTTTAATTTAGGACATTTTGAATGTGCGGAGAAAGTGTTACTTGAGTTTTCCTTAAATGTTATTTTAGCCCAGAAGCATTCGTATCATTTTTGGGTATAACACCAAAAGTAAAGACCAGTATGGCATTATGATGTATCACAAGAATCGGCTCATCAAAGCCTACGAGCGTGTGGGCTGCCAGCTTCAGGTGAGTTTGTGTTGTTTCTTTATTACACATGTTGTCAAGGGGGTCTTTAAATGTTATCACCCGGTGTTCATGTCTGAACTTTTATCCCCTGCAGGCAAACAACCAGGGTGTTGGGGTCATTGGGGTCATAGAGTGTGACTATCTGGCACCTACCCACAACAAACAGAGTTTTAATGAGACAGATAAGTACAGGTAATGGGTCTGACTATGGTCTAAATGAGTTTCTGTCAGTTTGAATCTTGCACACAAAATATTTGTATAGTCTATATCATATTACTGCATTATTTGACAGCACAGTGGCAGAAGTTTGAAGCTCTTTATTTCTTGGTACAGGAAAACGATGAACAATTTGGGGACCAAACTGAAGGAATACTGGAATGAAATGCGCTACAAGAGAAGCAGAGACCATCCAAACAGCACCACACCAGTGGAAGATACCATGTTAGTACATTTTGCAGTGACTTACATCATGTATTCTCCACGTATCTTTGTCTAACCATGTTGACTTCCTACATGCTCTGGTACTTGTCTCTGTCTATGTCCTCAGGAAGCGACCAGATCAAAACTGGGTGCAGTGCAACGACTGTTCGCAGTGGCGAAAACTCCCTGATGGGATTGACTGCGAAAAGCTGCCAGAGAAATGGTACTGCTGTATGAACCCTGATCCTCAGTTCAGGTAACTTGAGCATATATATCTATATATAAATGCAAAAAAGATACTTTTATTCCTATCCACAAATCTGTTTTTGTAAAAATGCACTAAATGCACTTTACTCTGTGAAAGTTTTCTAGATCTACACATATATTGTTACTTCATCTAAAAATAAATGTAGCATCATTTACAAGAACACATCTCTGCCAGTGGGTAACCTCCAGGTCTGAAAAGTGAAGCCAATGCGGAAGTGCCTTAAACTTGCATTCTTTCTAATAGCCAGCAGGGGGCGACTCCTCTGGTTGCAAAAAGAAGTCTGATTGTATAGAAGTCTATGAGAAAATGAGCCTACTTCTCACTTGATTTATTACCTCAGTAAACATTGTAAACATGAGTTTATGGTCTCAATCGCTAGTTTCAAGTCTTCTTCAATACAGCATGATGTTCATTTAGTAAATTATGATCCCATTTAGAGTCAAATAGACCATAAAGCAGGGTATGCTTTAGGACCTGGCTACCTTGTGATTGACAGGTCGCTACCACGGCATAGTCCTGCAAGTTGTCCACGTTTTCGCTGCAGAACACTTTCACAGTGTGTTTTCAGTTAATAAAGTAAATTGCAACATTTTGGTTGCCTAAAAATGTTGGTTGTTCCACCCTCTCGTGTCGCTTCTGGTTGCAAAAAAACAAGATGGCGACGGCCAAAATGCCGAACTCCAGGCTTCAAAACGTCAGTCCACAAACCAATGGGTGATGTCACGGTGACTACGTCCACTTCTTATATACAGTCTATGTCCATTTAGGGTCTGATATAACTAGTAGCTATTTATAAAACTAGTGGAGTTATATAACCTGTGGACTACTTGGCGAGCCATGGCCTAATCAACCCAGCAGGTCCAGCCACTATGTGTTGATTTGAAGGTAGCTTAAAGGTACGTTAGGTTAACAGTGTCACCTGTGAGATGACTCAGTACATTTTTGACAGCAAAGCCTAATACCCTGCAGGGCTTGATTATACAGTAGGTCAAAACATCAATTAACATGAATACTGGGTTTCCATAGCAATACTCCCCCAACTTTCGGCACATTTCTCTGTGTATTGATACATGGAAGCACCCAAAACACATACACATTATTGATATCAAGGTATTTTGTCAACAATGGTCTCACCTAGAGATGTTCCGATACCATCTTTTCCTTCCCGATACCGATTCCGATACCTGAACTTGCGGTATCGGCTGATACCGAGTACCGATCCAATACCATTGTGATTAAAAAAAACCGATGTATAGTTATTATTATTTAACAGTTGTTTACTACTGGCCATGTATGGATGTGATATGATTACTATCTTTGTTGTATGGCCAGGTTAAATCATTTGTAAAACATGAACAAATATATACAGAAAATGAATGCAATAGAAATATATTTTATTATTCAGTTTGTCAGTTACAAAGAACATAAATTAAGCTAGGAATAAATAACTATTCTCTTAGCTGTCTCCTCAGTGGACAGCCTGTGTGCTAATTTACTTATTACTTAAATTACTGTACATATCACCGTTTTACTTGTTGGATTTTCCACTGTGAAATATTGCCAAATGGCTGACATCTTCCTCGCTCTGACTACCGTTACACTCTACACTAGCACCGTACCGTTTTTGTTTGCTATCATCAAGTGACAGACTACTTGCAATCTGTTCTTCTTCGCTGCTCTAAAACAGTAGTTGCCAGTGGCAGCAGTGATACCTCCATAGCGACAGCACAGTGAAGGCTACTGTTTTGGAGTGGTTAAGAAGAATTGATTTCCGGTTAAACAAGTTGATTTTTTTCTGGTTTAATAAATGATGTTATCGAATTGGTGCATGGACTGACGTACTCGCTGATACCCGATCCAGAATTCTGGGCAGTATTGGACCCATTTCCTATACTGGTATGGGTATCGGAACTACTAGTCTAACCCAAATGTAGCTCAGACTCAGTGGATGTTTTCAATCTTTATCTAATTTGCCCTCCCAGAAACTGCCAGGTGGAGGAGGAGCCTGTGGACTCAGATGATGAGCAACCTTCATACCCCAAGCCCTATAAACAACAGTGAGTCCCATTTCATTTAAAAACACTGCCACAACTTTTGCCCAAAGATATAATTGCATATTTAGACTAAATAAGAATTGCATATTTTTTTTATTAAGCTGCCAAAATCAGCCCAAATATGTTAACTGAGCATAATAAGTGAAGTGACTTGCCTTACCTTACCCCCGTGATTATTTTTAACAGAGAAAGGGAAGACAGAAGAAAGAGTCAAGTGAGGGAAAGAGAACAGGTAAGGACGCTGTAAATTGCCTGCCATTTTTCTGCATGCTATTGCTGTTTCCTTCATGTGGTACCTGTAACACCTCTGTATTTTATTTGAAATAAACAGTTCTTTTTCTGGTAGTATTGGTTTCTGATTCCATAAAGATTAACATGTTATTAATAGCTCTTTGGGATTTTTTTCTTTTCTGGGCTGAGGCGGCTCGTTTGGCTCTTCTCGCCAAGCCAAAACAGGCCCCTAAACGACTGCAGGTTGTGAGTGATGACTAAAGTGGATGCCATTTTACTTAAAGGACCAGTGTGTAACAATTAAGGGGATCTATTGGCAGAAATGGAATATGATATTAATAACTAGGATTTCAGGTGTATAATCACCTGAAAATAAGAATTGTTGTGTTTTTGTTAGCTTAGAATCAGTTGTTTATATCTACATAGGGAGCGGGTACCCTCTCAATGGGGTCCACTATGTTGCACCGCCATGTTTCTACAGTAGCCCAGTATGGCTTGGGCCGGAGTTGATAACGTTACTCGCTCCCGTTGCCACCGCTCTCTCCCTCTTGCTTCACCACTCACTTCCCTCGTACACACACACACACACACACACATAGACTAAGCACTGGCTCTGCTCCAAATGACCTTCGCCACAAAAAATAGCTCTAGAGGGGACCATTCGATGTTTCGCGTCGGCCACCGTAAATCTCTTACACGCTTGGCACGCGGGAGAGGCTTCAGTTGGTTGCAACCTCACCGCCAGATTCAACACACTGTTCCTTTAAGATAATGATCATGTTAACATGTTTTAATAAATACATTGCAGAATGTAGATATGGTGTAGGAATATCAATAATTACAAATAATAAAAACATATCTCTGTTTTCTTTTTGTTGTTCTTGTTGACAGACTGGCCGTTCCCCCTCCACCCCAACTACCCCAAAGACACGGTTTAACACTGTATCAACACAAGGGGGTGCTGTGAGGGCTGAATCCTCACCACTGACACCCGCCCCCCTTTCACAAGCTGGTAAGAGAAATTGCTCATCATGTGTGTGTCTGAGAGAGAGAGACTGAAACAGAAAGTTTGCAAGATTAAAAATGTCTGTTTTCTTTCTCTCTAGCTTGCAGCCCCTCCAGTAGCAGTGGTCTTCCAGTTATTACTAGTGTAATCTCAGTGTCACCAGCCCTCCTGAGGTATGATTTTGTGTTGTTTGTGAGCTTAAATATATCCATTTGACTTTGTTTAAGAAACATATTAATTGTGTTTTGTGTGCACTGCAGGGGGAAAAGAACACAGCCTGTTACTTCACAAACAACGCCCAAAAGATCTAAAAGGAATGGCGTCCATCAGGGCTCAGCCACTGAGACCAAGCAAGTTGACTGTCTGAGGCGGGAACTGGATGAAAGTAACAACGAGAGGGATGAACTGCGCTCACAGGTCAGTGTTCCAGCTGTGTTTGGTATTTTTCAACCTTATTTTCCCATGGTTTTGTATCCAAGTGACTAATGGGGACAACACTTTTTGAAATATTTCCTGTATTGAGGGAGAACGCTGCAGACACTAAACGGGCTGTAATGTAATTATTTGAGGCAACCTGGCTGGCACCGTCATTTTACATGGACTAAAAGTGCTTGTTTTTGCCACTAACAGGCTCAGATTGTTATTATAAGTGTCTGACAACATTATGGAAAGGACCCTACAGAGAAATACATATATTTTCCGTTTGTCATTGTGTGTCTCGCTTGAAGAAGCCTCGCTCTGAAATCTTGCGTAACATCCGCATTGTCGAAAGCAGCTAAATAAATATTCAGTCATGACATTGAAAATCTTTTAGATAACACTAAGCTACGCTTTCTGGATTTCAACACAACAAACTCTGACAACACCGGTGTCCTGTGGCACTCCTCCCTCCACTCTCACTCACGTTTCCACCACTGTCTTCCGGCAACAAGTCACATGACACAATGACAAACAGGAAGCGAAAGGTAAGAAAAACATTTATTCCTCTGTAGGGTCCCTTTCCATGATGTTGTCAAGACACATCCGCAATCAGCTCTCCCTCAATAGTGGATCAGAACGTGTTGTCCCCATTAGTCACTTAGACACAAAAACATGGGGAAATAGGGTCTAGGTTGAAAAAAGTTAGTAAGTTAGTAAAACCCTTTAAAGTACAAGACTTGCGATACTCTTTATTTGTCTTATTGTCAACCAATCCCATAAAAAGACCAAAGCCAACAGGTTCCAGGTCTGTTTCCTCTTGACTACCTTGCACAGATTATGATAAATCAAACCTATATGGACAAGATATTTATACCCTACAAATATTGTCAAACAACAAATCCAAACATGAATCTGACTGTGCCCTTTATGCAAAACAAAGGAACTTTAAAAAGAGTTATGTATGGTTGTATGGTTATGTATTATCGTCTTTTGCATACTTTACTACAGCTGCAACGATCAATCGATTAGTTGTCAACTATTAAATTAATCACCAACTATGTTGATAATTGGTTTGAGTAATTCTTTAAAGGAAAAAAAGGAAAAAATTCTCTGATTCCAGCTTCTTCAATGTGAATATTTTGTGGTTTCTTTACTCCTCTATGACAGTAAACTGAATATCTTTGAGTTGTGGACAAAACGAGACATTTGAGGACGTCATCAAACAACTATTACTACTACTACTACTACTACTACTACTAACAACTAATCGATTAATCAAGAAAACAATTGACAATGATAATAATCATTAGTTGTAGCCCCAGTTTTGTCCATTCTTCTTATCACTAATAGTTACATTGTATTCACCAAGTTAATTGTCAGATCTGTGAACATGGCTGTATTGCTAAAAAGAAGTCAGACTGGGCAAGAAACATGAGCAGTCAGGTGGTGATAAAGGCTTTAAACAAACCCCCAGGTTAGCCAAATGTATTCCAAAGAGAAACCAAAGCAATGGTAACTAATTGATTATACAACAATGAAAATAATCGTTAGTTGCAGCCCTATAATTTAATCTCTCTATATATACACTTTATTTGCTAGCTTGTGTAAATTTTTGTTTACCTTTGTTTTATAGATGTTGATCTGTTTACACTCCCTCTATTCTTTTCTCCTGGGGTTCACTCTGTGCCACGCCACCAGTTGGACAGTCTGGAGGAGGAAAGGGCAAACCTGGAATCCCAGTGTGAAGAGCTCAGGTTGAGCCTGCAGCAACAGGGGGAAAACGCACAAGAGAGAAGCACAAACACAGCCTCAAATACATCCAGAAGGTTGGATTGTTTTTTCATGATGCATGAATTATCACTGAATTATCACTATCTGACAAAGCCATTTATAAACTCAACGACCCAGCGGAACAATGACGTAAATCTGATTTTCTGTGTTTCTCTACTCCCATCAGTTTGATTGAGCTGAGGCACAACGTCGGGCGCCTTCTCATCTCCTACGTGCCTGCTCTGGACCTGGACCAAGTGAATTATGAATGTAATGTAATTGATGAGATCCTAGAACAGGTTCTCACCAGCGAGGCAGAGGGACAGTACAATAAATGAATAAACAAATCATAGGATTCTGAAATTAAGTGCCATACTCCACCCGTAAATAATGAGTACAGAATTATGTAGGGCTGACCCGAAAACTTCAAAGCTTTGACCGTTGCCATGGTATTCGACCTCTAAATCAGTATTTGAATGCTTTTTTTTTTTAATTATTTTTTTCTACTTATAAGAATGTAATAAAGTAAAATCCCAAAATAGCCCATGACATAAGGAATAATCCCACAACATTAATTCATTATTAGTTAATCTCATGCACGGTGGTGCGGTGGTTAGCACTGTCGCCTCCCAGCAAGAGGGTCACCGGTTCAAACCCGGCCCTTCTGTGTGGAGTCTGCATGTTCTCCCCCGTAGGTTAGCTTAGCGTGGGTTCTCCAAGTTCTCTGGCTTCCTCCCACAGTACAAAGACATGCAGGTTAATTGTTGACTCTAAATTGCCCGTAGGTTTGAATGGTTGACTGTCTCTGTGTAGCCCTGTGATAGTCTGGCGACCTATCCAGGGTGTACCTCGCCTTCACCCAATGTCAGCTGGGATCGGCTCCAGCCCCCCTGCGACCCCGAAGAGGATAAGCAGTTACGGATAATGAATAAATAATCTCATACTGATATCGCTGTGTGTTTGTGTAGAGATGCGTGTGTGTACAGTAGTGCGGCAGCGGCTCTGTCCCGAGCACTGAAACAGGAGAGATGGAGACAGACAGAAGAACATGTCAGCCTGCTGCGCCGCGAAGCTTCGAATGCCTTCAAATATTTCTCACCGAAGCTACAAAGCCCAAAAAATTGTATTCGGGACAGCCCTAGAATTATGGTTACGTCCGAAATTCCACACTAACATGCTATTTAGTACGCTAAAACAGTATGTGAGATATTTTAGTATGTCCGAAGCCTTAGTATGAAACCAATAGTACACAAATAGCATACTATTTCCGATGAAATATTACAGTATGCAACGCTGGACACTACAGGGGGCATAAATATCCCACAATGCAATACAATAGTGACGACAACGTTCATAACGGACGTTGACGGACAACTCTGTAATATCAATGATGCTTCAATTTAACTGTAAGTATAAAATTTCACTTTGCTAGGTGTAATATATATTTTAAATTAATTCAGACTTTGATTCTCACAAATAGTCATTTTGGTCACATGAGGTTGGCACGGGTTTCCATGGTTACACGTCTCCAACTGGCAAGGAGGTGACGGCGTAAATTACTGCTCAGTGCAGCCGAAAACCTACATAGTACTGTTTATTCAGACAAAAGTATGTTGAACAATAGTACTCATATTGAATTTGTTGTGGATATTATGCAATTTTGGACAAAGCCTTGGTGTGTGGGAAATGAACTCATATTTATTTGAAGGTGTGGAAATGTTTTTTTTATTGATGTACAGTAAGTTCAACATACTATGATCTTCTTTGCACTCTTTCTTTATCTCAACAGATGAAAAATGTTATAAAAGCAATTTAAACAATACAATAATATAATGTTACTATAGGCTATTCACTCTGCTCTTAAGTTTCTGATTAGAATCATAGTGAAACTGATTTTTTTGTTTTGTTTTGCTTTCCAGACAAACAAGCTATGTATTATATGTGTTTTTCTGTATCACAATGACGGATGACTGTTTTCTCATTGATTTGAATTGAAGCATATTTTGTATGTTTTCTGTCAAATATATTTTTTTATATTTCCTATCTTTGCTCTCTGATGAAATGGCACATTATCATTCGTATCCTTGTCAACCCTTCTGAAAGGACAAACTGAAAATAGGGCTGCCGACAAGCCTTGGTATGTTTCTGAAAGACTGAAAGAGTTATTAAGAACCTCCCTCTAAGTCTTTAAACAGGTTATGCTTGCTTGAGCAATGTTTAATAGGCAACAATTATCAGTCTGTGGTGGAAGAAGGAATCAGATCTTTTACTTAAGTCAAAATAACAATACCACAGTGTAAAAATAGTCTGTTACAAGTAAAAGTCCTGCATTCAAAACCTTACTTAAGTAAAAGTACAGTATTAGTATGAAAATATACTTAAAGTACTCATGCAGAATGGTCCATTTCAGAATAATGTTATATCACTGGATTGTATTTATTGATGCATTATTGTGTAAGCATCACTAATGTTGCAGCTGGTAAAGGTGGAGCTCATTTCAACTACTTTATATATTTCTGGGTAGCTTAATCTATAGTAATACATCATAATTCATTAGTTGATTTATGACTTATTTTAAGAATCCAAATCTTTGAAGTAAATAACTAATGTCAAATAAATGTAGTTGATTAAAAAGTACAATATTGTTAATGTTGTACCTGCAGGCTAATAGTTGTTCCTCTTTGGGCTGAAAGGAATCACCATCTCCACACAGAAACTAGATTTTGACAGGCTTGTAAATCACAGTTTGGGGTTGTGATGATGATGATGTGATGAGATTATTGAGGTGTGTATAATGTTGAGCTTTATTTATTCGGGAGGCTTCATTAAGATGAAGATGTGTTTTACAAGAGAGAACATCCATCCATTATCTGTATCCGCTTATCCTATTCAAGGGGGCTGGGGCCGATTCCCACAAGAGAGAACAAAGCACACTAAAATATATAAGCTGATTTTAAATTTTTTGTTTTCATGTAACTCACTGGTGAGTGTGACAGTTGTCTTCGGTAATGAATTGAATGGCACTCTGGTTAAGGGTCCAATGGCAGTGGCAGCAGCATGAGTATACAGGATATCTCAATATCCAGTGTATTAAATGGGATGGCTGTATTTTTCTTGAAAATACCAGCTTTCTAGTCCAATAACAACAATTTTAAGGGTCTCTGAACAAAATAAACAGTGTGGAGCTGATATGTGGAAGAATACATTCCTACCACATTTCACAGAAAGTTTTAATTTGTTTATTAATGCTTTAATCAAATGGCAGACATTGTCCCCTCAATAAGATTTACATACTTTAAACTACATATTACAGGTTAACAAGTGAAAACCACTTTGTGTGTTATTTAATATCCTTGATTTGTGAATAGATTATTCCCCATGGGAAAAGTCACAAGTTTAGTTTAGGTAGTTTTCTATTTTGTAACCATAACTAAACAGTTTATAAAGATACATTTATCTGTTTTACAATAGATAATTAACCAAAGGATAGAATAAAGTTGAACTTTTGTTGTTCTGACTCACCACTGTGAGTTGTACTCTCGGGTGGGATGGCCTGCACTGGCAGTCAGTAGGCTCTCCCATTTGTACATCCTTATATATAAGGTGATTCTGGGTCTGCTCCCACAATACTTAAGTGTTTTTAATAAGCAAAAAAATTGTGGACAGTATTCACTGCATTCACAGGACCTACTTGTGCTCTCTGTCCCAATAACTCGGACAAAAATAGGGGTATTCTGCACCCTCACCCTGGAATTTGTTCCAAAATGACCTAAAAATCAAGGAGCTGGTATCATTAGATATTTTTAAATGAAGGCTTTAGAAGCAGACTGTATGGCATGCCAATGTTTTTAGCCCCCTTGTTGTACAGCTGACTCCCAGAAAAGCTTCTTTTTGTCCCCCCACCGTTTGTCTTTAGAGAGTTCTCTTTTAATGCAAATTTTAGTGCTTTTATAGTGTATTTTATATCTCTATTTGTGTCAATGTGTCTGCAACTTTGTGTTCTTGCTGTTGACCGTCTTGGCCAGGTCTCCCTTGGAAAAGAGGTTTTTAATCTCAATGGGACTAATTTTACACTCTGACGTCATACACCACAGGGTGACAGTCCCCGCCCCATTCCGAGTTCTCGTCCAATCAGCGCAGCCCTACACAACCGGAAGTTTTGAACGAATCGTGCGCGGGAAATTACTAATCGCTTCAGCTGGACAACAAGAGGAAGGTAAGACTAGATAGATAGCTCCAATTCAAAGAATTAACCCACATAACTCAGTATTTGTAACGTTGTATTGTTAGTTAACATGCTCACTAGCTTACAGCTGGTTTTGAAATGTGTCTTTATTGTTAAATTAGCCACATGTCATCAAAACAAACCCGCTAAAATGACTGCTAACGATGTTAACATGTAGCATTCCCTTCCAGTGTCTGTGATATAACTGTATGTTGCTCTAGCTAATATTAGCCCATGTGTAACTGTATCATAGTATCATACTTACATGTGTGTTTTCTCCTCCTGAGGTCGGTGTTGGATATTTAAAAACATGAAGTTGGTAACGTGTGAGATTGCATGGCACAACAAGGAGCCAGTCTACAGTCTGGACTTCCAGCACAGCTCAGATGGACGCCTTCATCGGCTGGCCACAGCTGGAGTGGACACCACAGTCAGAGTGAGTGGAGGGGAGAGGAGAGAGGATGAATACATGATGCAGTCATGAACCAAACACACTTATTTGAGTCACTTTAATGGCCATGTGATGAAAACCTGTTTACATGCATTTGTTTAGGAAAAAAATATTACATTAAGTAAAATATGTTTAGAAAATAGTTTTTCTTTTTAAATATGTTATATTTCACTGCAGCTGTGGTTTATAAGGTCACAGCTGTTTACAGAGTGTGTGTTTAATGACTTTTTGCCATGATGTTGATGCAGCTGTGGCGGGTAGACACGGGCCCAGACGGGAAGGCAGTGGTGGAGTTTCTGTCTAATCTGGTGAGACATACCAAGGCTGTCAACGTAGTGCGTTTTAGCCCCAGTGGAGAGCTCCTTGCCTCAGGAGGAGACGGTATGTCACACATAGTACACAGATGTTAGATGAAATATGTGCAATGTAAACATTTTAAGTCCGTAATGATTAATCAATTAGTTGTCAACTGTTAAATGACTCGCCAACTATTTTGATAATCAATAAATCGGTTTGAGTCATTTTTTTTTATAGAAAAAAAGTTAAAATTTTCTGATTCCAGCTTCTTAAATGTGAATATTTTCTGGTTTCTTTACTCCTCTATGACGGTAAACTGAATATCTTTGAGTTGTGGACAGAACAAGACTTTTTGAAGACGTCATCTTGAGCTTTGGGAAACACTGATCAACATTTTTCAACATTTTCTGACATTTTATAGACCAAACAACTAATCGAGAAAATAATCAACACAGTAATCGTCAATGAAAATAATTGTTAGCTGCAGCCCTAGTTGGCACCATGTGCGGTCCAAAACAGTTATTATTTAATAGTGCATTTGTACGGGACAATACAGAGAAACACTGACAGTTGCAGAAGGAGTGTCCGATGTACTGTTTAAGCTATAGCTCATGACGGGCCCGCTTCGTGTCGGATCAGATCAGACAAGTGACACTGGTCTATGCTCCCAACGAACCTGAAGCCCTCAGGAGGCTTGAAACAGTCTTCAGCAGGCTACGTACTCATGGACTAAAGCTGGCCCCCAAGAAATGTCAGCTACTCAGGAGAAGTGTCAGATTCTTGGGGCATGTAGTGGATGGAAATGGCGTGTCAACTGACCCTGACAAGGTCAAGGCTATTGCTTGCATGACAGAGTCTGCCCTTATGATGGAGGATGGTGTTACACCCTCTCAGAAGAAGATCAGGTCTTTCCTGGGCATGGTCGTGTATTATCAGCAGTTCATACACGATTGCTCCAGCATAGCCAAGCCGTTGTTCGCACTGACCGCTGCACCAAAAGGAAAGAAAGGGAATGCACGAGGCGCTGCTGCATTCAGGAAGTTACATCCAAATGATTGGAGAGAGGAACATCGCAGTTCATTCGAACAGTAGAAAACTGCCCTCATGGAGTCTGTTGTACTCGCACATCCTGACTTCAGTCGACCATTCATTCTTTCTACTGATGCCTCTCTAGATGGCTTAGGTGCCGTACTATCTCAGGTCCAGGAGGGTGAAAGTAAAGCACGCCCCATCGCCTTTGCCAGCAAGGCTCTCACCCGTGCTCAGAGCAACTACCCTGCCCACCGCCTAGAGTTTTTGGCATTAAAGTGGTCCGTATGCGACAAATTTAGCCACTGGCTAAAGGGACACACCTTCACTGTTTGGACGGACAATAATCCGCTAACCTACATCCTCACAAAACCCAAACTGGATGCGTGTGAACAAAGATGGGTAGCCAAGCTGGCACCATACAACTTCAGCATCAAATACATTCCTGGCAGTAAGAACATTGTTGCTGACGCTTTGAGCAGGCGGCCCTTTGTCCAAAGTCGTGTCTGCCAGAGGCTCATGAAGGAGCCTTATGAAACATTGTTGGAGGAGTCACAACAAGTCCAAGAGGGGTGTAGTCCAAGAGATGTTCAGAGTCAGTGCCAACCATCAAAGTGTTGAATGCCCACCTTCACCAAAGAACTTGGAGTGCCGCTCTCTGACTGATGGCGAAGTGTCTGCTGTCTTGGCGGGCCATGTTGAGTGGGATCAAGGCCCCAAACAAAGGGTGGTCTCATGGCTTGCTGCAGACCTAGAGCAGCTAGTCCCGCCAGGTCAAGATTCCCTGCCTGTCTTCTCACTCCAAGAGCTCCTGGAGGAACAGAGTAGGGATGCCACGCTGTCACAGGTCATCCCATTTGTCACCCGTGGGAGACGGCCGTCAAGAAGAGAGAGAGCTGGGCTGTCGCTAACGGTCCTTAAAACCCTGAAGCAGTGGCAGAAGCTGAAAATGCTTGATGGCATCCTGTACAGAGTCTGTAAGGACTCAGTGACCGGAAGAAAACGCCATCAGTACATGACACCCTCCTCTTTGGTCAGCCACGTTCTGCATGGTGTTCATGACGATGCCGGCCATCAGGGTCAGACCAGGACCTTGTACCTGGCGAGGCAAAGATTTTTCTGGGCTCATATGGAGCGTGATGTCAGAGACTATGTGAAGTGCTGCAAGCGCTGTGTTGTCAGCAAGACACTGGAACCCGAGGGAAGAGCCCCGCTTGAAAGTATCAAGACCACAAGCCCCTTGGAGCTAGTCTGCATGGACTTCTGGTGTGCCGAGGACTCCAAGGGAAAGAGTGTGGATGTGTTGGTTGTGACAGACCACTTCACTAAAATGGCCCATGCCTTCAAATGCTCTGACCAGTCAGCAAAACAAGTCGCACGCCAACTGTGGGATAAATACTTTTGTGTCTATGGATTCCCGCAAAGGATCCATTCAGACCAGGGAGCAAACTTCGAAAGTCAGTTGATCCAGGAGCTGTTGCAAATCGCCGGTGTGAAAAAGTCAAGAACAACACCTTATCATCCCATGGGGAATGGCCAAACCGAAAGGTTCAACAGAACCTTAGGCAACATGATCAGGGCTTTACCCCCCAGGGATAAGCAGAGATGGCCGCAGATGCTGCAGACATTGACCTTTGCTTATAACTGTACAGCTCACGAGTCGACTGGGTATGCTCCCTTTTATCTAATGTATGGACGGGTTCCCAGATTGCCAGTGGACATTATGTTCCACAATGTGGAGAGAGACAATGACATCACAGACTATAACAGTTATGTGAAGAAAATGAGTGATGATCTCAAGGAAGCCCTTACGCTGGCTCAAGTTAATGCTAGTTCCAGCCAACAGCGCCAGGCAGACCTGTATAACAGAAGGACAAAGGGCACAGACATTGAAGAAGGAGATCGAGTCCTCTTGGCAAACAGGGGTGGACGAGGCCGCAGAAAACTAGCTGACAGGTGGGAGTCTACCCTCTACACAGTGGTCTCCAAAGATTCAAGGTGCCACACTTACCGCATCAGACACCACAGCACCGGGCAAGAGAGAGTTGTCCACAGGAACCTGCTTTTGCAAGCCAACTTCTTGCCAGTCGAAGTGGAGCAGGAAATTGAGTCATCCTTTGACAGTGGTTCTGAACCAATTCAAGGACACAGCAGAGTAGACGGAAGCCTCCTGTTGACCGAATCCGAGTTTGACCAATCAGAACGCACTGCCAGCTGGGTAGCAGAGACAACTTCCCCAGAAGGATCTCCAGATGGAGTGCATAAACCTCCTGAATCACCTCAAGTGCCTCTTGACAATCCTGGACCAGTCATTCATGTGGCTCAGACAAATGATAGCATTAGGGCAGATATAAGTGTCAATACTGAACCTGATGTTTATGTTGGAGACACTGCTACTGACGAGACAGATCTTCGCTCTGAAACGGGCCAGGACAGCAGTAGTGAAGCAGAGACTGAGCATAGTGGAGGACAGACAAAACCAAGCGACGGTCAAGCAACCAAGGGAGAAACCGATGAGGTTGCCTCAGAACCTGATAGACTACCACCAAGTAATTCAGTGGGTCACATCAGGACAAGAGTTGGCAGGATGGTAAAGCCAGTTAACAGACTGATCCAAAACATGACTCAGAGAAACATACAAGCAAGCAATCTATTCAGTGGGATTGCCAAAACCTTATTCATGTAGATGACACCCGGTAGTTTTTAGTTCACTGTGAATGTGCCGTCTTTCGAGTATGCTCAAAGTTGGGGTAACAGTTATTTAATTGGCAGTACGAGATTGTGTATAAGGCACTTTCTGTAGCAAGTGGATATTGGGAGTCTGGCCAACTTCTTTATATCACTTTCCCTTTTATCTGGGAAACGCATATGTTGCACATAGAACTGTATGTCACAGAGTAATAACAAGCTAAGCTAATGTTACCCAGGATTCAGCTATTAACCTATTCTAGAACAGTTTTGAGAAGTTCAGAGGGGAGTATGTAGCTGAGTCAATATGTTGGTTATGTTATTTTTATTATTTTCATTTTGTTTAGTGAACATTCTCAAAACCGGTGTGTTATACTTTATTTTGTCATCAATATCAGCGAAGTTATCTGTATTGTAATTTTATTTGTGTTAACTCTGTATTGAATGAATGAAACGGTTGTGTTTTTCATGGTTCCAGGTTACCTGTTGTAGCAGGGGGGCTTTAATTGTTGACGCACAAACCACACATAGGCAAAGCATGGACAGCTTGTGCACTGGTAAGATGTGTTGTGAGGCTCGTCCTCCTCTGGTTAAGCTAGCATGTTTAAAAGTTGTGTATTCTGGCTTAAACTGTATGCAAATGCAATGATGCATCGTTATCAATATGTTTCTGAGGTTGTCATTTGGTTTCGAACGGCCAAAATACGACTTTTACTTCTGTTAACTCCGTCGGAGTTTTTCGCTCATTTGCATATTGTCTGAGTGCTGCAGGGGACTGAGAGAGAGCCTGCCACTGAGTGTGTGTGTTGACTCTGCCCTGTGCTGCTCCTTATAGGTGCGTTATAATGTTTAATTGTTGTTTGTATATTTTTCCTGTATAGTTAGGATGGACTGCATTAGTTGAGTAGCTTAATATGAAGATAAGTTCATTATTTACAGTGCACTTTTATTTTATTTTATGAAGGAATGCTTCTATTTACATGTAAACTGGAGGGCTAGAAACCTGTTAGAAGTATTACATTTAATTCCAGGTGCTATACATTTTATTTATTTACTTTTGTTGTATTTACTGATTTAAATACACTTGTAGCTTTTGTATTTTTTTATGTTTACATATTATATTTATAACTCTTTTGTTATATGTGTAACGCACAAATCACACATAGCCAGAGCATGGACAGCTTGTGCACTGGGGACTGAGAAAGAGCCTGCCACTGAGTGTGTGTGTTGACTGTGCCCTGTGCTGCTCCTTATAGGAGAATAAATGTGCAGATCCTGATTCCTGGTCTGAGTGGTGTCTTTCCAATCTACGAGCAACCATTCTACAGCTGCTACATGAGCTTATAGACAAACTCATTAAGTACACTAGAGAAAACAACTTCAACATTCAAAATTGAAATAAAATTAAGAAAAGAAATAATAATAATAATAATAATAATAATAATAATAAAAAGAAAAAATAGTTTAAATAAAACACACAACAAAAAAAACAATAATAATACAAAAATACGAGAGTAATAATAAGAGAGAGAGAGTTAACATTTTAGGAAATTATGAATGTGTTATGATTTAATTTGAGCTGACTTTCCCTTTAAATTTCTCAAAAACTTGACATACAGTCATAGTGAGGAAGACAAACCCATTATGAAAACGTTTTTATCATATTAGTATTTTTGGTTGACCATATATTCAACAAGACTTATTTAATATACTATGTGTAATATAATATCGCTTTTATTTGGCATATAAAATGTGAGGAAAATATCTCTGAAATGTTAGTGCGAGGAGTTCGTCCTTTTTGACCGCTCAAAGCACCCGTAGGCTACCGTACCGTAACGCCCCTAATAGACATGTATCGAAATCCAAGCTGCGGCTCTCTTTACCGCAGATTGTGGTTCCATCACAGTAGTGATGGGAATTCCGGCTCTTTTTAGTGAGCCAGATCATTTGGCTCAGCTCACCAAGAAGAGCCGGCTCTTTCGGCTCCCAAACGGCTCTTCATTTTACCACTTCTGCCTTTTATATAATTCAGCCACATTTAGCTTTAGCTGTTTTGACCTATGATTAGTATGTTTGAATGGTTACGATTCAAATGGAGAACTGTAAGTCGTTGGATGAAGAGGGTTCGTCCTCCTCCTCTTCCTCCAACAGAAAGACGATTGATGGATGGTCCTCATCATTGCTCAGTCAGACGCCTGTAACACTCTATAACCTTTTACCTTTAGCGCTGTGTAAGACGAGGGAAGCACAGATGCACAGGTCGTAAAACATCTTATGTGAGGGATATTGGTGTCCGATGTCCGTACACATGTTTGTATATGTTATGTCTGTCAAGTGGAGGTCTGTATGGACACGTTCAGGTATGTACAGATATGTCCGGTGTATTGTTTAGTTCTTTAAATGACAAAACTGTGGACATGTCTTTAACAGGTGAGGGGTATCCGATTCAAAAAAAAAAAAAAAAAAAAAGATTTGACTGGTTGGTAGAGGCATACAACCACAAGGTAGTAATTCTAGTTTCTACCAGTAAGGAGCTGCCATATTGCTGTCCAATTATTAGTTATGGCAGCTTTTTTCTTTTGAAAAAACAGAAAATATTTGGTAGTTAAGCCTCCCAAAAAAAATCTTGACCCAGGATGTTTGCATCCCTGGTTCCATGTTTGGTTGCATATTTATCAATTTTCCATGGATAAATAACCAAACAGACATTACAGGATTTTTCCAGTGCAGCTATTAGCCATTGCTTCTACAGGTAACCAGGTATGTTGAAAGCGGATACAACAAAAAAATGTTGCCTGCCCTCGGAATGAAGTGGACAAGGTAAAAAACGAAGTTGTAAGCCAATGATAAAAGTTTTTACTGCTTATTTAGCACTCAATAAACAACAATTTAACTACAGAGAATGTAAAGATGGCTTATAAGCAGTTTACACACGGAACGCATTTCATAATGTGAACTTCTGTTTTTAAATGGCCTCCCTTTAAAAACAATTTTGATCTTTTGGGAACCCCTTTCTACACTGTTCTATAGTAAAAAATAAAACATCATAAAATAAAAAATAAAATTAGTGTACATGAATGGGAAGTGGCCTGCAAACAAACTGTCAAAACAAGCAATAGTAAGCCATAAACTATGAAATCAAAACATTGCAAACATGTCATTTATTATGCACTTTAAGGACATATAGAATGCAAAATAATAATATAAATAAAAGGTGTTCCAAAATGTAGTCAGAAATGCTGTGTAATTGCATAAATTATACTTGCATTCCCAGTATAATATAGTCACTTATAATAATAATAGTAATATCACTTTCTTTCATAGTAATATTTTAATGAAAGAATAAACCATAGGACATGTAAATGGTAACTGGTTTGTGAAACCATAATATTAAATAATAAAAAAAATTTCATGATCCATTTGTCAGTTTATAAGGGACTGAGGTGGTCCAGTTTAAATGAAATGAACATGTGAAAAATATCAAAATTACATGATGTTTATGATGTTTTGACCAAACAGCTGCAGAATTCTAAACATTTGCATGTCTGTAAAGGGGAGACTCGTGGGTACCCATAGAACCCATTTTCAGGTCAAGGGATCCCTTTTAAAATGCCCATGGCAGTTTTTCCTTGCCAAAATCTCAAAGCGCACACAAAGTGTAATTTAGAGTGTTATTTAACCTCCTTTGCGACAAGCTAGTATGACATGGTTCGTACCAATGGATTCCTTACTAGCTCCACTCTAGCTACCATTTTTTTCAGTGTGAGCACATCAAATTAAAACTCTACCAGATGTTGCAAGGTGATCAATCTAAAGTTTCTGTTTTGACACTCCTCCTTGGAGCAAATATACCTACACGTGGCAGCCTGTGATTGGACGCGGATTAGTCCGGGAATGCCGGATTAGTCACACCTGTCTAAATGAGTTTGACATGAAGTGTACCCCTATTCTCTCTCAGATTCAGCAACTGCATGGGTTATTTCTCGCCTCAAATGTTTTCAGAAACACATTTCGGTGAACTATTTTCATGAAATAAGAGAAGAAAGTTTCCAAACGAGCCTCCATACTGTTTCCGGTTTGAAAGCAGCAGCCCACGGCGGGAAAGCGTTCGTCCAATCAGGTTGGGACAGCCTGTGTCCAGTGACAGCCCACCACGCGTCCGATGTTGGGAAGCGTCACGTCCCCTCGCCATAAAAAACGCCCCTGTGGACATGTACCATCAGTACACGGAGTGCCCGTGGTGCGGAGAAGATCATCACATCATTCTACCTTGAATCAATTGAAAAAAAAAAAAAAAAAAGGCCCTCGGCGGAGGGGAGCCGGCTCCTATCGTTCACTTAAAGGCAGTTGAAGAAATTCAACCTGCCACAGACCATGATGGTGCACTTCTACTCGGCCATCATCGAGTCCATCCTCACCTCCTCCATCACTGTCTGGTTCGCCGCTGCCACCGCCAGGGACAAGGCCAGGCTGCAGCGGGTCATTCGTGCTGCAGAGAAGGCGATCGGCTGCAACCTTCCCTCCCTCCAGGAGCTGTACACCTCCAGGACCTTAAGGAGGGTAGGGAAGATTGTGGCTGACCCCTCCCATCCTGGACACCATCTATTTCAGACTCTGCCATCTGGCAGGAGGTTAAGGTCCATCAGGACCAAAACCTCACGCCACAAAAACAGTTTCTTCCCCATGGCAGTGGGGCTCTCCAACAGCCCATCCGCCCCCCTGTGACTGTCTCTCCCTCACATGCACACTACAGCCCCCCATATCATGTTTATAGCTTATTTGTAATTTGTAAATTGTACATTTTTATTATTTTATTCTAACGTTTTTATCTATTCTTTTGTTATTATACAGTTTGTCTTGCACCATCAATGCCAAAGAAAATTCCTAGTGTATACCTCTTACACCTGGCAATAGACACCATTCTGATTCTGATTCTGATTCTAAAAAGAGTCGGCTCTTTGAACTGGCTCGTCCGTGACCGACACATCTCTAGTCCCATCACAGTGTTGTTGGTGTTGTTTGAACTGGCTCGTCCGTGACCGACACATCTCTAGTCCCATCACAGTGTTGTTGGTGTTGTTTGGACTGACTTCACATCCTCTCACCGAGTCCGACATCCGTATTTACGGAGAGATGGCGGCGCAGACAGACCGCGGTGTCCCGCTCAGTACGGTGAGTCGATATTTGCAACGGGGTTAAATATATTGCGAAGTTACACTGTTTCAAATGCAATGTTCACCGCTAACGGCTGTACGTCAACGGCTGTCCGCTAACGGCTGTACGTTAGCGGCGTCGCCCAACAAGTGAACGTTAGTAACCGTTAGTGAACGTTAGTAACGTTAGTGACCGTTAGTGGACGCTGAGTAAAGGCTCATAGCAGAGCTGTGTGTCTAAATCACTTAAAGTCATGATGTTTTGTGGGTTAAAAAGGTTCCTAAAGCTAGTTAACTACTGACGACAACATTCAGTTAGTGTTCAATAAATCACTGTTATAGAAACATTGCCAATGTGTCATATTATTAACACAAGGAGAGCTAAATATTTACCCGAAACTTTCTCATTTGTGTTTCCTCTATTTTCATTGTTTAGTTACAACACTGTTGGACAACACGTTAAACAACCCCACACTGCTGTTAAGTTTCACTTTCGGTTCTCTCTGTGCATAACACATGATTAGAAAGAAGACATTATGGGCTGGTTATAGTTAATTTAGGTGGGAGAGTCCTCTGACTGGGGATCATTGTTGGTTGACATCCCACTCTCATTCTCCTTCTTCCCACATTTCCCATCTCTCTTCCTCTTCCTCATCACATGCTTGTGTTTGCAAACCAAAACAGGCTGTTTTACATAAGTTTCTATTTCCTACAATGGGTGCATCCCAAACATTAAAAACATTTACATACAGAAGAAGCAAAGCGAAAACATAAACAAAGAGCTGTGCAAAACATAATAGGACAACAGAAATGAAACAAAACCACCATAAAATAAAAAAAAATTAAAATAAAATAAATAGATAATAAAAAAAAAGACCACGCGAGAGTATAATAATAATAATTTCACTTAAAAACTTTAAAGATATTGCACACATTCATTGTTTCCATTGCTTTTTTGTTTTGTATGGGAGAAATTGTTGACAGATATAGATCCATTTCTTTTATAAATACAAAGAAATTCGTTTTTTTTTTTTGGTAAATTGACACTTGTGAATGTGGAACTTCACGAGAATTAAATTAAATTAATAAGAAAAAATGCATTACTGTCTTTGTCACTGTAATCATAGCAACAAAATATAATATTTCTATAGTACAGTGCAAAATCTGAGAAAATGTTAACAAGTATAAAATTATTGACATCTTTCCACAATTCACATGTAAATTTACAGGACCAGAATAAATAAGAGCTTCAGGATGTGATTCGCAGAAGGAACAATTTACATCTATGTCACTCTTTAACTTTTGTAAGAAATGTTTCACTGGATAGAATCTGTGGATCAACTTAAATGACACCTCTTTTACCTGATTTGTTAGAAGGAACTTTTGCGGTAAGGACCAAACTTCTGGTTCAAGCGAGGAACGAGGAAACAATAAATAAGAGCTTTGGGATGCACCCATACTAGTGATGTCCCCAGTTGATCTGCATGATTGAGTGTCTTGGATGACATAATGAAGATCCTATGAGTACTGTATGTTCCATTAATTTTCTCCGCAAACAAACAACCGACTATATTATTAGCCTGCTGAAAACATTTGAGAATGACAAAGCACTTTGTTATGCCTGGTAGTTGCCAACTCCATGTTGTTGAGCCTGTTCCAAATACCAACATATGACCTTTGATGAAATTTTGTTGTAAAGACAATCCGGTTACCGCTAAATAAATATTTTTTAAAAATGTTAAAGGATTGATTTGATTTTTCGCAAGAATAAGAAGACCAAATCATTTTTCCAAATATAGGAAAAAGATTCTATTGTAGTGGCTAAATCGTTAAAAAATCCAACACTGTAGGTCTTCGTCGGGGCATTCAACAAACAGACAAAAGCAGATGTGGCCTCACCTTTATGGTATGGACAACCAATGGGAGGCAATCACATGATCACCATAATACTACAAAATATTACAAAATATTATGAAGAAATAACACAGACACAAGTAATTTATGTACATTATCAATGAAAAATACTCCTAGTTTTTAACATAGGCTGTAAAACTGAAGTTACTGGTGTACTGAGAGAGGGGGAGGTAGCTATGGTCTTGATGTGGTCAGAGGTGGGAAGGGGGTCTGAAATGGTGGCTTGGGTCCTCAACTCATTGGCTGAACATACCGTTGTGGGGGTTGTGTTGAAACTATTGAAGAACAGATTCAGCTCAGGGTTTGTCTTTTTTAGGGGGTACAGGGAGTCTTTAGGGGGAGATAGCAGGTCAGCAGTATATGTCACATACAGTAGAAGTGGTGTACATCATCTGAAAGCGGGGAACCTGAAGAATAATTTGAGATGCAGCTCAGTGTGTCAAGTTGTTCTTGTCATAAATCTTAAATAAACATGAATTAATTCATTAATTCATTATTTAAGTATGAGGGTTTTGACCATTATGATGGCCACTCCCATGCTCTATTATCTCATAAGTTGTTGCAGCAATTTTGGGGTTGATACCATTTGGTGCTAAATTTAACCATTTTTTACCTATCGAGAATTGATAAATATGATCAATAACCCCTCTAAAACTGAATTGCCCTTCGGGGATAAATAAAGCTCTCTGTATCTGTATCTGTAAAATACCACATTAACACACCAAGACCTTGAGGAACACCATAGAAAAAACAATGCTGTGATTTGGTATCAAAAACTTTTGACATTTGGAGATTTCTGCAAGAATTGCATCAAATCCATTTTCATTCACATATCTTGAGGTCAGAGGTCAGGGGCCCCTTTTGAAAATGGCCATGCCAGTTTTTCCTCACCAAAATGTAGCCCAACTTTGGAGCGTTGTTTAGCCTCCATCCCGACAAGCTAGCATGACATAGTTGGTACCAATGGATTCCTATAAGATATCTGTATTTATATGATATCTTTACATTCTCTCTAGCTCTAAAACTGAACCTGCTACAGCCTCTGAAAGACAGTCAAGTCAATCGGGATCGCCTGCAATCCCTCGGGTCTCAGAGGGTTAAGACCAAAATGTTCCTCTAAATGATTTTGTACAAAGCCCCGATCAAAGTTACTCCAGGTCTAAATGACGGCTTAAACCTCCAGTCTGCTGTCAGTCGAGTGAGTCACATTAAATATCTGTGCTATTCCTATGAAGACAACAAGCACCATTAGTCAGACAGACCTGACTGACGAGAGCCAAACACTGAAGGGCGAATTCACAAAAGGATTGCGCAGCTATTGCGGCCGTTGAACCTGCACAGACAAGACAAGATGAAACCATGTAATTCTCAAAGCAAATGGTGTCTCTGTGCTCCTGTGCTATTTGCACATATTCAAATTAGGTAATAGGCCCTTTCATGAGCCTCTCTCTGCCATGCTACGTGTTGCCCTTGTTCTTGGCACAAGGGCAACATTTATATTTTGCCACATGGATAATGGGAATCAGATTAAAAAAAGGACAAATTGCCCTAGTTGCAAAACTTAATGCTAAGGCTGTCAATCAATTAAAATATTCAATCGCAATAAATCGCATGATTGTCCATAGTTAATTGTGATTAATTGCAAATTAATCGCACATTTTGTATCTGTTCAAAATGTACCTTAAATGGAGATTTGTCAGGTATTTGATACTGTAATCAACATGGGAGTGGGTAAATATGTTTGCTTTATGCAAATGTAGTATATATTTATTATTGGAAATTGATTAACAACACAAAACAATGACAAATATTGTCCAGAAACCCTCACAGGTACTGCATTTAGCATAAAAAATATGCTCAAATCATAACATGGCAAACTGCAGCCCAACAGGCAACAACAGCTGTCAGTGTGTCAGTGTGCTGACTTGACTATGACTTTCCCCAAACTGCATGTTATTATCATAAAGTGGGCATGTCTGTAAAGGGGAGACTTGTTGGTACCCATAGAACCCATTTTCATTCACATATCTTGAGGTCAGAGGTCAAGGAGCCCTTTAAAAATGGTCATGCCAGTTTTTCCTCACCAAAATTTAGCATAAGTTTGGAGCGTTATTTAGCCTCTTTATTAGGTTTACTAGTTTCATATGATGCCAGTATCTTCACTCTAGCTTTAAAACTGAGCCTGCTACAACCTAAAAATCGCAAGTTGCGTTTAATGCGTTAAAGAAATGAATGTCGTTTAAACAAATTTGCGCTAAAGCATTATTATCGCGTTAACTCTGACATACCTACTGAATGCACTTTACGTGTTTGCGCTGTAATATCGTAGCGCAATATCTTTTGTGACTTTGAGACGGCGCAGATGGCGGTTGCAACAAGTGATGCACTGCTATCAGCAGCCGCAATCCATTCTTTGTGAATTGTACCGTCAATATTTTGGGTAATATCAGTTTTCGAGAGTTTACTCATCATTTGACTGCATTGATTAAGGTTAAGCACACATTGATTGAATTTGAATAGACTGATGAATTAAAATAAGTCCACTTTGATGTAACTATTGTGTACCTCTTAATTTGCTCCACAGCTTTGTCCCAAGTATCTTCATACAAATTCCACCAGCCACACCTGGCCCTTCGGCGCCATAGCTGAGCTCATAGGTGAGTCATCATCACATGTTTGTATTTGCAACAGAACCAGGCTGTCTTCCTTAAGTTCCTATTTTACTACATACTAGTGATGTCCCCGGTCGATCTGCATGATGGAGTGTCTTGGATGACATAATGATGATCCTATGCGTACTGTATGTTCCAATAATTTTTGCGAATTAATCTAGTAGCGATGTTTAAGTGCACTTAAATGCAATTGGGATTTATTTTTTTCTGTCACCAGGACAGATTTCCATCAAATTGAAATGAATATTCTCAGTAATCCACGCCAAGATTGTTCTCAGCAAACAAACAACGCACTATATTAGCCTGCAGCAAACATTTGAGAATGACTAAGCACTTTGTTATGCCTGGTATAACAGGCTGTTGCCAGTTGCCAGTTGCCAACTCCATGTTGTTACCGGCTCTGACTGTAACATCAAAAGAGCCTGATCCAAATACCAACATATGACCGTTGATGAAATTTTATTGTAATGACAATCCGGTCACCACTTAATAAATATTCAAAAAATGCTAAAGGATTGATTTGTTAACGTATTTGTGGAGGAATTTCGTTAAATTAAATGTCCCTTAAATTGTGCATTTAAAAACCAGCCTATTTTCAGATTATAGCCTAATTAAAAGTGTAATGTATGCTTAAATCACCTCTCTCACTGGTATGTGAAAGCTTTTTGAATAGCGATGAGCTGAGATGGAGAGGATGGTGTGTTGATAGAGCTGATGCCTCACTAGAGTGTTGAGGTAAATGCAGCCATAAAATAAAGAATCAAAGAGTGCTGTGGCTAGCCTCTAGTTCAAATTCAAGTTTACCACAAGACAAATCTCAACTCCTTGCCCCCTTTGTTGCTGTAAAATTATCAGGTGTTGAGTACATGTTATAGTTATTGTTCTCTGATTCAATTTGTACTTTGCCATCTAATATTGGCTTATTTTTAGATAACTATTTAAGCTCTGTGGATACTTATGTGGTGCATACGCCCTTTGTCGCTCGTCATTGAGGTTTCCGTAGCATTAAAGGCTGTCTTAAGAGGCGGAGAATACCTTTGTTTTACTTTGTAGTACTCCACCTATTATTTGTGCAATCCTTTTTTGCAGTGCAACAAGAAGAGAGATGCACCTTGCAAGCTGTCGCTAAAATGTCACAAAAATACTGATAAGCCTGTTTTTTTGGGCGTACCAACATGCATCACATTGAGCCCAAAAATCCTGAGTAAATCTAGTCCTCCGTACGTCTTCCACATCACTGCAATGTTAGAACTTTAATGCTTGAGGTTGAGATTTGTAGGTGAATTTAAGTTGCCCCTAAATTGTTTCTTTTTACAGACAATGCCTACGATCCAGATGTCAGTGCCAAACATTTCTGGATTGACAAGATTGTGGTCAAAGAAGAAGAATGCCTCAGCTTTATGGATGATGGAAATGGGCTGGACCTTGAAACAATGCATAAGATGCTCAGGTACTGCTGCTTGGTATTTTTTGGAAATTATGGAAAATGTGTAATGGCCCACTGGACATTGACATTGCACTGCCAGTACTGGCATATATAAAAACTAGGGCTGTCAATCGATTAAAATATTTAATTGTGATTAATCGTGTGATTGTCCATAATTAATCGCGATAATCACTGTTATTGTTTATCTGTTCAAAATGTATCTTAAAAGGAGATTTGTCAAGTATTTAATACTCTTGTCAACATGGGAGTGGGCAAATATGCTGCTTTATGCAAATGTATGTATATATTTATTATTGGAAATCAATTAACAACACAAAACAATGACAAATTCTCAAGCCCAACAGGCAACAACAGCTGACAGTTTGCTGACTTGACTATGACTGGTCCCAAAACTGTATGTGATTATCATAAAGTGGGCATGTCTGTAAAGGGGAGACTCGTGGGTACCCATAGAACCCATTTTCATTCACATACCACAAAAGACCCCTTTGAAAATTGCCATGCCAGTTTTTCCACGCCAAATTTTACTGTAAAGCCCGGGAACGTCAGCAGCGTGTGGCGTCTGCACAACCTATTTTTTTTTATTTCGGCATCTATGTTAACAGGTTAGATCAGCCATACTGCCCGCGTGAGCAGTGCGTGACGGCTGCCGCAATCTGGCCCAAACGTAAGTTTGGAGCGTTATTTAGCCTCCTTTGCGACAAGATAGTATGACATGGTTGGTACAAATGGATTCCTTAGGTTTTCTAGTTTCATGATGAATTGATTGCTTTAAAACTGAGGCCACTACAACCTAAAAATCACAAGTTGCGTTAAAGAAATTAAAACAAATTTGCGTTAACATGTTATTATTACGTTAACTTTGACAGCCCTAATAATGACCACTGCCTAAATCCTTTAAAAAAAGAAAAAAGTTGTACATGATGCTACATTTATGAATGAACCATGACGTGATTCATATACTCACTAAACAATGTATGCATTTTTTCCCCCTCAAGCTTCGGCTACAGTGACAAGGTTCCTGTGAAGGGTATAAAGCCAATCGGTATGTATGGCAACGGTTTCAAGTCTGGATCTATGCGTCTCGGCAAGGACGCCATCGTGTTTTCGAAGTCAAAGAGTGTGTCATGTGTTGGGATGCTCTCTCAGACCTACCTGGAAAAGACTGGTGCTAACCAAATAAGCGTACCTATTGTCTGCTTTGAACAGAGAGAGCCAAACAAGTATATCCTTTATCTACTGCGTTAAGGCATATTGCATCATGTAAACTAATGAAATGTAAACATCTTCTTGATTTATTGGCACCATTAAAGTATCATGTGTTGTCAACTGAATTAGGTACAAGAGGACTCCAGTGATGTTGTAGAGAGGTATGCTCATACTGGTGTAAGTCTGGGACATGATTTGATCCTGGTTTAGTAATCTACACAGTTTTTTCATGTGTTTTTTCAGTGTGACATGTTTTAGAGTAACACATTTTCTCTCAATCATACACCAGACAGTCATTTTTCCATTTGTCCTAATTTTTCTTTGCAAGTTGTCCTTAATTCGGCTTTACTCAGTGTAAGAGAGGAGCACAAAGCCAGTCTGCAGGACATCCTAGACCATTCCCCTTTCAATACACAGGAAGAATTGCTCCTTGAGGTCGATGCCATCAGTTCCAACCAGTCCACAGGGAAAACTGGCACACGGATCATCATCTGGAATCTCCGCAGGTTTGTCTGTAGTTCATACATAACAAACATATGTTTTTTTTTAGAAACCAAGTGCTCGTGCCTGTACATGCCTCAGATTTGTGATCAGATAAAGAAGATATGTCAACGCCCTATCTACTAACCAATCAACTCTCAGGACAATGTAGTCATCATTCCACTCACTCCAGCAAACTGACATGAACAAAAGTACAGTGAGAGGTGATAAATAGCACACACAGCTACATGTGTGTATCATAAATGTAAGAAATGTTGCATAATATTAAATAACACTAGTGTTGCATGTGATTGGCTGTTTGTTGTAGATGGGGTCTTTCCCTGTGATTCAAGAATCACCAATGTTAAACTTAGTGAGACCAGATAACTCAAAGCCATCACCATGCTGGAGGCCCATCCGCCTATACGAAATGTTTATGTTTTCAACAGGACATCTACTGGATCAACAGAGTATGATTTTTCGAAGGACCGTTACGACATCCGAATTCCATCAGATGTCTACGAGGAAATGATTGACACTTCTCAACATGCAGACAGGTTGACGCCATACATCCCGCAGAGTTGTTACTCACTGCGGGTAAGTAGCAGTAATGTGCACGTCTGTTTATGTCCCCTGAAATGTCTGTCCTTGACTAAATTGACTTGTATCTGTGCAAAAGTTGTCACTAGAGATTCCTCTACTGAAGGGAGAGATGTATGAGCACTTCCCTAAAATCTGAGATTCAAACGTACCCCAGGCAAGCTAGGTTAGGTACGTCACAGCCAGTCGCTGATACATAACGACAGGGAAACAGTCTTCGACACAGAGCAGACTTGTCAGTACAGAGAGCGAGAGTTTGAATTAGCATCGTGTGGAGTGCAGTTTTTGGATGTAAACCGGATCCTGGAGCTTCCTTCCACTATATTTATACACAATATTTCACAAGCACTAATGCTGTGTCAGCCTCTGCCAGTTACAAGCTAACCACATGCACATTCACAGATTCTGTATTTCTTCAAGTAGTAGATGTCGTTTTAACAAAGTAATTTACCTTTTTTTGAAAAATCACATCAGGCCCATTTCTAAAGGAGATCTGTAATTACTAAATTGTAGGCCAATCATAGGTTTTTAGTTTTCTTTTTGCATTATTAGTGAAGCTGTTTTAGTGGAGTCCTTTTAATTTTAGTTAATCTGTGCTGTGTCGAAGACAAAAACGCCATAGAATTTTTAAACATCTGCTGCTGACTGATATCACTTTCCATTCGCATGAGTAAATAATTGATACTTGTGTTTTTAATGGGCGTAGGCATATTGCTGTATTCTCTACCTGAAGCCTCGGATGCAGATCATCATACGCGGTCAAAAGGTGAAATCTGAGCTCATTGCTAAGAGTCTGGCCTCGGTCAGAAAGGACTCGTACAAGCCCACGTTCCTGGTATCCTTTCATCACAGAAGACATGGATCGATATGTTTTAATTTAGGACATTTTGAATGTGCGTGTTACTTGAGTTTTCCTTAAATGTTATTTTAGTCGAAAGGCATTCGTATCATTTTTGGGTATAACACCAAAAGTAAAGACCAGTATGGCATTATGATGTATCACAAGAATCGGCTCATCAAAGCCTACGAGCGTGTGGGCTGCCAGCTTCAGGTGAGTTTGTGTTGTTTCTTTATTACACATGTTGTCAAGGGGGTCTTTAAATGTTATCACCCGGTGTTCATGTCTGAACTTTTATCCCCTGCAGGCAAACAACCAGGGTGTTGGGGTCATTGCGGTCATAGAGTGTGACTATCTGGAACCTACCCACAACAAACAGAGTTTTAATGAGACAGATAAGTACAGGTAATGGGTCTGATTATGGTCTAAATGAGTTTCTGTCAGTTTGAATCTTGCACACAAAATATTTGTATAGTCTATATCATATTACTGCATTATTTGACAGCACAGTGGCAGAAGTTTGAAGCTCTTTATTTCTTGGTACAGGAAAACGATGAACAATTTGGGGACCAAACTGAAGGAATACTGGAATGAAATGCGCTACAACAGAACCAGAGACCATCCAAACAGCACCACACCAGTGGAAGATACCATGTTAGTACATTTTGCAGTGACTTACATCATGTATTCTACACGTATCTTTGTCTAACCATGTTGACTTCCTACATGCTCTGGTACTTGTCTCTGTCTATGTCCTCAGGAAGCGACCAGATCAAAACTGGGTGCAGTGCGAGGACTGTTCGCGCTGGCGAAAACTCCCTGATGGGATTGACTGCGAAAAGCTGCCAGATAAATGGTACTGCCGTATGAACCCTGATCCTCAGTTCAGGTAACTTGAGCGTATATATATTTATATATAAATGCAAAAAAGATACTTTTATTCCTATCCACAAATCTGTTTTTGTAAAAATGCAAAACTTTACTCTGTGAAAGTTTTCTAGATCTACACATATATTTGTTACTGTTACTTCATTTAAAAATAAATGTAGCATCATTTACAAGAACACATCTCTGCCAGTGGGTAACCTCCAGGTCTGAAAAGTGAAGCCAATGCGGAAGTGCCTTAAACTTGCATTCTTTCTAATAGCCAGCAGGGGGCGACTCCTCTGGTTGCAAAAAGAAGTCTGATTGTATAGAAGTCAATGAGAAAATGACCCTACTTCTCACCTGATTTATTACCTCAGTAAACATTGTAAACATGAGTTTATGGTCTCAATCGCTAGTTTCAAGTCTTCTTCAATACAGCATGATGTTCATTTAGTAAATGATGGTCCCATTTAGAGTCAAATAGACCATAAAGCAGGGGATGCTTTAGGGCGTGGCTACCTTGTGACTGACAGGTCGCTACCACGGCGTAATCCTGCAAGTTGTCCACGTTTTCGCTGCAGAACCCTTTGGCTGACATCTTCCTCGCTCTGACTACCGTTACACTCTCCACTAGCACCGTACCGTTTTTGTTTGCTATCATCAAGTGACAGACTACTTGCAATCTGTTCTTCTTCGCTGCTCTAAAACAGTAGTTGCCAGTGGCAGCCATGATACCTCCATGGCGACAGCACAGTGAAGGTTACTGTTTTGGAGTGGTTAAGAAGAATTGATTTCCAGTTAAACAAGTTGATTTTTTTCTGGTTTAATAATCGTACTCGCTGATACCCAATCCCGAGTTCTGGGCAGTATTGGACCCATTTACAATACTGGTATGGGTATCGGAACTACTAGTCTAACCCAAATGTAGCTCAGACTCAGTAGATGTTTTCAATCTCTATCTAATTTGCCCTCCCAGGAACTGCCAGGTGGAGCAGGAGCCCGTGGACTCAGATGATGAGCAACCTTCATACCGCAAGACCTATAAACAACAGTGAGTCCCATTTCATTTAAAAACACTGCCACAACTTTTGCCCAAAGATATAATTGCATATTTAGACTAAATAAGAATTGCACATTTTTTTTATTAAGCTGCCAAAATCAGCCCAAATATGTTAACTGAGCATAATAAGTGAAGTGACTTGCCTTAACTTACCCCTGTGATTATTTTTAACAGAGAAAGGGAAGACAGAAGAAAGAGTCAATTGAGAGAAATACAACAGGTAAGGACGCTGTAAATTGCCTGCCATTTTTCTGCATGCTATTGCTGTTTCCTTCATGTGGTACCTGTAACACCTCTGCATTTTATTTGAAATAAACAGTTCTTTTTCTGGTAGTATTGGTTTCTGATTCCATAAAGATTAACATGTTATTAATAGCTCTTTGGGATTTATTTTTTTTCTAGGCTGAGGCGGCTCGTTTGGCTCTTCTCGCCAAGCCAAAACAGGCCCCTAAACGACTGCAGGTTGTGAGTGATGACTAAAGTTGATGCCATTTTACTTAAAGGACCAGTGTGTAACAATTAAGGGGATCTATTGGCAGAAATGGTATATGATATTAATAACTAGGATTTCAGGTGTATAATCACCTGAAAATAAGAATTGTTGTGTTTTTGTTAGCTTAGAATCAGTTGTTTATATCTACATAGGGAGCGGGTCCCCTCTCCATGGAGTCCACTATGTTGCACCGCCATGTTTCTACAGTAGCCCAGTATGGCTTGGGCCGGAGTTGATAACGTTACTCGCTCCCGTTGCCACCGCTCTCTCCCTCTTGCTTCACCACTCACTTCCCTCGTACACACACACACACACACACACACACACACACACACACACACACACAGACTAAGCACTGGCTCTGCTCCAAATGACCTTCGCCACAAAAAATAGCTCTAGAGGGGACCATTCGATGTTTCGCGTCGGCCACCGTAGTTCTCTTACACGCTTGGCACGCGGGAGAGGCTTCAGTTGGTTGCAACCTCACCGCCAGATTCAACACACTTTTCCTTTAAGATAATGATCATGTTAACATGTTGAATAAATACATTGCAGAATGTAGATATGGTGTAGGAATATCAATAATTACAAATAATAAAAACATATCTCTATGTTTTCTTTTTGTTGTTCTTGTTGACAGACTGGCCGTTCCCCCTCCACCCCAACTACCCCAAAGAGACGGTTTAACACTGTATCAATACAAGGGGGTGCTGTGAGGGCTGAATCCTCGCCACTGATGCCCGCCCCCCTTTCACAAGCTGGTAAGAGAAATTGCTCATCATGTATTTGTCTGAGAGAGAGAGACTGAAACAGAAAGTTTGCGAGATTAAAAATGTCTGTTTTCTTTCTCTCTAGCTTGCAGCCCCTCCAGTAGTGGTGGTCTTCCAGTTATTACTAATGTATGCTCACTGTCACCAGGCCTCCTGAGGTATGATTTTGTGTTGTTTGTGAGCTTAAATAAATCCATTTGAATTTGTTTAAGAAACATATTAATTGTGTTTTGTGTGCACTGCAGGGGGAAAAGAACACAGCCTGTTACTTCACAAACAACGCCCAAAAGACCTAAAATGAATGGCGTCCATCAGGGCAACTTGGATACATCCACATTAATGGATGTGAGCCCACAGAGCTCCCCGTCACTGCTCATTGATAATAATGATAATAATAATGATGATGATGATGATGATGACACGGATGATGACATTTCCATCTTGGAGGCCGCCAGTACCCCAAAGCCAAAAAAGCCAGATTTGACTAAAGTGAAGACAGAGCAAGATCAAAGTGATGATAGCATGAACAGGCCGCCCAGCTTCAACGACGATGCTGCCGTGGATGACGCCTCGGAGACGTTTGTTGCAGGAACGGGCTCTGCAGGGTCTGCCAATCCCTCCCCAGAGCCACCTTCAGAGGTGGCGAGCAGCACCACCCAGACAGAAGTACCCAAAGTGAAGAAGGAAGAGGAGGACCAAAATCAAACTGCAGGGCAGAGTACGTCAGCACAAACATATGTGGCCATCGGTGTCTGCAGCACTGAGCAAATTGTAATCAAGCGAGAGAGCGGTGGAGACGCTCACAGTGAGAATCAGGGAAAGCAGACCTTGCAGAACGGAGGGACGCATCATCTGGATAGTGAAGAAGGTGCTGGACCTTCCTGTGCAAATGTCGGTGATGGGAACGACTCTCCACTTAACTACCCTAGTGTGACTGCAGTACAGGAACAGCAGGAACAGCAGGACCAGCTCCTATACCTTATGCAGACTACAGCAGAAGAGAGAGACTCCTTTAAAGAGCAGGTCCAAATACTTACCTGCCAACTGCAAGACATGCAGAGCAGACTCCAGGAACTGTCTCAGATCAATGTAAAGAAGGAGTGTTCTCACCAGGCCAGCCAGACGGAGGAACCCGAGGGTGGGAAGGACTACAAAGGTCTGTTTGAGAAGGCTAAACAGAAAGTCGATGAACTGATTAAGGAAAAAGAGCTTTTACTGGCAGCCACTGAGACCAAGCCCAGTACTGCCCGAGGTGAGGAAAAGGACATTGATGAGATTGCACTGCAAGTTGACTGTCTGATGCGGGAACTGGATGAAAGAAACAACGAGAGGGATGAACTGCGCTCACAGGTCAGTGTTCCAGCTGTGTTTGGTATTTTTCAACCTTATTTTCCCATGGTTTTGTGTCCAAGTGACTAATCAGGACAACACTTTTTGAAATATTTCCTGTATTGAGGGAGAACACTGCAGACACTAAACGGGCTGTAATGTAATTATTTGAGGCAACCTGGCTGGCACCGTCATTTTACATCGACTAAAAGTGCTTGTTTTTGCCACTAACAGGCTCAGATTGTTATGATAAATGTCTGACAACATTATGGAAAGGACCTTACAGAGAAATACAGATATATTTTCCGTTTGTCATTGTGTGTCTCGCTTGAAGAAGCCTCGCTCTGAAATCTTGCGTAACATCCACATTGTCGAAAACAGCTAAATAAATATTCAGTCATGACATTGAAAATCTTTTAGATAACACTAAGCTACGCTTTCTGGATTCCAACACAACAAACTCTGACAACACCGGTGTCCTGTGGCACTCCTCCCTCCACTCTCACTCACGTTTCCACCACTGTCTTCCGGCAACAAGTCACATGACACAATGACAAACAGGAAGCGAAAGGTAAGAAAAACATTTTATTTCTCTGTAGGGTCCCTTTCCATGATGTTGTCAAGACACATCCGCAATCAGCTCTCCCTCAATACTGGATCAGAAAGTGTTGTCCCCATTAGTCACTTAGACACAAAAACATGGGGAAATAAGGTCTAGGTTGAAAAAAGTTAGTTAGTAAAACCCTTTAAAGTACAAGACTGGTGATACTCTTTATTTGTCTTATTGTCAACCAATCCCATAAAAAGACCAAAGCCAACAGGTTCCAGGTCTGTTTCCTCTTGACTACCTTGCACAGATTATGATAAATCAAACCTATACGGACAAGATATTTATACCCTACAAATATTCTCAAACAACAAATCCAAACATGAATCTGACTGTGCCTTTTATGCAAAACAAAGGAACTTTAAAAAGAGTTATGTAAGGTTGTATGGTTATGTATTATCGACTTTTGCATACTTTACTACAGCTGCAACGATCAATCGATTAGTTGTCAACTATTAAATTAATCACCAACTATTTTGATAATCGATTAATTGGTTTGAGTAATTCTTTAAGGGGAAAAAAGTCAAATTCTCTGATTCCAGCTTCTTCAATGTGAATATTTTCTGGTTTCTTTACTCCTCTATGACAGTAAACTGAATATCTTTGAGTTGTGGACAAAACAAGACATTTAAAGACGTCATCAAACTACTACTACTACTACTAACAACTAACCGATTAATCAAGAAAACAATTGACAATGATAATAATCATTAGTTGTAGCCCCAGTTTTGTCCATTCTTCTTATCACTAATAGTTACATTGTATTCACCAAGTTAATTGTCAGATCTGTGAACAAGGCTGTATTGCTAAAAAGAAGTCAGACTGGGCAAGAAACATGAGCAGTCAGGTGGTGATAAAGGCTTTAAACAAACCCCCAGGTTAGCCAATTGTATTCCAAAGAGAAACCAAAGCAATGGTAACTAATTGATTATACGACAATGAAAATAATCGTTAGTTGCAGCCCTATAATTTAATCTCTCTATATATACACTTTATTTGCTAGCTTGTGTAGATTTTTGTTTACCTTTGTTTTATTGATGTTGATCTGTTTACACTCCCTCTATTCTTTTCTCCTGGGGTTCACTCTGTGCCACGCCACCAGTTGGACAGTCTGGAGGAGGAAAGGGCAAACCTGGCATCCCAGTGTGAAGAGCTCAGGTTGAGCCTGCAGCAGCAGGGGGAAAACGCACAAGAGAGAAGCACAACTCCACACACAGCCACTGATTCTACTGTGCAAACAGATCCAGAGGAGGCAGGGGCGACGGCGAACCCTGGCACAGATTCAAACACAGCCTCAGATACATCCAGAAGGTTGGATTGTTTTTTCATGATGCATGAATTATCACTGAATTATCACTATCTGACAAAGCCATTTATAAACTCAACGACCCAGTGGAACAATGACGTAAATCAGATTTTCTGTGTTTCTCTACTCCCATCAGTTTGATTGAGCTGAGGCACAACGTCGGGCGCCTTCTCATCTCCTACGTGCCTGCTCTGGACCTGGAGCTGGACCAAGTGAATTATGAATGTAATGTAATTGATGAGATCCTAGAACAGGTTCTCACCAGCGAGGCAGAGGGACAGTACAATACATGAATAAACAAATCATAGGATTCTGAAATTAAGTGCCATACTCCACCCGTAAATAATGAGTACAGAATTATGTAGGGCTGACCCGAAAACTTCAAAGCTTTGACCGTTGCCATGGTATTCGACCTCCAAATCAGTATTTGAATGCATTTTTTTTTATTATAATTTTTTTCTACTTATAAGAATGTAATAAAGTAAAATCCCAAAATAGCCCATGACATAAGGAATAATCCCACAACATTAATTCATTATTAGTTAATCTCATGCACGGTGGTGCGGTGGTTAGCACTGTCGCCTCCCAGCAAGAGGGTCGCCGGTTCAAACCCGGCCCTTCTGTGTGGAGTCTGCATGTTCTCCCCGTAGGTTAGCTTAGCGTGGGTTCTCCAAGTTCTCTGGCTTCCTCCCACAGTACAAAGACATGCAGGTTAATTGTTGACTCTAAATTGCCCGTAGGTTTGAATGGTTGACTGTCTCTATGTGTCAGCCCTGTGATAGTCTGGCGACCTATCCAGGGTGTTCCTCGCCTTCGCCCAATGTCAGCTGGGATCGGCTCCAGCCCCCCTGCGACCCCGAAGAGGATAAGCGGTTACGGATAATGTATAATCTCATACTGATATCGCTGTGTGTTTTGTGTAGAGATGCGTGTGTGCACAGTAGTGCGGCAGCGGCTCTGTCCCGAGCACTGAAACAGGAGAGATGGAGACAGACAGAAGAACATGTCAGCCTGCTGCGCCGCGAAGCTTCGAATGCCTTCGAATATTTCTCACCGAAGCTACAAAGCCCAAAAAATTGTATTCGGGACAGCCCTAGAATTATGGTTACGTCCGAAATTCCACACTAACATGCTATTTAGTACGCTAAAACAGTATGTGAGATATTTTAGTATGTCCGAAGCCTTAGTATGAAACCAATAGTACGCAAATAGCATACTATTCCCGGTGAAATATTACAGTAGTGACGACAACGTTCATAACAGACGTTGACGGACAACTCTGTAATATCAATGATGCTTCAATTTAACTGTAAGTATAAGATTTCACTTTGCTAGGTATACTATATACTTTGAATTAATTCAGACTTTGATTCTCACAAATAGTCATTTTGGTCACATGAGGTTGGCACGGGTTTCCATGGTTACACGTCTCCAACCGGCAAGGAGGTGACGACGTAAATTACTGCTCAGTGCAGCCGAAAACCTACATAGTACTGTTTATTCAGACAAAAGTATGTTGAACAATAGTACACATATTGAATATGTTGAGGATAGTATGCAATTTTGGACAAAGCCTAGGTGTGTGGGAAATGAACTCATATTTATTTGAAGGTGTGGAAACGTTTTTTTTATTGATGTACAGTAAGTTCAACATACTATGATCTTCATTGCACTCTTTCTTTATCTTAACAGATGAAAAATGTTATAAAAGCAATTTTAACAATACAATAATATAATGTTACTATAGGCTATTCACTCTGCTCTTAAGTTTGGGATTAGAATCATAGTGATACTGATTTTTTTGTTTTGTTTTGCTTTCCAGACAAACAAGCTATGTATTATATGTGTTTTTCTGTATCACAATGACGGATGACTGTTTTCTCATTGATTTGAATTGAAGCATATTTTGTATGTTTTCTGTCAAATATATTTTTTTATATTTCCTATCTTTGCTCTCTGATGAAATGGCACATTATCATTCTTCATCCTTGTGAACCCTTCTGAAAGGACAAACTGAAAATAGTGCTGCCGACAAGCCTTGCGGTATGTTTCTGAAAGAGTTATTAAGAACCTCCCTCTAAGTCTTTAAACAGGTTATGCTTGCTTGAGCAATGTTTAATAGGCAACAATTATTAGTCTGTGGTGGAAGAAGGAATCAGATCTTTTACTTAAGTCAAAATAACAATACCACAGTGTAAAAATAGTCTGTTACAAGTAAAAGTCCTGCATTCAAAACCTTACTTAAGTAAACGTACAGTATTAGTATGAAAATATACTTGAAGTACTCATGCAGAATGGTCCATTTCAGAATAATATTATATCACTGGATTGTATTTATTGATGCATTATTGTGTAAGCATCACTAATGTTGCAGCTGGTAAAGGTGGAGCTCATTTCAACTACTTTATATACTTCTGGGTAGCTTAATCTATAATAATACATCATAATTCATTAGTTGATTTATGACTTATTTTAAGAATCTAAATCTTTAAAGTAAATAACTAATGTCAAATAAATGTAGTTGAGTAAAAAGTACAATATTGTTAATGTTGTACCTGCAGGCTAATAGTTCTTCCTCTTTGGGCTGAAAGGAATCACCATCTCCACACAGAAACTAGATTTTGACAGGCTTGTAAATCACAGTTTGGGGTTGTGATGATGATGATGTGATTTTTGAGGTGTGTATAATGTTGAGCTTTATTTATTCGGGAGGCTTCATTAAGATGAAGATGTGTTTTACAAGAGAGAACATCCATCCATCCATTATCTGTATCCGCTTATCCTATTCAGGGTGGCTGGGGCCGATTCCCACAAGAGAGAACAAAGCACACTAAAATATATAAGCTGATTTTAAATTTTTTGTTTTCATGTAACTCACTGGTGAGTGTGACAGTTGTCTTCGGTAATGAATTGAATGGCACTCTGGTTAAGGGTCCAATGGCAGTGGCAGCAGCATGAGTATACAGGATATCTCAATATCCAGTGTATTAAATGGGATGGTTGTATTTTTCTTGAAAATACCAGCTTTCTAGTCCAATAACAACAATTTTAAGGGTCTCTGGGAAAAAAATAAACAGTGTGGAGCTGATATGTGGAAGAATACATTCCTACCACATTTCACAGAAAGTTTTAATTTGTTTATTAATGCTTTAATCAAATGGCAGACATTGTCCCCTCAATAAGATTTACATTTTGTAACCATAACTAAACTAATTTATAAAGATACATTTATCTCAATAGATAATTAATTGTGGACAGTATTCACTGCGTTCACAGGACCTCCTTGTGCTCTCTGTCTCAAAAGCTCGGACAAAAATTGGGGAAAGGGCTTTTGCATATTCTACACCCTCAGCCTGGAATTTGCTCCAAAATTACCTAAAAATCAAGGAGCCGGTATCATTAAATATGTTTAAATCTAAAATTAAGGCTTTAGAAGCAGACTGTATGGCATGCCAATGTTTTTAGCCCCCTTGTTGTACAGCTGACTCCCAGAAAAGCTTATTTTTGTCCCCACCGTTTGTCTTTAGAGAGTTCTCTTTTAATGCAAATTTTAGTGCTTTTATAGTATATTTTATATCTCTATTTGTGTCAATGTGTCTGCACCTTTGTGTTCTTGCTGTTGACCGTCTTGGCCAGGTCTCCCTTGGAAAAGAGGTTCTTAATCTCAATGGGACTAACCTGGTTAAATAAAGCTTACATTCATAGACTAAGCTACTGGAGTTACCCTGCACTATACTCATTTTTAACAGTCTCTTCTGCACTATATTCACTTTTTGATAGTCGTGTATCACAGCTGTTACCCTGCACTATATTCACTTTTAACAGTTTTCTTCATACACTTTTATTTTTATATCTGGTATATTTTTTTGTACTTTGTACTACTAACTTTTTTTTACTGCCTTTTTACTAACATGTTTTTGCACTATGGAACTGTGATGCTGGAAACTTGAATTTCCCTCGGGATCAATAAAGTTACTATCTATCTATCTATCTATCTATTTATCTATCTATCTATCTATCTATCTATATATCTATCTATGTATCTATCTATCTATCTATCTAAATAGAAAATAAAAAAGTATTTGACACTCTGACGTCATACACCACAGGGTGACAATCCCCGCCCCCTTCCGCGTTCTCGTCCAATCAGCGCAGCCCTACTCAACCGGAAGTTTTGAACGAATCGTGCGCGGGAAATTACTAATCGCTTCAGCTGGACGACAAGAGGAAGGTAAGACTAGATAGATAGCTCCAATTCAAAGAATTAACCCACATAACTCAGTATTTGTAACGTTGTATTGTTAGTTAACATGCTCACTAGCTTACAGCTGGTTTTGAAATGTGTCTTTATTGTTAAATTAGCCACATGTCATCAAAACAAACCCGCTAAAATGACTGCTAACGATGTTAACATGTAGCATTCCCTTCCAGTGTCTGTGATATAACTGTATGTTGCTCTAGCTAATATTAGCCCGTGTGTAACTGTATCATAGTATCATATTTACATGTGTTTTTCTCCTCCTGAGGTCAGTGTTGGATATTTAAAAACATGAAGTTGGTAACGTGTGAGATTGCATGGCACAACAAGGAGCCAGTCTACAGTCTGGACTTCCAGCACAGCTCAGATGGACGCCTTCATCGGCTGGCCACAGCTGGAGTGGACACCACAGTCAGAGTGAGTGGAGGGGAGAGGAGAGAGGATGAATACATGATGCAGTCATGAACCAAACACACTTATTTGAGTCACTTTAATGGCCATGTGATGAAAACCTGTTTACATGCATTTGTTTAGGAAAGGAACAGTGTGACACACAAGTCAAAGTTACTTTACCTATCAGCATGACCATATAAGCTAAATGAATGGTTGGTAGCTGTAAGGGCAAATGTGCAGGCCCTAAGAAGTGGGGTTCATGGTTTCTGTTTTCAGCAATGGTGGTTTCTTACAGAATATAATAATCTTGCATTTTCATATTGACATACTTAATAGGACATTTATTTTGGGGCTTTTTCCAGGACCTTAAATGGGTGACCAAACAGTGCTTATTTCTGTAGTCAGATTTTTACATAACTTAACCTGTTAATTCTCCAAACTTTGTCCCACTTAACATAAATCAATGGGTATGATAAAAAGCAATGGAAATGTTTTTTTTTAATTATTATTACAAATGTACTATTTATAAATAAATGGTAGATACGTAAACAAATGGAGACGGATAGCAGGAGAACATGTTGGCCTTCAGCAAAGTTTAGAATACTTTAGAATATTTGTCACCAAAACTAAAAAAAAATGGTATTCAGGACAGCCCTCCATGTCTTACAGATGTTTACAAAATATTACATTAAATAAAATATGTTTAGAAAATAGTTTTTCTTTTTAAATATGTTATATTTCCCTGCAGCTGTGGTTTATAAGGTCACAGCTGTTCACAGAGTGTGTGTTTAATGACTTTTTGCCCTCTTGTGGATGCAGCTGTGGCGGGTAGACACGGGCCCAGACGGGAAGGCAGTGGTGGAGTTTCTGTCTAATCTGGCGAGACATACCAAGGCTGTCAACGTAGTGCGTTTTAGCCCCAGTGGAGAGCTCCTTGCCTCAGGAGGAGATGGTATGTCACACATAGTACACAGATGTTAGATGAAATATGTGCAATGTAAACATTTTAATTTCGTATTTAAAAGGCAGTGGTGATGTTAATCTCAAAACAGAGTAGATATTCTAAAAATACAATGGCTTTTATTAATCATATGTTTTTTATTTGGTACAGACGCAGCGATTCTGCTGTGGAAGCTCAATGACTCTAAAGAGCCCGAGCAGACACCCGTTTTCCAGGAGGACGAAGATGCTCAGCTCAACAAGGAGAGCTGGTCTGTGGTCAAGACATTAAGGTACACAACTCTGGCAGTTTCGATCCCATCAAGTTGGAATGTTTTTATGACAGTTTCTACCTGATTTCCTTTGATTCTAAAGACTCTTAGACGACTGACAATAGCACTGGATTGGCACTGGAGCTGAAATGATTAATCAATTAGTTGTCAACTATTAAATGACTCACCAACTTTTTTAATAATCAATGAATCGGTTTGAGTAATATTTTTATGGAAAAAAAGTTACAATTTTCTGATTCCAGCTTCTTAAATGTGCTGTCCAAAACAGTTATTATTTAATAGTTTATTTGCACGGGGCAATACAGAGCAACACTGACAGTCGCAGAAGAAGTGTCCGATGTACTGTTTAAGCTATAGCTCATGACGGGCCCGCTTCGTGTCGGATCAGATCAGACAAGTGAGACAGTCAACATTTCAGAATTACAAGAGAATCATTACTTTGTTATGAATACTAATTAGTCTGAGTATGGAGATCTACTTGGTTTTACCATTGGGCAATTTTCTATCTGACTGATTGTAAATGTGTAGCATAGTGTGGTTATACAAAGAGATTTCTTATCATTTAATTTGTCTTTAGGGGACACATAGAGGACGTGTACGACATCTGCTGGACACGGGATGGAAACTCCATGGTGTCTGGGTCTGTCGACAACACTGCTATTATGTGGGACATTAACAAAGGTTTGCTTAGCCTCATAGATATCTGTGTTTCTCCATCCAGTTTCATCTGTTATATTTGCATTTTAGTAATGCAAATCCAATATATCTTATTTTGGCTTTGTATTTATCACGTTGGTTGGTTTTGTGTTTAGGACAGAAGCTGTGTATCTTGAATGACCATAAGAGCTACGTGCAGGGGGTGACCTGGGATCCTCTGGGTCAATATGTAGCCACTCTCAGCTGCGACAGGTAGAAAAAAACAGAGATTCAGACCCCTCGTGGCCTCACTATGGGTTCAATCTTCATTAAATGAATGTATTTGCTGTTGCTTAGCTTCAGCAGCTTCATGCTTAAGATGTTTTTGTTTTCCTCCCCGTCAGAGTGATGCGTGTGTACAGCACTCACACCAAGAAGAAAGCCTTCTGTATCAGTAAAATGAGCTCTGGGCCACTCGCAGAGGGAGAGGTCAGTAGAAATTTTGCTTTTGATGACACTCACTTTGAGTCACTCCGTTGTTTTAGATGTGACTAAGGTCTTAAATTTAACAACTTTTTCTTTTCAGTCATGAATTTTGTCAGTTAGCCATGTACACAGAACACAATATCTCATCTTTACCTTTTTTGAGATTATTCTTCATGAAATCAACTGTCTGTTGTCACTCATGCTCTTTTTTGGCCACCACAATAAAACGTTTTTATGACTCTTCTGCATATTTGTCTTCCCTATACACGAATCCGGGGAAGTACTGGAAGTAAACAAGTCGTCATTGCTGCCGTGGCTTCTCCGTACAACACGCATGAGTTTGTTGTACGTACTCATCTGTGTTTAATATCTATTTACGTAAGTTACCACGAGCAACCACGGACGCATTCGGCTGAAAGTCACGAGTTAATACTGTTAGCAGACAGTACAGTCACTACGACTTGCCGCCGCAGTAATGGCGGCGCCGCTAGATGGTGGAACACACAAAGCGGTCGCCGGATTCGTCTATATTTGGTCTTAAAATGATGAATGTACTCTGTGGTATCTTCAGCGATCTTCTGCCCTGCTGCCAAGTGAGTGAGGCATCCAACACACACACGCGCTAGTGCTGCATTTTGTCTTCATCTTCGCAGGCCAAGCCGTACAGAATGTTCCACGATGACAGCATGAGGTCATTTTTCCGACGTCTTTCATTCACACCAGATGGGTCTTTCTTGCTCGCTCCAGGTACCTACACAGCATGCTCAAAATGTGGCTTTTACCTGGCATTTATCTGGTGAAATAAAGTATTGTGATATCCTCGTTAATATAGTTTATATAAACTAATTTCTGTCTTCTGTTGTCACCCATTTTCAACCTCAGCTGGATGTGTGGAGATCGGAGAAAACATCATAAATACCACCTACATCTTTTCCAGGAAGAGTCTCAAGAGGTAACTTTTGTGACATGCTGTGGCTTTTATAGTTTGTCATAGTCAGTGTTGGCTGAATTAATGCTGGTGACTGATGTACATATCTGTGTGTTTTAGGCCTATCGCCCACTTGCCGTGTCCAAGTAAAGCTACACTGGCTGTGCGCTGCTGCCCCGTCTACTTTGAACTGAGGACCAAGACGGAAGAAGGCAAGAACACACGCCCAATTAGTCAACAGACAATAATGATAATGAAGTCCTCCCTTTTTTTATTGTCTGGACACTTTATTTGACCATTTCTCCTCCACAGATGGTTCAGTTCAGGCTCTTCCCAACGTATTCCAGTTGCCATACCGCATGGTGTTTGCTGTGGCATCTGAGGACTCCATCTTCTTGTATGACACGCAGCAGACGCTTCCTTTTGGCCTGGTGTCCAACATCCACTACCACACACTCAGCGATCTCACATGGTAAACTAGGGCTCTCGTCTACTTTTCATAATGTCAAATTAGTTTGCAGAAGAAAAAAACGTTGTAGACTCTTGCTTTAACTTATAAATATTAGAAGGATGAATTAAAGAATGTTCTGTATGTTTAATTCATATTTTAGCCTTTCACCTACTGACATGCTTTTGTGTTGTATCCTCCTTTAGGTCTCGTGACGGTTCCTTCCTGGCTGTGTCCTCCACAGACGGCTACTGCTCCTTCCTGTCCTTCTCTCCTGGGGAGCTGGGCACTCCGCTGAAGGAGCCCCCCACCCTGGAGTTCTTTGTCCCAAACGCTGGTGTTGAGAAAAAGGGCAAGAAGTCGACGGCGGCCAGGACCTCATCTCCTTTGACCCAGCCACCAAGCTCAGCCCCGACTCCCACATCCCAAACCGGCCTTGCCAAAGATGCCCCCTCCGTCACCCCGCCAGAGGAGAAGAAAAGCACCCCGAGTGCCAAGTCTAAACCTCAGCCCCGTAGGATCACCCTCAACACCCTGGAGGGCTGGGGGAAGCCCTCTAGCCCTAAAACCACAGCTCCTTCAGCTCCTTCAGCTCCTTCAGCACCTCAGACCCCAACATCTGCCAGCAAAAGCACACCCTCTACTCCCCAACCCCGTCTCACCCCTCTCACCCCTACCAACTCCTCCACAACCCAGCCACGCATCGCCCCCCTCACTCCCTCCACCCCTAAAGCCCTCAACAGTGCTAATAATGCTGGGTCCACTACTCCTAAGGGCACAACCACCCCGAAGGGTCCCACACCAAGGTAAATGCAAAAGGAGTTATTATGTTTGATTCTGTCAGAGTGAAACAAAAGGGAATTAGTTTATTATTATTATACCACTGAAAGTGTGAACCTTTGTATGTGCACAGCTATGCTTTGATTGTTGGCAGGTAGGCTTTTCAATGCATGTGAGGGCAGGTGTGTGTGTGTAGTAGGGCTACTGATTGCATTATTGATTAATCATTTAATCTATAATATTTCAGGAAATAATGAGAAATGCACATCACAATGTCCAAGACACCCAGGTGGCATCTTCTTGTTGTGTTCCAAATCTTTAATATACATTGAGAAAAGCTGCAAATCCTCACATTTGAGAGCCTGGAAACATTTTTGCTTGATGACTGACAAATATATAAGTTATCACACTAGTTGCAACTAATTTACTGCCAATCAATTAATCGTTTACGCACTAGCGCATATCCTACGTTCTTTGTGTGGACGTGTTTTCATTGATAATGTCAGTATTCAGCCAAGGGATGTGAATGGTTTTGTCCGTTTCAGTTACTCACACATGTTTAGTTTAGTATATTACTTTGACAGGGACAGTGCATATTAATAACATTTCTGAAAATATGCCAGAGTTGGCCAGAAAGTCTAATTTACATCTGTAGTCCCCGTAATGTAAATAAGTCCACACTGCCAAAACCACCCATGTTATTTGTGTGATTTAACTGAGATGTTTCCTGAGTTTGGAGCATCATATTTATACTATTTACATAATTATTAGTAAGTAAATAAAACTTTACTCATATTGCACAAAACAGGGTTACAAAATGCTTCACAGTTGCAATACAAGACGATAAAAAGCATCTGAATAAATATTTAAATCAAAGACAAGCAAAAATGGTGAAAGAATAAGAAAACACTCAGTAGTGATGTGCAAAAATGAACGAACAAATCTTTTTAAACGACTCTTTTTTAGTGTCCGGTATGTACCGGCTCATGAATCTCCAACTCGCTGTTATCGTAGGCTACTGCTCACGCTGCCTGCTACGGTGGAGCAGTCGCTCAAAATATAGGAAGTGGCGTACACAGACCCAACGGCACTGAATGAACGAGGGAGGACCGATCGAATCGGACTTGAGTCGAGACGGATGGTAACGCAGGTTAATGGTGCATTCATGGGCTCCTCGAATGGGTCCGCACGTCATTACAGCTCAGATCAATAAATTTCCTTTGCAAATAAATTCATTTTGAGATGAGATTTAAAACACTAAACAGCGTTTTCTGATCTAACCCCCATAGAGAGACTGTTAGGACAGCAAAACTCTGTCACCTCGAGTCTTAAACTTTGAGCGGCACACTCAACTAATTAGAAAAAAATTAATTCAATCCTAAATTTGACAGGAAGCCGGTGTAGTGAACCCATCACCGGGGGGACAGGGGAACGCTGTAAAGTGTTAGTTTGTAATCGTGCAGCAGAATTAATTCAATTCAATTTCTGTACCAGTAAAGATATTTAACACAGGTAAGATGTACAGTAGATGGTGTGAAGAGTGCAGGTGCAGCCTCATACAGGAGGGCATATGGTAATTTATGGAAATGCTTGAACTATTCAAATGTGTTATGAGGAAGTAACTACACAGAGCGTTCTGCATCTACCTCCCTCCCCCTTATGATTAAAGTAACTAAGCTGATTATCGCTAAAGATGCAGTTTACCGATGAGCGCTGTGTTCTTTAAAATGTGTAAAATGCCTTTTTAAATATACTTTTTAAAATGCATAAATGGCTGTAATGGGGCTTGTGATGTTTTCGTCTGTTTACATGTGTCTGTACTGGCACTGAGAACAAAGCCCTGTCTGGTACGAGGAATCCGTTGGACCCCCCACTGACTATAAAATAATAATCACTCTGACAGACTGCTTGTAGACAATGGCAGGTCTGCACATGCTTTTGTATTTGCCTTGTATCTGTAACATGGAGCGTTTGCCTTGACTAGTTTTACTAGTTGGCAACGACTGAATCAGAAGAACAAAAGAGATGCTAAATGAAGAGGAACGGTGATTAACTTTGTTCACCGTAGAAGAGTAGCAGTTTATTGTCATATCTGTGTGTTTTCTCGCGCTTGAAGCCTCTTTATACCATTCATGCTTTTTCTTTGTTTGTTTACAGGAGAGTATCTCTGACTCCCATTGCATCCCGATCTCCGGCTGTTAGTTCACTCTTCCGCACTCCCTCCTCCACTGAGAAGGCCAAACATGGTTAGTGAGGGCTGTTGTCCTTCATGTTGCAAATATCACAACAGAAAGTTTATGATTGAAAATCGTGCATGATGGAAATACATTTGAATTCGGCGCCATGTTTCACTCGGTAGAACTCCGATTTAATAAATCAACAGTTACAAAAAATGTGTAGGAACTGCGTTGTTGAGGCCGACGAGCTTTATCTGGGAAACATCACTTTTATTCACTTTACATGGAACTAAAATGAGTACATTACCGAATTATGTTAAATCATGTTCACCAAATGAGTTGTTGTCTGTTTATGAGTCATAAGAAATCATAAATTATCTTTTTAGGAGTAGATGTTTAGCTTGGCTTTGTTAAGTTTAACAAGATATCAATGGAAGTTTTCCTCCGAGAGTAGGAAGTAGTTGAAGACTTTATTTGCCTTGTGTAAATGAGTTAATTAGGGATGCGCCAATCTAACTTTTTCTCCCCCGATACTGAGTCAGATACCTCTCCACAGGTATCTGACGATACAGGGCAGTAATCCGATACCAGTGCTCTCCTTCTCACAATTGAGGTGTTACAGCAGCAATTTACATACTAATGCCATTGTCCCCATCCATTCAGTCAGGTCAGACAACTGAATATCTATGAGTTGTGGACAAAACAAGACATTTGAGGACATCATCTTGGGCTTTGGGAAACACTGAGAGACATTTTTAACCATTTTCTGACATTTTATAGACCAAACAACTAATCAATTAATAGTGAGTGTTTGGATAAAAAGATCTACCAGTTGCCTTTGTCTTCTTTTTGGAATACATTTGGCTAACCTGGGGGTTTGTTTAAAGCCTGTATCACCACCTGACTGCTCATGTTTCTTGCCCAGTCTGACTTCTTTTTAGCAATACAGCCATGTTCACAGATCCGACAATTAACTTGGTGAATACAATTTGATTATTAGTGAAATGAAAAATGGCCAAAAACTGATTATTATCATTGTCAATTGTGTTCTTGATTAATCGATAAGTTGTTTGGCCTAAAAACTCTCAGAAAATGGTGAACAATTTCGATCAGTGTTTCCCAAAGGCCAAGATGACGTCCTCAAATGTCTTTTTCTTTTGTTCAAAACTTAAAGATATTCAGTTTACTGTCATAGAGGAGTAAAGAAACGAGAAAAGATTCACATTGAAGAAGCTGGAATCAGAGAATTTAGACTTTATTTTTCTTAGAAAATTACTCAAACCAATTAACTAATCAATTAATCGTTGCAGCTCTAGACAAAATTATCAAAATAAAACTCAATAATTGTAGTAAAGTGGAATTCTTGTCGTGCCCAGACTTAGTTTTCATTACTAGTATGTTAACTAGTCTGGCGTGTATTTCACCGTGCATATTGACCTGTTCCGCTACAGAAATGTTGACTGAATAGAAGACAGGTAGAATCAGGCTATCGTGCGTAACCCTTCTCTCACTGACCTTCTTCTTCTCGTATTTCTCCAGAACGTCCTTCTCCTCCCTCTGATCCAGTGTGCCAGCCTCCAGAATCCAAGCGGCCCAAGACCAGTGAGCCCCCAGTAAAGACCAGTACCACCCAGACTTAGTGTCTAATAGGAAGAGTGTGGTGCTGGGATATCAGAAAAGAGTACGTACAGCAGAGAGTGTCAGTGAAAGAAGCTTCAGTATAAAACCACTGAGGTTCCCCATGGATGCAACAACGCCACAGTGCGATAGCATCGTGTGTGTGTTGGTTGATATTGTCTGTACTTGATTTAACTAAATTAAGCTTTAACATCACATAATGTACATTGTTTTAAAAACAAACCGCATTGCAGTAAGTGTCCTTGAATTAATACTTATTTTAGTCATGTGTGTGTTTTTATGTCATACAGTAAACAGGTAATTGTCTTATATTTGTTTGACATGTAGATGCTCAAGTGATGTTGTACAAAAGGAAAGTTCTGTCTGTTCTTTTCAAGAACATGTGATTGTGAAACAAACGGCTCAAAACCTGAAGAAGAAAAAGCACCTCAAGGTTTAGTGCCTTGTGAGAGCTTTGAGTCTTCATTTTCTGTAGACTGCAGGCCAGCAGCTTGAGTGAGAAGTCTTTTTCTCATTGTCTAATAAAGGATGTTTCATATACAGTGCATGTTTAAGTGGTTTGCTGTAAATGGCTGTGGGATGATTCATGCTGTCTTAACTAAAAGCAGCTGCCAGTTATGTAAAGCCTTATTTTTTATTGTGACAACCATCATTAATGGGCTGTCTTTACAGTGCTAGTGAGGATAATGTAGAATTAATACTGCAAAGTTTATCAAAATTTTTCTTAATTGGATTTTTCTTATTTAATTTCTTGGTTATGGTCACTTATTTATTATATTTTCTAGAGATTTTGATCCACTACATGAAGGTGTAAATATTACCCGGTAAAAACTGGTGGAGAAAGAATGAATCTATTTTTTCTTTATTGTCCCAAAATAAGTACATTTTAAACATAGTATTTTTTGTTTCAATACTTTATTGCAAGAAAGCACATTAAATGTATATAACAAATATGAAAAAAGGATTTTCAGGTTCAATAACCCCCCCTCCTGACTCACCCACACTAGGGATGGCAGAAATGGGAGTGAAAATGAAGTAAATAATTGCAGAAATTACATAAGGATGAATAGTGAATAACTAGGGCATACTTACATATGCACACAGACATCCATATTTGTATACATATGCATACATACATACATGCATTTACATAGACAGCTGTACATAAACAGAAACATTTTAATGAAAAATATATAAGTAATAATAATAATAGCAAAATCACGGATAATATAATAAATAAATGAATGAACAAATGAAGAACAAATAAATAAAAGAGTAGATTAAAAGATGGATAAAAACAAGTAAAATAATAATTAGGTTTATGAATCTAGACTTCTAGTGTATAGTGTGACCGGCACACACTAACCTGTATACACACATATATACACATATTAACACAAACAAAGCACCAATATCATCTAAGTGGATAAGTAGTTAGATAACCAAACAGAAATGATATCGGGTCAGTAGGCAGACATTGCACCCAGGACATCGTGGCATCATTAAAAAATCATCGAGGGCTGGCGGCAGGCAGGCAACAGTGCATGCCATATTGAGTCTTAAAGAAATACATCCAGTGAATTACCCAGCACGTGTTTTTTTTTCTTGTAGATTTCAAGCTACTTCGAGGTTAATAAAACTCCTAAATTCCCCCCCAAAATACAGAGGTCATGACCTCTATGTCCTCAATGGTAGCCCTGAGTGTATCGCAGTATTTTGTGATTGCTTTGAGTTTTATTGTGCAAACCTTTTTAATGCAAAGAGCCAAACAGACAAATGCTTAGCTTTAAACACAAAATGCTGTCCTTGCATACACCTCATATTAGCACACGTTCCAATGCTTATAATTAAGTGTTCAGATTACTGAATCAATGCCGCATGTGTTTGCAAGCATCAGCTAATGACGTGGCAGTGGAGGAAAGAAAATATGAAGTATTGGCTGTCTTTTCAGTACAGTTATTGTGTGAATTGGGTTTTAATATTGTATACTCTAAGGTTTTGTGTCTTAAATTAAAAACAATCTTGATGTTGGTGGTCAATACAGAAACCGTAAACGGATGCAGAAAATACCATCACAGTCGTCATCTTTGCCTTGTATGAATGTAGCATTTAATGTGGTGTAAAGTCAGACTGGAAGATTATTCAGTATTCAGGTATTTTACTTAAGTAAAAGTACTAATATCACACTATAAAAATACTGTGTTACAAGTTAAAGTCCTTCATTGAAAATGCTACTTAGTATAATCAGTAAAATGTACTTAAAGTATGAAAAGTAAAAAAATGTCCCCTGTGACTGTTATACTATTATATATTATATCATTAGATTATTATGACTCATGCATTAATGTAAAATCAGGATTTTACTGTTGTATTTGGTTGAGGTGGAGCTCATTTTTAACTATTTTGTATAAAACTGCAACTAATGATTATTTTCATTACGGATTAATCTTCTGATTATTTTCTCCATTAATCGATTGATCGTTTGGTTTTTAAAAATTCAGAAAATAGTGAGAAACGCTGTAAAGTAACTAAAGCTGTCAAATAATTGTAGCCGAGTAAAAAATACAATATTAGTGGAGTAGAAGTAGAAAGTGTCATGAGGGGAAAATAGGCCTACTCAAGTAAAGTACAAGTATCTCTAATTGGTACCAGTACTTGAGTAAATGTACTTAGTTACATTCCACCACAGAGAAAAGTACAGCATATTCAATTAATAAAATGAAAGTTATTGTTACTTTAGATCATTTCAAACACTGCATAAATCACGTTTGTCCTAGCTAAATAACGTCAGATCATTTTAAGAGGATAAAGACTGCACAACCTTCAGTTAATAGTGTGTGTGTGTGTACAAGGCACAACTGGATAGGAAAGATAACTTAAATTATAAAAAAACTAAATAATATAATAACAAAAATAAAAGAGGGTATAAAAAAATTAAAGGAACAAACAAATAAATGCATAAATAAATAAATAATAAGACTGCACTCTTCCATAGTAGACTGTGCAGCAAGTTTTTTTTTTTTTTTTTTTTAAACATTAAGGCATTGTAATAGATTCAAGATTCAAGATTCAAGATGTTTATTGTCACGCCGGTTGTACAGGTACAAACGTGTGAAATACTTTTTGCTGGGAAGCTCCATTTAGATAATAAATTATATTACATTTACATTTACATTACAATTACATTTACATTACAATTATAAAATGAAATACTTTATACAAGGGCATATTAAGAACATATGTATTAAGAATATATACAGTATATAAACTCAATACTTCTAACATACAAGGCACAATTGGATAGGAAAGATAACTTAAATTATATAAAACAAAATAGAAAATAATCAAAGGAACAAAAAAGAGAAATGCATAAATAAATAAATAAATAATAAGACTGCACTCTTCCATAGTAGACTGTGCAGCAAGTTTTTTGTTTGTTTGTTTTTTTGTTTTTTATTGAAACATTAAGGCATTGTAATATAAACTCAATACTTCTAACATACAAGGCACAATTGGATAGGAAAGATAACTTAAATTATAAAAAACAAAATAATATAATAACAAAAATAAAAGAGGGTATAAAATAATTAAAGGAACAAACAAATAAATGCATAAATAAATTAATAATAAGACTGCACTCTTCCCTAGTAGACTGTGCAGAAAGTTTTTTGTCTGTTTGTTTTTTTGTTTTTTATTGAAACATTAAGGCATTGTAATATAAACTCAATACTTCTAACATACAAGGCACAATTGGATAGGAAAGATAAATTAAATTATATAAAAAAAATAGAAAATAATCAAAGGAACAAAAAAGAGAAATGCATAAATAAATAAATAATAAGACTGCACTCTTCCATAGTAGACTGTGCAGCAAGTTTTTTGTTTGTTTGTTTTTTTATTGAAACATTAAGGCATTGTAATATAGACTCAATACTTCTAACATACAAGGCACAATTGGATAGGAAAGATAACTTAAATTATATTTAAAAAAATAGAAAATAATCAAAGGAACAAAAAAGAGAAATGCATAAATAAATAAATAAATAATAAGACTGCACTCTTCCATAGTAGACTGTGCAGCAAGTTTTTTGTTTGTTTGTTTTTTTGTTTTTTTTATTGAAACATTAAGGCATTGTAATATAAACTCAATACTTCTAACATACAAGGCACAATTGGATAGGAAAGATAACTTAAATTATATTAAAAAAAATAGGAAATAATCAAAGGAACAAAAAAGAGAAATGCATAAATGCATAAATAAATAAATAATAAGACTGCACTCTTCCATAGTAGACTGTGCAGCAGCAAAGTGAAGCAAACACTAGTATCGTGCAACCTACCTTGCTGCAAAGGGAAGAAAACTACCTTTGATTGGCAGCTCTCTCAGCCAATCACAGGCCGTCTGGGCTGCATCTCTTTAAAGCGTCTGCTAATGGTCTTTGTGTGAAGGCGGGCGAGGAGGACTAGTCTCGGTTTGGCTGCCTGATTAGCAACAAACAGAAGGACTATTTGACCGCCAGACTCTTCCTTTGCTTCACCGAGAGCGCTCTGAACTATGTCGGGTGTTTAACCGGAGCTTTGTGGGTCTCTTTCGAGGAGGACCCGGCGGTGATTTGTGTCTGATCTTGGAGACACAACCTCGCTGCTTCTCTTCCAGGTCGTTTCAAAGTGGCGATGCTGAGCTGAGCTGATAAGCTGCGTCATCATGTTGCTTCCGACTCCTCGAGTTGCCGAAAAGAAATCTCAAGTTAACAACGACAAGAGGTGAGGCTTGTTCACCGTCAACCAGACACCGGAGGCCAGACTCCCACAGAGACACCCTGAGAGAGAGAGACATACAGATGTGAAGCCGCCGCTGGATCTTCTTGTTTACTGTGAATCTGGTGACTTTACATCACTTGGCTCGGCCGGTTTGTTGGCGCGGCAGATACTCTGCTGCTGGCTGCTTTTATTATTATTATACAGAAGTGTGAGCCAAATGGTTTCCAAAACAGAAAGTGGAACTACATAGCTATATAATAGTATAATAGGGGATGTTTTTAAGCCACACACTGTTTGGATGTAGCAGTAGAAGTGATGTGACAGTATCCAGTGAAATGACTATCATCTGCTGCTGAGGAAAAACAAGTTATTGTAAAAACCATAATAGCTCATTAGTTTGTCCACTAGGAGATGTGAGATTATTAGCAGGGTGTGGAAGAGTTATTGTCTACATAGATATATAATAGTTTGTTGTTAAAGCCACACACTGTTTAGATGTAGTAGTAGAAGTGATGTGACAGCAGAGGACATCTCCAGTGGAAAAATCACATCTGGTGGTGACTTCTTCTTGAGGGAAAAACAAGCTTATTGTAAAAACCATAATAGCTGATTTAATTTGTACACGTCCACTAGGATATGTGAGATTATTAGTAGGGTGTCAGAGAGTTATTGTGAGGTATAGGTGGTCTGTAGTAGAAGTGATGTGACAGCAGAGGACCTCTCCAGTGAGCTGACTCAACATCTGGTGGTGACTTCTTCTTGAGGAAAACAAGCTATTGTAAAACCATAATAGCTTTATCTTAATTTGTAGACGTCCACTAGGATATGTCAGATTGTTAGCAGGGTGTCAAAGAGTTATTGTAACCAAATGGTTTCCAAAACAGAAAGTGGAACTACATAGATATATAATAGGGTTGATGGTAAAGCCACACACTGTTTGGATATAGTAGTAGAAGTGATGTGACAGCTGAAATGCTGCTGACTCCCATCTGGTAGGGACTTTTCTTGAGAAAAACAAGCTATTGTAAACATTAATATCTAATTAGTTTGTAGATAACCACTAGGATAAGTCAGATTGTTAATGTCAAAGAGTTATTGTGAGGTATAGGTGCTCTGTTGTCATCCACGTGGAGTTTAGGTCTGTGCGTAAAAGTTTGGTGACCAAACAGGACAAGACTGGGTGGTTTCTTCCGAGAGAGGACGCAGCTGTCTTCTCAGTTGCAAAGTTGTGTTTTAACGTTATTTTAGATTATATATATTAAAAAGAAATGGCCGGCACCCACACTAGTGCTCGTTACGCAAACGCAGAGACGTTTTGTGCGTCCTGGTCGGATGGACAGAGAGAGATGGAGACAAAAGGGCGTGGACTTCCTGCACGGTGGTCGCCCCACTTCGAGATGATAGACGGGCTGTTGTACCGCAAGAAGCTGGAGAGGGGCTTCATCAACTACCGGGAGGTTTTGGATGAGAGCCGGAGACATGAGGCCCTCTCCACCTTTCACCGGAGGAGGCTGGGCCAGAGACACCTTTCACTGGAGGAGACCTACAAATGTGTGGCTGAAAACTACTGGTGGGAAGGTATGAAACTACACTGACCTGCACCTGATACATGTGACTTCATAGGACAGTTCCTCACTCTGTAGATAGATGGATAGACGGATAGATAGATAGATAGATAGATAGTAACTTTATTGATCCCGAGGGAAATTCAAGTTTCCAGCGTCACAGTTCCATACTGCAAAACATGTTAGTAAAAAGGCAGTAAAAAAGTTAGTAGTGCAAAGTACAAAAGAATATACCAGATATAAAAATACAAGGAGATGAAGAAAACTGTTAAAACTGAATATAGTGCAGGGTAACAGCTGTGATACAGGACTATTAAAAAAGTAGTAACTGTAAACCAACTTCTGACTTCATACTGGTTATCTTATCTATCTTAACTATTCATTTCTTATTGTTAAGAAGTGTTGGAGCATTTGAAACAGCTACATTGAGTACATGTCTACATCTTTGACTGATTCAATCATTAGCGGTGATTGAATCAGTCAAAGATGTAGAAATGTACTCACACATGAATGGCAGCTGTTAATTATGGCCCTGACTCTTTTTTTAACTTTATTTTTATTTGGAAAAGGCAATATGACCATGTATACCTAACACCCTTTTCCAGTTTTTATATACATGCACAGTATATATGCATATGCACGGAAAGAGGCATGCACATGTACTTGTGGGTCATAATTCAGTCCTCTGGAGAACTGTAGGTCCTCCATCCTCACTTTCTAAAGTATGGGGCCGTGTATACCCTTCCACATGTACAGATTTAACACTGCTACACATACACACATCAATATTCATCTGCATACCCACACGTATACAGCCCACATGCCCATGCATAATTCTCCGTCAAACTGTCAGCAGTTACATTTAACTTTTCTTACATATGCCTATCCTCTACTCTGTTAAAGATGTAACTACTATATACATTAGAACTAAAGGGAGCTTATACATTTCTTTCTCAGTATTCTCAGCAAGAAGATTAAAGGATACAAAAAAACATCAGTGGAGTCATACAAAGTCTGCTCGTATTTTACGTTTTTGGATCTTTGACTCTTTCTTATTTGTGACACAAATACATTTCAGCTTGTGGCTTTCATCAGGGTCGAAAAGCAAGTGTTGCTGGAGTTTTAATATTATTGTCTGTATTTTCTTTTTTCACAGGGATGTACTTCCAGATCAGAGATTTTGTCCTGGGCTGTCTAGAGTGTAAGAGCCAGCGCATCAAAAAGGTATATAATACTACCCTACCGTCGTTTTAATTATTGAACTTTCAGCTAGGGATGCACTGATTAAACTTTTTCTGTCCCGATACCGATAGCGGTACCTAGGCTTTGGGTATTGGCTGATGCCAAGTACCGATCAGATACCAGTGTTAAATTGATAAGCTGTTTGTGTCAGTGTGTAGAAGTAACTGGGATCATTCTTTTATGTGTAAGACAACATCAGCCTCGACTCAAACATTACTCTCCTTTTGTAAATCAAAATGTAACCGATAAATACACAGATATAAATTTGCTGAATTGTTATTTATTATTAAATTAATAAATCGTACACCAGCAACTTGGTTAAAAAAATCTTCTAAATTAACAGGAATTTCATTTCAAGTGTAAACCTTTTTAATGCAGCAACAAATAGGTCAAAACTTAAACAGAAATTTAAATTCCAGTGTATAGTTAGGCCCCATTGTCATCGATATCCGATCCAGCTGTTAGAGTCAGTATCGGCCCGTTATCCGAGCCGTCGTCGGTGCATCCCTATTTTCAGCTCCTCTTTGTTTTTTTATCAGCGTCTCATTTTTCTGCATCTCACACATTTTAATCCACGCTTTCTCACTCTCATTCTCACTTAATCCTGCTCTCTCACACTTAGATGTCTCCTGCAAGTTCTTTCTCACACATTGTATTCATATAACGATGCCTCTCTATCTGCCTCTGTCTCGCTGTCTTTTGCCTCTCAGGAGTCGGGTGGCAGAGGATGTGTCACAAAGACGATGGCGTCACACAGCGCTGACATGCTGAGCAAGCTGAGGAGTCAGCGGGAGGCGGGGCTGTTCTGTGACATTACACTGCGGACGAACGGGCGATCCTACTCGGCCCACAGAGCTGTCCTGGCGGCCGTCAGCGATCACTTCCAGGAAATCTTCACAGAGATGGACTCGAGCTTGAAAGCAGACATAGATCTCACTGGTAAGATTAGAGGCCAAACTGACGCTAGGAAACGCCGCTGCTTGAGCTCTGTTTCAGTTTATAGGCTGGTCTGGATGTAAAGACCAGACCGAGCCTCAACCATGTCATTGTTTTTTACAAAGAAAGCAATGTTTAAGGCAAGCCTGATGTTGCTTTGTACATAAAATAATGATCCCAGTTACTTCCACACAGCGAGGCATACAGCTTATCAATTAAACACTGGTATCGGATCGGTACTCGGTATCGGCCGATACCCAAAGCCCAGGTATCAGTAGCTCGGGACTGAAAAAGTCAGATCGGTGCATCCCTACCGTTTTCTCTGTAAAAGGTCACACGCCCTGTTCAGACCTTGTATTGAGATGCGTACTCCGTGATCGGATCACAAGTAGACAGCTTTAAGTTCGTCTGTTCACACCTTTGCATTAGAATGCGTCTCCACATGCGTCTTGAGTGGCCACTTGTCACTCCCCCGCTCTATATGCAAATAAACACGTCGTAAACACATGGCTAATGCAGCAGACATTGTGATGTAATAATAAACAATGTGTCTGTAACGTCCTGTGATTAAAACAGCCAGGTTAGAACACACCCATCCGCCTAGTAGTTCATGTGATATGTTTATCGGTGATTGACGACCACCTGAATGCAAATTTTTGTATGCAGTCACGTGACAATTCCTGACTCCAGTTGACGAGGTCAAGCTCTCATTATCATTCAAACAATGGTTTGTGGGAAACTGAGAGCTACACTGGTCATAGGGGCAAAAGGAGGCTGTATTTCAAAGTCCCTTTAAAAGGGTCTGGCTTGTCAATTTGTTATGACGTATTTGATTTAGGAATTCAGAGTTGGAGGATCCAGACTCTAAATTGTGACACCGTCATGAGCCGTGTTTCCATTCACATAGTTTTATTTTCATTTTGAAGTATTGCATTAGAAAAGCTCTGTGGAAACGGCAAAAGGTTTTTACGCTCGCTTGAGGTGCTTTTTGCTTTTATTGTAAAAAAAGTTTATGCGCTAAATGGGAAATAGAAACGCCTTTTGTTGAATAAATTCTTACATAGCAAACATTTAACTCACATGACTGATCTGCTGTTTCCGCTGTCGGCATCTTCTCGGATATTCCCATAACCTGCAAATGCATGTCTTTGTCTCGACACATGGCCAATACTAGCTGACATGAAAGAACAAACAAAACTTGCCCTACAAATTCCTGAAGACCTCTCTCCATTTTTCTCTCGTAGATGGTCGGATGGCCAAGCCGTTTTGTTTCCGGTTCACAACCTCTACTTCTGCTTAGACCTGTTTACTGGCAGATTACTGCCATACAAGCTTATAGCGCCAACGTCTGACCAAACTACGCTGTAGCCAAATTTATTAGCTTCAAACCAGTTGATGGAAATGTGCCTATTTTCTTTTTATGCCACATTTCAAAAGTTTGCTTATAATTCTCTTCACAACTGAATGGAAACACAGCTATAGTCTGTCTTCTCATTTACGTATGTGTCTTTGATGTGTACCATCAGATAGCAGTGGAAGTGGCCCTGATTAAAGCAGTTGTTTTATTGTCTCCACCATCATGTTTACACTGTGCTCCCACTCTGCCTGCTGTCTCTCTGATCCTCTGTTTACACAGTCACTTTCATCTCACTCACTGATTGACCAGGGTTCAGCATATCTAATTAAAGGCTCCCTTTTTTCCTCTCAGGTTTTAGTGAGGACAGCCTTCTGTCTCTGCTGGATTTCTCCTACTCCTCCACTCTGTGCGTTCGCCAAGAGGACCTACCTGAAGTCATCGCCATGGCCCGCCACCTGGGCATGTGGCCTGCAGTGGAAGCCTGCTCGGCTCTCATGAGAGAGCAGGAGCAGAAACTCCGTCCTGGCAAGGGCTTTACCTCAGCCTGCGCTGGTGCATGTCGTGAGCGTTGCTGCCAGCAGGGGGTAGGCAGAAGGAAAAAGGCTTTGGGATTAGATGACAGTCTGAACGGCGGCTTCAGTCTGATGCTGGATGTGTCAGATGAGTCTTTAGAAGGAAGTCCAAGGCGCAATTTGCGCAGGACACCGATAACCCAATGCCATAACGGTCTCCCTCTGAGCCCCTCACACAGGATGAAGCTCATGGACTTCATATCTCCCTCTTCCAAGAAAGCTGCTACACGTCGACACACCATAGCCAACCCACAGTCACAAAATGACTCGCACACGCCGCCATCAAACACCCGTCTTCTCCGCTCCACTCCCGGGGCTGCCATGGAGGTCCAGAGATTGCTACCGATGCCAGAGAGCCCTCGACGAAACAGAAAGCCTCACCCCATCACCCAGCTCTCCCGTGCCGCCTCCGTATCAAGGGTTACAAAGATCACTGTGTGCAGCCCCGTGAGGATAAAGCAGGAAGTTGTTGAGGTTGCAGAGGATGAACAGGATTACGCGAGAGCCCAGGAGAAGTACAAACTGATGAATGTCCTTGGGTTACAGAGGACCGCCCTCCTCCCCAGACCAGAAGATCTGATTGGCTGGAGACAGAAGAAACGACTGAGGAAGCTGAAGGCGAACAACTATTCACTGACAAAGCGGCGGAAGCCACGCTCCGTCTCCCCAGGACTACCATATGGGGCTGTGACACTGTCACTTCCCCTCTGTAACCCCATTAACACTCACCTCCTCAACAAGTCAGTAAAGACCAAGCCTGTGGGTCCACTCATCACAGAGCACATGACAGCAAAGAGGCCAAAGAGCAGCCCGCGACATGTCCCTCCAAGTGACAGGAGCATGCGAAGTCAAGGTGTGTTACCAGACATGTTCCAGCCTGCCTTCGGGGGGAGGGAGCTCAGGCGGTCAGTGAGGAAGGGTGACGGCACCCACCTTCCTGCCCAGCAGCCTCTGCGACGCAACACCAACAAAGCCGTAGTAAGAAACACAGTCAGAATCAAACCAGAACCAACTGAATATTCTATCTCAGGTTTCCCGTTTTCATCAAACGACTACTGTGGCCACTCGCCTCGCAAATCACCACCTTCACACAGGACGCAGGCCACAAATAAGGTCGCCGTAGAGACGGTCAAAACACCGCGTTACAACAGCGGCCGACCAGCAACAAAGGCCAAGCTTAGGCGGGGCTCCACAAGGGAGGCGGAGAAGCCAAAGTGTAAGCCCAGAGAGGAGGGGAGGAAGGTAGCGGTCAGGGACGCTACACCGAGAGTGAAGGTTAATGAACCTGGCGGGCTACAGTTTTCAGAGCACGCACCTCCGGCGTCCATCTACAACCACCCTCTGTACAAAGTCATCAAAGAGGAGCCAGAAGATCCCGTGCCAGTTGGAGGACCTTTCTCTGATCCTCCCTCGTCGGACCTGGGCAAGCGCCAGAGCAAGCCCCCCATCAAGCTACTGGACTCAGGCTTTCTGTTCAGCTTCTGTCGGCCAGCAGGGGGGCCGATGGTGGGACTGAAGAAAGAAGAGGAGAGTGTGGATATCTGCTTAACGCGCTCCGTGTCACAAGTCGGAGAGAAATTTGGAGCGGAGGAGTCCCCCCACAGGGCGCTGAGAGCCAGAGGGCCACCAACCCTGCCTGTGGTGAAGAAGGAGAGGAGCGTGAGCCAAAGCAAGGTTCAGAGACCCAGGATAAACTCCCGAAACGGCACCGTTCACCAGGCCAAATCTGCCGGGTCAAAGGCCACACGGACCAAGCCAAAGGTAAATGAAAGGGACGGTAGTGATTTATGATGACTGCCATTTATTTAGGGACCGTGAAGCATCCATGAAAAGGGCAGTAAAGGGGGAACACTTGAAAATGTCACCTTCTACCTGTTGCCATAGAATAATAGAGAATCTGTAAAAAGACCAGTTGGAATAATTTATTCATCACAGTTTAGCTCGTCATTTCTTACTTTCATCTAATCACTTGATTTTGCATCATGTATATCGTGTCTTTCATTTACAAAATTTTTTTTTTTTCCCTGCATCTCCAGCAGCAAAGCAAACGGCCTCAGAGCAGCAGGAGCTGCGTCACGCTGGACGCTGCAAGTCGGGCAAGACTTAAGCAGCTCCGGGGACCTCGTAGTCAAGTCCCCAAAGCCCCAAAGGCGGCCCATAACTGCACGCAGTGCTCGGCCACCTACAAGGACTGCGACGCTCTAATCATGCATCGCCTCAGGCACATCGAGGGCAAGCACTGGCCATGTCTGGTAAGCACTGACTTTCCTTAACAACCAAGAACCACATGACTCTAAGGGATTGAATGTCATCTGGAGTCTCAACCGTTGTACGCTATCTGTATCCCCTCTTTCTCCAGTCTTTATGCTAAGCTAAGCCAACCAGCCGCTGGTAGTAGTTTCATATTTGTCGTTCGTATCAATCTTCTCATCTAACTTTTGTTAAGAAAGCGAACTTCTCAAAATGTCGAACCATTGCCATGTCGGCCACATTCGTATCCTCAATATAACTCAAAACGTCTCTGTTCTTCCCTCTCTGCGGTGTAGCTCTGCAGTAAGACGTTCTTTCGACTGAGGAATGTACGCAATCACATCCGCACCCATGACCCCAAGTTGTACAAATGTCGGAGCTGCATTGCTGCCGGTTCCTGAGGCAGCTGGAGGGTTTCGCTCAAGCAGTGAGACTGAGGTGGGTGAAAGTGACACCATGCGAGGCTGAGCTGCACGTTCCTGAATCGCAGGGTCTCAAAATGTATTTTTTTCCTCCCCTGCCACTGTGGCCGGTCACTGAACATTTCTACCGGCCACTCATTGTTTTGTCTGCCATTTCTGAGATCTACTGTATGGAGAACAAGTCAGCGGAACCAGACAGTAGAAATATGGATCATATAATCTTCCTCCCTGACGATTTTTAACTTAGGAATTGCTTTTAAAAAGAATATTTCTTAAAATAAGGAAAACCTTATGGTTGCCATGGTGGCAGGTGACCTAGAATTTTTACCTGCCACAGCCAACATTTACCCTGTAACTGGTGGGTTGCAGGTGCCAATTTCATTCCCTGCTGAATCGCTATGCTTTATTTGTTTTTTTTGTGCTGAAAGATTTTGAAAAAATATGTAATTGCGATTATTTTAAACTGATATTGCAATTGCAATGTGATTTGCGATATTTTGCGATCTTTTTTAGGGCTGCAACTAACGACTATTTTCATTGGCGATTAATCTGTCAATTATTTTCTCGATTAATCGATTCGTTGTTCGGTCTATAAAATGGTGAAAAATATTGATCAGTGTTTCCTAAAGCCAAAGATGACGTCCTCAAATGTCTTGTTTTCTCCACAACTCAAAGATATATTCAGTTTACTTTCATAGAGGAGTAAAGAAACCAGAAAATATTCACATTTAAGAAGCTGGAATCAGAGAATTTTTATTTTATTTTTCTTAAAATATTACTCAAACCCATTAGTCGACTATCAAAGTAGTTGGCAATCAATTTAATAGTTGACAATGAATCCATTAATCGTTGCAGCTCCAATCATTTTTACATCATTATTCTCATTTTCATTGAAAAACATGATGACAAAATGATTATGGTGTGATTTTTGCGGGGATCTGTACCGATATAGTCCGTAAAATATAATGTGGAGGCAGAGATATCTCTGCAGCACGACAATATTTAATTTAAAATGATATTTTGAGACACATTTTGCCTCTAACAGATATTGCGCCTCCTGCAATTTCAAAATTGCAGTAGGACATTATTGCGATTTCGATAAAATTGATTAATTGTGCAGCCCTGCTTGGTTTGCTCATCTGTTGTCTTTTGTGATGTTGTCTAAAAGGGAAGTTTTTAATTGTTGATATCATCCTCAAACTTGTTTTAGAGGGAGCTGTCAACACACTACAGTATCTTGTCTGTTTTCTGAACACTCGTGTTTGTTTTCCAGGATGAAGGCTGTCCGTGTGTGACACCAGCGAACGGTCTGACGCCGGAGGCACATGATCGATCAGCAGCTTGTACATAACGCATCCGTCACACACGTGAGCACAGCGGTCTGTGGAAAGGCATAATTACTCTGATTCTAATCATTGCCGTCGTCAAACGGTCGCTAACGTTATTTAAATAACCAAACCAAGGTTGCTGGTCCCGTGTTTGCGTTTCCGTAGCTACAAGAAGGTTAAACTTGAACATTACACTCAGGGGGCGGGGAATGTGATGCCACGGTATAAAGTGATTTAACGTCACGGTTGTGTATAAAATGAAATGTAAAGTGATTGTTATACTGTAACTATTACTGCTACTTATTGTTATTATTTTTCTATGTATAGATGACTTTTGAGTGCACTTATATCATAGCTTATGTTGTAAACCTAAGAAGCGGTGTCGGAATTGAAGGTTTGGAGTCCACGGCGGGAATACTTGAAGCGATGCAAGTGCTGGAGGGAATACTTGAAGTTGGCGGGAGGTTGTAGGAGTGACACTGTCCTTTGGGTGTTTCAGTGGGTCTTTGTCCTTTTGGTGTGCTAACTTTTAAACGACTTGAGCAGCCGGTCCCTCCTTTCGTATTGATCTGCTAGTCTGTCCGTGACTCTGGGCTGGTATGGTGACACCACTGCATGTGTATTTGCAGACCGTTTGTGGTCAACTGTCTTTTCTAAGGCTGCCAATTTTAAAAAGGGAAAAACGTGTCTCGTTTGTAATGTGAATTTCTGAATAGTAATCAACACAGCTGTGTCATTACAGATGTTTTATTGATCTCTTCTTCCACTTTGATCCGAGAAAAGACACTCCGTCGTCTTGTTCTACTTTAAATTCCCCTCGTACCGAATAAATGCAATGTGTTCGCGTAAAGAGATGTTTATGTTTCACAAATTGATTTTAGAAATAAATGAGCTGTCTATTGCTATCTGTTAAAAGACTGAATAAATTTTTGCCTTTTATATCTCGTTATTCTTGCTTTAATTACTTGTTTTATTAATGAACTGTACTGTAAGAGCGGTGTAGGCAGTGTGACACATTTCTTGACTCTTAAGTCAGAATTAGATTCATGATTCAAACTATAGACAAATTATATAAATTCCATTTGTTTTGCAAAAGAATTCACATAATTTCTTGCTAACTTGTTTTTTTTAATCTGATTATTTAGTAACAGTAGGTGTCACCTTTTTTAAATGCTGAAACAAGTAGTTGATTAACTATTTTTGATAATTTATTAATTGATTTTAAGCAAAAATGCAAAACATTATGTGCCTCCAGCCTCTCAAATGGGCGTATTTGCTACTTTTCATCATCTTGTGTTATATTAAATTCAATATCTGTGTGTTTTAGACTGTAGTTCAGACAAAACAAGCAATAAGAAGGCGTCACCTTGGGCTTCAGGAAATGTTTCACTATTTTCTGACATTTTATAAACCAAACAATTAATTGAGAAAATTATTTGCACATTAATAGATGATGAAAATAACCATTTCAGGAGATATTTAAAATATTTCCATCCAAAATAGGAACTTTATGATCTTCTAAAACATAAACATACTCCCCTTACGCGAGTGTATTGCTGGTGATAAGGCAGTGCATTGTTTGATCCATCTGCAGTGGGTTCAGCCCTGTGTTTATCCAGTCAGGAGGAGGATGAGGAGGTCGTGATCCAGGAGGAATGAGGAAGAGCTTTAGGCATTAATCACTTCTTTGCATCCTTTCTGACTGACTCATCTGCAGCAAATATGTAGCAAAACAAGATGAAATACAGATTTGTGTTCAACCAATTTCAGATGAAACTAGAAGCAACTAATATTATTAGTATACAAGGAAGAAAAAACAATAGCAACACAACAGGTTACAAGACGACAGTCAAAATTATTGAGAGAAGCAGTTAAATGAGTACAGTGAGGCAATCAAAACATGTAAAATGTGGAAAATAAAACACCATATGTGCAAATATATTAATGAATTACGGGAAAAAAAGACGTAGGTGTCCAGCATCATTCACCTAAATCAAATGTATTCAAATTGCAGATGTAAATCACATGTACAGAAGAGAAAGTGACGAGGCACATTTGCATTTTGTCCTTTTTTCATTAATATTAGCATAATAAGAAAACATTGAAGGATGGAGGGGCATATGCAGGACAATCACACTGCTAGATAAGAAGAGATTAGAAATAGCCTTAGAATATATATTTCAGATACATCTGAACTAAAGCTGACAGACTGTGTATGGTTGGAGAGGATTTGATGTACTGTTCTTATAAAAGAGCATCTAGAGTAGGGGTGAGCTGGAGGCTGAAGGTGCAGCGAAGTGTAAAAGCTCATTATAGACGGTGGGAGGTGTTGTCTCAGATGGAGTTCAAGTTAAATCTCATCCTCCCTCAGTAACGGTTTATCCCACCTGCCTATATGTCTCAATACTAGTCACAGATGTCAAGTATTCTACGTGGATTTTACTTCCAACGTGAAGATCATTAATCTAACAGCATTTCCTTTTAAAATGCTTCATGTGCACATAAATGTCTAAAACAAACTGTTTGGCAAAAAAGTCAAATCTGCACACTGCTCTTTGTTCCCATAATCATTTGTATGCTCTGTTTGCTGTGAATCTATCACATCCTCATCCGGCACTAGAAGAAGATCTGATATGCAACAGTGCATAACAAATATTGTAGCAGCAAAGAGCAGTGTGCAAATTCTGTTTTTGCCAGTTGAGGAGTTTTGAGGATTTTTTCTTCCAATTAAATCCACTGTTTAGATATTTTTTTGCAATTATTTACAGATTTGCATGCACAAATCACATGACAGGTTACGATGCATGTATGTTACGTTTTAAGTGCTGGTGGCTCTGTAAATAAATGTAAACAAAACTTAAAGGAACAGTGTGTAACATTTCGGGGATCTATGTTTCTACAGTAGCCCAGAACAGACAAACCAAACATTGTTTTTTATGTTACCTGAAGGCCACCGTAGTTCTCCGACACGTTTATGAAACGGCGGTAACGTGAGCCGCAGAGTGCAAAACCGTGGTACCGCCAGCCACCGTCCATTCCGTCCCTTCCGGTGCTCCTAAAGTAGTGTTATTATGGTAAGGATGGCCTCTGAGTGAGGCCAATGGCTTTACCACTGTTTTGCACTTGGGGGGTCACGTTACCGCAGTCTAAGAAAGGGAGGAGTGAGCGGAGGGGTACTCAGTTGATTTCAACACTAGATGTTGCCAAATCCTACACACTGTACCTTTAAGAAGCTTTTTCGACATTTATATCCACGGGAAGAATTTAAAAATCAAATGTTGTTCCATATACTTGCTTCAGGCTGGAAAAACATTTGTGAAATACTTGACATTGATTTCAGTTTTTGTTTGCAGATATGAGAATGCATTCACAAATTGCCATACACATTTGTACTAATTAGGGCTGTCAAAGTTAATATGATAATAATGCCTTAATTTGTTTTAAGGCCACTAATTTCTTTAACGCATTAACGCAATCGATCTTTCAGAGGTCGTAGCGGGCTTAGTTTTAAAGCTAGAGTGATGATTCTGGTATCATATGAAACTACAAAACTTAAGGAATCTAACCATGTCATACCAGCTTGTCGCGAAGGAGGTCAAATAGTGCTCCAAACTTGCGCTAAATTTTGGCGAGGAAAAACTGTCATGGCCATTTTCAAAGGGGTCCCTTGACCTCTGACCTCAAGATATGTGAATGAAAATGGGTTCTATTGGTACCCACGAGTCTCCTCTTTACAGACATGCAAGTCATAGTCAAGTCAGCACACTGACACACTGACAGCTGTTGTTGCCTGTTGGGCTGCAGTTTACCATGTTATGATTTGAGCATATTTTTTATGCTAAATGCAGTACCTGTGAGGGTTTCTGGACAATATTTGTCATTGTTTTGTGTTGTTAATTGATTTCCAATAATAAATACTGCATAAAGCAAGCATATTTGCCCACTCCCATGTTGATAAGAGAATTAAATACTTTACAAATCTCCCTTTAAGGTACATTTAGAACAGATAAAAAATGTGCGATTAATTTGCGATTAGTCACGATTAATCATGGACAATCATGCGTTTAATCGTGATCCAATATTTCAATTGATTGACAGCCCTTGTACTAATTTCTCTTTCCATATACTCCCCCATCCCCCCCACTTTGAGCGCAGCACCGAGGACACATGTTGAAACCAGTATTTGCTGAAGTGTTTTTGAGGCAGGTTATAGAAACCCAAACTGAACAGCTGAATCTAGCTCTCACAAGCTGTGAAGGGGACTATAGTCAAAAGAGAATATTTCAGCAAAAAGAAATCTCGCTGCTGTAATGAGAATGCTCATCAAACCAGACAGACAGAGGAAGCAGACACCTCTTTGTTCACTCTGCGTTAGACTCAGCAAAAAAACATTCATATTTCTCTCTCCTTTGAGTGTACCACTTCCCATTTCTTTGATTATTCAGGCTTCACTACCAATGTACCCGTCACCAAAACCAAAAACACGATTGTTTCTGCATCTTATTCCATCTCTGACTGAAGTGAACGAGCAACCCTTTTGCTGTACATGTTTTGAACTGGTGCGTATCTAACTTAAGGTCTGCTTTGGTGCCTCCCTGGAAAAAAAAACTAAAAACGTGTTGCTTCTTTTAACCAACAGTACCCAAACCTGACACTAGATGACAGCCTGCACTAGTGGATAACAATGGCGGCTCGGTAACAATAAGACCACAATGCAAGCCATATGAGCCCGTACCTCTGGAAACCTCCAGACACGATGTGGTGTATCTGAGAGCGAGAGAGAGGAAAATTATAAATCTTTTATAGAGCACATTTAAAAACAACAAACGTGCTAGAAGGATGTGATTATTTTGTGAGCGGAAACCCTTCGACGACTTGTGGCTGAGCATAAAAATATGAATTACGTAAAAGTGGGCATCAAGGTTCATCCAAAAGGTCAACGTGAGTGACACTTTTGAGGTGTGGCTTTGAATAAATTGCCTTTGATTGCACGAAAGGAAAATGATAGCACTAGTATGATACTGCTTGTTAGGGTGACCAGATCCCAACAAATCAAATGTGGGACAAAGAGTATATTTGTGTGGGACAATGTGGGACACGTTACCAAGGCTGAGAGGAAGTCTACAATTTTGATATAATGTCTAACTCAAATAATAAACATTTTAGCCAAGCGTTTCTTGTGAGATTCACATGTACTGTGTCGCTTCATGGCGTATTCTCCCTCATGTGAAATTGAAAAATAACTGGCAAATTTCGCAAAAACTCTGAGAATCGCCTTCCGCCGGTTTCACCCACTTGTAAGTTGTCTTTGTTGTAGTTGCATTTCTTTTTCTTTGTGGTTGTTTCCATCATATTTGGCCTAAATCTGCATAGTTTGTGTCTCGCAATTTTCCCCGGCATAGCGTAGCAAAGACGGTGAAAGGTCAACCTGCATTTGACCGAGGTGTGCGCAGTTTGATTGACAGCAAACACAGACAGCCTCGTGATGACAGCCGTCCCGGCTTTCTTCACAGCCATTGGATAAAAGCCAGATTTTAGAAAAGCGTCTGTACTGCAGTAGTTTGACTCTTGAAAACTAAAGGCAATGAAAATGTGGGACATCGTCTCAATATGTGGAACAACAACACCTGGGATAAAAATGCTGTGCAGTCCCTCGTAAAGTGGGACACCTGGTTACCCCACGTTACGTTTAATTATCCCTAAAAGCGGGCATCACGGTGCATCCATGATTGTGGTTTAAGCATTCTTGACTCTCAAAAGGTCAACGTGAGTGACCCGGTTTGTGAGCTTTGAATAAACTGTTGTTGATTGCAGGAAGGGGAAATGATAGCACTAGTATGAAACTACTTGTATGTAATTAAGATTTAGACTAATAATATTGTGTAGGGATGCACTGATCTGACTTTTTCAGTCTCGATACTGATACCTGGGCTTTGGGTATTGTCCGATACAGAGTACCAATCTGATACCAGTGTTTAATTAATAAGCTGTATCCCTCACTGTGTGGAAGTGGAAGGACTGGGATCATTCTTTTATGTGTAAGGCAACATCAGGTTTGACTTAAACATCGCTTTCCTTACTATGTAAAACAAAATGTAACAAATAAATACATAGATATAAATGTACTGAATTGTTATCTATTATTAAAATAATAAATCATACACAGCAACTTGGTAAAAAAAAATCTTCAAAATGAACAGGCATTGCAAGTATAAACCGTTTTAATGCAGCAACAAATTGGTCAAAACTTAAACAGGAAGTGAAGCTGAAGTTATTTTTAACTATATCCCTATATCCCTATATCCTGACAGTAGTGCATGAGACAGGTAATTTGAAAAATATAATGTGCTTCTGTGTCCTCTGGTATCCTCCGGTGTCCTCCGGTGTCCTCCGGTGCTCCTAACAGCATCTGCAAGATTTCACAGACCAGAGGAAAACAATCAATCAGAGCCGGGCTGGAGCCTTGACATCTCTCAGCAGCTGTCAATCACTCGCGAATTCCGATCAAACGGTCAAACAAGGCAGCGCTGATCAAATATGAATCAATATTTTGTCACTGTAATGACTATTTCTCTCCTCAAATGTTTTCAGAAACATCTTGTAGTGTACTGTTTAGCTGTAAAATGAGAAAGTTTGTGACCCGGCAATCATGTTGAGATCAGCTGACGAAATACCAAGCACCGCCCAGCAGCCGGAGCACAGCCAATAGGAACGCTCTCTCTGAAATGACCTGTGATTGGCCAAAGTCTCCCGTCACGGCTAGATTTTTTTAAAGCCTGAAAACAGAGCCATGAGGAGGTTCAGAAGTCTAGTTTTCTCTCAGAACACTTGAATTACAATATGAAAGGTTATTATGGAATTTTTGCCAAATGATGCCAAAAACTTTCTGCCTACTGAAGCTTTAAAATCCCAGTATATAATGTATATAAACAGAACTGAATTGATCGGCTCCATTGTCACCGATACCCGATCCAGCTACTTGAGTCAACATCGGCCACATATCTGATACAGCATTGGTATCGTTGCATCCCTAATATTGTGTTCATTAATTAATTACAAAAGGCCAAAAAGTATGTTGATGTTAACCCCCAAAATATCATTAGCCTGCGTATCTGTTGCAGCTTATTATAGAGTCCAACTCTCTCTCGGTGCCTTCACACTGCAGCATTATTCGGGGGCCTCGGTATACGTTTTCAGACTCATAACCGATGGGGCTTACTTGGGTTACCCCCTTGTCCCACCAGTGACTGCATATGTAGGCTTATGTGAGTTTAGGGAGCCATGGAAGTGTACGCCCAGGAACAGCTGACAATTTATGCTAGTGGGGCCCCCACATTCTCAGAGAGAGAGACGGGGGGAGAAATGGGGGAGAAGGAAGGAGAAAGAAGGGGGATGGAGAGGGTTGACAGAGAGAGGAAGAAGTAGTAAGGGAGCAGACCTGGGCAGAAGGGGTGAGAGAAAGAGAGAGGAGGGGAAAAAAAGGTGGAGAGAGAGAGAGAGAGAGAGAGAGAGAGAGGCTGTCTTGTTTGTAGCTTGTCAGCAATTGCTTGAGACAAGCTTCCCCTCCATGTGTGAAAGCTACTTGGCAGGAATGCTTGGGCTGTACCAAGTGCAGCCAGGCGAGAGGGGCGTTCCACGAGAGGAACAGACCCGGATTGAGGAGCCAGTAGTGTGTGGCTGAAGTAATCCTTCGGCGGTGGTGGCTCTTTGATGTTGTATCTTTGTGGATGTGTGTGTGTGTGTGTGTGTGTGTGTGTGTGAGGAGAGGAGAGGAGAGTGGAGGGAGGGAGGTGTGTGTGGGTGTGAATGGGGCTGGAGAGAGCCTTCTCTATGGATATGTGCTCTCTCTCTCTCTCCAGCAGCAACAAAAGAGAGGGAATGAGACACCCCCCCTTGCTCCGTCCCTCCCTCCCTCCCTCCCTCCCCAGCTCTCAAGAGAAAGAAAGCAAAAAAAAAAAAAAAGGAAAAGAAGATGATGAAACCTGAAGTGGTCCTGCAGTGTGAATGTGTGTGTGAACATACACACACATCTGCATATTTGTCTGTGTGTCTCTGCATGCATGCCAGTGTGAATAGCTTCTCCAATTTAATCTGTTTACTAACAATCTGTGTGTGTGTGTGTGTGTGTGTGTATCCTGTTTGTGTGCGTGTGTGTGTGTGTGTATATGTCGAGACCAGTCTGTGGGTGGGTTTCTTTTCTGCATGCAATCGTCTCTGTGTGTTTGAGTGTGGCCGTGTTATGTGTTTTCTCCCCAGTAGAGGCTGTTATTGTCCTAAGAATGTGTGTGTGTGTGTGTGTGTGTGTGTGTGTAGCGTGCACGGGGGTCAATCTCCAGTAGCCTGTTGCTTTCTGCTTCTGACTGCTCTCAGCTCTGCATCAGGAGGAATGCAGACTGAGATGGATTCCTGCAGGATTCCTCTTCTCTGGCTTCATTATTCCCACTGAACAAACACACACACACACACACACACACACACACGTTTCTGCTGCTTTGCTGACACAAACAGGAATATTTTACCTAAACTGACTCTTAATGATGAAAACGCGACGAGCAGATTGCTTCTTTTTCTCCCCCAAAAAACTTCCTATTCTAAATAACTGAACTACAAACTCTCCTCCCATTTTCTTCCCTTTCACTCGCTCCCCCCATCTCTCTCTCTCTCTCTCTCTCTCTCATATTCTCACAAATGCACACTGTGCTGTTGGCAGTCACAGGGTTTTATTTCCACACTCATCCTTTGTGTGTGGAAAAGCAGTAAAGTTTGAGAACGTCCAGTCAGCAGCAGCAGCAGCAGCAGCAGCCTCTGTGTTACACAAGGAACTGAAAGCTCCTCTCATCCCTTCACCCCTGCTCATCATCTGTTTCCAGGGCTTGTGGTAAAAAAAAAAAAAAAAAAAAAGAGAAAGGAGGCCAAGAAACGGGATGCAATTTTAAATGAATTAGGCCGTGAATAATTTTCAGGATGTCAAAATGTATTGGGGTGAAGGCGTTTATGTAATTGGAGCACTTGGTTCACTGGTATACAGCTTAAGAGAGGAAATTCTTTATTAGGACTGGAACGCACCGCATGCACACAACCCGTCATGAATACACACACACTAATTCATGGACTTGCATGTTTGATTTGTGCACGTATTGTATGCGTCGGTGGCGTGCACACCTACGCTCACACCTGAGTGATGCGGCTGATGTACTCGACTGTGCTGACCTCATTTACATCGTCCTCTTGAGGAGTCGTACTGTACAGAACGGAGGGGACGAGGCAGGAAGAGGAGAGGGGAGGAAAAGAGGGGAGAGGAGACAAAGGGAGAGGAAAGGAGAAGGAGGGAAAAGGAGAGATGAAGAGAGAGAAAGACAGGGGAGAAGAGGAGAGGAAACGAGCTGAGAGGAGAAGGAGAGGAGAGGAAAGAAAGGACAGGAGACAAAGGGAAAAGAAAGGAGGGGAAAGGAGAAGGAGAGATGAGAGAGAAAGATGGGAGAAGAGGAGAGGAGGGGAGAGGAAAGGAGAAGTAGGGGAAAGGAGAGATAAGGAGGGAGAAAACAGGAAGAAAAAAGAATGGAGGAGAGGAAATGAAAGGAGTGGAGAGGACAGAAGGAGAGGAGAAGAAAGAGAGGATAGGAGACAAAGGGAAAAGAAAGGAGAAGGAGAGGAAAGGAGAGATGAGGAGAGAGAAAGACGGGAAAAGAGGAGAGGAAAGGAGTGGAGAGGAGAGAGAAAGACAGGGGAGAAAGGGAGAGGAGTAAAGAAGAGGAGAGGAGAGGAAAGAGAGGATAGGAGACAACATGACAGGATAGGAGAGAAAAGAAAAGGAGAATAAAGGGGATTTGATGAGATAAGGGGAGAGGAGAGGAGAGGAAGGAAGAGAGAAAGGTTACCAAAGAGGTGATGATAAAAGAAGAGTTGTGCAACGTAACGTGAAATGAAGGGGGGAGGAAAGGCTGAGATGTGAGGAGAGGAGAGATGAGGTGAGGTGAGGAAAGGAGAGAGGAGAGAATGAAAAGAAGAAGAGTTAAAAAGGGGAGGACAGGCTAAAGGAAGAGGGAGGGAAGGATGAGGAAATAAGGCAGGGAAAGAGGAAGCGAGGGAGGGCGTTCGGGGAGGAGAAAAAGATGGGGTGTAAAAGGATAGATGAAAGCGAGGGAAAGTTGAAAGGTAAAGGGGGCAGAGAAATGAATGAAGAGCGTGGTGGAGGAAGGCAGGGATGGAGAGAGGCTGGCAGAGGAGGGAGGGAGGGAGGGAGGGAGCGAAGGGAAAGGGAGGAGGGTTGATCTCTGGGGTTTGAAGCACATTAGTATTCATGGGGAAGAGGAGGCCACAGACAGCAGAGAAACAGAGGGACCAGACTGAGAGCAGCATACCACACACACACACACACACACACACACACACATACATACACTCACACTGCATGTAAGCAAGCTCTCACACATCTCTCTGTGCAGCCTACGTGCCCACACGCACACCGAGCGTATATGCATTATGTGGATTTAGATGCTACAGAGGGCCTCTTGCTGAAAGCATTTGCGCTCCATCTTGTCTAATATCTCCAGGTCGCACACATTAATGCACACACAGAATTTGAAAATCCTCCCCAGAGATGGTTTAGCGGTCGAGGCCTCCGAAACCGCACGCACCCCTGCCGGCCTCGGATCGAACCCCACCTCAGAAGCGTCTCACCCGTGTTTTCACCGTCTCCTGCTCTGTCAATAAAAGCAGAAACACACCGTATAGGGCCGTAGATGACGTCTGCCCCGCTTTGCTTTCCCCCTTTTTTAAAAAAGAAAAGAAACTGTTACACCTTAACAGGAGCGGAGAAAGAGTGCAGGTGACTCATTTCACTGTGGGAGAGAGGAGGGCTGAGCTGAGCTCTGGGGAAAGGGTGGAAGACAGAAAAGATTCCTATCGTGGCGGTGGAGGCCACTTGCAAAACGCCGCTGACGGTGGCGGTGGCGGGAGGAGAGCAGAGAGGGAAGAGGAGGTGGAGGGGGAGACAGCAACACTCTCCGGGTGTTCTATTCTTAGTCGCTTCTCCTCAGACTTTGGGTGTACGTGTGTGTGTGTGTGTGTGGGCAGGCAGGTGGTGTACAGCTGACAGTTGATTTGCTGTGACACCAGACACACTGGCTGCCTTGGACTCCCATGGCCTAGATATCAGAGTCTCCTGGAAGCCCCTCACACTCTATTTCACACACACACACACACACACACACACACACACACACACACACACACTTAATCACATGCACACACTCATCTGTGTCACTCTCTTTCTCTTTTTGCCCCCCCTCTCTTCCTACATATCACTTTCTGATTGGCAAGCAGGTGGTCTCTACTGAATGTCCTTAAGGGTTCGGGGAGGGGTAAAAAAACTTAGCCTAGTAAAAGATAACACCAACAGCATGGCAGCAGCCGAGAGGAGCCGGAGAAAGAAAAGGATAGCTTGAGACAAGAGGAGGAGAGAAATTGTGACGAGAGAGAGACAAATTGAGTGAGAGAGAGAGAGAGGGAGAAAAAAGAGTGCAGAAGCCGATAGAGAGAGAGAGAGATGGAGTGAGAGGGAAGGAGAGAGTGAGATCCCATCATGTAAACAGTCTGAAGCACCGCATAGAGATGGAGGAGGCTGTTGCCATGGCGGCAGAGGCTGCATCCTTTTGTTAAAGATGTCACTCAGGGGGAATCAGGGCTAATGAGGAAGGACTTTGCGCCTGCGCGTGCTCGTGTGTGCGCGAGTGTTTAGTCAATGTGTATCTGGGCAACACGGTCCGCTGGTATTCTTGAGTACAGGCTGCATAATGGTTCTCACTTCAGGAAATAAAACAAACAAAAAGGATGATGGTGGAGAATGCAGTTGAGAGTGGAAGGATGAGTGGGGGAATTAAAAATAGAGAGGCGAAGTCAAGCAGGGGTTACACAGCCCATGTAGAGAAATGTCAATGTCATTGGTGAGAAGGGCGGCGAGGCAGTGAAACTACAGATGAATGTGTTTTGTGTGTCAGCTTGCCCGAGTGAACTCTATTGAGACTTAGGCAAGTGATGCGTGTGTGTGTGTGTGTGTGTGTGGTTTTGTGTCGCCGTGCTGCGTAGGTGGTTTGTTCTCTGTGCTCTTCATCTCGCTGCAAATTAGTGAAGAATCAAAGGGAAACAGGTTTCATTTAATCCTACCCTCTCTGTCTCTCTCTTTCTTTTTCTCTTTTCCCTCCTCTTGTCTCTCCGTCCTCAGCAAACAGCCTTGAGCCTCCCACAGAGTGAATGCAGACATCTGCCTGCACTTTCTCTCTCTCCCTCTTTTTCTCTCTCTCACACAAACACACACACACATGGCGTATTTGTTTTGCTGTCAGCACCGTCACCAAAGAGAGTGAGAGAGATCTTCGCGCCATTCTACTCCATTTCCCTCTCCTCGCTCGTTTTTTTCCCCCCCTGTTTGTTCCCCTCTACCAGCTCTCTGTTTTCCTGATCTTCCTCTCTTTCCCCCCCTCTCTCTTCCTCTTCCTTTATAGACAGGGATAAATAATTTGATCTGGAGGGTTTTGAAATTCCACCACTCTGAGAGGCGTGACGTTAATCTTTTATTATCTGCTCTCTCATTCTTCCTCTCCCTTTCTCTTCTATTCCTTTTTCTCCTTATCTCTCTACCAGACCCCCCCCCCCCCCCCCCCCACCACCACCACCACCCCACCCATCCTTCCTTTCCCCCAGCCCGTCCTTGCAGTATTCTAATGATTCATATTTCACATCCACTGCCTTTTCATTTAGCCTGTCTACACCGCTTCAGGGACAGCTACTCACGATCTTAATTGACTGAGGAGATAGAGGGGCTGGGTAGGTGGCAGAGGTATAGAGCCACCATCCAACAACCCCCCACTGTACAGAAACAAACAGAGAAAGACGCGTATATATATATATACACTCTCTCCGCCATCCACACATTCGAACAAAACCACGCCAAATGCACTGGCAGGCATGCAGATTTGCACGCCGTGGTAATTAAGCTGTCGATTTTTTTTCTCGGGGTCAAGGGAGTGACGCAGGAGAGCGGAGCAGAAATGATGATGTGAAGGAAAGGATGCTCAGATGAGGAGAAATGAGAGGACTCACTCCCTCCCTTTCTCACCTCTCTCTCCATCTCCTCCTCTCTCTGTCTCTGTATCCCCCCTCCCCACATCCACTCCCCTACCCCCCAACCCATCTCTCTGTCTGTCTGTGCCTCTCTTTGATCTCAGCCTCTGTCCCACACTGCATATTAAGATGCCCGGGCCCCTGTTTGGTATTCTGAGGCGGGCACCAGGATGCCAGTCTCCATATCCTCTCCTCGCTTCTCTCTGAAAGAGAGCAAAAACCCCTCTGTCTGTCTCAAGATGCTTATCCCGCTAAATGGGTCTGAAATAGCTGGAGAACAGGGCGGGGGAGCGGTGGTGGCAGCAGGGTAGAGAAGAAGAGAGATGCACGGAGGGGGGAGAGGGCGGTAAGGGGAAGTATTAGACACATCACAGACGGGTGGTGGTGGTGGTGGTGGGGGAGGTGGTGTAAGGGGAAAGAGAAGCAGAGTGATGGGGCTGATTTTAGCTGAGAGGATAATTAAACGCTATTATCACAATGGGCCAGTAATACAGCTAGCTTGTACATAGAGAAGCCAGCCCTCCCATGTTTGCCTCACTAAAAAGAGGGAGGAAGGAATTGAGGGAGGAGGGAGGGAGAGGAGAGGGAAGCACAGATTAATAGGCGGAGGAAGAGCAGGAGAAACAGAGAGGCGCGGAGGGGAGGGTGACGGCAAAATAGGCAAACAGAATTAGAATGGGAGAGTGAGTGGGAGAGTTTAGTGGTGGGGTGATTGCTCAGTGTTTGGGATTAGCATGACTCTCTCACCCACTCTCTCTCTCTCTCCCTCTCCATATATATATCTCCCTCTTTCTTTCTCTCCCTCTCCCTTCTATAAGCCCTGGGGATGGCACAGCTTTAGTTAAACTGCTCTATTAAACGGCGCCTGCTGAGAAAATCAAATTATAACTTCCTTTAATCAGCGAGTATCAGTGGCCCACACAGGAGCAGCCGGCTCTGACAGCACACACAGAGCGAGAGAGAGAGAGAGAGAGAAGGAGACTGTGACTGGAGACCTGAGGGAGGCCGATATGAACCTGTCTCCCGTCTGCTTTGGTTCCCATGGCAACAAGATAGAGTGAGGGGGAATATGGGTTGTGGAATGTCTGCATCTATCGTTTCCTCTCTGTAAGCATTCATACACAAAGATAGCAGAGAGGAAGAGAATACGCTCAGTGAGTCAGGGCGTCCTTCTGTTTGGGTGGCGTTTGAAGGTGGGTGCACACGCTCACAACTGTTATCATCTATGTCCCCCCTGTGAGACCCTGAGCAGTGGTGGAAAGTAACTAAGTATATTTACTCAAGTACTGTACTTAAGTATGATTATTGAGGTACTTGTTCTTTACTTGCGTACAGGGCCGGCTCTAGCCCTTTTGATGCCCTTGGCGAAATTTAGGGTTAGCCGTATACACACATCAGGCATCACAATAGTTTTAAGATGATGATGATTTAATGATATAATATAAATAAACAATTGACCCTTATATTGTTGGTTTAAAAGTGTTTAGTCAGTTTCACTACAATTTACACTTTTATTAACAAATAAGTGCGGCCGTGCAGATGTGTGATAAAGAGCGTTACAGGGGCTTTCTTTATTTGTTTGTTCATTTGTTACCTCAATGTAGAAAATGAGAAAGGGCTCCCAGTGGCATTTAAAATATATATATTTTCTAACATGTTTTAGAGGATGACCAGCAGGATTGTGATACCAGAGACGAGGGTTCACATCCCGTCTGCGGTTAGGTTTAGGCAGCAAAAGCACTTTGGTTAAGGTTAGGGAAAGGTCGTGGTTTTGGTTAAATGTTAACAATCACGTTGTTTCTTGTGATTATAGTCACTGTAGACGTTTTCGGTATTAAACCAGGACCACGATCTTATTCTATGAGTGCTTAAAAATAACCATTACAAAATGTAATAATGCTGTAGTCACTACGAGCGGATATTGTGTTATATTATATATTTTGGTGGAAAACATCAGTGAACATTTACGTTCAGTATCGACAACTTCCGACAATTTCCTTAATATGTTAATAGAAAATGATATCCAGCCAGCATTACTGTATGTTTCCTTCAAAACATATTTGTATAGAAATGTCATTTCTAGGAGACAGGGTTGCAGATGTCTACGAGTTAGTAGCAGTTCCACCAAAGAGACATTTTCCCCTTAAACTTTTCAAATGGTTTCATTTTAGATAACTGATAGAAGCCCAAAGAGGTCTCGAACAAAACAGAAAAGTCTAATCCAAAGTCCAAATCAATACAGATTTGTGTAACACTGCCTTTCTTTTCTTCTTTCCTCCACATTTAAAGGACCAGTGTGTAACATTTCGGGGGATTTAGAAACAAATGGAATATAATATTCATAACTATGTTTTCATTAGTGTATAATCAGCTGAAACTAAGAATCGTTGTGTTTTTGTTAGAAGGAGCCCTTCATATCTACATTGGGAGCGGGTCCTCTTCACGGAGTCCGCCATGTTGCTTCGCCATGTTTCTACAGTAGCCCAGAACGGACAAACCAAACACTGGCTCTAGAGAGAGTCTTTAGCATTTTTACGTTACCTGATGACCACGGCGGCTCACGTGACCGCAGTCTTGGAAAGGGTGGAGTGAACGGAGGGGTACTCAGTTGGCTGCAATCTGCAACCACACCACTAGATGCTGCCAAATCCTACACACTGTACCTCTAATCATCTCACGACCCCTCAGATTTATCCTGTGACCCTTCGGAGGGGCCCAAACCGTATATAAAGTAGTTCAAACTAGCTTGACCAGCTACAACAGGAAACTCTACTTGTACATTGATTTATCAGTATTAACAATCATCAGTGTATGTATGCGTGATATTTTAAGTACATTTAGCTGATGACACTTCTGTGCTTTGTTTTAAATGCAGGACTTTTACTATTTTTACCTTGCTATATTGGTATTTTTACTCAAGTAAAGGACTTGATTACTTCTTCCATCACTGGATCTGAGCTCAGCCCCTGTTATCACTGTAAATGCCTCAGCCATATAAGCGTAATAGACTCGTGCAATCATAAATCCTTCTCGTTAGGAGGCGATCTAATCGCTCTCGCCTCTGATTAGTCATTAACAGTCCAGTTAGTGAAATGGTGAGACGCAGGTGGGTGGGCAACTGCTTAGATCTCCGGGGTCTGCCTTGACTCGTTAATGATCGGTTAATTAACATTGTTTTAGTCCTCCGGCTTGTTTACACTCACCTGCCATGGGGAAGAGTCAGAAAACACTGCTGCAGGGGACAGTAAACAAGGGTGGGAGGGAGACAAACGGCAGGGCGGAAGGGAGGAAATGAGGTGAAATGATGTTGAAACTTGTAATTGAATTCAATCTTAATGTCTGAAATGACCAACACAAAGAGAAATGTAAGACTGCTTAGAAGAGAGCAGGAATGGTGGTGAAAGTGTTGTGGAGAACACAATAGAATAGAAGTGGTAGCATCTCAGTGCATCTGCCATCATTAGGGATCCGCGAGGCTGTGCTTGTCTCTGTTACTCATAGCAACACTGCATACCATGATAATAGGCGGACTGATGATTGGTCAGGCTGCCACACTCTGGTAAGTGACCTCACCACTGTGTGAGTGAGCTCACTGTCTCAGTATTTTGATAACCCAGCCAGTCCTGGCGTTCTTTCGCAGCACCGTTCGCCACCAAACCTGTTAATGAACAAACTGTAGGCTGTTGTAGGCCTACACAGGAGCCCTGAAGATACAGTACACAGCCCCGTTCCCCAAACCCTCCCCAGTTTCCCCCCTGCTGCTGGTCTGAGGTCAGATTCTTTACTGTATTTTGTTAATATTCTACATGATAATTCATCAGAGTTACTGTCTGTATCAATAAAATGTATCCCACCACCTCATCCCTTCTCTCTGTGTCTCTCTGCAGCATAAGACTGTTTATCGAAGCTGTAAATAATGCAGATGGTAATATGATAAGTGAACAGTCAATGTTGGTGTCCTGCTTAAACACACACACACAGATGATGCACACACATCCACGCATGCAGGCAAACAGATGGGCAAACACATACACACACACACACAGTGCAATAAATATGATTCAGTTTTTCCTCCAGTTGTTTTAATGTAACACTGGGCAGAATTTGGATTTTGTTTTCCAAAGTATCCTAGGTTAGTCATGCCAGAGAGTTGCAGCGCTGGAGAGCCAGAACATCGACCTGAAGAGCTTTGCTAGTGTGCATGTCTAATGCAACCCAGTCTGGGAATACTGCCAGTCTACTGTTACTCCACCAGTGGGGTTTATCATACACACATGCACACACCCACACACAGACCCAGAGAGGGAGGAGGGAGGGAGGGTAAGACAGAGAAAGAGAGACGGAGCTTTGTGGTGTGTCACTGATCTCTACTCGCATGCACAAACATGTCCGACATAGCCATGGCCTGCTTGTCAAAAGTCACAAATATGCAGCTCCCATCCCAAGATTTTGTGTCCTATACGTACCATGTGTCATCCCACAGTGCTCACTGCCGTAAAAGGCTTCCACGTCGCTGATGCTCTGCAGCCATGAGCGTTTCTATGCAGAGAAACACAAGGTATTTTAACACAGAAAGAAAGAAAAAGTTTCTCAAATTAGGTTCACATAGACTTAAAGAGCTAGTTTAAGTAATAGGAAATTATTATTTAAGTAATATTTCAAGCAAAAATGAAAAAAATCCAGCTGCCCCCAGCTTCTAAAATGTGTCTGAAAAGAACATCTTTACTTTGAGAGTCACACACACACAATCAGGCCAGCTAATATTGTGTGCAATTAAACACCAATTCATTCAATCCCCAGTTGTCATGATTATACATTTGGGTTAGTTTTGAAATGTATCTTGATTAAATATTGAGAAGGACCACTCTCACATTGCATGTTCTTAATGTTTCACTCTTCCTCTGAGGCTTGTGATAGTCTGATAAGTGTGTGCGTGTGTCTGTATGTGTGTGTGTGTGTGTGTGTGTGTGTGTGTGTGTGTGTGTGTGCGTGTGCTGTACCCGAACATAATTTTGTTAATCAAGCGGCATCAGTTTACTCTTTAATGTCATTAGCTATACTTTGCGCATCATGAACACTATTGAAACTGAATAAATCTAGTGATAAACTTGAGAAATTCTCTATGATAATGATGATTTTAGTCTTTTAAATCTGTTTTTCCTCTTGTAACTTTAAATGGGTAAACCGTGTGTGTGCATCACACCACATTGTGTGGGCAAATTATTAGAAATGTCTCTCATTATAATGCAATTCAACAGCACCACAAGTAGGCTACATCCTTCTGATATATACACACAATATTAAATATTTCTCTTTGTGTATTGATGCTTACAGGGCTTCTCTGCATTAAAGACACATTTTCTTCTTTATTTCTTTTAAATAATTCTCTTTGAATATTTAGTTTGCATCATTATGACCACTACTATGATGATTTGGGGGTTATAAATCCAGCAGTTATATTATTAATGAAGTAACATTGTCAATATATAATACAAGAACTGTATTTATAACTGTAAGGGGAACTCTAACTGACATTACACGTACATTAAAGGTCAGTTTCATCAGTGTTATCTCAGCGTGAGCTTGAAGACTACACATTTACAACAGAAAACATGAGTCACAAACTGGAGGTGGAGTTTGAAAGACATGGCCGTTTGCCAGGCAGGGAGGATCAATGAAAAGATGGTTGCATTGTGGGAAATGTAGGATTGAGGGCTTTTGAAACTAATACTGTGAGCCAAAAAACAAAATTGCAGCCTTTGCTGCTTTGATTTGACTTTTTTTTTCCTCTTGTGAATCCCCCAGCTTCTTGGAAGTACTCTATTAAATGGCTGTACTCCTAAATACAAATATGCAACTACGTAAGTACTTCTTTAAAAACAATAAATAAAAAAAAAAGACCTGGGCGCTTTAATACAGCTGCTGCTTCATTAATGGAGAAAAACATCTGGACAAAAAAATAACCAGAATGTTAATTCTACAAATGGCTTTTATGTTAGCAGTGACAGTAACACCCGGCTGCAACAAATGATTAGGTTATAGATTAATCTGCCAATTATTTTCTAGATTCATTGATTAATAATTTGATTATCGGTAGATACTGAAGAATCACATATGACTAAACCCAAGATGACATCTTCAAATGTCTTGACAAACAGTCTAAAACCTGTGGTATTTGGTTCACTATCACATGATAAGACAAAAAAAGGAGCAAAGTGTCATTATTGAGAATCTGGAACTCTATAGAGAATAGGGATGCACTGATCCAACTTTTCAGTCCCGATACCGATAGTTATACCTGGATTTTGGGTATCGGCCAATACCGATACTGTTTATGTGGCAACATCAGGTTGACTTAAACATTGCTTTCTTTACTTTGTAAAACAAAATGTGAAAAATAAATACATTCTTAAATAATAAATCGTACACCACCAACTTGGTAAAACAATCTTCGAAATCCAACTTCTTCAGTCCCGATAGCGATACCTGGGCTTTGGGTACTGGCTGATACCGAGTACCGATCCAATACCATTGTTTAATTAATAAGCTGTATGTCTCACTGTGTGGAAGTGACTGGGATCATTATTTTACTTGATTGTTTTTCTAACTTTGTAAAACAAAATGTAACAAAAATACATTGATATAAATTTACTGAATTATTAAAATAATAAATCGTACACTAGTAACTTGGTAAAAATAAAAAAATCTTCAAAATTACCAAGAATTACAATTCAAGTGTAAATCTTTTTTAATGCAGAAACAAATTGGTCAAAACATAAACAGGAATTAATATTACAGTATATAATGTATATAATAATATAAACAGAACTGAATTGAATAGATCGGCCCCATTAGTCCCTGATATCCGATCCAGCTATTTCAATAGGTATCGGCCGGATATCTGATCCAGTATTGGTATCGGTGCATCCCTATTAGAGATGTTTGAAAAATGATTTCCAAAGATTAGATAGATAGATAGATAGATAGATGGATATATATATATATATATATATATATATATAGATAGATAGATAGATAGTAACTTTATTGATCCCGAGGGAAATTCAAGTTTCCAGCATCACAGTTCCATAGTGCAAAACATGTTAGTAAAAAGGCAGTAAAAAAGTTAGTAGTGCAAAGTACAAAGTACAAAAAAATATATATACCAATTAAAAAAGTGAATAAAGTGCAGAAGAGACTGTTAAAAATGAGTATAGTGCAGGGTAACTCCAGTAGCTTAGTCTATGAAAGTGCACTGTGTGCATTACAATCGATTATCAAAATAGTTGCGATTATTTTTATGTCAGTGAACGAATCAACTTTCACCAGAATTGCTTTTTTTTTTATTGAATAAAAAAATATACAGTAAGAACTTCCTGAAGTTTGGTGCCACTGCAAAGTTCTTTTATATGGGGGAAGTTCGATGTCTCCACAAAGACAATGGTATAACTCCGCAAAATAAAAAAAACAGTGTTTCACACATCTGTTTAAGTGTGTTTGTCCTCCTCTGTATATCTGCATGTGTTTTTAATAGTGTTTATGGTGTTACATGGAGTGGACGTTGTGGCGTCTCGCTGCTGTCCGACAGTAACATTCTCACTGGCACACAGAACCTGACCTAGAATTGCTACTTAGAATTCGGGCGAAACCATCTCTCCTGGAAACGGAGGGGGGGGTTGGGGGGGGGAGAGACGACAGGAAATCTTGACTGGGATGTAATGGAGTAGGACCACTGGAAAGCTCGGGCGAAAAAGGGGGGAGACATATTTTCTATTTTATAATGTACCCGTGATAATGTTGTGATTTGATTAAGTGCACGGTATGAATCCGTCGTTCGAGGGGAAATTAACATCCAGGTGAGTTGCTCCTTTATTTATTTTTTATAACAAATCCAGGTTGTGGAAAAGTGTCTGCTGCTATAACCACGGCTCTCTCGCCTCCTGGCAACGGGGCACACGCGGGTCCTCCTCCCGGGGACATCTCACTCCGGTATCCGTTCTTCTCTCTGCCTCTGTCCCCCTTGAAGGCTGGCTGTGCTATAGCTATAGCAAAAAAAAAACCCACCACGTCGTGTCTTGGCCCTGTGCAGACAGACAGACAGTGAGCTACCCCCCTTTTCAAACCAATATTTTTTTCCGGCGCATCCAAAGCGGATTATTCACGATGTTTTCAGCATGGTGGTGTAAAAAACCCCGCGGAGAGATATTGGTTTTTACCCCATTATACCGGAGGACCGCCCGTGCTTGGTGAAAAAATGAGTAAAGGATACAATGCAGCATGCATGTTCTGCATTCTTCGGGAGTAACCACACCGCTGGTATTGTATTTCCTTTATCACAAAAAAATGTGTTTGATATGATTTATAAACGCGTATGGAGATTATAGGCCTCCCCTCTGCTGATTGTGTCGACCAGCCCTCTCATCTACCGAACGGTTTAATTGTTACATTGTTGCTAGCAGAACTCGAGAATGGAACGTTCGCCTATAAGGAAGGCCTGGAATTGTTTTTATTAGCAGACAAAGCTTCTAAAATGACGTTCTGTGTGTGTGTTTTTTTTGTGGCCGACGTCGTTGTTCTCAGCCGCCGTCCAGTGCCTCCCTCTTCGGGGAAGACTTTGTTTGCGCTGGCCGACGCTCCATGAATGCAAGTGCTGCTGAAGTCCTCCCTTCCCCCCCCCCAACACCACCACCAGTTCTCTCTCTCTTTCTCTCTCTGGCGAAACAGGAACAACTTCTTTTAGGAAAAAGAAAAAAAAAAAAGTTCCTGGAGTTTTTCAAGCGCCATGGAATTACTTTGTCCGCCAAAGAGTTGTCCAGCAGTGAGGCGCTGAGATTTCAGGGGGTTGGGGGTGGGAAGAAGGAAGAAGTCTAGTCTCTGTAGTTAGTTGTTGTGTGTGCTTTATTTGCAGGAGTTCTGTAGTTTATATTTTTAAGGACGACTTCCTCGAGTGTATAGGCCCCGTTTGTGAGTAACTTGTGTGTGGCATTGTGTGCTGTGTGTTACCTTGGCAAGACCCAACAGAACAAAAACATGGCAGAAAAAGAAAGTGTTTTAGTTTTTACCATTCTTTTTTTTTTTTTTTACTTGTGAGTTGAAAAAAATCCACAGGTCCTATAGTGTGAAAATGTTTTGTAAAAGACATCTGATGGCATATGATAGTAAGTGTCCCTAAGTTATTTATTTTCCGGTTTATGTAACATTTTACCTTTTTAATGCTATCTTTTCTCCATCATAATCAAGAATCTGGCTATATGATAGGTATCATGATACAGGGTTAGGATTCTATATATTGCGATACTGTAAGCAAGATGATATATTGTGATTTAAAAAAAGAAAAAATCAAATTTTTAGGAAAACTGTCATATGATAGTATAGTGAAAAAATCCACAGGTCCTATAGTGTGAAAATGTTTTATAAAACACATCTGATGGCACTCATATCATAGTAAGTGTCCCTAAGTTATTTATTTTCCTGTTTAGGTAACATTTAACATTGCCTTTTAATGCTATCTTTTCTCCATCATAATTGTAAATAGGGGCTGTGTATTGACAAGAATCTGGCTGTATGATAAGGTATCGTGATACAAGGGTTACGATTCAATATATTGCGATACTGTAAGCAAGGCGATATATTGCGATTTTAAAAAAAAAAATCACATTTTAGGAAAACTGTCATAGTATAAAGAACTCATCGCCATATGCATAAAATTGGCGTAAAAAAAAGTTTGCTTTTTCATGCAGTCAGAACAATGCTTTCTCCATTTGCATTTATCACAGTCCCCTGTAACATCCAACACGATAGCACGACTTTTGAGAGGGCACATACACTGAGATGGAGCATTTCTTTGCAAATGAAATGAAGTATTCACTGAGTTAATCTTTTGCATATAAACTATTAATTAAAAATCGATACAGTGTTTGTTTTTGAGAATCGATACAGTATCACAAAACATATCGCAATGTTTTCTTACTCCCCTAATTGTAAATAGGAAATCTCAGTGGCTTTTGTTGCAGTTTGCCTTAGTGCTTTAACTGATGCTGTTATCCCCCTTAGGTGGGGGTTCAGTGTCTGGTCCAAGGACCGTTTTGAAGCATACCTGCCAGTTGCTGAGATTGAACTGCAGACCTTCCTGTTACGGGACTCTGGTCTCTTCAATTGCTAGGCAACACTGCTGTCTGCCACGGACGTGTATCTGTTGCATAGTCTTCAGGCTGTTTCCTATTTATCTTTTCTTCTACCTGATTTTCTTTGCATTGTTGAAGTGTCACCTTTTCACTCCAGATATTTGGAAGAAGGGGGAAGTCCTCTCGGATGCAAGGAAAGCTCTTGGTAGAGTATCATACTCTGTTTTGTAGTCCCTTATGTGTTCACCGGTCGATAACTGAAGTATAAATGAGTGTCGGGGTTAAAAAGGCGAGTGTACACTGTTACTGTAGCCCCTAATGACCTAAGCTCTGCGCTGGCTATGTGTTTGTTACATGTTGGTCTTGTCAACACGAACGACTGAGTGCTTTTCCTTGCCATTTGCTTGTTTGTGCTTCACCCGATGAGCAAAGTTGTCTCCCTCTGTTCCAGGTGTGAATGACTTGTGGCTGTAAGGTGTCGTGAGCAGGCCAGGTTCTCCTGCAACAGCCTCCGTGGCTGACTGGGAGGAGTCGAGTGGAGAGCAGACATCAGTGCCCAGGGGACCTGAGGCCTGGTTCTCCATATGAGGCCCTGCTGAAAGGGCAGGGGGGCTTCTGAGGTAACCCAGCTCAACTCTTGCTCTCTCTCTTTTTTCACACTTTATCACAGAGTTTCTTTCATACGTACACATCTCCCCTGTTCTCTAAAGCGTACACCCATGACAGACTGCACTTAAATAAATGCTGTTCTCTTCCTATTTCTTCAATGCTTTAGTTCTCAGAACTGTAGAATTTCCAAGAAGCAAGTACCATAAAACATGACAGGAACATATCCAAAATCACTCCCTATTTACTACATGGTGCAGAATATTTACTGTGAACCAATTTACTTGAGTGTCCAACAAGGGCTGAACAATTTAGAAAAAATTGCGATATTTTGACTGACATTGCAATTGTGATATGATTTGCGATAGTAGAGGGAATGATACGTTTTTACATCATTATTCTCATTTTCATTGCAAAACATATTAAAATGATTGATGGTGTGATTTTTGCGGGGATCTGAACCAAACAAAGATTAATTTCTTAAGCCTGTAGAATATGATGTGTAGGCCAGGACATCTCGGCAGCACGACAATATTTAATTTAAAATGTTCAAAAAATATTGCGCCTTCTGCGATTATGAAAATTGCTGTTGGCTATATTGTGATTTCGATAAAATTTCTATTAATTTTGCAGCCCTATGTCCAACTTCTAAATGGGAAATTTCTGCACTAAATTGTCCCCTAAAAATCCCCACAATGGAATTAAAAAAAGCAATACTAACTACCAACAATCAGTACATTAATGCAAAATGACATTGACTACTTTTACATGCACAAAATATTCTGTTTTTTCCCCCTTATTCTGAAAAGGACAATACTCCAAATAAGCTGTTTATATGGCTAATGAATATCCCACTAAAATTTCCCTTTACATGCAGCTGTGCATACTCCGATTAGACTTGTTCGACTGTGCGAAAACAGCCTCCCTCTTTCATTTCTTCAACCACCTTCTTGAAAAGGTTGCAATATTTGCGCATATACAAAAACCTGTTGATATCCACCAGTCTTTCAAGATGTTTAAAAGTAGGTGTGTTTCTCCTTATGGCCAGAACTGTGGGCTTTTCTTTTGGGCATGTATCTCTGCAAACTGTCTGCTAGTTGTTTTTTGTACAACGCACAGAGCTGGGCGTAAACAGGCGTGGGGCTGTGTGTGATGTAAAAATTCCAATTGAGACGCATATTCCGAATGCACTGTATACATGTCCAAAGAATGCTCCTAAAACCTGAATAATATCGGCATATCCCACGTCTTAATCTGGGAAATACTCCATTCAGAATAAGGCCTAATTGAGAATATCCAAAAAGAATATGCTGTTTACATGACCCGTATCAAATTCAGAATATATAGTGTGCTTATAAACGTAGTCAATGATTAATTTTTGTCTAAAATCTCAATTTACCAGGTCACCATAGAGTAAACTACTGAGTTTCTATCATATAGGAGTAGTGAATGATTGAATATGGTAGTGATTTTGGACACAGCCATGGTGTGGCAGAAAAGCAAGTATTTGTTTCCACCATATGTATGGATTGGTAAAGCAAAATTGTTGTTTCTGTTTTTAAAACAACAATTACGAAGCGTGGCAGCAAATACGTCTTTCTTGCACTCAAAGACTTACTGGTGCCATAACTTGATAGCTTAACACTGCTCTGATGCAACAGTAACAAGCCTCTTCCTAACATCAGTCGCTATCTCGTTGACATTTATCTATGGATGTGCCTACATTGATGGCCGCAGTTTGATGAGAGAGGCCTTGAGTTGTAGAGCGGTTACCCCTGCACAACCACTCTTGATGCTCAGGGAAGCGGCTTGAGGAAAAAGGACCTCACTGCTTTGGACTATCAGTGCGATGTTTTGTCTTACACTCACATCTGCACATGCTGAGGACACAACACGGTCAGGGCGCTCTTCCTGAGAACGCGGTCCACTCTGTTTATTTATCTGCTATCTAATCCGAAGCGTGTTAACCAAAAACCACAGTGAGGTGGAGGACGCAGGGAAATGGATATTGATGTAAAGCAGCAAAGGATTTATTTTTCTCCTCTGTGTATTGGCCTCTCATGTTTCCGTGCATTTGTTTGCTTCATGGGTTTTCTAATTAAAACTCGCAGGGCTTGTGTTGTGTATGACATGGAGGCATTTGTTGGAGAGGCGGTTTGTCTTGTCGCCTGTGTAGTGGGTGGCAGGAGGCTCCCCTCCCCGTTCATACAGTAGACTGTGTCCGTTTTTTTATCGCTTGAAATGTTTATTTTCTCTCTGTTGCCTCATTAGGATCTCTTTTTTTTGTACCGGTTTGTTCTTAAACTAAGGAGTATTTACATTTAGCATCAACTTTCCATTTACCTGTTGTTCTGAGTAAAACGTCCATTCACATTTAATTAAGGAATTTAGTTAATCAGCTGAATGTCGACTACAATAGTCATTGTAATTATGTAGTATTCCCCAGGGAGCAGGAAAAATACTATTTGGTTTGTAACCATCGTAGCTCTGCAAGTTTACATTGAACTTGTTTGGAAGTTTAGAGTGATGTTTTTGGAAATTGAAACGCCTCAACATTACTGAACATAAAATCGTCGTGTACAATTATGTACAGTCTACTTTAGGGCTGCCCCCTTATAGTCGATTAGTCGACTAATCATTCATTTTGTTCTTAGTTGACTAAGATTTCTTTAGTCAATTAGTCATTTTTAAATGTTTTTTTTCATGCTGAATGACTTATTTCTAAGAAACTTATGAGCACATCTCTGGTAAACACAAGATTTAAAGTCGTGCTTTTGTGTGATTCTTTGTGAAGAAACTCAGTTTTGCAGATCTGTCGATAAAATCGACTAATCAATTAGTTGACAAAATCGAGTGTTGGTCGAATAAGAATTTCTTTGGCAGAAGACAGCCGTAGTCTACATTGACATTGCCAGCAGAAGATGGAAATATGCTAGTATAATACACAAAATGTGCATTTTTTTCTCCAGTTCCAAGAAAGTATGGCCTGACAGAAGACACTTTTTCATTCCTCAGTTTGTAGAAGATGGTTAAAAACTTACTAGATTTAACTTCACGTTCGAGGACATAATATGAGCCCTGAAGTTGATGGCAGATGAGGCTTAAAATAAATATTTGATTTGTGTCGATGATTTATCGTTTGCTGCAAATATTTTCCATTTTCCCCTCCAGTAGTCAGAACAGGCGGTTGTCACGTCTTCCTTGTCGAGTCCAAATAAGCAGTGATCTGATGCATTGAATCGGTATCTGTGACTTTTATTAAATGAACCGGGTATTGGCCAGATTTGACCAAGCCATGTTAAATACATGGCCAATTGTTTACACACAGTTTTATAAAGCTTCTAAACACAATATAATTACAATCATTTAATCAGTTCCACTCAGTGGCAGGTTACACAGATTTTTTGTTGAGAAAAAAAAAAGAGCAAACTGGTATTCGATTGTCTCAGCCAATATGCTGAGTTTAGGTATCAGAATTAGTATTTAGAGAGAGAAAACGTGAATCGTGTATCCCTAAAACTAATAATAATTGTATAGCACTTGTGAAAGACCAAGCTACAAATAACAGAAGCAAGATAGGACCTATAACAATAAAATGTAAAACAAGATAAAATGGGAGACAATACAGTAAAGATTTGATCACAATTTAGAAAGAATACGCAGCGATGGATGTATATTATGGTGGTATTAAACCAACACAAAAAAATCTGAGTGTTCAATAAATAAGGCCCTGTTGTTTTAGGAGCACGGGGGGCAGTTATTCAAAACCAAAACTAGTGTTAAATGCTTCAGAATAGATCACATGGCAGAAATATCTATTACTTAATTTATAGCCATTCATGCCACGCAGCGGTTTTCCAGCGAGTAGAAGAATAAGTGCACCGGTTGTTTTTCTTTATTTATTCATTTGTTCAAATTCTACGCTGACCAATATAGAGCAAGTCATCACTTAGAAATGTTATAAAGATAAATTATAATAATAAAGGAAATTGGCTACACAAGGCCGGAGGACGTCATTTTAAAACAAATCTTTTAGTACTCTGAGGACCAGCTTCTAGTAGTAAGTCTTTACAGCTTAGTGTGCTTTTCCCAAACAGTTGCAGCTATAAATATGAATCTGTTTTGTACTACTCGCTGCATTTCATATCTTTTTAGTTTTAGTAGGTGAGGTCTCAGTCTGTGTGGATGCGTGGTGGGATTGTTGCCCATACCGGATCCTCAGGGACGTGTCTGGCTGAGTCAGATTGTACCTATAATAATTCTGCTTTCATGTTTCTCAGCTGTGATTGACAGCTACTGCTCAGACATGCTGCTCCTCCTGCCCCGAGGGGAGGGGTCTTCTCAAACAGTGCTGCTCTCAAGTGGAACCTGGGGGCCACGTTGACCCTCAGTCACCCCAACTATATATGCTAAAAGCTGCCAGCCAGACTGAGGTTCTCTCCATGCAGCTAGCAGATTGACTTTCACTAGTTAGCCTGGTTTAATGTAGCACCATGACACAATGATAACCAGCAGAAAATTAGAGAGCTAACTGCAATCAGGCTGTAGTGTTTAAGTTGACATTTTTGGCCACTACACCTCCTGGGATTTTCTTTCTAAATAAATTTTTGTCCATGTGCTCTCCAGCAGGAAGAAAATAAGATTCCTGATTTTCTGCCAAATGTTAATTTACCATAAAAGTTGGTGCATGTGACAAAATTCAAAGAGCTTGGTTTTAATTTGAAATCAGTTTACTAATGAGCCAGTGATAAGCATCCATAAACTGTGTCAAATCTTCATTATCAAGTGTTCACGAAACTACACCGTCTGTGTAAATGAGAGGAAGCTTCTCGTATGTTCAATCTTTTATGTTCTTTGTTTGAGCTGCTCAGGAGTGATGCTGCGTATATGTCTGTGCTTTGCAGAAAGTCTTTGTTAGGTGCCGTGCACATGCCGTGTTTTTGCGCCCTCAAATCCATTGTTTTGTCGATGAAGATCGCGCTCAAAAGTGAGAGCGACGGCTGCGCCACAAGATAAAAATAGTTAAACTTCTGGACCGCTGCAACGTCATGTGACGAGGAACAACCAGTCACAGCCGGCATATATCTTTTTCTTTCTTCCGTAAATATCAATCTACAGTAAATACGAAGGAGAAGTTAATCATTTTAGTGCAGGGCTACCCAGAGCGTAAGATCTGTCCCATTGACTTGCTTCAACCTTTCCGTCCGAGGACGTCACAACATCTTTGAAAGGTCGGCCAACTTGACAGAGAAATCAAGCAGTAAAGCTAGTGAGGCAGATTGACAGTGTTGGAAATCCATTTATCCTTATTTTGACTTTGTTTGGTTTAGTCAGTGAGGCTTCCTGCTAAATTATCGCAACTTCATCACCATCGTCACCGCAGTGCGAGGTTTTGGTTGCTTAGTAACGGCAGGCGCGACAGGAACGCAACCTCCCAAGCACCTTGGATAAAAGGATGAAAGCGGCATGGCTGGAGTTTTCCACACGTTCTTAGATGCAACATGTGAGAAAATAAACAAAGCTTTACAGACTATACAGTAGTGGTTTGTTAACAAACGAAACCACAAACAGTGTATTGGTTAATATTGGATGTTATTTAGATATAACCACCAGCGATTCTGCCTTTGTAGCCATTTTGCCGCCAGTTTGTTGACACCTCTGTAGTTCTTTTTGCTAAGAGAACTACACAACTGTACGAAGCTGACGCAAACGTTTTTTTTCCCCACTCAGCTGCTTGTATTTAAGGTCTGATCAGTACGACGTGAACAAGCCACAAATTACATGTAGTAGTATTTTTCATAATATCAGTTCATCACTACAGGTGGAAGTCAGCAGCGACCTCTCAATAAAAATATGATATCGATCCCTGAGGTACTAATGCTAACATGAGTGTTACAATTCTGTAATGTGTTTTGATAGGATTTTTGGTGTTTCCTGATTGTTGTTCTCTTTAAATATTGGATTATGTGGAGCAGATAATTGGAGGTAGTGTGTTGACAAAGTTACTGGGATGTGTCTGGAGTCTGTTGGGCAGGAAAATAAACCGATTCCCTCCTTCCTGCTTCTACAGTGTTTAGTTCTGGATGGAGTCGAGCTGGATGCACCGGCATATTGGTTGTTTTACTACCGCAGTTTATTCTGTTTACAAAAACAACTGTAGTCTTATCATGATTTACCTCATATTTTCTTTTAAATCGTGACTTCCAAAATAGTGCCGCACCTTAGATTTGAAGAACTCTCAAATCACATCTTCATCCTCCATGTTTGTTCTTTGCTCACTGTGTAGTAATTTGAGCCATCTGCTTATGCTCATAAACAAAGGAAGTGTATTTTTTCTTTTGCCTCTCAATCTGTTTCACCCACCTTCAACGTAATGAAAAAACAATCATATGTCAAACATACAGAGCAAAAAATTTGATTCTAGAGTCGTAATAGCTGGGTGGACATGTCTTGTTGCAGAGCATTCATAGTTTCAGAGGCACGCAAGCTCAGACCCATGGGAACACCAGATGCCATAAACAGTTTTCAGTGCATCTCAGACATTATTAGGACAGCTAAGTACTGCTGCATGTGCAGTAGTATGTGCACGTATATTGCTTTGTGCCTGTATATCTAATTGGGCAGGTCTTAGCCAGTGTGTTTAAAATTCCTTGGGAATGACACACAAGTGTAAACTGGGGTAATTCAGGGACACGATCCGGCTCATATTCTCTCTGGAGTGCTAATTTTGTTGTACGATAGGAGAGGAGACGGCGCATGTATACTCTGTGTGTTTGTGATGCTGTGCTTGATTGATGTCATGCCAGGTCAGTGGAGATGCCTGAACTGTGTCACATGGTCTGACAGGTTGAGACGTCACTTTGTTTCTGTTGCGTAGTGATTTGTAATGTACAAAAAAGAATCTATGGAAAAAATATTTTGGGCTGCACAGCTTAAAATTTCATTCCTTTCCTGCCTAATGTTCTTAATGCTATAAATGGAGTTTTTTTTTTCACTGCGTGGGTCGTATTGACGGCTGCTTCTAATGTGGGTATTTGATGTTTCTGTGCTGTTTGTTGTGAGGTTCAGCATCAAGCAGGGCTGCCCCCTCTTAGACTACATCCACACTAATACGTCTTTGTTTTAAAATGGAAACGATTTCCATACACGTGAGCGTTTTAGAAATAATCTTCGTCCATGCTAACCTGTTCGGAAAACGCACATCACATGGCCATTCTGTGGTTGGTTGCTTAGTTACAGGAAATACAACGGAGTAGCCTATTGTACTTCCTACAATAAAAGATATTGTTTGATACTAAAGCGCTTCCTCAATCTTTCCCACACACACACTGAAACAGAGACGAATTTAGTGGAAAACAAACCAGCTTTATTTTTCAAACGTAGTTACAGGCTGCTACTGTTGCTACTTCCTAACGTAGGTCTTGCTCTATCCCTCTCACACACATCAAATTGACTTTAAAAGTGAACAATAACAAATCAAAGTTTTACTACATTATGGGTCAAGAGATTTTGTCAACACACGTCTCACTCGTTTCCCTTCGGTTTCGTTGTTGTCTGTCCTCACACTTTTAGCTCTGCCGGCTGGCTGGAAGTCTCTGTCGTACTGGAGAGCAGCGTTTTTTGCTTTGTTCGTTTACAGTTTCTTTGTGAACTTCACAATAGTTGTGCAGGACAAAATAAGCATATATAACAAAATGAAAATCTTCCGTTTTATGTCCATCTATGTCCTCAAAGCCGCGAACCGTGCCTTCACACGTCCGTTTCGTAGGGCTGATAACGCTGTTGGACATGCCTCTCACAAATTGCTTCCCTCCTGTGTATGCAGGCAGTAGCAGGCATTATGAAATGCAGAATTTAACTACAGAACTGCTGCTGGCATAGACAGCAATGTCAACAATGGCTGTAATTCGGTATTCATGTTGAATTAAACACTGGTAGTCGCTGATGTTTTTTTCCGGAAAAGTGTCACGTGATCAGGGAAGGACTTGTCGGGACTTAAACGACCCAATCAAGAAGTTGATGTGGGTGTCTGCGCCATCGTTTTCAAAGGTCTCCGTTTCTGCCCTTCCAGACTATAACGTAATCCCGAAGTTAACTAAAACGGGGTCAGCAGCGTTTTCAAACGTCTCCGTTTTAGGGGCTCAAAAATGCCGGAGTAGTGAGGACGCGAGGCATAAACGTATTTTTATGTTATGCGTTTTAAAACTGAAATGTATTTGTGTGGATGCAGCCAGTCGATTAGTCAACTAATCTGTCATTTTGGTCTTAGTCTACTAAGATTCCTTTAGTCGATGAGTCGTTTTTTATGCTTTTTTCATGATGAAAGACTTAGATCTAAGAAACTTATGAACACATCTCTGGTAAACACAAGATTTAAAGTGGCCCTTTCATGTGATTCTTTGTGGAGAAACTCAGTTTTACAGATCTGTCGATTAAATCAACTAATGGATTAGTCATCAAAATCGTTTGTTTGTGTTAGTTGACTAAGAATTTCTTTGGTCGAGGACAGCCCTAATATCAAGACATTGATGGTGTGCAAAAAGAGCCTTTTGACCAGCAGGCGAGGAGCGCAAGCCTCCTTTACACTTTTCCTCAATGGTCTGCTCGGCCTCTGAAGGGCCTGGCCGTTGGGATTTCCCACAATGCTTTTAGCCACAGGGAGACGTCCTCCCAGCATGAACAAGGGAGGAATGTGGTCCGAGTGTGGGAGCGACCGTCAGGATGGAGGGAGGGAGTCACGGACCAGAGAGCATGGTCAAGGGAAGGGAGGAAAGAAGGGGTCTGCACAGAGGGCAGCAGAGTTTCTCTTAAGCAAATGGCTTTTAATTTTAGCCACAAATCAGAGAAAGGAAGTCTCATTCTACTAGAGGTCTTCATGTGTTTAAAGAAGGATCCAATCCGAAAAGATTCAGACTTGAGCTAGACCTGAAGATGATTAGGACCATATCCAAAATGCAGTTGACCCAAAAACACACACATCTTGCTGCACCAGTTAATTGGTGGTGCATGATGGACCAACAAGCAGCTGTAGCATAAATCAGTTGTCTCTCGCATCAAAAACAAATTTTCTTCTGCAGTTTGACACACCACATAATCAGAGCTTATTGCAAATTTGCTAGGACCCATTCATGTATTTGACTTATTGATTCATGGACTCAAGACAGACCCAATTCAACTTAACATAATCTGAACCTGGCCCAACTTGGGTCCAGGGTCGGGTCTCACTTATTAGACTCTGCTTACAGGCAGAAAACCCTCGTGCTTCACAGTAGGACAGTGAAGCCAGATAGACAGTGTCTATCTAGTTGTATCTACTGCGGCCATGGCATGCTATGCTATACATTTGCAACCCATTGAAGTGCGACCAGTTTGTGTGTGCAAATTTGTAATGTTCAGCAAAAGAGAGCATGGTTTTATGTGCCTTATTAAAGAAGAAATCCATGCTGCACATTGCGTAGGTGTTTGTCTTCACAGGTCAGCTTCAGCTCTGCTCATGATTTTTCATTTTGGCTTTCATTGCTCGCACATCCGCTTCTAGTTGAGGAGAGAATTCAAAGTAATTTTCCAGTCAATTGTCTGAAATTGACCTTTTATTAAGTGTATTTTATGTTGACGCTTTTGCACAGACCAAAAGTTTCAGTGTACGCTTTACTGTTTGGTTTTTAAGTGTAATAAAATCCAAGGTAAATGCGGTGTTTACCTTGTACTTTTTAACCATTACATTTTTGGCAACAATAATCGTACTGTAAGCATTTGATGCAGACGTGCCCGTAATTTGCACCCACACTTGTTTTGTTAGAGAAATAATGGCACATTGTTGCCATGCAGTTACCCAGTGTCTTTTGTCTCGTATTGAGTAGAAAGGTGAGTGTGTGTGTGTGTGTGTGTGTGTGTGTGTGTGTGTGTAAGCAAGACACACCCACTTAGCCAGAGATCCAGAGACGCAGGGCAGATGGACAGAGATGGAAGTGCAGGGTGAAGTGTGTGTGAGACGGAGATCAGAGCAGGCTGGAGTGCTGAGTGCCAGTCCTGCTGCTGGAGCTGGCCGCCACACATGGCACCGTGCCCAGGCTACGCCAACAGATGTGTCACTAGTGAGTCAGCTGTGTGTGTGTGTGTCTCAGACACAGACACCCACCCACACACTCTGTGAAGAGAGCGACTTGTGTAATCACCCCCCCCCCCCCTCCTCCTACGGGTAAATCTGTATCCCACCCCTTTCCCATCCTCCTGCTTTCATTGCCACTTCCATCATTGTGATGGACACAGCGAGGCTTCTGTCACCACGATATGATATGACAAAATGTGACATTACACACATGTCGCCTCCCTGGGGATGGAGGGGCATCGTCTGCGGACCAGAGGACAGGATGAACGGAGGATGGGGGAGTGAGAGTTGTTGTACAAACGCAGGACAGACAGACCAGCGGAGAGACAGCTGGTACTGTGGGTGACGGAGTGAGAGAGGGGGAAAGACTAAAACACTCACAGTAGAGATAACCTGGGTGGAGACGGATGGAGATATGTAGCTATTGTACTTTAGGAACAGTCAATGTTTGGAGAATGCGGAAATGTTCATTGTAATTATTTCTGCGGCCTGGAGCTCGGTCGTACTTGTGTGAGTGCTGTTCATGTGTGAGGGCCCTTGTTCCTGTCATGGTAGATGCAGTTATGTCAAATGTTACATCTGTGGCGTCACAGCTCTATCTTTAGTGACACTTAGCATTCCTATCATTCTGTAAGTACCAAGCGTGAGTCATGGCTGCTATCTGCAGGGTGTGGCATGTTAGGATAGTGTTCTCAGGGAGCCACCTCAACAGATGAGCACGCAGGTGTTTCCTCTGCCACGGTACGGTGGGATTTACCAACAGATCTTTGCTTGGAGGGCAGCAGAAGTCTGCCTTTTTTTTCTTTGTTAATGTAGAGTTAATGCAGTTTGTTCTGTCTGCAGTTAGTAACTGCTTCACTAGCAGCCAGACAGGTATGTGTGGGAACGAGTTGTAGTAAGGAAACTGGTTATGTACAAGGTAAAAATGAGCTTTTTACTGGACTTAAGACCACAGAATAAATACGGGATTGATATCGTCTAGGGGTGTCACAATTCCCCAAATCCACGATTCGATTTGAATTTCGATTTTAAGGTCACGATTCGATTTGATTTTCCATTTAACCATGCCATTATTAGACTATGGAGTCTTGATTCATAAAGATCATCAGATCATTGGTTTTATGCCCCGACAACTGTTAATTACTCTTTCAAATTCTTCTTTAAAAAGAGAGCTGAACTCCCTTTTTATTTAGAAAGTGTTCCAAAGTGCAAATGTAAATGTTGTTAGTGTTTGTAATGTAATGCGTCTGGCTATTGCATTTCTTGAGTACAGCGGTGTTATTCTTTCGGTTACACGCGAGCAGGCGGCGGCGGAGAAAAAAATAAATAATCGACGATTCTGCATTTGATTTTGATGGTCGAGATCCGGATCAAATTTCGATTGATTTCCGATTTAGAATTGAAATCGCGACACCCCTAATATCCTCATATTATCCTTTCAGTGTGTTTTTAGCAAAACATTACTAATGAAATCGTTTTAGAATTTAAAGTTTTAGGTTTAATGGTAAATAAGTTAGCTGTAGCAACTTAAGAATAAAGAAGTAGCACATTTATTTTCATACAAATGAAAAGTTTAATGTAGAAACAATAAAACACACCCATCCTCAATTCAATGCACTCTGGGTTTGTTGTTACAGTCTCTTTGTTGGCTTTATTTGTTCAGGTACAACCAGTCGTCTCTAATGTTTGCTAACTTCATGAGTCATTTTACTGACTTAATGACATGCTCTCAAAAAGAAAAACCTTTTAGTTGTTTTATAATATCTGACACACTGTCGATCAGTTGTACTCACTTTGTATACGATGTTTCAGTCCTTAAGACCTTCATCCGGTAAAATGCATGATTTAAATCACAAAAGTAAAACAGGAAGTAAACACATAGGACTTGACTGTGGCGCGTTGATGACGGCATTCAGAATTGACTCAGTACGAAATTTCAATGTGCCGCATTATCTCATAATTACCGCCTGTTGAGATATATTTTGATCTGTTAGACTACCAATCCTATAAATCCTCTTTTTTTTGTTACAGAGCTTTGACTTGCGACTTCATATGTGGTAATATGATTTGAATGAATATTGGGTGCATGTTACTAGTCGTGCCCTTGTATAAAGAGATGGAAAGGCTTTTCTGTTTGAGAAAGCTGGCTGCTGCTTCTTCAGACTGCACGGCTCCTTGCTGATGGCTGTGCGTTTTTTTTTTTTTGTATATTCTCGCAGAAAACTGAGGAGAGGTGGAAATAATGTGTCTGATATTGGCCTAAACAAATAATGGACTAAAGAAATTCTCGAGATGGAGGCTGAGCAGACGGAGAGCGCGTAGGGGAGCTAGAGAGCGAGAAAGAGAGAGCAATACTCCATTGTGACTGAACTGCAAAATGGGATTTGCATAAATAAAGCTGAAACATCAGCAGGCCCTTTTACAGCCAACAGCAGGGCTGAGATGAGGGAAGAGAGTTGGTGTGTGTGTGTGTGTCTGTGCACTTGTGTTCCCACCCTCCCCATCTTTTCTGAAATAATGTCTTTGTAGTACTGTTGCGTTAAAAAATTGAAGCCAGTGGACTGGGTTGGCAGCAAGGTCAATGTTCCTCTCCTCTTATTCACACACCTTTTAACCGCCCTCCTCCCATACCATTTGACACTTGCTATAAAGCCTCCCATCTCCCTTTCAGAGGAGTTTGGGTGACGTAGCAGGGAAGGTCTACTCTCTTCACCGCGCTCAGCCAGCGTACGATGGCTGTTACATAAGCATGAAATGAAATGCTCCCTTTTAGTGCCACCCGCATTCGAAAACCCAAATCTAATTGAATTGAACTATTTTCTGCCCTCTTTTCATGTGGAACCTCATATTTATATCAGAGGCAAGAAGCTCATTTTTAGAGCCTCATTATACTGTTTTCCCATTAACTTGCATACACTGCAGCTCCTCGTGTGTGCGGTGACAGACAGTTCAGCGTCTTTACCGGAGATAGAGGAAGAGAAATCTCTGTGATTACCTCTACGTTTTTTTGTTGTGTGTGTGTGTGTGTGTGCGCGCGCGGTGGGCTGCAGTGTGCACGCCTGATGTGTGTGTAAGTGTGTCCTTATGACAGTCATGTCAGCAAGCTCCCCAATTAGTCTTGTTAGCGCGCGAATGGAGGGAACAGGTGATTGACAGGTCCTGCTGTTTGCGTCTGTATGCACGTGCATACTCACATTACGCACATTTGTGTATGATTGGGGTTTAGGTTTAGATAACACCCCTTGAGGGCATACGTGGTCGTTGGGGTTCGATGAGGTAGGAGGCCAGTTCTTTGATATAGTAAAATGAGATCTCCTTTAGCAAACTGAACACATTTTCCAGTGGACTTTAACAGGCCGCCATGTCTCAAGGCCCTTGTGGTACTTTGTCTTGGTCAAGGCTCGTCTCTGACAGTGGAAGAATAATCTCTCCACTCGGACAGCAGAGCCACTGCCCACCCACATCCAACCACAGCAGGTTGGAAACTCACCTTTTTAAACTTCACCTAGTCACCCCATGCCACTATGCTTCGAACAAAGTGCTTTTCACGAAATTCATTTCTGTCTCTCCGTTGTTTTTTGCTTGAAAGGGATATGACGTCACGTTACTCAGACTACAACAATAAAAGCGGTAACTTCCTTCTACCTCCGCATAAACTCAAATGAAGCCATTATATTGATTCTAGCATTAAAAAAATGAATTTCCAAATCGTAAAAAAAATTGCAATACATAGATGAATCAATGTTCCTTTCTTTTTCCTCCCCACCCCTAATTACTGTAATGTTTTTGTTAGTAATGCACCGATACCAGATCGGATATCAGGCCGATACTGACTCAAATACCCGGATCGGATATCGGTGACAATAGGGCCGATATACTCAATTCAATTCGATATTTATATTCCATGTATATGCATTATATACTGGAATTTTAATTGCTGTTTAAGTTTTTTTTTTTTTTTACCAAGTTGCTGGTGTCCAATTTATCATTTTAATCATAAATAACAAATAAATTCTTATCTATGTATTTATTGGTTACATTTTTAAAGTTAGGAAAGCAATGTTTAAGTCAAGTCTGATGTTGCAGTACTCATAAAACAATGAACCCAGTCAATTCCACACAGTGAGGGATACAGCTTATTAATTAAACACTGGTATTGGATCGGTACTCGGTATCGGCCGATACCCAAAGCCCAGGTATCTGTATCCGTATCAGTACTGAAAAAGTCTGATTGGTGCTTCCCTAGTTTTTGTATGTACAAATGAGTGAAACTCCTTGAATGCCATTATTTGAGCAATTATCCCTTCTTGCCCCTCTCTATGACGGCAGGCTTTTTGCCCAACCTTTTAATGTAGCCATTCGGAATAGCTATGAATATCTTCTGTCCTCAGATGTGATTGGACAACATGTTGTATGAACTAGTTTGTTTGAAGCATACCCTGGCCTTTATGTACACTTTAAACCCACACTCACTGTCTCATTTAAAAAACAAAACTCTAAGCACTTGTATTATAACACTGAACTACTGTACACACACGCACCTCTACACACAACAAACAGTGATATCCGTCTGAGAATAACTAATGATAATGTTGAATATAAATGAATAAGAAATAATGTCGTGGGATTATTCCTTATTTCATTGGTTATTTTGGTATTTATACACTATTATTACATACAAAGCATTCGAATAGTGATTTGGAGGTTGAATACCATGGCAACGGTCGAAGCTTCGAAGCATTCGGGTCAGTCCTAGTTGGGAGTTTTGTCCACACTGTCCAGTTTTGCTTTGCTGTCTTTGACATTTTGAATTTAAATGAGGGTTATTGACAGTGTCTTGGTCCAGAGCGGCTGTCTGGCAGGTCTTTTCCACTGTGACTTAAGCAAGTCAGTGCTTCACTTCAATGAGCAAATTACAGTCAACAGCAAAATCAAACGACATCTCTATCTCTCACACATTTTCTGACTTCCCTTAATGAAAAGTCTGCTCTAACAAAAACCCAACTCTAGCAACAACTACTGATCTGACACTAGTAGAAAATGACTGTTCTACTGATAGTGTGAAATTATTTAAAACTCTTAACGTTTATACCTGGTCCATAGTTTGAGCAAAAGCCCTTGTGTGAAATTCCTGTTGATTTCTGTGTGCTGCACATTACTACTGCAGAATTACTCACGTATAATTGCTGTCCTTGTTTTCCACAGTTATGTGTATCAAAGCACGTTGTGTCGCAAAATAGAAACATGTCATTTCACCAGAATAGAGGTCTTTCAAGCAGTTCTGTTGTAAATAAACAAGTCAAATCACAAGTTCAATCAATAATCAGCCCACTGCTTCTCTGGAGAGCCCCCACTCCTGTGTCACAAAGTGTGTTTTTATGTTTAAAGGTTAGTCGAATCAGTGTAATTTGGATACACAAGGCTCCTCTGTGCTTCCCCCTCTGTGTCCCTGTGGAGAAGCCAGCCTCTGCTCGTGTGCAGTAGTGATTTGTGGGCCCTGATGGCTGTAAATCACTTCTCCCGTAGACCAGCGAGAGACGAGTGATGCTGCTGTAGCAGTAGTCGGTGTATTTGTCTGGTTCCCAGTGACACCCCCCTCTCCCCCCTTAAACCCTCCCAAACACTCCACCTCCTTCTCCCTAGGGGAACTCTGGAGCCAGTTACAATGTTGAGTGTTTTGGAAGAGCTCCTAAATATTTTCAGGATGACAATGTAATCTGACTGACTGGGCCGCTCTCTCGAACAGGATTCTCATGCTCAACACATACACACACAAACAGTGTTTTGAACCACAATACTACCTCTTCCACTCTGCCACCACACCTGTGTTTGCTACAGTTACCGTGTAGTGCTGGTATTTATATAGTTAATGTGATGTGACCCCACCCAAAGTCTTAGTAGTAGTATGAAAGACTAACCTGACTGATGTTGGATTTTGGAAGTTTTTAGGCCAATACCAACATTGATCAGGGATGTTACGAGAACCGATACTTCGGTACCAAGTCCATGCCAAAGTTCTGAAAACGTGACCATACTTGTTTGACTAACGGCGTCCCGTCGATGAAATCAGCAGGACGAGAGCTAGTTATCGTTAGCTGCTCCGTGCAGGACTGTGCTACTTACCAGCTGCTAACAGCTAATGTTAACTAGCTCTCCTCCTGCCGATTTCAACACGTGAGGTGCCATTGATTACCGTAATGATGCATTCAGGCTCTATTCAGCAGAAATGAGTATTGGGCGAAGGTAAATTCTAATGTTATCATGTGTTCAAATGTAATCTTGTAAAATGTAGTGTGCAAGAAACTTGAATCCAGTTGTTTGGAGGAGATGTTTTCACAGCAATATAAAATAGATAATAGAGAGGGAATTATGACCTGTTGAACTTCCTAACAAAAACCAGTATGCAAAGGAGTACATGGGATTTATTGTTTTACTTTTGTTTTTTACCGTGGTATCGAATTGGTCTCGAGAATCATGGAATTTCACTGGTATTGTTATCGACTACTTCATTTCTGGCATCCCGACGTCCCTAATAGTGATATTTGAGAGGTTAAAAATTTGATAATATCAGCCAATAGACATCTTTTTACATGAACAATATAAACAATATTTTAGATTTAATTTTTTGATGAAAAACTTTTATGCTCTCAGTTGAACCCAAACATATTTTTGGCATTTTTCTGCTGCAATTTCTTGTTACTTAACAGCCGACATGCCACTATACAAGCTGTTTCGGCCATTTTATCGGTCTAGCTCCATGAAACTCAATGTAGCGTTGAAAGGTGGCAGTGTGTTACATACAAAGTATATTATTGCCGAACTATGGTTTGATACACTGATTCAGTTTGTGCCATTAGCTGTTGACGTTGGTCACTTGTTGTACTAAGAACATGAACAGTGTAGATGGAGAAATTTGATCAAAATCGAAATATGGCCTACTGCAATTTTCAAATAGCAGGAGGTGCAATATTTGTTAATGGCGAAATATGCATAAAAAATACAAATTTTAAGTTAAATATTGTCGTGCTGCAGAGATGTTTTGTGATGCTTTGTTTAATGCAGATCCCCGCAAAAATCGCACCATAATCATTTGAATGTTTTTCAATAAAAATGAAAATAATTATGTAAAATATTATCAGTCTTCTAATATTGCAAATCATATCGCAATTGCATCACCATAAAAAATAATCGCAATTAGATATTTTTTCAAAATCGTTCAGCTCTATGCGGCAGGAGGGTTTTGAGAAGATTCTGTGAGCGTTTTGATACTTCATTTATACTGTGGAAATAATGTTAACAAATGGCTCTGTTTGAAGTGTCCCAGTAATTAACGCTGTTATAAAATCTGTGCTTTCGCTACTGCGACATGTCAAAATGTGAATCCAATCCCGCTGACATGAATTAAAGCTGACCAAAGCCCCTGTGAAAGAGAAAATTACCGACTTTTAACAACCTCCTTTCAAGCCGACACAAGTAGATTGACACTAAAAAGATTTTGGGTGGAGTGTCTCTTTAAGTTTGTTCAGACAGTGGCCCTCTTTTCCAGTTTTGTTAACTGTTCTTTTTCCTCTCTCTTCTCTCTCAACAGTGTGCCCAAGGGCCGTTGAAAGCCCCCTTGGGGGAGTTTCATAAATACACACCGAACAAGAAAAGACTCCTGGACTATTGTTATTGTTTTTACACGCTTTCTCACACACACACACACACACACATACATACACACACACACACACACACACACACACACACACACACTCACGTATATACTCACACATACACGTGCGCACACACCCACCCACACAGACAAGGACATAGAGAGAATGTTGGAGGTCCAAGAGGAGAGGCCAGCGGCGGCAGGTACAGCAGCGACACATTTCAACAAGAAGGAGCGAGGGAAGAAAGAGCGAGAGGAGGCCAAGGACGGTCGGGGAAACCTGTCGAACATCGGGAATCCTGTTCCTGGCTCCAGGAACGTGCGCGCAAAAGCGCCGCTCACACACACCGGCAGTCCTCACCAGCTCATCACACCACCCTGTTCTGTAGTCCTGGGAGCCCCATCAATGCACTCCAATAGGCTAAAGAACTCCCCGTCCACCAACACGCAGAGGTGAGTGGTCTCTCACGCTGACCACCTGTGGGTCCAGTGCTGTGTGATGGTGGTAATAATAATAAGCAAGCACTGGTTTATGTGTATGTGTGTATAAGCGTGTGAGATCCTGATTATTGTTGTAACAGCCTAATCAGCCAAACACTGATCTGAATGTTGATTAAAATGATGCATTTAATCCAGACTTTCTATGAACAGCAGCACAACTGCACCGTGTTAAACAGATTGTTTTTACGGCTGCACAACACTGTTGTCGTCAGTGACACTAAATCAAATTTTTATCCTAGGCATTGTTATGTACTACTAACAGCTGATGACTGAAGTACTCAGTCGTGTGTTTCCACATCAATAACATATAAGCAGGCTTTCCTGGGGGAAGCACAAGCTTCTGTCCAGTACATAAACCTGTTTCAAGTAATTAAAAAAAATCATCTCACATTATCAAAAATGAATAAACATTAGCTGTCAGTGTTTATTAACAGTTGGGAAGAGAGAACAATACAAACACGCAACCCTCTGTTCAAAACAGAAGGAAGTGGGAAAAAAAACAGGTCTGTGTAAAAACATAAACATAGAGGCTACTTGTAATGTATGGAACCATTTTCTGTACAAATTGTAATATTTTCAGCCAAGTACAGATGCCAATTTAAGCAGTCTTTTGGCTGATATGGTTGGTTGCAGAGTGATCGGTGTATCCCTCGTCCCTGTGTTTGGTATGTTGTGATATGAGGTTTCTCATATCTTACCAGTTGCAAGGTGCGTGATGTGCTGAGTTTTTAAATTTGAAAAAGCTGATCAGGAGCAAATCTACAGAGAACTTCAGCCCAGCCCTAAAGCAGCATTTTTTTGTCATGCTTTATTAATCCCTGTGGGGAAATGTGACCCATCCCAGCTATTTAAGTAAAGTGAGCAACCATCTCTAAAGCCAGTGGCTTGGTCAGTCAGGATCAGACCTGGAGGAAACCCATCTCAATTTTAGGAGAGCATGCAATCTCCACACACAAAGGCTGGGACCTTCTTGTTTTAAGGTGTCAGTGTTAGCTATCGTGCAGCCGTGGCGAGTCCTTACCAAGTGTGTATACATGGCATGTGATCAGTAGTGAAACTGAGTCTTAATGGGCACAAACCTGAGCATGTCTCTTTGGCCTTACCTGTGCCATTTAGAGAGCAAGTGTAGGTCAGATGTAATGCGGATCTAAGATCAGCTTCTCCGCTCCGTTCTTTTACCTGAAAGGTCTTGATGCGTGATCCAGAGCTGTTCTAGGGTCAGGGAGTACACTGAGGTTGGAAGTTTTCCCTGCTGACTCATGGTTCTGGAGCCTCTGGAAACAGCTGTCTGGACTGCCAAAATCTGGCTTTGCCTTCTTTTTCTACTAGCTGTGTGTCTGTGAGAACGTACATAAAGTGTGTTAGGCTGCGGCTGTGCTTTTTGGACATGTTGGCATTTGTTTCATGCTACTTGTACAAGTGTGTGTGTGTGTGTGTGTGTGTGTGTGTGTGCGTATGAGGGAGAGAGAGACAGAGAAAGAGATTAGGGTGTGGTAAGGGAGTTCTCTGCCAGTTGGATGTGTCCTGCTTGCCTGAACTGAACTGCTCTCATAACTAGTAAGTAGTCATTTGTAGATGGCTTGTGTCTCTACAGTCTGTGTCTTCAGATTTAACTGTGCACAAGGAATTCCCAATAACCTAATATAGAGTTTAGGGATGCACCGATTGCAAAATTCTGGACCGATATCATTACGATGTTTCAAATAACAATTTGGCCGATAGCCGATGTTTTTGTTTATTTTGTTTTTGCTGTTATTTATTCCCCTTGTGCCATGGAAACAGAGATCTCTTCGTTATAAAAAAATATCTGAGCTGTTTTAAAGTCATTCATTATTTCATTACACTGTCTATGAATGAGCTCAAATTCACTCATACATATTTATGAAACAACCTTTAATACAACCTTCTTTCATTCATTCACATGAAAATATTCTATTTTTTCCCCTTTTTTTTAAATAACTGCTTCAAAAGCCTTTTCAGCTGCTATAGCCTACAATTACCTACACAATGAGAAGAATTATTAATTTAACTAAATTAAATGTATGTCGAAGCGATTAGAAATATAAGCAGTGTTTCTCAGGTATATACTTTGCTTGGGCGGTCCGCCCATATATTAACGGCCGCCTAAGTATATTTGACCACCCATTTTAGCATTTTTCATTTTTATTTTCTTTATCCGTCCGAGAGAACATCTGCACTGCTGCACTCTGCTCACCCGGGAGTTGATCCCAACAATGGGGGATGGACTGCTGCACGGCATGGAGGATGTTCCCACTGTAATGTACTGGGTGCTGTGTCACCCGTCAATGGCCTGCCAGGCTTCAAGTGAAACATTACGCACTCACACGGCTCATTCCCATTCAGACCACAGAGATTGTTTTTAAGAAATCTTGTAAGCTGTTATTTTAGTGCTTGATTCGTCATTGAACATAACAACGTTCTTGTTGCAGATTTTTCTCTGAAACAGTGTAATACTCCCAAAAGGCTGACTTTTCCTTTCACTTTTATTTGTAAACAAAACACCTGTGCGCACAGCACATGACATCGGCGAATGTCATCTTATAGGCTGATGGCAGTCAACAAGGCGAAAATCGTCCGATACCGAAGTTCAGTGCATCCCTACAATTTTTTTTGTAAAAAGTTAAAGTATAGTATATTGAAAATGTCACAAAAAGTCATAGTATAGTATGTCAAAACATGTCATGAAAAAAAGTCATAGTATATCGAAAAATGCCATGGAAAAAAGTCATAGTATAGTATTGCATTAGTATAGCATTTTTTATTTTATTTTATATTTATTTTTAAATGTTTGTATTCATTTATGCATTTATTTATTTATGCATTATTTTCCCTTTGCATTTAACTCTTTATTTATTTCCCCAAACTTATATATTTCTGTATTCTTTTCTTCCATACATACATTTCTTTTTACATTTCTTTATGCATCTCTGCCTCATTTTGCAAATGAGGGGGCTGTCACTCAACGTGTGTCATCATGGGGTCAGCATGACTATATGCTAGCTAGAAAGCTAGTTACATTACTTAGTTAAAGTTAATTTTAATACTATTTTTCCTACATTTAATGGCTCATTTATATATTTATCGAGTTATTCATTTATTCATTTATTTTTGTCAGGTTCCTCCATAAAAAAAAGTCATAGTATAGTATGTCGAAACATGTCCTGAAAAAAATCATTAAGTATTTCGATAAATGTTGTATATAGTATGTCGAAGAGTTTAGACATCCAAACCAACTGCATGATGCTATAATGACATTGTGTTTAACAGCTGCAAAGGAAAAAAGAGGGCAAAAAGAACAATCACATTTCCCTTTCTGTCATCTCTATTAATTATGCCTGTGATCTTTTTCTCTCTCCTCTGTCTATCAGCCCTAAACCTAAGACGGAGGCCATGGTACGCTCACCTCCCGTCATGTCCCCCTCCACTGCCACCCAGATGGACTCTAAAATGCCCAATCAGGGTAAACCAGGGAGCACTGGTAGCCAATCACAGCCCTCACCTTGCGACCCCAAGACTCTGGGATCTAAAGGGGCTCAGAATGTTACAGGGGGCATGGGGCTGAAGAACGGCCAGGGCCTGACCTCTGGCACGAGCTCCAAGGTTAAAGTCAAAAGGGAGAGAAGCACCTCAGTGGAGTCGTTTGAGCAGCCAGAGAGCGGCACACCCACTAGTGAGGAAAAAGGTAAGAACCACGGTAGCCAGTGCTCCTATATCTGTCTGTAATGAAGTACTTCAGTTGTTATGGTTGCTATGCTTCTGGTAATACTACACATATCATTCATTTCCTGTAGAGGCAGTTTATCAGATTCATTCAGCACTGATTAAGGGAGGGAGATTCTCCTTAATTACAGCCTATGGTTGGTTTGTTGCGTTCCTTTTATCCGGTGCCACTGCACAACTTTATTTAGAAGAGTGTTGTACATATAGTTATTTATTTTCTCTTCGTCTAGAGAAGGCAAGAGTCGGACATCTTGAAAAATATACTTTGTAGTCACTCGCACAGATAAACCCAAGCCCACTGATGGTTGTGTGTGTGTGTGTGTGTGTACAGACAGCAGCAGGGTGAAGAGGATGTGTGTGGCAGAAAGGAGGCAGCCGTACAGTGGAGCTGACTGGTGCTCTGGGGGAGAAAGTGACGAAGATGACAAAGGATTCTTCAGTAAGTGTGTTAACGTGTGCATTCAAGCACGCGTAGCAGTCCCTCCGCTGATCAGCTTGATTTAAGGCAGCTCCTCAGTAGAACTACATTACCCATAGGACCATGCTGATGCTAAAGCCATGGTCTTCCCTGTTGTCTCCCCGCAGACTGTAACTCCAGTGACGTGAAGCCCCAAGACTCCGTCACACATTCTACCTCCAACGCCGGACTCAGTCGCTCCTCCACGCCCTCCCACAATACGCTGGGGGGAGGCCAGGGCTCCACAACAGAACCTGCTAGTGGCCAGAAGCCAGGCACAAAACTCGTTTATGTCTTCACCACGGAGATGGCCAACAAGTAAGGAAGCCGAGAGTTACCATTTGTATCTGTCGTGGCTAGTATCTTCCATACTTTTGTAACTCTGAAACTCTCCTCTTTAGCCATAATTTGACATTCAAATCTTGAATTTTTAGTACATATATTGTACATGTGTGTAGTGTTTGCACTGTTGTTTAGCTATGATTTAGTATTTACAGTTGAAGCTTATCTCTACATATTTTAAATATTAATGTGTTTAGACAGGCTAATTAAATCATCTCAATACTTGAACCCTTTTTTTTTTTTTTTTTACATAAGCAAAACATACACCCACAGTGAAACCCTTTGTGGAATTGCAGTTCAAAATTAAATGGAATTACTAACAATGTCAATTGCCTGAAGTATATCTCTGTGCCCCTGTCATCAGTGGTTGTTGTTGTCTTTGATGTTTGTTGCAGCTGTTTGTGTGTATGGCACTAAGATACTTGCCTCCCACCCCTTCTCTTCCTTCCCCTAACTTTCCCAGTTATAGCCTAAATCCATTGTGTGTATCTGCACAAGCATGTGTGTTTCCCAGTGGGAGCACACACTTAGTTTAACACTCTGTTGGGAATTGGAGATCAAAGATGTGGATGCTCAGTGGAAGGTGTGTGTGTGTGTGTGTGCAATAGTTTGCTTAGTCTGTTGACCTTGGTTTTACCTTCATGGTCCCATCTAGTACTCATTCATCCGGCTCACGTCTCTCAAATGGGCACACACTCACACTCGAACACATATTTATTGTGTCTGATGACTGATATCTGACTGTCTGCCTTCTTGTCCTCAGGGCAGCTGATGCAGTTCTAACTGGCCACACAGACAACATCATTGCCTTCCACATGAAAAACATCTCCAACAGCAAGGACAAAGCTCACCTCCTCCTGGTATAGAAATGCACAGACTTTTTTTTTTAAAATGCCCATATGCTTTCATACACCAAATTCTCAAGAGTGTCCTAACTTAATCATATTTCTATCACTCTCTGTTAAAGAACAATGCAGCAAACGCCCTCCGAAATGACTCCAAGCCTCCCCAGCAACCCCCGTCCCATTCCCAAGATCAGAGCCACCAGCCTGGATCCAAGCCGTCCTTACCTGGCATGGGAGAGCCAGCCCCGCCCCAGCCTTCAAACCAAGGGAGCCAATCTGGTGTTCTTCCGCAGGAAGGGTCATCCTCTGCAGGCATGGAATCCAAAAATCTTCCCGGCAGTAGCCCCAGTAACGCTACAGCTCAAGTTGACCAGGCCCCCGTCACCCAACCTGAGGCAGGCCTCAACCCTCCAACAGCAGGTGAAGGAGGGCAGGGTGGAGGCTCTAGTGGAGCAGGTCTGACACCCCAGCAGCAGCAACAACAGCAGCAGCTGGCCCAGGAGCTGTTGAACATGGAAGCCAACACAGAGGGTCTGTCCCAAGAACAGTTGGAGCATCGCCAGCGCTCCCTGCAGACCTTGCGAGATATTCAGCGCATGCTTTTCCCTGATGACCGTGATGCCCCACAACCTGGGCCCCCACAGTCCCATGGTGGACCCCATGATGGAGGTCCTGACGGTGCACCCCGTAGGTCTGAGCAGGGCCCCTTACAGGCTATGATGGCGCAGTCTCAGAGCCTCGGACCACCAGGTGGGCCAGGAGGACCTCGTCCGCAAGGTCCACCCTTCGGCCCGCCCCATGGTCCACCCCACGGTCCCAGGGACATGCCCCCGTTTCCACAAGATGAAATGGGTCCACACATGGGGGGTCCAGGGGGCTGTGGAGATGGAGACCAGATGACCCCAGAGCAGGTGGCTTGGTTGAAGCTACAGCAGGAGTTTTATGAAGAAAAGAGGAAGAAACAGGAAATGCAACACCGGCCACTTCCTCCAGACATGATGATGCACCCCCACGGTCCACGTGGCATGATGCGAGGCCCCCCGCCTCCCTACCAGATGGGCCCAGGAGAGATGTGGGGAGGACCAGGTGGTCCACCAGAGCACTACCAGGAGCGCATGAGCATGGGCCCTGGGCCTGGCCCCAGGGGTATGCCCCCACATATGCAGAGGATGCCTGGCTTCTCTGGTATGATGAATCCGGAGATGGAGGGACCCCCAAGGCCTGGAATGGGCTGGCCTGATGACATGCCTCCCCGGATGGGAGATGGACGAGGCTTCCCTGGAGGACATGGGGGAATGTTTGCTGGTCCAGGGGGTCGGGGTGAGCGTTTCCCAAATCCTCAGTCAGTCCAAGAAGCAATGTTCCACCAAGGTATGGGTGGAGAGAAAGGCATCCCTCCAGGGATGATGATGGACATGCAAAGGATGATGGGGCACCAAAGAGGTGGAATGGAACCCGGTAATGGTATGGGCATGTTTCCCAGAATGCCCGGCGATGGTCCTATGAGTCCATCCTCTAGGCTCCAGGGCATGGGGGGAAGGGAAATGGGGCCTGAGTTTGGCATGGGGCCCGGCCCTGGACCAGGACCTCATATGCACCCGGCCAAGCTACGAGATCCCTCCATGAATATGAGTCCTGAAGAGATCATGAGAATGAGAGGAGGAGGACCTCCAATGGAGAACATGGGTCCACAAGGCCGGCCCATGCAGGGTCCTCCCTTCCCTGAGCAGTCGCAGCCCGGAGACTTTCCTATGGGGCCTGGGCGGCCCTTCCCAGGGGGTCCTGGAGGAATGAGGGGGCCGCATGGAGACCAAGCCTTTGGTCCAGAGCACAGATCTACACCAACAGGAGGTAATGGCCGTATTAACCACCTCCCCCCTGCTGGTGGCCCTTCACAAGGTCAAAGGGGCCGCAAGCCAGCAGATCTGAATGTCCAAGCAGGAGGGGGGAACTCTCCCAGTATCAACCCACTTAAGTCCCCTCCTCTGAGGCAAGTGCAGTCCCCCATGATGGGCTCTCCCTCTGGAAACCTTAAATCGCCTCAGACACCGTCCCAGCTGGCTGGCATGCTCACCGGTCCCACGGGCCCCAACGCCCCTCCACCTCCTCCAGCTTCAGGACCAATGAAATCTCCCCACTCCATGATGGGATCAGCTGGTGCCTCTCCTGTTCATATGAGGTCTCCTTCTCTTCCTAACCCCTCTCCAGGATGGGCATCCTCACCAAAACCACCCATGCAGAGTCCCGGAGTACCAACTCAGGGTGGCAAGCCTCCCCTCAGTATCACCTCACCAAACATGATGGGAGGCATGGAGCAAGGTATAACAATCTCTTTCTACCATTTTCTGTGTTCAGCAGGGACCCCTGTCTCTGCTTCTTCTTTCATATTTAATATATATTTATCTTTTTTCCAGTGCATATTTGTTAAAGTCAATTCAGTTCATATTGGGATGTCTTTTGTAAATGGTTTGGTGTTTTATTTGAACTACGTTTTTGTTAATACCACATATAAAATGTTTGCCCCTTTTAGTCTTGCAAATAGAATAGATTTGGAGGCTAATTATCAAGTGCATCTCTCATTCAAGTTAACACATCTGTATGAGGGGTGGGGTTGGGCTGGTTATGGTCCAGTGGCTCCCCCTTGTGGCCACAGAATTTAGATCTCACTGAGCCTCAAGTACCACACACTATTGCATTACATATCATCACAGATAAAAACAATCTGCTAGAGAACCGAAAGTCTCAACTGCTAAGATTTATCATCTCTTTGTCATGTCCTCTTTTCTCATCATGCCATCTTCTAGGTGGTAACGGCCCTCCCTCAGCCCCTCCTTCATCAGGAGCTCCATCTGGCTCCATGTCCCACCCAGGCAACGTCCCGTCTGGCAGTCCGTACACCATACCCCCTGAGCCAACTCTATCCCAGAACCCTCTCTCCATCATGATGTCACGCATGTCCAAGTTTGCAATGCCCAGCTCCACCCCACTCTACCACGATGCCATAAAGACCGTCGCCAGCTCTGATGACGACTCGCCCCCGGCTCGCTCCCCTAACCTGCCGTCAGTGAACAATAACGGTAAGACATCTGAAATATCTTTTGTTTTGTTGTTTGATTTGAACTTTCAATTCCACCCACCACGGGCCATATTTATACTAATCCCCCATTGATCCGCTTCACAAGTGCATGTACTGAATACATAATCACTTCTTCTTTTTGTCTTGCATACACAGGTATGGCAATGAATCACCAAGGCAATCCACGTATGATGGGACCTGGAAACGCTGGACCCATGTCTGCCCTCAGCCCTCTAGGTATGAATCCAATGGGATCCCAGCCGCTCTCCCACGGCATGCCCCCACAGATGCCCTCTCCTAATGCGCCTAATATGGGCCCAGGCATGATGCCTCATGGCATGATGATACCACCAAATCCCCAAGACCCCGGTATGGGAAACCCCCAAATGATGCCCCAGGGACGCATGGGTTATCCTCACCGAGGCCAGCCGTACCCCCTCACCCAGTCGCCCTCCCATCAAGGCCCTTTCTCCCCGCACAATGGACCTGGCCCCCAAGGTTTCCCTGGCCATCCCATGGGCTTCCAGGGAGAAGGAGGACCAATGGGAGGACGGATGGGGAACATGCCTCACGGGGGAGGGGGTGACGGGGGTATGTGCAAGCCCAATAACCCCGGAGGGCCAGAGTTCAACAACATGCAAAGTGGATTCAGCGACGCAGACCTTCATGAGGTGATGCGGCCGGGAGCATCCGGCATTCCTGAATTTGACCTGTCCAGGATAATCCCGTCAGAGAAGCCCAGCCAGACTCTGTCTTACTTCCCCCGAGGTGGGGGAGACAACCCGGGAGGGAAGCCACCACACCCCTCCGGCTTCCCCATGCAGGGCATGATGGGCGACGGTCCACCGAGGATGGGGATGTCCATGCAGGGGATGGGGGGGATGCCAGGGGGGCCTGGCGGGGGAATGGGCCCCCAAGACATGCCAATGGGCAACCCTGGCCACAACTCCATGCGGCCACCAGGATTCATGGGCCAAGGCATGATGGGCCCCCAGCACAGGATGATGTCTCCTGGGGGTCCGGGAGGGATGATGCAGGGGAGACAAATGTCCCACCCAGGCCCCGGTGGCTCACCTAACATGATGATGTCACTGCAGGGCATGGGCGGCCCACCACAGCAGACAATGATGATGGGGAGTCAGATGAGGCCGCGTGACATGGACATGGGGTTCAGTCCGGGCCCTGGAATGTTCTAATCCAACAGAAACCTTGTATGTAGAATGTTCTCGGACAATACACAAGGATGGAGTTAAAGGTGACGGTGTGTGGAGAGTGTTCAGACAAAACTCTGACGGACTCAAGTAAAGGAAGTATAATACAAGAGAGAGGATGTACCCAGAAACAAACAGAATGGAGCTAACCAGTCGCCTAGTAATGTCCTGTGGGAACTATTCCAATGGAGACTCAAGACAGGCCCAGATTGGAGTACTTTTGCCACAAGAACATTTAATTTTGAACTCATGAACTTCAGAATGTATGGGATTGTCGTGCATCAATTTCGCAAAAACTGTTCTTGTGTTTTTTGATTATCTGACTTATAAAGATGACTTTCAACATCAAAGAGGAATCAACCTAACTCAAAGTCAGCGTGGAGATGCTACAGTATATGTCTACTTTTTTCAAATTTAAAAAAAAACAAAACAAATTTGTCATGAAAGTGGTATGGAACAAGAGAAAGGAATAAGAAGAATTTGTGCTTTGTGAAGACTTTAGTGGAACTCCATCTTGTCTCTCGCTCCATTGTTTTGACTGTTTCTGTACAGTATATACGTGTGAGAGTGCGTGTGCGTGCTTGACAGACTGTATGTTTGTGTGGTATGTATGTATGTGTCTGTATGTATAGGCATTCTATCAGTGACCTCTCAACTCCTCTTACCCAACTTTCATTGGGGGAGGAATGCCCCCTAAAAATACTGTACTGTTTACCATTGGTGGGCTATTCGAATTTTAGTCTATTTTAATTTCCTTTGTAACTCCAGTGTATAACAAACCAAACTATGACCTCATTAAGATAATAGTATTATTAAAAAAGCACAAACATGGACCGTCTTCTTTCTCTATTTTTTACCATTGAGAGCAACACATTAAGTGGGAGGATCCTGGCAGCTTTGCAGCACAAAGATAATCCCCAGTCCGTTTCAAATTGTCGATGACATTTGACTTGTTGCTCCAAACCTTTCAGGACTCAACTTTCGCCAGAGTTAATAATACTGCTAATACCCAGATGTGCTATGTGTGTTCTTCTTGTTCCCGTTTTGTTTTGACTCTCTTGTTGACTCTGGGTAATAATCATTCCCACAGCAATAAATCCCCCCCAATGGTCAGCAGAATGGGACAGGAGTGGCTGAATACCACAGCAGGTATGCCAGGTATTATAGAACTAGAGCTAGGTAGATCTGGTAAAAATTTAGTAAGGCAGGTGTGGTGTCCAGAGCGAGACACGCAGAAATGTAAACACGTACTGCTTACCATCCAGTTGACTTCCTCTCTTTTCTCTATTGTATAAGCTTGTCATGTGTTTCTCCATTGGCTTTGGTGCAGAATAGCCTACCAGGGCTGTGGTGATGGACTACAAATAAAAGATATTGTTTTGGTATATACATGTTGTCTATGGCGTGTGTATGTATGTGAGTGTGTGTGTGCATGTATGGGTCCACGTGACTATTCACATCTAGTCAGTTGTGTGGACCAGGTGGTGTCTTTGTCATTCTACACGTCAACCCGGCTTACCAACATTGAGCTAGAACAAAGAGAGCAAGTCATACCGAGAAGCAGCAGGTTGACATTTTTTCAGGAGTGAAAGCTACTTTCAGAGGACACCACACTTCCAAAATAGATGCGAGCATGTTAATGCATTTGAGCTCTTACTAAATTAGTTGTGCTTTACTAATTTTGAAGTCTTACTCGGCTTGTAGGAATAGTACAGATAAGAGACTTGACATTGATCAAACTCTTTATTTATGACTCACCAATCCAAACCATAATACTTTAAGCAACAGGTCACAGGGTATTCCCACTGATGAGGTACAATGTGTGTGTTATAGTAACAGCAACACAGGTCTTTATAATGGGCATGTATTTAATGCATATTGTGGTCTGATGCTATCAACAAATCCCCACAAGAAGGCAACCTAATTTTTTTCACTCTTAAAAACATGATGTAGCCGAATCATTCCACTTGTGCAGATTCTGCATAGTTATGAAGACATTCACCTACAACGCCCAGCATTAGATATACAGTACATGAATTGTTTAGTATTCCCCTGAGGAAATGACATGATTTAATATGAACTGAAAGATCTCCAAAAGAGGCTGTAATACAAGAAAGCATCCCTGGTGATGATGGCTGAATAGAGTGAGAACGGAGAATGTCAGAGTGTTAATGTCATGGGTAGAGCTGTGTTGAGATGTGAAGGTTTGTTGAGGTGTTCAGGGTTCGGTCCGGCCCTCTGCGCTGTTGCAAAGTGAGTGGTAGAGTTCAGTGCTCAGCGAGTGTGTTGAGAGGACCTGTTTGAACTCCTCCAGGGGGCAGTAGACTCCACTACAACCTGGTATAAGTTGATCCTACAGAAAGACAAGCAACTTAGAGTAAATCACAAGGGAGGGAATGCAACAGCTTATATAAATAAATAAATAAATAAATAAAAGTAGACACATTCTCATCCCCTACCTGGTCTACGTATGACACTTTAACAAAGGACTTGTTGGTCTGCCGGTGTTGGTGCAGCTCCAAAGTGATATCGGCCGCATACGGTGGCCATTTCATGTCAAAAATCCCCAGAGCCATCAGAATGGGAATCAAAGTGGTGTCATGTGCAGAGTACAAAAACAACTTCCTGTTTGAGAGAGGATTTAAACGGTGGATCATTTAAAAGACCAAAACACAATTGAGTTTGTGCAACAAAATGGGTGCGTCGAACCAGAGGTGTCCAAACCTGTTTGGCTCTGACGAGGTGCCGTGTAGTTTCTCCTCAATGTTGGATAGAAATGTGTGCAGGACGGGTCCCACACACAGCTGCAAGTTCTCCCTGCCAAGAACAAGAGTGAAAGAATTAAAGGTGGCCTGTTAAACTAAAAGATTGTCAAAAAGCCAAAGTCAAAAGCCACTCCCCTCTGGGGCCGGTATTTCAAAACTTGTAATCTGGATCAGAATGATCCGGACAATGAAATCTCCCTTTTCTCAGTCAAGGATCAAAATGATCTCACTGACTTTGTCCCACAGTATTTCAAAACATTGGCAGGTTGGATCACGGTGATCACGATACGACCGGATATGGATTCTCGAGTCACCAGCGCCCGGATGTAAACAGAAAAAAAAACATGGCGGACCATCTGCCGACAGGAGCAAGTGATGGGGGCAAGTGAGAGCGCAGCTTTCGTGTTCAAATGTAAGTATTTAAAGTAGTAATGATTGTCTAACATGCATCATTTGTAAGACCATACGGATGACAACCAATGTGTCTTGCTTATCTAGCTACTTGAATTGTTACCAAACTTAAAACAATCGCATAACGATCGTTAATTAGACTCATGCTAACAGGAGCTAACTTGGCTTCATTGACTTCTATGGTAAGTAGCTAGCTAGCGTTAGGCTACATGTGCAGACTGCTGCAGTACTTTACATGAAGTTACATAGTACGAATTATGTGCTTCATTCACAAGTGCACTGTTTGGGGGGTTGAGTTTCTGTCTGCTTCAGTTTTGTTGATGATGTGTTTTTACACACATAATAGCAATTATGTTACCGTGGCAACAGGCAATGTCATAGATAACCTAACTTACCTCATACCCTCCCTCTCACCTTCTACTTCCAGAGTACACAGTCCCCACTCAGCTGTGCCACAGCTACACCAGACCCCATCAGCAAGGTAACAGAGCATTGACATGAGCACGTAAATGGGTGTTATTATGACGGAGTATAAGGGCCACATTGAGGGGGGGAAAAAAATCTGGGATTTTATTACAAGATTAAAGTCATAATATTACGAGAATAAAGTCATAAATTTAGGATAAAAAAAGTCATAATATTACAAGAATAAAGTCATAACTTTACGAGAAAAAAGTCGTAATATTACGAGAATAAAGTCTAATCTAATTCCCAGTGATTTTCGAATAGTATTTTTGCTTGGAATGCACATCCCTACTAGCCACCATAACCAGTCTGACTAAGCGATAACAGAAATTTAGAGCCATCTAACCAATATAATACTTGTATTATCTGTGGCATGTTTAATAATAGAAAAACGATCGCACATTATATAAAACTCCACATTGCAGAACATTAACGTATGGCATATTATTTATTATTCCGCATAAATACTTTGAAACGTTAACTGGTTGTCATCGTGATATAAGCAGTTTCTACCGGCATAGATATGATAAACGTCGGGGTATTTTCTCATCATAATCTATCTTTTTAAGACTAAGATCTAACCACTATAATCCTGGTAGATCATTTTGAAATACCGGCCCCCTGAAGACTTAGTTTAATCTAACCTCTTGCTGGGTTCAAACACATGGCACATCATGTCCACAGCTCTCTGTTCCACTTTATTCCTCCAGGTGTCCAGCACTGATGGGCATGGCAGGCCGTGCGTCTGTTAATGTGCAGAGATTTGACACAGTTAGTATCAGCTTTGCAGCTGAGCAATACAAATCTGAAAAAGGAAACTTACAATTACAACATGTCTGAACATTTGATCACCTTTTTCTATTTTCCAGAGCTGTCACGTTATGAGATATTTTTATCCCCATTTTTCCCTTCATCATAGTCATTTTCCAAAAGGGTGTCTATTGCGGGCAACTAACAGTGAAGAAGGTGTTAATTTCAAACCGTGACAGTATAAATGATAGAAATCTACCAGTAGCTTTATTTTCTGTTTAAGTGGATTATCGATGTATCTACTCAGAAATGTGTTGCTTTAATCAGTCACAGTGTTAGGTAGGGCTTCAGTATTTGACTTTGGCTGGTAAACGGGAAAAAAATAATCTGGAAAAGTCGCCCCTTCTGTATTGTTTCAGATCTTGTAGTCGCTAGGGCTGGGACGATTCACCTATCTCCCGATTCGATACTATCACGATAGCGGTGCCGATTCAATATGTATTGCGATTTTAAAGTATTGTGATTCTACAAATTAGTGGTATTTTCTTTTTAATACTTCTGTTGAATATAATCCAATCAATCTTATTTCCATATATGTATGTTTTATATACAGTTCCCTTTGTGCATATCTTATTTTGAAAACCAGACGTAGTCAGACATGTATACTTCCGCTAACTTCGTCACTATCTCTGAGCTCTTTATACATCCTAGATCAGCTCCATCAGGGCCGTTTGAATGCATTTAACAGAAATGTCAGTATATGGGTGCTCTACAGTTGTAGCGTCGGCTGATTTGACAACGGGGATGAGTGACGGCTGGCTTGACAGCACGTTACAATACGATAACGTTTCCTGTCCATTACAGAAATAGCATGCAGCTTTGGCCATCATGACTATCTCTGCTTTTCCTGCAATGTGTGAAACCCAAAGTGTTTCCATACTTTACTGTATGTGTAGTGTTTATCACTTTGGATTTAACATGTGAGGGTGCCAGTCGTGTCCATGCAGACCATCCACCCTACTTTCTCGTTTCGGCTTGCTGCGGTTAGCAGCTGTTTATTTTGGTTGACGTATAGAACAGATATGATGTCACGTTACTCAGACTATAATAATATTACAATAATATTGTTTCTGGCATTAAAAAAATCTATTTCAAAATTGTAAAAAAAAAAAAACGCAACACATACAGTAGGTGAATCGATTTTTTTAGTAGTTTCTAGTAGTTGCCCCAGTGTGCACATTTAAAGTAAAATATGGTTATTTGAATTACAAAAAAATGCTCCTCTTAAGTCCTATATGCAAAATGCAAAAACAGGTTTTCAGTCTCTATGTAAATACCGTCTCAAATCATGCAGAATCTGTTATTATAGCTCGTTAAAATCTCCAGAAACGTGATGAATTCTATTGTGGAGTTTTCATCTTTCATAACTAGCAGCTTGCTGGGCTGCTGCCTCCAGCCAGGCCGAGTCTTCATATAATATGTATTCTGATAGCTTGTGGTGAGACCTAATAAAAGTCATATGAATCATGAGGCGGCAGTGTCACCTCTCTGGCAACCATGTCGTCCCTAATGAGGATGAAGTCGATGTGCTGGTGAGCAGCGATGCCCAACGCGATCTGGATGCTCTGCAGGTCTGCTGCAATGTCTGGCAGAGTGGCCGACTCTGCCCAGCGGTGGCTGCACAGAACACACACAGTGTCAGCCACGAAACACAGACCCACCATGACAACCTGTCAGAGGCATCTCAACTCTGCTAATAATTTTGCACAACACATTATTCTAGATTCCAGTTTTGGGTAGCGAGTGCATAGGCCTGGGTATGGAAATATACTCTACGTACCTGCCAAGGATTTTGAGCAGCTTGCATCCATGGTAGTTAGGATACAGGATTTCAGATCCTGACTCCGTTGTTAATATAGGCACAGTTTCTTCAAGGAGAACAGAAAATTACCAAAAACAGATTAGATCCACAATAGAATAAATAACATCATGCACATATGTATTTCTACCCTACCTTTTTGTTTTTGCTGGAAGAGCCCTGCTACCAGGCACTTCGCAGATTCAATGGTCCTCACAATGTTAGTGGAGCGCACACTAAAAATGGAAAAAACAGGTCATGGAAGGCAGCCAACTTCAAAATAGTAAAGCATTTAGGCTGATACCCTTTGTACTGCGCTCATAAGCACAATGTATCAAAACTGCAGTGTGCAGAAAAGAGTTTTGTGCTCTTGCTACCCTTCATGATTTGCAATACTTACTAGACTTCAGCTGGACTAAAGGTGGAGCTTAGGAAGTGACTCTCCTCAATGTATCTCTTCCTCAGCCTCTTGCCCAGCTCATACAGCTGCTGCATGCCCACTGTGGTCAGCTGACCGGGGTACGTGCCACCCTGCCAAGTGCGACAAACAGGATCAGGTTTTAGGGCAAGAACATCCAAATGTGCAGTCTATAAAACAAATTTAATTCAAAATCACTAGTCACAACTTAATTACACAGGTGATCGTATAACATATAAAACAACAGGCCTTTACCACAGTAAGTATTAACTTGTCATAGCAGAAAAAGCACAGATGTAACTACTTATCTCATTGAGTGTTCAAGTAAACTGTGCCAGATTAAACGCCATGGGCCTGACACAGGCACACCTAAACTGAATGGCACTTTGCAAGCTACTACAGGTCTGAATGTCTCCTATGACAATGTACATGTATTTGGCTATTAGCCTCCCACAAAGCCTCTTACCAGGAGCCAACTACACAAGTTGCTACACCTGAATATGTTCATCCGTTATTTTTTTTGTGTGACCACACTCAACACCACAAAAGTACCCTACTCACGGTCAGTATGTTTTTTCGATAGCTTTCTTCTACAGGAGCTGGGGGCCTGGGGCCACCCTGGAGATCTGTCACTTCATAGTCGATGTGGGTGTGTGCTGGAGGCTCCAAGAGCGTTGGCACCCATTGGACCTGTCAAGTGCCCAGATAAAGAATTGTAATTCTAAACAATATACCATGACATTTTTCCATGACATTATTCAACAAACTTTACTGACTTTTTTCGTGACAATTTTCGACATACTATACTATGAATGTTTTCATGACATTTTTTGACATACTATACTATGACCTTTTTTCAACAAACTATACTATGATTTTTTTTCTTGATATAATATACTATGAATTTTATTTTTTTGACATATTATACTATGACTTTTTTAGACAAACTATACTATGACTTTATTTTATTCTACATACTATACTATGACATATTATACTATGATTTTTTTCCAACATACTATCATATGGCTTTTTTTCAACAAACTATACTATAACTTTTATTTTTTTGACATACTATACTATGACTTTTTATGATTTTGACTTTTTTTTTTTTTTTGACATACTATACTATGACTTTTTTTATTAATTCTACATACTATACTATGACTATTTAAAACATTTTCGACATACAATGCTATGACTTTTTTTCCGACATACTATGACTTTTTTTTTCTTGACATACTATACTATAACTTTAATTTTTTTATATATTATACTTTGACTTTTTTTCATTATACTATACCTTTTTGAATTTTTTCAATATTCTAAACTATGACTTTTTTTCAACATACTATCCTGTTTATTTTTTTCGACATACTATACTATAACTTTTCTTTATTTTTTCGACATACTATACCATGACTTTTTTTCGACATACTATATGACTTTTTTTCGACATACTATACTATGACTTTTTTTATGACATTTTTCAACATACGACAGATATTATGTGACACTCAATCAGTTTTTATAGACAGAAGCATTACACGAGTTGATGAAATGCAAAAAAAGATTTTTATCTAAAAACCTGAGGTGGTTATCTTTGGCCCCCCCAGATACACCAGCATTCTGTGTGAAAAGCTCGGCCCACTGTCATCCTGTATGAAGCCCTCCGCAAAAAACCTTGGGATGATTTTTTTGACTCTGTTTTTAAGTTTGATAAACAGATAAACTCTGTGGTGAGAGGCAGCTTCTTCCAACTGCGAAGCCTAACAAAAATAAAACCCTTCTTATCTTTCCATGATTGTGAAAAAGTTATCCGTGCTTTTGTTACCTCTCGCCTTGACTACTGTAACTCCCTCTACGTGGGAGTCAGCCAGTCTTCACTGGCACGCCTGCAGTATGTGCAGAATGCTGCTGCAAGGTTTTTAACTGGTTCCCGGAAACGTGAGCACATTTACCCCGTACTCGCTTCCCTCCACTGGCTCCCTGTCACTTTTAGAGTCCATTTTAAGACTTTATTATTTGTCTTTAAAGCACTTCATGGATCGGCTCCCTCCTACCTATCTGCCCTTTTAACTCCCTATACCTCACCTAGGGCACTCAGGTCTTCCGACCAGTCCCTCGGGCTCGGCGGAAGCTCAGGGGCAACCGCGCTTTCTCAGTTGCGGGCCCTATTCTGTGGAACAAACTGCCTCTCCACATCAGATCTGCTCCCTCTACAGAGTCTTTCAAAGCACAGCTCAAGACCCACCTCCTTTCTTTGGCTTTTGAATGTACTTGAATTGTGATTACTAATTGGCCTTTTATAATGCTCATTATAACAGTCTTTTACTCATGGATTTTTATCTTGGTCTCTGTCTGTGGATATGTGTGAGATTTTGTTGTCTGCTCTGTTGACCTGTTTTTATTCTGTTTTTATTCTGCCTATGTCTGTAAAGCACTTTGGTCAGCTCATGTTGTTTTAAATGTGCTATAGAATTAAATTTGACTTGAATTTACTTGACTTACCTCCATCACATCAGGTATTGACTTAAGTGGCGTTCTAGCACCATGTCGGAACAGGACTTGGACCAATTTTAGTTCGTAGGAAGAACCGGGATTTGTGTCAGAAGAGGCGCAACTGGTAGCAAACTGGTCCGATTCAGTCTTCTTCTGTGACCACAGCATTGAACCAAAAGCCACTGACATCGAACCTAAAACACCTGCTCTGGTCCAAAGTTTCCTCATGGCTGAGCTGTGAACAAAACAGACACATTGTTTTAGTCTCTGAATAAACTACACAAGCATTCGGGTTAATATTAAGAGGAAGATCGTGAAGAACTTTTATCATAATGACAGTAATGTTAACAGAAATAATAATTTCCAGGAACAATCCACATGCATTCTCCTTCCATGTAACACAAATGTCCACTGTAGGGAACATTATGTTACATCCCTTGCTGAGAATACTCAGCTCAAACTCAACTCAAGGGCCTTGTCCTCAGTTTTGTAGCACCGGTTTCACTCCCTAGGCTCACCTTATCTGGGTGAACCAAAATGTATCTGTCCTCCTTCCCGGATACCTCCCTGTTCAGACCTGGGCCCTGTTCAGACCAGGTATTAACATGCATCCTCAGTGATTGGATCACAAGTGGACAGCTCTAACTATGTCTGTTCACACCTGATATTAGAATGCATCTCCACATGCGTCTTGAGTGGCCACTTGTGATCCGATCTCACTATCCTGCTCTATATGCAAATAAACAGGTAGTAAACACATGGGCGGTACAGAGCTTCAGAGAGCCGGGGAAGAGAGGGAGAGAGAGCGAGCGGGTGTCCACTCCGTGCAAAGCAGCGGAACAAAAACACAAACACATCTCTGACAGTATGAAGATAATGCACTTCCCGTGCCTAGTCTGATACTCTTTAGATATGTAGCCTATAGATAAGATATATTTTAATATAATACAATAACCTAAAGAGCAATTTGACATATTCATATTGCATGTTTGGTCTGACCAACCCTCCAAAGCCCAAAGATATGCAGTTTATTATCATGGAAGTAAAGAACCTTTAGCATGTTTGCTTAACATAAATGATAAGTCGGTTATTAAAATTGTTGCAGATTAATTTTAACTAATCCTTTCGACTGGGATGAGCTGCAACTAACGATTATTTAAATGATCAATTCATCTGCAGACTACTTTCTCAATTGACCTATGAAATGGCAAAAAATTTGAGAAAATATACATCACATAATTTTGTGAAATTCAGTTTACAATTATAAAAAGCAGAGAACAGCAGCCGATCTTCACATCTGAGAAGCTGGAACCAGAGAATTTGGGGCATTTTGACTAAAACAATGAATCAATTGTCGAAATGCCAATTATGTTGTTGTTGTTGATCGACTAATTAGTTTCACCCATCATCGAAATTTCCTAAAGAACAATTTGACATATTGATATTATGTTGGGTCTGAACAACACTCCAAAACACAAAGATATTCTGTTTATCACCATAGACAAAAACCTGCAACATATTCACATTTGAGAAGAACCTTTAGCATGTTTACTTAACAACTTTAAAATGTTGCAGATTCATTTTAACTAATCCTTTCGACTAGGACGAGCTGCAACTAACGATTATTTAAATGATCAATTAATCTGCAGACATTCTTTCTCATATTGATCTATGAAATGTAAAAAAACAAGTGAGAAAATACTCTCTATTTCTAAAATTCAGTTTACATCTGAGAAGCTGGAACGAGAGAATTTGGGGCATTTTTTACTAAAACAATTAATCAATTGTCAAAATGCCAATTCATTTTTTTCTTGATCGACTAACGTTATATGTTTAGTAAACATATATATATATATATATATATATATATGTTTAGTAAACATATATATATATATATATATTATACATATACATTTATATATATATATATATATTATACACATATATATATATATTATACATATATATATATTATATTATACATAATATATATATATATATATATTACACATATATATATTATACATACATATTATACATATATATATTATACATATATATATATGTAATATATATATATTATACATATAATATATATATTATACATAATATATATATATATTACATATATATATGTATAATATATATATGTATAATATATATATATGTATAATATGTATGTATAATATATATATATATGTATAATATATATTATACATATATATAATATAATATATATGTATAATATATATTATATTATACATAATATATATATATATATATATATACATATATATATATATTATACATACATATTATACATATATATTATACATACATATATATATATATATATATATATATATATATATATATATATATATATATATGTATATATATTATATATATATATTATATATATATGTGCTTTACTAACCTTTGTTAAATTATAAAGTTTAACTTCCTGTCAGGTCAAATGATGTCCAGGAGGATGATGCTGATGATGATGATGATGATGATGATGATGATGATGGTGATGATGATGCAGTAGCACTGCTACTTCTACTCAAATGTTTCATGAAATATATAAATTTCATATGACCTAGCTATGACATTAAACTCCCAAATAGCATAAAGATAAGAGCTATTCACACTGCTGATATCCTGAGCTAGCAGACACACATTGCTTAACTCGTTTTCAACACAAGCTTGTGGAAGCACGTTAAGAAAACAAACCACTCTGCAACAGCGTTACCTCTTTATGGGATGAAGTTTGACCTCCATCGCAACAGTATCTAAGTAACCAACAGCACCATGACAACGAGGCTCTCTTCTATAAGATGTTGATGCTAATAAGTACTTACTTTGTGAAGCGAGTACTTCTCTCGGAGGGAACACAGCGTTCAGTGAAGTACAAATATCACTTGTCATAAGGCTGTAACTATATCGCCACCGCTTCGAGCCAAAGGAGGTGTCGGGAACTGTAGGGTGTTAAGTGCCACCCTACAATGAAGGTAAAGGTGCCAGCTAAGAAGAGAGAACTACTGTTCCCGACAGCCACTGCGGCTGTCTTCTTCTTCTGCTTCTACTTCCTCTTCCTTGGTGTTTATTGGCGGATGGCAAACCAGCTTATAGGTGCATTACCGCCACCTATTGGACTGGATGTGGAGCAGGAGATTGGCAGGAAAGAAAAAAAAGAAAAGAAAAAAAAGAAGAAATAAAATAAAATAAAAATGAAATAAAAATTTATAATAATAATTATTATTAATAATAATAATTCATTTCATTTCAAAATGTATTTTGAACATGTAGAATACAAAATAAATAGTAAAATAATAATCATACCAACAAGTGGAAAGTCAGAAACAAGTAGTATTTACATACAATGAAAAGCGTAAGAAAAATAAATTGTCAAAACTTGATGACTTGATTTACATATTCGAAAAGAAGTGAGAAGAAGTATAAACTTATTTAATCCCACCCCTTCTCCGTAAATTAATTATTAATTATTAACCAGATTCCTTATTGAGCCATACATATACTCTAATTACATTTTACTCTAATTAAACTATAATTATTATTATTTATAATTATTCTAACTATAATTATTACCTTTAATCTGTGTCATACAGAAATATAAATTAATTACTGATATAATTATCATTATCAAAATATAAATTTGTTATCAATCCAGAATACCAATTCATTACTTATAATATAACTTAAACACAATACCAATTCATTACTTACATATTTAACTTAATCATATTGACTATTTGTTATCTTTTCTTAAATGTGCAAATTATTATTTATAATATACAAATTATAATATACAATATGCACATGCAATACAACCTGCAATATATACATACATACACATACACATACATACACATATACATATACATCTATATATATACACATATACACACGCATACACCGCATATTGCACTACATGCACACTGCATAATAATAATAATAATAATAATAATAATAATAATAATAATAATAATAATAATAATAATAATAATAATAATAATAACTAAAATAAAATAATAATAATACTACTAATAATTAAATTCTCTCCATTATTCCTGTTGCCCCATAAGTAATTAATTAGAAGATTGTGTACTTTCTTAGATGTCTTTCCTAGCAGATTCCCCATTGTAATATTTCCATAACCTACTCCAGATAATAATGCACACAGTGCACTTTCATAGACTAAGCTACTGGAGTTACCCTGCACTATACTCATTTTTAACAGTCTCTTCTGCACTATATTCACTTTTTTAATAGTCGTGTATCACAGCTGTTACTCTGCACTATATTCACTTTTAACAGTTTTCTTCATCTCCTTGTATTTTTATATCTGGTATATTTTGTTGTACTTTGTACTTTGCACTACTAACTTTTTTACTGCCTTTTTACCAACATATTTTGCACTATGGAACTGTGATGCTGGAAACTTGAATTTCCCTTGGGATCAATAAAGGTACTATCTATCCATCCATCTATCTATCTATCTAATTCCCTTCTTTTTTCCTCATATTTGTTTCACTCTATAAGAACATGCCTGACAGTTTCCAGTTTATTACAGTGCATGCATAGTCCAGTTTGGTGTTTGCCTATTCTATGGAGTGTTTGGTTTAATCCTGTATGTCCTATTTTCAGATGGGTAATGACCATCTCTTCCCTTGGGGTCTGGGTATATTCCACCAGCTCCTACATGTTTCTGAATACTGTACAGATGTCTCTCCCTGTGTCACTTAAGTCACAGTATTCTTGCCAGGTTTTGTGCATGTAGTCCTTAATGATAGTTTTAACATCTGCTTTACTTAACGGTATTTGTATGTCAATTAAGTGTTGTTTTAATGATTGTTTGGCCAATGTATCTGCCTTCTCATTTCCTTCCACCCCTATGTGTGCAGGAATACACATTGCTGTCTGACCTTTCTTATTCTTTTAAAAGATTAGTGTTGGAGGAGATACTTCAAAGCGTGCTGAGGCCTCCTACTGGACAAAAGTGCATCTGCACAAAGAAGACAAGAAACAACTTCATGACTTTTCATATAAAAGAGTAAGTTTATTATAAATTGCAAGCCAAGAATATTTTCATTATGAAAAAAAGAACCAGAAAATATAAAACTGTTAATTTACTAATTTTATTTGGTAAGTATTCTAAAGAATTTAACATAGTTGGTTACAATAATAATAAGTAATGTGTGCATGAAATCTGCTTCAGGAATAAACCTAATACCTTTTGCACTTTATATATTATTTTTAATTTTATCCTACCTTTTTTTCTTTTGTATACCTTACTCCACTACATTACAGAGAGAAGTAATGTAGCTGTTATTCCACTACATGGATTTGACAGCAACAGTTACTAGTTGTAGTAAAAAAAAAAAAAGATTTCTGTGTTTTAAATGAATGTTTGCTGTCGGAGATTTAGGGTTAAACCCCCCAGTTGCAGTGGATATTAAAATAAGAACCAGAAAATCATAAAAATGTTAATTTACTTTTTTTTCTGAAGTGTTAGAATTTAGTTTGTTACAATAATAATAACAAATATATCTATATCTATATATCTATCTATCTATCTATCTATATCTATGTAGATATAGATAGATAGATAGATAGATAGATAGATAGATAGATAGATAGATAGATAGATAGATACTGGATACCGATACTGGATATCAGGCCGATACTGACTCAAATAGCTGGATCGGGTATCGCTGACAAAGGAGCCGATCTATTCAATTAAATTCTATGTTTATATACTATAAACTGTACATATGTAAGTTTTGAACAATTTACTGCCGCAAGGTTTCCACTTGAATTGTAATTCCTATTAATTTTGAAGATATTTTTTTACCAAGTTGCTGGTGTACAATTTATTATTTTAATAATAAATAACAATTCAGTAAATGTATATCTATGTATTTATTTGTCACATTTTGTTTTACAAAGTTCAGAAAGCAATGTTAAACAAGCCTGATGTTGCCTTACACATAAAAGAATGATCCCAGTTTCTTCCACACAGTGAGGCATACAGCTTATTAATTAAACACTGGTGTCGGATCAGTTCTCGGTATCGGCCGATATCCAAGGCCCAGGTGCATCCCTAATATATATATATACAGGTCTGGAAAAAATTAAGAGACCACTTCAAAATGATCAGTTTCTCTGGTTTTACTATTTATTGGTATGTGTTTGAGTAAAATGAACATTTTTGTTTTATTCTATAAACTACTGACAACATTTCTCACAAATTTCAAATAAAAATATTGTCATTTAGAGCATTTATTTGCAGAAAATGACAACTGGTCAAAAAAACAAAAAAGATGCAGTGTTTTCAGATCTCAAATAATGCCAAGAAAACAAGTTCATATTCATTTTTAAACAACACAATAATAATGTTTTAACTTAGGAAGAGTTCAGAAATCAATATTTGGTGGAATAACCTTGATTTACAATCACAGCTTTCATGCGTCTTGGCATGCTCTCCACCAGTCTTTCACATTGCTGTTGGGTGACTTTATGCCACTCCTGGCGCAAAAATTCAAGCGGCTCGGCTTTGTTTGATGGCTTGTGACCATCCTTCTTCCTCTTGATCACATTCCAGAGGTTTTCAATGGGATTCAGGTCTGGAGATTGGGCTGGCCATGACAGGGTCCTGATCTGGGGGTCCTTCATCCACACCTTCACTGACCTGGCTGTGTGGCATGGAGCATTGTCCTGCTGGAAAAAACACTCCTCAGAGTTGGGGAACATTGTCAGAGCAGAGGGAAGCAAGTTTTCTTCCAGGACAACTTTGTACTTTGGCTTGATTCATGCGTCCTTCACAAAGACAAATCTGCCGATTCCAGCCTTGCTGAAGCACCCCCAGATCATCACCAATCCTCCACCAAATTTCACAGTAGGTGCGAGACACTGAGGCTTGTAGGCCTCTCCAGGTCTCCGTCTAACCATTAGACGACCAGGTGTTGGGCAAAGCTGAAAATTGGACTCATCAGAGAAGATGACCTTACTCCAGTCCTCTATGATCCACTCCTTATGGTCTTTTGAAAACCTCAGCTTGGCTCTTCTTTGCTTCTTTGGTGCTCTGACAATGTTCCCCAACTCTGAGGAGTGTTTTTTCTCTGTTAGGACTAGATTTACAATGCCAAAACATGAGTCATGTTTTCTATTATCTATCAACAGAGCTTTTGTATTTTCTTAGAAGTAACATAAAACGATATTTTATGACACCTTCGTTAGTAATCCTCTCCCCCAAATAGTACAGTAGAGGCAAAGTAGGGTGGGTCTTTGTCATGCTTCGCCATAGGGTTTGGGGGGTTTGTGTAACCCCCAAGTTGCGAAAACTTGCAAGACGACAGCCTATCCAAACCTTAACTACTCAAGGTCAATGCCTAACCTTAACTACTCAAGGTCAATGCCTAACCTTAACTATTAAAGGTCAAAGCCTCACCTTAACTATTTGAGGTAAAGGCCTAACCTTAACTACTCAAGGTCAATGCCTAACCTTAACTATTAAAGGTCAAAGCCTCACCTTAACTATTTGAGGTAAAGGCCTAACCTTAACCTTCCATCTTTCAGCTTGCATGTCCTTCAAAAAAATAATAATCTTGAATTCCTATTTAATTTATTGATATGTTTTAAATATATATATATATATATCTTTTTTTGTATGTTGAGAAGTTTTGTATATTTCATTCCTTTTTATTTTGTTGATAACTTTTAATAATGTATTCCTTCTTAGTATGTGGACAAGTACTGTAAGCCTTTTAACTATCTGATACCTTCGACACTTTCTTTGAAAAACTTACTTATATAAAGAAAAAAATAACTCACTGACACATTACCAAAATATTATATTAGTATTATATTATTAAGTGTTCAACACCGGTGAACTTGTTACAGTATGACACAACACTAGTTTAGATGGAACATAATTTATTCACGAGTATCAGTAGTAGTAGTAGTAGTATAATTTGTAGCAGCTTCAATAATACTGTGGTAGTTGCATAAGCAACGGCAATGCTAAGAGCTTTTGAAAGGGAACCTGTAATGTAGCAAAAAAAAAGCAAATAAAGACCTTAAAAAGTATACAAAATGTATAAAGAGTATTGGATTTTAAAAGTAGCAGCAGTTGTGTCAGAATCAGGAGTGATCAGGAATCACTAACAGCTCATAGATGGACCAGTAGTTTCACTTTAATGTGTTTTTGAAACAAATTTAACTTGTCTAAATCATTTTGATCAACAAAAATAATTCAGGTTTCTCTTTTTTCCTGATTTTCGACTTTGTAGAAGAGGGAAAGAGCTTTAAGAGGGTCTACAGGCAATGTTCAATTCAAATCCTTTTTTTTCGCTGTAGCGCAGACGTCACAGACTTTAGAAGACGTGCAAACTATTCTCTCATAACGTTTCTAATAATACCATATTTATTTGGCTTTGTCTCAACATATCAGATTATGAACAGTTGAAAACAATTCCTGAACTAGTGTCTTGGTATATCAAGACAATATGAACAATAGGAAACATATATCTGGATGGAACATGGAAGGTCAGGGTTAGGGTTACACCCTCTTAAACACCTTTCCTTTTATTATAAAGAGCTGAAAACAGACACACTCATGATAACACAACACAAAAAGGAAAGATGGTACGTTTACCAGCCATCACATCTAATCTGAGCACTTTTCAATGAATCAGTTAAACTTCTTCTGCCTCCTAGTTGTGTCCAACTACAACCTGATACTATGTCCACAACATTTGGCTGCGTTGCATTCTGGTTGTGTTCCAGCTCATTCAGGGCTCCATCGTGCTTTCAGTTGCCACAGGAAACATTTCAGAAGTGAAGTGTCTGTTCTTCAGCAGCCACAAGTCTAATGGAGATCAGTTGTTTTTTTTAAACTGTGAGTTTCCTGTTCCTGTTTGACAGTCCACTTCCGTGTTTTGTTACAGCTGCTTTTCACACCTGATGCGAACCATACCCAAGTACACATGAACTGACTTGAGACCACCTTTGTGGTGGGCACAGTTGCCCGAGTACGGTAAAGTGTTCACACTAATCAAACAAACTGGACTTTGGGGTCAAGTGTACTCTGATCAGGACACGGGTCCCTGATGTGAAAGCCTCTTAAGTGGACCCTGACAAGGTTGTTAGTCTTATTATGCTGGCACACAAAACAGTATGAAATGAGATGGTTAGAATTCCTTCATAGTCTTCAGTACAGGGTTAGGGTTAGGCATTTTATGCCACCAGGGGGATACATGTTGAGGATCTCTGCAGAGAGAGAGAGAGGCCATTTTGTAAATGTAAGGTAACAGATGTAGTTCTTGAAATAAACAGATAATAGAGTCAAAGTGTCTTGTGATTAAAACGATGAACAATTCCAAAGTACAAGCTGTTGACTCTTGATCAACCGAGAAACAGGACCTGGTTATGATGCTTCCTATGAGCATCAACAAGTATTCAACATGCACTGAAGGTACACTCAGCAGGAGGATCACACTGTGGCTAAAGTTGGTTCATCACTATGCAGAGGTGCTTTCCTGCAGTTAAACATGTCTATAATGTGCATTTTAATGGTTACTAATTAAATCATTTTTGAGGTTTATATTAAAGAAGGACCAGGTTTCAATTCTCAACATTCTAATTTGAATTAAATTATTGTATAAGAAGAAAGGTACGACACACTGCAGCCAAACAGCAACTAACCACTTCCTTTTCTCTGCACCTCTTCCACAAATGCATTTCAGAGCTGATGTTGAAGTTTGAATCTGTCTCTCTCTGTCTGATTGTCATCATGTTCAGCCGAAACCAAGCAGCTCTGCTCTCCATTCACCTATTAATTATGTGCCAAGTCTCTGCAGGTACTGTACAGTGGATGTTTGTGTTTGTGATGCTTTTGTCTAGATTTAATTACACATTTCATTTTATATTGATTGATTTTTTTCCTTCAATGACAGAGATAATTGCAGTTGAGCACAAACTGGTGTCCCGGGGAGACTCTGTCATCTTCACCTGCAACGTATCCAGGACAAATGTAACTCAATTCAGCTGGACCAAAGGCAGATCTATTTTCATTAATTCATACCAACTGAATCAGAATTTTTCAAATTTCACCTCTCACAGAGTGAGAATAGACGTAAACTTACCTTCAAAGCTGAATATTTCTAACATTCAGTATGACGATGCAGGACTCTATAGATGTAGGGTAACTGCCGTAAAACTTATAAAGACTCTTGAGTGGAATTTAACGGTGTATGAACCTGAAGGTAGGTAGAGCACAAAGCAGGGTTAATCATCTCTACACCAGACATAATGCATTTCAAAACTCAAACTGTACTTAAATTAACTCACATCTGATTTTGTGCAGAAATCAGTCCATCGTGGTCTTTTCTGTACATACTCACAGCTGTAATTGGATTTCTTCTGTGTGTCTTCACTCCAGCTGTCTGCCTCTACAGGTGAGTAATACCTTTCATTTAGTGCTGTGTGTATTTGTTGTAGTATTAGTAGTAGTAGTAATTATCATTACAAAAGTTACATCTTGTATGTGCGTCATTTTTAAACAGTTCAAACAAATTAATGTGCCTTTCATCTTTGCTGACTTCCTCCCCCATTTGTCGTTGTCGTGTGACCGAAGTATGAGCTAGTTGCTTTGTTAGACATGTCTGTATTTTCTACTACATTTATTTCACACAGTATAATATTGTTAATCCTCTTATTAGAAAACTGTTTCCATTGCATAATGGGAATTTTAGATGATGTCGATGGATTGCTGCACCCGTTCTCATTTCATCATAGAGACCCTTTTCACAGCAGCCATTTTGACTTGTCAAAGCAGGAAATGCACAGTTGTAAATAACATAAAAGGAACAATGTGTAGGATTTAGTGGCATCTAGGTTGCAGATTGCAACCAACTGAATACCCCTCTGCTCAATCCTCCCTTTACAAGCCTGTAGGGAACCCACAGTGGTCTTAAGGTAATGTAAAAACACAAATGGCAAGCTCCAAAGGCAGCTCTGTGATATATTTGATAGAGCGGTACTCAGGAAGGCCAGACAGATATCTGTAGACGCTTCACACCCACTAAACTCTGAGTTTGAGCTGCTCCCGTCTGGCCGTCGATTCAGGGTCCTGAGGGCGAGCCGGAACATATATGAGGTCTTTTATTCCCCATGCCATACAGGTACTGAATGCAAAATGACAGCACTAGGGAAGACCTAAAGTATTTTGAAAGGTGTAACTTGTCTCCATCTGCGGCTGCTGTTTCCTACCCATTTGCACAATTGTACGTCTGTTGTTGTATGTTTTGTAACAGTGCAGAGTGTTTTGCTGACTGTATGTTTTTGTTTTTATTGTTCTGGTAATATACTGTCATGTTTGAATTTATCTTGTATGTACTAGAGAAACCAAAGACAAATTTCCACTAAGGTGGACAATAAAGTCAAAGTAAAGTAAAGTGAATGGCCCCCTCTAGAGGGCAAACATGTCAAACTTTTGTTAGTTGCACAAGTTTCTGCAGAACAATTTTTTTTTTACTTTTGATATTTTCAGTACATTTAGCTGATAATACTTCTGTACTTTTACTTAAAGGGGACATATCATGCTCATTTTCAGGTTCATACTTGTATTTCAACAAGGTATATTCTAATGAGCCTGCATGTGACATAGGAAGGGGAGCCAAATCTGAATGGCTTGTTGGATCACATGTTTTCTGATCCAAGCAGCCCACAAATAACTGACAGGGTTGTCTTATTTCACAGTTTGTGGGTTGGTAGGCACTTCATATACACAAGTGTATGTGCACGAGATCTGAAAAAGTGAGTTTTTCATGATGTGTCCCTATAAGTAGGATTTTAAATGCAGGATTTTTACTTGAAGTGGAGTATTTTTACACTGCGGTATTGTTACTTTTAGTTATGTAAAGGATCCTTTAGTGACTAAACGTACCAATCAGTATCAACTCTGTCTCATATAACAATGTGTCTGAAATAACTGGAGATTGCTGTGGGGTCTCATTACTGCAATGTTATCTCTGCATAAAAAAGCAGGACCAAGACCCCAAACCAGGAGTGGGAAAGCAGCACCCTGAGTTATGCCCAGTTTCATGTTCAGTTGGGAAAAGAGGTCAGAAGAAGTTTGTCTTTACTTATCTGTTCTCATGTCTCACAAAGCATTTCTCAGTAACCTGTCATATTTCCTGCCTAACTGCTCTTTTGTTTCTGAGTTATAGTGAATTTATTTTCTCTTTCAGTCCCTACAGGTGGCTCTTCCTCAACCCTACAGTTGTGCAGAATACAGGATGAATCACAAGCAGAGGGAGTCGGTACTGACCTGGCCTGACAAACATCAAGTTCAGTACAGAGCTGAATAAGAAACAAGAGATATGTTGGACAGGAAAGAACAAGGGAGAGACACGTTTGATCAGGTTTAAAAATGAAAATGAACCTATAGCCAGAGAATGATGGCCTCATCACAACTAAACATGGAGAAGCAGCATTTAGTTTTAATGCATCTCTCACCTGCAACAAACTCCCAGAAAACAACTCTGTTCTTTTAAATTCAGTTTTTAAACAGAAATGGCACTTTTTTTGTTTTGTTTTGTTTTCAGTGTGTGCAGTTTCATTTGGATGTTTTTAGCAAAATTTGGGAACGATCTATTAAATATCTTTGTTTTTTGATTGCATGAAATGCCCACCATGCTTTTTCTCTGTGTTTATTGACTGCTGGATTGAAACGTCCAGTGAGGATTATTTTCATGTACTTTTTGGTAACAAGAACTGTTCAGAATAAAATAAATTTAGACCTTGGTTCTTCCTTCTTTTCTGCAAAACAATTTTTGAGAACGACAATCTAGCCCTTAAAGTTAAAATCTTACAGTATAGCCTGTGCAGTTCTAAATGCAGCATGGGGGACATAGGGCCTACTGGAGATTTGTTTTAACACTTTCAAGGGTCCTTTCCTTTCAATGAACACAGCAATACAAGATACGCAATGAACCCAATATCGTCAGTTCATATAACTGAAAAAAGCAGGTTTGGCTTTAGCATTTTGCAATGGCAAAGGCATTCAAATTTGGATTTATGTAGGTGGTACCGACTAATCTAAAAAGTAAGAATCTGAATTGATGAATGAATGAATTAGTTTAATATGTGAAACCAAATCTCTGTTAAGACTAGATTTACAATGACAAAACATGAGTCATGTTTTCTATTATCTATCAACAGAGCTTTTGTATTTTCTTAGAAGTAACATAAAACGATATTATATGACACCTTCATTAGTAATCCTCTCCCCAAAATAGTACAGTAGAGGCAAAGTAGGGCGGGTCTTTGTCATGCTTCGCCATAGGGTTGTGGGGGGCTTGTGTAACCCCTAAGTTGCGAAAACTTGCAAGACAGCCTATCTAAACCTTAACTACTCAAGGTCAATGCCTAACCTTAACTATTAAAGGTCAAAGCCTCACCTTAACTATTTGAGGTAAAGGCCTAACCTTAACCTTCCATCTTTCAGCTTGCATGTCCTTCAAAAAAATAATAATCTTGAATTCCTATTTAGTTTATTGATAAATTTTAAATCTTTATTTTTTTAGTATGTTGAGACGTTTTACATATTTCATTCCTTTTTATTTTGTTGATAACTTTTAATAATGTATTCCTTCTTAGTATGTGGACAAGTACTGTAAGCCTTTTAACTATCTGATACCTTCGACACTTTCTTTGAAAAACTTACTTATATAAAGAAAAAAATAACTCACTGACACATTACCAAAATATTATATTAGTTTTATATTATTTAGTATGATTTGTAGCAGCTTCAATAATACTGTGGTAGTTGCATAAGCAACAGCAATACTAAGAGCTTTTGAAAGGGAACCTGTAATGTAGCAAAAAATAAGCTAATAAAGATCTTAAAAAGTATGCAAAATTGTATATAAGTAGCAGCAGTTGTGTCAGAATCAGGAGTGATCAGGAATCACTAACAGCTCATAGATGGACCAGTAGTTTCACTTTAATGTGTTTTTGAAACAAATTGAACTTGTCTAAATCATTTTGATCAACAAAAATAATTCAGGTTTCTCTTTTTTCTGATTTTCGACTTTGTGGAAGAAGGAAAGAGCGTTAAGAGGGTCTACAGGCAATGTTCAATTCAAATCCTTTTTTTCGCTGTAGCGCAGATGTCACAGACTTTAAAAGACGTGCAAACTATTCTCTCATAGTTTTCTAATAATACCATATTTATTTGGCTTTGTCTCAACATATCAGATTATGAACAGTTGAAAACAATTCCTGAACTAGTGTCTTGGTATATCAAGACAATATGAACAATAGGAAACATATATCTGGATGGAACATGGAAGGTCAGGGTTAGAGTTAGATCCTCTTAAACACCTTTCCTTTTATTATAAAGAGCTGAAAACAGACAAACTCATGATAACACAACACAAAAAGGAAAGATGGTACGTTTACCAGCCATCACATCTAATCTGAGCACTTTTCAATAAATCAGTTAAACTTCTTCTGCCTCCTAGTTGTGTCCAACTACAACCTGATACTATGTCCACAATATTTGGCTGCGTTGCATTCTGGTTGTGTTCCAGCTCATTCAGGGCTCCATCGTGCTTTCAGTTGCCACAGGAAACATTTCAGAAGTGAAGTGTCTGTTCTTCAGCAGCCACAAGTCTAATGGAGATCAGGTTTTTTTTAAACTGTGAGTTTCCTGTTCCTGTTTGACAGTCCACTTCCGTGTTTTGTTACAGCTGCTTTTCACACCTGATGCGAACCATACCCAAGTACACATGAACTGACTTGAGACCACCTATGTGGTGGGCACAGTTGCCCGAGTACGGTATAGTGTTCACACTAATCAAACAAACTGGACTTTGGGGTCAAGTGTACTCTGATCAGGACACGGGTCCCTGATGTGAAAGCCTCCTAAGTGGACCCTGACAAGGTTTTTAGTCTTATTATGCCGGCACACAAAACAGTATGAAATGAGATGGTTAGAATTCCTTCATAGTCTTCAGTACAGGGTTAGTGTTAGGCATTTTATGCCACCGGGGGGATACATGTTGAGGATCTCTGCAGAGAGAGAGAGAGGCCATTTTGTAAATGTAAGGTAACAGATGTAGTTCTTGAAATAAACAGATAATAGAGTCAAAGTGTCTTGTGATTAAAACGATGAACAATTCCAAAGTACAAGCTGTTGACTCTTGATCAACCGAGAAACAGGACCTGGTTATGATGCTTCCTATGAGCATCAACAAGTATTCAACATGCACTGAAGGTACACTCAGCAGGAGGATCACACTGTGGCTAAAGTTGGTTCATCACTATGCAGAGGTGCTTTCCTGCAGTTAAACATGTCTATAATGTGCATTTTAATGGTTACTAATTAAATCATTTTTAAGGTTTATATTAAAGAAGGACCAGGTTTCAATTCTCAACATTCTAATTTGAATTAAATTATTGTATAAGAAGAAAGGTACGACACACTGCAGCCAAACAGCAACTAACCACTTCCTTTTCTCTGCGCCTCCTCCACAAATGCATTTCAGAGCTGATGTTGAAGTTTGAGTCTGTCTTTCTCTGTCTGATGGTCATCATGTTCAGCCGAAACCAAGCAGCTCTGCTCTCCATTCACCTATTAATTATGTGCCAAGTCTCTGCAGGTACTGTACAGTGGATATTTGTGTTTGTGATGCTTTTGTCTAGATTTAATTACACATTTCATTTTATATTGATTGATTTTTTTTCCCTTCAATGACAGAGGTTCTTGCAGTTGAGCACAAACTGGTGTCCCGGGGAGACTCCGTCATCTTCACCTGCAACATATACAGGACAAATGTAACTCAAATCATCTGGACCACAGGCAGATCTGTTTTCATTAATTCATACCAACTGAATCAGACTTTTTCAAATTTCACCTCTCCCAGAGTGAGAATAGACGTAAACATACCTTCAAAGCTGAATATTTCTAACATTCAGTATGACGATGCAGGACTCTATAGATGTACTGTAACTGCCGTAAAACTTATAAAGACTCTTGAGTGGAATTTAACGGTGTATGAACCTGAAGGTAGGTAGAGCACAAAGCAGGGTTAATCATCTCTACACCAGACATAATGCATTTCAAAACTCAAACTGTACTTAAATTAACTCAGATCTGATTTTGTGCAGAAATCAGTCCATCGTGGTCTTTTCTATACATACTCACAGCTATAGTTGGATTTCTTCTGTGTGTCTTCACTCCAGCTGTCTGCCTCTACAGGTGAGTAATACTTTTCATTTAGTGCTGTGTGTATTTGTTGTAGTATTAGTAGTAGTAGTAATTATCATTACAAAAGTTACATCTTGTTTGTGTCATTTTTAAACAGTTCAAACAAATTAATGTGCCTTTCATCTTTGCTGACTTCCTCCCCCATTTGTCGTTGTCGTGTGACCGAAGTATGAGCTAGTTGCTTTGTTAGACATGTCTGTATTTTCTACTACATTTATTTCACACAGTATAATATTGTTAATCCTCTTATTAGAAAACTGTTTCCATTGCATAATGGGAATTTTAGATGATGTCGATGGATTGCTGCACCCGTTCTCATTTCAACATAGAGACCCTTTTCACGACAGCCATTTTGACTTGTCAAAGCAGGAAATGCACATTTGTAAATAACATAAAAGGACCAATGTGTAGGATTTAGTGGCATCTAGGTTGCAGATTGCAACCAACTGAATACCCCTCTGCTCAATCCTCCCTTTACAAGCCTGTAGAGAACCCACTGTGGCCTTAAGGTAATGTAAAAACACAAATGGCAAGCTACAAAGGCAGCTCTGTGATATATTTGATAGAGCGGTACTCAGGAAGGCCAGACAGATATCTGTAGACGCTTCACACCCACTAAACTCTGAGTTTGAGCTGCTCCCGTCTGGCTGTCGATTCAGGGTCCTGAGGGCGAGCCGGAACATATGTGAGGTCTTTTATTCCCCATGCCATACAGGTACTGAATGTGAAATGACTGCACTAGGGAAGACCTAAAGTATTTTGAAAGGTGTAACTTGTCTCCATCTGCGGCTGCTGTTTCCTACCCATTTGCACAATTGTACGTCTGTTGTTGTATGTTTTGTAACACTGCAGAGTGTTTTGCTGACTGTATGTTTTTGTTTTTATTGTTCTGGTAATATACTGTCATGTTTGAATTTATCTTGTATGTACTAGAGAAACCAAAGACAAATTTCCACTAAGGTGGACAATAAAGTCAAAGTAAAGTAAAGTGAATGGCCCCCTCTAGAGGGCAAAAATGTCAAACTTTTGTTAGTTGCACAAGTTTCTGCAGAACAATTTTTTTTTTACTTTTGATATTTTCAGTACATTTAGCTGATAATACTTCTGTACTTTTACTTAAAGGGGACATATCATGCTCATTTTCAGGTTCATACTTGTATTTCAACAAGGTATATTCTAATGAGCCTGCATGTGACATAGGAAGGGGAGCCAAATCTGAATGGCTTGTTGGGTCACGTTTTTTCTGATCCAAGAAGCCCTCAAATAACTGACAGGGTTGTCTTATTTCACAGTTTGTGGGTTGGTAGGCACTTCATATACACAAGTGTATGTGCACGAGATCTGAAAAAGTGAGTTTTTCATGATGTGTCCCTATAAGTAGGATTTTAAATGCAGGATTTTTACTTGAAGTGGAGTATTTTTACACTGCGGTATTGCTACTTTTAGTTATGTAAAGGATCCTTTAGTGACTAAACGTACCAATCAGTATCAACTCTGTCTCATATAATAATGTGTGTGAAATAACTGGAGATTGCTGTGGGGTCTCAATACTGCAATGTTATCTCTGCATAAAGAAGCAGGACCAAGACCCCAAACCAGGACTGGGAAAGCAGCACCCTGAGTTATGCCCAGTTTCATGTTCAGTTGGGAAAAGAGGTCAGAAGAAGTTTGTCTTTACTTATCTGTTCTCATGTCTCACAAAGCATTTCTCAGTAACCTGTCATATTTCCTGTCCAACTGCTCTTTTATTACTGAGTTATAGTGAATTTATTTTCTCTTTCAGTCCCTACAGGTGGCTCCTCCTCAACCCCACAGTTGTGCAGAATACAGGATGAATCACAAGCAGAGGGAGTCGGTACTGACCTGGCCTGACAAGCATCAAGTTCAGTACAGAGCTGAATAAGAAACAAGAGATATGTTGGACAGGAAAGTACAAGGGAGAGACACATTTGATCAGGTTTAAAAATGAAAATAAACCTATAGCCAGAGAATGATGGCCTCATCACAACTAAACATGGAGAAGCAGCATTTAGTTTTAATGCATCTCTCACCTGCAACAAACTCCCAGAAAACAACTCTGTTCTTTTAAATTCAATTTTTACACCGAAATGGCACTTTTTTTGTTTTGTTTTGTTTTCAGTGTGTGCAGTTTCATTTGGATGTTTTTAGCAAAATTTGGGAACGATTTATTAAATATCTTTGTTTTTTGATTGCATGAAATGCCCACCATGCTTTTTCTCTGTGTTTATTGACTGCTGGATTGAAACGTCCAGTGAGGATTATTTTCATGTACTTTTTGGTAACAAGAACTGTTTAGAATAAAATACATTTAGACCTTGGTTCTTCCTTCTTTTCTGCAAAACAATTTTTGAGAACGACAATCTAGCCCTTAAAGTTAAAATCTTACAGTATAGCCTATGCAGTTCTAAATGCAGCATGGGGGACATAGGGCCTACTGGAGATTTGTTTTAACACTTTCAAGGGTCCTTTCCTTTCAATGAACACAGCAATACAAGATATGCAATGAACCCAATATCGTCAGTTCATATAACTGAAAAAAGCAGGTTTGGCTTTAGCATTTTGCAATGGCAAAGGCATTCAAATTTGGATTTATGTAGGTGGTACCGACTAATCTAAAAAGTAAGAATCTGAATTGATGAATGAATGAATTAGTTTAATATGTGAAACCAAATCTCTGTTAAGACTAGATTTACAATGACAAAACATGAGTCATGTTTTCTATTATCTATCAACAGAGCTTTTGTATTTTCTTAGAAGTAACATAAAATGATATTATATGACACCTTCATTTGTAATCCTCTCCCCAAAATAGTACAGTAGAGGCAAAGTAGGGCGGGTCTTTGTCATGCTTCGCCATAGGGTTGTGGGGGGCTTGTGTAACCCCTAAGTTGCGAAAACTTGCAAGACGGCAGCCTATCCAAACCTTAACTACTCAAGGTCAATGCCTAACCTTAACTATTCAAGGTCAAAGCCTCACTTTAACTATTCAAGGTCAATGCCTAACCTTAACTATTCATAGTCAATGCCTAACCTTAATTATTCAAGGTCAATGCCTAAACTTAACTATTCATAGTCAATGCCTAACCTTAACTATTAAAGATCAATACCTAACCTTATCAATTCATAGTCAATGCCTAACCTTAACTATTAAAGATCAATACCTAACCTTAACTATTCATAGTCAATGCCTAACCTTAACTATTAAAGATCAATACCTAACCTTATCTATTCATAGTCAATGCCTAACCTTAACTATTAAAGATCAATACCTAACCTTATCTATTCATAGTCAATACCTAACCTTAACTATTCAAGGTCAATGCCTAACCTTAACTATTAAAGATCAATACCTAACCTTATCTATTCATAGTCAATACCTAACCTTAACTATTCAAGGTCAATGCCTAACCTTAACTATTAAAGATCAATACCTAACCTTAACTATTAAAGATCAATACCTAACCTTATCTATTCATAGTCAATACCTAACCTTAACTATTCGAGGTCAAAGCCTCACCTTAACTATTTGAGGTAAAGGCCTAACCTTAACCTTCCAACTTTCAGCTTTCATGTCCTTCAAAAAAAATAATAATCTTGAATTCCTATTTAATTTATTGATATGTTTTATATCTTTATTTTTTTAGTATGTTGAGAAGTTTTACATATTTCATTCCTTTTTATTTTGTTGATAACTTTTAATAATGTATTCCTTCTTAGTATGTGGACAAATACTGTAAGACTTTTAACTATTTGATACCTTCGACACTTTCTTTGAAAAAACTTACTTATATAAAGAAAAAAATAACTCACTGACACATTACCAACATATTATATTAGTATTATATTATTAAGTGTTCAACACAGGTGAACTTGATACAGTATGACACAACACTAGTTTAGATGGAACATAATTTATTCACGAGTATCAGTAGTAGTAGTAGTAGTATCATTTGTAGCAGCTTCAATAATACTGTGGTAGTTGCAGAAGCAACAGCAATGCTAAGAGCTTTTGAAAGGGAACCTGTAATGTAGCAAAAAATAAGCAAATAAAGACCTTAAAAAGTATGCAAAATGTATAAAGAGTATTGAATTTTAAAAGTAGCAGCAGTTGTGTCAGAATCAGGAGTGATCAGGAATCACTAACAGCTCATAGATGGACCAGTAGTTTCACTTTAATGTGTTTTTGAAACAAATTGAACTTGTCTAAATCATTTTGATCAACAAAAATCATGCAGGTTTCTCTTTTTTCCTGATTTTCGACTTTGTAGAAGAGGGAAAGAGCGTTAAGAGGGTCTACAGGCAATGTTCAATTCAAATCCTTTTTTTTCGCTGTAGCGCAGACGTCACAGACTTTAGAAGACGTGCAAACTATTCTCTCATAGTTTTCTAATAATACCATATTTATTTGGCTTTGTCTCAACATATCAGATTATGAACAGTTGAAAACAATTCCTGAACTATAGTGTCTTGGTATATCAAGACAATATGAACAATAGAAAACATATATCTGGATGGAACATTGCCAAAAGGTCAGGGTTAGGGTTAGATCCTCTTAAACACCTTTCCTTTTATTATAAAGAGCTGAAAACAGACAAACTCATGATAACACAACACAAAAAGATAAGATAGTACGTTTACCAGCCATCCCATCTAATCTGAGCACTTTTCAATGAATCAGTTAAACTTCATCTGCCTCCTAGTTGTGTCCAACTACAACCTGATACTATGTCCACAATATTTGGCTGCGTTGCATTCTGGTTGTGTTCCAGCTCATTCAGGGCTCCATCGTGCTTTCAGTTGCCACAGGAAACATTTCAGAAGTGAAGTGTCTGTTCTTCAGCAGCCACAAGTCTAATGGAGATCAGTTGTTTTTTTTAAACTGTGAGTTTCCTGTTCCTGTTTGACAGTCCACTTCCGTGTTTTGGTAGAGTTGCTTTTCACACCTGATGCGAACCATACCCAAGTACACATGAACTGACTTGAGACCACCTATGTGTTGGTCACAGGTGCCCGAGTACGATACAGTGTTCACACTAATCAAATGAACAGGACTTTGGGGTCAAGTGTACTCTGATCAGGACACGGGTCCCTGATGTGAAAGCCTCTTAAGTGGACCCTGACAAGGTTGTTAGTCTTATTATGCTGGCACACAAAACAGTATGAAATGAGATGGTTAGAATTCCTTCATAGTCTTCAGTACAGGGTTAGGGTTAGGCATTTTATGCCACCAGGGGGATACATGTTGAGGATCTCTGCAGAGAGAGGCCATTTTGTAAATGTAAGGTAACAGATGTAGTTCTTGTAATAGAGTCAAAGTGTCTTGTAATGAAAACAATGAACAATTCCAAAGTACAAGCTGTTGACTCCTAATCCACTGAGAAACAGGACCTGGTTATGATGCTTCCTATGAGCATCAAAAAGTATTCAACATGCACTGAAGGTACACTCAGCAGGAGGATCACACTGTGGTTAAAGTTGGTTCAGCACTATGCAGAGGTGCTTTCCTGAAGTTATACATGTCTATAATGTGCATTTTAATGGTTACTAATTAAATCATTTCTACGGTTTATTTTCAAGCATGACGAGGTTTCAATTCTTAACATTCTAATTTGAATTAAATTATTGTATAATACACTCGCGGCACTTAAATTTATGTTCCAAGAAAAGTACATCACACTGCAGCCAAACAGCAACTAACCACTTCCTGTTGCCCTCTGTCATCCTCCACACACACATTTCAGAGCTGATGTTGAAGTTTGAGTCTGTCTTTCACTGTCTGATTGTCATCATGTTCAGCCGAAACCAAGCAGCTCTGCTCTCCATTCAGCTATTAATTATGTGCCAACTCTCTTCAGGTACTGTACAGTGGATGTTTGTGTTTGTGATGCTTTTGTCTAGATTTAATTACACATTTCATTTTATATTGATTGATTTTTTTGTTCCTTCAATGACAGAGATTCTTGCAGTTGAGCACAAACTGGTGTCCCGGGGAGACTCCGTCATCTTCACCTGCAACATATCCAGGACAAATGCAACTCAAATCATCTGGACCAAAGGCAGATCTGTTTTCATTTATTCATACCAACTGAATCAGAATTTTTCAAATTTCACCTCTCACAGAGTGAGAATAGACGTAAACTTACCTTCAAAGCTGAATATTTCTAACATTCAGTATGACGATGCAGGACTCTATAGATGTAATGTAACTGACGTAAACATTATAAAGACTCTTGTGTGGAATTTAACGGTGTCTTGGGAACCTGAAGGTAGGTAGAGCACAAAGCAGGGTTAATCATCTCTACACCAGACATAATGCATTTCAAAACTCAAACTGTACTTAAATTAACTCACATCTGATTTTGTGCAGAAATCAGTCCACTGTGGTCTTATCTATACATACTCACAGCTGTAGCTGTAATTGGATTTCTTCTGTGTGTCTTCACTCCAGCTGTCTGCCTCTACAGGTGAGTAATACTTTTCATTTAGTGCTATGTGTATTTGTTGTAGTATTAGTAGTAGTAGTAATTATCATTACAAAAGTTACATCTTGTATGTGCGTCATTTTTAAACAGTTCAAACAAATTAATGTGCCTTTCATCTTTGCTGACTTCCTCCCCCATTTGTCGTTGTCGTGTGACCGAAGTATGAGCTAGTTGCTTTGTTAGACATGTCTGTATTTTCTACTACATTTATTTCACACAGTATAATATTGTTAATCCTCTTATTAGAAAACTGTTTCCATTGTATAATGGGAATTTTTAGATGTTTATGGATTGCTGCACCCGTTCTCATTTCAACATAGAGACCCTTTTCACGACAGCCATTTTGACTTGTCAAAGCAGGAAATGCACAGTTGTAAATAACATAAAAGGAACAATGTGTAGGATTTAGTGGCATCTAGGTTGCAGATTGCAACCAACTGAATACCCCTCTGCTCAATCCTCCCTTTACAAGCCTGTAGGGAACCCACAGTGGTCTTAAGGTAATGTAAAAACACAAATGGCAAGCTCCAAAGACAGCTCTGTGATATATTTGATAGAGCGGTACTCAGGAAGGCCAGACAGATATCTGTAGACGCTTCACACCCACTAAACTCTGAGTTTGAGCTGCTCCCGTCTGACCGTCGATTCAGGGTCCCGAGGGCGAGCCGGAACATATATGAGGTCTTTTATTCCCCATGCCACACAGGTACTGAATGTGAAATGACTGCACTAGGGAAGACCTAAAGTATTTTGAAAGGTGTAACTTGTCTCCATCTGCGGCTGCTGTTTCCTACCCATTTGCACAACTGTACGTCTGTTGTTGTATGTTTTGTAACGGTACAGAGTGTTTTGCTGACTGTATGTTTTTGTTTTTATTGTCCTGGTAATATGCTGTGTCGTGTTTGAATTTATCTTGTATGTACTAGAGAAGCCAAAGACAAATTTCCACTAAGGTGGACAATAAAGTCAAAGTAAAGTAAAGTGAATGGCCCCCTCTAGAGAGCAAACATGTCAAACTTTTGTTAGTTCCACAAGTTTTCTGCAGAACAATTTTTTTTTTTTTACTTTTGATATTTTCAGTACATTTAGCTGATAATACTTCTGTACTTTTACTTAAAGGGGACATATCATGCTCATTTTCAGGTTCATACTTGTATTTCAACAAGGTATATTCTAATGAGCCTGCATGTGACATAGGAAGGGGAGCTAAATCTGAATGGCTTGTTGGATCACATGTTTTCTGATCCAAGCTTGTGGGTTGGTAGGCACTTCATATCCACAAATGTACGTGCACAAGCACTGAAAAAGTGAGTCTTCATGATGTGTCCCTATAAGTAGGATTTTAAATGCAGGATTTTTACTTGAAGTGGAGTATTTTTACACTGCGGTATTGCTACTTTTAGTTATGTAAAGGATCCTTTAGTGACTAAACGTACCAATCAGTATCAACTCTGTCTCATATAACAATGTGTCTGAAATAACTGGAGATTGCTGTGGGGTCTCATTACTGCAATGTTATCTCTGCATAAAGAAGCAGGACCAAGACCCCAAACCAGGACTGGGAGAGCAGCACCCTGAGTTATGCCCAGTTTCATGTTCAGTTGGGAAAAGAGGTCAGAAGAACTTTATCTTTACTTATCTGTTCTCATGTCTCACAAAGCATTTCTCAGCAACCTGTCATATTTCCTGTCCAGCTGCTCTTTTATTACTGAGTTATAGTGAATTAATTTCCTCTTTCAGTCCCTACAGGTGGCTCTTCCTCAACCCCACAGTTGTGCAGAATACAGGATGAATCACAAGCAGAGGGAGTCGGTACTGACCTGGCCTGACAAGCATGAAGTTCAGTACAAAGCTGAATAAGAAACAAGAGATATGTTTGACAGGAAAGAACAAGGGAGAGACACATTTGATCAGGTTTAAAAATGAAAATGAACCTATAGCCAGAGAATGATGGCCTCATCACAACTAAATGTGGAGAAGCAGCATTTAGTTTTAATGCACTTCTCACCTGCAACAAACTCCCAGAAAACAACTCTGTTCTTTTAAATTCAATTTTTACACCGAAATGGCACTTCTTTTCTTTTTCTTCTTTTCGGCATAAGATATACACAGAATTAGTACGACAAACTCCTGTTTGGTCTTCTACTTTCAACATCTACAAATATTAAAACAAAATACTTATTTGGAATATTGAGTGTAGCTGCTAGAAAAGCAATTACTAAGAAATGGCTTAAAAAATGGAAATGGAAAGAATTACTTTCTCAATGAGGCTTCAAGAAACTAAATTCGAGGAAATTTGGAAGAATTGGAAAAAGTATATTTCCCCAAAACGTCCTTCTTTTGTTTAATTTTGCTTTTTTCTAAATGTAATTTTTTTTATTATTATTTATCTTATCTTATTTCACATGAAAAGCACCCCATGTACTATCTGTGTGTTCTATAATTTCATTGTAAAAAGTGGAAAAGTTGGTTCACTTCATATTTGTATCAAATTAAGTAAGTTTATGTAAATGTCTGAGTAAAACCAAATAAAGGAAAAACAAAATGAAAAAAGTAAAGAAAACACAAATACTGTACATTTACTATAAGATGACTGTTTCTCTTCAAAGCAATAGAAAAAAAATAGTCCTTTATTATAATGATGTGAAGTGTTACAGCAGCAGAAGGACCTGTAGTATCTCTCACTCACCGCGGGTTAAGAACATGCGCCTCTTGTAGTCCATCTTCTGAACATTGTAGTTTCATCATGGCAGACCGGTCGTGTCTAGAAGGGAGCCCGCGAAATCTGATCTTGCAATAACTCTCGCGAGACTCGCTGCCTGACTACATATCATAACCTTAACAGTCTCGCGAGTTTCCCCCAGTTTGCTGGTTCCCCTCTAGGTATTACCCGGCAGACGATGCATGCAGTATGCAGAGCCGCAATAACATCCGCCTCCTCCTCATCTCTAAACATCACGGTTGTCTTCTTTTATGAATTCTCCTCCTCATCTCTTATTGATCTCACAACGTTTTCCATCGAGGTCAAGGAAAAGTGGTTAGGAAAAGACACTAGGACGTTTTTTGTTTTTTTTGTTTTTTACTTTGTACAAAAGAAAAGTTAAGCCAGACCCCAAGATGTTTTAGCGGTGCGTGTATATCTTTGTCATTACGGTAAGAGCGTGTAGGAACTGACTTCAAAATAAAAGCACCGTTCTGATTAACGTGATATGCCATTTCACATTCATTCAATAAGTCAGTCTGTCAGTAATTAATAAATTAATACATACATACATATATAAACAAAATATTAAAAAAACAAATTAAAATGAATACATAAGTACAAAATGACAGAAATAACGTTAGTTTGCAAATTTTCTCACAAGATTAATGGCATATTCTCTTGGCAGACCCTAACAAAAGGTTTAACTAAGTCAGTCAGTCTGTCAATAATAAATAAATGAATACATACATATATAAACAAAATGTTAAAAAAACAAAACAAATCAAAACGAATACATAAGTACAAAATGGAATTAATGATGATTTAAAATAAGAAAAAAACAACAACAACCAGAGCAATTGTGTAAACACTTAGTCTAACTTAATATTAAAGAATACATTTTCCAAGACTAATCTGACTTCAAAATGACACCTGAGATTCAGAAACTCCATGTTTCTAGTGACTAATTTAACTTATTGGATTGATAAAAGGACACTGTCAAGTATCACACACTAATCTCACTTCACAATGATAGCTGATAAGGATAGCTGATAGAAGACAATTGGAATAACATTTTTCTCTGAACTACATTTTGGAGGCGGCTGTTTTTCTTTTTAAATTATCATTCATTTCATTTAGAATTTCACATGTATTCGTTTTGTTTAATTTATTTTTGTTTATTTATTTATTTATTTATTTATGACAGACTGTTACTGACAGACTGACTGACCTATTGAATTAATGTCAAATGGCCGATCACGTTCATCATTATTTTGAAGTCAGCTGCTACACAATGTCACCGTAATGTCTAGGAAACAACTTGGGGGCAGGATTATCACACACTTATTTAACTGCACAATGATAGCTGATATGGCTATAGCTATATTCAATTGTCTTCTATCAGTTATAACTGATAGAAGACAATTGGAATAACATTTTTCTCTGTACTACAGTTTGGAGGCGGCTGTTTTTCTTTCTAAATTATCATTAATTTCATTAAGAATTTCACATGTATTCGTTTTGTTTAATTTATTTTTGTTTATTTATTTATGACAGACTGTTAATGGGAAATCTGATTACTTTTGATGAATTTAAAACATGAATGAAAGACCTAGAAGCAGAGGCAATCTGGAGCTGTTTCTGAATATTTTCACTTTAACGTTGGCTTCAAACAATAATGTATGTTTTAAATGCTGCTGTCTTGACAAGGTCTCTCTCTTGCAAAAGACATTCTTAATCTCAATGAGTACTACCTGGTTATATAAAGGTTAAATAAAATAAAATCAGACTGACTGACCTATTGAAGTCATGTGAAACGGCGGTTCATCATTATTTTGAAGTTTTGAAGTTACCGTAATGTCTAGATAGTGGGGGCAGGATTGACTTTGTGTTTTCCACAGTAGAGACTAGCTTGATAGGAGTGAAACAAGGAGCAAAGGATGTACCGACCGGACGGAGGAAGCATTTTGAGTAACTTTGGACCCATGGATGTACTATAAGAGCACCCATGGGAGCACCACGATGCTTTTATTGGTTTCCGACGTTGATCTTCTTGAGCGCAGTTATAGAAGGTAGGATACATCACGTTATTTAGGCAAGGGACTGAATGAATGCTCTCTTCTAGGTTCCTATTCCTTCCATTTCATCCTAATGAAAGGCTCGAGTCTGGGTAGTAGGCTACACAAATACAACAAAAATAGACATTTCAATACACTAGTAAAATACAAACCAGAGACATGAAGACAGAAATAATGTTAGTTTGCAAATTTTCCTCACAACATTATAATGGCATATTTTCTTGGCAGACCTTAACAAATGAAAGGTTTAACTAGTTTCATAATCGTTCAAAAATATGTGTTACATCAGAGTTGTGTCAGAAGGAAAGAAACAGGTTGAACTTGTAACCTTTTTATTTGACAACAGCTGAATTAACCAGGTGACAACAAACACAGTCAGAATGAAAAACAGTCATTTATTAAGCAAATAAACTAACTGAAACATCACCATGAGATGTAAAGATAAGGATGTGTTTGTAATGGTGAGTGTTTAGTTTAGCAAACAAAAGTCTTTTAATATTCTTCAAAGACACGTGCTCAGGCAAAGAACCTGCTCAACCTCTCCCATTTCATCTTAAATCAAAGTATACTGACTCTGCATATCGTCCTGTCTTGTGAACTGTTTGAAAACCTTCTGTTCCTCCGTTTTCTTTTTTTTTAAAGTTATTTTTTTTGGGGGCATTTTTAAGCATTTATTGATAGGACAGTGGATAGGAGTTTTGGAAAGGAGGAGAGAGAGAAAGGACCGCAGGCCGGATTCGAACCCGGGTCCACCGCTGCTAGAACTGAGCCTTGGCGATACATGTGCGCTCGCTCTACCGACTGAGCTAACCAGCCGCCCTTCTCTTTCTTTTTCATACAGTACCTATCTCTGTCTGAACATGCCATCTTTTAGACAATACACCTAAACTAAGGCTAAGCTTCCATAACATCATCATTTCGCAATGTAAGCCTCAATTTACACTAAATACTAAGCTGGCGTTTAGAAATTAATTCATTCTGGGGATTGTTTTTTGAAAAATTCAGTGTTTCAGTGAGTAAAAGAAAGTATGGACAGAGGGATGAAACTGAGAGCAAAAGATATTGTGATTGTTCCTGCCAGCTAAGGCATGTCAGATGCTCATGCTTCCATCAATGTGTGTTTTTACTTGTGTTTGTTGCCTTCTGACTTGGGATCTGATTATCCTGATGAGATTTTCTGCACCTTACAGGTCTCCAGGTGATTGGAAGAAACACAACCGTGGTGCAAGGAGGGACCGCGATCCTACCATGCAAACTTATCGACACCACGGAGCCCCTCACCCAGATCTCATGGCGGAAGAAACCTCACCCTGACAATTTCCATACCATCTTGCTCAATATTGGACCGAAACATGTCAACAGATATGATCCTCGCTTTGAATTCATTGGGAATTTCAGTGACAACAATGGATCTATGCAGTTATCCAATGTCACACTGATGGATGAAGGCACCTACGAGTGCATCTTCGCTCGGTTTCCCAGAGGAAATGTCCAGACAGACGTACTTCTAAACTTGCTCGGTATAATGTATCGTATTAAAAATGAGTGAGAGTGTGTGTGTGAGAGAGAATTGTCTTTATCTTCATGCTTGTATGTTGACTTTTCTTGTGTGCTGTAACTCTCCTAGTGCCGCCAGTCACGAGCCTGAAGGATAACCTTCCTACTTTGGGTGATGAAGAGGTTTCCCTCGTTACCTGCGTGGCTGCTGGTTCCAAGCCTCGTGCAGAGGTGAAGTGGTTCACTGGTACTCTGGCAGGAAAAATGAGAGAAACTAACAGCTCCACCCAGCATGCCAACGGCACGACTACCACAGTCAGCTCGCTGTTTGGAGTACCTACCAGAGAAATCAACCACCATGTGGTCCAGTGTGTCGTCACCAGTGCAGCCATGTCGAAAGAAGAGAGCCGTCCCTTCACCATACAGGTCTACTGTGGGTATACAAATACTTCCCTACATCACTTACTTGTGTAGTTGATCATTCTTGTTCATTTTCAGTTATTTAATTTATTTCATTAAAGCTTCAGTAGGCAGAATGTTTTTGGTATCATTGGGCAAAAATTCCACGGTAACCTTTCAGCACATTGTGATTCAAGTGTTCTGAGAGAAAACTAGACTTCTTTTTCACCTCATATAGCCTTTATTAAGTGTATATTTAACATTATCATGTTTCTTGAAAGAAATACACTGACAGAGAGGTGTATACATACTGTCACTTTATGCGCACAGGCTCGCACGGACGCTCTCTGTCCACACTGAATACGTTAAATCTGCACTTCTGTTACGTTATGTAAACAAACCACGTACATATCAGCCTTGTGCTCCATATCAGACTGGAGATGTAACCACTTAAAAGATGGGTTAGTTGTTATCTTCCTTGTTTGTAGCCTACTTTTTAAACAGAAAACATATGTTTTATATTGTGATATTTACTGGAAATAACATACGATATAGCCAACGGCAAGTAGGTTGTTATCTAGCAATCTTCTCCAGTCAGCTGCGACCCAAATGGTATTTGTAGTGAAATAAGGAAGTGCTGTAGGCTATAGATAACTCCTCCTTGCTCGTGCCAGGGTCAAAATGTGCACACAGACAGGTGCCGAGATACAGTAAACAGGGAGTTAAACAACACATTAATCTAACAGTCTGACTGATTTCTTCATAACCACAATTTCAGTTAATAAAGACTAAATGTGGATGTTTCTCTCACCAGTTGTTGTCCCTGCTCAGCCTGCTGTATAACGTTATAACATTAGTCAATTTTTTTATTCCACGATACTGAACAAAATAATCTAAACAGGTAGAAGAAGTCAGATGTAAGAGCAGCACAGGATGCTTTTTACTCTCTTGGTCCTCTCTTGTGCTTTAATGCACCAGATTTGTAGGCCAATTTTCTCTCATTTTTTTCTATTGAGCTAACTTAAAGGTCACCTATAATGCAAAATGCACTTTTCCATGTCTTTTAAACATCAATATCTGTCCCCAGTGTGTCTACAGGTCACCATAGTGTCATAAAAGACCATCCTCTCTCTTTTTCTCCTGCTCCGTTTGTCCGGAAATGGGTGTAGAAAATCACTTTGCTTTTTTTCCTTCTCTTCTGACGTCATTAGAGAAATGCAAGCCATGTAAGGGTTTCCTGGTCGAACCAGAGCAGAACCTTCAGTAGCTGACCCCGCCCCACAGCGCGTCACTGTCTCTCCTCCTTAACCGAACTTGAGCAAAGTAGCTCCTACTGTTAGTCTGCAAGAACCAGCAGAACAGGCTTCATGTACTCCCATCATCTAAATATAACATGTTCTTTCACAAAGGCTTCATGTAATTACAATGTTTAAACAGGTGATATTTATATATTATACATATTTGATGTCATGCATGTAGAAGAGTCCATGTAGTAGTGACTGTAAGCAACACAACACATTTCTGTTTCACAGTCAAACTTTATTTGAGTAGACAGATGACAATATTAATTATTCACAGCATTTGTAATCATCCCACCTGTTAGTTAGTTAGTTATGTGACATGGTACAGGAGAAAGTCTTTCAGCTCTGGTAAACTCCGGTAAGCTAAGCTCCGGTGGTCTGTAGTCATGGTAACACAGAGACAGTTCCTACAGTAACTAATACATTACTCTGATCTTCCATACATTTATCAGGTGTCTTTTACCAGAAATAATGAACTGACTACTGTTTCACATCTTCTATTTTCCACTCCGATGGTCGCTGTGTTTACACACCGTCTCATAGCGGTAGCATGTAGCTCTGTATCTCCCATCTGCTCACAGCTATCTGCTCTCAGCTGTCTGCTCTCAGCTATCTGCTCTCAGCTATCTGCTCTCAGCTGTCTGCTCTCAGCTGTCTGCTCTCAGCTGTCTGCTCTCAGCTATCTGCTCTCAGCTATCTGCTCTCAGCTATCTGCTCTCAGCTGTCTGCTCTCCTCTGGGATGATTCTGTCGGTCATTTCTCACAGATGGACCTGTAAAGACAGACGTAAAACAGAGTGTGTGTTTACGGTTTACAGAGTTGATGCATGAGGTAAACACTGAGCTAACTAACAGAGATATAAATAGCATTATTTACCTGAGTAAAACCATCAGGAAAACCTGGAATCTGGACTGCAGATGTTCATCATTTGTTGCCGATTTCTGATCAGATTCCTCCGGTAATGTGCGCTGGGTGAAGTTTCTGGTTTATAAACTTTAAAGTAGTTTATTTTACTCTTCTGCTTCTCTCTCCCTGCACTCAGACTGTGAGCGCTGTGTTGTTGAGGACGTTTGATTGACAGAAAACGCTGACCAATCAGAGCAGAGTGGGAGGAGACAGGCTGTGAATCAGGGGTTTTCAGACAGAGGCTGTTTTAGGCTCTGAGGCAGGCAGACTCAGGCTGCAGTATGAGAAGAATAAAGGGTTTTTTGAACATTGCAGCATGTGAAAATGTTCTAGTGCAACATTAAAATACATTTATGACCCTGGAAATGAGCATAATATGAGACCTTTAAAAAATAAATTAAAAAAAAACTACAACACGCAAACGGAGCGGATCAAAAAGAGGCTTCTTACTGAAATATTGTAGTGAGGGCTCATATTTCCCAAAGTTTCCATAGTTGTCTCATTGCGCTGTGTGTTCGTGTTTTATTTTAACCATTAGTGAGGTTGCTGTTATATTTTTTGACAGCTCGTAATAAAGTTTCACTAATGAACACTAAGCATATAACTGTGAGCGTCAATGCGTGTGCTAAAAGTGTCAGTAATCAGGTTAATATCTTCATTTACATCCAGGACAACTGACCCGGTTTTCTCGGCTCATTTTATCTAAACTAATCAGCCGTTCATGTTGCGGCGCTCTCAATGGGAGTGAAAGGAAAAAATAGGAACAGTGTGTCTGACAGAAGTTCAAATAACGTTGCGCCGCGCTGTGCAGCGCCGTGTTGCTCACGGCCATTTAGGACGCTCCAATAGAAAACAATGTAATCAAGCCCAAGTACATGTCGTAGTTGTTTCCTAGATGCAAAACTACCACTGTCTTGTGCTTTATTTTGCATTGCAGTGTTAAGTCCTTCCATTACCAAACTCTTCAAACTCCTCAAAAAATCTTCAAAATTAACAGGAATTACAATTCAAGCGTAAACCTTTTTAATGCAGCAACAAGTTGATCAAAACTTAAACAGGAATTAAAATTCCAGTTTATAATATATATAGTATATAAACAGAATTGAAGTGAATAAATCGGCCCCACTGTCACTAATACCCGATCCAGCTATTTGAGTCAGTATCGGCCCTGTATCGGTATCGGTATCGGTATTGGTATCGGTATCGGTATCGGTGCATCCCTAAACAAGGCTAACAGGAGACTCAGGGAGACTCATTCACTAATACTTCAATAATAAGAATAGAGTAGAATGATCTTTGTTGTCGCTATACTCAGGTACAATTAAATTTCACAAGGCTTCTCTCTCGGTGTAGTTAGAATAAAATAAAACAAATAAATAAAAGCAGTAAAAGCATAAAATAAAAGGCACTAGTTTACAGAAGTAGAGCGCTTTCTGTCTGTTAAAATAATGCTTGTTTGTACAACACATTTGTTTCTTTTGTTGTGTACTCTTAAGGCTTCTTAACAGCTGTACAGAAGTTGCAGATTGCCTTGTGACATCCCTGCTATCATAACCTCTTCCCTTGTCTCGTGGTTTTGTGACACAATACTGTTGCTTTGTGTTTCTAAACAAGACAAGAAAGACAAGGGTCAGGACAAAGATTAGGACAACAACTAGAATAAAGATAAAGGGCATGGTGATGCCAGGAAGTGACCGAGCAAAATGCTTTCTCATGTTATTGAGTATTAGAAGCTAGCTAGTTCTCTTTAACATGAGAACGCATTTTGCTCGGCCACTTACTGGCAGCTTGAGAGCTGCTACTGCAACAACACTGCTAATTTCGCAGAGCCATACAGTAGCAGACATTCCACAGGGGTTTGGTATTTTTGCTAGCATCTGGAGCAAAGTTAAGGTCCTTGAGTTCAGATGGGTTTCTCCAGCCTCAAACCAGAAAAACTGATTACTGCAGGTTTTTCACAGAGTCTTGGATGTGGATCAGTTTCATAATATGCATTCATGCTTGCACAGCTGCTTGCTATCTATAACACATCTGTGAAAAGTGAAAGAAAAGTGTGGCATATCACTTCTCATTTGAAAAGCTTCCTATTAGGCATTGTAGTTATCAGTTCTGCCAGAGAGTATTTTTATAATGGAATGCCTAAATGAAACCTCTAACTATCTAACCTACTGTAACTATAAAGCGAAGAATCTCTGTCTGTCTTTCCATATGTCTTAAGCATATATCGAGATCCGCTCATCCGATCTACTTCGCACATGGCGGGTGTATTGCTGGGGACCAAAGTACGTGCAGTGTGGAAGTTGGTGCAATTGGGACATGCGACCTGTCAATATTAACAAACTTTGAATAAACAAGCGAACAGCGCTCTCTGCAGAAACGGGGCTTCAGGACTCTGCAGACTGCCGCGGCTCTTTGGCCCTGTTCTTGGGTAATTCGATCACAAGTACGCTTATTCACACCTGGCATTAGAACGTGTCTCTACATGTGTCAAAAGTGACCACTTGTGATCGGATCTCACTTCCCCCGCTCTATATGCAACGGAGTAAACACATGGCTAATACAGCAAACATTGTGACGTAATATTACATGAATGTCAGTAGTAATATCCTACATATTCGTGAATTCGGGTACATTTTATTAACATCAAAATTTAAGGTTACTGTACCGGCGGTGCACACGGACCTCCGTGTCACCGATACCACCACCTTTGCCAGGTAACAGCGGGGTACAGAGCTTCAGAGATGTCAGCTCCATGCAAAGCACCGGAACTAAAACACTGAGTCAAGCTATCTCCCCGTTCCAGACAGGCAGGCGCTCCGAACCAGCACCGCCCTAGTACTGTATAATGGCTGATAATGTGTTCAACTATCAATTTAATCAGCTGCAGTTTTTTGAGCGGTTAGATTTCCCACGTGGTCCAGGCTGCAAGGAACTGTACATAACAGAGCTAACTGGAGGTAAACCCCAAACCACTGAATGGAGTTGCATCATTTTCTTCTGTCCCACACCCAGATTCTTTTGACAAACACAACCATGAAATTCCTCTGTCATCCACCCAAGTGGGAAAACGCCTTACGATAATAGCAAGAATTGAAGCATGGAAGTTCATCTTCGAGAACAGTTCAGTGGAAGTAAAAAGTTCAGCAGCAGGGGTGGGGCTTCAGGGCTCTGCAGACTGAATTGAGCAGGTCGTCCACAGTGGGCAGACCGTAATTCACTTTTGCTGCTGGAAGTTGGATATACTAGTGTTACAACCGAACTCTTCGTCACTTCCCTGGAGTCAGCGAACAATGAGGGATTTCAGCACTTCCTTGGGGCCAAGTATTCAGCCCACTCCGAACAGGCACACGTTCCCGAGTGGCCACGCCACAAATTGGCACTGCACTAGTTGTAATAATTCAAGGATATTTTATTTCAAGGTGTCACACTTTGCTCTGAAAACTAATAAGTGAACCTTTGAGTTTAGATTATTTTGTTACATGAGGAAAAAATAATACAATAATTAAGAAAATTAAGAAACCCGGTTACACAACAAGGATAAATACAAAAAAAAAGAATAACATGTTTTTCAAAAACTACTCGGTGTAATTTGGTTGCCAAAGCAGAAAAAAGAAAACGTAAACAACGCAGTAACCGAGATGACCGCTCAATGCCAGTAACACAACAAATATGCCCACACAGCCTAAGTAGGAAGAAACAACAGTTTTGCAGCTGAAGAAAGCAGCTGTCTTGTTTAGCACAGATGGAGCCTTAGTTATCAGGTGATACACAGTAGCTTCTCTTGTTGCTGATGGAATTTCCCTCCAGCTCTCAATACAAACAAAACACTCCTCAGTTGTTTCGCCCAACATTTCCATGTCATAAAGCCGAGCTAGAGACAACGCTGTCTGCAGAATCCTGGATACAGTTTCAGCTTTCTATTGTCAGCTGTTGAAGCAGCTGTGATGTATGACCTTGACCTTGATTTACTCTTTCACTATAATGTTTAGTCACAAACCGACAGATTTGTCATTCCTGTAGCAGCAGTTAAAGCCGAAGTAGGTGAGATTGGAGCGAATATGATTAAAAAAATATTATTTTTATGAAACTGTCGCTATATCCTGACAGTATTACATGAAACAGGTAACCTGTAAAAAATCTTTTGCCTCTGTGTCCTCCGGTGCTCCTAACGGCATCTGCAGGATTTCACAGACCAGAGGAAAACAAGCAGTCAGAGCTGATCTGAGGTCTGCCGTCCATCTGCCTTTTATGAGAGCCGGCTGTCAATCACTCGCAAACTCCTACCAAACGGTCAAACTAGGCAGCGCTGATCAAATATGAATCAATATTATGTTACGTTAATGCCTATTTCTCGCCTCAAATGTTTTCAGAATCATCTTGTAGTGCAAGGTTTAGCTGTAAAATGAGAAAGTTTGCGAGGCAGCAACCATGTTGAAATCTCTTGAAGGAACACAGCCAATAGGAACGCTCTCTCTCTCTCTGAAATGACCTGTGATTGGTCAAAGTCTTCCGTCACAGCTAGATTTTTTTAAAGCCTGAAAACAGAGCCATGAGGAGGTGCAGAAGTCTAGTTATCTCTCAGAACACTTGAATTACAATATGCTGAAAGGTTATTATGGAACTTTTGCCCAATGATGCCAAAAACATACTGCCTACTGCAGCTTTAAGAAACCAGTGAGTTTCAGGGGGTTGGCCTGGGGGTCACACGGGAAACCCTTGAAATCTGAGGCGGGTCCTCAGGCTTGTTTATTTCAGCTTTGTTCAAGTCCACAGGAAGAGGGCCGGGCTTTGAAGAAAATGTTCGTAGTGGCCAAATGGCAGTTCTACAACTTCCGTGTCTGTGATGTGATGCCATTGGGTGCAAAAAACTTTTTCCTATAGACTTACATTGGGAAAGAAACGTCCATAAATCAGCGGATAATTTTTTTTGAGGTAAATCAACTTCCCAGTATGAACAATTGAATAGCCCTTATTTAAATCATTAGGTCCAAAAAGTTGTAAAATGTACAATAGCAGAATCCAGAGTTATTTCTCTTCCTCTGTTTATGTGTTTGAGCCCTAGTCTGAGGCTGGACTGCCCAATGGATGCGGAAGATCCGGATGATCCGGGTAATTTATCACTCAGCAGTCAAGCCATTTTGGCTTCATGCGCCACTGAGCATTGAGAATGACCGTGCGCCCGCCTCCAACGGTGTATCCAGTCTTTATACATCAGTGGCTTTGTTGCTACAAAACTGTAACTGTATTTTTGAATGTGCATTGTTTTCTCTTGTATGTAGCCTACTTTTGGAGGTATAATTTCTTTTTGTTGGCCTAATGAAAAAAGTATGGAAGCTTTATATTACATTTCTATGGTGCCACTCTGTCCTGTAATTCTAGTAATTAAAGTAGATATGAATAGCGGAGACAGAAATGGTACATGAAGGCCACTCCGACGTGTCTGTGTGCATGTGCATGTACTTCATGCTACCCCTTGGTGAGTTTATTGTTATTTAACAAGATCGCAAGTAACAAAAAATACCTTTTTTCAAGCTCTCTAATCCAAAAGTAATAAAAAGTCTGTATCGGTACAGATGGGATCCAAACGTGGCGTGATAAATATTATTCTGATATACTGTTATTAGTATTTTCTCAGTTACAGAAATAACACCGCTCATTCTCTCTCCCTGTTTCTTGCAGTCCCACCCGTTGAAGTGAACATCATTAAAAGATCCGAACTCTCATTTGAATGTGTGACGGAGGCCAACCCAAAAGCAAATATCAACTGGAGCAGGTAAAGTAGTTTGAATAAACCGGTTTCAATGGAAACATTCTTAACCAAACAATATTTCTCTTTTGTACAACGGTGAAAGAGTGGTTCTATTAGACAAATGAATTTGAAATGTGTGTTCTCAAATTACATTTTGGATTATAGGTGCAGTTGCAATGAACCACCATTTGTAAGTGCTCCGATGTTACTCTGATGAAAAGCTTTTGTAATTTTGGCTCATTAATTCTGTGAAATTCTAGAGATGTATAACACAACAGAACAGTTATAATGGCATTGAAAGTGAATTTTAAAAAGTTAACTTCAGACCACAATATTTATTTAAAGATGCAGTGTGTGGGATATGGCGGTATCTAGTGGTGAGGTTACAGATTACAACTTCTCCCGTGTGCCAAGCGTGTAGGAGAGCTACGGTGGCCAATGCAAAAACGCGAATGGCGTTCTCTGGAGTCAGTTGTTGTAAGAGTAGCGAAGGTCATTTGGAGCAGAACCAGTGCATAGTGTGTGTGTGTACGTGGGAAGTGAGTGGTGAATCAAGAGAGAGAGAGCGACAGCAGCGAGTAACATTATTGATTCCGGCCCAAGCAGGAAAAGTTAACTGGGTTTGGTTTGTCCGTTCTGGGCTACTGAAGAAACATGGCGGACTCCGTGAAGAGGACCTTGCAGGTGTTCGCAGAAAATCTGTGTGATTGGAACACAACTTGAACGAACGTCCGTATCAACATTTACAGCTTGTTTTTGTAAATCAGTCAAATCAATCAAATCATCAAATCATCAAATCATCGCTGAAATCACCAAACAAAACACAACTGTAAAACACATGGCCATATTTGAGAATATATGATATATTCACATTTATTGACACAAAGACTATCACAGAGAACTAGAGAAAACACACTTACTTAAAATGTAATTTCTTTAAATTTAAGATTTCAGTTTGCTGCTTTTCAGCACAGACCTTATCCAGAATAATTATTAATAATTACACTAGAATGACCTCCCTCCAGGTTTCTGAATTTAAAAACAGATCACAGCTCACAGCTTGCAGTACTGTGAGGTGGTCGGCTTATTATTAACACGGTGTGTTTCTGTGTAACGTATCGGCGGATGCCTCTCTCATTCAGCAGCCTTGTTATGTCAGTATAACGTTACACTACGTTGTCTCTCATCCTGTCATCTACCGCTTTTTTCTTTTTCACCGCGGACGGCCAGCAGTTCCCGCACACACATCCACACATGTATCTCTCTGCTCGCAGAAGAAAGAAGGCGGGGTCACGCCGCATCAAGGCGTCATCAGTTAAACTGTGCATGAGTTATACCCTGTGGTTGTAATGCTCATGCTGATCGGAATCCTTAAAAAAATTCCTGAATCCGGATCATGATCCGGATCGCCACCCCCTTCCTAGGCCTTCGGCCTTGGCGGAGGTAATAACTGGTTAAAAAAAGGGAAGCTCACAGTCCAGTCAGACAGGCACCATATGTTCTACCAATAAAAGTCATTAGCCCTGCCTTTTTATGAGCTATTATTGACTTACAGTGGGGATATTGTTAACTGTGTACATACCAAAAACAGGAAGCACAAACTGCAACCCTCTTTCTATATTTGAACATTTAGACACGTCTGAGAAGCCTGTAAGCTTTCTGTTTCAATTTATTTTATACACACTTGTTTGTATCTAAAAATATAGCTAAACAGCAGAGCGAAGACTAAAGACTACACATGAATAGACACACTGAACTAATAATAATAATGAATAATTCCTGCCTCTCCCAGTGGTCATCCCCTGAGAAACCAAGGCAGATCAATGGTCCAGTAGCTGCAAGAAAAGAGTCATTTGGCCAATGCGGCTGCATTAGAGTTGTAAGAGGAATGGCCACTCAGATCATTATCGTTGAAGATCATTATCTGGAGATTTTGCATAATTACTTCTTTTTTAGAGTGATTTTCATAACATTTGTGTATTTCAAAATGAAAGTTAGGACATATTTAAACTATATGATTTTTAAAAAATCAGATAAGACCAATTAAAACAGATCAGACTAATATACCTATTGACAGCCAGTGCATTCTGATCTTTTACTGAAGTAAAATAATCAATACCACAATGTTTAAATGCTTACAAATAAAAGTCCTACATTTTATTAAGTTATTATCTCTGATGCATCAATATGTAATTAGCATTTTATCAGTTCAATAAAAAAGCTAAATATTTTTTAATACTTTCTGTATTTTATGTAAAATCTTAATTTGTAAATTAACCTCCAACTGTCAAATAAATATAGTTGAGTAAAAAATACTGCTGACTTTTTTTGAAGTATAAGTGTAAAGTAGCATAAAATGTAAATGCTCAAGTAAAGTACAAGTACCTGAAATGAAGCTGAACATCATGTCCTGGTAAAAAGAGCTCTGGTGCGGGGGAAGATTGTGGAGTTAATACAGGATTCTTGTGTCAGCAAAGTAGAAGTTTTATTCTGATCACGTCTAAAAGGTAACCCACAAGTTTCAAAACTCTCTCGAGAGGGTTAAGGTTAGGCATTGGCCTATTGTAACTCCATCTGCCGATGAAGCTTTAGAGGTGCTGGTAGGCAGAAGGGAACCAACACAACAAGGTCTGAGACAGAACAGCAACAAACGTACCCTTCAAGAGAACAAATTAAGAACTAATAATTGAAATTCATTCAACTTTTGGCGTAACTCAACATTTTTCTGACCTATGGTTTTAAGTCTTTATTTAACTGAGCCTTGTTTGTCTGTTTCAGAGACGGCCAGTCGTTGCCTAAGCTTGGTGTCAGCGCAGAGGGTGCAACGCTACAGTTTGTGAGCATGACCTCTGACCTGAATGGTCTCTACCAGTGTGAAGCATCTAACATATATGGAAAACAACGCAGTTCCATCTATGTGCACAATGCTCCAGGTGAGGTCAGGTTTTATTTGGCTGTGGGGTTTTGTCAAATGCGTTTTTTTAGCATTTGTTCCTGTTCGGTGTTTTTCTATTTGAGTCTGTTGTGGATGTTGTTAGATACTGTTGTCATTTTTTTGTCAGTGGGTAGAAATGGAGCAAATTTGATTTAAAAACGTTATTTTTATAAAACGGTCACTATATCCTGACAGTAGTGCATGAGACAGGGAATCTGAAAAAAATCATGTGCCTCTGTGCCTAATGGCATCTGCAAGATTTCACAGACTGGAAGAAAACAACCAATCAGAGCCAAGCTGGAGTCTTGCCGTCTTATGAGCAGCTGTCAATCACTCGTGAACTCTGATCAAACGGTCAAACTAGACAGCACTGATCAAATATGAATCAATATTCTGTTACTGTAATGCCTATCTCTCCTCAAATGTTTTCAGAAACATCTTGTAGTGTACTGTTTAGCTGTAAAATGAGAATGTTTGTGACTCGGTAGCCAAATACTAAGCACCGCCCACCAGCCCGAGCACAGCCAATAGGAACGCTCTCTCTCTGAAATGACCTGTGATTTGCCAAAGTCTCCCGTCACGGGATAGATTTTCTAAAGCCTGAAAACAGAGAGAAATAGGCATTACAGTAACAGAATATGGATTAATATTCGATCAGTGCTGCCTAGTTTGACCGTTTGATCGGAGTTTGCGAGTGATTGACAGCTGCTCAGAGACGGCAGGCTCTAGCTCGGCTCTGATTGGTTGTTTTCCTCCGGTCTGTGAAATCTTGCAGATGCCATTAGGAGCACCAGAGGACACAGAGACATGATTTTTTTTTCAGATTATCTGTCTTATGCACTACTGTCAGGATATAGTGACCGTTATATAAAAATAACTTTTTTTAATCATATTTGCTCCATTTCTACCCACTGCTGCTTTGATACAGCAGCATACAACTAATTGTTATGTAAAGATATAGTGGAGTATAATTGTCGTTGTATGCCCTGTTAGCGTAGTTAACTGCGAGCCGCCGGCTCAGCTGTCGCCATGTTGAGAGCCGTGTGGAAGCAATAGAAGAGCTCTGAATTCCATATAGAGCTCCTTTAAGAAAGAAAGCACAAACACAGGAAACCTGCTATGATGTTGAGAGATTCTTTTCACAGCAGACATTTTGCCTTGTCGTAGCAGGAAAAGCTCAGCTGCACAGGTGTTGAATGATAATGTTTAAACTGACTGCATTCCATTTAGATGAGCTATCAGGGCCCTGGTACTGTGCATGCTGGAGTCTGTCTCCGCTATCAAAAAGTAAATCACCGGTCACAGAGCCAGACAAACTGTTGCTTTGCTCATTAAAGCATTCAGAAACACACAGAAACAGTTTTTTTCTTATCCAGTTTTCACCCAGAGCTCCTGTGGTGTCTCCAGAGGAACTGAGACACCACTCAGTCAAAAACTGAATAAAATAAACTTGAAGGTGGGATTAAATTTAGCGAGATGATAAACTGGCAGTGTATATCAGTATTTCCTGTAACTGTATTCTTCTTTCTTGTGTCCTGTCTTCCTACAGGAGCCTGCAGTGTTTGTTGGACCTTATTTAGTATTTTGCTTCTCCTGATGATTGCCTTTGTCGTCGCTGCAGTGTTCTACTTTTATAAACCAGGGATATTTCCATGGTAAAGAGTACAGTAGTACTACACACACTTAAGTATAATATACAGTACTACTGCTAAGTATATGAACATATACTGTTTATACTATGGAAATCTTTTGTTATTCGTTAATTGGTGGTTCATTATCCAGGATAAACGACCGACGTGGAGAAAGGTACGGCCCACCTGTAGACGCTCGAGGAGTAGGAGAAGACCTATAGGAACGACATGCAGAGGTAGAGGAAATGCATAACATTTAATTTGTTAGAGTGCATGCTGGCTCTTTTTAGTTACCCTCAAAGTTAAATCTGTGTGCCTCAAAAAGTACTTTTTCTAAACCGTTTGGCTGAAAAGTGAGTTTTTCTTATCATACTATATCTAGTCTTTGGGCACATGGGACTACTGTTTATGCAATAGACTCCATTATATTTTAGGAAAAAACGGTAGTCCCATGTGCCCAAATACTAGATATAGTATGTTAAGAAAATGTCTGTAAACTACAAGGAGCACAATCAAGTATTTGGAATATATGAACTCATAACAAGTTGAATATCAAAGGTATGAACACATATGCACATTTAATAAACACAATGTTAGAGTTTTTCCTAATTTTTCAAAATCCTTACTTTGCCTATTAAAGGGGCTATATGTAAGAATCAGAAATTGCTTGTTAACAGTGAGGCCTGTGGCTGTAAAGTAAACCACAGTCAGCGTCCTGTTGCTCGTGCTCACGCTATAGACGTGAGCGAGCATCGGTCAAAACAGTGAGGCGACACACACCACACGACTGAACGTGATTGACAGGCATCATGTTGATTAATGTTAGCAACATTAACCAGTTAAAACCATAATATCATTATATATTTCGCATGCTTTGAAGTAATGTTAGCTTACCTGTCCAATAGGAGTTTTGCGAGCTCGGGGTCCGTTATACCCAAAATCAAACGAAGTTCCCTCCAGGAATCGAAGGCCCGGTCGATGTTGATCCTTGTTTTTCCCCGACGTCCGTCACATTCCTGTTTTCCAAGACGGGCTTCACGAGATATAAGTTTTTTTTTTGCTTCCATGGAGTTTGTGTTGGAGTCTGAGTTGTGGTGGGGGTTGGTCGTTTATTGGCGTTAACGGACTCCATTTCTAACCGAACGATAGCTATGGTTGCACACTGAAGGCACTCGCGAGCGTGCATGACGTCACATCCGTTGGATTTCCCGGGAAAAAAACGGCCCGCATTCTTCAAACTAAAGCAGTCTACAGGCTGATAGAGGAAACCCAGAAAGTCGTGGAAGGTGTCATTTTTTAGGTTAGGTTACAACCTGTTCACACATTGGCAATAAAAACAATGAAAAATGTTTATATGTGTAAAAAACTTACCTACAGTCCATTTAATAAAAATGTGACTTTCATGCAATTTTCAAAGTTGTACTGTTAGATACTTTCCATGTCCATACCAAAAGACTTTTGACCAATCGGAACAAATTGTGGCATTTTTACTGATCATACTAAATATAGTCTTTGGGCACAAATGGGTTAACTTAATATGAAGTACAACAACAACAAGTTATTAGAGCTGGGTTTTTTTTAGTTAAGTGTCGTTCATAAACGTCTTAAATGCTTGATTTTAATCAAATGTTTTTAATTGTTTGCCTTAGGAACCTCTTTGATATGCATGGAAGCAACAAACTGGAAGACATTTGACTGCAGCTGGTTTACAGTCATCACTACTAACGTGTGTCAATCCTGACGCAGCTGGTTAGTGAACAGAATGCAGCTCTATAGGATAGTGTCTGCTGCGACTAGAATTACCAGTAATACTATCAAATGCTATACAACAGAGTCAACCAATCGGGGAATGAAGATTGCAAACTTCATGTAGCGTTAAGCACAAACCGAAGAATCAGTTATCTTTGTGCTGGAAAGGGAAGTTCGATAAACAGACTTTTCAGTGTTATCTAGGATGTGGCATTAACCCGGTTGTGTCGGCTTTATCATTAACAGCTGCCAAAATATTTCAGTTCTGTCCATGTGTTTCCACCAACAGCATTAACTGCTGATAACAGCAGAGGATTATGAAGCGTGTTTGCATGCACACAAGCAACTAGGTTACTGGCCAAGAAATGATTCATGAGAAACCTAAATAGAAAACCTGAGAATATGGATTGAATACCTGAGAACATTGTGGTGGCAGAGGCTCAACACACTGCAACTAAAGGGAACACGTGCAAATAGACAAAACGCAGGCAAATTAAGAAGTATGCAACAAGTGTTTGCTTGTGTTTTCTTTAATTGCGGTGCTTCTAAATTGGGGATTTTTTAAAATTGTCTTAAATTATGTTTTACTGCTGCATCATTTGTGGTGTGTATCTCATCTTAAGAGTTGTTTGCAGTGCATTCAACTCTCTGGGCCACCATAGAATAAAACTGTATATCTAAATCTATAATGAACGGACAAACAACACACACTTTATCTTTGTGCAGGTGTGTTGTCTTTGTATGTCAACTGTTGTTTATCTGTTTCATGAATAGTCTGTAAATTAGTTAATTCTGATTCTCCCTATTATTAAATTAATTCAGTGATATAGAAACCTGGATGAAAAGTATAGAAATGATCCACCACATGCTTAACGATTTACGAATATGGTGTCCGTCTAATTTCATGTTTCCATATTATGTTTCTTTCCATATTTTCAGATTTTAGTCTATATTTCTAAAGTGTCATTCCATTTTCTCAGTTTTCCATTACATTTTCTCATTAATTATTTCCTGAACGGCATAACATGCATATTTATACAATGCTGGATTTATACTTGTCCACTTAACCGCATTGGACTTTAATGATATTTATTGTGTCACAGTATACTGTAAATATTCTCGCTACAGCGTTTAAAATCAGTCTTTACCTGCTGATATGTCTGACACATCTTTCTTATTATTATAAGACTTATATCACTACCATTATTTATTCCAGCAAGCTACTTACCAGCGATGTCAATGTGCACGATGCTCTGAAGTTAAAATTACATTAAACACACCAAAAAAGTATTAGTTGGAATATTCTTCAAGTACTATATCTACTAAGACATATATAGTATGGCCTATTTTGAAATTCCTTTTAGAGCAGTGTACAGTATGTGCGTAATCACTTACCACACGTGGTACTTTGCTTTAGTCAGCCTAGCAGGCTTTTATCTTTCCATCATCAGTGTTACCTCCTGTCACCTGCTGTATTTTGAGTTATGGGTAAACACACCAGGACAGACTGAACTGAGAGTCAGCAAATAAGGATTTTATGACGTGTTTTTTTTATTATTATTATTATATCAGATGTTCAGTGAAGATCAAAATGAAGTTCCACGTTACAAACGCTGCAGAAAAACATTACTCCTATAAAAGGGAAAAAGTTGCGCTGCATCGCTATCTCCAAAATGCACTGCACACTTCCTGTTACTCTCTTGTTTCTGTATGTCAACAACTTTGCTAACTGATCTGAGGAAGAAACAAACATCCGGGTAACTCAGTACTGCAAAACCTGTGTGTGTGTTAGAGCTAAGCAATTTAGCTAAGAGTCTACAGCCATGCTAGCAGCTCTGTGAGCACGTAATTAATGTACTAATGTCAGTATGCTAACGTGATCACAATCACAGTGTTAATATGCTGTTGTTTAGGACGTAATGTTTGCCATATTCACCATCTTACTTTAGCTGGTTAACATGCTAATATTTGATAATTACCATTAAACACAAAGTATAAAATGTTCGACTGGCTGACATTGAAATCCTTAAAGCCATGGTGCTAGCATGGCTAAAAATTAGAGGTTACTTAGGCTGAACAAGTTATTACGTTTTCAATCAATCTAATTCACTCTGAACCAAAAATCTCACCCTGCTAATAGCACTAGAGGAAATGTTAAGGGGGACGACTAAAATTAGAAGGATACATCCTCTGGGGACCTTGAATGCCGGTACCAAATGTTATTGCAATCTATCTAATGGCTGTCGAGACATTTCACACATCTCACAACTATGTGACTTGGTGACATCACCACGTTACGGAATAAAAGCCAGGACTTCAAGCAAGCTGTTTCAGGCAGTTCAGGAACAGTAACTCCCTTTGGTGTGGACCTTGCAGACCTTTTACATGTACACAAAAAACTATACACACTAAAGGAAAGGGAAAAAGCATAAAGGTCCCCTTTAATCAATGACAACATGGCAAGACGGTAAACAACCGCCTCAAAGCAACACACTAACCTCGCTCTCTCAGGAGTCACATCAGAACCGCATCACTCCTCTATTTCACTTGTTACTAGGGGTGTAAGAAAATATCGAAAAACTGGAATAACAACAATATTGTGTTTTGTGATACTGTATTGATTCTCAATTTTGATCAATTTTGATTTAATAGTTAACATACAAACATTAACTCAGTCAATACTTATTCCACTTGCAAAGAGATGTGTCCTCTCGGTGTATGTGCCCGCTAAAAGTAGTGCTATGATGCTGGATGTTACAGAGACTGACATAAATGCAAATGCAGATCCCTTCCTGTTCTGATTGCATAAAAAAGTTAACTTTTTTTACTCAGATTTGATGCATATGGTAGTGTGTTCTTTATACTATGACAGTTTTACTAAAATTAGATTAAAAAATCGAAATATATTGTCTTACTTACAGTATCGCATTATATGACAATATATTGAATCGTAACCCCGTATCATCATATGTATCGTATCGCTAGATTCTTGCCAATATACAGATATATTTTAATATCCTTTTCCCCAATTCCCCTAATAAAACTCACCAAACTGTCGTACCGTATGTGCTACTTGTGTAAAACCCTTTAATCACTTCACAAATAGAGATGAAGTGAAAGGTCAAGATGAGAAAGCTTTGCGGGGACAAAACGATGAATCAAATGTGCCTTATCCCCCCTCTGTCTTTCACACGCCTTTACTCTCTCACTTTTACACACACACACACACACACAACTACCATACCACACATTAAGTGGCATCACATAGCCAATTTTCCATCTTGTCCATATTAGTATATAAGATGTGTATTTCGATGAATAAACCCCAAAATGCAATGTGTGCTTATTTCTACTGACATTGTAAATTTGTGTGTGCAACAGTTAGGTAAACAGCTGGCTGCTTTTCACCTAATCAAAGCAAGGCAAAGCCAGTTTATTTATATAGCACATTTCATTACTAAAAGTAAATCATAATGCTTTCTATAGTACAAAAAAAATGTAAAAAATACATCTGAAGACATGTCAAAGAATTGAAACTATAAGGAATCCTTTATATTAAGGTACATAATGAGCAACTAAATGCGCATAAAAAAACATTTCATTGGGTTCAACTTTGTCAATAAAATAATGTTTACATGTTTGCAAATGTTGTGGTGTACTACTGCATAAATGTGGAAAAAGTTGTATAAAGCTTTGTGTGGCTCCTGAGAGCGCTGAGTGAAGTCTGATAAATTGCCTAAAGTGATGTCACTTGAGTTGGTGTCAGTTGGGTCGGAAAACTTGAAGTTTGAAAATGGAAAAAAAAAAAAAAAATCTGGGGGTTGAGTTGGAAAGAAGTGAGCCCCTCATCTCTGCTTGAGTCTATATTGGCCGCTGCTAGTATAACACACTCAAAGCTCCAACTGAACTGTCGCTAGTTAAGTTGCATTGTGGGTAACGTAGGCACCAGGTTTTGATTATTAATAATGTATGGAATAAAAAGGCGATATCTCAGATTTCGTCTGATCCTTGATGGTGAGTCAGTTATGGGAGTGTAAGACTAAATCAGTGGAGCACTCTTTCAATCTCGCATTAAAACGTAGTCCCTATATCAGGCCGTTTTTACTTTATAATAAATCATATCCAATATGTGTGTGTAGTTAAAGAAATGTGGCCCAGTTAGACAGTTTGCATTTCAAAGGTTTTTTCTTTCAGAAAGGCAGCTTATTTTTTTTTATCCTAAAGCATTAAATCACTCCGTCTGTTTTTTTTTTACCGTTTCAGCTACTGTTTCTGTTGAACATTTCTTTCTTTAATATTTTAATATTGTCTTTATTATGCTGTTAGTTACTAGTAGTAGTTGAAGCGGTAGTTCTCATACTGTTGTATCTCTTTTGTTGGTAGCAGAAGTGTTCAGCTTGTTTACTTTTGTCTTCATTGTAATTAAAGTTAAATAAACATTACGGATGCCTCAAGTAATTCTATATTTACAGATTGTACACATGCACACAATGTTGGTTAGTTGAACAGTGCCAGAATAGTACACACACAGCATTCAGGATCGACTGAACAAATATGCACAGCCACAGTTAAGGTAAAGTAGTAGAACAGACTGTAGTCTGTTCATGACCCAGTTAGGACCGTGATGGATGGAAATAGCAGCTGCCACAAGGCCAGTCCCACGGAAACAAAAATACCCTGTGTTGTGGAACAGGAAATGATTTCTATACTTACCTGTAACTCTAGGTGAGTCTTGTGTATTTGGACTTAAAACTTAAAAGTTAAACATTAAAAATAACATTTATAAGTAGTTCAGCTTTAAGTATTTTTAAGGTCTTGTGAATAGAAAAGTGATGTGACACAAACAGTGATCAAAAAACATTCATTACACACTCTATTAAAGGGTAGATTCAGATTTGTTTCAAGTCTGTCTTAATACAATACACACATGTTCATACGCACATTGAAAGAGTTACCAAAGAGTATAGAGGCAAAGAGATGAAACTTTGATGCTTTTTTGTGACAACCGCCACTAGATTGCGCTGCCGTCATTTTGGACTGAAAACGTCAATGAGTCCGTGGCCATAGATGTATAAAGAGACATCTGTAAATTTGGGGATTCTTTTTTTTTATGTAAATCAACCTCCTAGTACAAACACTTAAAGCTTCAGTAGGCAACAACAGGCCGTTTCGATAGAGACATTAAATATATGACCATAGAATAGAAATAATTTTGTTTTACTTTTGTACAGCACTTTTTAGGAGGACATTTTACTGGCACCCTTTGATAATACAGCAGTGGCCTTCAGTCCAAAATGGCAGAAGCGTAGCTGTGCTGCTGTAGACGCTGATGTTGCAATGGAACCACCAATTGACTTTCACTTCTTATCAATATAAGTTCTTTTGAGTTAACTGTGATCACTACAATCATTGATTTCAACAAACGAAGCCCAAATTTTTCTTCATTTTAAATCCTGCGTTGTAAACGTTCATGTTTACCCTAGCAGTCTTCTTCTTCAATGCCTTATTTGGCGCATTGGTGCGTTTCCAGGCACATCAACGCCACCAGCTGTCAATCAGCAGAACATTGGAAACCAAAGGCAGGATGTAAATTGCACAACCCTTATGCTGCCAAGTGTGTGGATGTGTGTCCTTGCGGGGGTGTGTAATATAAACAAAATTGGGACCCTCTACAAAGACAAATACTCTACCTTTAATATCTTTAACAGAAAGCCTGCAGTTGTGGTGTTTTAAAGAAACAGTAGGAGTCAGGCAGGGTAATGGAAGATGCTATTGAGTTGCATTATGGAAAGTCTAGGATCCAGTGTTATGGAGTTTGACCTACTAGATACAACTAGATACTATGTCAGGATATATTATTAATCCTCTGTCTCTTGTGAGTGCAATACTAAATGACTGGAGTACCCCTGTAAACTTCTTTACAAACATTCACAAATAATCTGAGCTCTTCTTGATGTATACTCTTGAGCTGTTGAAGCTTAGCTGCTCCTCAATTCTCTTTCTTTGTCGCATCCTTATCAATTATTTTGTCAACAGTTTTCTTTGCTTGTATTCACTTTTCAAACTGGTGAACTGAATTACTTGAAGCAGCAGTTTACCCTTTACTGCAGGGGTGCACACACTTTTTCAGCATGCGAGCTACTTATAAAATGACAAAGTCAAAATGATCTACCTACTATAAAAATGCAAAACATATATTTATTTATAAATATATTGAGTATTCTTTATATGTACAATATATGTTGGTGTACCTTGCATAACTGCATGAACCCATATTGTACAATATAACTCTGTACATTTTTTGTCATTACCTTACTCTGATGACTTGCACTGAATGGAATCAGCCAGAGATGCATAGTCCGGACAGTAGCTGCTGATAGCCAGCCTCAAGCACACTTCCAAATGATCATCAGTCAAGGTGGAACGGTATTTGGACTTAATAATCTTCATGTGGGAAAAGGCTGACTCGCATAAATAAGTGGAGCCGAATAATGCAGTCAAGGAGGTAGCACATTTCCTCATGTTGGGGTACTTTTCCTCTGTGAGTAAGTTCCAGAACTGTCCATGAGCCCTGGACTTAAGCTGAATGTCAGCTTGTAGTGTCAAAATCTCATCCTCCACTCCAGATGAGTTCAGGTGAAACAGTGTTGCAATTTGTTGGCTGACGTCTATTTTAAAAAAAAAATTTTTTTTTTTTAATGCCATGCGATCTACCCACACTACCTTTGCGATCGACCGGTAGATCGCGATCGACGTATTGGGCACCCCTGCTTTACTGGAACTGCATTCCCAATTTGCATGACTATAATTTCACATGATTATACTTTAAACCAGTAGGCCTATAATCAAAAACTCAACTAAAGGTCTTATGATGACACATATTGGGTCCCCCACCATTATCGACTGCATCACTGCAATTTATTCAAAGGATGTTACTCGCTATATGACGGTTGGTTGTTGGTTATTTTTAGTCCATAATCTTTGACAGTCTACATGTATAACCACAAACGGTTAATACAGCTGCTCTCAGTTTAAAGCTGCACTAATCAATATTTTTATTTTTTTAGAATGGATCAGATGTGTAATGTGAAAGGTGCCGCTCATAGTGACAAACCTACAGAGAATTATCACCCTCCTCTAGTTCCCCTCAGCTCTACAGAGCGTTTTGGCCAATTGTGTTTATACACACGTAGGCAAAATTGTTGGTACCCTTCCGTTAAAGAAATAAAAACCCACAATGGTCACTGAAATAACTTGAAACTGACAAAAGTAATAATAAATAAAAATTCACTGAAAATTAACTAATGAAAATCAGCTATTGTTTTTGAATTGTGGTTCAACAGAATCATTTTAAAAAACAAACTAATGAAACTGGCCTGGACAAAAATGATGGTACCCCTAGAAAAGATGTAAAATAATGTGACCATAGGGACATGTTAAACTAAGGTGTGTCCTGTAATTAGCATCACAGGTGTCTTCAAACTTTTAATCAGTCAGTCTGCCTATTTAAAGGGTGAAAAGTAGTCACTGTGCTGTTTGGTATCATGGTGTGTACCACACTGAACATGGACCACAGAAAGCTAAGGAGAGAGTTGCCTCAGGAGATCAGAAAGAACATTATAGACCTTCATGTTAAAGGGAAAGGCTATAAGACCATCTCCAAGCAGCTTGATGTTCCTGTGACTACAGCTGCACATATTATTCAGAAGTTTAAGGTCCGTGGGACTGTAGCCAACCTCCCTGGACGTGGCCGCAGGAGGAAAATTGATGACAAATTGAAGAGACGGATAATACGAATGGTAACCAAAGAGCCCAGAACAACTTCCAAAGAGATTAGAGGTGAACGCCAAGGTCAAGGTACATCAGTGTCAGATCGCACCATCCGTCGCTGTTTGAGCCAAAGTGGACTTAATGGAAGACGACCGAGGAGGACACCAAATCATAAAAAAGCAAGACTGGAATTTGCCAAAATGGGTTTGAGATACCAGCTCATATGAAATGGAAATGGCAATTTCATTTAGACAATGGCAGCATTGTTTCAAGCTTGTTTTGTGAAGTCACCCATCGGTAGTCGAGGGCAGGATGTAACACCTGAAATGACCCAATGATTCCACAGCATTCCACTGTTTGGCTTTCTGTCCAAAGTTGTGGGCTGGTTTATCTTAGTCAGGTGTGGCCAACCAGTCAGGCAGAGTTCCAACAGCTACAGTACTCTGCTCTCAAGAGCTCATGCACAAACAGACACAGCGAATTCCATAGATGCAACGACAGCACATAATTGCCAAGGGCGGTTTTCTTAACCTGCTGGCTTGTTTTCCACAACCGCTTTAAAGTCTGGATGCTTTCTTGTTGTGTAAACTCCCAGCACCTCTTTTACATGAGTCACTAATTACAGGCAGCAGTCTTAAAGATGCAGTGCGCAGGGTCTTGTGACTTGGAGCGGTGAGGTTGCGGATTGCAACCAAGTGCAATTTCTCCCGTGTGCCAAGCGTGTAGGAGAACTACGGTGGCCGACGTGAAAACGCGAATGTTAGTTGCCGTGTGTGTTTTGTGTTTTCGTCCTGCTCTCCCTCTCATGTGTCTCGTGTGTCATAGCTAAGTTAGCAAGCTAGCTCGTGTTGGTGACGTTGGTTGTGCGAGACGAGAGATGTAGTTCACTGAGCGGTTTCACACAAAACTAAATGACGACAAACCCACGACCAACTGTGACTTTCTTGACTTGCAAAATTATGTTTTAAATTGACAAACGTCATATGTGTGATTCATGGCACAATTCAAACGGGATCAAAAAATGATTTGTTTCTCTCCGTTGACTACCGTACATATTTTTTCCAAAATAAGGTCCCATGTGATCCACCATGTGATGGAATTTTCTATTAATTCCTCTCTCCTTGGTCGGGAGGTCAGAGTGTTTCTCAGAGTGTCCCTCTGTTGACATTATTGGGTTGGAGTCCTGTCTAGGGGAGCCACCGTTATCTGTACAGCTGTGTCTGTAGTAGGGACCATAGAGCCAGTCGCTGGGGCAACCAGGGTCAGAGATGCCAGAGGAACATGATAAAGGTAAGACACTGAGCACCAGGGAGGAAGGGCAGAGTTGTGATTCACAGAGAGCAACTCAAGGCTGGAGACCTGACAATTGCTCCTTGATCAAGCTTCAATAAACCGTCTGTGTAAGACATCAACAGCTCTGAGGCCACTTCCTTCCTATTGAGTTAACTTGTTTATCAGAAATTCCACCACCCACTGGAAGGGGAGGGACTTTGCCTTTCTGTTATTTAGGATGTCAACCAAAAGTGCCCTGGGGGTCATGGAGCTCGGGATGGATCAAATGCTTCTCTAAGAAGAACAGCTTCACTGCATTTAAAGCTCTGTGATGAGAGCCTTATTTGGAGCCATCAACGATTATGAGCAAGTGCGTAATTTCCACTGGTGATGGGTGGGGACTGGGAGAGGTCTTTGTAGGAAACATACAAAAACAATATTATATTATAAAGTATCAGGTCTCTATGACAGCCAGTGCATTCTGATCTTTTACTGAAGTAAAATAATCAATACCATAATGTTTAAATGCTTACAAATTCCTGCATTTTATTAAGTTATTATCTCTAATGCATCAATATGTAATTAGGATTTTATCAGTTTAATAAAAAAGCTAAATATTTTGTAATACTTTCTGTATTTCATGTAAAATCCTAATTTGTAAATTAACGTCCAGCTATCAAATAAATATAGTGGAGTAAAAAATACTGCTAACTTTTTGTGAAGTATAAGTGTAAAGTAGCATAAAATGTAAATGCTCAAGTAAAGTACAAGTACCTGAAATGAAGCTGAACATCATGTCCTGGTAAAAAGAGCTCTGGTGCGGGGGAAGATTGTGGAGTTAATACAGGATTCTTGTGTCAGCAAAGTAGAAGTTTTATTCTGATCACGTCTAAAAGGTAACCCTCAAGTTTCAAAACTCTCTCGAGAGGGTTAAGGTTAGGCATTGACCTATTGTAACTCCATCTGCCGATGAAGCTTTAGAGGTGCTGGTAGGCAGAAGGGAACCAACACAACAAGGTCTGAGACAGAACAGCAACAAACGTACCCTTCAAGAGAACAAATTAAGAACTAATAATTGAAATTCATTCAACTTTTGGCGTAACTCAACATTTTTCTGACATATGGTTTTAAGTCTTTTAATGTGAAGCTCCTCATTTTCTGACATCTTCCTCTCTTCCCTTCCCGTCAGGCTCATTCACCTTCACCTTCGCTTGTACAGATCACTGTAAATACTGTATCATCTCCTCCGAACACCCCTTCTCTGGTCTGGTAGTGTTAACTTAAAAAAGTCTTTATTTTCTATGTGGCACGAATCTGCTCACGCCGTCAGTGTTTAATCAGGATTTCAATCAATTCTGTCTCAACTTGTTTGTCTGTTTCAGAGACGGCCAGTCGTTGCCTAAGCCTGGTGTCAGCGCAGAGGGTGCAACGCTACAGTTTGTGAGCATGACCTCTGACCTGAATGGTCTCTACCAGTGTGAAGCATCTAACATATATGGAAAACAAACACAGTTTCATCTATGTGCATGTGACTTCAGGTGAGGTCAGGTTTTATTTGGCTGTGGGATTTTGTCAAATGCGTTTTTTTAGCATTTGTTCCTGTTCTGTGTTTTTCTATTTGAGTCTGTTGTGGATGTTGTTAGATACTGTTGTCATTTTTTTGTCATTGGGTAGAAATGGAGCAAATTTGATTTTAAAAAAAAGTTATTTTTATAAAACAGTCACTATATCCTGATAGTAGTGCATTAGACAGGTAATCTGAAAAAAATCATGTGCCTCTGTGCCTAATGGCATCTGCAAGATTTCACAGACCGGAAGAAAACAACCAATCAGAGCCAAGCTGGAGTCTTGCCGTCTTATGAGCAGCTGTCAATCACTCGTGAACTCTGATCAAACGGTCAAACTAGACAGCACAGATCAAATATGAATCAATATTCTGTTACTGTAATGCCTATCTCTCCTCAAATGTTTTCAGAAACATCTTGTAGTGTACTGTTTAGCTGCAAAATGAGAATTTTTGTGACCCGGTAGCCAAATACTAAGCACCGCCCACCAGCCGGAGCACAGCCAATAGGAACGCTCTCTCTCTGAAATGACCTGTGATTGGCCAAAGTCTCCCGTCACAGGCTAGATTTTCTAAAGCCTGAAAACAGAGCCATGAGGAGGTGCAGAAGTCTAGTTTTCTCTCAGAGCACTTGAATTACAATATGCTTAAAGGTTATTATGGAAATTTTGCCCAATGATGCCAAAAACGTTCTGCCTACTGCAGGTTTAATTTAAAAAAACAAAAGATTGCAGCCTAATGAATTTCAAATTTTGAGAGAAGGTCGGACATCTAGGCCTGGAGTTGAATCGCAGCATGTATTTGATCAGGATTTCACCTGGACGCCCTCTGTGGAGGTATTCAAGCCATGTCCAACAGAAAGGGCAACTCAGGACACACTGGAAAATGAATATCCCGTTTGGCTGTGGTTGCCTTGGCATCCGCCTGTAGGAGCTGGAAGACATGGCTGGTTGAGCCTGCTGCCTACACAACTGTAATGGCAATTTTCATATCTGCTGTAAGAAAGTGTATCTTTAGATTATCTCAAGGCTTCACATGTTCAGCTGCGTCACCATAAGACAGTGACCTGACATTTACAGATTGCTGAGATACTTGTTATGACTTGTGATGCTCTGGTGTCTGCTGTGTGCTGACGCAATCATACACTTTCTCTCGTTCCTCTTTTTGTATTCCTTGCACTTATCTTCGTGTTATGATTTAAACTGTATAAATACTCTATACTCTTTGTACTCAGGGCTCGCTTGCCTCAGTTCACTCTGTAACTGTGCTCGTGAGTCCATCTGCAGGTGCTTCTATTAAATTTACTTGAAAGACAGGTTGTGACCACAGGTTGTGTCTTGTTTTTACAGAAACTGCCACCACACAACCCAGACAAGTGGAAAAACATTTACAAATTACTGCCTGCACTACACCCAATGCACCACAAGGAATGGTTCAAATCTAAAAGCATGTCCTATCATGCTAAATGTTCTGTAACCTTGTCATGGTCATTTCATGTGTTGGTTTCTTTTGTAACTCAGGTCCCGCAAGGACAAGTAAGCTTTTTTTGGCAATTTGGCAAGGGCTTAGTAGCATTGTGTTTGAATGAGGCTGGAGAAATACCAAGCATCGCCCACCAGCCGGAGCAAACTTTCTCATTTTACAGTTAAACGGTACACTACAAGATGTTTCTGAAAACATTTTAGGTGAGAAATAGGCATTACAGTAACAGAATATGGATTAATATTCAATCAGCGCTGCCTAGTTTGACCGTTTGATCGGAGTTTGCAAGTGATTGCCAGCTGCTCAGAGACGGCAGGCTCCAGCTCGGACATTTTGCCGTGTCGTAGCAGGAAAAGCTCAGCTACATGACTGACTGCATTCCATTTAGGTGAGCTATCAGGGCCCTGGTACTGTGCATGCTGGAGTCTGTCTCCGCTATCAAAAACTGATTCATTATGACCAAGTTTCAAACTGAAACTCAAGGATGGACATGCGATCAGTCATCGATCAGTAAATCACCGGTCACAGAGCCTGAGAAACTGTTGCTTTGCTCATTAAAGCATTCAGAAACACACAGAAACAGTTTTTTTCTTCTCCAGTTTTCGCCCAGAGCTCCTGTGGTGTCTCCAGAGGAACTGAGACACCACTCAGTCAAAAACTGAATAAAGTAAACTTGAAGGTGGGATTAGATTTAGCGAGATGATAAACTGGCAGTGTATATCAGTATTTCCTGTAACTGTATTCTTCTTTCTTGTGTCCTGTCTTCCTACAGGAGCCTACAGTGTTTGTTGGACCTTATTTAGTATTTTGCTTATCCTGATGATTGCCTTTGTCGTCGCTGCAGTGTTCTACTTTTATAAACCAGGGATATTTCCATGGTAAAGAGTACAGTAGTACTACACACACTTAAGTATAATATACAGTACTACTGCTAAGTATATAAACATATACTATATATACTATGGAAATCTTTTATTGTTTGTTAATTGGTGGTTGATTATCCAGGACAAACGACCCACGTGGAGAAAGGTACGGTCCACCTGGAGTGGCTCGAGGAGTAACAGAAGATCTATAGGAACGACATGCAGAGGTAGAGGAAATGCATAACATTTCATTTGTTAGAGTGCATGCTGGCTCTTTTTAATCACACTCAAAGTTAAATCTGTGTGCCTCAAAAAGTAATTTTTCTAAACCGTTTGCCTGAAAAGTGAGTTTTTCTTATCATACTATATCTAGTCTTTGGGCACATGGGACTACTGTTTTTGCAATAGACTCCATTATATTTTAGGAAATAACGGTAGTCCCATGTGCCCAAATACTAGATATAGTATGTTAAGAAAATGTCTGTAAACTACAAGGAGCACAATCAAGTATTTAAACTGGGAAAAAAAAAATCTGAAACTTGTGTTTGGTTGATTATTTCTCAGTTGTTACAATGCTAATTTGCATTGTATTTTACATCGTTGGAAAGCCTGTTTATTTACCTTCACAATGATGTCCAACTTGTAAGGATCATGTAATTGTGGGATGAGCAGCACAGCTGATTATGTGGGTAGCGCCAAGAAACATTTGCCAAAATGCTCTGCCAATGGTAAATGGTTTTACAGTTTGTAAGTCTGAGTTGTGGTGGGGGTTGGTCGTTTATTGGCGTTAGCGGACTACATTTCTTACTGAACGATAGCTATGGTTGCACACCGAAGGCACTTGCGAGCGCGCATGATGTCACATCCTTTAAAATTTTCCCGAAAAGAAAAACGGCCCGCATTCTTCAAGCCCAATCTCCAGACCTGAATCCCATTGAAAACCTCTGGAATGGGATCAAGAGGAAGAAGGATGGTCACAAGCCATCAAACAAAGCCGAGCCGCTTGAATTTTTGCGCCAGGAGTGGCATAGAGTCACCCAACAGCAATGTGAAAGACTGGTGGAGAGCATGCCAAGACGCATGAAAGCTGTGATTGTAAATCAAGGTTATTCCACCAAATATTGATTTCTGAACTCTTCCTAAGTTAAAACATTATTATTGTGTTGTTTAAAAATGAATATGAACTTGTTTTCTTTGCATTATTTGAGATCTGAAAACACTGCATCTTTTTTTGTTATTTTGACCAGTTGTCATTTTCTGCAAATAAATGCTTTAAATGACAATATTTTTATTTGAAATTTGGGAGAAATGTTGTCAGTAGTTTATAGAATAAAACAAAAATGTTCATTTTACTCAAACACATACCAATAAATAGTAAAACCAGAGAAACTGATAATTTTGAAGTGGTCTCTTGATTTTTTCCAGAGCTGTATATATATGTTACTCCACTACATTCCAGAGGGAAATATTGTAGTTGTTATTCCACTACATGGATTTGACAGCAACCGTTACTAGTTGTAGTACAGATTAAAATTTCCAAAACATATAATAAGATTTAAAGACACAATGCATTTTTGTATATATAAAATAGCTGCTACAGGTCAATGCATCAGGAATGATAGTCCAATAATATATATAATAATATAAAACTCAGAAAGGAGATTTTGCTGCTTTTACTCAGGTGAAACTTTGATACACTATTGATCTGAACACTTCTTCCAAACCTGAATAATACACACCTTCCATCTTGAATTCAGATTCTTCTACTTTGCAAGCCCTGTGGTGTCAATCACCTAAAATAAATCTCATACAGGTTTATGAAATATTTTCCAAAACAAGGGAGCCATCTTGAATATTCATCTTGGTTACATTTTATAAAAATAAGGAGAGCAGGCAACAACAAATACCCCTATCAGTACATAAAAACATCACCTCAGCTTTACCCATGGGCATTGGTCATCACCCTGGATACTGCTCTATAATATATGCCGTATATAGCAGAATCCTATACAATGATAATGAAATGAGGGTAACTTTGCAGAAATGAATATGATCTGCAACAAACAAACAAAAATGGCAGCATCTACAGCAGATTTGGACTCAGATTGTGACAGACCATGTTGGATATTAGCACTCAGCTTCCTGGCAGAGATGGCGAGACAGTCTTTGTTTGTGTAAATACTGCAGATCCTCTCCAGTCTGTCTCCTGCAGATCTTTTCTGGTGAGAACAGACTGGAAAATGCAAGAAACCCTTCATCTATGTGTTCTCTTCAACATTTGAAGATTTTCTGAGCTCAGTGTTCGAGTTTCAGGAGGATCTAAGAAGTACTTGCATCAATCACACACCTTGACGACAACAGAGCAGATTCCACAGTTGATTTATTAATTTGTGATGGGTTAGTGATGACATTTATTGCATAAAGGTCTGTGTGAAAGAACCAAAAAACAAGATTTCTGTGTTTTAAATGAATGTTTGCTGTAGGAGATATAGGATTAAACCCCTCAGTTGCAGTGGATGTTCATTTAAAAAAGCTGCTGTCATGAACAACCTGTACAATAATTCTGCATATAATAAGAACAAGACACTGGAAATGAAATAAAATACATTCAAAGACATCAACTGAAACTTGCATTGCATAGGGACAAATTTACAAGGTGGCTTCAGAACAAAAACTGAAAGACTTAAGTGCAATGCTGCCACCCAGTGGCCGGATCTCCTCATTACAGCGTCCAAGCAGGACCTCTTCTTCTGTTCCTAAATCCTAAAACAGGCGACATTCTCTCATTCTGCACACAAAGGCTCTTCTCAAATATATAACTAATGAATACAGTTTTACTCACACTATTTTTTAGATTGTAAAATAGCAATGTTTGCTGACCTGCAGGTGTAGTGCAATCCGATTAGCAAGTCAACAGATGGCTTAATCTAAATTTACAGTCTGTGCCATGGCTTTTGGAAAAACATATATATATATATATATATAGAAAACATATTTTTTACGGAAAGACAAGATATTTCCACACTTGTTAAGGCACTTTACCTTGATTCACTGCAAATGCGCTGCATAAAAACATCCAAATTTATATACCGGCAAGCTTCACAGTTTATTGCATATTAAGTCCCTGTTTTCTCGTAATGCATCTCTAATTTTTGCAGCGATAGATTAATTGAATAGTTGAGATTTGTGACATTTTTTGACAGTTTTTTTGTATTGCATAATAACTGGATATTGTGCTCACTCGTTTGTGTGTGACAGTTGTATTTGTCTGCTTGTATTGCTTGTGTTTATTGTTGTAACACTGTTTTTGCTTCCCTCTTGACCAGGTCACTCTTGGAAAAAGAGATTTTAATCTCAAGACTTTTACCTGGTTAAATAAAGGATATACTGTATATATATTTCCCTAAGTCATCTCACACCAACCACCACGTCATTCTCACTTAATAGTCTTTTTTTTTAATCTCTCTTAGTTTTTGGCTTTATCTGTTTAACTATAACATAAAATGTGCAATAGTCAGGTATCACACCTGTTACCCTGTTCAGAATTTTTTTTCTTTTGCAGTTTGGTTGTCAGTTATTCGAGCTCTGGGAAAGATTGATTCACAGAGACTATATCTCACTGAGCTCACACACGTCAAGTACACATGGTCCACTCACAGATCTCAGTGTCTCTTTCTAAAGTGAACATTTAGTCCATCCTCTAGAGTCAAGTGTCAGGCTTCAATGCCTGACAGTCTAGCCTCCCGGTCTGACCCCTTCATTCGGTAATAACACTCAGACTCCTCTTCGTGTCTTCCTAAACTGATCTTTCTGTCCCTTCTCTTTGGTTTTGACGGTCCAATCCCCGCTCCTCTCCCTCTTGTCAGTTTGTGGTTGTGAGTCTACACTGCCAGGTCATCCTGGCGAGCCCGGCTGCTGGTCCCACTGGTCTTGCTCAAGCGGCGTTTGTCCTTCATGTAGCCGGTGTGCAGCAGAGGTGACGGGGCGCAGCTGTTGGGCAGCTCCGTGGGCACTTGTTCATATCTCATCCTCAGGAAGTCTTCCTCGTCCTCCAGGTTGTCGCAGCTGTGATGCCGCTCTGTGGCCAAGTTGACCGAGTTCTGCTGCAGTGCCATCCTGTTGTTGAAGGGATGAGAGGCCATAGAGGTCATGGCGTTCATGGAGCCCTGGGCTGCCAGGCACTGGCTGAAGTCAGGGGGCGGGGTGCAGGAGGCAGAGGGCCGAGGTGGGCTGTTGGGCTCCAAGGCCGCAGATGCAGCCACTGTCACGGCTCTGTCCTTGCTCTTCTGCATCCCCCTTTTGCGTAAACACCTCCTGGCGCTCTTCCAGCCGAGGTGGTAGAGCTCCAACACGGAGAGCAGCAGAGACACGCCGGCCACCACCAGCATGAAGATGATGAAGACGTTCTTTTCTGTGGGCCGGGACATGTAGCAGTTGACGGGGTTGGGGCAGGGCCAGGACTTGCATAGGTACAACGCCCTGAGGAACACCCCGTAGATCATATACTGCACCACCACAAATGTCACCTCCATCACCGTGCGGATCATGATGCTCAGGATGTAAGTCTGCAGCAGCGCTCCTTTCAGGCGAACACGGCCAACTCCCTCAGACCCCACCACTCTTCCGCTCTCCTTCTGCTGGAGGTACTCCTTCTCTCCCTCCAGGTCTCCTCCGCCTTCCCCTCTCTCCTCCCTCTCGTCGTGCTCCCTCCTCTTCATTTTCTCCTCCCTGCGCACAATGTGCATGGCGTGGCCCATGTAGATGAGGGACGGCGTGGAGACGAAAACGATCTGCAGCACCCAGTAGCGGATGTGGGCGATGGGGAAGGCGCTGTCATAGCACACATTGGTGCAACCGGGTTGCTGGGTGTCGCACAGGAAGTCGCTCTGCTCGTCGCCCCAGGACGACTCGGCCGCCGTGCCCAGCACCAGGATGCGGAAGATGAAGAGGACGGTGAGCCAGACCTTCCCGACCGAGGTGGAGTTTTCCTGGACCTCCTCTAGGAAATTCCCCAGGAGACTCCAGTCCCCCATCTCTGCTCACAGGGCCGAAACACGCACCTGAGACACAAAGACTGGAGAGAAAGTGCGAGAAGAGGAGGGGTGCACTAGAAGTGAAGAAGTGAAGTCACTGATGGATAGAGCAGAGAGGAGGGTAAAAAGGAGAAAAGAGAAATACAGACATCAGTCATAGACAGATACATTCTTGCAGATGAAATGACCTGGGTGTGTGTGGGGCATCATGTGCATAAAAATAGCTTCTCTGCTTGTGAATTGCTTGAGGACTGGACACCGTGGCATGAGAACAACCACTTTCCCATGAAAGAGAGAGCGAGAGAGAGAGGCAGAGGAAGTTCGGGAGTCATGTAAAAGCAAATAATGAGGTTGTTTTAAGAAAAATGACTCAATATCATATTATGTGTGTTTACATTCCCCATGTCCAATTCCAAATTGCGCATGACAGACAAACAGAGAGGGTAACAGGCCACCACGGGGCAAGTCAAAGCTAGGAGACTTTGTCCTTTTAATGCTGTGACCTGTCCTGGTCTCTATCTTGCCTGTGGAGTTGACCACGACCAGCAGATTTCACTCACACCGACATGAACAGCAGCTTTGATGTCCACTGTCCTCTGCGATAATGAAAACCTCCTACTCGCTGATATCTGAGAGCGTCAATCAGATCTCTCCATCTGTGTGTGTTCTTTCACCTGCCGCATTAGTGAGAGTTTGGGTAAGACCCAAACATGGCGGTGACAGGCTGGCGAGTCTCAGCCGAGAAAGACCCTATAAGGCAGTTCACCAGACAGCTTTATGGGTGCAATAACTGACCCCCATCATTGAGGGGTTAAGAAAAACCCATCAAACTCCACTGAGGGGTGACCTCCGACATCTAAATGCACTATGTACCTTTAGCCTACTGCCAGCTTTTACTATGCAATTAGAGATCAAAGCCAGATGAGTTATTACATACTGTAAGGAGGGCGAACAGTTTGACAGGTTTTTTCCAACACGTCTCACATCCGAAGTTACAGCCCTACTTGGCAAAGGTTATAGAAAACAGTATACATTCGTCAATAGATGTGTGTTAAGACAAACTGTTATTTTAATGGTGTGCCAGGTGGGATATATACAATATAATCACTACAATCACAGAGTGTTAAAAAAAGCCAAACACGGAGTTAATATTCTCTCTTACCACCTCCCATCTCCCTCCAAGTGTTATCCATGAGCATTTGCTTCCATAATAAGGTAGTCCCATCGTATAGTCCACTGTGCAGGGCTTTGACTTGGCTGGCTGACACTGACACTAGTTATGTGTGAGAGAGAGATGTTCTAAATGACCCTCAGTCTCTCCCCCTCCCGCACTGGCTCTATGAAGGATATATATGGCAATAAGATGGAAAATCAGAGCGTTGAGCTCTTTATCTATGAAGCATGGAGAGGCGGGAAACAAAACACCCCCATCAGAACATGTGGGAGAGGAAATGTTCAACCTCTATCCACTCAGAAGAAGGCAGATAGGCCAATGCATAACATAGGACAGTTTGTGGTCTGACACTTGTTTTCCAGCATTTCCGCCAATGTCAGACAAACTGGTCACAGCTGGAGACCAGTTGGATGGTGGGGTTAGTGAAGCGGGTCCTCGTCCCACTCGGGGGAACTGGCTCAAAGCCCTCCTCGGATAAAGCTGATGATCTTTACTGGAAGTAAATCACAAACAGGCAGAAAAGCTGGAGGAGGAAGGGAGTGAGAGTCCAGCCTGCACAATAGCAGGAGGTACACATTACAGAACAGCCATGGTCTTATCAGCTAACACTGACAACAGGCTTCCCTCACCTGTGCAGACCCTGGTAACAATACATATCCACCGGGACTCATTCACAGTTAACCTTTGTGATGGTTTCTCATTATTTTGAATCAGTATTGTGACATGCTTGCAGCAGGGATTACCAAAGACTGCGGGTCGCAGGAGATTTTATTAGGGTCGCCAGTACACCTTTGAGCCAAATGAGGGGGCCTGAATGTTCATATTGTTCTGATAATTGTAGCCTACCTATAACATTGAATCTAGTATGAAAGTCTAGCGTAGTGGGAAATAGCGGAATATAATTATTAAATAATGTTTATAATAAAGTAATTTTTGATACATTTTGAGGTAAATATTGGGGTAATTTGGCAGTAATTCAAAAGAAATTTCAAATAGGTTACTTGCTAATTATCACCTAATTACAATAAAATTTGCCGACCTGTAAAATGAAGTGTTACCATAATGTTTAGCCTATACTATGTTTACCATCTTGGTTTAGTGTGTGAGCGTGCTAATTGCTAATTATCACGGAACAGTACAGTCGAGGCTCAAGGGAATTTCAGTAGTTTTGCTGGCATTTGGTCATAAACCAAAATATCACAAAAACTATTACAATTCATCCATAAAGGAATGTCTGTACCAAAATTCCCGTCCATCCAATAGTGAGACATTTCCCTCAAAACCACTTGCCAACCTCATGGTGGAGCTAGACGAACATTCAGGGAAACACCAAAGTCAGTAGGATTTATCCTCCGGGCACCTTGAACGTCTATTGTACACATAATTTCAAGGCAATCCAACAGATATTTTTTGAAGCTGATGCTTTGCATGTAAAATATGAATCTACAACCAAACTAGCAACTTCAGTTCACATTTAGTTGAGAGAAAGTAAAACATTTCTCTCTCAAATGTAGTAGAAGTACAAAGAGATATAAAGTAGAAATTCTCAAGTAAAGTACTAGTACCTCTGGGAACATACATACAAAAATACATAAAGTACACACACTAATATTCACACACAGCGGTGGGAATGGAAGCTTTCCTTTTCTAAGGAAAGTAGACAAAGTGGAAAAGTCTCTGTCTCCTTCCCTCGACTGCCTCTTCCTGTTCTCAGAGGAAGCAATCTCAAACAATATGATTTCCGAAGGACAAAAGGGACAAGGTATTAAAAGGGGAGGGAGGCAGAGGTGGCAGAGAGGTTACAGACAAGCTCTTTCCAGTGAACTTCTCTGCTGTAAAAAAGCACCTTTGGCTGTTCTATCATAACTGTGCTCCTGGTGGCCCTCTGGCAATAACCATGGATTTACTGGGATATGTTGTGCCCTTTGCTGAGCAGTCTGGTTTGCCTGTAGACCATCATGGCTGTCATATTTGTTTATAATCTCTGTGGCAGAGTAATGGACAATCTGGTTATAACTTGGTATTCAAAACGGTGAGCTGCGCAAATGGGGTATTATGCACCTCTGAGTTATTTCTCTCTGACGTTATACCTATCTCTCCGTGCGTTTGTGCGTGAGTGTTGGTGAGTTAAAAGAGTTCCACAGAAACAAAGTCCAAGTGTTGGAGAGATATTAAGCAAGAAAGTAGATGACCTCTATAGCCAAGAACTACCATTCTGTTCTCATTTCCAGGGCGTCAAATACTGACGCTTTGTCACGGCTAGATACAAACGCACAAAGGCCCCCTTTAGCATCGGTATGAGGTGCACCGAGTGTCCCATAAACTACAATGTAAACCCATCCACGACAATATTAAATGCTCAGGAAAATGTGCTGTGAGTGTGGTGACGTAGTTTTAAGAGCAAAAAGACGAGTGGGGAGGTGAGGTGGATGGGTCCAACAAACACAGGGCTTTCCCCTAAACTATAGGTACAAGAATTTCCCAATTTGGGATCAATAAAGTACATCTATCTATCTATCTAGCTAGTGGTTTTATTGTCTGAACCTATGCAAGCGTCTTTGTTTAATTCACAACATTAAGCACGTGTTTACTACAACCGAAAATTGGTGCCAAGGGATCTGACAAAGCGTCAGTATATGACGAGTTGGGATGAGAACACGTCAGAACTACAGTCATTTCACCACTTCAGCGTCAACTCAAACTTAAACTGGACTAACTAAATGTGGGTGTATCTAAATTTCCAATCGGATGTGCATACTGACACTAAGCTAGTCTGGGTAGCAGCCAGGCAGCTCAGAGACGAGAGAAACAGCAGCTATTAAACTGCATCACTGCGAAATGACGGCTGCTGCTGTGACTTGCTGCAGAGCAACAGGAATACATTTTGTGTGTTTTCTCCACCCTGCAACACAACAAGAAATCCTCTGGTGTGTTGGACCAGCCTCAGTGTTGCCTTAGAGGGCAGTGACTCTGGTTCAAGAATCAGCCGGGACTGCGGCAGCACCTCAGGCTGGATTGGAGAAACCCCTGGATGGAAGTTTTACAGGATCATTAAGCTATGTTTTGTTATTGCTGCACAGTGGCACATGGAGCAATGATTTCAGATTTATGTCTCTCACATTGGGTATAATCCTTAATTGAGTCATAACATAAGAGTACAGTAGTCTTTAGTTTTTAACTCTCAGAATAGAAAAAAAAATAGATTTTCAGACCAAATAAAAAGCTGCTGATGCTTAAATTTCTCTTTTCTAGTTGAGTCAATGAGTTAAAAAACGGGTTCCCCTCAGCCTGCAGTGTATCCACAGGCCTGGAACAACAGGGGGCAGGGTTGTTTTAAACATTCCTTCAGCGATCTGCATCTTTCAGCACTAAAGCCGTGTTTGACAGACTCTGGATCCTCATAGAGGACCAGGATACGCTGCCCGCTCTGCGCCGTCCTCATAAACACACAGGCAATTATATGGCGGGGTATACATTTTTTTTGTCCTGCTTCCCTTTAATGGGGAATGTTTGGACTAACATCAGCGGAGGAAAAAGTATTTACACGGTATTGTACATTAAGTACAATAGTGTTATTATATGCGTCCGAGAGGATTTGATGGAGATGGAGTAAATTTTTCAGCAATCTCCCAAATGATCTCAACACGTGGGCTTAAAACCACATGCCTGACAAACTAATTAATCGTTTTCACTAGAAATTAAACACAGTGAGAATACTCATTTATTTCCTAGAAAAATGTCTATACAGTATTTGACATATTCTAGAGGGACAGACTTACACTGGAGGGGCCCGAAGTTAAATACTAAAAAAATTTGGGGAGCCAAATTTGGCTGGCTGGCCTCAGGAGATTCTGGTGTAGGACATCTTTATAACAACACGGCCCTACTGTTTATTCCATATCAGAAAGAAATGTTGTATATTTGGACTTTATGGCTGTATTATCTCTGCTGTGAGTGGATTACAATAACAATAAATATATAGTCTTCAGTAATGTATTACCTGATACATTGTGTGTTGAGGTGTGTTTTTGTTAACCACTGCTAATGTTCTGGTAGTTGTTTTTTTAGCTTTTCAAAATAAAAGTAAATCCACCCATTAAGGTTTTACTGTATCTCTGCTGAATTTTCAAGAAATACATCAGTGTTTATTTCACTATATTAAAGAGACAAAGGCATATAATCATGCTTTGCCAACTCAATAGTATCTGCTGAGAAAAATATACATTACTGGTATATTTAATTTGATGCACCTCATTGCTTAAACCTGAACCTAAATGTTTTTTGAGTGGTTTCATCTCCAGAGAAACATGCTTTATCAGTAATTATACATTCCACAATCATTATTGCTCTCTTTATCACACAGTTGGATGGACTAAAATGATTAATCATCTCATGATATTCATCTATAACTCTCTACTGTTAAAGCTTCCAAACAATCTTATTTCTATTCTCTTGTTAAAATCTTGTACAAGATCTGATAACTACTTAATCTTAGATATTCCATGTGTACGCTCTAATCTTCTAGTTTCAGGTATTATGCACCATTTTTATGATTTTTTTTTTATAACTCTTGTAATTGTTTTTTTTTCTTCTATTTCTCACTGAATTTTTGGTTATCTGACTATTTGTTTCTTGTATGCTTAGAGATGACCCAATGCAACTTTTTCAGTCTCGATAGTGATACATAGGCTTTGGGTATCAGCCGGTACCGAGTACCGATATGATACCAGTGTTTAATTAATTAATTAATAAGCTGTATACCTCATTGTATGGAAGTGACTGGAATCTTTCTTTTATGTGTAAGGCAACATCAGGCTTGACTTAAACAATGTTTCACAACTTTGTAAAACAAAATGTGACAAATAAAAACACAAATTTACTGAATTGTTTATTAGTGTTTATTATTAAGATAATAAATGGTACACCAGTAACTGGTCGAATTGTTTTCAAAATTAACAGGAATTACAATTCAGGTGTAAAAAAATGTTTAAATGCAGCAACAAATTGGTCAAAACTTAAACAGGAATTCAAATTCCAGTATTTAATGTATGTAGTACATACATATAGAACTGAATTGAATAGATCTGCCCCATTGTCACCAATACCCGATCCAACTATATGAGTCAGTATCAGCCCGATATCTGATCTGGTACCAGTATTGCTGGTTGAGTGGTTGTCTGACTATATACATGTCTTTTGTTCCCAGTTCTCTCCTGAAAAATAAAAAGACTCTCTGATAGAATCAAATTACTAACGTAGTAGATAAACTCTATTTTACAGCTCATATTAAATAACTCCAAACAAAAAGCCCCTGCCAGGAGCTCCATATCCAAAATATCTTTGCCGGTAACACCTCACTTTGTAGTGTTGTGACAGCTCAGCAATGTTTCAGTGGAACAACCGCAGCAGAGCACGAGGAAAAATGTCAGCCCAACCACACAACTGCTCTGCGCTAACGCATTTATTCCCAGGTTGCATCAGTCTCAGCTGACATCAATAGACCTGCATACAGGATGCCAAACATACCTAGGCTGCAGTTATTCAGCTCAGTGATTGTTATTTTTACTCTCTGGGCGATTGAAGCGTTTTCAAGAGGCTATTTAGGGTATAATGGAAGGTTTAATGGAAATAAATGAGGCCTATTTATTTCATTAGAATGACCACTTGCACATATGTGTGAAAATTAAAGCTTAAAAGACATGTATTGCATATGAAGCTTTTAAACTTGAACTTTAACACGTGTGGAGGGTCAATCCCAGTATGCATTGCAGCAGCTGCAGGTCTGCAGGGGTGGCGGTGGCGGGCGTATCTCTCCCATGTGGATTACGATCAAAGATGAGCATGTTTAAGTTTAGCGTGGCAAACTTAGTGGTATTGGCGTGGTGGAGGGGTGAGTTAGGGATAGTGTGACCTACAGAGTGGATCTGATGCGGGATGAAGGGGAGAATACTTCACAATCATGTGAGTCACCTGTTGCCACCCTGTCCAGGCCAGTGTGGCTCTCGGCTGCCATATATCAGTCACACCAGCAGAAGCCGGCGGGCCGATGCGCTGCCTGCTACCTTACATGGCTCTTCATCTGCCCACTACTGTACACAGACCCACAGCCCTGTTATGATCTATTGTTTAGCTGCATATGGCATTACACTGGAGCCCTCAGGCCAAACAGCTGCAAGGTGTTTCGTGGAGGAAAATTCTGTCTAACACACTCCCGACTGAAATGCCTGGATAGCTAGACAGATTAAATATATGGCTTGTTTTGATCTTTCATTTATTTTGAATACCATCTTTATAGTCAGTTGATTAGTGAGCCTGTAATCTTTTATCTTTTGCTGTGAGGCGTCTTTACACAAATCTCACCTGTTGCTTATCTGGTTTTATTTGATTCCACTGAGATATGAAGTGTTTTTTATGGCTGTGCTGGGAGTCGAGATTCACACTAATGTCACAGTGCGGGTTAATGTTGATGTGTCTTCAGTTTCAAACAGAAAAACACCAACACAGACTCTGACGTTACTTTGTCTAAAATTTGTCGTGGACACTCATTTAAAGTGACGGCACTTTTATGTCACTTTATTGACTTTTTGTAATCTTGTCTTGTAAGTAAGTACATGTACTAAAGCACTGTGTGGTTCTGAGGTACTTTACATGAGTATTTACATTTTTTGCTACTTTTCTCTTGTACTCCTTTGCATTTCAGGGGGAAATATTGTGCTTTTTTACTATACTACATTTATTTGGTGGCTATAATTAACTGTTATTTTTCATATTAAGATTTAAAAAAACCCATATGAGCATATAAATTATACATTTGTTACCCATGCACAGTAAATTAAACCACCCAGTAGTATAAAATAAGTGGAATGAGCTCCACCACAGCCAGCTACAACATTAAAATGCTTCTTACATGCATATGGTATAATCTATGATACTGTAACACAGACCAAAGCCTTATATTCCCTGCATACTATGCAATTTTACTTTTAAACTTGAAGTACATATTGGTGATTATACTTCTTCAACATTTTGATTGCAAGACTTTGACACTGTGATATTGATACTTTAGTAAAGAATCTGAATACTTCTCCCACCACTGTAGAGACATTATTTTATATAATTCAAAATAAAAGGATTGCATCAGACTTATCAGTGTGTGGCTTTCACCCCCTAAGAGCGCATTTATTTTCCTTCAGTTCTTTTTACCCATTTTCCAGCATTCATTCACATTTTGGTGAATTGGTTTAATACATTTTTTGCTGACACATTCTGTCAATTCAGATCAATGAGCAGCTTTATGCAAAGCTTTTGCCCGAGACACCATGGAGGTAACAACTCCTCATACTGTAAGTACACATTGCTGCTGGCTCTGTGTTTTAAGTCTCCGGTGCAGCACTTTGTTTGAATATATTTGTCTCTTATGAGAGTTATGAGCAGAGAGGAGGGAGAGAGAGAGAGACAGACAGAGCCAGATAAAAGGAGTGAGAGTGAGTAGGGTGACAGCCGTACCTGCCGGAGGACAGGGACTCTAACACACACCAGGCTTCCTGTTCCATCCTCCCAGCTCTTTGAGATATCATCTCTTCCTTACAGACTTCATCCACTGCTGTCGTTTTCTAGTAGGATGCTCACAGTGTGTATCTAAATGTCTGCATCCTTCTAGTCTTTCACCTGAGTAAGAGTTTGTGATAACTTGATGGCTTACCTGCTTTTCTGCTGCAGGAGAGTTGTCTGGAAGGCTGTTTTTTTTTATCAAGTAGCAGCTCCCTGTCTGTCCCCTGATGAGACAAGTCTTCCTTTAACTCAGTGGACAAATGGCAGGTGATGATGCAGAGATGATCAGACGACCACAGACTCAGTGCGATGGTGGGACTACCTTCTTCTTCTTCTTCTTTTGAACATCAACAGGATCTGGCTCTCGAGGACGGGCGTCTGTCGTCCCAACGCCAAACTGTTGGTCCACACAGGGGGCACGAGAAGAAAAGCAGGGGCATCACAAGAGTGTTTCCCCCCCCCCACAGCCCTCCCTTCTGTCTCTCCTCCTCCATCTCCTCCTCTTCCTCCCCCCCCCCACTCCCTTCTTTTTTTAACATCCCTGGTGCTCTATTTTTTGCTGGGAAGCATTCTTAGGCAACGGGAGGGGAAGTGGAATTGTTTTCTGGGATCAATGGCAATTCCGTTCGGAGTAAACTTCCAGAGAGCTCTTATTTACTGCGTGGTCCTTAAGGCTCACGGCTCTGTTGTCTGTGCTGTGTTCAGTGCCGGGCACGGGCAAAGACAAACTGAAAAAGAACGAAATAGGTCATTAAAAATGTGATTTTAGCTTTATTTTGGAGACCCACAATTCATCTCAATCTGGAAACAGTAAGACAGAAGAGACAGTCATGTAGTCAGGTGTTGCACGAGGTCTGAAACCATTTCCTGAAGATTGGGGTGCAAACAAAGAGTCACAGACAAAACTTAAAAAGCTCATCCTCCTACTCTCTCCGTCCTTCCTCTTCTTTTTCTTGTCGACTGTATGTGGTGTGAGTTTGAACCCATGGACAATCTCTCTGTACTGCAGCCTGCCTGCAGAAACATACTGCTGTATTATATAAAGGGAATCTTTTAGGTCTGATTTCTCCTTGCTGGAGGGCCAACGTGCATTCAAATGGCTGTAATGATGTGGTGAGGGCACACAGTACATATGAACGCTCACACACAGACAGGCAATTCTAACGTACGTTCACTAATGATGTGACTCTAACATTTGCATAATTCTTTGATTTGGCCATTGTTACATCTTCTTCTTCTCCTTCAAGGTGTCCTTAAGTTGCGACAAATTCAATCTCTGGATTTTTTTCCTATTCAAGTTTTCATATTAAATGAATAGTTTGGGAAATAAGCTTGTTGGCTTTCTTGTCGAGAGTTAGATGAGAGGAACGATACCATTCTAACCCTTACAAAAAAGAAGTTTATAAAAGTATGCTATTAGTATACTTCTTTTAAACTTAAAATAAGAGAGTACTGTATGCTTTCAGATTACTTTTCATGTACTTATCAGAGTTAAACTTTATACTAACAAAATTACACTTATGTATACTTGGCTTATACTGACAAATATACAGAAAAATATACTGTAAGTCTATTTGGCTAAGTACGATAAATTCACTTAAGAAAACGTACAAGTATATTTGCAGTAAAAACTATTAAACTAGTAGTTTACTGAGAGTATACTTTAAAGTGTACTTTCAAAAACTAAAAAGTGTGCTACAAGTATATAACTAGTAAACTATACTACAGTATACCTTTAAGTTCACTTGTAGTATAGTTCATATTATAGTTGCAGTACAAAATACAACTTGGATATAAACTAGTTGTGTACTCAGAGTAAACTCGATTACATTTAAAGTATACTAAAAAGTATATTTTTATAACTAAAAAAGTTGGCCAATTATTCCCGAGAAGTATCGAAGTAGTACACTTACAAGTATACTACTACTACATTGATATTAGTATACTTATTACATAAAGTATACTTGGGAATATACCTGAACTATACTTAAATTTACTTCATAAAATAAACTTGAAGTATACCTCTTTTTTGTAAAGTTAGCTTAGCTTAGCACTAACACTGGAAAAATTCACAGTTTGGAAACTAAACAAAACCACAATGTTTCCTTGATTTTAATCAAGTAAGCCATAACCAAGTTGTTTTCGTGTCTAAAGCTAACCAAACCTTCACCATCAACCCTGTCTCCTAAAAATTACGTTCATATATAACCCAATAGCATTCTCAATTACGTATGGAAGGAAACGTAATTTATTGCGGATTATGTTTGTCTTTGACGTATCACAAATACGTTTGTAAGTCCACGGACGGCCCCAGCGAGTGACGTAGTACAATGAGCGAAGCACAGAGCAGGTGATGATGTATATGGAGCGACCGTTAATGAAAGTTATATGGAATAATAACGCTATTGAAAGTAATATAATAGCGAGTATAAAAAGTGAGAAAGTCCACTAGAGGCGGGCGGGTGGAGAGGTGGATGGGATAAACTTTCCCCCAAGAAACCGTTGTTCGTGTCCCTTACCCAGTTGTTTTGTTACCTAAACCTAAATAAGTAGTGTTGTTGCGTTTTTGGTTTTGTTTTGTTTCAATTTACAACGTTAACCACATGATTAAAACACTTTAAAGCTGTGACTGAAATCCGAGAGAAAAGTCTTTGGGCTAAGCGAAGCTAATCAGCTTCAAAGTGGGAAATTCATATAATGAACATACATGAGAGTGGTGTCGTTCTTCTCATTTAACTCTCAACAAGAAAGTGAGTGGGTGTATTACCCCAAATAAACCCAAAACTTTTTCTTTAATGATGCTGTCATTTCAGTGAACAGTAAATTGAGCAATCAATGATTCACATTCTTGCTCTTTACTCAATCTTTTTTCTCTCTCCCTGCTGACGTAATTGCCTATTCATCGTTGATCTGAATGGCTAAATTCTCCTCTCCAACAACTGCGCCTTTGACCACGGAACAGAGAACATGTTTTAACATGTATAAATAGCAGGAGAAACCAAACCAGGCAGTATCTCATGACCCTACCAGATCTCTGGCCAGGAGCTGTGGCTCTGCTACCTCATCTCTACTGTATCCCTCCACTAAGGTTTCATCTGGTTATCTGTTGTACTTGTATTCATTGTGGTCTTTCTTACAAGTCAAAATGAAGACTGTGTCAGGGTGCTACCTCAACATGGACTCTAAAACACCTCCTTCCATCTTAAAAAGGTTGCCGGTCGTCGGTAAGAATTGCTGGTGGAGTTTCCTTAAACAAAAGCCCATGTCATGGAGCACCTAACATCCTCTCAGGCCTCAGTCAGCGAGTGTTTGAAGGGATGGAAAAGCTGTTGCTAATTCCTAATTACGTAGCCTTCCTCAGTTTAAAGTCTACTCTGACGTTTCCATTGTGCTGTTCATCAGGATGGATTTAGAAGTGGAACACCATTCACGCAAAATAACAGCATGAAGTGATTTGTAACAAAGAAGTGATGTTCCACGACTTCACTTAATCGCATCACTTGCAGCTTCTCGGCGGTGCCAGGATGAGGTCTGATTAATGTGTGTGTTACGGAGAGATCAAGAGCAAGAGAAGGGACAACTGCGTGTGTTTATGTGTGCGAACGTACTTGAGTGTTTGATGGAAAAAGCCCACACTGCCAGGATGCATTAGTGTAACCCACCAGCCTGACCCCTGCCTGCTATTCTGCTCGTGACACCAACCCATTTCAGCCTCGCCTCGCCCGCGTCTGAGGGAAGCCAGGCTTGATGGACACGTGCTCCACAAACTCAAGTACAGCCTCCAACTCATCTCTGTGATCCACTGGTGGCTGCTAACATGACAGTAAAATGTAGCGTGAAACTCCAGAGTGGGAAAGGTTGAGAAGAGAAACTCAAGGTTGTTTTATAGCTGAGGCGAACACATACTCTCTGGTATATGTCAGCACTAACAATTGCCTCACTGACAGGCGTGATCCACAGCACTGGCATGTTGTCGTGGCAGACTTCCTGTCAACCAGGCACACTTACTGTACTTTGCGTTGACTGGGGACATGTGGTCATCCGTCAAAAACATCCTGTTGCAACCTTTGAAAAGTTCTCTATCTTTCCTCACACCTTCTTTATGGTTTGCTCTATAGATCAGCATTGAATACATATCTTATAAACAAGCTTAGTAATAGTGTTTGATTTAAATTCAAACCTGATGTCTTATTATTTTAGAGGGTACACTGTAAAAAAAAAACTTTTTTTTTACAGTTTTTTCAAGAAATTTTTACATTTTTTGTCTGTATTTCAAAATGACAGAAAAAAATGTAAAAATTACATGTTTTATTTGTGATTTATATGTAAATGGTCTTAGATTTACAGTATTTTTTGTAATCACAATCGTAGTTATCTGTATTTAAGCTTTTCTTGATAATTTTTAAAGATAATTATTCTGTTTTTTTCTAAAAATATTTCTGAAAGTTAATGTAAATTTGGGCTTTTGCAACGTAAAATTACATGTTTCATTTGTGATTTATATTTAAATGGTTTTAGATTTACAGTGTATGACTATTCTAACAATAAATATATGTTAAAAGTAAAATATTTCTTGTAACACTTTTTTTTTTACAGTGTATGATTTAAATTTTTTTATTCTCATTATTATCTATCCCAGATCTTCCTTGTTGTGTTTTGGTTCATCTTGCAAAAAAGAAAAAAAAGAGTTTAATGAAATCTTAAGTAAAGAGGTACAAATGAAACACCACAGTATGGTTTACATTTTGTACCTTGTCATTTGCAAGTGCCTTCATCATTTCAAGTGTAAAACTGTTAAAAGAAATGTTATTTTATTAATTTATTTTGACCTTTTTCCTCTCTCTTCTCTTTTTTTCCTTTTGCACGTTTGTCTTTTTGTAACCATTTTCCCTTTTATTATTTAATCCGTTGTATGAAATGCTGAAACAATACATCATCATACATCTATTCATCAGTTTTTTGCAGACGGATCAGGTCTTAATACTTCTCTTAATAAAGGTCTTAATGCTTAATACTCAAGCACTTGAAAGAACCGAGGGTGCCACTTTCTAATAAGCCATTTGTTTTTATAAATCTAATGGCTCTATGAATGGTTCATAAATTATTTATTAATGATTCGTTACTAATAAATCATCTATAAGTCACTTTGGTTGGTGGATATCCTCCAGCAAGATTTGCTTTGTCTCTTTTCTAGCTCTCTAAATCAACATCTCTAATGGACAGTTTGACCACATGTAAAACTACAGAGCATCTGGAGCAACTTTTAAACATTTGAAACTGTGGACTTGATAGATTATTGGAAAGTGTCCATTAGAGGTGTCACCCTTAAACATTAGGAAGGAAAGTGGTGTTGTATATTTCTCCGTACATTTCAACCTCCCTACCCTGTCTGGAGACGGAACTATTTTCAGCTGTGGATTAATACCAGCCCACCCACACGAAAAGGCATCTGAATGACACGATAATGCACAAGGCATTTAACGTGCAATAAGAACACCTTTCTTGCTTTTGCCATTTGTATGTCATGCAATCTGTATTGACTGCAATGTAAACACATCTGCGTAAATATGCTACGCTCAGAGTTAGTGACGTGGGATGAAAAGTGAGAAAGACTGCTTATGATGGGTGGGAGGGTTAGGTGGATGGGTCACACAAAAACAGGACTTTAACCAGGCGGCCGGTGTTTGAGACCGGTGTTTTGTTTGTAAGTTACGTTAGTGACGTTTGTCACGTCTTTATTAGTGAAGTTTGTGTACTTATGTTACGTTGTTTTGGTACTTAATTGTAGTTTACGTTCTTATTTTAAGCCCAACTATAACGCTTTTCCTAAAACTAACTAAGGGTTTTTTTGCTAAAACCTAAGTGAGTGGTTTTGTTTGCTTAAACGTAATGGTGGATGTTACCGTAGTTTTGTTGCGTGACACTTCGTACACAAAATTACACGTTGTATAATTGACATGCAAAAATAATCCTACAAATGACACGCAGAAAGCCTAAAATACGTCCTCATGACAAACGGGATGTCCTTGAACAACAACGGAGCTCTATGTCAGAGTTATAAGCTATCAGGCTTTGGCTTCACAGACTATTAATTGTCAACTTGCAGCTCTTACATATGGATTTTATTTATTCATCAATACTGCATGAATACATTATTTTTTACCAATTAATAAATCCATTTGTTACCATTTATAAACCCTTTACATATAAAGTATTAACAGGTTGAACCGGGGGACAGTTCTCTACTATCTCTCAGGTCAGTGTTTATGTAGTCTCAGTGTAAAAGAACATACAACACCATCAATCCTCACTCTCATCTCATCATCATCATCTTTACCATTCAATCCAGGTTATTATTAAACCAGCACTGCTCTGTTGACAAGCAGACCCAGAGAAGCGAGCACGTGGTCACGGGCAGCAAATGATTATCCATGCTGTTCGCTCATTATAGGGTTGCAAAGCTTTGCGCCAACAGGTGAGGGATTGCGAGAAGCTGACATGGCAGACGGTCGGTCATTTGTCGTGTATTTTAGACTTTCTGTCACTTCTCAATCTGTTCCCAACACTATATACACATTTAGACCGATGCTATTCTTACCAGCTGATCTTTGACCCTGCCGCTGAGTGAAATGCTGTCCAAGACTGGAGGCATTGATGATGGAGAGCTTATGAAGGCATATATGGGTCACAAATGCATTGATGTGTGTGACTCATATAATGCCACGTAAATATCTCTGTAAAGCCTCCTCAGTGTTCTCAGGTATATCACAGCACAGCTGTGTGGAACGGCATATACCATAATGTCTTTCATGGCTGCATTTACACTCAGTGGGAACTTTATTAGTTAGGGGAGAACGGGGTTGGCTGTCACATTCATTAGATCTCGCCCCCTAGAGGGCGCTGTTAAAAAAATGTTGGTAATGAACTTTTCAGAATTGGGGTCAGAGGTCACCGACAGACACTTGACATTGAGGTGAGAGGACTTCTAGTGTTTATCATCTCAAAATGAGACAACGACAACTGTAGATTCAGCTTTTTTTCACATTAAACTCAGGGAAATTACAGTTGAGTTCGACCAGAGTACACTTGGTGATTGTTGGCAAGAGTAACGACGACGGTTTAGGTGAGTTTTACTTTGTTTCTGCAGTTTGAATGAAGTGTTTTACGATGCTCCGCTACGTACAGCTGATCTCATCATAAACAAAAATACACGTGGATGATGGCGCGAGCTGAACGGAGAGGGGGGCGTAGGTCTGCGCTCTCCGAGTGCCACTCTAGTTATTGTTATTTTGCTCATGATGAGTTGGCCTACATTTTGCTGCCCTTTCCATAGTGCCGCCCTAAGCAATTGCCTAGTTTGCTTATATGGACGCGCTGGCTGTGACGTACAGGAGTAGAGGCAGCTCTGCGTAGGAGAGTGCGTTCAGTCGCACGCCATAGTTTACTTTTTGCCTTGCATTTGACGACATCAAGCTTGCTCTGGCCCATGCTCACTCACACAGTGGTAAACATTTTGGCTGCACTGGCTGCTCCAAATACCATAAAAACACTCTGAAAATAGAAATGTTTTTCCATACTCTCTTTTCTTTTTTACATACTTATCCAGACCTGGAAATTACTAAAATCAAATTCCATACTTTTCCATACTGCGTAGGAGCCTTGTTTATTTTTGCCCCATTAAAATAACATAGGGACAACCTGTGTGACAACCAACCCCATGATGGGGTATTTGACGACCTGATTGGGCTGCAAACCCGTGCACTGTTATTGGCTGGGGGTAACGCGCCCGTATGGGGCCGAAAGGCTGTTTACTGAAGCCCAGAGACGTCCCGAACACAGAAGAAAAGAGAAAATACATGCAGAGGGCTGCAGGATCTCTGCAGACACCGCCACACACTTCTAGTGGGTCATAAGTGATGATTGAAAGGGATTATTTTTCAGTCTATCAGTCTATACATAGTTTTTTAGGAAATACTTGCATATTATACCTTTAACCTGCTAGATATCTCTCGGGCACATCGGGCATTTCTCACATCGCGTCTTTGAACATTCACACACAGAGCGACTATCGCAAATCCATTATTGGTCAGGCCTTTTGATGTTTTTATTCCAAAGGTTTTTATAAGATTACTGTGTTTCTTTATGCAGAGTCAACTGATGGTTTAACAAAATGAAAGCAAACAAAGACCTGTCAGTTCCTCCTCCGCCCTACTAAGAACAAGGTTATCAAGATATGGAGAGAGCCGGAGGAAACATGCACTCTTAATACCATATTTCCCCCCCCCCCCCGTCACCACTGTGGAGTTACAGCATCCCAGTGTGCAGCCGCGGAGAAGGAGCGGCCTAAACAAATGCAGGAAGAGTGATATCTACAAGACCCCTCACCCAAGACAACCAACTAACTCAGACATGAGGACAGACGGGCGCTGTGTGTGTGCGCGCATGTGTGTGTGTGTGTGAACAGATTGACTTTGTCCAGCGTATATGTTTTATGTGCGTACGATGATTGAAGACAGACAAGGGGTGTATGTGTGTTTATGTGCCCACCATACATCCCTGAAAACAAACAGTGAGTGAAAGGACGGCATTGTTCTTCAGGTCCAGCAGACGCGCGACACAGTCACCGGCCAAGGGCAACGAAAAGGCCATTCAGACTTTCAATACAGCCTTTTCCTCCCCGCTGAACCTTTGACTGGATTTATTTCTAAATCAAATAAATAAAAGTCAAGGGGCAGTTTTACAGCTGATTTGACAAATTAAATAAAACCATGAATGGTCGTTTTGTATTTTTTGGGGGAGCTTAGCACGTTCTCCGTCTTACACGCTTTACTATGGCAATGTTTTATGACTTCCTGTTGGTCCTGGGCATTGTTAAAGTGACTCTGCTTCATTTGAGGAAACAACATTAGATTATAAATCATTTCTCTTACCCACTGAACGTGTGTGAGAAACTCTGGTGGATGTTTGCCGGTGGATGGTTGACCGTGTGTGCCGGCACTCCTATCCGTAGATAACATTGTGTTGGCCGGCTGGCTGACTTTGGGGACCATGGGGCATGAAATCATCCAGTGTCGGGCCATGTGTTCCCTTGATGGAGACAAGGAGGGCGTTATTCTCCTCTGAAATCTACCTCCAGCCCTTCAGGCAGCTCTTCCTGTCCTGAGCGATATGTACACCCACAGTGTTCCCTCTTACACTGCATTTCTCAGGAACCGTTATCATGTTTGTTTCCTCACAAGTCCACTAACACCTGACTGCATTCCAAGGCCAGTTTACTGAGAACTAATGAGTAATAAATCTATCATATTAAAGCATCTAAAAACTTCAAATCTCAACTACTTCCATGTGTAAAGGGTTGCTTATGGCAGGGGTTCTCAAACTTTTTGGTGCCAAGGATCCTCTTTTAATCGTAACACCAATTAGGCATAAGCTTACTAACATTTGTACTCCATTTATACCACAGGAACTATTTGTATTATAAAACCTTTCATAATGATAAACAAAAACATATTTCAATTTGAATCATGTTAAGATAACATGAGATATTCCTTTATTAGTTCCACAGCGGTGAAATTTGCAATGTTATTGAATGTTAATACCATTTATTTACCATTAAACAGAAGGCGATTTCATTCAAATTGCATTTGGACTCAACTTGACAGCATTGATAGCCTACATTTCAAATAATTGATCTTAAAAGCTTTCATAAAATGAAGAGCAATGACTGGCATAGTCCTAATAAAGTCTAAAGCTGAATTTCAGTTAGTGCTTCAACTTTAAAATAATTAACTTATTGCTGTGTCACAATCATATCAGAGTTTCTAACCTGGGTGGAAGTAATGGACGCAATATGCTTGTTTTACTGGCGCAGATGGTCCCCATATGTACATTTGCACTTTTTAATTATACAGCACAATTTTATATTATAGCTAATTATTTCACGGATCCCCTGACAGAGTGCCATTCACTGGCTTATAGTGACAACTCGGCAGTTCCCCTCGGTGCGATGGTCGTAGCACGATAGGCCTCATCTATAAATGGTGAGAAGATCGAATACGGGCAAAAATGAACGTTCCTGACCATTTTTACTGCCATTTACACATCACCTTATATTATCTTGAATATGTAAACCAGTCATTTTGAAGAGATATACATTTGATAAATCACAACTTTGTTTTATGCAGGTGTTATAGAAAACATATACACATGTTAAATACTTTACAATTGAGACCAAATAAATGCTTTTATGTTGAGTTAACAGGCTCTTGTTGTTCTTCCTCTCATCAGTAAAACAAACAGAATGTAGACTAATCTTTCATATTAGATTCGATGTTATAAGTAGGCTACAATTATCCCAACAATACAAACATTCAGGCTCCTTCATGTGGCTCAAAGGTGTACTGCAGATATAAATGTTAAATAAAAGACAGAAAATCTGCAAATTTATTTGACAACAGCCCAGTCTTTGGGAATGACTGATCTACTCTACCTGTCCAGCACCAAACACACACAGAGACAAAGTTAGTGACTAGCTGGTGAACATTGTGGAGCATTTAGCAGCTGAAGAGACAGACATTTGTCTCACTAGTTGGTGGAGACCAAAACAGAGCTCCTAATGTTACTCTGTGTCTGCTGCATGAGTAAATAAGCAACGGCTGCTAACAAGTTCACCATATCAACTTAAAAAGGTGGAAATATGCCAGTGCTGTGTTTACAGCTTGTTTCTGTTGTCCCTGAGTTTAACATAATGAATAAATGAACTCACATTTCCATGCAGTTAAACAACCATCACCAACAAAGACGCTCAGGATCCTGCTGTTGTTCAGGAAAGAGATGCACAGCTGATCCTACCCGAATTGCATGACTGTGTTTCTGGTCTGTTATTATTTTTGTCTATCCACATTTAATTTAATTTGATATATATTATATATGCATAATCTGATTTTGATTGCGTTCATTTTTCTATACCGAATTGTTTTCAAATGTCATTATAATGTTTTCTTTGCCTATGTAAAGCACTTTGAATTGTGTTTGAAATGTGCTACATAAGTAAAGCTGGCTTACCTCCTTTTATTGGGTCCATCGATCAACCACCTTGACCTTTTTCACTGCAGACATTTTGGCATGGTGCAGCGGGAAAGGCACAGGTGTTACTGATAACATTTAAAAACAACTGCGTTCCATGTAGGAAAACTACTTCCAGGCCCATTGTACATGCTGGCTCTCTGGCCTGGATTACTGGGACACATTAATGAATTGCTGAGCCATCATTAAAGGGGCAATGTGTAAGATATGACCAGAAAAAAAAATAAAAATGAACATTATAAACATAATGTGAAGCGGTTACAATGTTGCCGTTATGGTACGCAGATGAAAAATCTATCTGAACTGTGAACAGTTGTTAAAGAAGACAGAATCCATCCATCTGACAGTAGCCACCCTGTGCACTGTGTTTACCCTGCTATGACATGTCAAAAGGTGCTATGAAAAGGGCCACATCCTAAATTCATTCTGATTGGTGCATGGAAATCGCTGACATCAACTTTTTCAGAGCCCCACACACTTCAAACCAGTCAGAAGAGCGCAAAGGAAAACAGAAATATTCATCCATAACCGCTTATCCTATTGAGGGTTGCCGGGGGTGGAAGGGGGAGCCGATCCCAGCTGACATTGGGTGAAGGCGGGCTACACCCTGGACAGGTCTCCAGACTATCACAGGGCTGACACATAGAGACAGACAACCATTCACGCTCACATTCACACCTACGGGCCATTTAGAGTCAACAATTAACCTGCATGTCTTTGGACTGTGGGAGGAAGCCGGAGAACCCGGAGAGAACCCACGCTAACACGGGGACAACATGGGAAAACTGAAATATCTCACATGAAATAATTAAAGATATGGTTTAAAGTAAAATCTTCAGATTTCTTCTTGAATCACCACCGTGTTATAGGATTTTTTATTAAGTATACTGGGAGAAATCTGTCAAATTCATCTTAGAAGAGGCTGAGATGACTAGCCTATAGTGGTTTTGCATTTGAGGAAAGGGCATGGGTCATAATGGGAAACATCGAGGAAATCACTAAGTTGATGAGTCAAGCTGTGTGAAAGTGGAAACAACAAACAGTACATAGAAACACAAAACAATGCTGCTATACAGGAGTCCAAGAGAGGTTGTACTTTTAACTTCCTGCCTGTCTCCAACCATCCAGTCATCCTAAACTCCACTCTCTCTCATCCAGCCGCTCATATCCAGGCAGTACTTACATCCTCCCTCCATTAACGCCTCCTGTCTGCCCTCCACCCCTTCTCCATTGTGTGACCGTTGATTCTCCTCTCCCTCCCATGGTGCCCGGCGTTGCACAGAGAGGAAGCTGCCCTTCCATTTCCTCCTTCACTGGTGAGAACAATTCATGCCTCGTCTCTCACCCCCGTCTCTCTCTCTCTCTCTCTCTCTTAAACCCAGACTTCATGAGGCTGCCAGGTTACTTGGTTGAAATGACGCAGGGTCTGGTCCTGTAAACTGTAGAGGATGTGACATATACATCCATAATGACTTCAGAAGAGACAAAATAGTTCAGGGAAAGTGTACGCAGATTGTGAACTACAGCAGCTTTTTCAGTATTAGAAAACACAGCTAGTGGGTTACTGTCGTGAAATAAACCCCTTCAGGGCGATGCAAGTCGACCCATGCTTTGACCCCATGACACACGTTGAGTGACAACCCCCTCATATGAATAATGAGGCAGAAATGCATAAAGAAATGTAAAAAGAAATGTGTAAAGAAAAGAACACATAAATAAATATGTTTAGGGAAATACATAAGGGGTGAAATGCAAAGGGAAAACCTTGCATAAATAAATAAATAAATAAATAAATAAATAGATAACTAAATAAAAAAATAAAAAAATAAAAATACATTTAAAAAATAATTAATAAATAAATAATAAAAATAAACACAATAGTAAATGAATAAGGGAAGTTAATACACAGATAAATAAATAAAGAAGCAAATTAAAACAGAAATATCAATTTATGTCACATTTTATCAATTAATTAATGGCTACATTTATTTTTAATATTATTTTTGCTATATTTAATGACATATTTATTTATTTATTTATCGATTAATTTATTCATTGATTGATTTTGGCAGGTTCCGTAATCTATACTCCTACACGCTTAGCACACGGGAGAAGTTTCTGTTTCTGTAGATGCCGCCAAACCCTACACATTTTAATTTTTTTGCCTTCAAATCGCAAAATGTCCTCCTACAGTACCCTAGGCAAAGTGACATTTTAGGAGAAAGGGGCACTGAATGTCGTTACGTTCCCCACATGGGGGAAATTGAACCAAATTTGGTGCGTGCGTAATGATTGAACTTCCCTGGAGAAACATCACATGCATTTGAGATCTGACTCAAACACCCAAACGTACGCACAAGACAATAGTGGCCCCTTTGACAGACACAGGGTGGTGTGCGCTGGTGTTGTAACAGGACATGGAAGGGGAAACCCTTAAGCACAAATGCAGGTAGTGAGTCCAAACAGTCCCACCATTTAAACACACCGCTCTCTTTTGTAATCTTACCAACAATCAATCTGTATTTAACTCTTCAACAAACTATCATACAATAGCCGGTGAAAAATATTTACGGAGGAACAAACTTTAATTTCTGAACACCACTTTTCCTTTCAAAATGACGCATTTTACTTTCTTAGCTCTCAAAATGTTATGGATGCGAGTGTTTTTGTGCACCAGTTCCCGCAGTAAAATGTGTCTAACAGGCCTGGTCATGCACTTCCAAGCTCTAAACGACCCTGTCCCATGAGACTATCGTCTGTGTGAGCAGTTGAGCAGAGGAGGGACAGCGGGCTGGTCCAAATTCAACAAGTCTGACCTCCTGAACACAATGGTTGAAACCAAGTCCAGATGGGCGGCAAGAACTCTGCCCTCAACAACACAATGCTATGGCCCGAGACCAGATGTGACACATGTTGTAGTGAGCGTGTGCGCATTCACGTAGCTCATATGTGTGCATACGTGAGTCCATATAAGCATGTATTTAAACTCATTCTGATGGGCTGGCATACGTTTCTGTCTCAGTTTAAGATCACAGGGGTCAGGCTCTTAAACTTTTATCAATCTTCTCAGCAGTTTCCGTTGGCTAATACTGAAGCGAGTGGCACGCAGTGTCACCGTTGTTTACTCAGTGAATTCTGGATGCCTTTGCGAATAGTTCCAAACTTTCTCACCGTCGCAGGAAAGAAACAACTTCTTGGTTCTCAGAGGAAACGAGAATTTGCCGGAGATGAATGTTCACACTTGTGAAAGTGAGAAAGAAAGGTCGGTGTGAAAGCGGTCGTGTAACAAAGAATGCTAATTGTTAGTATCTTGACGTCTAATGGCTCCATTCAAAACAAAAGGAAGTGGCTGTAAACAGATGACTCGTGAAAAAAAAACTTACAAAGAGGAAACAAAAAAAGGCTTTGTCACTGAGGCAGTAGGTCACTAAAACACAAAGAGAAATGATGGCACACATATGGGCACAAATATGTATGGACTCATGTTTGCACGCTGAATAAACATATATAGAAACAAGTGGATCTCTGTCTTTAAGCGTAAGCCTTACGCCATTGAGGTCTTAGTGATGTGCAATGTCATGGGACTCAGTGCTGTTCCCAGGTCACGCTGTATCTGGGAAGGGCATCGCTGATACCATCTCTTTAAACCCGCCGTGAATGCCTCCTTTCTGTGTACGTGAAACTGACACAGACAATTAAAATAGTGAGTGAGAAAAAAGCAGGGAACATCATGAGCTTGGAGACATGAGGTTTTTACTCACCACTCATGTGGTCATGTCAATTTCAAACACTATAATTCAATACAAATCCTTTATGGTTTATTAAAATATACTACCCTTCCTGTCCAGTGACAACCATGTATGTAATTTGAATGTTTGTGATGAACTGAAGTGTTTATGGGTTGAGAAAAATTACCTACTTCTTAAGTTAAATAAACTATAAAAAAAAAGAAAATCACATAAAGTTGACTTTGTCAGAGATATGTGACTCTCACAGGACAGCAACGATGCAAACATAGGATGGTCCTATAAGATATGATTCATTGTTGTAGATTAAACTACCCAACACTATATAAAGTAGTTAAAATGAGCTTATACACATCAATGCATTTTTCTGCAGAATGAATACTTTTACTTTTGATACTTTTGCTGATATTACTTACAAACTTTCACTTGAGTAAGGTTTCGAATACAGGACTTTTACTTGTAGTTGTGTATTTTCACAGTGCTATATTAATACTTTAACTTAAGGATCTGAATACTTGTTTCATCGCTGCTAAAAAGCCACTGTACACACATACCCAGCGCAAAGCATAAAGGGTAACTTGGGTATTTTTCAACCTGGAACCGGAAATTGGTCCAGTATTGAGGGATAATGCTGTAAGTGGCAGCTGTGAAATGAATTGTGAGGGCAAGTGAGCAGCGTCAATGTAACGTTACATCCACTAAAAGTGCCTGTTTGTTATGATAAGTGTCTGACAACATTATGGAAAGGACCCTACGGAGACATAAAACATTTTTCTTACCTTTCGTTTGATCCAGTCTGTTTGTTATGTGCCCAAGTCTCGTTGTGAAATCTGAATATCCGTATACTCTGGCTCAAATAAATACGGGCGGCCATCGTATTCAAAGACCTCGACTACATTGTTGAAATCATCTAAATATTCAGCCATGACATTGAAAATATTTTAGATAACACTAAGCTACACTTTCTGTACTCCAACAGAACAAACTCTGCCCGGCTGGCACTCACATTTCCACCATGGATGTATTCAACTATTCCACCGTTGTTTTCCGGCAACACGTCACCTCGCCAGATTTCAGAATGAGACTTCTCCTTGAGCGAGACTCTTTCCATAATTTCAGACACTTTTAATAACAATCAGAGCCTGTCGTGGCAAAAAAAAAGCACTTTTAGTGGACGTAAATGACGGTGCCAGCTTGCCCCAACAGCACCATATTGCAGCTCATGAGCAGCTGCCGTCTACAGCGCTCTCCCTCGATACTGGACCAAGTTCAGAAATTGCTTTCCCTATTAGACACAGAAGATGTTACGTACAAAAACATAAGGAAAATAAGGTCCAGGTTGAAAATACTGAAGTTACCCTTTAAGTTAGTGACTAGCTGGTGAACATAGTGGAGTATTAAAGAGCCATATATTTCCCTCAGGAGTTGGTGGAGACCAAGGTGGTCTGATAAAATGACAGGACAATGATAAAAACAGGACTCCAAATGCTAATGTTGCTCCGTATCTGCTGGGAAAACTCCAGCTGTTTTAGGAAATTAATTTAAACTATTTTTTGTGACCTGTTTTTTAAGAATTGCACTCTCAGTCAGAACTAATGGGCTTGGGGCTGAGTGCCACAGACATGGTAGGGAAGTATTGAAGGGAGGACTAAGGTATTTTTGGTCTTTCCATTGCATTTGTAAGCAATAAGAAAAATGTAGAGCACTGCCAGTCGTATTTTTTAACGTAAGGTACAGCTCCAGCTACTGTACAATCATAAAACATACATTTCTGCTGTACTTCTTTGAGGGTGTACTGTGAAAGGAAAAGAGGTTTTGCTGTCAGCTAAAAATGCTGAGCTTTTAAGATACAGCAGTCTTCAGGCATTACACACTTTAAACTTGATTTGAATAATCTATTGAAGCTGATGGGGGGGCATCCTTTACTCAATAGAGGACTTATTACCAGCAGATTTGAGCCTGTCCACTAATGCAAAGGAGGTTCAGACATTTCAAGCAATTATTTTGAGCCCTCTCAAAATGAGAGTTCATATTAGTTAGTTGTAAGCATCAGATCACTGAAGTCAGAGTGATTCCTCGCCTTCCATTAAAGTTTGCATTCACTCTCATCCTCTGAGCAGAGCTGAGAGAAAGAGCCCACAGTCAACTGCAACTGAATGAATGTCGGCACAGCAGTGCAAATATACCTTAACTGCTCTATCAAAAGGTGCTGTATGAATAAAATTTGCTGGCTTGCATTCAGTTTGGTACGGCCAGTTCCCCCCTGTGCTGCAGTCATTGTTGCTGATGACTCCCACTGTTGCCCTGAGAAGAGTGCAGATAGAAGGAGACAGACCAACCATGCATGTGCTGCAACAAGGACATGATCCCTTGATGTGGCCAAACCAGAAGCACCACAGCAGAGGACTGAATCCAGAGAAACTAGCTTCCTTCAATATAGACAAAAGGTATGCATCTGTTCAGAAGAACATAATCATTACATGCTCATTGTATGGCACATGAGTAAAAAAAACAAAACAAGGTTATTATCAGCACAAAAATGTCCTGAAAGGTGTTTTTCCTCAGGGGAGCGATGCAAGGTTACCAGGAGGCCAAAACAAACCACGTGTCAGGATCACATAATGCACATTGTTTGATTTAAACGTGTCTTAAATTGCATCACGTTGATAAGGTCGTTACAACAGTAAGATTTCAGTTACTTCCTGTCTTTCAAAGGCCCTGTGAGCAGGAAACGCGTGGCACCTACCGTAGGCAGATCGCCGTACGATATGTTTGTTAGCGTGTTAGCATTCTGATTAACGGCCAGTTGGTGCCCTGCTTCGGAGGTCTAATCTGGCCTCACGCCTCACTGCACGTGCTCAATAGAGTCCGCGCCCTGCATCATGACATCATGTCTTTGTGTGAAATCCCGGTGCCATTCACGGACCCACCGTAGGGCTTAGCATGCATGCGTCCACTATACTAACACACAGCTCTTTAAAGGGAGTCCCCTGGTACCCCAGCTCAGTGGATACACCCTGATGCCTCCACAGAGCTCTGAACATGGCTTCTATCCTCCGACCCAACGGGCTGAGCCCATGTGCCATCCAGGGCCCAGAGGAGAGCGAGCATTTTTGGGGACATTTTTATATGAGAAGATATCACTGCTCCTGGATATGTGGAGACTAGTTCAATCAGCTAACATACACACTGATGTTCCTGGATGTCATTCATTTGGGGACATTTAACAAGATAGTTCCTCATACTGTTACTTTTTTTTTTTTTGCTCTAAGATGACATCATCCGTTTGTGAAAAGCTGTGGGATCAGTGAAGCTCAGTGTGGAGGCCAAATCTGCCACTAACCAACAGATCAGAGAGCAGACATCAAGAGGTGGACTTCCTAGTCCACAAGAGCCAGTGATGTCACCTAGGACAGAGAACGCTATTGGTTGAGAGACAGCGAGGGTTGGCCGTACTAAGATGGGCAGAGTGGAGATACGCCCATAAAAGGAGTGATGACTTCTATTGATTAATGATTGTGGATCTTGATATAATGTTACATGTGGCCTGTAGCATAAGGTCACCTCCATTGTCCATTAGGAGGAATTGATTAAAATACATTGAATAAATAAAAGATGCTGTATTTATTTTTCTTTTTTATCCTTTTCATTTATAAATTGAAAAAATGTCACTATGTTGGGGAAATTAATTGTTCTTTTAAAGATTTATCACACTAAATAGAGGCAGTGGGTCAGCTGCCTTAGAAAGCAGCAAACTATTAGACTTTCATTTGTGCAGTTTTCCTTTCAGACTAAATAAAACTTCTGAACAAGGAACAAAATATGTAGCATTATTTAAAATTTTGAATAAAAGGTCAAATATAAAGATGTTGAATTTAAGCACAATATATGCGTTTTTGATAGTTCCAACCTAGAAATATCAGCATTGAAGGCGAATTAGACTTCAAAGAAAACCACATTGTTCAAACTGCATTGGCTCCTGGGAATATGAAACAATTGTGGAACCTGGAAATTAGATTGTGCAAAGGGAAATGAGTTGTGTGACCGTAAACAAACCGTGTGATGTAATTGTTTTGTTCCTTCCTTTTAATTTGGTGCATCAGTGGTTTACCGGGAAAACACGTTTTAAACAATTTGGATAACAGACAAACATAAGCTTTCCTCAAATAAACTTTACCAAAAGTATTTGTAGATGTTGGCACAAAAAAAATCACATTATTGTACGGTTCAGCATTTTAACACAATGTATAGAATTATATTGTATGTAACAGCGACATCCTGTTGTTGATAGGCTGATAGACTCATATGAAAACATAATATGGACATAGGAAAACTTTTGTTGAATGTTAAATATTTCATGTGAAAGCCATCGACAGCATTGGCTTAAAAATGGGACAGAGCAGAACGTTTCCCAGTTTAACAAACAAGCCACAACAATCTGTAATAATAATACGGAAACACCTGTAAACCTCCAATACTCAAACACCTACCTGAACTATTTTAAAATATGATCAGCAGTGATTTCAATGATGCTGATGAACGGGTGTATGCACTGCTAGAGCAGTGAGATTGATTTTGTATTACTGTTTTAGATGGGGGGAAATACATTCACCAGAGAAATATTTTAATTGGCAAACTGTATTATATATATTAAAATAATGTTAATGTGTAGTTTCTCTCATCTTTTAAGTTGGTAAAATTTACAGCTTACATGTATATTTAGTAGGGCTGTCAATCGATTAAAATATTTAATTGTGATTAATCGCATGATTGTCCATAGTTAATCATAATTAATTGCAAATGAATTGCATATTTTGTATCTGTTCAAAATACCTTAAAGAGAGATTTGTCAAGTATTTAATACTCTTATCAACATGGGAGTGGGCAAATATGCCTGCTTAATGAAAACATGTATATATTTATTATTGGAAATCAATTAAGAACACAACACAATGACAAATATCGTCCAGAAACCCTCACAGGTACTGCATTTAGCATAAAGAAATATTCTCAAATCATAACATGGCAAACTCAAGTCCAACAGGCAACAATAGCTGTCAGTGTGTCAGTGTGCTGACTTGCCCTAAAACTGCATGTGATTATCATAAAGTGGGCATGTCTGTAAAGGGGAGACTCGTGGGTACCCATATAACCCATTTTCATTCATATATCTTGAGGTCAGAGGTCAAGGGACCCTTTTAAAAATGGCCATGCCAGTTTTCCCCTCGCCAAAATTTTGCGCAACTTTGGTTATTTAGCCTCCTTCCCAATAAGCTAGTATGACAATGTTGGCACCAATGGATTCCTTGGGTTTTCTAGTTTCATATAATACCAGTATCTTCACTCTAGCGTTAAAATTGAGCCCGCTACAACCAAAAATCGCAAGTTGAGTTAATGCGTTCAAGAAATTAGTGGTGTTAAAACAAATTTGTGTTAAGGCGTTATTATTGTGTTAACTTTGACAGCCATAATATTTAGTTCTTTAAAGTTTTTAAAAAACATTTTTTAAATCAGTTATTATATCAGACTAAATGAAAAGATAGGCATGGGAACAAATAAAACAGAATAAAATGTAATAAATATATAATTCATTAATAATGATAATAATAATAATTATTATTATTATTACATAGTTGATTCTTTTTTTTAAGTAATATGTAACAGTTGCAATATTTAACACAACTTACTTAAAAATATTATTTTATTATATTTTTGTATTGTTATAATTAGCCAAATCAATTGTAGCCCCCCCAAAAAAATAAATAAATAAATAAAACAATATAAAAAGAGTCAGAGTTCAAGAAGTTTTTCATCATTAATGATTAATTTTGTTCCTAATATTTTCAGATGTAGAGTGGCTATTGATTGCATTTGTGTAAACCAGGAGGTAATTTCATGATGAGAATTTAAGATATTTCGACAGCCCTCTTTGGTCTCTGCGGTAGCTTTTCCTCTGTTCAATCATCTGTGGGATGATTCAAAGATCAAACGCTGCTGCTGCTGAATGTTTTTCTTCCCTGAGCCGGGAAAGTTTGACTAACCTCCATAATAGAGACATTTCAGCGAACGCTTTCGCTCAATGGTTCACATTCTTCACATTCCAGCTAAGTGACACAGATATCACACAAACACACAGAGAGGTGGACTCAGTTATCTACTATGTTAAAACTCACATTTGATAACACTACTGATTGTCAAGCGAGGCTTTACTGAAAATGAATCAAGATGCAAAAAACTGCACTGTTCAAATGAAATATATGTATTTTTATATCTGCCAAAGTACACAATAAAGAAAAAACTAAGCACACACAAATAAAAGGTAAATATGACTTTCAAAAAAACTAAAACAAATTAAAGACATATATGAATATTAAACAATTTTGGTGCCGAATCACGTTATATCTCATCTTTAGTTGCACAGTTAAGAACTGGTATTCTTCCTTTGGCTAATGAGGTTTCTAGATTTAAAAATATTCATGAGGAAAACAGAATAAGTGATTGATTTGGGAGAATAAGAGTGAATATTCTGGTGTAAAGATGATTAAAAATTGCCACTGTTGTTTAATCTTGATGTGCTAATTTGATCTCAAAAGCCTGGAAAACAAGGTTAGATGGACTATTTTATTAGTATTTACTCTGATTTCTCCAGTAATGTTATGTAAAATGTTTTTGTCAGTGATTTATGAATTTTGTTGCAGATATAAACGTCTGAAAACCTCTTTTTTCGTTTTGGACTCCTTTAATGGTATTGTGGCGTGTATGTAATTCTGGATCTGGCTTATATGAATTTGTAACGTCAAGTAAAGCCTATGCAGAATGGGAAAAATTGAATAAAATAAATAAAATGAGAAAGAACTGGACATCACATAATTAACCTACTGCTGCTTGTACTGAATAGCCTTAGAAACAACAATGTCCGGTGTTATTGCACGAGGACATAAACTCTCCTTCATCCCTGCCCGAGCTGATAGTTTGTCACTGACCTGCCTCTCTGTTCTAATGTTGGGCATGGCAGTGCGGCTGGAGGCACATCAGCTGCTGTTGTTGTTTCATCTACTGTATCTGTGCTCCTACATACATATGTGTGGGGGGAAATTGCATGCATGGAGCTGAACCGCTCTGCCGTGGACTCGGTGCCCTGGCCGTACAATGTCCATGTTGGTGTGGGAGCCTGAGGCCTGCTCCCATACATCCCCGCTCTGGCTCTGTTGATCCTATTGTCTCCTGCGTCACCACACGTCGCCCGGCAAATAAAGGCCGTCTGGCTCCAAGCTTAAATATTGCAGCAAACTAAAAACCAACCATCAGAGCCGATTCATTCACATCTGCTCAGTGGGGCGACAAGGACGGGGCTTTAGGTGGGAAAGAGGGCAGAAAAAAGTTCACTTTTCCCTGCCGGGTGCCAAGAGAACGGGACAGGACTCAACTTCGCCGGAGCCGCAGCTGTGGCAAGTTGCCCATTTGATTACATTTAACCTATATCATACCTTGCAGAAGAAGGGACTATTTGTTACTTATTGATCTCTCTTTATTGTTTTTTTTATTCGGGAGTTTTTGTGTGGAATTTTTTAAAGAGCTAGAGCAAGATATTTTTTTGGGGTTTCACCTAAATGTTCGACATAGTTAATGGTGTTTACATTGAGAACACGCTGCCTTCTAAACATCAAAATCAACACCTTTTTATTTAATGTTTGGCTCAATATGTTTTATCTAATTTTAATGGGAAAAGAATGGACTCGAAAGACCACTCTTTAGAAGTTTCAAATTCTTTAGGTTTTTCTAATCAAATCACGCGTGGTAGCATGAATTTATGGCTTGTATTTGATTTTTGACAAGTATTCCTGCATTTCTTACTTTTGGCACTCTCTATTCCCCTCCCCCTGTTTGTCCTGCGCTACCCCACCCTCCCTGTTCGCCTGCACCCTCTGTGTCCCTCCCTACCCCACCCTTCATTCTGCAGTGCTACGGACCGATCATGGGTGACTGGAGCTTTCTGGGTAATATTTTAGAGGAAGTTAACGAGCACTCTACGGTGATCGGCCGGGTGTGGCTCACGGTGCTCTTCATCTTCCGTATCCTCATCCTGGGCACGGCGGCGGAGTTTGTGTGGGGCGATGAGCAGTCCGACTATGTCTGCAACACGCAGCAGCCCGGATGTGAGAACGTGTGCTACGACGAGGCCTTCCCCATCTCCCACATTCGCCTGTGGGTGCTGCAGATCATCTTTGTGTCCACGCCGTCTCTGGTGTACGTGGGTCACGCTGTGCACCACGTCCACATGGAGGAGAAACGCAAGGAGCGCGAGGAGGCAGAACTTAGCCGGCAGCAGGAGCTGAGCGAGGAGCGACTCCCTCTGGCACCAGACCAGGGAAGTGTCCGCACCACTAAGGAGACCAGCACAAAGGGGAGCAAGAAGTTCAGGCTGGAGGGCACCCTGCTGAGGACCTACATCTGCCACATCATCTTCAAGACACTGTTTGAGGTGGGCTTCGTGGTGGGCCAGTACTTCCTGTACGGCTTCCGCATCTTGCCGCTGTACAAATGCAGCCGCTGGCCCTGCCCCAACACGGTGGACTGCTTTGTGTCGCGCCCCACGGAGAAGACCGTCTTCATCATCTTCATGTTGGCTGTGGCCTGTGTCTCACTCTTCCTCAACTTTGTGGAGATCAGTCACTTGGGCCTGAAGAAGATTCGCTTTGTCTTTCGTAAGCCGACCCCAGCCCCGGCCCAAGGTGAGGGCTCGGCCCCCCTGCCGCCACAAGGAAAGATCCTGCCCCCCCTGGCTGTGCCCTCTCTGCAGAGAGCGAAAGGTTACAGGCTGCTGGAGGAGGAGAAAACTCCCATGACTCACCTCTACCCGCTGGCTGAGGTGGGCATGGAGGCTGGCAGAGGGGCCCCGCCCTTCCCTGGGCTGGAGGAGAAGGCGCAGGAGGAGGTGCTGCCCATGGGGAACATCTCTAAGGTGTATGACGAGACTCTGCCCTCCTACGCCCAGACCACCGAGACAGCGGGGGTGACATTGCACGAGGAGGAGGAGGAGGAGGAGGAGGCCAAGGAGGTGCAGCCGGCGGAGGTGGAAGCGGAGAGAGTGGAGGAGGTTGTGGATGAGGATGTAGAGGTAGAGGAGGCGGTGAACGGGGAGGGGGTAGGGATGGAGGCCACGGATACGATAGAAGACACCAGACCGCTGAGCCGACTGAGCAAAGCCAGCAGCAGGGCCAGGTCAGACGATCTCACCGTATGAACCTGTGAGAGAGCAGCACATGTACACCTGCACACACCATATGTTCAACACAAGAGAGAGCACACACACACACACACACACCTAACTCTTGAACAGGCAGGTCAAAAAACGAAAAAGACAAAATCAACAGGGATAGATCGAAACCTTTAAGACACGGTCAACAATTCTACAAAGCGACAAAAAATCTGCGTGTTTGTGATAAAAAATGAAAAATAAAAAGTAGAGGTTAAAGAGGGGAGGAGTAGGTTTTTTATTAAGCGTGTTCTTATATTTAAAAAATGTGTAAAGGACACATGCAGGGGGGTAATGTTTTTACTTGATGAAAATCCATGTTCAATTTTTAGAAACATCTTTTTCTATTGAAAGAGTTTTAACCATATGCAATGGAGGATTAGGCATTTTTACATGGGGTTTGAGTAGATAGGGGAAAGAGAGTTATAATATACTTGTGTGTCTGCAAATCAGTAATTTCGCTGTAGTTAGGCACTGACGTTCATTCCCATTCAGACAGTGACATACTGCGAACGCAGCGTGTGGCTGCACCCGGCACGGGTGAGACGGCTCTCGCATACACAAATCACACCATTAAGTGCCGGTACATTTACAGGTATACAGCTCTTTGAGAAGAGGAAGAAAAGTCCATTTTCAGGTTGAGAAGAGCGTACCTTTTTTTTTTTTTTTTTTTTTTTTTTTTTTTTTTTTGCACGTTCAGAGGTTTAGACTCGGTGCAAGGCCTTTAACCCTCATAACACCTCATCTATGCATCCATTTACACAGGATTCTTTCAAGTGAAGAGAGATGTGCATCAGTTTCAGAGCATTTCTCTCCTTTTCATGTTTATATACCAGGTAGCACAGCCAGAGCTGAGTTAGTGAGGAAAAACAACAAAAAGACCACATGTCGAATGTCTTTTTCAATGTGATTCTCTTCATTTTAGATTTGCTTATGTTTTGTTGCCTTAAAGTAGAACTGTGTGTACTGTGATATCAGTTGTCCACGGCAGAGAGCAGGGCTCATTTTGCCCTATCAGAGAATGAACTATAGTAGCGACCTCAGGCCAAATCCTCTCTTTTCGCGCTGTACAAACAGGCGTCCGGGCGATAAAGATCGTGCACCATCAGCACAAAGTATTGTTGGAGGCCAGACAATAAAAGAAACCGTGCTCATCAATGAAAACAAGCATCCTTGACCTGGCTGCGAAAAAAATCTTTCTACTTCTACTTTCATGTGACCACAGTAGGTCCATACCCCACAAGAAAATAACAATACTTGTGACATACTTTCAAATTCAAAGAGAAACAAACAATTAGGGGCAACTCCCGCTGTACATAACGCCCCATCTCATGTCTGATAATGTACATAATGTGCAGAGCAGCTGTTTTCACTTATTTCACTGTCACACACGTTATAATTGTGATTACTATTATGATTTAATCTCACAAACCCGATAAAGCGAAAATTCCCACGCTGCGGTATCGTGCATCTATCTGGATTTATTTGCGAATCATTAGCAAGTACTTTGATACAAAGCATTTTAAGTATGCAATAGATTTATCACAAAACTCCCTCTCACATTCTCTGGGTTTGTTTATTCAAACAGCTGCCACTGTATGATTTCCCGTGCCTTATCTGTAAATGTAAATTCTCAAATGTTTGTAAGATTGTAGCAAGTGCTTGAATTGCTCTGGGACCTATGTGAATTTGATGTTGTATTTTGCTTTTTTTTTTTTTTGAATCTGAGTTTCATTTTGAATGGGACCCCTCAGCACACACACAAACCCACCAACACCCACACACATAACAACATGTCTCTATTATGCAGCGCAGATGGTTAAATAACAAGTATTTAAAGTATTACATGATCATTTAATGAATTTAAAAAGATATTAGGGCATAAAGTCGCATGTTTGCAGACATGAAAACACTCACACAGTGCAGGCTTTATTCTCATAAATGTGCCTTTGTGTGCACAGACACACCTCACAGTGTTGGTTTTGGGGGCATGATCAAATGGCTCTAGAGGAACTCAGAGAGAAGGCAGCTGTGACCCCTTTGTGACCCCCAGCCATCCCTTCGCCTCCCATAATCCAATGCTGTGGAATCAAAAATAGCCTTCGCTGAATCACCAAATTGTTGAACACGTTTAAGCATTGAACAGTGTTACAATTAAAGTATGATGCTGGTCCTTGTGTACATCGATATGACTGGTAATGTATGATTATTTTGTATTTTAAGACTGTTGCATTGCCTGTATGTTTGTAAGAAGACATGATTAATCTTTGGAAAGAACAAAAAAAAAAATCCTTTTTACTAACTTGTAGTCTTCTTTGCTGATAGATGTGTGGCCGTATCTTCTTTTGGAATGTGAACCAACGCAATAAAAAGTCACACGTGGTCAAGAAGTGTTGTGTCAGTGTTTCTCTGCTAAGCACACGCACACACTCACACAAAGTAAAACTGTAGCGCTGAACTTTATTATTATTATTATTATTATTACAAGGTTAAAAATACTATATAAAATTGATAAGATTCACAATGCTGTATGTTTAGATAACTGATAGACAGATATGTTTTGTAGTAACTGGGGTTGTCAAAGTTAACGCGATAATAACACGTTAACGCAAATTTGTTTTAACGGCACTACTGTAATTTCTTTATCGCATTAACGCAACTTGCGGTTGTTTAGACTCAGTTTTAAAGCTAGAGTGAAGATACTGGCATCATATGAAACTAAAACACCTAAAGAATCCATTGGTACCAACCCTGTCATACTAGCTTGTTGTGAATGAGGCTTAATAACGCTACAAACTTATGCTAAATTTTGGCAAGGAAAAACTGGTATTGCCATTTTCAAATGGGTCCCTTGACCTCTGACCTCAAGATATGTGAATGAAAATGGGTTCTATGGGTACCCACGAGTCTCCCCTTTACAGACATGCCCACTTTATGATAATCACATGCAGTTTGGGGCAAGTCATAGTCAAATCAGCACACTGAAACACTGACAGCTAATGTTGCCTTTTGGATTTGAGTTTGCCATGTTATGATTTGAGAATATTTTTTTATGCTAAATGCAGTACCTGTGAGGGTTTCTGCACAATATTTGTCATTTTTTTATGTTAATTTTTTTCCAATATTAAATATATACATATATTTGCATAAAGAAAGCATATTTGCCCACTCCCATGTTGATAAGAGTTTTAAATACTTGACAAATCTCCCCTTAAGGTACATTTTGAACAGATAAAAAATGCGATTAATTTGCGATTAAATATTTGAATCGATTGACAGCCCTATAGTAACACATTAATAAATATTTCAAAGGGGTCTTTAACAGTTTAACTAAGCAAAGAGTGGTAGGAATAATTTAACATTTATTTGTGCATTTACATACAACTCTGTGGCATTTGATGTAACACAGACTTTTCTGTTTTTTATAAACACACAACGATGCTCACACGTTATCCAAATATATCCGGATCAGTGTTTCAGGTGGCAAAAAAAGTCTGCGAAAGTCCAAAAGTCTGTAAGGTGTGCTGCTATTTCCTCATCCTAATCTGACTCGTTTCATCCAGAGGGATTTAACTTGAGTTTTTCCATTTTATGTTTCTTTATAGAAGTACCCAGATCTTTAATTTATTAGCAATAGCATTTTTGTAGGCCAATCAGAAAGTCAAAAAGAAACGTCTCCTCTGTGTCAAGCGTGTAGGAGAACTACGGTGGCTGATGCAAACTCATGAAAGGCTCTCTCTAGAGTGTTTGGTTTGTCCGTTCTGGGCTACTGTAGAAACTAGAGGTTGACTATGTGAAGATTCTTACTTTCAGGTGATTATACACTAAAGAAAACATGCTTATTAATATTATATTATATTTCTGCCCATAGATCCCCCTAAATGTCACACACTGTTCTTTTAGGTAAAAGTACAAAGAATTTGCATCAAAATGTACTTGAAATACCAAAAATAAAATACTGATTAAGCAGAATTGCCCATTTCAGAATAATAAATATTATATTACAGAATCAATAAGTAGTGATGCATTGATGTGTAAGGATCACTAATGTTGCAGCTAAAGGTGTGGCTAATTTCAACTACTTTTTATACTTTGGTGTACATTGGGAATTTCCTCCCAATTATCAATAACGTCTTATCTTAACCTATAATAATGCATCATAATTTACTTGTTGATTATATTTTGATTCATCTGAATCTGCAAAGTAACAAGTAAACACAGCTGTCAGTTAAATGTATAAGTATAAAGTAGAAAATGGAATAACTCAAGTGAAGTACAAGTACCTCAAATGTACTCAACTAGAGTACTTGAGAAAATGTTTAGTTACTTTCCACTACTGCCTTCTACTCAACTAGATTTTAGTTCTCCAAATATGTTTCTATTAACATCTTTAGTTTTAGTATTATGACTGATTCTTTAAGACCGATGAAAGGCTGAGGATTGAGATGAAATCACCACTAAGGGGCAGTATTGTACAATCTATACGTATCTATTCCTGGACCCAGTCTTTCTCTCTTCCATCAAAGGCTGGTTTGAACAAGGTTAAAAAGTGCACATCACAAGGACAAAGTGTTCTCTTGAGGTACACAGAGATGGGGACTTGGACATGCAAAAAATGACTTGTGAGCATCTCTGGGTTTTTAGAGGCTAGAGGGATGTGTTAAATTCATAAACTCTACATTAGAAGTGGACGTAGTCACCGTGACATCACCCATTGGTTTGTGGACTGCCATTTTGAAACCTGAAGTTCGGCATTTTGGCTGTCAACAGCTTGTTTTTTTGCAACCAGAAGTGACACGAGAGGGTTATAACTTCATGAACAAAAAACACACTATGAAAGGGTTAAAGTTTAAACAACACCCAGACCGGACACGAGGTAGCCACGCCCTAAAGCAAATCCTGCTTTATGGTGTATTTGACTCTAAATGGGACCATCATTTACTAAATGAAGACCATGCTGTATCAAATAAGACTTGAAACTAGCGATTGAGACCATAAACTCATGTTTACAATATTTACTGAGGTAATAAATCAAGTGAGAAGTAGGCTCATTTTCTCATGCACTTCTATATCGGACTTAGATATTAGCTGTCTATTAGAGGGAATGCAAGTTTAAGACACTTCCGCATTGGCTTCACTTTTCCGGAGGTAGCCCACTGATTAAATTACAGTAGATTATAAACTGTAATTGGTTGGAAACCCGGTGTAATTATACAATTAGTTTGTACTTATTGTACATTGAAAAATAGCTTACGGTTAATACTGCTTGTCTAATAACATTAGTCTATATCCATTTTTAGGGGGGAAATACAGTTATTTACTTTAAAGGAAAGTTTTCATTGCATGTTTTTGTTCATATTGCATCCTGTTTAAAGTGACCATATACCAAACAACTAATCAATGCTGATACTGTAATAGATAGAGGAGTGATGATGCTTTGAATTCTTTAGATATAGCTATGAATGATAGAACGTACATTACAACCATGAGAGACTTGGGACTTGACTTGCAAAAAATGACTTGTGAACATCTCTGGTGGTACCACATGGTTGCTCTTCAAGCTCTCAGTGAATCCTTCCTTCACTTATTTTGTAAAGATAAATTAATTGATTTTTGGGCCACTACACAGCAGAAGATCTCCCAAACAAGCTGACACACACACACACACAGCCCTAACACTTTATCAGTGTATTTCCTTTACTCCCATTGGAGTTTCATTTCTGGCCACGGGACAAATGTAAATCCAGTGGTCACTGCCCTTTTATCTCCGGTTTCACTCTGCCTTTGAACAGCGAATTGGAAAGTAAAGAGGATGTGCAGCTGTTTCCTTATCTCATTGCTGTAATTTTGCATCCAATCTATTTAATTCATGGAACTTCCAGGAGGATCACTCAAATGCTGGTGCTCGCAGCACTACTCACGACCAGAGCACCATTTAAGGCCAGTTATGTGAGAGGCCACTCAAGAAGTTTCAAGAGTTTTCGCTGCATCAACCACATAGAGCAACTGGTATTTAAAAAGCTAAATTTAGTCCATGCGAAGACATTCGAGCCAGAAATAGTTTATTCGCACACATGCTTGTGATTAAGGGCATTAATATAGGCTCCGGTATTGTTAATGCACTAATCATACTTAAAAGCAGCTTCCTTGATAGAGACCTGATACTTTATAATATAATATTGTTTTTGTATGTTTCCTACAAAGACCTCTCCCAGTCCCCACCCATCACCAGTGGAAATTACGCACTTGCTCATAATCGTTGATGGCTCCAAATAAGGCTCTCATCACAGAGCTTTAAATGCAGTGAAGCTGTTCTTGTTAGAGAAGCATTTGACCCCCAGGGCACTTTTGGTTGACATCCTAAATAATAGAGAGGCAAAGTCCCTCCCCTTCCAGTGGGTGGTGGAATTTCTGATAAACAAGTTAACTCAATAGGAAGGAAGTGGCCTCGGAGCTGTTGATGTCTTACACAGAGGATTTATTGAAGCTTGATCAAGGAGCAACTGTCAGGTCTCCAGCCTTGAGTTGCTCTCTGTGAATCACAACTCTGCCCTTCCTCCCTGGTGCTCAGTGTCTTACCTTTATCATGTTTTGACTTACTCGGTTCCTCTGGCATCTCTGACCCTGGTTGCCCCAGCGACTGGCTCTATGGTCCCTACTACAGACACAGCTGTACAGATAACGGTGGCTCCCCTAGACAGGACTCCAACCCAATAATGTCAACAGAGGGACACTCTGAGAAACACTCTGACCTCCCGACCAAGGAGAGAGGAATTAATAGAAAATTCCATCACATGGTGGATCACATGGGACCTTATTTTGGAAAAAATATGTACGGTAGTCAACGGAGAGAAACAAATCATTTTTTGATCCCATTTGAATTGTGCCATGAATCACACATATGACGTTTGTCAATTTAAAACATAATTTTGCAAGTCAAGAAAGTCACAGTTGGTCGTGGGTTTGTCGTCATTTAGTTTTGTGTGAAACCGCTCAGTGAACTACATCTCTCGTCTCGCACAACCAACGTCACCAACACGAGCTAGCTTGCTAACTTAGCTATGACACACGAGACACATGAGAGGGAGAGCAGGACGAAAACACAAAACACACACGGCAACTAACATTCGCGTTTTCACGTCGGCCACCGTAGTTCTCCTACACGCTTGGCACACGGGAGAAATTGCACTTGGTTGCAATCCGCAACCTCACCGCTCCAAGTCACAAGACCCTGCGCACTGCATCTTTAAGACTGCTGCCTGTAATTAGTAACTCATGTAAAAGAGGTGCTGGGAGTTTACACAACAAGAAAGCATCCAGACTTTAAAGCGGTTGTGGAAAACAAGTCAGTAGGCACATTAAGAAAACCGCCCTTGGCAATTATGTGCTGTCGTTGCATCTATGGAATTCGCTGTGTCTGCTTGTGCATGAGCTCTTGAGAGCAGAGTACTGTAGCTGTTTGGACTCTGCCAGACTGGTTGGCCACACCTGACTAAGATAAACCAGCCCACAACTTTGGACAGAAAGCCAAACAGTGGAATGCTGTGGAATCATTGGTGCATTTCAGGTGTTACATCCTGCCCTCGACTACTGATGGGTGACTTCTCAAAACAAGCTTGAAACAATGCTGCCATTGTCTAAATGAAATTGCCATTTCCATTTCATATGAGCTGGTATCTCAAATTCAAATGCTCAGTTTGCATTTTCAAGGTGTACAGTTTCTGCCAAAATGACAATGCAAAGTCCATTTTGCATTCAATTTCAGGATTATACTTGAAATGATTTGCCAATGGATTTTTTTGTGTGCATTTTCAAACATGAAAAAGAAAGAAAAACAAAACATGCAATGTGATCTACGGCCTCTCACACTAAGGATGTCCTATCAGTAGAACAGTATAATACAGGGTGAGCTATATTTCTGCAATAAATTGTCTTCAAGAAACGTCTGAGTGAAGTGTCACAACATGCTCTGCATCCTCAACACATAGACACAAAAAGCACAGTACTCATACTGTACGGCCACAGACCACCTGAGACATCACAACATTCACTTCCTGTATGGAAACCATTTCTTGTGTGTGTGGGTGGCCTGGCGAGGTCTAATCTTGACACTTCATATGCATGTCACAGTGTTATATGCTGTGACATATGCAGAAATCTGAGTTTTAATTATTCTTATATACATAATTTACTCATTTTTGTCTCCTTAGCAACATTAAATTAAAGCTGTGGTTTAGCATTAAGGACGTTAGAACGAGACAAAACAGCAAATGCAGATACTCACTACCGGTAAGTAAGTGTAGTTACTATATTTATCATTCTGTATCTGGGTTCGGAAAGGATCTGATCCTCTTTATGATTCTTATCAGCACTCTCATTTATGATTTAACAATTACGTGTTTGTGTAATTCTGATCTTGTGAGATATTTTGTGTTATTACTTTTATTTTGTTAGTCTGTGACTCATTGTAATTGCTGCCTATTTTGGCCGGGACACTCTTGAAGTGAGGCTTTTCCTGGTTAAACAAACAGGAAAGACGGTTTAAATATTTGGGCAGAATACTAATAACACATATCATATTTACATTCAAACTCTGACCACATTATATACACACATACACATGATGTTTACAATGAAATAATCTTTGTTTCAAGGTGGAATGGAGGATTTCTGTAAACATTTGGGCATCAGGATGTTGTCTCTGATTTGTTGCATGTTCTGGATTTTCTCCACCGCAGGTAAAAATATCTTACAGCACCCTTACTCTGACAATGAATATGAGCTTAAGGAATAGTGTGACACTTTTGGAAACATGTTTATTCGCTTTCTTGTAGAGAGTTAGATGAGAAGATTGACACCACTCTCATGCCTATACAGTAAATGTGAAGCCGCATATGAACTGCAAAGTTACGTTTTTAAATTTTTTTTTTCTTTCTATGAATTAAACCATAGACTGTGAAGTGGACGTCGTTACTGTGACATCCACCATGGGTTTGTGGAATGCCATTTTGAAGCTCAGAGTTTGGCATTTTGGCTGTCGCCATCTTGTTTTTTTATTAAACATTATATTTCATGAACTGAAAACACACTGTGAAAGGGTTAAAGACAGCTCCCAGACCGGACAACGCCATTGTAGTGACCTGTCAATCACGAGGTAGCCACACCCTAAAGCATACCCTGCTTTATGGTCTATTTGATTCTAAATGGGACCATAATTTACTAAATGAACATCATGCTGTATTGAAGAAGACTTGAAACTAGCTAGATTGAGATCATAAACGATGTTTACAATGTTTACTGAGGTAATAAATCAAGTGAGAAGTAGGGTCATTTTCTCATACACTTCTATATCGGACTTCTTTTTGCAACCAGAGGAGTCGCCCCCTGCTGGCTATTAGAAAGAATGCAAGTTTAAGGCACTTCTGCATTGGCTTCACTTTTCAGACCTCGTAGGATGCCCACTGGATTAAACAAGCGAGATGTAAGATGTAAAATTGTGGTTTTAAGAAGTGTTTGGATTTTGTTACCTTCAGGCAGAGCCAGGCTAGCGTTTTCACCACGTTTCCAGTCTTTATGCTAAGCTAAGCTAAGCGGCTGATGGTCGGAGCTTCATACTTAACAAACATGGGAGTGGCATGGATCTTCTCATCTAAATATTGGCAAGAAAACAAAGAAACATAGTTTTAACTGTAGTATGAAGTGTAATGGTGACAACATGGTCATAGTGAAAATTAAATGTGCCATCTAAAATTGATGCTTCCCTCACAGAAGGAAACACCATCACAGGGGTGGTTGGCAGCAAAGTGATCCTGAAGTATAAGAACGATTCAAACGGCACAATCAATCAGCTTACATGGAAAAGGAACGGGGTTCTCTTGATCACTTTCATGCAACCTTCAACCTTACACCGCAGTCCAGAAGCTGAACGCCTGAACATAAATATGTCAAAGAGCCAACCGTACACTCTGGTCATTGAGAGAGCCCAGACGTCTCATACAGGAAACTACACCTGTGAGATCACCAAGGACGAAGCAGTTCTGGAACAGAAGTGGGAGCTGATAATTAAAGGTGAGTTAATCTTTCCTAAAATAAAAGATTAGATGAAGTAATCCCTGTGGCAAAGGAAATAGGAAGTAAAGAGGAACAGAGTGAATGTGGGGTTATTAAGGATAACAGAGCCAACAATTACTGTGCTACTGTTTCTATACAGTACCTGCATGAGAAACGCACACACTGGATAATCCACAAAGTAAAGACAGGTGAAACTAACTCCATATTTGCACACTGAAAAATGTGATAATTTATGAGTCTCGTGCTCGGGTGTGACAAACCCTTACAGTTTTTAAAGTTGAAGCCCCATCCTTTAACTTTGACGTAAATAGATGAAATTTGGCAGGCATATTTGTCATGCCCAGACCTACAAAAAAGCCTTTTGAAGGCATACTCTAAACCCGACATGAAGTCAGCCATTTTGAATTATTGAATCATTTTGCAATTTCCAAGCACTGTACTTTAACAAACTTCTCCTCGAGATTTAACCCGATCGACTTCAAATTTGGTCAGTACAATCTTAAGACATTTGTGATGAAAAGTTATTAGAAGCTCGAGTTTTCATGCAACATTGTTACTGTGGTGTTGTGGCGATATAGCGCCTTTCAACAAAAAACAGGAAGTTGTTGTATTTTTGGCGTACATTTTCCATGTAGTTTCCATTGCATTTGCTCCAAATTTGTCATGCATGATAAGAGCCCCAGCCTGAGGACAGGGTGTACAGGGAGATTTATTAGTCCCTTCACTAAAACATCACAGGTGTGTTTTACTCATGCATAATGTTGGTGGAACAAATAGCTTCTTAAGTCTAACTACATCATGGCACACGTGTTGGGCATTTTGAGAGGCCACAGGATATGCGAGCGCCTCCTCGATTTCCTTTATGAAACTATGATCTCACTCACACGAAATAACACTGTCTTTATATGAGCTTAATTTAACTGCATATCAGACTAATAATGACTTTAATACTGTTTTTATCCCCCAGATGCTGAGAATTCGGACCAGCTATGGATTGTTGTGGCAGTTGTTGTTCCTTGTGTGTGTTGCCTGATCTTTATATTAGCTTTGACCATTCTGCTAAGAGTCCGCAAACGACGTGCAGGGTAAGTTGCATCCGCTTATTCTTTAACATGTGACTCTATGCTCATAAAAATATATGGCTAATGTCAGCATTATACAGCTAAAAAAACAAACAAAGTGTCACTCTCTTTCAGGGATAATTCACCCAACGCAGACATGGTAAATATAATCATCACCTTGTCATTTGAGAGGTTCACAGTGAATTAAATTAACAACAAAGTGAAATAAAGATAATTGGTATTTTACAGAGATACTGAGCTGCTGTATCTGTAAGCCTATTTTAGAGATTTTTGTCCTTTTTTTTCCCCAACATCAGGAGCGAGAAGAAGATATTTATGAAAACTGCCTGGAAACTGATGTTGGTCAACGACGTGGCCATAATCAGCGTTACCATTGCATAACCAGGACTCGCTGATATGAAGTGCACTACAAAAATCTAAATGGGAAGGGGACTGCAAAAGGGAAGGGAGTATTGCAAGTGGGCACATGTGCGAAACTGCTCTTTTCATAGGAACAACCATCTTCTCTGGAATACAAAACAAATTGTAGAAAAACACCTGTTTTCACATCCTCTGTCTAAATTACTTTCACTCTGAAGAATTACTTCAGCCTTTTTATCTAGAGATGTTCCGATACCATTTTTTCCTTCCCGATTCCAATACCTGAACTTGTGGGTGATACAGAGTACCAATCCCATACAGCGTGATGAAAATATGTATATTTATTATTATTATTATTATTATTAATTAACAGCTGTTTACTACTGACCATGTATGGATGTGATATGATTACTATCTTTGTTGTATGGCCTGGTTTAGCCGGTCATTGTTGTGAATAAACCCCGACAGGGTGATGCGGTACCCTCGATGCAAAGCGGGGGTGTCTTGCATCGCCCTGAAGAGGCAACAATGACCTGCTAGCTGTACATTATCCCGCTTATTACATGGCTACTTACTTAAGAAATCAATAATTTGACTGAAATCAGAACTGTACCCATAGCAACGGTCTGTTATACATAGCAACAGTCTGCTATAAAGAAATAACAGACAGTAGAACGCCGGGACTGACCAATCAGAATCGAGTTTTCAACAAAGCCGTGTACTAAATACAGAGAATGAATGCAATAGAAATGTATTTTATTATTCAGTTTGTCAGTTACAAAGAACATAAATAAATGAATGTAAGAATAAATAACAATTGTCTTAGCTGTCTCCTCAGTGGACCGCCTGTGTGCTAATTTACTTATTACTTAAATTACTGTACATATTGCCATTTTTCTTGTTGGATTTTCCACTGTGAAATATTGCCAAATGGCTGGCATCTTCCTCGCTCTGACTACCGTTACACTCTCCACTAGCACCGTACTGTTGTTTGCTATCATCAAGTGACAGACTACCTGCAATCTGTTCTTCTTTGCTGCTCTAAAACAGTAGTTGCCAGTGGCAGCCATGACACATCCAGGGGGACAGCACAGTGAAGGCTACTGTTTTGGAGCGGCGAAAAAAAAATTGATTTCCGGTTAAACAAGTTGATTTTTTTCTGGGTTAATAAATTATGTCCGTCTCGTGAACGCGATATCTCGGGAACGTTTGGGGAGTATTTCTTCAAATTTGGCACAAACATCCACTCGGACTCAAGGATGAACTGATTAGAATGTGGTGGTCAAAAGTTAAAGGTCACTGTGACCTCAAAACACATTTCTGGCCATAACTCAAGAATTCATATGTTAATTATGACAATTTCACACAAATGTCTAACAGGATAAAATGATAAAGTGATGACATTTTGGACAGACTTGTGGTAAACTGCAACTTCCTTGTAGTTGGCAGAGGCATACAACAACAAGGTGGTAGATTTTTATCTTTGTTTACATACAATATTTAAACTGCTTCTCTATGAATGTGTGTGTGATGAAAGGGGAAGCAGAACAAGCTGAACACCTGACATATTATCACCTTGTAAAGTTCTTATGGGAAATTTGTTCGCAGGTAGTTCCCCATTTACACATCTATCCATGTTTCTCCACCGGCTCTGAGTAAAATATGTGACTCTTTAGTTGCTAAATGCTTCACTATGTTCACCAGCTAGTTGCTAACTTTGTCCATCTGGTTTTGGGTGCTTAGCGAAGAGTGTAAAGTGGCTTTTTATGTGCTGAAAACAGATGCCTGCTGTGTCTCTAAACAGGGATTATCAGGGTGGAGTTGAGGGCCAGACATATTAAACACAATTGGCCAAAACGCTCTGTAGAGCTGAGGGGAACTAGAGGAGGGTGATAATTCTCTGTAGGTTTGTCACTATGAGCGACACCTTTCACATTACACATCTGATCCATTCTAAAAAAATAAAAATATTGATTAGTGCAGCTTTAAACTGAGAGCAGCTGTATTAACCGTTTGTGGTTATACATGTAGACTGTCAAAGATTATGGACTAAAAATAACCAACAACCAACCGTCATATAGCGAGTAACATCCTTTGAATAAATTGCAGTGATGCAGTCGATAATGGTGGGGGACGCAATATGTGTCATCATAAGACCTCTAGTTGAGTTTTTGATTATAGGCCTACTGGTTTAAAGTATAATCATGTGAAATTATAGTCATTCAAATTGGGAATGCAGTTCCAGCAAAGGGTAAACTGCTGCTGCAAGTAACTCATTCAGTTCACCAGTTTGAAAAGTGAATACAAGCAAAGAAAACTGTTCACAAAATAATTGATAAGGATGCAACAAAGAAAGAGAACTGAGGAGCAGCTAAACTTCCAACAGCTCAAGAGTATACATCAAGAAGAGCTCAGATTATTTGTGAATGTTTGTAAAGAAGTTTACAGGGGTACTTCAGTCATTTAGTATTGCACTCACAAGAGACAGAGGATTAATAATATATCCTGACGTAGTATCTAGTTGTATCTAGTAGGTCAAACTCCATAACACTGGATGCTAGAGTTTCCATTATGCAACTCAATAGCATCTTCCATTACCCTGCCTGACTCCTACTGTTTCTTTCAAACACCACAACTGCAGGCTTTCTGTTAAAGATATTAAAGGTAGAGTATTTGTCTTTGTAGAGGGTCCCAATTTTGTTTATATTGCACAACCCCGCAAGGACACACATCCACACACTTGGCAGCATGAGGGTTGTGCAATTTACATCCTGCCTTTGGTTTCCAATGTTCTGCTGATTGACAGCTGGTGGCGTTGATGTGCCTGGAAACGCACCAATGCGCCAAATAAGGCATTGAAGAAGAAGACTGCTAGGGTAAACATGAACGTTTACAACGCAGGATTTAAAATGAAGAAAAATTTGGGCTTTGTTTGTTGAAATCAATGATTGTAGTGATCACAGTTAACTCAAAAGAACTTATATTGATAAGAAGTGAAAGTCAATTGGTGGTTCCATTGCAAAATCAGCGTCTACAGCAGCACAGCTACGCCTCCCCCATTTTGGACTGAAGGCCACTGCTGTATTATCAAAGGGTGCCAGTAAAATGTCCTCCTAAAAAGTGCTGTACTAAAGTAAAACAAAATTATTTCTATTCTACGGTCATATATTTAATGTCTCTATCAAAACGGCCTGTTGTTGCCTACTGAAGCTTTAAGTGTTTGTACTAGGAGGTTGATTTACATAAAAAAAAGAATCCCCAAATTTACAGATGTCTCTTTATACATCTATGGCCACGGACTCATTGACGTTTTCAGTCCAAAATGGCAGCAGCGCAATCTAGTGGCGGTTGTCACAAAAAAGCATCAAAGTTTCGTCTCTTTGCCTCTATACTCTTTGGTAACTCTTTCAATGTGCGTATGAACATGTGTGTATTGTATTAAGACAGACTTGAAACAAATCTGAATCTACCCTTTAATAGAGTGTGTAATGAATGTTTTTTGATCACTGTTTGTGTCACATCACTTTTCTATTCACAAGACCTTAAAAATACTTAAAGCTGAACTGCTTATAAATGTTATTTTTAATGTTTAACTTTTAAGTTTTAAGTCCAAATACACAAGACTCACCCAGAGTTACAGGTAAGTATAGAAATCATTTCCTGTTTCACAACACAGGGTATTTTTGTTTCCGTGGGACTGGCCTTGTGGCAGCTGCTATTTCCATCCATCACGGTCCTAACTGGGTCATGAACAGACTACAGTCTGTTCTACTACTTTACCTTAACTGTGGCTGCATATTTGTTCAGTCGATCCTGAATGCTGTGTGTGTACTATTCTGGCACTGTTCAACTAACCAACATTGTGTGCATGTGTACAATCTGTAAATATAGAATTACTTGAGGCATCCGTAATGTTTATTTAACTTTAATTACAATGAAGACAAAAGTAAACAAGCTGAACACTGCTGCTACCAACAAAAGAGATGCAAAACACGCAAAACACCAAGAATTTGACATCAGTATGAGAACAACCACTTCAACTACTACTAGTAACTAACAGCATAATAAAGACAGTATTAAAATATTAAAGAAAGAAATGTTCAACAGAAACAGTAGCTGAAACGATAAAAAAAAAACAGACGGAGTGATTTAATGCTTTAGGATAAAAAAAAATAAGCTGCCTTTCTGAAAGAAAAAACCTTTGAAATGCAAACTGTCTAACTGGGCCACATTTCTTTAAGTACACACACATATTGGATATGATTTATTATAAAGTAAAAACGGTATGATATAGGGACTACGTTTTAATGCGACACTGAAAGAGTGCTCCACTGATTTAGTCTTACACTCCCATAACTGACTCACAATCAAGGATCAGACGAAATCTGAGATATCGCCTTTTTATTCCATACATTATTAATAATCAAAACCTGGTGCCTACGTTACCCACAATGCAACTTAACTAGCGACAGTTCAATTGGAGCTTTGAGTGTGTTATACTAGCAGCGGCCAATATAGACTCACGCAGAGATGAGGGGCTCACTTCTTTCCAACTCAACCCCCAGATTTTTTTTTTTTTTTTTCCATTTTCAAACTTCAAGTTTTCCGACCCAACTGACACCAACTCAAGTGACATCACTTTAGGCAATTTATCAGATTTCACTCAGCGCTCTCAGGAGCCACACAAAGCTTTATACAACTTTTTCCACATTTATGCAGTAGTACACCACAACATTTGCAAACATGTAAACATTATTTTATTGACAAAGTTGAACCCAATGAAATGTTTTTTTATGCGCATTTAGTTGCTCATTATGTACCTTCATATAAAGGATTCCTTATAGTTTCAATTCTTTGACATGTCTTCAGATGTATTTTTTACATTTTTTTTGTACTATAGAAAGCGTTATGATTTACTTTTAGTAATGAAATGTGCTATATAAATAAACTGGCTTTGCCTTGCTTTGATTAGGTGAAAAGCAGCCAGCTGTTTACCTAACTGTTGCACACACAAATTTACAATGTCAGTAGAAATAAGCACACATTGCATTTTGGGGTTTATTCATCGAAATACACATCTTATATACTAATATGGACAAGATGGAAAATTGGCTATGTGATGCCACTTAATGTGTGGTATGGTAGTTGTGTGTGTGTGTGTGTGTGTAAAAGTGAGAGAGTAAAGGCGTGTGAAAGACAGAGGGGGGATAAGGCACATTTGATTTATCGTTTTGTCCCCGCAAAGCTTTCTCATCTTGACCTTTCACTTCATCTCTATTTGTGAAGTGATTAAAGGGTTTTACACAAGTAGCACATACGGTACGACAGTTTGGTGAGTTTTATTAGGGGAATTGGGGAAAAGGATATTAAAATATATCTGTATATTGGCAAGAATCTAGCGATACGATACATATGATGATACGGGGTTACGATTCAATATATTGTCATATAATGCGATACTGTAAGTAAGACAATATATTTCGATTTTTTAATCTAATTTTAGTAAAACTGTCATAGTATAAAGAACACACTACCATATGCATCAAATCTGAGTAAAAAAAGTTAACTTTTTTATGCAATCAGAACAGGAAGGGATCTGCATTTGCATTTATGTCAGTCTCTGTAACATCCAGCATCATAGCACTACTTTTAGCGGGCACATACACCGAGAGGACACATCTCTTTGCAAGTGGAATAAGTATTGACTGAGTTAATGTTTGTATGTTAACTATTAAATCAAAATTGATCAAAATTGAGAATCAATACAGTATCACAAAACACAATATTGTTGTTATTCCAGTTTTTCGATATTTTCTTACACCCCTAGTAACAAGTGAAATAGAGGAGTGATGCGGTTCTGATGTGACTCCTGAGAGAGCGAGGTTAGTGTGTTGCTTTGAGGCGGTTGTTTACCGTCTTGCCATGTTGTCATTGATTAAAGGGGACCTTTATGCTTTTTCCCTTTCCTTTAGTGTGTATATTTTTTTGTGTACATGTAAAAGGTCTGCAAGGTCCACACCAAAGGGAGTTACTGTTCCTGAACTGCCTGAAACAGCTTGCTTGAAGTCCTGGCTTTTATTCCGTAACGTGGTGATGTCACCAAGTCACATAGTTGTGAGATGTGTGAAATGTCTCGACAGCCATTAGATAGATTGCAATAACATTTGGTACCGGCATTCAAGGTCCCCAGAGGATGTATCCTTCTAATTTTAGTCGTCCCCCTTAACATTTCCTCTAGTGCTATTAGCAGGGTGAGATTTTTGGTTCAGAGTGAATTAGATTGATTGAAAACGTAATAACTTGTTCAGCCTAAGTAACCTCTAATTTTTAGCCATGCTAGCACCATGGCTTTAAGGATTTCAATGTCAGCCAGTCGAACATTTTATACTTTGTGTTTAATGGTAATTATCAAATATTAGCATGTTAACCAGCTAAAGTAAGATGGTGAATATGGCAAACATTACGTCCTAAACAACAGCATATTAACACTGTGATTGTGATCACGTTAGCATACTGACATTAGTACATTAATTACATGCACACAGAGCTGCTAGCATGGCTGTAGACTCTTAGCTAAATTGCTTAGCTCTAACACACACACAGGTTTTGCAGTACTGAGTTACCCGGATGTTTGTTTCTTCCTCAGATCAGTTAGCAAAGTTGTTGACATACAGAAACAAGAGAGTAACAGGAAGTGTGCAGTGCATTTTGGAGATAGCGATGCAGCGCAACTTTTTCCCTTTTATAGGAGTAATGTTTTTCTGCAGCGTTTGTAACGTGGAACTTCATTTTGACCTTCACTGAACATCTGATATAATAATAATAATAATAAAACACGTCATAAAATCCTTATTTGCTGACTCTCAGTTCAGTCTGTCCTGGTGTGTTTACCCATAACTCAAAATACAGCAGGTGACAGGAGGTAAAACTGATGATGGAAAGATAAAAGCCTGCTAGGCTGACTAAAGCAAAGTACCACGTGTGGTAAGTGATTACGGACATACTGTACACTGCTCTAAAAGGAATTTCAAAATAGGCCATACTATATATGTCTTAGTAGATATAGTACTTGAAGAATATTCCAACTAATACTTTTTTGGTGTGTTTAATGTAATTTTAACTTCAGAGCATCGTGCACATTGACATCGCTGGTAAGTAGCTTGCTGGAATAAATAATGGTAGTGATATAAGTCTTATAATAATAAGAAAGATGTGTCAGACATATCAGCAGGTAAAGACTGATTTTAAACGCTGTAGCGAGAATATTTACAGTATACTGTGACACAATAAATATCATCAAAGTCCAGTGCGTTGAAGTGGACAAGTATAACTGCAGCATTATATAAATATGTATGTTATGCCGTTCAGGAAATAATTAATGAGAAAATATAATGGAAAACTGAGAAAATGGAATGACACTTTAGAAATATAGACTAAAATCTGAAAATATGGAAAGAAACATAATATGGAAACATGAAATTAGACGGACACCATATTCGTAAATCGTTAAGCATGTGGTGGATCATTTCTATACTTTTCATCCAGGTTTCTATTTCACCGAATTAATTTAATAATAGGGAGAATCAGAATTAACTAATTTACAGACTATTCATGAAACAGATAAACAACAGTTGACATACAAAGACAACACACCTGCACAAAGATAAAGTGTGTGTTGTTTGTCCGTTCATTATAGATTTAGATATACAGTTTTATTCTATGGTGGCCCAGAGAGTTGAATGCACTGCAAACAACTCTTAAGATGAGATACTCACCACAAATGATGCAGAAGTAAAACATAATTTAAGACAATTTTAAAAAATCCCCAATTTAGAAGCACCGCAATTAAAGAAAACACAAGCAAACACTTGTTGCATACTTCTTAATTTGCCTGCGTTTTGTCTATTTGCACGTGTTCCCTTTAGTTGCAGTGTGTTGAGCCTCTGCCACCACAATGTTCTCAGGTATTCAATCCATATTCTCAGGTTTTCTATTTAGGTTTCTCATGAATCATTTCTTGGCCAGTAACCTAGTTGCTTGTGTGCATGCAAACACGCTTCATAATCCTCTGCTGTTATCAGCAGTTAATGCTGTTGGTGGAAACACATGGACAGAACTGAAGTATTTTGTCAGTTAGAGCTGTTAATGATAAAGCCGACACAACCGGGTTAATGCCACATCCTAGATAACACTGAAAAGTCTGTTTATCGAACTTCCCTTTCCAGCACAAAGATAACTGATTCTTCGGTTTGTGCTTAACGCTACATGAAGTTTGCAATCTTCATTCCCCGATTGGTTGACTCTGTTGTATAGCATTTGATAGTATTACTGGTAATTCTAGTCGCAGCAGACACTATCCTATAGAGCTGCATTCTGTTCACTAACCAGCTGCGTCAGGATTGACACACGTTAGTAGTGATGACTGTAAACCAGCTGCAGTCAAATGTCTTCCAGTTTGTTGCTTCCATGCATATCAAAGAGGTTCCTAAGGCAAACAATTAAAAACATTTGATTAAAATCAAGCATTTAAGACGTTTATGAACGACACTTAACTAAAAAAAACCCAGCTCTAATAACTTGTTGTTGTTGTACTTCATATTAAGTTAACCCATTTGTGCCCAAAGACTATATTTAGTATGATCAGTAAAAATGCCACAATTTGTTCCGATTGGTCAAAAGTCTTTTGGTATGGACATGGAAAGTATCTAACAGTACAACTTTGAAAATTGCATGAAAGTCACATTTTTATTAAATGGACTGTAGGTAAGTTTTTTACACATATAAACATTTTTCATTGTTTTTATTGCCAATGTGTGAACAGGTTGTAACCTAACCTAAAAAATGACACCTTCCACGACTTTCTGGGTTTCCTCTATCAGCCTGTAGACTGCTTTAGTTTGAAGAATGCGGGCCGTTTTTTTCCCGGGAAATCCAACGGATGTGACGTCATGCACGCTCGCGAGTGCCTTCAGTGTGCAACCATAGCTATCGTTCGGTTAGAAATGGAGTCCGTTAACGCCAATAAACGACCAACCCCCACCACAACTCAGACTCCAACACAAACTCCATGGAAGCAAAAAAAAAACTTATATCTCGTGAAGCCCGTCTTGGAAAACAGGAATGTGACGGACGTCGGGGAAAAACAAGGATCAACATCGACCGGGCCTTCGATTCCTGGAGGGAACTTCGTTTGATTTTGGGTATAACGGACCCCGAGCTCGCAAAATTCCTATTGGACAGGTAAGCTAACATTACTTCAAAGCATGCGAAATATATAATGATATTATGGTTTTAACTGGTTAATGTTGCTAACATTAATCAACATGATGCCTGTCAATCACGTTCAGTCGTGTGGTGTGTGTCGCCTCACTGTTTTGACCGATGCTCGCTCACGTCTATAGCGTGAGCACGAGCAACAGGACGCTGACTGTGGTTTACTTTACAGCCACAGGCCTCACTGTTAACAAGCAATTTCTGATTCTTACATATAGCCCCTTTAATAGGCAAAGTAAGGATTTTGAAAAATTAGGAAAAACTCTAACATTGTGTTTATTAAATGTGCATATGTGTTCATACCTTTGATATTCAACTTGTTATGAGTTCATATATTCCAAATACTTGATTGTGCTCCTTGTAGTTTACAGACATTTTCTTAACATACTATATCTAGTATTTGGGCACATGGGACTACCGTTTTTTCCTAAAATATAATGGAGTCTATTGCATAAACAGTAGTCCCATGTGCCCAAAGACTAGATATAGTATGATAAGAAAAACTCACTTTTCAGCCAAACGGTTTAGAAAAAGTACTTTTTGAGGCACACAGATTTAACTTTGAGGGTAACTAAAAAGAGCCAGCATGCACTCTAACAAATTAAATGTTATGCATTTCCTCTACCTCTGCATGTCGTTCCTATAGGTCTTCTCCTACTCCTCGAGCGTCTACAGGTGGGCCGTACCTTTCTCCACGTCGGTCGTTTATCCTGGATAATGAACCACCAATTAACGAATAACAAAAGATTTCCATAGTATAAACAGTATATGTTCATATACTTAGCAGTAGTACTGTATATTATACTTAAGTGTGTGTAGTACTACTGTACTCTTTACCATGGAAATATCCCTGGTTTATAAAAGTAGAACACTGCAGCGACGACAAAGGCAATCATCAGGAGAAGCAAAATACTAAATAAGGTCCAACAAACACTGCAGGCTCCTGTAGGAAGACAGGACACAAGAAAGAAGAATACAGTTACAGGAAATACTGATATACACTGCCAGTTTATCATCTCGCTAAATTTAATCCCACCTTCAAGTTTATTTTATTCAGTTTTTGACTGAGTGGTGTCTCAGTTCCTCTGGAGACACCACAGGAGCTCTGGGTGAAAACTGGATAAGAAAAAAACTGTTTCTGTGTGTTTCTGAATGCTTTAATGAGCAAAGCAACAGTTTGTCTGGCTCTGTGACCGGTGATTTACTTTTTGATAGCGGAGACAGACTCCAGCATGCACAGTACCAGGGCCCTGATAGCTCATCTAAATGGAATGCAGTCAGTTTAAACATTATCATTCAACACCTGTGCAGCTGAGCTTTTCCTGCTACGACAAGGCAAAATGTCTGCTGTGAAAAGAATCTCTCAACATCATAGCAGGTTCCCTGTGTTTGTGCTTTCTTTCTTAAAGGAGCTCTATATGGAATTCAGAGCTCTTCTATTGCTTCCACACGGCTCTCAACATGGCGACAGCTGAGCCGGCGGCTCGCAGTTAACTACGCTAACAGGGCATACAACGACAATTATACTCCACTATATCTTTACATAACAATTAGTTGTATGCTGCTGTATCAAAGCAGCAGTGGGTAGAAATGGAGCAAATATGATTAAAAAAAGTTATTTTTATATAACGGTCACTATATCCTGACAGTAGTGCATAAGACAGATAATCTGAAAAAAAATCATGTCTCTGTGTCCTCTGGTGCTCCTAATGGCATCTGCAAGATTTCACAGACCGGAGGAAAACAACCAATCAGAGCCGAGCTAGAGCCTGCCGTCTCTGAGCAGCTGTCAATCACTCGCAAACTCCGATCAAACGGTCAAACTAGGCAGCGCTGATCGAATATTAATCCATATTCTGTTACTGTAATGCCTATTTCTCTCTGTTTTCAGGCTTTAGAAAATCTATCCCGTGACGGGAGACTTTGGCAAATCACAGGTCATTTCAGAGAGAGAGCGTTCCTATTGGCTGTGCTCGGGCTGGTGGGCGGTGCTTAGTATTTGGCTACCGAGTCACAAACATTCTCATTTTACAGCTAAACAGTACACTACAAGATGTTTCTGAAAACATTTGAGGAGAGATAGGCATTACAGTAACAGAATATTGATTCATATTTGATCTGTGCTGTCTAGTTTGACCGTTTGATCAGAGTTCACGAGTGATTGACAGCTGCTCATAAGACGGCAAGACTCCAGCTTGGCTCTGATTGGTTGTTTTCTTCCAGTCTGTGAAATCTTGCAGATGCCATTAGGCACAGAGGCACATGATTTTTTTCAGATTCCCTGTCTCATGCACTACTGTCAGGATATAGTGACCGTTTTATAAAAATAACGTTTTTAAATCAAATTTGCTCCATTTCTACCCACTGACAAAAAAATGACAACAGTATCTAACAACATCCACAACAGACTCAAATAGAAAAACACCGAACAGGAACAAATGCTAAAAAAACGCATTTGACAAAACCCCACAGCCAAATAAAACCTGACCTCACCTGGAGCATTGTGCACATAGATGGAACTGCGTTGTTTTCCATATATGTTAGATGCTTCACACTGGTAGAGACCATTCAGGTCAGAGGTCATGCTCACAAACTGTAGCGTTGCACCCTCTGCGCTGACACCAAGCTTAGGCAACGACTGGCCGTCTCTGAAACAGACAAACAAGGCTCAGTTAAATAAAGACTTAAAACCATAGGTCAGAAAAATGTTGAGTTACGCCAAAAGTTGAATGAATTTCAATTATTAGTTCTTAATTTGTTCTCTTGAAGGGTACGTTTGTTGCTGTTCTGTCTCAGACCTTGTTGTGTTGGTTCCCTTCTGCCTACCAGCACCTCTAAAGCTTCATCGGCAGATGGAGTTACAATAGGCCAATGCCTAACCTTAACCCTCTCGAGAGAGTTTTGAAACTTGTGGGTTACCTTTTAGACGTGATCAGAATAAAACTTCTACTTTGCTGACACAAGAATCCTGTAATAATTCCACAATCTTCCCCCGCACCAGAGCTCTTTTTACCAGGACATGATGTTCAGCTTCATTTCAGGTACTTGTACTTTACTTGAGCATTTACATTTTATGCTACTTTACACTTATACTTCAAAAAAAGTCAGCAGTATTTTTTACTCCACTATATTTATTTGACAGTTGGAGGTTAATTTACAAATTAAGATTTTACATAAAATACAGAAAGTATTAAAAAATATTTAGCTTTTTTATTGAACTGATAAAATGCTAATTACATATTGATGCATCAGAGATAATAACTTAATAAAATGTAGGACTTTTATTTGTAAGCATTTAAACATTGTGGTATTGATTATTTTACTTCAGTAAAAGATCAGAATGCACTGGCTGTCAATAGGTATATTAGTCTGATCTGTTTTAATTGGTCTTATCTGATTTTTTAAAAATCATATAGTTTAAATATGTCCTAACTTTCATTTTGAAATACACAAATGTTATGAAAATCACTCTAAAAAAGAAGTAATTATGCAAAATCTCCAGATAATGATCTTCAACGATACTGATCTGAGTGGCCATTCCTCTTACAACTCTAATGCAGCCGCATTGGCCAAATGACTCTTTTCTTGCAGCTACTGGACCATTGATCTGCCTTGGTTTCTCAGGGGATGACCACTGGGAGAGGCAGGAATTATTCATTATTATTATTAGTTCAGTGTGTCTATTCATGTGTAGTCTTTAGTCTTCGCTCTGCTGTTTAGCTATATTTTTAGATACAAACAAGTGTGTATAAAATAAATTGAAACAGAAAGCTTACAGGCTTCTCAGACGTGTCTAAATGTTCAAATATAGAAAGAGGGTTGCAGTTTGTGCTTCCTGTTTTTGGTATGTACACAGTTAACAATATCCCCACTGTAAGTCAATAATAGCTCATAAAAAGGCAGGGCTAATGACTTTTATTGGTAGAACATATGGTGCCTGTCTGACTGGACTGTGAGCTTCCCTTTTTTTAACCAGTTATTACCTCCGCCAAGGCCGAAGGCCTAGGAAGGGGGTGGCGATCCGGATCATGATCCGGATTCAGGAATTTTTTTAAGGATTCCGATCAGCATGAGCATTACAACCACAGGGTATAACTCATGCACAGTTTAACTGATGACGCCTTGATGCGGCGTGATCCCGCCTTCTTTCTTCTGCGAGCAGAGAGATACATGTGTGGATGTGTGTGCGGGAACTGCTGGCCGTCCGCGGTGAAAAAGAAAAAAGCGGTAGATGACAGGATGAGAGACAACGTAGTGTAACGTTATACTGACATAACAAGGCTGCTGAATGAGAGAGGCATCCGCCGATACGTTACACAGAAACACACCGTGTTAATAATAAGCCGACCACCTCACAGTACTGCAAGCTGTGAGCTGTGATCTGTTTTTAAATTCAGAAACCTGGAGGGAGGTCATTCTAGTGTAATTATTAATAATTATTCTGGATAAGGTCTGTGCTGAAAAGCAGCAAACTGAAATCTTAAATTTAAAGAAATTACATTTTAAGTAAGTGTGTTTTCTCTAGTTCTCTGTGATAGTCTTTGTGTCAATAAATGTGAATATATCATATATTCTCAAATATGGCCATGTGTTTTACAGTTGTGTTTTGTTTGGTGATTTCAGCGATGATTTGATGATTTGATGATTTGATTGATTTGACTGATTTACAAAAACAAGTTGTAAATGTTGATACGGACGTTCGTTCAAGTTGTGTTCCAATCACACAGATTTTCTGCGAACACCTGCAAGGTCCTCTTCACGGAGTCCGCCATGTTTCTTCAGTAGCCCAGAACGGACAAACCAAACCCAGTTAACTTTTCCTGCTTGGGCCGGAATCAATAATGTTACTCGCTGCTGTCGCTCTCTCTCTCTTGATTCACCACTCACTTCCCACGTACCCACACGAACTCTATGCACTGGTTCTGCTCCAAATGACCTTCGCTACTCTTACAACAACTGACTCCAGAGAAGGCCATTCGCGTTTTTGCGTTGGCCACCGTAGCTCTCCTACACGCTTGGCACACGGGAGAAGTTGTAATCTGTAACCTCACCACTAGATACCGCCATATCCCACACACTGCATCTTTAAATAAATATTGTGGTCTGAAGTTAACTTTTAAAATTCACTTTCAATGCCATTATAACTGTTCTGTTGTGTTATACATCTCTAGAATTTCACAGAATTAATGAGCCAAAATTACAAAAGCTTTTCATCAGAGTAACATCGGAGCACTTACAAATGGTGGTTCATTGCAACTGCACCTATAATCCAAAATGTAATTTGAGAACACACATTTCAAATTCATTTGTCTAATAGAACCACTCTTTCACCGTTGTACAAAAGAGAAATATTGTTTGTTTAAGAATGTTTCCATTGAAACCGGTTTATTCAAACTACTTTACCTGCTCCAGTTGATATTTGCTTTTGGGTTGGCCTCCGTCACACATTCAAATGAGAGTTCGGATCTTTTAATGATGTTCACTTCAACGGGTGGGACTGCAAGAAACAGGGAGAGAGAATGAGCGGTGTTATTTCTGTAACTGAGAAAATACTAATAACAGTATATCAGAATAATATTTAAGACCCATGTTTGGATCCCATCTGTACCGATACAGACTTTTTATTACTTTTGGATTAGAGAGCTTGAAAAAAGGTATTTTTTGTTACTTGCGATCTTGTTAAATAACAATAAACTCACCAAGGGGTAGCATGAAGTACATGCACATGCACACAGACACGTCGGAGTGGCCTTCATGTACCATTTCTGTCTCCGCTATTCATATCTACTTTAATTACTAGAATTACAGGACAGAGTGGTACCATAGAAATGTAATATAAAGCTTCCATACTTTTTTCATTAGGCCAACAAAAAGAAATTATACCTCCAAAAGTAGGCTATATACAAGAGAAAACAATGCACATTCAAAAATACAGTTACAGTTTTGTAGCAACAAAGCCACTGATGTATAAAGACTGGATACACCGTTGGAGGCGGGCGCACGGTCATTCTCAATGCTCAGTGGCGCATGAAGCCAAAATGGCTTGACTGCTGAGTGATAAATTACCCGGATCATCCGGATCTTCCGCATCCATTGGGCAGTCCAGCCTCAGACTAGGGCTCAAACACATAAACAGAGGAAGAGAAATAACTCTGGATTCTGCTATTGTACATTTTACAACTTTTCGGACCTAATGATTTAAATAAGGGCTATTCAATTGTTCATATTGGGAAGTTGATTTACCTCAAAAAAAATGATCCGCTGATTTATGGACGTTTCTTTCCCAATGTAAGTCTATAGGAAAAAGTTTTTTGCACCCAATGGCATCACATCACAGACACGGAAGTTGTAGAACTGCCATTTGGCCACTACGAACATTTTCTTCAAAGCCCGGCCCTCTTCCTGTGGACTTGAACAAAGCTGAAATAAACAAGCCTGAGGACCCGCCTCAGATTTCAAGGGTTTCCCGTGTGACCCCCAGGCCAACCCCCTGAAACTCACTGGTTTCTTAAAGCTGCAGTAGGCAGTATGTTTTTGGCATCATTGGGCAAAAATTCCATAATAACCTTTCAGTATATTGTAATTCAAGTGTTCTGAGAGATAACTAGACTTCTGCTCCTCCTCATGGCTCTGTTTTCAGGCTTTAAAAAAATCTAGCTGTGACGGAAGACTTTGACCAATCACAGGTCATTTCAGAGAGAGAGAGCGTTCCTATTGGCTGTGTTCCTTCAAGAGATTTCAACATGGTTGCTGCCTCGCAAACTTTCTCATTTTACAGCTAAACCTTGCACTACAAGATGATTCTGAAAACATTTGAGGCGAGAAATAGGCATTAACGTAACATAATATTGATTCATATTTGATCAGCGCTGCCTAGTTTGACCGTTTGGTAGGAGTTTGCGAGTGATTGACAGCCGGCTCTCATAAAAGGCAGATGGACGGCAGACCTCAGATCAGCTCTGACTGCTTGTTTTCCTCTGGTCTGTGAAATCCTGCAGATGCCGTTACGAGCACCGGAGGACACAGAGGCAAAAGATTTTTTACAGGTTACCTGTTTCATGTAATACTGTCAAGATATAGACAGTTTCATAAAAATAATATTTTTTTAATCATATTCGCTCCAATCTCACCTACTTCGGCTTTAACTGCTGCTACAGGAATGACAAATCTGTCGGTTTGTGACTAAACATTATAGTGAAAGAGTAAATCAAGGTCAAGGTCATACATCACAGCTGCTTCAACAGCTGACAATAGAAAGCTGAAACTGTATCCAGGATTCTGCAGACAGCGTTGTCTCTAGCTCGGCTTTATGACATGGAAATGTTGGGCGAAACAACTGAGGAGTGTTTTGTTTGTATTGAGAGCTGGAGGGAAATTCCATCAGCAACAAGAGAAGCTACTGTGTATCACCTGATAACTAAGGCTCCATCTGTGCTAAACAAGACAGCTGCTTTCTTCAGCTGCAAAACTGTTGTTTCTTCCTACTTAGGCTGTGTGGGCATATTTGTTGTGTTACTGGCATTGAGCGGTCATCTCGGTTACTGCGTTGTTTACGTTTTCTTTTTTCTGCTTTGGCAACCAAATTACACCGAGTAGTTTTTGAAAAACATGTTATTCTTTTTTTTTGTATTTATCCTTGTTGTGTAACCGGGTTTCTTAATTTTCTTAATTATTGTATTATTTTTTCCTCATGTAACAAAATAATCTAAACTCAAAGGTTCACTTATTAGTTTTCAGAGCAAAGTGTGACACCTTGAAATAAAATATCCTTGAATTATTACAACTAGTGCAGTGCCAATTTGTGGCGTGGCCACTCGGGAACGTGTGCCTGTTCGGAGTGGGCTGAATACTTGGCCCCAAGGAAGTGCTGAAATCCCTCATTGTTCGCTGACTCCAGGGAAGTGACGAAGAGTTCGGTTGTAACACTAGTATATCCAACTTCCAGCAGCAAAAGTGAATTACGGTCTGCCCACTGTGGACGACCTGCTCAATTCAGTCTGCAGAGCCGTGAAGCCCCGTTTCTGCTGCTGAACTTTTTACTTCCACTGAACTGTTCTCGAAGATGAACTTCCATGCTTCAATTCTTGCTATTATCGTAAGGCGTTTTCCCACTTGGGTGGATGACAGAGGAATTTCATGGTTGTGTTTGTCAAAAGAATCTGGCTGTGGGACAGAAGAAAATGATGCAACTCCATTCAGTGGTTTGGGGTTTACCTCCAGTTAGCTCTGTTATGTACAGTTCCTTGCAGCCTGGACCACGTGGGAAATCTAACCGCTCAAAAAACTGCAGCTGATTAAATTGATAGTTGAACACATTATCAGCCATTATACAGTACTAGGGCGGTGCTGGTTCGGAGCGCCTGCCTGTCTGGAACGGGGAGATAGCTTGACTCAGTGTTTTAGTTCCGGTGCTTTGCATGGAGCTGACATCTCTGAAGCTCTGTACCCCGCTGTTACCTGGCAAAGGTGGTGGTATCGGTGACACGGAGGTCCGTGTGCACCGCCGGTACAGTAACCTTAAATTTTGATGTTAATAAAATGTACCCGAATTCACGAATATGTAGGATATTACTACTGACATTCATGTAATATTACGTCACAATGTTTGCTGTATTAGCCATGTGTTTACTCCGTTGCATATAGAGCGGGGGAAGTGAGATCCGATCACAAGTGGTCACTTTTGACACATGTAGAGACACGTTCTAATGCCAGGTGTGAATAAGCGTACTTGTGATCGAATTACCCAAGAACAGGGCCAAAGAGCCGCGGCAGTCTGCAGAGTCCTGAAGCCCCGTTTCTGCAGAGAGCGCTGTTCGCTTGTTTATTCAAAGTTTGTTAATATTGACAGGTCGCATGTCCCAATTGCACCAACTTCCACACTGCACGTACTTTGGTCCCCAGCAATACACCCGCCATGTGCGAAGTAGATCGGATGAGCGGATCTCGATATATGCTTAAGACATATGGAAAGACAGACAGAGATTCTTCGCTTTATAGTTACAGTAGGTTAGATAGTTAGAGGTTTCATTTAGGCATTCCATTATAAAAATACTCTCTGGCAGAACTGATAACTACAATGCCTAATAGGAAGCTTTTCAAATGAGAAGTGATATGCCACACTTTTCTTTCACTTTTCACAGATGTGTTATAGATAGCAAGCAGCTGTGCAAGCATGAATGCATATTATGAAACTGATCCACATCCAAGACTCTGTGAAAAACCTGCAGTAATCAGTTTTTCTGGTTTGAGGCTGGAGAAACCCATCTGAACTCAAGGACCTTAACTTTGCTCCAGATGCTAGCAAAAATACCAAACCCCTGTGGAATGTCTGCTACTGTATGGCTCTGCGAAATTAGCAGTGTTGTTGCAGTAGCAGCTCTCAAGCTGCCAGTAAGTGGCCGAGCAAAATGCGTTCTCATGTTAAAGAGAACTAGCTAGCTTCTAATACTCAATAACATGAGAAAGCATTTTGCTCGGTCACTTCCTGGCATCACCATGCCCTTTATCTTTATTCTAGTTGTTGTCCTAATCTTTGTCCTGACCCTTGTCTTTCTTGTCTTGTTTAGAAACACAAAGCAACAGTATTGTGTCACAAAACCACGAGACAAGGGAAGAGGTTATGATAGCAGGGATGTCACAAGGCAATCTGCAACTTCTGTACAGCTGTTAAGAAGCCTTAAGAGTACACAACAAAAGAAACAAATGTGTTGTACAAACAAGCATTATTTTAACAGACAGAAAGCGCTCTACTTCTGTAAACTAGTGCCTTTTATTTTATGCTTTTACTGCTTTTATTTATTTGTTTTATTTTATTCTAACTACACCGAGAGAGAAGCCTTGTGAAATTTAATTGTACCTGAGTATAGCGACAACAAAGATCATTCTACTCTATTCTTATTATTGAAGTATTAGTGAATGAGTCTCCCTGAGTCTCCTGTTAGCCTTGTTTAGGGATGCACCGATACCGATACCGATACCAATACCGATACCGATGCCGATACAGGGCCGATACTGACTCAAATAGCTGGATCGGGTATTAGTGACAATGGGGCCGATTTATTCACTTCAATTCTGTTTATATACTATATATATTATAAACTGGAATTTTAATTCCTGTTTAAGTTTTGATCAACTTGTTGCTGCATTAAAAAGGTTTACGCTTGAATTGTAATTCCTGTTAATTTTGAAGATTTTTTGAGGAGTTTGAAGAGTTTGGTAATGGAAGGACTTAACACTGCAATGCAAAATAAAGCACAAGACAGTGGTAGTTTTGCATTTAGGAAACAACTACGACATGTACTTGGGCTTGATTACATTGTTTTCTATTGGAGCGTCCTAAATGGCCGTGAGCAACACGGCGCTGCACAGCGCGGCGCAACGTTATTTGAACTTCTGTCAGACACACTGTTCCTATTTTTTCCTTTCACTCCCATTGAGAGCGCCACAACATGAACGGCTGATTAGTTTAGATAAAATGAGCCGAGAAAACCGGGTCAGTTGTCCTGGATGTAAATGAAGATATTAACCTGATTACTGACACTTTTAGCACACGCATTGATGCTCACAGTTATATGCTTAGTGTTCATTAGTGAAACTTTATTACGAGCTGTCAAAAAATATAACAGCAACCTCACTAATGGTTAAAATAAAACACGAACACACAGCGCAAAGAGACAACTATGGAAACTTTGGGAAATATGAGCCCTCACTACAATATTTCAGTAAGAAGCCTCTTTTTGATCCGCTCCGTTTGCGTGTTGTAGTTTTTTTTTAATTTATTTTTTAAAGGTCTCATATTATGCTCATTTCCAGGGTCATAAATGTATTTTAATGTTGCACTAGAACATTTTCACATGCTGCAATGTTCAAAAAACCCTTTATTCTTCTCATACTGCAGCCTGAGTTTGCCTGCCTCAGAGCCTAAAACAGCCTCTGTCTGAAAACCCCTGATTCACAGCCTGTCTCCTCCCACTCTGCTCTGATTGGTCAGCGTTTTCTGTCAATCAAACGTCCTCAACAACACAGCGCTCACAGTCTGAGTGCAGGGAGAGAGAAGCAGAAGAGTAAAATAAACTACTTTAAAGTTTATAAACCAGAAACTTCACCCAGCGCACATTACCGGAGGAATCTGATCAGAAATCGGCAACAAATGATGAACATCTGCAGTCCAGATTCCAGGTTTTCCTGATGGTTTTACTCAGGTAAATAATGCTATTTATATCTCTGTTAGTTAGCTCAGTGTTTACCTCATGCATCAACTCTGTAAACCGTAAACACACACTCTGTTTTACGTCTGTCTTTACAGGTCCATCTGTGAGAAATGACCGACAGAATCATCCCAGAGGAGAGCAGACAGCTGAGAGCAGACAGCTGAGAGCAGATAGCTGAGAGCAGACAGCTGAGAGCAGATAGCTGAGAGCAGATAGCTGAGAGCAGATAGCTGAGAGCAGATAGCTGAGAGCAGATAGCTGAGAGCAGACAGCTGAGAGCAGATAGCTGAGAGCAGATAGCTGAGAGCAGACAGCTGAGAGCAGATAGCTGAGAGCAGACAATAAGAATATAAATAGAAGATGTGAAACAGTAGTCAGTTCATTATTTCTGGTAAAAGACACCTGATAAATGTATGGAAGATCAGAGTAATGTATTAGTTACTGTAGGAGCTGTCTCTGTGTTACCATGACTACAGACCACCGGAGCTTAGCTTACCGGAGTTTACCAGAGCTGAAAGACTTTCTCCTGTACCATGTCACATAACTAACTAACTAACAGGTGGGATGATTACAAATGCTGTGAATAATTAATATTGTCATCTGTCTACTCAAATAAAGTTTGACTGTGAAACAGAAATGTGTTGTGTTGCTTACAGTCACTACTACCTGTACTCTTCTACATGCATGACATCAAATATGTATAATATATAAATATCACCTGTTTAAACAGTGTAATTACATGAAGCCTTTGTGAAAGAACATGTTATATTTAGATGATGGGAGTACATGAAGCCTGTTCTGTTGGTTCTTGCAGACTAACAGTAGGAGCTACTTTGCTCAAGTTCGGTTGAGGAGGAGAGACAGTGACGCGCTGTGGGGCGGGGTCAGCTACTGAAGGTTCTGCTCTGGTTCGACCAGGAAACCCTTACATGGCTTGCATTTCTCTAATGACGTCAGAAGAGAAGGAAAAAAAGCAAAGTGATTTTCTACACCCATTTCCGGACAAACGGAGCAGGAGAAAAAGAGAGAGGATGGTCTTTTATGACACTATGGTGACCTGTAGACACACTGGGGACAGATATTGATGTTCAAAAGACATGGAAAAGTGCATTTTGCATAATAGGTGACCTTTAAGTTAGCTCAATAGAAAAAAATGAGAGAAAATTGGCCTACAAATCTGGTGCATTAAAGCACAAGAGAGGACCAAGAGAGTAAAAAGCATCCTGTGCTCCTCTTACATCTGACTTCTTCTACCTGTTTAGATTATTTTGTTCAGTATCGTGGAATAAAAAAATTGACTAATGTTATAACGTTATACAGCAGGCTGAGCAGGGACAACAACTGGTGAGAGAAACATCCACATTTAGTCTTTATTAACTGAAATTGTGGTTATGAAGAAATCAGTCAGACTGTTAGATTAATGTGTTGTTTAACTCCCTGTTTACTGTATCTCTGCACCTGTCTGTGTGCACATTTTGACCGTGGCACGAGCAAGGAGGAGTTATCTATAGCCTACAGCACTTCCTTATTTTACCACAAAAACATTTGGGTCGCAGCTGGCTGGAGAAGATTGCTAGATAACAACCTACTTGCCGTTGGCTATATCGTATGTTATTTCCAGTAAATATCACAATATAAAACATATGTTTTCTGTTTAAAAAGTAGGCTACAAACATGGAAGATAACAACTAACCCATCTTTTAAGTGCTTACATCTCCAGTCTGATATGGAGCACACGGCTGATATGTACGTGGTTTGTTTACATGACGTAACAGAAGTGCAGATTTAACGTATTCAGTGTGGACAGAGAGCGTCCGTGCGAGCCTGTGCGCATAAAGTGACAGTATGTATACACCTCTCTGTCAGTGTATTTCTTTCAAGAAACATGATAATGTTAAATATACACTTAATAAAGGCTATATGAGGTGAAAAATAAGTCTAGTTTTCTCTCGGAACACTTGAATCACGATAGATTACCATGGAATTTTTGCCCAATGATACCAAAAACATTCTGCTTACTGAAGCTTTAATGAAATAAATTAAATAACTGAAAATGAACGAGAATGATCAACTACACAAGTAAGTGATGTAGGGAAGTATTTGTATACCCACAGTAGACCTGTATGGTGAAGGGACGTCTTTCTTCTTTCGACATGGCTGCACTGGTGACGACACAATGGACCACATGGTGGTTGATTTCTCTGGTAGGTACTCCAAACAGCGAGCTGACTGTGGTAGTTGTGCCGTTGGCATGCTGGGTGGAGCTGTTAGTTTCTCTCATTTTTCCTGCCAGAGTACCAGTGATCCACTTCACATCTGCACGAGGCTTGGAACCAGCAGCCACGCAGGTAACGAGGGAAACCTCTTCATCACCCAAAGTAGGAAGGTTATCCTTCAGGCTCGTGACTGGCGGCACTAGGAGAGTTACAGCACACAAGAAAAGTCAACATGCAAGCATGAAGATAAAGACAATTCTCTCTCACACACACACACACACTCTCACTCATCTTTAATACAATACATTATACCGAGCAAGTTTAGAAGTACGTCTGTCTGGACATTTCCGCTGGGAAACCGAGTGAAGATGCACTCGTAGGTGCCTTCATCCCTCAGTTTGACATCGGATAACTGTATAGATCCATTGTTGTCACTGAAATTCCCAATGAATTTAAAGCGAGGATCATATCCGTTGACAAATTTCGGCCCAGTTGGTAAGATGGTATAGAAATTGTCAGGGTGAGGTTTCTTCCGCCATGAGATCTGGCTGAGGTCCTCCGTGTCGATAAGTTTGCATGGTAGGATCGCGGTCCCTCCTTGCACCACGGTTGTGTTTCCTCCAATCACCTGGAGACCTGTAAGGTGCAGAAAATCTTATCAGGCAATCAGATCCCAAGTCAGAAGGCAACAAACACAAGTAAAAACACACATTGATGGAAGCATGAGCATCTGACATGCCTTAGCTGGCAGGAACAATCACAATATCTTTTGCTCTCAGTCCACACTTTCTTTTGCTCACTGAAATACAGAGTTTTAAAAAAAACAATCCCCAGAATGAATTCATTTCAAAACGCCGGCTTGGTATTTATGTAGATGTGGAAATTGAGGCTTAACTTGCGAAATGATGATGTTATGGAAGCTTAACCTTAATTAGTTTAGGCATATTCAGACCAAGATAAGTACTGTATGAAAAAGAAAAAAAAGAAGAAAACAGAGGAACAGAAGCTGTTCAAACACTTTATATGACAAGTTAACATGTAGAGTCAGTATTTATATTATATCATTTGTATACTGCTATAGCTTTAAGATGAAATGGGAGAGGTTGAGCTGAGTCTTTGTCTGACCAGGTGTCTTTGTCTGAGCACGTGTCTTTGCCTGAGCACGTGTCTTTGAAGAATATTAAAATAATTTTTTTTTGCTAAACTAAACACTCACCATTACAAACACATCCTTATCTTTACATCTCATGTTGATGTTTCAGTTAGTTTATTTGTTTAATAAATGACTGTTTTTCATTCTGACTGTGTTTGTTGTCACCTGGTTAATTCAGCTGTTGTCAAATAAAAAGGTTACAAGTTCAACCTGTTTCTTTCCTTCTGACACAACTCTGATGTAACACATATTTTTGAACGATTATGAAACTAGTTAAACCTTTCATTTGTTAAGGTCTGCCAAGAAAATATGCCATTATAATGTTGTGAGGAAAATTTGCAAACTAACATTATTTCTGTCTTCATGTCTCTGGTTTGTATTTTACTAGTGTATTGAAATGTCTATTTTTGTTGTATTTGTGTAGCCTACTACCCAGACTCGAGCCTTTCATTAGGATGAAATGGAAGACGTCATTGTAGGAGCACAGAAGAGAGCATTCATTCAGCCCCTTGCCTAAATAACGTGATGTATCCTACCTTCTATAACTGCGCTCAAGAAGATCAACGTCGGAACCAATAAAAGCATCGTGGTGCTCCCATGGGTGCTCTTATAGTACATCCATGGGTCCAAAGTTACACAAGATGTTTCCTCCGTCCGGTCGGTACATCCTTTGCTCCTTGTTTCACTCCTATCAAGCTAGTCTCTACTGTGGAAAACAACAGTCACTCCTGCCCCCACTATCTAGACATTACGGTAACTTCAGAACTTCAAAATAATGATGAACCGCCGTTTCACATGACTTCAATAGGTCAGTCAGTCTGTCATTTTATTTTATTTAACCTTTATTTAACCAGGTAGTACTCATTGAGATTAAGAATCTCTTTTGCAAGAGAGAGACCTGGTCAAGACAGCAGCATTTAAACATACATTATTGTTTGAAGCCAACGTTAAAGTGAAAATATTCAGAAACAGCTCCAGATTGCCTCTGCTTCTAGGTCTTTCATTCATGTTTTAAATTCATCAAAAGTAATCAGATTTCCCATTAACAGTCTGTCATAAATAAATAAACAAAAATAAATGAAACAAAACGAATACATGTGAAATTCTTGATGAAATTAATGATAATTTAGAAAGAAAAACAGTCGCCTCCAAACTGTAGTACAGAGAAAAATGTTATTCCAATTGTGTTCTATCAGCTATCCTTATCAGCTATCATTGTGAAGTGAGATTAGTGTGTGATACTTGACAGTTTCCTTTTATCAATCCAATAAGTTAAATTAGTCAGTAGAAACATGGAGTTTCTGAATCTCAGGTGTCATTTTGAAGTCAGATTAGTCTTGGAAAATGTATTCTTTAATATTAAGTTAGACTAAGTGTTTACACAATTGCTCTGGTTGTTGTTGTTTTTTTCTTCTTTTAAATCATCATTAATTCCATTTTGTACATATGTATTCGTTTTGATTTTTTTTTTTTTTAACATTTTGTTTATATATGTATGTATTCATTTATTTATTATTGACAGACTGACTGACTTATTGAAACTAGTTAAACCTTTTGTTTAGGGTCTGCCAAGAAAATAGGCCATTAATCTTGTGAGAAAATTTGCAAACTAACGTTATTTCTGTCATTTTGTACTTATGTATTAATTTTGATTTGTTATTTTTTAACATTTTGTTTATATATATATATATATATAAATATTTATTTTTTATTTATTATATTTTTATTTTTTTCATTGTATATATTGTATATATTTTGTTTATGTATGTATGTATGTATTCATTTATTAATTACTGACAGACTGACTGACTTATTGAATGAATGTGAAATGGCATATCACATTCATTAGAACGGTGCTTTTATTTTGAAGTCACTTCCTACACGCTCTTACCGTAATGACAAAGATAGAGATAAAAAAACCTCCTAGTGTCTTTTCCTAACCACTTTTCCTTGACCTCGACGGAAAACGTTGTGAGATCAATAAGAGATGAGGAGGAGAATTCATAAAAGAAGACAACCGTGATATTTAGAGATGAGGAGGAGGTGGATGTTATTGCGGCTCTGCATCCTGCACGCGTCATCATGGGTCTGCTGGGTAATACCTAGCAGGGAACCAGCAAACTGGGGGAAACTCGCGAGACTGTTAAGGTTATGATATGTAGTCAGGCAGCGAGTCTCGTGAGAGTTATTGCAAGATCAGATTTCGCGGGCTCCCTTCTAGACACGACCGGTCTGCCATGATGAAACTACAATGTTCAGAAGATGGACTACAAAAGGCGCATGTTCTTAACCCGCGGTGAGTGAAAGAGAGATACTACAGGTCCTTCTGCTGCTGTAACACTTCACATCAACATATATTAAAGGATTTTTTTATTGCTTTGAAGAGAAACAGTCATCTTATAGTAAATGTACAGTATTTGTGTTTTCTTTACTTTTTTCATTTTGTTTTTCCTTTATTTGTTTTTACTCAGACATTTACATAAACTTACTTAATTAGATACAAATATGAAGTGAACCAACTTTTCCCACTTTTTACAATGAAATTATAGAACACACAGATAGAACATGGGGTGCTTTTCATGTGAAATAAGATCAAATAAATCATAAAAATTTAAAAAATTACATTTAGAAAAAATAAAAAATAAACAAAAGAAGGGCGTTTTGGGGAAATATACTTTTCCACTCCTTCCAAATTTCCTCGAATTTAGTTTCTTGAAGCCTCATTGAGAAAGTAATTCTTTCCATTTCCATTTTTTAAGCCATTTCTTAGTAATTGCTTTTCTAGCAGCTACACTCAATATTCCAAATAAGTATTTTGTTTTAATATTTGTAGATGTTGAAAGTAGAAGTCCAAACAGGAGTTCGTCCTTATTAAAAACTATGTTTGTACCAAATATAGTAACTAATTCTGTGTAAATCTTATGTCAAAAAGAAGAAAAAGAAAAGAAGTGCCATTTCTGTGTAAAAATTTAATTTAAAAGAAGTGCATTAAAACTAAATGCTGCTTCTCCACATTTAGTTGTGATGAGGCCATCATTCTCTGGCTATAGGTTCATTTTCATTTTTAAACCTGATCAAACATGTCTCTCCCTTGTACTTTCCTGTCCAACATATCTCTTGTTTCTTATACAGCTTTGTACTGAACTTCACGCTTGTCAGACCAAAGATTGAATTGAGCCTCTTGAAGTGCCGACTCCCTCTGCTTGTGGTTATTCCTGTATTCTGCACAACTGTGGGGTTGAGGAGGAGCCACCTGCAGGGACTGAAAGAGGAAATAAATTCACTATAACTCAGTAATAAAAGAGCAGCTGGACAGGAAATATGACAGGTTGCTGAGAAATGCTTTGAGAGACATGAGAACAGATAAGTAAAGACAAACTTCTTCTCACCTCTTTTCCCAACTGAACATGAAACTGGGCATAACTCAGGGTGCTGCTTTCCCACTCCTGGTTTGGGGTCTTGGTCCTGCTTTTTTATGCAAAGATAACATTGCAGTAATGAGACCCCACAGCAATCTCCAGTTATTTCACACACATTATTATATGAGACAGAGTTGATACTGATTGGTACGTTTAGTCAAGTAAAGGATCCTTTACATAACTAAAAGTATCAATACCGCAGTATAAAAATACTCCACTTCAAGTTAAAACCCTGCATTTAAAATCCTACTTATAGTGACACATCATGAAGACTCACTTTTTCAGTGCTCGTGCACGTACATTTGTGTATATGAAGTGCCTACCAACCCACAAGCTTGGATCAGAAAAAACATGATCCAACAAGCCATTCAGATTTGGCTCCCCTTCCTATGTCACATGCAGGCTCATTAGAATATACCTTGTTGAAATACAAGTATGAACCTGAAAATGAGCATGATATATCCCCTTTAAGTAAAAGTACAGAAGTATCATCAGCTAAATGTACTGAAAATATCAAAAGTAAAAAAAAAAAATAGTTCCACAAGTTTTCTGCAGAACAAACAAAAGTTTGACAGTTTTGCCCTCTAGAGGGGGCCATTCACTTTACTTTGACTTAATTGTCCACTTTAGTGGGAATTTGTCTTTGGCTTCTCTAGTACATACAAGATAAATTCAAACACGACAGCATATCACCCGGACAATAAAAAAAATCAATAAAAACATACAGTCAGCAAAACACTCTGCACTGTTACAAAACATACAACAACAGACGTACAATTGTGCAAATGGGTAGGAAACAGCAGCAGCAGATGGAGATAAGTTACACCTTTCAAAATACTTTAGGTCTTCCCTAGTGCAGTCATTTCACATTCAGTACCTGTATGGCATGGGGAATAAAAGACCTCGGGACCCTGAATCAACGGTCAGACGGGAGCAGCTCAAACTCAGAGTTTAGTGGGTGTGAAGCGTCTACAGATATCTGTCTGGCCTTCCTGAGTACCGCTCTATCAATTATATCATAGAGCTGCCTTTGTAGCTTGCCATTTGTGTTTTTACATTACCTTAAGGCCACAGTGGGTTCCCTACAGGCTTGTAAAGGGAGGATTGAGCAGAGGGGTATTCAGTTGGTTGCAATCTGCAACCTAGATGCCACTAAATCCTACAAATTGGTCCTTTTATGTTATTTAGAAATGCGCATTTCCTGCTTTGACAAGTCAAAATGGCTGCTGTGAAAAGGGTCTCTATGATGAAATGAGAACGTGTTGCAGCAATCCATCGACATCATCTAAAATTCCCATTATGCAATGGAAACAGTTTTTTAATAAGAGGATTAACAATATTATACTGTGTGAAATAAATGTAGTAGAAAATACAGACATGTCTAACAAAGCAACTAGCTCATACTTCGGTCACACGACAACGACAAATGGGGGAGGAAGTCAGCAAAGATGAAAAAAAGGCACATTAATTTGTTTGAACTGTTTAAAAATAACACACATACAAGATGTAACTTTTGTAATGATAATTACTACTACTACTACTACTACAACAAATACACACAGCACTAAATGAAAAGTATTACTCACCTGTAGAGGCAGACAGCTGGAGTGAAGACACAGAAGAAATCCAATTACAGCTGTGAGTATGTATAGAAAAGACCACGATGGACTGATTTCTGCACAAAATCAGATGTGAGTTAATTTAAGTACAGTTTGAGTTTTGAAATGCATTATGTCTGGTGTAGAGATGATTAGCTCTGCTTTGTGCTCTACCTACCTTCAGGTCCAGACACCGTTAAATTCCACTCAAGAGTCTCCATATTTCTACGGTCAGTTACATTACATCTATAGAGTCCTGCATCATCATACTGAATGTTAGAAATAATCAGCTTTGAAGGTAAGTTTACGTCTATTCTCACTCTGGGAGAGGTGAAATTTGAAAAATTCTGATTCAGTTGGTATGAATTAATGAAAAACGATCTGCCTTTGGTCCAGATGATTTGAGTTACATTTGTCCTGGATATGTTGCAGGTGAAGATGACGGAGTCTCCCCGGGACACCAGTTTGTGCTCAACTGCAAGAATCTCTGTCATTGAAGGAACAAAAAAAATCAATATAAAATGAAATGTGTAATTAAATCTAGACAAAAGCATCACAAACACAAACATCCACTGTACAGTACCTGCAGAGAGTTGGCACATAATTAATAGCTGAATGGAGAGCCGAGCTGCTTGGTTTCGGCTGAACATGATGACCATCAGACAGAGAAAGACAGACTCAAACTTCAACATCAGCTCTGATATGTATTTGTGGAAGAGGTGCAAGAAGGAAGTGGTTAGTTGCTGTTTGGCTGCAGTGTGTCGTACCTTTCTTCTTATGCAATAATTTAACTCAAATTAGAATCTTGAGAATTGAAACCTGGTCCTTCTTGAAAATAAACTGTAGAAATGATTTAATTAGTAACCATTAAAATGCACATTATAGACACGTTTGACTGCAGGAAAGCACCTCTGCATAGTGCTGAACCAACTTTAACCACAGTGTGATCCTCCTGCTGAGTGTACCTTCAGTGCATGTTGAATACTTGTTGATGCTCATAGGAAGCATCATAACCAGGTCCTGTTTCTCAGTGGATTAGGAGTCAACAGCTTGTACTTTGGAAATGTTGATTCTTTTAATCACAAGACACTTTGACTCTATTACAAGAACTACTTCTGTTACCTTACATTTACAAAATGGCCTCTCTCTCTGCAGAGATCCTCAACATGTATCCCCCTGGTGGCATAAAATGCCTAACCCTAACCCTGTACTGAAGACTATGAAGGAATTCTAACCATCTCATTTCATACTGTTTTGTGTGCCGGCATAATAAGACTAACAACCTTGTCAGGGTCCACTTAGGAGGCTTTCACATCGGGGACCCGTGTCCTGATCAGAGTACACTTGACCCAAAAGTCCTGTTCATTTGATTAGTGTGAACACTATACCGTACTCGGGCACCTGTGCCCACCACAAAGGTGGTCTCAAGTCAGTTCATGTGTACTTGGGTATGGTTCGCATCAGGTGTGAAAAGCAGCTGTACCAAAACACGGAAGTGGACTGTCAAACAGGAACAGGAAACTTGCAGTTTAAAAAAAACCTGATCTCCATTAGACTTGTGGCTGCTGAAGAACAGACACTTCACTTCTGAAATGTTTCCTGTGGCAACTGAAAGCACGATGGAGCCCTGAATGAGCTGGAACACAACCAGAATGCAATGCAGCCAAATGTTGTGGACATAGTATCAGGTTGTAGTTGGACACAACTAGGAGGCAGATGAAGTTTAACTGATTCATTGAAAAGTGCTCAGATTAGATGGGATGGCTGGTAAACGTACTATCTTATCTTTTTGTGTTGTGTTATCATGAGTTTGTCTGTGTTGAGCTCTTTATAATAAAAGGAAAGGTGTTTAAGAGGATCTAACCCTAACCCTGACCTTCCATGTTCCATCCAGATATATGTTTCCTATTGTTCCTATTGTCTTGATATACCAAGACACTATAGTTCAGGAATTGTTTTCAACTGTTCATAATCTGATATGTTGAGACAAAGCCAAATAAATATGGTATTATTAGAAAACTATGAGAGAATAGTTTGCACGTCTTCTAAAGTCTGTGACGTCTGCGCTACAGCGAAAAAAAAAGGATTTGAATTGAACATTGCCTGTAGACCCTCTTAAAGCTCTTTCCCTCTTCTACAAAGTCGAAAATCAGGAAAAAAGAGAAACCTGCATGATTTTTGTTGATCAAAATGATTTAGACAAGTTCAATTTGTTTCAAAAACACATTAAAGTGAAACTACTGGTCCATCTATGAGCTGTTAGTGATTCCTGATCACTCCTGATTCTGACACAACTGCTGCTACTTTTAAAATTCAATACTCTTTATACATTTTGTATACTTTTTAAGGTCTTTATTTGCTTATTTTTTGCTACATTACAGGTTCCCTTTCAAAAGCTCTTAGCATTGCTGTTGCTTCTGCAACTACCACAGTATTATTGAAGCTGCTACAAATGATACTACTACTGATACTACTACTGATACTCGTGAATAAATTATGTTCCATCTAAACTAGTGTTGTGTCATACTGTATCAAGTTCACCTGTGTTGAACACTTAATAATATAATACTAATATAATATGTTGGTAATGTGTCAGTGAGTTATTTTTTTCTTTATATAAGTAAGTTTTTTCAAAGAAAGTGTCGAAGGTATCAAATAGTTAAAAGTCTTACAGTACTTGTCCACATACTAAGAAGGAATACATTATTAAAAGTTATCAACAAAATAAAAAGGAATGAAATATGTAAAACTTCTCAACATACTAAAAAAATAAAGATATAAAACATATCAATAAATTAAATAGGAATTCAAGATTATTATTTTTTTTGAAGGACATGAAAGCTGAAAGTTGGAAGGTTAAGGTTAGGCCTTTACCTCAAATAGTTAAGGTGAGGCATTGACCTCGAATAGTTAAGGTTAGGTATTGACTATGAATAGATAAGGTTAGGTATTGATCTTTAATAGTTAAGGTTAGGTATTGACTATGAATAGATAAGGTTAGGTATTGATCTTTAATAGTTAAGGTTAGGCATTGACTATGAATAGTTAAGGTTAGGTATTGATCTTTAATAGTTAAGGTTAGGCATTGACTATGAATTGATAAGGTTAGGTATTGATCTTTAATAGTTAAGGTTAGGCATTGACTATGAATAGTTAAGGTTAGGCATTGACTATGAATAGTTAAGGTTAGGTATTGATCTTTAATAGTTAAGGTTAGGCATTGACTATGAATAGTTAAGGTTAGGCATTGACCTTGAATAATTAAGGTTAGGTATTGACCTTGAATGGTTAAGGTTAGGCATTGACCTTGAATTGTTAAGGTTTGGCATTGACCTTGAGTAGTTAAGGTTTGGATAGGCTGTCGTCTTGCAAGTTTTCGCAACTTGGGGGTTACACAAGCCCCCCAAACCCTATGGCGAAGCATGACAAAGACCCACCCTCTACTGTACTATTTTGGGGAGAGGATTACAAATGAAGGTGTCATACAATATCGTTTTATGTTACTTCTAAGAAAATACAAAAGCTCTGTTGATAAATAGAAAACATGATTCATGTTTTGGCATTGTAAATCTAGTCCTAACAGAGATTTCGTTTCACATATTAGCCTAGGTCATTCATTCATCAATTCAGATCCTTACTTTTTAGATTAGTCATTACCACCTACATAAATCCAAATTTGAATACTTTGCCATTGCAAAATGCTAAAGCCAAACCTGCTTTTTTCAGTTATATGAACTGATGATATTGGGTTCATTGCATATCTTGTATTGCTGTGTTCATTAAAAAGAAAGGACCCTTGAAAGTGTTAAAAAAAATCTCCAGTAGGCCCTATGTCCCCCATGCTGCATTTAGAACTGCACAGGCTATATTGTAAGATTTTAACTTAATATACTAAGGGCTAGATTGTCGTTCTCAAAAATTGTTTTGCAGAAAAGAAGGAAGAACCAAGGTCTAAATGTATTTTATTCTGAACAGTTCTTGTTACCAAAAAGTACATGAAAATAATCCTCACTGGACGTTTCAATCCAGCAGTCAATAAACACAGAGAAAAAGCATGGTGGGCATTTCATGCAATCAAAAAACAAAGATATTTAATAAATCGTTCCCAAATTTTGCTAAAAACATCCAAATGAAACTGCACACACTGAAAACAAAACAAAACAAAAAAAGTGCCATTTCTGTGTAAAAATTGAATTTAAAATAACTGTTGTTTTCTGGGAGTTTGTTGCAGGTGAGAGATGCATTAAAACTAAATGCTGCTTCTCCATGTTTAGTTGTGATGAGGCCATCATTCTCTGGCTATACGTTTATTTTAATTTTTAAACCTGAACAAACGTGTCTCTCCCTTGTTCTTTCCTGTCCAACATATCTCTTGTTTCTTATTCAGCTTTGTACTGAACTTGATGTTTGTCAGGCCAGGTCAGTACCGACTCCCTCTGCTTGTGATTCATCCTGTATTCTGCACAACTGTGGGGTTGAGGAGGAACCACCTGTAGGGACTGAAAGAGGAAATTAATTCACTATAACTCAGTAATAAAAGAGCAGCTGGACAGGAAATATGACAGGTTGCTGAGAAATGCTTTGTGAGACATGAGAACAGATAAGTAAAGATAAAGTTCTTCTGACCTCTTTTCCCAACTGAACATGAAACTGGGCATAACTCAGGGTGCTGCTTTCCCACTCCTGGTTTGGGGTCTTGGTCCTGCTTTTTTATGCAAAGATAACATTGCAGTATTGAGACCCCACAGCAATCTCCAGTTATTTCACACACATTATTATATGAGACAGAGTTGATACTGATTGATACGTTTAGTCACTAAAGGATCCTTTACATAACTAAAAGTATCAATACCGCAGTGTAAAAATACTCCACTTCAAGTAAAAACCCTGCATTTAAAATCCTACTTATAGTGACACATCATGAAGACTCACTTTTTCAGTGCTCGTGCACATACATTTGTGTATATGAAGTGCCTACCAACCCACAAGCTTGGATCAGAAAAAACGTGATCCAACAAGCCATTCAGATTTGGCTCCCCTTCCTATGTCACATGCAGGCTCATTAGAATATACCTTGTTGAAATACAAGTATGAACCTGAAAATGAGCATGATATGTCCCCTTTAAGTAAAAGTACAGAAGTATTATCAGTGAAATGTACTGAAAATATCAAAAGTAAAAAAAAAAAAAAATTGTTCTGCAGAAAACTTGTGGAACTAACAAAAGTTTGTCATTTTTGCCCTCTAGAGGGGGCCATTCACTTTACTTTAACTTTATTGTCCACCTTAGTGGAAATTTGTCTTTGGCTTCTCTAGTACATACAAGATAAATTCAAACACGACACAGCATATCACCAGGACAAAAAAACCAAACATACAGTCAGCAAAATACTCTGCACTGTTACAAAACATACAACAACAGACGTACAGTTGTGCAAATGGGTAGGAAACAGCAGCCGCAGATGGAGACAAGTTAAACCTTTCAAAATACTTTAGGTCTTCCCTAGTGTAGTCATTGTGCATTCAGTACCTGTATGGCATATGGAATAAAAGACCTCTCATATATGTTCCGGCTCGCCCTCGGGACCCTGAATCGACGGCCAGACGGGAGCAGCTCAAACTCAGAGTTTAGTGGGTGTGAAGCGTCTACAGATATCTGTCTGGCCTTCCTGAGTACCGCTCTATCAAATATATCACAGAGCTGCCTTTGTAGCTTGCCATTTGTGTTTTTACATTACCTTAAGGCCACAGTGGGTTCCCTACAGGCTTGTAAAGGGAGGATTGAGCAGAGGGGTATTCAGTTGGTTGCAATCTGCAACCTAGATGCCACTAAATCCTACACATTGTTCCTTTTATGTTATTTAGAACTGCGCATTTCCTGCTTTGACAAGTCAAAATGGCTGCTGTGAAAAGGGTCTCTATGTTGAAATGAGAACGGGTGCAGCAATCCATCAACATCATCTAAAATTCCCATTATGCAATGGAAACAGTTTTCTAATAAGAGGATTAACAATATTATACTGTGTGAAATAAATGTAGTAGAAAATACAGACATGTCTAACAAAGCAACTTGCTCATACTTCGGTCACACGACAACGACAAATGGGGGAGGAAGTCAGCAAATATGAAAGGCACATTAATTTGTTTGAACTGTTTAAAAATGACGCACATACAAGATGTAACTTTTGTAATGATAATTACTACTACTACTAATACTACAACAAATACACACAGCACTAAATGAAAAGTATTACTCACCTGTAGAGGCAGACAGCTGGAGTGAAGACACACAGAAGAAATCCAATTACAGCTACAGCTGTGAGTACGTATAGATAAGACCACGATGGACTGATTTCTGCACAAAATCAGATGTGAGTTAATTTAAGTACAGTTTGAGTTTTGAAATGCATTATGTCTGGTGTAGAGATGATTAGCTCTGCTTTGTGCTCTACCTACCTTGAGGTTCAGACACCGTTAAATTCCACTCAAGAGTCTTTATAAGTTTTACGTCAGTTACATTACATCTATAGAGTCCTGCATCGTCATACTGAATGTTAGAAATACTCAGTTTTGAAGGTAAGTTTACGTCTATTCTCACTCTGTGAGAGGTGAAATTTGAAAAATTCTGATTCAGTAGGTATGAATAAATGAAAAATGATCTGCCTTTGGTCCAGCTGAATTGAGTTACATTTATCCTGGATATGTTGCAGGTGAAGATGACGGAGTCTCCCCGGGACACCAGTTTGTGCTCAACTGCAAGAATCTCTGTCATTGAAGGAACAAAAAAATCAATCAATATAAAATGAAATGTGTAATTAAATCTAGACAAAAGCATCACAAACACAAACATCCACTGTACAGTACCTGCAGAGAGTTGGCACATAATTAATAGGTGAATGGAGAGCAGAGCTGCTTGGTTTCGGCTGAACATGATGACAATCAGACAGAGAGAGACAGACTCAAACTTCAACATCAGCTCTGAAATGCATTTGTGGAAGAGGTGCAAGAAGGAAGTGGTTAGTTGTTTGGCTGCAGTGTGATGTACTTTTTCTTCTTATACAATAATTTAATTCAAATTAGAATGTTGAGAATTGAAACCTGGTCCTTCTTGAAAATAAACCGTAGAAATGATTTAATTAGTAACCATTAAAATGCACATTATAGACACGTTTGACTGCAGGAAAGCACCTCTGCATAGTGCTGAACCAACTTTAGCCACAGTGTGATCCTCCTGCTGAGTGTACCTTCAGTGCATGTTGAATACTTTTTGATGCTCATAGGAAGCATCATAACCAGGTCCTGTTTCTCAGTGGATTAGGAGTCAACAGCTTGCACTTCAGAATTGTTCATCGTTTTAATTACAAGACACTTTGACTCTATTATCTGTTTATTTCAAGAACTACATCTGTTACCTTACATTTACAAAATGGCCTCTCTCTCTCTCTGCAGAGATCCTCAACATGTATCCCCCTGGTGCCATAAAATGCCTAACCCTAACCCTGTACTGAAGACTATGAAGGAATTCTAACCATCTCATTTCATACTGTTTTGTGTGCCGGCATAATAAGACTAACAACCTTGTCAGGGTCCACTTAAGAGGCTTTCACATCAGGGACCCGTGCCCTGATCAGGGTACACTTGACCCCAAAGTCCTGTTCATTTGATTAGTGTGAACACTATATCGTACTCGGGCACCCGTGCACACTTGAAAAGGTGGTCTCGAGTACGGTTCATGTGTACTTGGGTATGGTTCGCATCAGGTGTGAAAAGCAACTGTACCAAAACACGGAAGTGGACTGTCAAACAGGAAACTCACAGTTTAAAATACAAAAGACTGGTTCAGCTACACCTTTTAGACTGATGCAGTAGTGTGGGATAAATGTTTGTTGACCATCGAGCTTGATTGACTTGACTGAGTATCTTCACTCTAGCTTTAAAAATGAGCTCGCTACAACCTCCGAAAGATCGATTGCGTTAATGCGTAAAAGAAATGAGTGGCGTTAAAGCGAATTTACGTAAACGCATTATTATCAGGTTACTTTGACAGCCCTATCTATAATATATACACTGGCAGAAAGTGCAAGTTACTCATTTCAGGTAACAAATGGACTAACTTGATGCATTACTTGTGCTGTAAATATAATTCTTGTACACAACATTTAAATGGAAAAAGTTAATCAGCAGCTCATATGTCACATTAAATTAGATGGGACATGAACACAGCATGACTTCAGTCTGGTCTGACTAACATTAACTGAGTATAGAAGAAGTAAAAACAGGTTTGAGATATTTCTAATTAATCGAGCAACAGCAGGAGCTTCTGCAGCTCATCCCATAATTGCTTAATTAACTAAATGGTGCCACCTAATGGACATTCAAGAGCTGCAGGGTGTTTTATGGAGGTGGAGAACCACCTCGTCTCAATCAAAGACACCAACACCTGTTACATCTTAAAAATGAAAACACTTACGAACTAAAACTTGCTAGAGCCCAATCTGCAGGCCTTTGCTAACAGCAATAATAATGGATCAGACTTGTAACACTCCAGCACACACATCCATCCACACTTCTCAACCAGTCTCACTGGTCTCTGAGCTAGAAGACAGATGAAACTTACTGATTACTTAGTGTAAAGCCTGGACCGGGGCGGAATCAAAGAAGACCTGCAGGAGCACAAACAATCAGCGGGTCAGCAGCCTGCAGTACATACAACCAGAGAAACTGACGACAGATGATACTGCTGATTCCAGGAGAGGGACACAGGCCAATATGAAGAATTACAGGCAAAACCACATCGCAGCAACATGTAGCTACGATGTGACCGGCTGTCATGGCAACACTGAAGAGGAGGAAGTTAAAATGGCAGGATATGTGTGCATCTGAATCTCCTGTGCAGACATACATCTGTCTTGTCCTGGGTCATGCTTGGGTGACATATGGGATGGTCCTTTAATGTCCTCACCTGATGACGGTCTTACCTTTACATGATATCTCTGCTGAACGAGGTGCATGGTAGGGAGCAGAGATGCCGGTCTGTTCCACACCTCCACAGAGACTTTAGTCTTCACGGGTTTCCTGTGCAGGAGCTGTAGGACTCGGTATTCTCCCAGGATAGACACAGAGACAATCTGCCACCCAGCATGTCCCCAGCAAGGGGTGCTTTATACTTCAACTGAGGCTCATCCAGTAGAATAGATGTTGAAGGCATTGCTAGAAGAAAACTTTCTACTCTCAGATATCTCCACATTGTCAGTCTTAATCTTTAATGTCTATGAATTTAAAATCAGTCTAGTTTGGATTACCATCGTGTTATTTAACATTTGATATCATTGTCAAATATTCGCTTCGTTGTTTCTAGCCAGCAGGGTTGCTTTTGTTATGGGTGGTACGGTCGGGGTCATTTGTAACACTGTAGGGTTCAATTCAATTCAAGGGTTCAAAAAGAAAGTACTGACATATTGGCTAAAAATCAACACAGCCTATTGAAACTCAACTCAGATTTAAAACCTGGTTGGAGCCATTTCATTTTTACACATTTTAAACAAGGGATATGTGTAACATCTCAAATTGCACCAATCAGAAACAAGACAGAACCATGCAACTCATTATGCGCATGGTCTCTGATGATGCCTGCCAAAGGACGAACTGATGTCTCACACTTGTCAAAGTTTTTCTGCCAAGACTTTTTTTTGTTGGTATTTATATGAAGGTATTACTTGTAGTGTTTCAATCAATTGCCCCCATATGCTGTTACAATCCCCCTGCACGTGGGGGCAGATGTAACATTTGACTTCTAGTGTTTCAATCAATACTGTGACTAACATTGCTTGTAGAAACATTTGACTGTTAAGTTGAACACAAATATAAGTTACCTACATAAAAAAAAATTGGTATCCCAATAGCTCAAGAGGTTTTTGAGTAATGACATCAAAACCAAAAAAATGATACAATTTCCCCCAGGCTCCTACACTTGACAGCACTAAAACTACCAAAACATTGATCACTTAAAAAATCATCAAATAAAGCATCGAATGTAGGCTACATATTGAGAAAGATGTCAAGTAGAACCTCTGTGGTGTCTTGAAAACAATTTGCCGTTTAGTGCAACAGAAATTTACTGAAGGAGGTGTGTGTAATATGCAATAGGCCTATTTTATTTCCCCCAAAGGAGTTTAAACAAGTATAGCTACACCTAAACAATTGGCTTAAAAAGCAGCGGTCAGTTCAAGATTTGGCAGTAACTTCTGTCCTCACATTTAACACCAACAACTTCACTGTAACATTTTATATTGAATATTTTGCTGAACCAACTTGGCACATGGGAGAAATTTGCCTCCAGGGCTTTCTGCCAGAAATCCACTTCGGTTTAGGCAACAGACCTACTTGGTGAGGTTTAGGAAAAGATTGTGGTTTGAGTTAAAATAAACCCTTTGGGGCTGTTCAACATTCAATGCCTCAAACCTAAATAAGATGGGACTGGAGCTGTAGGGAAATAAATTTGATTAAACAGATTAAAAATGACAAACTAATATGGGGTGATTAAAATTCTTTATTTTAACAATATTGAAAAAGGCCTAATACCAAATTTAAAATCAAATGTGACCATAAAAGATTACTGCCAGTCCAAAATTAAACTAAGCTGAGGCCACTGTTGGAGAGGCAGACTACACTGAGGAGGGTGCTACCACTTACTCACCTCGGGTGCAACACAGCAAACCTCACAGCGAAACTATGGTATGGCCTATTTTTGTCCCAGTGCTCTTAACTCACACACAATAGGTGGAGGTACCTCACCATGGGGCCTAGCCTCCCAATAAAGTGACTCTCAGCTTCTGAAAGAAAAAAAAAGAAAAGAAAAAAAATACACAAAGAATTAAAAAACTAAACACAAACAACCCAGTTGGTTAAAAAGCAAAATATCTCAAACTAAAATAATCTAGGGAAAAAGAACAAAACAATTAAACAAATCAAACAAGAGGTTTTTTTTAAAGGGAAAAAACCCATCAATATAAATGGGGCAAAAACAAGTACAAGTAAGAGGGCAAAAACGGCAGCAGTGTTACTTCAGGCCAGCCTAAAATGAAACACTAACAGGGCTAATAGTGCTGCAACATAATGTTACTCAATACTGAGTCACCCTACTCAACACCATGGGGCACCGCAAAGAACTGTTCAGCGGAAGTAGTGGAACTGTGGGCCAGGGGAAGGTAAATGTCACACAGTAAAAGCTAAAACCAAAAAAGCAAAGCAGTTTCAAATACCTGCAGCAACACCTACTTTACCACAGCATGCCAGGCAGAAGCAAGAGGCCTTAACATGCCTTATATAGCCTGGCCTGATTAGTGGGTTAGTGGAGGAGGAGTCAGGTAAGGGGCTGCGTTCAGGAAACTGAAGACACTATTAAGAGAACCAAAAAATGTACCTTACCACATTACTTTATATCATAACACTGGCCAAATTGGGTGAAAGGAGGTCAGACTTGCAATGTTTGGAAAACAGAATAACAAATAAAGCAGGCTTATCTGGTAGCTGCTTCAATGGAGCACATCTTCTGTCATCTTTACAGCTCAGAGAACACAAGACAACCAGCTGTTGCTCCATGAAACATCTGGATAAAGCTATAAAGCAACTGGATGTGCTTGAGCTCTCATCGTCACATGACAGGCCTTGACCTAGAGTAAATGTTTCCAGCTGTCAGGCGATATGAAGCTAAAAGAATACAAATCAGTGACTGATAAGTGGTTTCTCAGGTCAGTGACTGTGGTCACTTTATAGCTGAGATGCTTTAATGGGAACTTTCATGGCTGACCTACCAACACGGTGTGCACATGTGCAGTGCGTTTCAGAGAATAAAAGAAAAATCCCATAATTTTACCTACATTTATAGAGGTAGTAGGCCATCCTAAGAGATACGTATCTCTTACCTGACAAAATGAGCTACTCTACTTAAGAATGAAATTAACTAAGAATCTGCACAACTATTTATTATACAGTATATCTTGTGAAATAATGAGTGCATTAGATGACCCTGCATTATCTTGACAATTCAGTTTCATATTTACATAATTCCTATTCCTAAATAAATGTTTCTTTATAAATTATCTCAAACTAATTGACACACATCAAATCTGTTTCTTTGTAGTACTCTATCACCAGAGAACTGGTTGGCTACCCTTACAAAAAAGAACTATACTTCAAGTTTACTTTAAGAAGTAAACTTAAATATAGTTCAAATACATTCCCAAGTATACTTTATGTAATAAGTATACTAATAACAACATACTAGTAGTATACTGGTAAGTATACTACTTCTTGGGACTGAATTGGCCCACTTTTTAATTAATAAAAGTATACTTTAAAATGTATATTTCAAATGTAAGAGTAATAAACGTTGGGTACACAACTAGTTTACATCCAAGTTTTATTTTGTACTGCAACTATAATATGAACTTAACTACAAGTGAACTTATAGGTATACTGCAGTATAGTTTACTAGTTATATACTTGTAGCACAAGTTTTAGTTAATGAAAGTACACTTTAAAGTATACTCTCAGTAAACTACAAGTTTAATAGTATTTACTGAAAAAGTAAACTGAAAGCATACTCTCTTGTTTAAAATAAGTATACTAATAACACACTTGAATAAACTTATTTTTGTAATGATACACAGAGAGTGGGGTAAGAAAGTCTAACCATCTCATTATATACTGCTTTGTGATCCATCATAATAAGACTATAAATCTTGTCAAGGTCCACTTAGTAAAAGAGCAAAGCAACACACTCAGAATGAAATAAACTGAGAATCTGCACAACTATTTAATATATATTTTGAGAAATTATGAGTTTACATAGTTCCTATCCTAAATAAATGTTTCTTTATAAATGATCTCAAACTAATTGACACTCACAGATGTCCTCCACTGGAATAATTAAAAATAAAACTGTACTTGTTGTCTCTGAAGTGTAATTTATTTGGATTGAAAAGTCCCCCTGTAATTCCCTCACACAACATTAGGGGTCACACACCGTGTTGATTTAACTTTATTGCAATTATAGCAAACATTGGAGCTATCTTTAGTGAGCTCACAGTGCAAGATGGATTTGAATACATTCAACACAGCATACTAATAATGAAACCATCACATAAATAATAACATAACAAAATACACTGAGTACCATATATATAAACGATAAGCTGAAAACAAAATCCCTTAAAGTGACAGCACTGGTTTTAATGTGTTAACGTTAGATAAACAAAAGGCCTCAGAGACCCAGTCGTCCTCCCTCTGTTTGACTCGCCTTGAAGCACCTGGTTGCTCCGTGTCTCTTGTTTAACTTTCATTTAAATTGCTTCTCAGCTCAGAGATCATAGATTGAATTGAGCCTCTCCATGTACTGACTCCTGCGCTTGTTTTGTGTCCTGCTGTCTGTGCCACCCTGCCGTTGAGAGACGGTCACCTATAGAGATAGAAAGTGAAAATTAAAGTTCAACACTGTCTCCGAGAAAGAGAAGATAAGAAGAGACACGTTAGAGCGTCAAAGATGACTTCAATTCTTCTGACCTCTCCTTCTGACTGAGGATCAAACTGCTCCTCGACTGGGTGCTGGTTTGGTGTCCTGGTCCTGAGTTTTCTGCAGAAATTCAAGTTCAAAAGTTAAACACATAAAAGATACACTGAAAGTGTTATGATGACAATTTATTCACAAACACTTGCGGAAGGAGTCACATCCTTTACTTAAGAACACAATACCACAATGTTGAATACTCCATTACAGTAGTAGTAGCCCTACTTTTAAAATATCTAATTAAAAATAAGAAATATTATCAGCAAAATGTCCTCAAAGTGTCAAAAGTAACAGTACTCATTATTGAAAACTAGCCCCTGTGAGTGATATAATATTATAGTATGACATTATTAGATTGCATAAAACACGAAGAGGCTACTGTTACAGGCAGGGCCGGCTTCAGGCATAGGCCATATAAATAAATAAATAAATAAATAAATGTAAAGAAAGAAAGAAAGAAAGAAAGAAATACACTTTTCACCCCTGTAACTCTCTTTCTCACACTTTTTCATCTGCCCAGACGCACTTAAACATCACACTGTGGCTGAATCCGAATTTCGCCTAAGGCACCAAAACAGCTAGAGCTGGCCCTGTGTACTACAGGTGTCACTGTGTGTCATAACATACTGTACTCCTTAATAGAATTGCACACAAATACCAGCTGACCATCAATATGAGAAATTAAGCAAAAGCAAATGTCTTTGCCTTTTCAAAGTGAATTTACCTTTGTGGAGACATTCTGGTGGTCAGTCTTTGTTTTTGCAACAGAAAGATCCACAGAAGTATTGTTATGTGTCGTGACTGACTGCTGTAATAAACTACATGCTTTGTTTGTTCTTTTTTTACTATAGTGAATTATAGGGTTAGATTACTAACATTTAGGTATGCTTACTTATGACAATAATGCTTTTGCTGGGAAAGTTATGCAAAAAATGTTTACAAAAGCATGCACATCCAGACAATAAGGTGCAAGAACATGGAAAAAGATGGAAAAAAATAGAGTCTGCACACTAAATACTGCTCAAATTAACATATATTTAATTAACACCAAATGACGTTTAGAGCATCAAGCTCTTCTTCAGACAAAGAATATAATGCAGAGACACACCTTCAAATACATAGGCCAGGTCACCTGGTCCTAATCATACACACAATATATTGGATAAATACATAAACTTGCACTTTTTTCTCTGTGCATGTAGCTATATTATAGCTGTTTGAATCAAAGCTCATGCATGTAACTACAGTGTAGTTTAAGCTCTGTAGCAACCACGGCCGTAGCCAGGATTTTACAGTAGATCATAAGTGCCGCATCTACCAAAGCCAAGAACAAGGTATCAAAACTGTTTTGTGTTTAGATTTTCTTTTATATTTAATTTCTTATATGTTGAAATATGTTGTGTGTACATTTCATTTCCCAGCATTACGGTCAAAACGTTTCAAAGTCTTCAACACTGCCAGGTAAAAAAAGTAGCTCAGAGTATTGAAATGTGTCAGGTATCAAAAGGGTTTTTGACTTATTCTTTGATTAGATGGAAGAAGAATTTCTAACTTTAGAGTATATTTTATGTAGGGAAAGATGTTATATAATACTGATGCATTAAGCAGTTTGATATATTGCGTTAAATTCAAAGAAAACGGTCAAAACATATTTCTATTCCCTAAAGTAAGGTATTACCTTTACGTACTTATATCGATACTCAGTTTACCTAATTTATTTGTTGGCTGAAAAGTAGTCTTATTTAAGTATATTAAGTTTAAAGACACTTGAATCAGCAGGCAAAAATAATACAAAGGACAGGAGCTCAGTGTCCTCAATGACAGCTACGACCGTGACCCCGTTTAAATACCTCGACTAAAGGGAGACAAAGGACATTTCAAGGTCAGCAAAACAGCTTTGGCTGCTTGTACTAGAAATAAGGCCATAAAGGGTCAATTCACCCAGATTACACAGTTTAATCTGCGTGACCATCATAAAATGCAGATAAATTAAACTGTGAGTTTCAGGGACTCATTTTCTGAAGGTGTTGCTATTTAATTTTTTAAATGTTATTTTTTAATTGACAAACCAATTTCCAGGTCCATTCAATAACAGTTTTAGTAGATGGAACTTTTTATTGAGTTCATGTTTGCAATAGGTCCTAATTTAAAAACACACATTACCAGGGGGCTAGAGGCACTCTGTCAGTCATCGTCATTGAAGGAGACAGACACAGTTGAAGCAGACAGTCATTTCCTCATGTGCTCTATTTTTTCTTTTTTCTTTTTTACACAATATGCAAATGAACTGTAACTTCCCTAAAATTATAATTATATGCTTGTTTTTCTTCAGATGACATTAATTACATAACTAATAATGTTTTGAGAAGAATTAGGTCAACATTTTGCAGTGATGGTTGTTTCTTACAGTAGTTTATTCGGTCCTTGTATGTTATGTTGAGGGTTAAAGCAGAGCATAGCAGCTACTGTGTGGCCTTGTGGTGAGACTGTATTGTTAAATGGTCCAAGGTCAGGAAGGAACCAATGCTATGAGCACCACAAAGGAAATTCCATTTACCTTTTGCTTTTATTCGGATAGCTATTATTGCAAATATTTCAAGACCTGGACATAGAACAAGACTAACTGCATGGCAAGATACCCCTAGGGGTGAGTCAGAAATTAAAACCAACCTTAGTTCCCAGTACAGACTGCACCAGAGCAGAGAAGAGTTAAATTATAAAGCTAAAAGCTAAAAGGTATTACTCACCTGTAGAGGCAGACAGCTGGAGTGAAGACACATAGAAGAAATCCAATTACAGCTACAGCTGTGAGTATGCATAGATAAGACCACGATGGACTGATTTCTGCACAAAATAAGATGTGAATTAATTTAAGTACAGTTTGAATTTTGAAATGCATTATGTCTGGTGTAGAGATGATTAGCCCTGCTTTGTGCTCTACCTACCTTCAGGTTCCCAAGACACCGTTAAATTCCACTCAAGAGTCTTTATAAGTTTTATGGCAGTTACAGTACATCTATAGAGTCCTGCATCGTCATACTGAATGTTAGAAATACTCAGCTTTGAAGGTAAGTTTACGTCTATTCTCACTCTGTGAGAGGTGAAATTTGAAAAATTCTGATTCCGTTGGTATGAATTAATGAAAAACAATCTGCCTTTGGTCCAGCTGAATTGAGTTACATTTATCCTGGATATGTTGCAGGTGAAGATGACGGAGTCTCCCCGGGACACCAGTTTGTGCTCAACTGCAATTATCTCTGTCATTGAAGGAAAAAAATCAATCAATATAAAATGAAATGTGTAATTAAATCTAGACAAAAGAATCACAAACACAAATATCCACTGTACAGTACCTGCAGAGAGTTGGCACATAATTAAAAGCTGAATGGAGAGCAGAGCTGCTTGGTTTCGGCTGAACATGATGACCATCAGACAGAGAGAGACAGACTGAAACTTCAACGACAGCTCTGAAATGTATTTGTGGAGGAGGTGCAGAGAAAAGGAAGTGGTTAGTTGTTGGTTAGTTAGTTGGTTTGGCTGCTCAGAACCAAGGATGTGTTGTACGTTTGCAGAACATAAAGTTAAGTCACACGAGAATCATACACTATGGAATATTGAGAATTGAAACTGGCTCCTTCTTGAAAATAAATTGTGAAAATCATACCATTAGTACTCATTTCCCCATTTCATTTAACTCAGTCATGTAATCAACTGAAATATAAGATGCACATACATACGTGAAATGTTCAACTGCAGGAAAACCACTTCTGCATAGTGTTAAACACATCTTAGCCACATTGCGACCCTTACGGTTGATTGAGTTTTTATAGTTGCACATCATGTTGAGTACTTGATGCTTCTTATTGTAACCATATTAACCACGCCTCAATAATGACACTCTTATCTTGCTAAATGTAAACAGATATTGTGTCATGGGTGTGAAAACCTCAAAATCTTGATCAACAGACCTTCACACAGAGAGGAAGACATTTTGACATGTCATAGCAGGAAATTAATGTTGGCTGAATACCATTTCCATAAATACATACATAGATAAATACATAGATAAGTACATACATACATACATACATACATATATACGTACATACATACATGCATACATACATGCATACATACGTACATATATACAAAACTACTGTACATACATACATGCATACATGCATACATACATACATATATACAAAACTACTGTACATACATACATACATACATACATACATATATACAAAACTACTGTACATACATACATACATACATACATGCATACATGCATACATACATACATACATATATACATAAAAACTGTACATACATACATACACACATACATAAGGACATACATACATACATACATACATGCATACATGCATACATACATACATACATATATACATAAAAACTGTACATACATACATACACACATACATAAGGACATACATACATACATACATGCATATATACATAAATACATAAATACTGTACATACATACATACATACATACAGACAGACAGACATAGATACATACATACATACATACATACATACAGACATAGATACATACATACATACTGTACATACATACATACAGACATACATGCATACATACTGTACATACATACATACATTCAGACATAGATACATACATACTGTACATTCTAACGAATAACTAATTCACTTGAAACACTGTTAACCTGGAGATCCCATCCGGATTCATCTGTTTTAACAAATAAGAGCATATCTAGATGATGATGTTACAGTTGGCTGTAGCTTAGCTGACATGCAATAATACCCATGTCCACGTATATATTCACCACCCACTTACGCAAAGGCTCTGCCACTACACAAGATGACTACCATTTCCTTTATTTCTGCCTACAAGCACACTCCACAGACTCAAATGTCAAACAGGAACAGGAAACTCACACTTCACAAAGGTGTCAGAGGCAGAAAGGTGGCCTGTGATTAACGATAGATAAATCAGTTATAGTATTTTCACAAGCATGTCGCTCATGCTCTCTGGCTTTGATCAGGTTTGATCTTCTATTCAGATTGTCATTTTGATTGTCGGGAAGTGCTAAGTATAGCATTAAAAAAAGGCCAGGCCGTGCATTTCCGGCCGGCTTTTCAAAGCAGAGTTGATTATGTATGGGGAGAGGGACGCGGTGGCAGAGGTGAATAAAAAGTAAAAAGCTGAGAAGGATTTAAAGCAGTGAATGGTGAGGAAGTGCTTTAGTTGAACAGTACTATACACTAGCAGGGGCTGCTGTAATCATCTTTTTCTGACTTCCTACTACTCTTCACATCAGCAAAACAGTAGGTCAGCATACAGTATGTAAAGCAAGTGTTGTGTACACCTAAAAAAATCTTTCATATAATCTAATTTATTTCTACTTTTCTCTAAAATGCCTTACTGTTCCCCATAGTCTTGTTTTCTTCCACTGTAGCCTACCTACATTTAAATACAAGTAAGAACCAGTAAGTGTTTTTTGCACTTGATTCATAAATCCTATAATGTATTATAAAATGTTACCATACTGCAAGTTCTCTCTCTCTCTCTCTCTCTCTCTCTCTCTCTCTCTCTCTCTCTCTCTCTCTCTTTATACAGGACTGATGGAGCAGCATTTGATTATAGGCTGAAGATCTATTTAAAGGGCACAGGTTGACAAAAGGTCTGCAGAGGGCTGCCAGAAGGGGAAAAAGCAAGCTTCTTCAATTTATTTGACTTTTGGGAGAGAAATGTGTGTCTTGTGTGTGTGTGTGTGTGTGTGTGTGTGTGCGTGGGTGCGTGTGTGGGTGTGTGTGTGCGTGTGTGAAGGGGCATCAGTGCTGCTTTTAATTTAGATGTTACACGTCTGATGCAATGCCAGTGCTGGTTTGCACACATGCTCCCTCCCACTCTGTGTGCCCTGTTGAGTGTATTGTGTTTGTTGTATATGCAAACGTGTGTGTGTGTGTGTGTGTGTGTGTGCGCACGCGCTGAAGGATTTTCTTTTGTTCAAATGCCGGGTTAATGAATGTGGTCTTCGGTAATGGCAGTCAGCGGGTGCCCTTGGCCATATTCACCGGAGACTGAGTGAGAAGAGGCCCGGCTAACGAGCAACAAAAGAGAACAATGCTTTTAAACAACAACATATGAATCCCTTCAGCATCAAACAATGTAAAGTGGTCGCGCACAACCAAAAGCGCAGTAGACCGATGGCGCTGGACCAGTAGAAGAAGGTCCGCACGCTGTAGCTCCCTTTAAGTGCAATTTATTGGCACATAGTTAGTAACGTTTCGAGCACAAGACTTAATAGATCTGCACAGAGACGCCATCTTAAAAGGTCCACATTATGGACGAATTGTGCTAAATGTGCTAATTATGTGGACATGGATATGCATTTTTGTATATATTGTAGTATATTATGTATATCTGTGTTTTTCTTAATATACATTACGCTTGATTATATGTGGGATACTTGGGTCACTGGCGGTATCATGTGACCAGAGCGTTTACCTTTTAAGATGAGCTTGTGCTCGAATATACATATATACACAATATACAACAATATATATACAAAAATGCATATCCATGTCCCCATAATTAGCACATTTAGCACAATTAGCACAATTCGTCCATTATGTGGACCTTTTAAGATGCCGTCTCTGTGCAGATTTATTAAGTCTGAAGAAGAGCTTGTGCTCGAAACGTCACTAACTAACACGTGCCAATAAATTGCACTTAAAAGGAGCCCCAGTGTGCGCACCTTCTTCTATGTTTTTTCATTGCTCCCTTCAGCAGCAGCTCATTTGTTTCCATTAATGTAAAGAAACCCTCTCCAAGTCGTCTGTCTCAACACAATCACGATTAGCTACTTTGATTGCGTCCGCCATCCCTCCATCCTGCTCTTCGATTTTTGCAACTGGGAAATCATTAGGGCAGAGCAATATTGTGAGCACTACAGAGTGAAACAGGAGTCTTTAGGCGTGATCATATTATCAGATTCTGCAGGGCCCTCCCACACACACCTACCACAGGAAGCCTCAACCTTTAACCCCAAACTGTCAAACACACACATATATGTTGCTATCTCACACGGAATCAAGAACACATTCCTCGTCAAGAACCCCCTTAGGTGTACACACACACACATGCACACCCACACCCACACACATACACACACTTACACACTGGCTGCCTCTGAATCACACTTCTTCTGCAGGCCGCAGAGAAAGAGATGAATAGAAAAAAACGTGATTAAAGAAAACTCCAGGAGCCAAAAAGAAACTAATTGAATGTGTATGCTGCATGCGTTCTGTGTGTGTGTGATTCTGCGTGACCGCGGCGAGTCTCTGACCCTTTCAGGCATTGATGGATGTTTGTGAATATTTGAGATGCCTCTCGGAAAACCCCCGGCAGAACATAGAGAGACATCAGAGGAGCTAATACCTCTGTTCTCCATCCTGAATACTGTATGATTCGCTCGTATGTGCGTGCACAGTGCATGAATTTAAATCAGTGGCAGCAGAGACGGCTTGGAGAGGGAATATGTATTGTTTGTCGGACGTTGCAGCAAGAGGAGAGATTATTAAACAGTTTGTCTGATTAAGTATTCATCTTCTCCCAGCTGCTTGCAGAACATGGTGAAAGCAGATCCGCAGTTAATGTGTGTCCTTTTCTGAGCCGGCGTTTAATATTTCACACATATCTGTATGTGCTTAAGTGTGTGTGCGTGTGTGTGTGTGTGTGCATGTCTATGTGCATAATGGGCACAGGCATAGAATAAGAGGAAAGCTAAACAGATGGCAAAAACTGAAAGAGCGGACGACATGATGAACCATCTATCAGCTTTTGCATTACATGTCAGTCAAGCTGCTTTTAGAAATATTCTGTTTGCATTTTTTTCTTGATATATTTAAAGTCATACATTAAAGTCTGTATCAGGGAGTTAGAAACAGATAGATCTACTAAAGCTGTCAAAGTTAACGCGATAATAACACTTTACTGCAAATCCGTTTTAACGCCACTAATTTCTTTAACGCAACTTGCGATTTTTAGGTTGTAGCAGGCTCAGTTTTAAAGCTCGAGTAAAGATACTGGACCAAATGAAACTAAAAAACCTAAAGAATCCATTGCTACCAATCATGTCATACTAGCTTGTTGCAAAGGAGGTTAAACAACAAACTTAAGATAAATTCTGGCGAGGAAATCATGGCCATTTTCAAAGGGGTCCCTTGACCTCTGACCTCAAGATATGTGAATGAAAATGGGTCCTATGGGTATCCACGAGTCTCCCCTTTACAGACATGCCCACTTTATGATAATCACATGCAGTTTGGGGCAAGTCATAGTCAAGTCAGCACACTGACACACTGACAGCTGTTGTTGCCTGTTGGGCTGCAGTTTGCCATGTTATGATTTGAGCATATTTGTTATGCTAAATGCAGTACCTGTGAGGGTTTCTGGACGGTATTTGTCATTGTTTTATGTTGTTAATTGATTTCCAATAATATATATATATAGTATATTTGTATATACCAAGCATATTTGCCCACTCCCATGTTGATAAGAGTATTTAATTAATCTTCCTTTATGGTACATTTTGAACAGATAAAAAAATCTGTGATAAATTTGCAATTAATCATGAATAACTATTGACAATCATGCTCATTAATCACAATTAAATATTTTAATTGATTGACAGTCCTAAAATCTACTGTTGATATCAATCAATAGTTGCTTTCAATTGATCTCAATTCAACTTCAAATGTAAAAAAGGTTATTGTGTTGCTATTTGCAACCCTGACTTGCAGACGTTATGTGTATTGCTTCTGACAAATACGTTTTGGTGGACACGTACAAAGCGCAGGACACCAGAGACCGGGTTACAGGCTCCTGAGCTGCGCGCGTGGTTAAGTGTATAGGCAAGATGTGGTTTCAGTTAAATGTTAATGTAACCTGTTTCTCACGCCTCAAGTCACATTTGCCTTTTTCAAGAAGTAGCCAAGACAACAATCTGTCCCTTACCTCAATCATGTGCTTTATGTCTCTAAACAAAACAGTGAAATAGTAATCATGCTGTAGTTGCTATGAGTGGGTTTTGTGATAGTGGACGTGGGAGGGAAAACAAACAAAATACATTGTCAGTGAATGCTTTGCAAGTATGTTAAAAGAGTATCCACAGACTTAGCAATGCACTAGTTCGGTCAGAGCTTCTGGTGTGTTATGTTAGTAGCAGTTAATGCAGCCTCGAGCCGCTAGCCTCAAGCAAAGATGAGGAGCTGGCTACAGCTCATATCTTTCCAACTCCATGTTCCAACTTGTAGTCTTCAGCCCCAACTGACTCAAGTGACATCACCCGAGGCAATTTACCAGACTGCACACAGCTCTCTCTGGAGCAACAAAAGGCTTGATACAACTTTTTCACTTATGCATCAGTACTCCCCCAAGACCTATAAACAGACTTTGATGTGTAAAATCTGCAGATATCCCCTTGAAGTATAGGCTAACGTTTTGCATCTGGGTTATTTAACCTGGAAATTATGCTAATGCCGGGTACACACTTCATGAGAATCAAGCCGACCGACAATCGTCAGTAATGCCCTGATTTTTTGGATGGTTCTAAAGTTTATCTTTAAAGATATTCCTGAGGTGTGTTAAGAGTGTTTTTTACATCCCCCGATCGGCTTGAAAGTCCGTGGCTGAACCGATTTCAAATAGTAAATATCAAACATGTTCAATATTCACTATTGGATCTCCTGTTGTGCATGGGGAACCCCGAGGACACCGTCATGGCGGCTGCGGCTAATGCATGAGCTGATGCAAAACGCGAAGCATAAAGTAATAAGATGGACTCAGAAATGGAGGACCAACTTGCTAATTTGAGGCAACAAATTGTTTATTTAACGTGTCTCCATGACTTCATCCATCCATCCTTTGTGAATTTTCAGTACAAAGTAGTGCAAAAACGAACATTGCTACTCTTCCTGCTGTCGCCCGCCATGTTTGTTTACACTAAAATCACATATGATTGCAAGAAATTTTGCAAATATTTTCATTCTTGTTCATGAATGAATCTGTTAGTGTGTGGTGTGCTGTTTTGGTCAAATCGTTGCTCTCCACACACTAAAGGAGCAAAACTGTTAAATTAAACATAACGTGTTATGTGTGGGGTTTCTCAAATTTTCAAAATCTGTTAAGGTTCGGAAAATCTTTTAGTGTCGGCCAGCCTTAAGTGGTTAACAGTTTTGTTTCACACCAACATGCTAAATTAAGTTGGTAATTGTTGAATTGTTGCTTGTTTCACGGCTGATGTTTTGTTTTGCAACCTCCAATGGGAAGCACAAAAAATACTCTTCTTCTTTCACACAACTTCCTTTCTGCCGGTAAAACAGGGAGGCAAACAAAGGTCATGGAATAAGTGGGACAATATGGAAAAATATACAAATTATCTGCCAACAGTTATATGCATGTGACCATCGTTAACAACAGAAAAAATTCAGCTGGTTTTTCACTGCTTGTTATTCAACATCAATGCAGGTAGAATGAAAAACAGAACACACTCACACACACACACACACACACACACACACGCACACGCACACATACACACACACACATATAAAAAGCCCCGGGGTGTCAAATAATCACAGCATCTATTTAAACAGGTAGACTTCCTCCGAGGGGATGAAGTTATATATAATTGATGGCTTGCAGAGGGGAGAAATTCATTCATCCTCTCCTTTCTATTCAAAATTCAGTATGCCGCGGTGTTCACTGCCTCAGACTTCATAATCACTCTTAAATTACTCCTCGCTGGAGCATGCACACAAATGGTGGTTTTTAATCCTGAAATACTTAAATCATATAACAACCTTTGAACATTAATATTTCAGTACTTGAGGGAAAAGGGGGCTTTCTACACAGGATTTCTATAGGATCTGACTGAAGGACATTGCTAGAAAAGGTCTTGGGCTTGATTTGCATTGTAGATCAATGATGTAACAGCTTATATATAGCTGGAATATTATATCACACAGAAATAATAAGAAACGTGAGAAAAAATGAGGGGCCTACAAATGAAAAATACAAACCTTTAACAAAAAGTATTTATTTTTATGCGGTAAACGGGCCCTGGGCAAGTAAAATCAAAAAAGACAAACAAACAAAAAACATTTTGTACCACTTTATATATATTATATTAGTATTATGATTATTATTATTATTATATTAAAATACATTATTTATTTAAAAATCGGGCCCAATTTTTGAGAAACAATTTTTTATTTTTTTAATCTATGGCCAATGATAATTATAATAATGTGTTATTATGGTCAAGTGTCATTATTATAAATGTCTTCGTGTGTTTCTTGATGTCTTGATGTTCTACATTATACTAATAACAATTCAAATATTGTACAATTTTATTTGACCGAGTAAAATTACCTTTATTATTAAAGAGTTATTTCTAATGACAGAAAAAATATAATTTAGATTTTAGCTGGTTGAATAAAAGATTTGGAAATGTTCAGTTGGTGTCAGTTTCAAACAAACATTTCCATACGACAATTATATTTACAAGCTTAATAAGGATTTCAAAACAATTTCGAAGTGTTTGTTAAGTAGAGTATTACAAAAGGAGAAGACATATTTCAAATGTAGATGTAAAGTGAACCTGGCCTTTGTTGATCAGCTAATAAAAATGATTCGATAAATCAAATGAAAATATGTGCATCTGTCAGCTTGGTTTGGAGTTATTCTGCCCCCTAGTGGCCATAAATCAACTAGTACAGCTTTAACTGGTGAAACCAACCAGACCATTGGTATTAATGTACGCAACGTGGGTATGTGTGAAAGAATAAAGCAGTCCAACACGTTCTGGGTTTTCCTCATAACTCTAATGAACTCCTGAACACAGTTAAATCAAGCCATTTCCCTCTGCTTCCTCACCTCCAACCATCAAAACCCCTCCTCCTTTTCTCTCTCTCCTCTTTTACCCTTCCTCTCTCAACCCATAAAACTCCCAGCTGCCTGAACAGCTATTCAACTAGTTGAAATATCTGATACCAGCAGTAGCTGACAATATCTGATAACAGAATATCTTAACATTACTGTAAACACTAAATATGTGTGAACAAAATGGAATAGAGCAAATCAATAACATACTAAACCTACAGTATGTTTGCACAACTATGTTTACATGACACAACTTCAGTCTTACATTAACAAAGTTTAAATATACCTGGTAATTTGATAATTAGTCTACTATATTCTTTAGGTCATATATTAGAAAATAGTTTACCAATGGATGCATGTAAACATTTTTTTTTTTTTAAAAACAGATGATGGATGATAATGTGATAATGATGTAAGGTAATTCTTTAGGAGACTATATGATTTCACACACATAATACACACACACTTTCCTCGGGTCCTCCTCTCCACCTCCTCTCCTCCAGTGTAAACGTCGTCGGAGGACATACTAAATGTGTCTCAGTTTATTTCCTGACCCAAGCTGTTGACTATTAATGTTAATGCAATTCTGTTGCAATTCCGTCAAAATGCGTTAAAACGGAGCGTTTCAGACAGAGGGTAAATACAGGTATATTTAGGCTGACAGTATGAGGAAAATAAAGTGTTTTTTTTAACATTAAAGCATGTAAACATGTTCTAGTAGAACACAAAATACAAGTATGAACCTGAAAATGAGCATGATATGGGACCTTTAATACTGTTGAAATCCTGCTGTAAATTAATAGCAATAGTTTACAGTGTATGATTTCACACACATAATACACACATACTTTCCTCGGGTCCTCCTCCTCCTCCTCCTCCTCTCCTCCTCCTCCTGTGTAAACGTCGTCGGAGGACTCCAGACGTTTTCATTGGTCGTGGCAGAGAGAGAGAGAGAGAGAGGAGGAGGAGGAGAGACTGACAGACTGAATTCCTCAGCGCTCCTCATATTTCTTTGAATCACACAAACCTCCTGCTCTCCTCCTGCTCACAGACATCCAGACCAGCTCCCTTCCTCCTCCTCCTCCGAGCACATATCCGAGCAGAGCAGCTTTTACAAATGGTAATGTAGACTCACTGAAAGTACCATTTTTCCCTTAAGTTTCCTTGAGGAACTGGCGAGGAAACGGATGGAAATATTAAACTCTTATACTTTTTTTTTCTTCTCTCGTGTCCAGATGTTGCGAAGTGTCGCTGTGCTCCTTCTGCTGGCCGTGGCTGCCTCTAAAGCTGAGGTAAGTTATTTTTTTATTCTTAAAACTCTGATAATTGTCTTTGTGGAGTTCAAATGGACACCAAAATGCTGCCTTACACATCTGTACTAAAACGCTTTACGCACGAATCTGCACCTCTGGAGTTCATGTTAACAAAGCAGCTTTGTTCGCACGAGCGAGAAAACATCTGGAAAAAGGTCTGAGTCAGTGTCTGTGGTAGAAATCAGAGCTGACTGTGCTGCATATATGGCTCGTTATATAGTATTTATCTTCTTAAGGAGAACCAATTATGCCATTATTGTTGCCACCCATGTGCAATTATGAGCTCCATTGTGGAGACAATCAGGCTCTCAGTTTTAACTAAATTGCCACTGGGACAGTTTCTCTTTCAATTGGGACATCATTCTTAATCCTGAAAAGTGTTGTGCATGTATGGCTGTTTTGATTTTTTTTTTTTGTCTGTTACCGTAAATACACACTCACATTTTGCATTCTGTTGGACCACACAGGAAAATACTCCTCCTAGTTTCAGTTTTTTTGTGGAGTTGTGAAGTTCACACAGCAAAATCCTCCATAAGAGGACAGAAGGGTGACAGACAGCTGTGGAAAAGAAAATAAGGGAGTGTTTGTGTAGCTATATTTCACAAGCCCAGCTCGCCTTTTGGGTTCGATGGCCATCATCATCAATACTGTAGGATGCTTCGGTGCAAAACGCTCCGCCGACCGGCCGGCAGCTGCTCTGGTGGCACACAAACACCGTGTTTTGGGTGGTCAGTCAGAGAGCATGTGTCTGTGTACACTCTGGGGTGGTTGGTGAGTGTGCTCAAGAGTTGTGAGAATACTCACCTTATGGGTGTCACACTGCAGCGCCAAGAAGACTGAGTAAACACAGAGATAATGAGCTCTTAGATTAGAGGGATGGAAACCTCGATCCTCTCATAAAACTGTGAGAAAGAGAATAATTTCCCAAAAATGTCACACTATTCCTTTAAGAAATAGAAACACACACACACACACACACACACACACACACACACACACACAGCAGGTGGTGGTTGATGGACCTAACCTATAACTGGACACAGCTGTTGAACACCTGGCTTTGTGTTGACTCCTCTGTTGACCTGCACAACAGTTGCATGCTGGGGAAACAAACATAGCTGTAGCCTAATTAGAGGATAGATTTTTCTAGAAACATATGATCGTCCGCCGCCTAGTCTATCTTTATAGCTTCACGCAGATGGCCATTAGTGTCTCTCAACAACAGCCATGACATCACTCATAGCCTGACATGCGGGCCCTCCCCGCTGACCTTCCACTGCTTTCTCTACCTTGGCTCGCCCGGCTGGAAAATGTGCCATTGTGTGCGCCTTTATTGGATTCATGGCCGTGATCTGTTAGGTATGGCATGGCGAAGAAGACAGAGCACACAGCGGAGTCTGTTGAGTGTACCCGCGAAGTTAATGGGGAGGCATTAGAAAGGCATCTATTCTCCAAAGGTAATTACCCTGATAATATATGGCCTGTTGACTGGCCGTGGGAAGGGCCTGAACCGGCATTCCAGTGTGCCGTCTGAAGGAGGTCAACAAGTCGGAGCAAAGCTGTATCTGATGGGCCTGCAGGGTGTGTATTTAGGTTAGATATGGGGGATGTGTGTTAGATTTACTGCATAAAAGAGCTGGAAAGACATAGTGAAAGCAGGATTCTTTGTGTGTGAACTGATGTGTTTATTTTCCTGGCATGAGTGTAGGGTATTAAAATCTGGACACTAACTCCTGATTTATTACGAAGGAGAATGCCCGCATGCTTCCTGAGGTGAGAAATTGCAGCGTTATGACAAGCAGCTCAGAGATGTACTGCGGCCAGGGTCGGGACTCTGTGTGTCTGTGTGTGTGTGTGCAGGCAGGAAAACGAGAGATAGGCATCTTGTGAATAAGATGTTGATGTTTTACTCAAACACACCAGGAGCTTGATATGCAAAAGAGGTCGAGATGCAGGCGTAGTGAAAGTCATAAGAGTTTGCAGCCTTGGGGGACACATGTGCGCACACACTTGCATAAAATCAGAGAGAGAGAGAGAGAGAGAGAGAGAGAGGAGTGTTTATATTTCTGTTTTTATGGCATGCAGTGTTATTGTTTTTTCCTGCATCTTCCGCTGTGACAGGGGGGAATGACACAGTGGTTAATTTAGTTATCTGCAGCGGCTCTAGATCTTGGAAAAACACAGACGTCAAGAGGAAGTGAGCCCAGCAAGGCAGCCAGAAGAGCTCTCCTCTCCTCTTTAGACAGTCCAAGAGTTGAGAGGATTAAAGCAGCAGTGGGCAGAATTGGAGCAAATATGATTTTAAAAAGTTATATTTTATAAAACGGTCACTATATGCTGACAGTAGTGCATGAGACGAAAAAAATCATGGTGCTCCTATTGGCATCTGCAAGATTTCACAGACTGGAGAAAAACTGAGATCAAACGGTCAGACTAGGCAGCGCTGATCAAATATGAATCAATGTTCTGTTACTGTAATGCCTATTTCTTGCATAAAATGTTTTCATAAACATCTTGTAGTGTACCGTTTAGCTGTAAAATGAGAAAGTTTGTGACCCGGCAGCCATGTTGAGAACAGTTGAGGAAATACCAAGCACCGCCCACCAGCCAGAGCACAGCCAATAGGAACACTCAATAGGAACGCTCTCTCTCTGAAATGACCTGTGGTTTGTCAAAGTCTCCTTTCAAGGGCTTTTTAAAGCCTGAAAACAGAGTCATGAGGAGGTGCAGAAGTCTAGTTTTCTCTCAGAGCACTTTAATTACAATATACTGAAAGGTTATTGTGGAATTTTTGCCCAATGATGCCCAAAAACATTCTGCCGACTGAAGCTTTAAGACGGCAGGTTGAAGAGAAGAAGAAGAAGCTGGTTCCCTTGTTGAGGCCCTGGACTCTGATTGAGCTACAGCCTCTCTTGCACCTCGCCATGTTGCCATGTTGATGCCTGTTCTCTCTCATTCAAGGTGGGCTAAAAATATCTGCCCAGGTGGAGGGAACATGAGCATGGAGGGGACGCTGTGTCCTCTGTCTGTATCAGCCTGCTCTAATTACTGTAGCCCAACATCCAGTCATGGATCCTGCGCAGGGATTGTTGAGGGCGGTGAGTGATAGAGTGATGTAAAACAGAGAGGAGATGGAGGCACAGTCATGCAATTATAGCAGGGGAGATTGGGGGTGAAGTAAGACTTGTGTAGGGGGGCGGGGGGGTACTGTGTGTTTCATGTCCCTGCAGTGTGTTCTCTTCACTCTTGGCTTGACTTAAAAGGAGTCCTCATTTAGCTTACCAGCTGTACTGGTGTCTTATCATTACCGGCACTCTGCACTCAAAGGCACTGCACACACAAATTAACACACACACACACAAATGACAAAGAGCGGCACAGAAGTCTACTCAAGGGGTCTGCGAGTAACACATAATTAAAATATAACACACTAACATACTCATACATGCTAAAAGTTAAATATAGGTAGCGAGGCTTCAATCAGTTAAGTGAATACAGGTTATAAAGGGCGACAATTTCCCATTGTTTCCCTCTTTGTAGCTCCCAGTCAAAGGCAGTAAATCAACATCATTAGTGTTGATGTGTTAAATAATAGTTTGGCACTTGTTTTTACTTCAGTTCAAAACTGCCTAAAAAGCTTTTCTCTGATATGATAAATGGTCAAAAGAAGACGTCATACTACGCATTTGCTTTCAACAGAGATCCTCCCATATCTAGCGGCCTGCATAGAGGACGCACCTTGAGATCAGGCGCTGCATCTGAAATGCAGTTTGCTTGGTGGAAACGGGGTCAGTGTGGGATGAGTGATTAACTGGCTGGCATTGTTCTCTCCAAATGTCACAGTTAAATGTTTCCACCATTAACCAGAAAGCTGTGACAACTGCTGGAGCTTAAAAGTGGCTCGTTTACACAGTTTTGACTCTGGAGTGGTATGACAAATTATATTTTCTTGTGATGTGTTGTGATCTGATATGTGTGCTATAACACAGCAGGCATGCAAGAAAAGATTTAAGTTTACTCACCATTTGTGCGCTGTATTACCCAACCACTAAAGTTGGAGACTGTTAAAACATCGAAACAACTAGGCGGCACTTCATATCATATCCTGTTTCAGATTGTGAGCGATTTAACGTTGGTGGGTATTTCAGTTTCAACCACATATTGTGGTCATTACTTAGCGAACGGAATTAGCTCAGATGTTTGCTACGTATTAGGGATGGCATGAGAAGTGATACTTTGGTGCCAAGTCGATGCCAAAATTCTGAAAATGTGATGGTACTTGTTTTTCTACAATACCGCAGGTACCGTCAGGGCTTGTATTGGTATAGACTTCTAAATTTCTGGTATTGTGACATCCCTATTACATATATATATTGTTGCTTTTAAGTATGAGAAAGTATTTTAGAGGTACTAAAAAGGTAGGATTCGATAGTATGATCACCAGTTACAGGTCCATGAATTAATTACAGAGTGTTTAGGCACAATAGACATTACATTTATGGTTAGGATCGCAACAAACGAGTATTTTCATTATTGGTTAATATTATTTAATTGATTAATCGATTCATCTTTTTGTCTGTAAATGTAAAAAAATAGTACAAAAATGACCAGAGGTGGAATCTTCAGTCCATCTTTTTTTGCTTGAAAAACATAAAAGCAGCAGTAGGCAGAATGTTTTTGGCATCATTGGGCAAAACTTTCATAATAATCTTTCAGCATATTGTATTCAAGTGTTCTGAGAGAAAACTAGACTTCTGCACCTCCTCACGCCTCTGTTTTCAGGCTTTAAAAAATCTAGCCCGCGATGGGAGACTTTGGCCAATCACAGGTTATTTCAGAGAGAGAGCGTTCCTATTGGCTGTTCATTCAACAGAGACAGCTGTCAATCACTCGCGAACTCCGATCAAATGGTCAAACTAGGCAGATATGAATCAATATTCTTGTTACTTGTTACTGTAATGCCTACATGTTTTCAGAAACATCTTGTAGTGTACTGTTTAGCTGTAATATGAGAACGTTTATTCAATATTGATTCATATTTGATCAGCACTGCCTAGTTTGACCGTTTGATAGGAGTTTGTGAATGATTGACAGCTGCTCAGAGACGGCAGGGCTCCACCTCAGCTCTGATTGGTTGTTTTCCTCTGATCTGTGAAATCTTGCAGATGCCTTTAGGAGCACCGGAGGACACGGAGGCACATGATTTTCTTTCAGATTACCTTTCTCATTCACTACTGTCAGGATATTGTTACCGTTTTATGAAAATAACTTTTTTAATTCATATTTGTTCGAACTTGCCAACTTCTTTCTGTCCATCCACTAATTGACTAATCATTTAATTCAATACTGCCTTTTGTCAGATTTTTCCATCTTGTGTTTATTTGTCAAAGTTGAACCAGGCATACGAGACTTCTCGTAGGTTTTCTATGAACTATGGGGAAAAATAAGATACAAACATGCCTAGAGCCTATGAGACCTGGTCTGTGGTTATGTTGTATGGATGTATCATCAGGGCCCCATGCACTGACCGTCTGGCATGATGAAGGTTTAGGTCTCAGAATTATAAATGGCTGCACACAGTCTGTAAATGAGCCTGTTCCTTGTACAAACATTTTCCAGCCGTTAGCCCCAATACTGGCCTCAAAGAGGGAGCGGAGAAGAGGGCAGGATTCGACTCATTCTCTTGGCCTGAGCTTAGCATGGGCCCTCCCACCCTGTCGCCCTCCCTTTCCTGGCTGTGGAAAAATGCCCAGAACAGAGCAGGGGAGGGAAAAGGTGGCAAAGTGGAGAGAAAAAGAGACTAAAAGGACTTGGGGAAAGATTGTTGGATGAAGAATAAGAGAAAGACGGAAGAGAATTAACAAACACAAGGGGTGAAAAACATGACAAGAGACAGATGTTTAGAGGATTGGGTGGATAAAAGTGGGATAGTTGTGTGTGGGATTGACATGGCTCACGTGGTGGAGATAGGGGACACTTTTGTCCCAGCAATGTGACAACAGGGTGAACAACAGGGGAGGGGAGGCCGAGGGTGGTGCTGTGTTCATAGCGTTTTATGTTCTCCGCTGACGTTTTAACTGCGAGCAGATGTGGCTCTGCCCAGATTCGTGACTTATTTCCTGCCTTTCTTTAGCCTCTCTCTTTCTCTCTCTCACTTTCTCTGTATTTTCTTTCTCTCTTTTCCTTCCTCCCTTCCTTTCTTTCTCTCTTTCTGTCCATCTTCCTTTCCTTTCTTCTCGTTTCTTCCAGGGTGTTGTTACATTTTCAGCTCTTGAGCGACGGGGGCCTGTGGGTGTAAAATAAGAGGCTGCAGACTGGGGTGACATCATCCTGTCCGTTGGTGCATTCCTTTCACGCTGAATGAGAAACAGGGAGAAGAATAACAGGCAGATCCGTTTAAACTGGTCGTTACGAAGGGTCCTTTTGTTTTCTGCAGGTTTAATCTCAGACCTGGCCCCCCAGGAGAGCGTTTGAGACCACCCGTAGAGCTCATATCTTTATTACACACTCAAATTAGTCTTACTTTGGCCTCATTATTCCAAGGACACATCCTGCCAGTTCCACTATCAGCTCATTGATGTATAAATCCATGAAGTACTAAGCAGGCATCTCAGCTCAAAAGAAGCGTAGATTGTGTCATTTTTTGGGGGGGTTGAATGAGTGCTTCTGTGTGTCTGATCTCAGTAGAGAAGAAATGAGACTGAACCTGATTTGATATGTACGAAGATGAATAGATTCAGAAAGAGGAAAATGCGAGAGATTTGAGGATGCAGGCGTTTTAATTATTGAGGGCAAATGCTATAGCTTTTCTGATAGTCTGTTATGTTTCTCCCCCGTGCAATGGATTTAGACACAAGCTCGTGTGAATTCCTTAAAGGAGGAAACTGGTTCATAGTTAGCGAACAACGTAAGAGGAAAGAGTGGTTCTCATTCTTCTCTGGCTGTGCTCCACTTCTCTTCTGTGGTAAGGCCTGGTTAGAGGGAAAGAGGAGCGAGAGAGGGGGGTCTTCACGGGCAGACGGAGACGAGCTGTTGGGTTTGAGCCCTCCCTGTCCTTTCGTTGCTCCTGGCGCGAGCCCACGTCTCATGAAGCTCACGAGCGTTGGACAATCTAGGGCTGGAGAGACAACACAGGGGGAAAACGGGAAATGCTGGAGATGGAGGGGGGAGAGCGGGGGCACCTCTCTGACCTAGATACTGAGGAGATTTTGGCTCAAGACGAACTCTGTCGGACCCCAGCTGAGGCCAAACAAAGCTCAGGAATGTACACCCCCCCCCTACGTCCTGATTCTGTCTCTTGTCCTTCACCTTCCTTCATCTTGTTCCACCTCCATTATTTCTCTTCCTTGTAATTGAAAACATGCTTGTAAAACAGTAGGTTGCATTTTGATGTTGTGAGGGAGAAGCCGCCTCGCTGTGCGTGCATTTGTCTGTCCATCTGTCACTTTGAGACACGGTAATGAAGACCATAATGTAGGCCGTAGGGAACGGAGTCATTGTAGGTAAGAAACAAATATTTGTGTTCTGCTTTCAGTCACGTAAAGTTTCACACTCTTAAAGGAACAGTGTGTAACATTTCGGGGGATCTATTAACAGAAATGGAATATAATATTTGAACTATGTTTTCATTAGTGTATAATCACCTGAAACTAGGAATCGTGTTTTCGTTAGCCTAGAGTGAGCCCTTCATATCTACATAGGGGAGAGTGTCCTCTTCACAGAGTCCACCATGTTGTACCGCCATGTTTCTACAGTAGCCCAGAATGGACAAACCAAACACGGGCTCTAGCGAGAACCTTTTTTTGCGTTTTACGTTACCTGAAGGATACCGTAGTTTTCAGACATCTTTGTAAAACTGCGGTAACGTGAGCCGCAGAGTGCAAAACCCTGGTACGCCACCCGCCGTCTGATTTCCGTTGCTCCTAAAGTAGTGTTATTATGGTAAGGATGGCCTCTTAGCGAGGTGAACGGCGTTACCACGGTTTTGTACTCGGCGGCTCACGTTACCGTTGTCTGGAAAAGGGAGGAGTGAGCGGAGGGGTATTCAGTTGGTTCCAATCTGCAACCACACCACAAGATGCCGCCAAATCTGAATAAAGTATATTATACATGTATATACCCTTTACAAACTGAACACAACTTAAAGGAGTATTTCCTTTAAAACTACAACTTGTTGTTTTTACTCCTTTACTGCTTTTTTTTTGTACGTACCTTTGTACAGCTGTTTGTTTGCTAGCAGATTTCCCCTGTTTCCAGTCTTTATGCTAAGCTAAGCTAACCTGCTGCTAGCTGGAGCTTCATATTTATGAGAGTGGTATCCATCGTCTCACAATGTGAGTGTATCTCACAATAGTCAAACTATTCCTTTAATGCCTTCATAATATCCCACTAAACGACAAAGACAACCATATGAAATAAAGTGTTCAGTATTATAATTCTGTTTTAAGCACAACGTTTTGCTGATTATAAATGCCAGCTAAAACAATCTCTAAATTGAGACAGACTGATGCATTCGGGACGCAGTTGGGAGCTTTAATGCTTGCCTAAACTTGCCTCATCGGCTCATGTCAGCATCATTTTTTTAACTCCATAATGAGTTGTGAAATATAATTTCTTTGATGAATAACTGTGAGTTTCGGGGTGTAAGTATCATCTAAGCAGTTTTAATCATTTACCCTTCATATGTTTTTTTATTTTGGCAGCATCTTTCCAGTAGTTTAAAATTAAATCTGTTGTTTTTTATTCAGATTTGTCACAGTTACAAATTTGAGGGAGAAGCAGCTCTGAGAATAAAAACAAGAGCGTTTTGTCTTGGGTGGCATACAGACTGGAAATCTACACTAGTGACCAGAATGAATAGAAACCGCATAACTCGTACATATTCTTGCACCCTTCTGGGACGACTTTATTTGAATATTTCAAGTTGTCAAATAGCATAATATTTTATTCATAAAACACTCACCAGCCCTCAGGGGAAAGAGGAAAAATGTTTTGTCAAACGTTTGTATCTTTCACATTGAGGTGCCAGCTTACTATCTACCTACATCCAATGAATCCAATACAAAAACCCTGCAATAAATCCTGTCTTTATGAAGCTTATTATATTCAGTTATTGTTTGAGAGGCTGACGCAACTCAAGCTGAACCACCTTTCACCTTTTCGTTATGCAGTACAATTCAACAGCGCCGGAAAGCACAACCTCCACAATGAGCACGGCGCTGAATCAACATCCCTCTAACGCAGTCTCGAGAACAGCTCAATATGAACAGGATTTACTGCTGTGCTGTTGTATTGGATTGCATTAAATGAAGCTCTGTGTGCTCAATAAGCCGATCAAGCTGATTAAACCGAGCTTGATCACTACGGAAAGTCATATTGTTGTAATTCATTAAAAGAGGCAGTATTTAATGCCTTTATTTTTAAAGCATATGCTGTTTGTCACTGTTGGCATATCCATGGCAGGGTGTGTACAATCCGTAAATCATTGTTTTCTATGTTAATCAGGGGCAGGGTGCATTGTGGGAATAGATTCACGGTGGCTGTAAAGTGACACCCACAGGAGAGAAGCATTGATTGGCCCGCTAGATCAATGGAGCATCACCGAGACACACACACACACATATTCACAAAACACAAAACATGCAGTTAAGGGCGGATAAGCTCCATTACTCATACTGTTGTGTGGACAGATGCAGAAAGACATGCAGATAGATGTTCTAATGTGTTTTTCATGGATGCAGATATAGCCTTGCTGCTGTTGTGCTGCCTGCGCCCTCATCAGCTGTGAAAAATTAAATAGGCTTTTTAATTTTTTAACTGAAACGAGAATACATTGCCCTTTAACTCCATTCTGCCTCAGCATGGAGCCATTCAACACGTGGCAAAAAAAATTGACTTCAGAGCGCATCCGGCCGCATTTCTTGTCTCTTCCCCATCTACCTGTTTCTTAATAGTCAGACTCTCTGCACATCTTCCTTCTCTCCTTCCTCCTCATCTCTCCCCTCACTTATTTCCCTTCTCTGACGACTTCCATCTCGCTCTACAAAGCTGGTCTTGGATCACTGACATGTCTCTCGCAGCCGTGAAAGGGCATGGCACTGAGAATAAGATGAGACAGAAGACAGAGAGAATTACAGCAGAGGAGTAATAAAAGTATCCTAAACTTGAATTGAGAGGCACCACGCAGAGATAGGACGATTAAATTATGCACTGAGGGTTTTGAGGAACATCAATTAAATCTTTTAATCTTCTTAAAACCTTTAAATAATTTTAACCTCCTGACAAAAAGATGGAAACGGAAAAAATGCAAGGAAAATGGCAGGAAAATGAGCTGTGAAATGTGTATATATGCAATCAGTTTTCTGCTGGAGGCTGGCAAGCTCTCTGTATGAAAGCCTCTGTTTAATCTGTTATGATTCACCAGTCACTTATCAGAGCTCCGGTTCCTGTGATCGGTTTTAAATGGGAGGGAAAGGAAAATGTGGCATCATTTGTTGGCTACAATGAAAAATTGATGTCATTTAAGTAGGACACCCACCGCGGGGTTGTTTGTTTTTGTTTGTGCTGAGTTTGTACATTTTTACTAATGTCTGCTCTGATGGTGATTGGGTTAATGAGTGTGTTTACATGCGCTCTAGCATCCCATTCATGATGGGGTTTGTGGAGAATCCTGGTTATGTTTGTGCATGTAAACATCACTATCAACATATGGGTTTCTGACACACGAATAACCCCATAAATTGGTTTTGAGACACCTGAATACGCTGGCTGTTACTGCGATAGAAACTGGGATAGTGTGGTGTTTAAACACCTTACCCGGTTCTGATCTCTGTAGGCCATGTGCGCAGGAGTGCTCACAACTTTCAAACTCTCAATTCTAAATTTGGTAATCTTAAAGGAAGACATGCACTCATTCACTTTCTTGCCAAGAGTTAGACGAGAAGATTGATACCACTCATGACTGTACACTAAATATGAAGCTACCACCAGCAGCCGGTTGGCTTAGAAGACTAAAGACTAAACTAAACTCACTGGCTGTGTCCGAAATCACTCATTACTCACTATATAGTCCGCTATATACAGTAGTGAGTTCACCATAGTGCATTCCGAATGTATAGAGAGAATTATTATAACCTATATAGTGTACTCAGCGTATCCCACAATGCATCGTGAATGTGGTGTACAATCGATGGTCACAAACCAAGCACTATATACCATCATGCATTGCGCTGAAGGAAAAATGGCTGGCAGACGAGAGGAGAGAGAACAGGGCAATTGAGACAAATCCATGAGTTGTGGCACGAAAATAATATATTTAATGTGAGCAGAGCAACGCATCACAACACAAACGGCCACAAAGTACTACTTCACAAAGTATGTTCTTATCTTTCACAATAAAAGCCCTAGACATATACGCTGAATCACTGCTTACCAGGGGAACTTAAATGTACTCAGAGCATTTGATAAAAGGCAACTCAACAAAATAGCTTACAATATGTATTTATTTAAAAAATGTATGTCTGCATTTATTTATTTTGAATGGTCCACCAGCCGACTTTGATCTTGCACGTTTTAATTGCGCGACAGCAGTGATGTAATTAACTGCGCAGAAATTAGTGTCCGAAAGTGTTTTTTCATTTTGCCGAAGAGCTCACTATGTAATCCTCAACATAGGACTCCCTGGATAGTGACTAGAGAGTAGTGAATGAGTGATTTCGGACACAATCACAAATTAACACTTTACATCTCGTGGAGTTTTAATGCAACTGTGAGGTCACAAGGCAACCAGCAGAGACTGTGTGTCACTTTACCCCGCTGTTAAACTGAAAACTGTGGTTTTCACTTTTTTTTTTCATTGACTAATCAAACGAGATATTATTAGTGAGCTTTAGAGGTGCTGGTAGATTTATTTATTTTTTATGATAAGCTAACTGGCTGTTGGCTTTAGCTTCATATGTATCGTACAGATCCAAGAGTTGTATCTCGACCTAAAGCTAAGTTTTAATGGAGCAGTGTGAACATTTAGTGGGATCTATTGGCAGGAATCGAATATAATAATTAGTGTATAACCACCTGAAACTAAGAATTGTTGTGTTTTCGTTACCTTAGAATGAGCCGTTTATATTTACATACGGATTGGGTCCTTTTCACAGAGCCGGCCGCCATGTTTCTACAGTAGCCCAGAACAGACAAACCAAACCTCCAGATAGGGTCATTTGCGTTTTCACGTTTTCGCGTCGGCCATCGTAGTTCTCCTTCATTCTTGGCGCACGGGAGAAGTTTCTTTTGGTTGCAATCTGCAACCTCACCAATAGATGCCCCTAGATCCTACACACGGCATCTTTAATAGCTTATATCTGCAAGTATAATAGCTTGGCCAATAGTCTAGCTCTAGGACCGAATGAGTGGCAAGAATATGACTGAGTTAGAATAATGTATGTATACTGGGAGATGAATTTTCTCTAGGTTCCATGTAAACTGCATACATGTCACTGATGATGATGCATGTCTGCATACTCCTGTTCAAGGCAACAATGAAGGCTCCATGCAGGCATGATTTATGACCACATAAGGCAGTCCCCTTTCCCCTGTTTGTTGAAGGTTGGTTGGGTGACATTACACTCTCTTTGTTCCTTGTTTTTGTACAGTCTGTGTCAATCATCAATTCAGAACAACACGCTGTGCTGTGATCTCATTATGGAGCTTGGTTCCATTTGCCTCTTTTGATTGACACCTCTGTGATCTTGCCACAACAGGAGCCTGTACATGCTCTCACCATAGCAACAATCCACTTGAATCAGCTGGAAAAAAAAGAGCCTTGTGCCTCTGTATTCATCAGCTAAATGTCAGGGATCCTCTGCTGGTTCTACTCAAAGAGAGAGATGGACAGAGTTTCATCTAAGCAGCCCATCCATTATTCATGTTCTCATCGGAGGTTTCTACAGGTTTCAACAGGCTTCTAGCACATCTGTGTCTAACAAACCGAATTGTCCAACATGCTCAAAGCCACAGGGATTGCTTTGAAGATTTTCCATGACCTCAACTTTGGAGTACAAGTGTGTGTGTGTGTGTCTTTAAAACATGCATAAAAATGAAGCTACAATTCCTCTCCTCTCACCACTTCGGAATTAAAGCCGCTACACTGCGATGCTTGCATGTGACCGCCTCCCCTCTCCCTGCACCCATCTTGTTATATTCTATCATTAGTGAGCTTATGAGTGTTTTGGTCACAAGAATCTGGCTTCAGTTTAACCTACATACCAGACCTTGGACTTGGAAGCCAGCTCACGTGCACTCAAACACAGAGGGCCAACTTTCTGTCTCGCTGTTACAGGAAACAGCGGCTTAAAGAGGAGGAGGGGAGTCTAGAGAAACAGGGAGGAGAAAAGATTTCACAGAGCATGGGAAATGGGCCCAGAGGAAAACACAACCCAGACTCCAGATGTGGAAACACCCTGTACACAAACACACACACACACACTTATACAAAGACACACAGATTGGGAAAGGAGGAGGTAATGAGGGTCATGCAGCCGCTCTTGGAGCTCCGCTTGGCGTCTTGTGATTGGTTGGTTTGTAGCTCCGGTGAACTCATGTTTTGTTAAACCCTCTGGCGATATTCTTCAACAAACAAACAAAAGACAGAGAAACAAAGGCATGTGTCAACAAGAGAAAATGAGACTGATTAAATGTACTAGAAAATAAAAGTTTAGCTGAAAGAAACAGCACATGATTTTGATTTTGAAGGGAGGGTTTTTGAGCTAACAAGTTGGTTGTAGTCCTTTAAGGTCTCATCCTGCTTGCCTGTGTGGTTCTCATTATGCTTTACACAAAAGATATCATCTTTTCTAAGTGGAGTTTGGTCATCTGTCACTTCCTGAGCTGAGTCTGGCCACCGTTGACATGGCAACTGCTGGCAAACATAACTGGCAACTGACCAAAAGGCATTAAAGATGCTAAAACATGAACAGGGATAAGGCAGTTAGGATGTATTTCAAGTGAGTCAGGAGCATGACCAAAATGTTGGTGAGGGAGGGCCACCTAGAGGGGAAATGCCATCAAACTTTGCAGGATGGCTCAGAGTTAATATGTGCATGTGTCTTTTAACTTTGGCTGAAATTAAATCAATCAAACTTTATTTATATAGCATCTTTAAAACAAATCAAATGCACTTTTTTAAAGTAATTTACGAGCGATTTACAAATAAATAATAAATAAATAAAATTGTATAAATAATAAAAACACAAAAATTGTAAAACAATACATAAAAGCCAGACTAAATAGATGTTTTTTTTAAAAAATATCATATATAAAATTATACATTTTGTTTTACAAAATTAGGAAAGCAATGTTTAAGTCAAGCCTGTTGTTGCCTTACACATAAAAGAATGATCCCAGTCACTTCCACACAGTGAGGCATACAGCTTATTAATTAAACACTGGTATCGGATCGGTACTTGGTATCGGCTGATACCCAAAGCCCAGGTATCGCTATCGGTATCGGGACTGAAAAAGTCAGTTCGATGCATCCCTACTTCACAGTTCAGGAGTTATAAGAGCCCAGTTCTTTATAAATGGCAATAAAAACTAGGCTAATTATTCGTCTTATGCCCTTGGCCTAACTAACTAATCTTGCTGACTAACAAACAGAAAAAAGGAAGTGATGTCACCAGGGGAGACTCTCTAGTCTCTATAGGTTTGTGACAGGGGAGCAAGTTTGATTAAACATGGTTTAATGTATAAGTATAATACTTAAGATTTTAATTTGTGTTTGGTACGTGTTTTCAAATGTGGTCAGCACCTTCTCAGTGCCTTTAAATAGACCCGTCACAGTAATAAGGCAACAGCGCCGCCCTGTGTGTGAAATCCGTAGAAACCAATAGCATTTCTAAAGTGCCGTCAATGTGTTTCTTTTCTTTCAGGAGCTGCAGAGCAAGAGCAAAGTGTGTGCCAATGTGTTCTGTGGGGCTGGCAGAGAGTGTGCTGTTACAGAGAAAGGGGAGCCCAGCTGTCTGTGTATAGAGGTGAGTGCACTGTTGGGTGGCTTTACAGAGACCCAGGGACATTAATTCCACACAGGAAAGGAGTGGGAATGTAAGAACATTAAAAAAAAGACTCGTGAGATTAAATTTTCGCCTTGTTTTCACTTCTCTTTCTCTTCCTCTCTCTTTCCAGAGCTGTAAGCCCCACAAGAGGTCAGTGTGTGGCAGCAATGCGAAGACCTACAGGAACCACTGTGAGCTCCACAGGGACGCTTGTCTGACTGGCTTGAAGATCCAGGTGGCCCACGATGGACACTGCCATGGTACGAGCAGCACCACAATACAAGATGTGACAGTCTCAGCACAGGGTTTTGCCCAGCGTTCGTGGAATTGTAGACATTAAAATGTCCTTTTTTGAGTACTTAAACAACTTCTCGTCCATGTTGGCTTCACAGTTTAGATTAAAAGTTCCATCGTCTTCCTCTGTATTAGTCACTGGTGGAATGTAACTAAGTGAATTTAATCAAGTACTGTAGTTAAATATACATTTGAGGTACTTGTACTATACTTGAGTCTTTTCTTTTCATTTAATTCAATATTCGTTGATATATATATCCTTAATTTCATGGGCTGTTTTGTGATTTATACATTATTATTACATACTTAATTAAAAAAAACAAAAAAAACAAAAGCGAAGCATTCGAATACTGATTTGGAGGTCTATTACCATGGCAATGGTCAAAGCTTCGAAGCATTCGGGTCAGCCCTAGTAAGCTCTCAAGATCATTATCACAACAGGACTTTCTACTGACCCTAAACCTTGACGCAACCATTTTTAATCAGACCACACTTTCTTTATAATTGATAATCCAATAAACTAAAATTCCAACTAACTTTGATTTGTAATAGCTGTGAGGTAGAGAGGCAAAAAGCCAGTTTTTCACCCTTTTAAATAAGATGAATTTGGCCCACCTGTCAAATGGTACACATGCTGATAATATTGTAGTTGATTGAACTGATTAGAGTGTGATCTCTGAACTAGCCCATGTTCATGGAGCCGATACGTGAGGTTGATAGTCAACCATATAAGCACACTCCTGGCCTTGACTTATCTAATAATGCATCTAATAGTAGCATCTTATCTAGAGTGAACTTTCACTGCTCACACTTAGTGATGTAGCCGCTCTGTGTCCCCGTTGACCTGAACATTGATCAGCGCTGTGGCAGATTAAGGGAAATTAGTTACGTCACACTCTCCTCTTTGCAGACCTTTGGCCAATTGCTCAGCTACAGACAAGTTTATCTCCATTAATCTGAATCAAGTCAATGCTGTTCAAATGTTTTTTTGTTTTTTTTGATTTGCTTCAAATATTATATTCTTTCTCTCTTGTTTGATCACCTTTAGAGAAGAAAACAGATCAGGCAGCTGCCAGCCCCGGTGAGTTTTGTGTGTGTGTGTGTTGTTGTTTTATATACATACATTCTAGGTTATTTTTGGATTTAGGCCACGGTTCACAGGTGGGTTAAGATTTGGCTATTATGTCTGTGCACTAACTGCATGTTATGGTCTAATGGAAAGGGACGTATGCCCAAAAGGACAGAGGTCAATCGTGTTATAGCTTGCAAGATAAATGTTACCCTTTGGATTATTTATTAATGCTGTTGACCGAAGAAAATGTCCCCACCCCCGCAGTGGTTTGCTATGCTGCTGACCGCAACGAGCTGAGGAGTCGTGTGATCCAGTGGCTGCAGACGGAGGTCGTCCCAGACGGCTGGTTTGCCAAGGGATCCAACTTCTCTGACATCATGCTCAAGTACTTCAAGGTAGGCGACTGTTGTCCTCTGGACAGGACAGAATGGACTCAATTAGTGCACACAATATTGCTCATATAGGCCATTTTTATTTTACAGTTTATTTATCCATTTATGGGCCTCCTCCAACCACCCTGATCCTTAAAGCCACTTCAGACTGCGTCTAATTACTCATGTAACAAACCTTTCAAGCGTGTCAGCTGATGGTTATAATTCAGTTTAATATGGTCCTGCAGAGGAGGACACCCAATGGGCTTACATGAACGACATTAAAGCCGAAGAAAAGCAGTATTTATTTGTCTGGTCTATCCCACCATAAAAATACAGTATGCTGCATTTTAAAGATTATTTTTCTGGCATTTTTTTGCCTTTATTTGACAGATGATTGTAAAGAGGTAGACTTGAAATGGGGGGACAAAGAGGGGTATGCAACAAAGGTCCCAAGGCCACAATCAAACCCAGGACGTTGCAGTTATATGGCATGCGCTATAACCATTCTGCTACCAAGGCATTAAAAAAAAGCTGCATATTTTGATATATTATATATGTATATTTACTGCTAACTTTATATCACATCTCACGGTCTCAAGGTCCACCACTATTATTGTCAAACTACTATATTTCAAAAGCCATTGTGCGCCCAAAGTCAGCTGGGATCAACTCCAGCCCCCGCCGCCACCCTGTAAAGGATAAGTGGTTACAGATAATGGATGGATGAATAAAGATGACTATATGAATATAATGTTTCATACTCCAACGCCCATTTTAAAATATCACAAAAGAAGTGGAGAAGAGGTAGTACTTGAGGTGCTCATGCCAAACTGATTTCACTTAACATCTTGACGGGATGATTGTCATGGCAACTGGTGTTCTCTTGGTATATTCTGTGGCAGTGATGGCGAATCTACTGGTAGCCTATAGACTGACCTGTCTATCAGAAACACCAATGAGTCATATTTTCAGTACACACATGACACAATATAGTGTGATCCCTGAAGATTTAATGTTTGTATCAAAGTTAATTGGGGAATTATTGTCTTAATGTTCATATTCTACCATATATAACTGTGCCTCTCCCATCTGTGTTTCTGCAGTCGTACGACAACGGAGATGCTCAGCTGGACTCCTCAGAGCTGCTCAAATTCATCCAGCAAAATGACTCGGTTGTGGAGCTGCAGTCGTACGCAGACCAGGAGAGCAACAAGCTGCTCAGGTCAGTGTGATTGTGTGTCAGACTGCATGCTTAAAGGGTGGAGAGAAAAACGCCGACTGTTTGCATTCTTCCCTGCAAACTCTAAGAACATTTTCTTCTGCGCTAATGCTTGCATGTACAGATCCATATCTGTGTGCTGCTGTGCTATTTTAAGTTACGCAGCCAAAGACATTGAACTCTATCTAGCCAGCTCAAACTTTACTGAAGGCCTCCTGTGGGAGCCTGCGCTGGCATAAACACCTGTGCTCTGCGGGATATATAACACTCTAAACTAATTATTCTTCTGTATGCTTAATGTTCTGTTGCCACTGGATGGAGCAGCTTATATTTATTCAATGTTTGCATGTATATTTGTGCTTCCCAGGAGCCTGTGTGTTGACGCCCTCATTGAGCTCTCTGATGAGAACGCCGACTGGAAGCTGAGCTTTGATGAGTTCCTCAACTGCCTGAAGCCTGGCTTCAACCCACCAGAGAAGAGTGAGCTCAAAGTGACAGCTTGTATACTCTGACATAATGTGACATAAAGTTACACACCGGTAGATATAGTGTGTGGATGCATCGACGTTAGCTCAGTCAGGCAGTCCCGACACCCAGCAAACTGTGGAAATGAGCCCCAGATTGCTTTTTCGAATATGCTCAGTCATGTGATGATGATATATCTGGGGTAAAGTTCACAGGAAGCGGAGGCTAAAAAAAAAAAAGAAAACATTCGCTATGGAGCACTGAACTCCAGAGTTTCACCAGACTCAAGGACACAAACACAAATATTTGTTTGACTCTGTGTTTGTATTTAGAAATTCCGGGTTTACCACAATAACAGGGTTTAGTCATGTAAATCATGACTTTTAAGCCTGAAAGAGAATGATACACATCTTAAATGTTTTGGAAATGTCTCTTAATCTCCGAAACAGGTTTAAATTCTGTGTAGCGTGGGTGTTGTTGATGGATTTGCTGACTTTTGATTAATAAGCTAAAACTTGACAAAAGGCATGTGACTTTTAAAATGAAGCTACTTGGATGAATGATGTGGCATTTTTGAAATGCTGACAAGTCTCGGTCATGGAAGTTGATTACAGAATAATGCTGTTTCTATTATCATTGTGCTGCAGTCTATTATCTGTGGTCTTGGCTGACTAGTGTGTTTCTGCAGAATGTGCCTTGGAGGATGAGACATATGAGGACGGAGCAGAAACCCAGGTCGAGTGTAACCGCTGTGTTTGTGCATGCGGCAACTGGGTCTGCACTGCTATGACCTGCACTGGTGAGTTGAAATACTAGAGTTTATCTTTACGCATTATCTATTCACACACTGACACATTAAGACAAATGCCCCGTGGCCATTTTATGACTATTTTGTTATCTGTCCAGACAAAACAGCAGCTGTGGATGAGTCAGCAGATGCTGGGGCCGAGATGACTGAGGAGGAGTGGAACCTCCGCGTGGCTGAGCTCAACAAGCACCAGGTCTGTCTTTGAAAATGTGAAAACCCACGTAAACAAGCAAACAAATTATACTCATCATATAAATGTAGGACTGTCGATCAATTAAAATAGTTAATCGTGATTAATCACAAATTATTCACACATTTTTTATCTGTTCAAAATGTACCTTAAAGGGAGATTTGCCAAGTATTTAATACTCTTATCAACATGGGAGTGGGCAAATATGCTTGCTCTATGCAAATATATGTATATTTATTATTGGAAATCAATAAACAACACAAACCAATGACAAATATTATCCAGAAACCCTCACAGGTACTGCATTTAGCATTAAAAAAATAGGCTCAAATCATAACATGGCAAACTCAAGTCCAACAGCCAACAACAGCTGTCAGTGTGTCAGTGTGCTGACTTGACTAGGACTTGCTCCAAACTGCATGTGATTATCATAAAGTGGGCATGTCTGTAAAGGGGAGACTCGTTGGCACCCAGAGAACCTATTTACATTCACATATCTTGAGGTCAGAGGTCAAGGGACCCCTTGACCTCTGACCTCATGCCAGTTTTTCCTCGCCTAAATTTAGCGCAAGTTTGGAGTGTTTTTTAGCCTTCTTTGCAACATGGTAGCATGACGTTCGTACCGATGGATTCCTGAGGTTTTTTTAGTTTTATATGATACCAGTAACTTCACTCTAGCTTTAAAACTGAGCCTGTTACAACCTAAAAGTCAGAAATTGCATTAATGCGTTAAAGAAATTATAGGCATTAAAACAAATTTGCATTAACGTGTTATTATCGCGTTAACTTTAACAGCCCTAATGTCAACATATATCAGAATCAGAAGTAGAATTGCTCTACAGAGTAGAACAAATCTCCTGGCCATAGTCACAACTTTTATTTCAAAGCTCCATCACTACCTTATAGGATTCCACTATAAGGTGCATGAAATATCACTAACATGAGCCATTAACCAAGAGTTTGCTTTTAGATTCCTTCAGGATATAACCTTGATTACTTGCAATGTGTTTCTGGACAAAGAGCATTTGAAACTCAGCCCAAAACAACACACAGAGGAATTGGTAGCTGTACATTTGTATGTGACTCTGTACTGTTGGAAATATCTCAGGATGTATTTTAAGATATGTCTCTGCGTAAGTAGAAAATCTAGTGTTACGTATGAAGTAACTGGGTCTAATCTCACTAGCAGACTGGTAGACGCCTAGCTATCAGAAAACCGGTTGAAATTGGATAAATGGCTTGCAAGGAATGTATGTATTTATGAAACAAAGATAGTCTATCTTTGTTTTTGTCTGAGTCTATACACCAATACAATCAAGTAGAAGTAGAGGTAAATAACATAAGGGTGTAAGAACATAGAATTATAATTGATCATACTAATAAAGGGATAATGTATGTAGAACATCTGTTTTATATGTAATAGTAATTCAATTGTAGGACTGGGTAATAGCATGTATGGTATGTGTGTACAAGTGTCATCTTTATATCTTATCGAGCCTGGGACAGAGGGAGGAAGGGGGTAGGGAACAGGGTGTTCTTGCAGAATGGATAACGTAGAATGGAGTCAGAAGTAGCAGAAGTGAGAGGTCATCTAGGTCACAAGAAAAGTAACATAACAAAGCTATGGAAAAGTACTGGGTCTTGCCCATTAAGAACGCCCTGTCCCTCCTTCAGACCCTAAAGGTGCATAAATATCAAGTGTAAAGAATGACTAGGCATTCATTCTCTGCGAACTGACCTCCGTGCTGCGTGACGTCAGAGACACATTGATGAATCCAGATCTGTTGTAATAACTCTGTGCAACTATTGATGAGTATATCTTCGGAATAGATTGTTTGACTTTAACTAACATAATATCTTGTGTATGATTTATCTTTGAGCTTGTAGCTGCTTAGAAGACAAACCAACACGCAGAAGGTGAGACATCCCTGAGGGGATTTCCCTTCAGTACCCACCTAACATAGATTGGTGAGCCAGGGTATCAGCAGCTTTATGACTGCTGGCTTGAAGCGGGAAACAATAAATCAGATGCTGGGAAATAATAAATGTTTTCTAAATTAGGTCGATAAAACCGTGGAATGGCCATGGATATGAAATAGAAGGCAGATGGCAAAATGATCATCAACATTTTCCTTTTTTATTATAGATTATAGAAGGGTAGGGATGTCCTCATGATTGAGAATCATCATGTTATATATTGTTATTATTCCTAAAAGTGAATTATATATTCATTATATGCTGGAATTAGGAAAGGCAGCATTCTCTAGCAGTCTTAAAGGGGAACTCCACCAACTTTACACATCAGAGTCTGTTTATACATGTTGGGGAGTACTACTGCATATGGGAAACAAGTTGTATAACGCCTTTTGTGATTACAAAGGGAGCTGTGTGAAATCAGACAAAATGCTTTAAAAAAAACAGTTTGTAACATTTATCTATTATATATTAGTAGAAATGGAATATAATATTCATAACTATGTTTTCATTAGTGTATAATCACGGACAAACCAAACACTGGCTCTAGTGAGAGTCACGTTTTTATGTTACCTAAAGGTAGTTCTCCAACACGCTTGTGAAACTGCGTTAATGTGAGCCGCTCAGACTGAACTCACAGCGGTCAAGACACGTTGCATTGTGGGTAGTGTAGGCACCAGGTTTTGATAAGTAAGAACAATGTATGGAATAAAAAAAGATTATATATCTGATTCTGCTGCAACAATATTTATACAGATTTTTTTAACTGCCCATTGTGAGTCTGACAATGTTCAATTCAATTCAACAGAACAACAAAAAAGAACAAAAGAAAACAGCAAAAATGTGCAAATAAACAGATACATCCATACATCCATAAATACACATAAAAATACACATACATACACACATACAAACGAGAAACAAATACGGTGTGTTCATTTAAGAAAATGCCGGAGTGAAAAGGAAGGTCTTTGGTTTGGATTTAGAAGAACACAGTGTCAGAGGAAGTCTATAAGATCAGCAGACAAACTGTTCCATTCTTTAGGTGCATAAATACTTCAAAAAATGCTCTAAGCACATTGAAGGGATTTCCACCTTGTGACCGGAGAGATCTGCTGGGGTTATAAACTGACAGCATGTCTGAGATATACTCCTATGTTATAGGAGTGCAATGCTAAATTTGTGATGTTCTCTTTTGATTGCATAGACAATTATGAGGAAGAACAATGATAGAAAGATAAATAGAAAAAATGCCTAAAAAGGCTTGGGACATAATAGAATAATGCTGGCAGTGTTGAAGAAACAACAAACAAAAAAACGCCACAAAATCAATTTCTGGAAACCCCCAGAAAGCAAATAAAGACGTGCAGCCTCCCTGGTTGGTCTTTCTAGTATAGAAAGAATAGTGGTCTATAACCTCTCTAACCCAAGAGTGAAGCTCTAGAACCAGTTTCTGAAACCTTTCTGGAAGCTCCACATTCATAATATTTTTTTTGTGGCATGTCTACTCTTATTGTGTATGTGCTTGCTTATATGTGTGAATGAGAGCATGAGGCTCACAAGGTAGGACTAGGGCTCTGGCTTGAGGCCATGGCTGAGTCAGCGAGGTCGTGTACTCTGTACTCCAGAAGGGCAGCAGCTTATAATGCCACGGTAAACAAATGTGGCTCTGTGGGTACAAGTGTGGTGTAACCAGGTGGATGCTAAATTCAGCCAAGAGGACCTTGCTTCAAAATACAATGTTGATTTTAAAGCTGCAGTGGGTAGAAATGGAACAAATATATGATTTGAAAAAAGTTGTTTTTGTAAAATGTCATCTGCAAGATTTCACAGACTAGAAAAAAACAACCAATTATTGCCAAGCTGGAGCCTGCCGTCTCTGAGTAGCTGTCAATCACTCGCAAACTCCGATCAAACGGTCAAACTAGGCAGCGCTGATCAAATATGAATCAATATTCTGTTACTGTAATGCCTATTTCTTGCCTCAAATGTTTTCAGAAAGATCTTGTAGTGTACTGTTTAGCTGTAAAATGAGAAAGTCTGTGACTTGGCAACCATGTTGAGGTCAGTTGAGGAAATACCAAGCACCGCCCACCAGCCGGAGCAAACTTTCTCATATTACAGCTAAACAGTACACTACAAGATGTTTCTGAAAACATTTTACGTGAGAAATAGTCATTACAGTAACAGAATATTGATTTATATTTGATCAGCGCTGCCTAGTTTGAACAGTAGAGGCTTATACAAATATGTACTCACATCATTATATATTCAGTGTGTTTAATTATACACTCTTTTCATTGTTTGAAACACAGGAAACAGTTGAGAAGATGAAGAGCAGCACAAAGGAGGCCTAAATAAGGACACAATGAAGGAGAGGATGCACGCCATCACCCTTCCTCCATACTTGATTTACGTTGCGGCCATGTGTTGTTATTTTACTGACTTTTTTCATGTTTCTCTGCTATGTTAATGTTATACTTTTTTTTTATTTACAAGTGTTTGTGTTGATGTTTGTTAGATTCAGGGGCTATCAAAGAGTATTATAGGATTCCCTTGTGTTCAGTACTGTCATATTTGATTGTATTACTGCGCCTCGACACTAGCCCCGGGGCTATTTTTACTACAATCCTTATATTTTTACAGTTATTATGAGAAAAAAACCTGTCAAGTTGTCACTGTTTTTGGAATATGGAAGTCACTGTTAGAGAAGTGAGGTGCTATAGGAGGATCCACCTGTTGAAATGAGGGTGTACAGAGATAGATGACTACTTGACACCTAGTGCAGCATGTTTCTCCACACCCTCATAGGTTTTAGGATGAGCAGCTTGGTGAAAGAAGCTGATTTAGAGGGTAAAGCTACAGTGATTTTTGATTTTTGTTGCCATTTAGAACTGCCACAGTTGGCCACTACTTGACCAATGCACTTCTCGTCCTTTTATCTCTTAGTCTTTAGTTTAGCACAAGCCTGAAATTTGTTTGTATCTTACCGCTAAAGTAATAATTTTGCTGCAAAATAGTTTGCTTTTATGTACAGTATGTTATTGGCTTGAGTTGGAACTTGTTCCCGTGTTATGCTCAGGCGAGTCTCTCTGGTGCTTTTCGGTTAAACATTTCTCTGTCTGTGTCTTACGTCTCTGAGACAAAGACTCATATAGTGGTCCAGCAGCACAACTGCACCCAGGTGAGACCTGATCTTTGAATATAGCATGACGTAAACTGAAACCAAAGTCTTGAAGTGTTTGAATGATGTACAAAAATTCTCCAGGTACAACATTACTCTGGACCCAGCAACAACACTATACCTGTGCTTTCAGAATCACTCTAACAGAAGGACTAGCCTCGCTGTCAGCTAAAGTAGCGTAGACGCATCAATAACCGGGTGCATATAAATTGTGTGAGCGTGCGTGTGCGTGATTGTGTGTGTGTGTGCTATTAAAGTGAGATGCTGAGAGTAGTTTTTAAATGTGTTTATTGTGTTAAAATCCCGTATCTAAATTGGGAGGGTTGACAATAAAAATCAGTGCCTTAGACCTGCAAAAAGTATAGGTCTCTACCTTTGCCTGCACGTTGGCTTTTAATGCCACGTGGCATAGACAGAATGAGTGTGCTTTGCTGAAGTTTAGCAGTAAACTAGCGCTTTGTGACTCTAGCCCTGATAAATGTCTGTGTGAAAGTTGCATAACTAGGTTCAAGCTAAATCTTTATATTCCACTAAAAGTGCAGAGACTGTAAGGAATATGTACAGTATGTATGCCAATAAAGCCCATACACTACAACTCGGCTTTGTCACTTTGTGTGTGCGTTTATATCTGCCAAATTACAACTTCAAATATTGAAGTGAAGAAAGTTGAAATTAGAAACTATACATCAAGTTATTCTTTCCTCTAACAAATTTAAAGCGTAAGGAACCTGGTACTTCGCTGTTAGACTTTCTCCTTTGGCTGCCAGTGTTTTTGTTATTACCTACATGTTAAAGCCCTCCCAAGTGCTCTTCGTTCCCATAAAGTAGATTAAAAGTCTCTCAGTGTTTACAGGCTGTTCCCATGCCCGGCTTAAAAGACAGCTCATTTGCTCTTTGTCTCTGAACTGTATAACAGTTTCTCTCACTAAGACATTATTCAATTTAATTGACTCTTTTTAACACAACTTATCAAGACTCTTGTATACTCTTGTACTTGTATTACCTCACTTTTCTTAACTGATGTTTTTCTCTTTTGCTGTCATTTCTGTAATTCTATTTTGTGGCTCCTGTGTTGGATGTGGTGCTAAATGAATGTTTGTTTTTTGAAGTGTTTTTATTTGGAGATGCACATGTTAAGGAAATAATATCAACTATTATCAACTAATATCAACTACTGTCAACTATTTTGATAATTGATTAATCATGTTCATTGTTTTATTTGTTTTGGACTGCACAAAAAAAGCCATTTAAAGACATCCCCTTTAGAGCTGCAACAATTAATCGATTAGTTGTCAACTAATAAATTAATCGCCAACTATTTTGATAATCGATTAATCAGTTTGAGTAATTTTTTAAAGAAAAAAAAAGTCTAAATTCTCAGACTCCAGCTTCTTAAATGTGAATATTTTCTGGTTTCTTCACTCCTGTAACAATTAAAATAATCTTTAGTTGCAACCTTAATCCCATTATTGGTGTTAAGGACATTGTGATCTACATCTTTCACACATTTCTGTTAGACTAAATGATTCATCTAATAATTGAGAAAATAATCTGCAGATTAATTGACAGTGAAAATAATCATTAGTTGCAGCGTTACATCAACTACAATGTAGTTGAAGCATCAAGTCAATAGCATAATGACAGATACCAAGGGCTATTCTGAGCTAGGGCTGCAACTAACGATTATTTTCATTGTCGATTAATCTATTATTTATTTTTATAACAGTCACACTGCATCAAATCTGAGTATGTCTCATGTTTTGATTCCAAAATCAAAGTCTTCACATTAACCACAGCAGTCAGATCACTTCCTCAAAACTATTTAGCCTACTTAAGAAAATCTTACCCTACCTCTAGGATTTGGCCTAATTCTCCTCATAAAGTGCCATGAACAGAATAAAGCTGTGACAGTCATATGGATAGATCTGAATGAATGCAGTGGGAGGAAACCAAATGATCCTGTAGGTTTTTTTTCTCATTCTATGCACATCTAAATCAGCAGAGTATTGCATAATGTAACAGAAGAGGGGTGTTGCATAATGCCAGACTGCACTGACTGGAAGCTGGCATGATGGATCCTCCATTCATTCGTTGTTGCAAACTCTGAAAAAAAACAGCGCAATAACACACAACAACGTGGTATTGTGTATGTATATAAAAAAAATGCCAATAAACTGTACAATAAACCTGTTCCCCTTATTAATACTTTTTGCAGTATGACAGATTGGGAGATTAGCCAATCAGCTGCGGAGTGGGCGGGACTTATCTTAAGTATAAGCCAATCAGCGGCGGCGTAGACGGGCTTTGTGTTAAGAATCAGCCAATCAGCAAACACGGCCGCAAATATTCCCCGTCAAAGAAGTACTGTATGGTAGGAGAGCCACATTCAATGTTATAGCTACAGTAGCTCGTCCTCAGCACTACAAATAGTGACCTAGATTTACACTAGAGATGTGGTTAAATGTTACAACCGGGTGTGTAGAAATATTCCCCTTCTTCATGTCAAAAACAGACGACAAGTCGTGGAGCTAACTCTCGGTTTAACGGGGGCGTTTCACAGCCTACACACTTCTTCCAGAGTTTAAATTCAACGCTAATAAAATGGAGAGTCAGGCAGCAGCAGCAGGCGACGGCGTCCTGGACTTCTCCCGGTTGAGTCTGAGCACTTTTAGCGTCGACAGTATCAGCGACGAGAGGAAGAGGGACACCAGACAGCTCTACCTGAACTACAACCGGCTAGCCGAGCTGCCCGAGTCGGTTAGCCTCTTCTGCAATCTGGAGTTTCTGGACATCAGCAACAACGGACTGTCGGCCATCAGCGAGGGCATCACCCGGCTGAGCAGGCTGAGGACACTCATAGCCAAGAACAACCGGCTGGACGAACTCTCGCTGCCCAAAGAGTTCGGCTTGCTGCCGCTGGAGGTGTTGAACTTTAGTGGGAACCGCTTCGAGGAGATCCCGCTGCAGTGTACGAAACTGCCGCGTCTGCAGTCGCTCTCGCTCGGCGGAAATAGACTGAAGAGTATACCTGCGGAGATAGAGAACCTCACCAGGTAGGGTCATCATGGAGGGTGATACCGGGAGCTGTAACGGTTAACGGTTAGCTTACACTAGTAGCAGGGTCAGGGGGGCCGCTGTCAGTTGACGTTAACGTGTGACAGTTGACGTTAACGTGTGACAGTTAGGCTACTCAACACTCTCTGTGTAACGTTAGCTAGTTTCAGTTGACATTAACGTGTGTCAGTTGACGTTAACATGTGTCAGTTGACGTTAATGTGTGTCACTTGACGTTAACGTGTGTCAGTTAGGCAACTCAACACTCTCTTTGTAACGTTAGCTAGTTTCAGTTGACGTTAACGTGTGTCAGTTGACGTTAACGTGTGACAGTTAGGCTACTCAACACTCTCTTTGTAACGTTAGCTAGTTTCAGTTGACGTTAACGTGTGGGAGTTGACGTTAACGTGTGTCAGTTGACGTTAACGTGTGACAGTTAGGCTACTCAACACTCTTTGTAACGTTAGCTAGTTTCAGTTGAAGTTAATGTGTGTCAGTTAGACTTAAACGTGTGTCAGTTAGACGTTACGGTGTGTCAATTGGGCTACTCACACTCTCTTTGTAACATTAACTAGTTTCAGTTGACATTAACGTGTGTCAGTTGGGCTACTCATACTCTCTTTGTAACGTTAGCTAGGTTCAGTTGACGTTAACGTGTGTCAGTTAGGCTACTCAACACTCTCTTTGTAACGTTAGCTAGTTTCAGTTGACGTTAATGTGTCAGATGACTTTAACGTGAGACAGTTAGGCTACTCACACTCTCTTTGTAACGTTAGCTAGTTTCAGTTGACGTTAATGTGTCAGATGACTTTAACGTGTGTCAGTTGGGCTACTCACACGCTCTTTGTAACGTTAGTTAGTTTCAGTTGACGTTAACCAGTGTCAGTTGGGCTACTCTACACTCTTTGTAATGTTAGCTAGTTTCAGTTGACGTTAACGTGTGTCAGTTGACGTTCACGTGTGTCAGTTGACGTTAATGTGTGTCAGTTAGGCTACTCAACACTCTTCTTTGTAACGTTAGCTAGTTTCAGTTGACGTTAACGTGTGTCAGTTGACGTTAACGTGTGTCAGTTAGGCTACTCACACTCTCTTTGTAACGTTAACGTGTGTCAGTTGACTTTAAAGTGTGTCAGTTGGGCTACTCAACACTCTTTGCAACGTTAGCTAGTTAGTTGGCCATTTAATCGATGATATCCCATAACTAGATAATCGATCAATCATAATAAAACCTGCGTTAAATGATTTACCAGTATGCAGTGATTTATTATAGTGGCTTCTAACTGGCACTTACCAGCCAATCAGATATTAATATCAAACTAGACCTGAAATGATTGGTCGACTAATCGATTAGTCAAAAAAAAAAGAAAAAAAAATTAATTGTCAACTATTTTGACAATTAATTAATCGTTAATATTGCTTTATTTGTTTTGGACTGTACAAAATAATCAATATCCCCTTTAGAGCTGCAACAATTAATCAATCAGTTATCAACTAATTAATTAATCGGCAACTATTTTGATAATTGATTAATCAATTTGAATAATTTTGTAGAAAATTCTCTCTATATTTTCTGGTTTCTTTACTCCTGACAGTAAACTGAATATATTCAATTAGTAAGTTGATTAATCAATAAAGCAGATCAACAAAAAGTCAATTGTCAACTATTTTGATAATTGATTAATCATTTTTATCACTTTATTTGTTTTGGACTGGACAAAATAATCAATTTGAAGATATCCCCTTTAGAGCTTTAGAGCTGCAACAATTAATCAGTTAGTTGTCATCTAATAAATTAATCGGCAACTATTTTGGTAATCATTAAATTCATTTGAGTCATTTTTTTAAGAAAAAAAACCTCAAAATTCTCTGATTCCAGCTTCTTAAATTTGAATATTTTCTGGTTTCTTTACTCCTCTATGACAGTAAACTGAATATCTACAATTATCTCATAACTAGATAATTGATCAATCATAATAAAACCTGCTTTATTATTGACTTACATAGTTGCAATCAGGTAACCTGTAGGTCTGTTTTTCTCCATTTGTAATGGTATTTACCACTCTACTTCCCCTTTAATGTCAACCCGTATGTGTTGTGATCATTTCCAGGCAGGCAGTTTATCTTGTAAACATCATGATTCATAGTGTGTCCAGGATAATTGTTAACATATTTCGCTGTTCCAGTAACTACCCAGAACTGGTTTTGGAGATATACAAACTAACAGTAGTTACTAATGACAGGAAAGTAGTAGTGTCATGGAGTATTTTTGAGACACATTCAATATCGCAGGAAAATGAATTCAAAGCATTTAAAGCAAGCAGTAAACAAAAATGGAAAGGAGTCACTACTTTAATTACAGGTGGCCACACTGGAGATAAAAATACACTTTCAGTAACAATTCTGTAAAGAAAATGCAAAGTACGGAGAAAGAATATGGCTCATAATAAAACAGACCGGACAAATTAAACAAAATCCACTAACTTCAAAATAACAACTGTTTGTGTGAGTAGTTTCAGAAAATGTATGTTTGCTCTTTTCTGTTAGAGTGGAAGACATTGACAGAAAACTAGGCCAGCCATGAGATCATTTCTGTCTTATCATTCCCCGAGTTTAACAGTAGCGAGTCATAGTGACCCTCAGTCAGGCCAAAGATCAAACATGCAATCCTCGTCACTTTATCACAAACACACTATATACACAATTTGACGATATCTTGATTCTATACATAGCCTACTGGCTCGAATTTCCTAGAAAAAGGATTTGCTTGTTTAACCTCTTAAGCCCTACGGTGTTGGAAAGTGTGTTTCGCCTAGACAAACTTACCCAAAATATATCAAGAATAGCTCCACATCTACCAGGTCTATATGTATGATCTTGGTCTCTATGGATAGGTAAGACCTCAGATAATTCATCCCCAGTGTAAGTAACATTGTGACTGTTTTTTAAATTGTGATGAACCAAAGGAAAAATTTACATTTTTATCCTCGCCTAAAATGTTTTCTAGATTAGACAATGGATAACACCATTATAGCAATGATGTCATGCACAGAGATGCCACTGAATTCTTTCAGAAACTCCTTGACTACAACTGTGCCAAAGCAGATATAAATAACAGGAAGCACATAGATTTTACAAAGGTTTTAGTGAGGATAGGACCAGGCAGACTCCATTTGGCCACTTGGATACCCAAAGTGTGCCAAATGGGTTTTCTACCTCTTAAAAGGAAATCTTGCTATAAAATACTACTAATATCCACTATAGGAGGCTATGTGCACACATTGGAGCCTTTGGCCATGACATTTACCCTGTGCATCATCAGATTATGCTATTGTGCACAGTATAAAATCAACAAAATACAACTAAATTGTACTATTTTGACTCGACCCAGCCTTTCTTGGTTAGAATGGCCCAGAAAAAAACTCTTCAAATTTGCTTAATTGTGAAAATTGTGAGCTTTTTTTCTTATTTTGTCCCTGACACACACCATTGCTCAATCTCTGGTGGCTGATGTGTGTCACTGTGTCGGTGATGGCAGCGAGCAGACCCTGAATGTCTCAGTTCCCCATCACAGAGGGGGCTTGCTCAGTACTCAGCCACCAAGGACAGTATAATGGCTTCCTGTCTCGCAGTCGCTGTGTCATCAGTTCCAGCAGGCAGATGGCCCGACGGCTTACTTTCGCTGACCAGCCATCCATTTCTCTCTCCCCGTCTCTCTGTTTCTCTCCCAATACATCCATTAACCTACCAGGGTCCTTTTGTTGTCTTATTACAACATTCATGTTCAAACTTGGAAGCAGTGGTGGTTTGCTGATCATCACGTACGCAATAATTAAGTTTGTTAAGTAAACACAGTTAGATGTAAATGTATTCCATATATTATCTTTGCACATTAGCACATTTTCTCTGAGGGGACGATGCATAAATGTGTGTACTGTACAAAATGTCCTGATGATCTCAGACAGTTTTCTTGTTGTATCTGTTCTCCTCTGTCTTTTTGATGATTTGTAAGCGTGGCCCCACAAACAAATTTAGACACAGAAACCCAAGCGCATGCACACAAACCCTTCAGTATGAAACCATGCATCTTTAGCTCCCCCTTGTGGTACATGTTAGTTTCAACTTGGGGTCACTCAGCTTCCCTTTTTAAAACATCTTTACGTCTCATGTATGAACATGGTTACCTTGACTTTGACATTGCGGCAAATTTTATTACAAACTGCAAATGTTGAAGCTGAACCTCTAAAGCCCATGAATTGGTCAGTCAAAAAACAAAGCTCATTTGAATTGAACATCATTAAACAAAATAGACGTGGGACCCCTGGCCTTAATGCTCAAGGTTTTTGCTGTTAAATTGAGTTTGTGTTTGAAATGATTTGAAAAATAAATATTTCTTCCCTTTTAATTTTGGGTTCCCATAAGATAGAGCATCTAGAACTAAGGCTGGCGATATGGAGAAAATCAAATATCACAATATCTTTGCCCAAATGCCTCAATATCGATACTGTGACGATATTGTAGGGTTGGCTATTGGTGCTTTTACAACATATTCACACATGAGATTTTTGATAAATAATCATCAGTAATGTGGATATAATGACTAAGTGGGTAAAGGCAAATAATAGAACAGCCTGGTAAGTTATGAAAATTACGTCACTTTACTGTAATGCAGCCCTTAAAACCAGGAAAAGACACTTATGCCATATTATGATATCACAAATATAAGACGTTATCTAGTCTCATACCACAATATCGATGAAATATCTATATATTGGCCAGCCCTATCTAGAACAATAAACCCCCCTAAAATACTGTGTAAATCACTGTTGTACTGTGTGATATTATTCAGTACGTTAAAATGGACTCTTTTCCTCTCTTTTTTTCTGTTAGTCTGGAGCTGCTGTATCTGGGTGGAAACCTCATCACAGCCATTCCTCCAGAAGTGGCTAACCTGCCCTGGCTCAGCTACCTGGTCCTATGTGACAACCGCATCCAAAGCGTTCCCCCGCAGCTCACCAGGTAACTGCACATACACCACCAGTATCTTACCAGTGTAACCCGCAGTAAGGCAAGGCAAGGCAGCTTTATTTGTATAGCACATTTCAACAACAGGGCAATTCAAAGTGCTTTACAGAAACATTCAAGAACATTGCGACAAAATGCAAAAGAACATTAAGAAATAATTAAAACAGTTATAAAAACATAAAAACATTAAAACATTAAAGATTAGAAAATAAAAACAAGCTAAAAATAAAAGCTAGGATAGAAGCTAAAATTGCATAAAACTCAAAAGAGTAAAAGTTATAGTGCAGTGTCAGAATAAAAGGCACCCGCAAACAGGAAAGTTTTAAGCTTTGTTTTAAAAGAAGTGAGAGTTGGAGCGGTCCTGCAGGTTTCTGGGAGCTTGTTCCAGATATTTGGTGCATAAAAACTGAATGCTGCTTCTGCATGTTTAGTTCTGACTCTGGGGACACTAAGCAGACCTGATCCAGATGACCTGAGAGGTCTGGATGGTTCATAACACAGCAGAAGATCAGAAATGTATTTTGGCCCTAAACCATTTAGTGCTTTGTAAACCAGCAGCAGTATTTTGAAATCAATTCTCTGAGAGACAGGCAGCCAGTGTAGAGACTTCAGAACTGGACTGATGTGATCCACTTTCTTGGTCTTAGTGAGGACTCTAGCAGCAACGTTCTGAATCAGCTGCAGCTGTCTGATCGATTTTTTAGGAAGACCGGTAAAGACGCCGTTACAGTAGTCAAGTCGGCTGAAGATAAATGCATGTACTAGTTTTTCCAAATCCTGCTGAGACATCAGTCCTCTAATTCTTCTTATATTCTTCAGGTGATAGAAGGCTGTCTTTGTAATTGTCTTAATATGGCTGTTAAAGCTCAGGTCTGAGTCCATGACTACACCAAGGTTTCTGGCTTGGTCTGAGCTTTTTAACATCACAGATTGTAGGTGAGCACTAACCTTTAATCTTTCTTTTTTGGCTCCAAAAACTACAACCTCAGTTTTGTCTTTGTTCAGCTGAAGAAAATTCTGGCACATCCAATTATTGACTTGTTCAATGCACTCACTCAGTGCTTGTATTGGACTGTAGTCTCCTGGTGATAGAGTTATGTAAATTTGTGTGTCGTCTGCATAGTTATGGTAATTTATTTTGTTGTTCTCAAAAATCTGACCCAGTGGGAGCATGTAGATGTTAAACAAAAGAGGCCCCAAGATGGAGCCTTGGGGAACTCCGCATGTGATTTTGTTCAGCTCAGATTTGCAATTACCTATAGACACAAAGAAGTCCCTGTCTTTTAGGTAGGATTTAAACCAGCTGAGTGCTATGCCAGAAATACCCACCCAGTTTTCCAGTCGGTCTAGTAATATATTATGGTCAACCGTGTCGAATGCAGCACTGAGATCCAGTAAAACTAAAACCGTAGTTCTACCACTGTCTGTGTTCAATCGGATGTCATTGAAGACCTTAACAAGAGCAGTCTCAGTGCTGTGGTTTCGTCGAAAACCTGACTGGAAGACATCAAAAGAGTTGTTTAGTGCCAGAAAGCTATTTAATTTTTGAAAAACTGTTTTTTCAATTATTTTAGACAAGAATGGAAGATTTGATATCGGTCTGTAATTATTTACTATTGATGAGTCCAGATTGTTCTTTTTGAGGAGTGGTTTGATGACAGCAGTTTTCAGGGCCTGTGGGAACACTCCTGAAACAAGAGATGCATTAACAATCTGTAAAAGCTCTGAGACCATACAATCTGATACTTTTTTGAAAAGGCCTGTTGGCAGAATGTCAAGGCAGCATGAGGAGGATTTTAGATGTTGTATGATTTCCTCCAGGTATGTCTGATTTATTGGATAAAACTGTGTCATGGTATTTGCACCAGGTTTAAGTGGACGCAGGGGAAACAAACATCCTGTACCTGCTATGGAGGAAGTGACTGCTTGTCTGATTTTGTGAATTTTTTCTGTAAAAAAGGAAGCAAATTCATTGCAGGCCCTGGAGGATAAAAGTTCAGAGGCTACTGACACAGGAGGGTTTGTTAGCCTGTCGACAGTAGCAAACAGGGCACGTGCATTGTTATTGTTTTTGGTGATGATGTCAGAGAAGAAGGACCGCCTTGCATTTTTCAGTTCTGAATTATAAATGCAAAGTCTCTCTTTATAGATGTCATAATGAACTTGTAGATTTGTTTTCCGCCACTGGCGTTCAGCTTTTCGACACTCTCTTTTTTCATTTCTTACCAACATGGTATTTCTCCATGGAGATTTTTTCTTACCAGAGACAATCTTCACCGTGGTGGGTGCAATGGTATCAATAACATTTGTCATTTTAGAATTGAAATTATCTACAAGCTCATTGACAGAGGTCCAGGGGAGGGTGGGTGTGGAAGAGAAAGCCTGAACAAATTGATCACTGGTATTTTCAGTGATATACCTTTTTGTGATTACCTCTGTCTTATCATTCCTGTGCACAGGAAGAGTACTCTCAAAGAATACACATGAATGATCAGACAGAGCAACATCCATCACTACAACCTTGGAAATGTTCAGGCCCTTTGATATGATTAAGTCCAAAGTGTGTCCCCTATTGTGTGTGGGCTCTGTCACATGCTGACTCATTCCATAGTTATCAAGAACCTGACACAGTTCTTTGGCCCCTCTGTCCTGTTGGTTGTCAACATGGATGTTAAAATCACCAACAATGACTACACAGTCAAAGTCAACACAAATTACAGACAGCAGTTCAGTAAAATCATCAAAAAAGTTTGCACAGTATTTAGGTGGCCTGTAGATATTGAGAAACAAAGCTCGAGAAGAGGAGTTCAGCTGAAGAGCGACATATTCAAAAGAAGCAAAATGTCCATAAGATATCTGTTTGCATTGGAGAGAATCATTAAACAATATGGCAACTCCACCTCCTTTCTTATGCATTCTAGCTTCGCTCATAAAACTAAAGTTGGGAGGAGTTGACTCGATAAGAACAGCTGCACTGTTATTTTGGTCTAACCAAGTTTCAGTTAAAAACATAAAATCAAGCTTGTGCTCAATAATAAAATCATTGATTAAAAAACTTTTTCCTGCCAAAGACCTGACGTTTAACAGGGCTAGCTTTAATGTGCTAGAAGCATTATTATTATTTTTTGGGACATGGTTTGGCTGGCAAGGAATCAATGCTAAATTTGATAAATTAGCACAATCAGTAAAAATCTTCCTGTTTCTTTGCAGATTCACCATTCTTTTTCTACTACTTATTAGAACTGAGATAGAAGAAGCTCTCATCACACAGGGCCCCAGCTTTTCCTGGAAACAGTCACGTGTATCATTAGCCTTGAAGCCTGGACCCAGCACATATCAATCTGTGCTTGCAACATTTTGTAAAGGAACATCCTTATCAGACTGCGGAGACAGAGGCTGATTCCATTGTGGAGGGGATGGAGGTGGTAGGTGTCGTGCTTGTGGAGATAGTGCCAAAGTTGTTCGAGGTCGACCTCGTGGGGGGATCATGGGAGAGAAAATGGGTGTAGGGCGGGGAGTAAGTTTAGTTCCAGCATTGACCAGCTCCTTCATGTGGTCAGTGAACTCCAAGAGGGGGGAGGAGGGAGAAAGGGTGATAAGCGAGGATGAGGACGCCTCCTCTTGTCTCTGCTGTATCCCAGGGCTGGCTTGTGGTGGGGGGTGAAATGATTCTCCTTGAGGTCCCCTGGCACATTGTGTTGTGTCTTCCTCCAGTGGTGATTCCTCTTGTCTCGCGTCCTTGGCAGAGGGAACAGATGAATGACGCAGTAAGTAGAATAGGTTGGAGTTGAACAATTTTACTCCTGACTTGTTTAGGCAGAGTCCATCTGCCTTGAAGAGATGTCTGCGGTCCCAAAAAAAGTTAAAATTGTCAATAAAATGCACTGAGTGGGATTTGCATGCTGTTGAAAGCCATGTGTTCAGTCCCAGCAACCTGCTGAATCTCTCGACTCCTCTTCTGATTGGCGGCAGGGGTCCACTGATAAACACCTGAGCATTCACAGAGCTGACCGTGTTTAGCAGACCAGTAAAGTCCCGTTTCAGCACTTCAGACTGTTGCTTCACAACATCATTCGACCCAATGTGCAATACCACATTTTTCACATTTGGGTGTGTAGTCACAATATCCAGGATTCTTTCTGCCAGATCAGAGACCATATCTTTGGGAAAACAGAGTACTTTGATGTCTTTACTCCACATGCTTTTCACATCTTTAACAGCAGCATCACCCACAATCAGAGTTTGAGTTTGAGGCCCAGTTGTTAGCTTTCCCTGTAGCCTTTTACCTTCAGAGTTGCTTTTGGTTCTTACCCTGCTGTGTGAAGAGTTGAGATTATCCAGGGCATCAGATCGAGATCCAGGGTCCTGCAACAGTGGAGCAAATCTGTTCTCCAGTTGCAAACTTCTTTGTTGGGGAGGTTTGTTACTCATCCTTCCTTTCACAGTTGTCCACGGTTGGACCTTACTTTGTACAGGGGTTGATGAGGCACTATGCTCGGATGCTAATGCAGGCCAGCCGGTCGCATCATATATCTGAGGGTGCTGGGTTCTGCCTGTAAGTTTTCCTCCCATTTCCCAGGGACATGATTTACGCTTTGGCTTTGCACCAAGAGCGTTCCAGGGAGGACTACTAGTCGATTTATTGCCCCCTTCTTGATTCTTGGTGGTCTTGTTGGTGCTAATTAGCTTTCTATTAGCCTGTTCCAGTTCACTGTTTTGAGTCAGTGGTAGAGTGGTTTCATTCCCACATAGTCCATTCACCTCCGCATTCACTTCGAGCCGGATAATCTTTGTTTCCAGCACTGCTATCTTCTGTAGAAGTTTGTAGTAGTCATCCGTGGAGAAGGGAGGCATCTTGCTGCTGATTAGCTTTAGCCAAGCACCTCGCTCCCGTTCACTATAGTACAGGCTTGTGCTGCTGATAGGCCACGCTCACAAAGTAAAACAGTTTTTAAAATAGTGGTAGCCTTCAGTTTCTTTCATAAATTAAACTCCCAGTGATTTGTAAGTATCCAGGACCCGTTTTCCAAAAATTTAGTAGCGAAAGATAAGCATAGCAATGATAAAAAGAAAGCAAAGCGAAGAGCAACTCAGCGAAGCGTCTGCACAGGAGGAAGAGCAGGAGAGTAAAATTTAGAGAGCAGTAAACAATATCCAGATTGCATAAAAGCCAGACGTGTATGTGCAGTATTGCCCTTTATGTATCTAATAATTGCACATTCCTGTAGTCATGCTTTGTAGGTGAAAACATTTCTCCGTCTCACTCCAGGCTCCACTCGCTGCGCTCTTTAAGTCTCCACAACAACTTGCTCACTTACCTGCCGAGGGAGATCCTCTGCCTGGTGCACCTGCATGAGCTCAGTCTCCGTGGCAACCCATTGGTGGTGCGCTTCGTCAAGGAGATGACATACGACCCCCCGTCACTGCTAGAGTTGGCAGGACGTACCATCAAGAGTCGGAATATTCCATACTACCCCTGCGACCTGCCGTCAAACTTGCTGTACTACCTAGACCTGGCCAGCAAGTGCCCCAACCCCAAGTGTGCCGGTAAGACACCTCTTTCACAGTATTTGAAGATTTAGAGTTGTTTTTATCCTATAACAACTTTACATTTTTCTTTTCTTTTTTTTTATATGCACATCCATATTACACTGAGAAGGTGCATCTCTTTGCAAAGGAAATAAAGTATTGAGTGAGTCAATCTTTGCACGTAAACTATTCATTAAAAATCGCTAGTGTTTTTGAGAATCGATACAGTATTACAAGACATAATATCGCAATATTCAATGTTTTCAATATTTTCTTACACCCCTACTTGCAACCCTCGTCACCGGTTGCATATGTCATATGTCTATTGCCAATTATTGACCAATTAAAACAAGAACTTATTTTTTCCTTTTTGTTTTATTTGAATACTTTGTAGAGACTAGAATAAGTCTCTAACTAACTATCCAATAATTTGCCAGAGAAAATAGCAAAGATTAGAGGAAAATCTGAAAAAAATAAGCAGAACTTTGTGTAGCATAAATATGTTGTTTTTTTCTGATGATCTGGCGACCCCTTGTGGGGGTCCCAATCCCAAGGTTGAGAACCACTTTGATAACATATCCTGTGTTTGTTCCCTGCCTTGTTGTACAGTTTTGCTTACATCTGACTTTATGACAATGATGTAATGTATGAAAATTGTTCTATGTTGATGTGCACAAAATAATACAAGCCATTTGAACCTGGCTTTGTTTTTTTTCCTGTCAACTCTCTACGTTCTCCAGGCGTCTACTTTGATTCGTGTGTGCGCCAGATCAAATTCGTGGACTTCTGTGGAAAGTACCGGCTGCCCCTCATGCACTACCTGTGCTCCCCAGAGTGCACCTCTCCCTGCAACTCCAACCCCCAGAGCGACGCCGAGTCAGAGGAAGAGAGCAGCGTGCCCGCTTACCGCCTGCAGAGGGTGCTTCTGGGATAGTACGATACGGAGGAGCCTCTGACCCTCTGGACGAGCCCGGCCTTTGCAGTCTGTCACTGTGTTATACAGACATGAACTTGGCTGTCAGACTTTACGAAACATGGACACACATACATACACAAACGGTATGTAGACAGACATCCTCCTGGAGTCCTGAAAACATGTTAACTCCATTTTATGGAACTTTTTAGAGAGGAATCTCTCTCTCACCACACATCCACTCTACATGACATGAGTAAAGGAGCCACAGTCAGTCAGTCATGACTCCATCAAAGTGCTTGTCTCATGGTCGAGCATAGGAGGGCTGTAAAACTCAGTGAAGACTGAAGGAGCGGCAGGGTTCTTTTCCTTTTCAGGGCAGCATACTTTATCTTTCATACACTTGGGTGCTTTTTTAGTAGCAACAGCACATGAATCTGCAATTTCTGAAAGTTTGGATATGAACAATGTGTTTTTTGTCCAGCTACTGGTGACACTAGTACTCGAGAGCTCATGTTTACAACATGGGAAGTCATGTACACAATATGCTTGGCGTTCAAGTGGTTAAGTCGTGAAAACACCGCTGCTAAGCAACGGCAATATTAACTTTGCTGTCGACGTCTAGAAGCCACAGAGGCTAATAATTTTTGCAAGCTAGCAAGTGGGTAACATAATGCAGGGAATGCAAAGGCATAGTGACAGAGGAAAAAAATGAGGGCGTTGGGAATATCAACATTTTCCTCAGACATATCAAATTCCGAAGAATCACAATATGCGACTAAAATGACAATATATTAACTTATTATGCACCTAAAAATTCCATTCAATTCTGAAACTTTTCACCTACGAGGTCGTGAATATCACAAGAGGAGGGCGTTCATATGGACTCTTCTCATGAACACGGTAAACACGACCCCATTTGAAGCCACCGTATGACATTAGTTTTACACTACAGTATTCTGAACTCTACATTACACTAGAGTTGTGGTCCTGCTGGGCAAAGGTTTTGTGCAGTTGAGCTGTACCACGCAACATTAAAAGATTCAGGTTTATCTGTTTCTGTCAGCATCACGGTCATTGCACCTCGGCCTTGAACATTTGTTGTTTTAAATGAATCCAGAAGGGTTATATGAGTGTGTGTGTGGAAGAAAGCTTGTCCAGGCCCACTCACAGGAAGTGGATGTGGGGTGGACCAGGGAAAACCGTTCACTGTGTTAGCACAGAAACAATAGCTATTCAGCAAAACCCAGTGGCAGCCTTCATGTTTATGTTCAGGGCTGTCAGTTTTTCTCTGGGCATTAAGAATATACAGTTAGATGTGTGTGAATGGAGCCAACAGGCAGATATTTTCTTTCTGAATTGATCCTTTTTTGAGACTGAAACCTTCATTTCTAACAGAAAATGGCAGTTTACGCTCCTGGTTACATCTCTGCTTCATCTTCCTACTTGTGTGGAAAGCTGGGAGGTTTTATAGCCTCCCATACAGGTTGTGTGTCCACGAGTGAGGAAGAAAAAAACTTCCCCCATTACGCCTTAATGTTTAGAAAACAGAAGAACGTTCCTCTATGTTACAGTAACCCCTATTCTAGAGCATTTAAGTGCCTTACTAATGGTGACTTCTAACAGTCGGTATGAAGAAATGTGATATACGCACCCTGAAATGTGACAAGATTAACATGAATTATAAAGTAATTTTTTTTTTGAGTGATTTTTCTACTCATCAGCTTAACACGTTTTTATAACAAAATGAAATGCTTTTAAAGAAATCCTTTTTTTTCAAAAATGTTAAACGCACTAGTACATATTTAAATGACCCGCAGAATAGATGGCACTTGAACAGAAAGTATATTGAGATATATTAATTGTATTTACTTGTACCCCTTTTCAGATAATGTAAGTAGACTGTACAGTATATAATAACAATAATAAAGACTGATTGTAATATCTTTAAAATGTGTTTTGCATTGTGACCATTTGTGATTTGATTAATCGTTTTACATTTTCATTTTACTGTTTCTATTGAATTAGAACGTTTTGATGGCCGTTTCTAAAAGGCAAGATATTTATACAAATGTGTTTTTTGTGCACAAAAAATAGAAACTATTTGAAGTGTGTGTGTGTTTACATGAATCAATGCAACCGTTTTGTAGTTTGAATGTGTCCAGGTTTCATTTGCATATGAAGGTGAGTTCATTCTGGAGGCTGAATACCGAGAGACCTTTTCTGTAACCCAGAACCAAGAGACGCCAGGGCGAGTGCATTCTGCCTCACACAATCTGCTAATCCTTTAAACATCACCTGCCAAGAGCCACCAACCACTTTCTTTCCTCTTCTCTCCTCTCTTTTCATGCTTTTCTGTTCTTATCTCAGCTTCTCATTCAATTTCTTTTCACCTCACTGTTTTCTTTCAGCCTGGCTGGCAAGAATGATGCTTTGGAGTTTCACATATTTTGTTTGTTTTGAATGGTCTCTGACCAAGTCACAGCTGGGTTTCCGTGTTTTTGCAGTGTTTCTTTTTCACTATGTCTTTCAAACACGTGTGCACATAGGACCCGTCTACCGACAGCAGCCACCCAGGACACTCTTATTGTGTTACACCTATAAAGCTTGTGTGCACATGCGCTTACACTCAGGAGGGTGCTGTCATTAATGCAACCTGAGATGCAACCCTGATCTGACCATGATGAACTGGAAGCAATGAGTTGTGACTGGCAGATGAGGTCTCACAGAAGGAACATAGTGTCTCTGTTTTAGCCATCTGCATGGCAGGTAAATGCGTGTGGTCATATGTCTCATACGTCTAGTTGACATCTGTCGTATTTCAGGTTTAATTCCCTCTAAATTATGTTTTTGCTGAATTGCATAGGGGGTACCTGACTCTTGACCTTCACAGTGACCCTGAACAATACATTCAGTATTGCAGTTGATCAGCAGATCAAAGAGCAAAGTGCTTCGACATACAGGGTGTTTGATACTCTAAGCCTCTTATCGCCCTCAGTCAGAGGCACACCAGCCCATATCAGCTCACAGTATAGCCGGTGTGTGGCCAGTGTGCCTTAACATGCACGCCAGACATCACACATGTGACGAGTTTCAAATGTTACACTCCGTTCGCTCAGTTGAGCCTTTACACACGACAGCCACACACTGCGGACGTTGACTTCAGAGTCACACTGCTAATCCTACAAGGAGAAAGTCTGGTTAGAGCCCAGAGCGAGGAGGCGGAGGAGGTGGTGGAGGTGGTTACAGGGGTGAATAATCATCCACTGCTGTGTTAACAATGTTTGATTGCTACGGTGAATAACTTGAAACTTTGAAACATGCATGCTGCCACAGTCACTCTTTACCCAACATCTTCCTCTTATTAATTCATATACAGACAGACAGCGTTCCTCCAGCTGTGCGATTATTTTTTAATTTTTTTCCAGCACACGCCTTTCACATTTTTACATTACCTGAAGGCCACCGTAGTTCTCTGACACGCTTGTAAAACTGCGGTAACGTGAGCCGCAGGGTGCAAAACCGTGGTAGCACCAGTCAGCGTCTGACTTCCGTTGCTCTTAAAGTAGTGTTATTATGGTGAGGATGTCATCCAAGCGAGGTGAACGGCGTTACCATGTTTTTTTCACTCGGCGGCTCACGTTACCACAGTCTTGGAAAGGGAGGAGTGAGTAGGTGGGGTACTCAGTTGGTTGCAATCTGCAACCGCACCACTAGGTGCTGCCAGATCCTACACACTGCACCTTTGAGTCAATTATTATTATCATATGTTACACATTCTGATATGATATGCTAAAATAACATGCTAAGCTTACTTCTACATCGACAGTTTTCACTCGATCACAGGGTCACCTATCACCACATTATCTATCTATTAGTTATTGCATCATCAGTCACTATGCTGCTTTTTCACGACTTAAACTCTAAAATCAGTGAGTGAGTAGACTGATGCCTACATTTATCGTAATCACTGCCTTGAGTAGAAAACACCACGACTGGAGCCCTGCAGGGGAGCTTTGATCCGGCGCTGCTAATCCGGGTCCATAGCAACACTGCAGGAGGAGCCGCAGCCTTCCAGAGAGGGATTTGTCTTTGGGTATTTTAGTGGGCAAACCTGGGCATGTCGCAGGGGGGAGTCCAGGCTCTGGCAAGGACAGTGTAGGGCTGGAGGGGGCTCGTGATGTTTCACACACACTGAACAATGCATTCACACCCACACACAGTCTCAAATGGTGGGACCGGCTGGCACTGTGGTCAGATGTTGAACCTCAGCTGCAGATGCTTCCACGTCAGGAAACGGCGGTGCTGCCTGTCAGGAGTGGTTCAACAGGAAATGGTGTGTGTTATTTATTTTGTTTGGTGGACGTCCAGCTGATGCATGTGCACAACAGTCCAGAAAAAGATGGCGACGGTTTTTAACACCTGTATTTGTTAATTAGAACATCTCAATGTTAGAACTGATCCCCGGTAACCTCAGTAGAACGACATGTGTCCTGTTTCATCCCCTGCCTGCCAAGCTTCTCCTCTTTGACTCCTGCTTTTTTGCCCCGTGTCCCCAGATGAAATATTCAAGCTCCTGGTAAGCTGAGCGTCCGTGCAGTCCACCTGCCGCTGGTGAAGTCTATCTTGAACCTGATCTTAAGGGTAACCTGAGAGTGATCGCCACGCTTTGGGTGTAACAGAGCTGGCAATCGTCTTTCAATGGGGGTGCTAACGTGGTGTCATTTGATCGGAACGCACAAGTAAAAAATGTTGAGTTTAGAGGCGGTTGTCTCATTTTCTTCTCGTACTTTTAATCTTTGATATTTTGAAAGCTGATTAGCTGAGTGTTTGTTATTGCTTTTTGACATCAGCATGATTTTAGTAGCCACAGTCCACATTAACAGAGGATCCCTAAACAGCAGCCATGCAATAGTCTCCGTACAGTACATTGTATCTGGTACAAAACAGCACTTTTACTAACCTGAATATATAAGAGTATGTCTGATCATGATCCTGACTTGACCCCCATGTTTCCAACTCTTTACATATTTTTTTTTCTTATGTTTATACATCAAATCCTGCATAAAACTATGGTAGCTTCAGTTTTGAAAAACTTTTTTGCAGTCTGCTGGACCTTTTCACAGAGATACACATACGATTAGACCTTCAAACACATGGATAAATCTTCTTCTAGAGCTGCTCACAGGATTGTCAGACACATTTTACCTCCAGTGATGAACATAATGATCTCTGCTTGTATGTAGTGGTGCAGGAATGAGTCCTAAAACACAGAAATGAGTTAGTATTTTAGCACTTCCGGCTCCCTTATCTGGAAGTCAATGGCTGTTTTTTTAATGGGTTTTTGGATAGATGCCTGAAATAAGGTCTGTGGTTAACACAAGCTGAAGAGATTTTGATGTTTTGTTCAACGACATAAAATATGTCAGGAAATATCCCACTAGTGAATTTTTAAGCTTTTGCGTGTCTTAAAAAAAGGCGGTTGCTAACAAGTGGCTAAATGAGACTACAAAACGCCATCGCAGCACACACCACTTTGGTTTAGTGGTGGTGCTGTGAAGTCATGCAACCGTGGTGCAGTTCTTTTATAGCCTAACGTTAGCTTTTTACTGCTGCCGATTGCATTCACACTTCAAAAATCATAAAAGTGGTGTTCATTAGCGAAGATTATCTTGCTGAACAAAAAATGTAAGTATCATAAACGTGTGTTTTTCCACAGGTTTCTGCAATAATCCAAAAGCCAGTGGGAAAATCCCATTGGCTTTTTGTCAAGAGAACCAGTGTGATACTAACTTCCTGGTTGGCCTACAAAAATATGTCATCCCTGCAGCACTCTGTTGCCAAAAACTGGAAATTGTGCAAAAATTCATCCTGATAGAAAGCACGATAGTGATTTTTCATAAGTGAAATTTATGGTTGGCTTTAAGGTGAACCTCCATGTTTTTGAAAATAAGATTTATCATATAGTGCCTGAAGGATTTGGGTTTAAGCGCATGAGAATTCAATTTTCTCAAAACCAAACATTTAAAAGAGAGGAAGCATTTCAGCACGGTATGAACTGAAGTGCACTCAGGTGTGTATGTGTGTTTGTGATTGAATGGTGGATGACTGGATGAGTGAATATCCGCGTGTTCTCCTCTTCTTTAATAATCTGTCTTTGTGTCTGTCTCTGCTTCCCACTTACATCTGTCAATGGTGGCGACACTCCCTCATCAGGAATGACCCTGTGTGTAGGCTCACACTATAAATCTCTGTGACGTCTTAATAACACCTTTATGCCTCTTATGGCTGTCGGGACAAACGCAGAAATAGTTCTGCTGGCTCACTGCACTCAAACAGAAGCTCTCTTTTTTGTGTTTCTTTTGATGTGATGATCCACCAGCCAACCAGCTTTATATTTTGCAAAATCTCTCTGCCGTCCCTAATGGAGGAGGCCTTGCCTTTGGAAAACAAAATAGAGATGATGTGTGTGTTTCCATTTCAACAAGTGGCTGTTATTCAGTGTATCTGTTTGCACATATGGCACAGAGTGTGTCCCATATGCCACCCAGTCCCCTGGGGGCTACTGCAACATGCTGCACCCACAACCACACTGTCACAGCCCTCCTGCACCACATGGGTCACATCACACTCTGAAACACATTTGGTGAGAGCTGGAAACGACGATTTAAAGTGGTGCTTTTGTGTGATTCTTTGTGGAGAACAGTGGCGGCTGGTGGAAATTTTTCTTGGTGGGGCTGTGCCACATCCAATCAATTTCAGCAAACATCCCGGTATGATTTAATGCAAAAAAAAAGGTGAAGGTATCAAAAACACATTACTACTTTGCAGTTAAATAATCAACAATTATTTTTATTCCAACAGGAAGAGTAAATAATGCTTTGAAAAACACAACAGTATAAAATGTACTCAGTGGTGGAATGTAACTAAGTACTCAAATATAATTTTGAGGTACTTCTACTTTACTTGAGTATTTCCATGTTTTGCTACTTTCTACTTTCTACTCAACTACATCTCAGAGGGAAATATTAGACTTTTTACTCCACTACATTTATCTGACAACTTTAGTTACTTTACAGATTCAGATTATTAATACAAAATATAATCACATTACAATCAAATTACACATATTACTGGGTGCATTCCATATTTAAAATAATAAATAAATAATTTTTATTATTATTATTATTAGTAGTAGTAATGTTTGTTTTGTGTGTGACTCAGGGAGGGCGGCAACAACTGTCTGAAACTCATTTGGTGAGATCTGGAAAGCTAACAAAAGAAAGAAAAAAAAAAGAGAGAGAGAGAGAGAGAGAGAGAGAGCACACACACAAACACACCTCCTGTCCCTGACACACACACACGCCTCCCTCCCTCAAAGCTCAAATGAAAACTCTGGTGAGTGCAGTCTGGTGAACTTTTCTCTGAGTGACAGACAGACAGGATCTTCTCTGGCTGCAGGACTGAGACAGTTTGACGGACAGATTGAGTCGTGGGATTCATTACAAGTCTGCAGCGATGGGACTATTGTAGCTATGTTAGATAACATATTACCCAGTCATTTATTTTCCATTTTTACCATAAAGTATCTGAGTCGATGGAGCCTGGAGCAGGACGAGACGATGGGATCCTCAGTGCGCTTTGGAGACCGAGGTTTGCTCTTTTAAACTTTCTTTTTCTTCTTTGGTTTCTTTTCTTTCTTCCTTTAACTGATCTTAATTTCTTCTCAAGCGACTTGATTGACAAGTTTGATGATTTTACCGGGCAAATTCATCGATGCAGCCGATTGTGCGCGCGTTTACGCACAGGATCGCTTAAAGGTCCCATATTATAAAAAAGTGAGATTTTCATGTTTGTTTATTATAAAGCAGGCTTAAGTCCTATATAAATACTGTGAAAGTATCAAAACGCTCAATCCACAGGGAGATACACACAGCCCGTATTCAGAAACTCTGCATTTGAAACAAGCTGTCAGGATTTCTGTCCATTTGTGATGTCACAAATATACGATATTTAGACCCTTTACACAGATTTAAATGTAAAAATTCTAAGTGTCCCAGTTTATTCCTGGTTGCAGTGTATGTGAATGTCATCAGCTGACAGGAAGTACACATGGACCCAAGCTGTTGCCCAGCAACGCAATTCTGTTGCATTTCGTCGCAATTCCGTCGAAATGCGCTAAAACAGAGCGTTTCAGACAGAGGGTAAATACAGGCATATTCAGACCGACAGTATGAGGAAAATAAAGTTTTTTTTGAACAATAAAGCATGTAAACATGTTCGAGTAGAAACACAAAATGCAAGTATGAACCTGAAAATGAGCGTAATATGGGATCTTTAAATAAACATGTTAATACGTGCTGCTGATGGAGGGGGATCACACATGTATATAGATTTTGCTTCATGTAGGCTAAAATGTAATGTTTCATATCATTATTGTTATTATAATTCTACAATATAACATTGTGATCTTCCCCTATAATAATTCAGTATTATTCCTATATAATGCGTCCTTTCTCATTATAGTGAACTAATAACTATTATTTAATACACACCAAAAGTTGCATCCCCACTGTGATGCATTTCGTCAGGTGTTTGCATGAAATGATCACGTGGTTTCCCCCAGTTCACATCAGAGATGACTTGTGAGGAAATTTGGACGAGTTGGGGTGACTAATATAGAAGCCGGTTGTAAAAATGCACCATGTGCGCAGAAATGACGTACGTCTAGGCCCGAGGCTGGACTTCATAGCCAGTGTAATTACATTCTAACTCAGCTTAAAGAATAAACTTATAAACGGATTACTGCCGGAGGAGGAATGTTTCAATATTGGCCCCTGAACCATGCAGGCTTTGCTTCTGGCAGCGCCTGTGGTTACAATCTTAAAAGAGAAACAGAGACTGACAGCACGATGAATGGGCTTAACTCCATTTCTTTTATTAAAAGTTGTATTTTAAAGGCTGTGTAAAACTCAATTCTGTTTCTCTGAGCCCAGAGCTTTGTTAGAACTTGGTGACATATTGCAGAGTTCAATTAATTAAAGAAAATGGGACTTAAAGAGTGAACAAATGAAAGCTATAAGCTGCACACAGGTTAGGCCCGCCCTACATTTAAACAAGACATCTAAGGCCACAGGTAGCTGAGGTATTACTTGCGGTTTAGCCTTCAGGACTTCAAAAGACACTCCTCATGACTATTCTGAACTGTCAAAACATGTCCATAAAACCTAACTCAGCCTGGGGAAGGGCCCTATACTGTTGTGGCTGCTTGCACGGTGACCCCCGCGGCTCCATGGATGTTGGCCGACCTTTGTTGACCTCTGCAGGGTGGCGGGGTTTTCTCGCAAGCTGAAAGCTACGGAGGCAGGATTTTGAAAAAAAAAAAAAAAAAAAAAGCAGCGGAAATGCCTCTCTCTGCCGGCTTTTCCTGCGGGAAGCAGCAGAACTGTGATCTAAACTTGGAAAGTGACGACAGGACATGGACAGGAACTCCAGACATTTCCCAGATATGCTGCCCAGTGGGCTTCATTGTTCTGTTGACACCATTCATTTCTGGAAATGGGCTTCACTCAGTAACGTACACCAAGGAGATCTTTCAAATCTTCATCTCTTGTTGGGTGAGACTAACGTATAGTTTCCGTCCAATATTCAAATACAAATCAAAGATTTCCCACAGTGCTCTGTTTTGATCGAATCCCACAATCCAACTATCCAACGAATTCTCATCCCAACTCGTCACATACTGACGCTTTGTCTGTCCCCTTTGCCGTCAGTCTTTTCGGTCGCAGTAAACACATGCTTAATGTTGTGAGGTAAACAAAACAAGTACTTAGGTTCCGGCAATAAAACCACTTAGTAAGGTTTACGAAAAAACAACATTGTTTCGGCTTAAAACTACTACATTTGTACAGTGAAAATGACACTGAACGTTGTGAACACGGGACACGAACGAACAGCCGATTGTAGCGTGACGCACGGGACATGAACAGCAGTCTCCTGGATATATGCCCTGTGTTTGTTGGACCCATCTACATCCCCTCTCGCCCACCCTGTGTGTCTCTTTCACTCTTAAAGCTATGTCATGGGTCATGGGTATCTTAGTCATTCTACAGACAATGACAAGACGTGTGACGTCTAAGAGTACCCCACTCATGTAAACACTCACCTGTCTGCCAATTTGTATCGACAAAAGTTGTCTTACATGGTCTCGACAACATGCGGCTGAGTCACTGCAGAGTTTGCAGCGATGAGACTCAGTCTGTGCCAGTTACAGCTCAGAGTATCGGCTGATACCGTGGCACATAATTAAATCCGCAACATGTCAGTGCAGCACGGGTAGCCTTGTAAAAATGCCTGTGGCAAGAGTGACAAACAGTTGTTTGGTGATGTTCTCCAGAGTTTACGTCTTCAGTCTAAAATGCATTAAATAAACTTATTGCAGAGTACGTGGGCCCCCGTGAAACTACAAATGGTCGCTGTTGCGATTGTTACATTTTCTTTTGTTTCGTTGTGCACAGATGTGTGTCGCAGCAGAGAGTGATCCTGTGTTAGCTGCCTCACCTCAGTAATGACGTAGTGCTAGTGGAAATTGAGGATAAGCAGAATCACACAGGCTTCCTGTCACACAGGCCGAGTACTGGCTTCTCAGTTTGTTCTGTGGTGGTAAATAATTGATACTTTATTAGGGTATATTTAATCTAACTTTAATTTCTATCTAAACTTAATGTCTGTTGGGTTTATTCGTGCTTATAATCTAAATAAATATAATTATAATCTGTTTCCATTGGTATAACATTAATGTGTTGCAAAATCACATCCATGCTCCCATCACACTTTCCGTCATAGCACCACTCTGTGGTGGCTGCAAGTCTTACAGCTATTTTGTGAGACCTGCAAATAGAAGCAGGGCTCCACATAAATGTGCTTCCAAGGTCTCCGGTGTTTTCTGTTGTGGAGCTCAGTGAGTGCTCCCTGAATATAGTACAGCGGAAGTATATTGGGCAAAAAAAAATTCATAAAAAGTCATAGTATAGTATGTCATCCAAAAGGGCATAAAAAATGCATAGTATAGTAAGTCCTAAAAATGTCATTAAAAAATCATAGGATAAAATGGCATAAAAAACATCATAGTATAGTATGCCATAAAAATTCATAAAAAAAAGTCCTAGTAAAGTATGTTGTAAAAAAGTCATTATAGCATGTCATAAAAATGTCATAAAACTCATAGTATAGTATGTCATAAAAATTGCATAAGAAGTCATTGCATAGTAGGTCATAAAAATGTCACAGTATAGTATACCATAAAAAAGTAATTGTATAGTATTTAGTAAAAAAAAAACATAAAAACGTCATCGTATAGTATGTCGTAAAAAAAGTTATAGTATAGTATGTCATAAAAAAGTCATCGTATAGTATGTCGTAAAAAAGTTATAGTATGTCGTAAAAAAGTCATAGCATTGCATGTCAAAAATGTAATGAAAAAGCATATAAATAATATAAGTATAAGTATAATACCCATATTTTTTGCCCGCTGAATGTTTAGTTTTAATAAGAGCGATGTGTTTAATTTTCATGTCATCATATCTGTCATATCGTCTGTTTGCTCCTCAGGATGTGTGTGTGAAAGTGGACAGACTGGGGTCAGTCATGGAGCCTGAGCTGAACTGCAGCTCCCAGTGTGATTCCCCACTCTGCTTCATCCAGCCAGGAGTCCACAGGCAGGACGGTCTCGACATCCTGCAGAGACTATGCAGTCTCAGCACGGTAATCACACACACACACACACATGTCCAACAATAGCAGACACAGAAATATAGTGCACATATCTTAATGCCATGTAAACAGACAGACATGGACACATGCATGTGTATACATATACTGTACATAGCAGACATAGCTTGATGAAATCCAGCATGGCTGACCAACAGAATATTTTTGGTCCCTCCAAAAGGTCAAAGGGAAAAACATGATCCATATACATACTATGTGGTCTATTATTTTGAAAATCAATCACATTATTCACACAAGGCTGAATTACGTACAATATAATTACATTTATAAATTACTTTTAGTTGCAGTTTTTGTCAACACATCTTCTGCTGTTGATAAACTACGTCTTAAAATTTGGGGAATTTCCATCTTACATCAACGCAAACACCCACACAAATGAAATAAAAATATACTATAAACGTGTTATTTACCACTTGAGAAGTCAGTTCTATAGCAGAGATCTGGAAATGTAATGCTGTTGGGCTGGTGAAGCTATGTTTAGTATCGTGTTAGTCACTGGTGCCTTTAAGAGAAGAGTGAGCGGAGCCCAGCAACATGAGGCGGGCACAAGGTCTAATGTGACTTTCCAAATAGAAACTAGTAGAAGTAGTAGAGCCGCTGTGTCAGGGAACACAAAAACTCCTACAGACTCTTTCCCTCTCCGTGCTACACCACATAAAAGTGAGGTAAGTTGACTCTTTGATTTCTTTCACGCTTAATGATGTTAATTTAAGCATTCGTCAGTCTCAAAGTGCAGATCTTCACCTAAGGGGGGGGAGGGAACACTGAGCTATGTTTGCTTTGTTATTGTAATGACTTAATGACTTAATGTATTTTAATGTACTGTTTTATTTAATTTTAATATCTTAACATACTGTCTGTTGAACTCAGTGGGCATGTAATCTGTTCAGCTAGAGTGAAGTGTCCTATGATGAAATGTAACACCGTGCATTTGTTACTATTCATAGACGTAGGCACAACTGTTTCTAAACCTATAGTATAGTGGAAAGAAAAAATACATGGACCAGAGCCAACTTCTTCCATAAAATCCCACCTGCTTTTCTCTTTGGATGTGTTCCCAGATATGGCTACCGCTGGCAGTGTGCTGACTGAGGAGCAGCTCCTTTGCCCCATCTGTCTGGATCTGTTCAACCAACCGGTCTCCACTCCATGTGGCCACAACTTCTGCAGGGATTGCATACAAGGGTACTGGCACAGCGCTAACCTGTCGCAGTGCCCCATGTGCAAGCAGAAGTTCTACAAGAGGCCTGAGCTCAAAGTGAACACCTTCATATCTGAGGTGGCTTCTCAGTTCAAGAAGTCGTTGGAAAAGAAAAATGCAGATGAAGCATGTACCATGGACCAGTATTCAGGCCATAAGGGAGAGGTTTTGTGTGATGTGTGTGTTGGAAAAGGAGTCAAGGCTCTTAAATCGTGCTTGGACTGTTTGGCCTCCTTCTGCGAGACTCACCTGGAGCCCCATCACGTTCTAGGCACCTTCAAGAAACACCACCTGATCAACCCCATGATGAACATGCAAGACAGAGTGTGTAAGAAGCACGAGAAACTCCTGGACCTGTTCTGCAACACTGACCAGACTTATGTGTGTCAGATGTGCATTAAGAAAGACCACAATGCTCATCACACTGTACCTATACAGGACGAGAGCAGAGACAGGAGGGCTCAGATTGGACGGATAAACGCAGAGGTGGAAAAAATGATTCATAGCCGACTTGAGAAAGTCAGCGAAATCAATCAAGCTGTCCAGCTCAGTACAGGAAACACAGAAAGAGAGATCGAGGAGAGTTTGCAAGTCTTCAACAATCTGCTCCACATTGTCCAGAGAGGCCAAGCGGAGGTAGTGGAGGTGATAGGCGCAAAGCAAAGGCAAGTCGAAGGCCGGGCCCGAGGACTCGTCGCGGAGCTGGAGCAGGAGATCGATGAGCTGAGGCGGAAAAACACTGAGCTGGAGCAGCTCTCACGCACCGAAGATGACCTGTACCTCATCCAGAGGTGTCCAGCTTTCTCCACGCCGCCAACCACGAAGGACTGGTCCGACACCTGCGTAGAGAGTGCCGTATATGTGGGCACGGTGAGAAGAGCAGTCAGGAGGGTAGCGTGTCAGCTTGAGGAGACGGTAAAGGCTGAGGTGAAGAGGCTGTGTGAAACCGAATTTCTGAGGGCTCAGCAGTGTGCTGTGGATGTGACTCTGGACCCTGACACAGCTCATCCCAAACTGGTGCTGTGCAAAAACAAGAAGCAGGTCTATCACGGTGACGTAGCGCTGACCCTCCCGGACGACCCAGGAAGATTTTACCCCGGCGTCAGCGTTTTGGGAAAGGAGGGTTTCTCATCTGGCAGGCTGTACTATGAAGTCCAGGTGAAAGGCAAGACAGAGTGGGATATTGGAGTCGGGCTTCAATCCGTCAACAGAAAAGGAGGGAATATGCTAAACCCTGAAACAGGCTATTGGGCCCTGGGGATGAGAAAGGACAAGAGCTACTGGGCCCTCAGCAGCACTCCTATCCGTGTGCCGCTGGTCGGGAAGCCCCAGAGAGTCGGGGTGTACGTGGATATGGAGTGTGGGCAGGTTTCATTTTACAACGTGGAGTCTGCTTCTCATATCTACTCGTTCACCGGATACTCATTCAACGAAAGACTCTTCCCCTACTTTAACCCTCGGCGCAATCATGGCGGAGTCAACTCTGCCCCTCTGATCATCTCGCCTGTCAACGTCTGAAATTTCAACTCTTCCTGTTGCTTAAGTGCTTTAACTATTTTTTTTTAATCATTTTTCATTTTCAAATGAAGGTCCAGCGTGATGTTTGCTGCTCTGTTTGCCTTAATAAAGTTTGTCTACCCATCTGAATCCTGTGTACTTCTTTTTGTTGCTTTTACTATAATTTACAAAACGGAGGGTTCAGAACATAAAAACAATAATCAAATAATGTATATGAGCTACACCTGTAATATCTTTGACTTGATTTTAAAGGGTTTACATGTGTGTGTGCAGATGGCGGTGGAGCTCCCACGGCGGTCTCTCTCCCCGGTGTTGAGCGCTGTGGTGTGGACGCTGCTCTCCTGTGGCATCCTGCTGGCTTTCTGCTTCCTCCTCTTCACCCTGCGCTTCAAAAACAACAGGTAGGCCACAAGGAGAAACATTACCATAAGCACTAAAAAGATATTTACTGAATTAACTGATTTGTATGTTTGCTGTATTATCAGGATAGTCAAGATGTCCAGTCCCAACCTGAATATCCTGACTCTCTTTGGAAGCGTCCTCACCTACAGCAGCGGCTTCCTGTTTGCCGTCGGGGAGCAATCACACTCACAAGGTGGAGCGTCCACAACCGTGCTACAAGTGAGCCCCACAGTCTCCCTCATTGCTTCATTATATTGTTGGATATGTCGTTGTTGGATAACCTCAAAGTGCTCTCCCCTGCAGGCTCGAATGTGGACTCTTTGTGTCGGCAGCACCCTGGTGTTTGGCCCAATTTTGGGGAAGACATGGAGACTGTACCGGGTGTTCACCCAGCGAGTGCCTGACAAGAGAGTGGTAGGCATGCTCCCTCTCTGTTTCCAGCATCGACGACCTTATGTTTTGTCTTTATTTGTGTTACCCAGGCGATCCAGGATGCATTAATTAATTTCTAAATGTTTATTTCAGAGGCTAGTTTTTAAGATGAACGGTCTTGATTTGAGAAGATTTGAATAAAAGCAGCAGATGATGTATGACACATATTATCAGGCCAAGATCCACTGATCCTTATTCAACATGTATACATTAAATCTTCTCATCTTCTACTTACTACATCCATCTAGGATGTCATGTTTTTGGTCAAATTATGGCACATGTATCCCAATATTTTATTTGACTCTCCGATGAAGACACGATAGTCTGTTTGCACAATTAAAGGCTGCAAATCAATCCTTTTTTTTCTCCCCTGGAAAATCCAATATTTTGTATTTTTATGCAAAATTGGATCCACATACAGTACAGAATGATTTTTAAGGATTTAGAAATTTAGAGGATTTCCTCAATTAAACCTCCTTTCAATCATTTTGTTTTATATTATCACTTCCAAAAGAAATATTCTAGACAGTGTTGCCTAACTGGAGTCTCCCAGAGTGATATAGATGAAAATGATTTATAATGATTAAATATGTTGTAAGACAATAACGTGATTGGTGACTTTACTCTCTGTCTCAGATCATCCGAGACATCCAGCTGATGGGCATGGTGGCTCTGTTGATCGTGGTGGACATGCTGGTTCTCACCGCCTGGAACCTCACAGACCCTATCAGGTGTTCACGGTCTGTCGGAGCCGTTGTGAAGGTAGAATCTAACGGTGATTTTGTGGGGAAAAGAAAGTAAAGATTGTTTTGCACTTAAAGTTGAAGTAGGCAGATTGGAGCAAATATGATTAGAATTTTTTTTTTCTATAAAACGGTCCTTATATCCTGACAGTTATCTTAAAAAAAAGTATGTGCCTCTGTGTCCTCTGGTGCTCGTAATGGCATCTGCAAGATTTCACAAACTGGAGGAAAACAACCAATCAGAGCCGAGCTGGAGCCTGCTGTCTCCGAGCAGCTGTCAATCACTCGCAAACTCCGAACAAACTGTCAAACTAGGCAGCGCTGATCAAATATGAATCAATATTCTGTTACTGTAATGCCTATTTCTTGCCTCAAATGTTTTCAGAAACATCTTGTAGTGTACTGTTTAGCTGTAAAATGAAAAAGCAACCATGTTGAAATCTGTTGAGGAAATACCAAGCACCGCCCACCAGCCGGAGGAAACTTTCTCACTTTACAGCTAAACAGTACATCGGAGTTTACGGGTGACAGCTGCCTCCGTTGAGTGAACAGCCAATAGGAACGCTCTCACTCTGAAATGACCCTAGATTTTTTAAAGCCTGAAAACAGAGCCAAGAGGAGGTGCAGAAGTCTAGTTATCTCTCAGAATACTTGAATCACAAGATGCTGAAAGGTTATTATTGAATTTTTGCCCAATGATGCCAAAAATATTCTGCCTACCACTTCAATCGCCAACACGTTTTTTTCCCACCAGATTGTATGGTGATGTCAAATTACGACATCACAAATAAACTTCCTCATCCTCCTACTTTAATGTAATTGATTATAGACATTTTTAACTCACTGATACTATCTATTGTTTCCTGATCTAGGTGGTGGAGAGAGACATTTCCTACTCTTTGTCTCAGCTGCACAGCTGCTCCTCTGTCTACTCTGATATGTGGGTTATCATTATCGCTGTTCAGAAGGTACGTAATCTTTATTCTGCTGAAATGTAATTATACGATAAGTGACTGCTTTGAGTTCCTCCATTGTTATGGTGATATGATTTATTGATTTGCGTTTTCTGTGTCCTTTGTCTTTACTTTTCCCCCGCATTTCTCCTCAGGGTTGTCTTCTCCTCTATGGGACTTATCTAGCCGGGCTGACCAGCAACGTCAGCCACCCTCCAGTCAACCAGTCTCCTACCATCATAACAGCCGTCACTTTGGTCACCCTTTTCTCTGCCGTGGCCGTCCCCGTGTCCACCTTCCTGCAGGCCTGGCCCAATCTGGTCTACAGCACTGTGGCTGGAGCCATTTTCATCTGCACACTGGCTACCAACTGCATGCTGTTTGTGCCTCAGGTAAGAAAAAAGATACAAGATGCATGAAAGAATTCACAAAAAAACGTTTCTAGTTAAGCTTTGGAGAAAGTGCAGGATTTTTTCTTTATCCTCTGACATCTTCTTTTTTCTGAGGATGACGCTCGCAGTTTTGGAGAAAAGCAGAAACCACTAGAGAGATTTTATTTTTTAGGCAGAATGTCAAATCATATAAGATACTATGTCTGGAAACCAGCATTCAGTCAATCAGACAGGCAGAAACTCTAGATAGACAGATGAATGACAGATGTATGACTTTCTCTCTTTGTTTTGTCAGAAGTTGTAAAATCTATGCATGACTGTTCTCTATATGTGTGCCAATCTGCCATGTCTATCGGAGGTGTGTGACTCACACAGAAGGTGTGAATGAGTCAAAACTACGTAGGATGTTGCAAACAGGTTTATGATTCTAAGTGTCTGGCTGTGGGTTTATGTCACAATAAAGGAATGCATCTTCAGTTGAGAGGAAGGAAATGTCTGATCAGTGAGCAATACGCTCCAACACACCTGGTCTAAACGATCCCGTGGGAAATGGTTTACTACTGGTGTGTGTAGCTGAAAGTTAGCGTGACGTGCTGTTTCGCCATCATGCAGCTGACCCAGTGGCGGCAGTTTGAGGAGGACCAGAACAACCCGAGTCAGATGGCCAAGTATTTCAGCAGCCCCAGTAAGAGCCAGCCGTCGGTGTACAGCCAGGATGAGATGTACTACCTGCTGGGGGAGAACAGCTCCATGAAAAAACTCCTTAATGAGGTAGAGTATTGCTTTTTTTTTTAACACAATCTACCATTCAATGAAAAAATCCTAAAATATTCAATAGAATTATTTATGAGTCTGTCTTATGGACCTAGGTCTTGAACTCTCTCATAATGTGATGATACAGTTATTTGTTTTAATTTGTTGTCAATGATCTAGGTTAAACTTAGCTCACCTCCACCTAAAGTGGGCATGTCTGAAAAATGGAGAATCGTGGGTACCCATAGAACCCATTTTCATTCACATATTTTGAGGTCAGAGGTCAAGGGACTCCTTTGAAAATGGCCATGCCAGTTTTTCCTTGCCAAAATTTGGCATAAGTTTGGAGCGTTATTTAGCCTCCTTTGCAAAAAGCTAGTATGACATGGTTGGTATCAATGGATTCCTTAGGTTTTTGTAGTTTCACTCTAGCTTTAAAACTGAGCCTGCTACAACCTAAAAATTGCAAGCTGCGTTAAAGTTAGTGGTTAGTGGCGTTAAAACAAATTGTTGTTATTATCTCGTTAACTTTGACGGCCCTAGTTTTAATCCTCAATTATTGTAACTACAGCTGAGCAGAGCTATTATATATTTTTAATCATCAATTAAATTCAGTCAATGAATTTCTCCAGATTCATTACACATGATTCATTTTAAAGTGAAACCAACTATGGTGTCAACGTGGCAACAATCCCTCAAAAACATGTTGCTGTACAGATTTCACTTTTACTCTTCTCTGTTTTTATTAAGGGGTGTCTGTTAGCTGGGACTTAACCTGTTGCAATAGCATACATTGGAAATTGGCTGACAACATTCTTTAATAGTATTTTTCTCTATATGTTGAAGTGTTTAAGCTTGTGTTTTTTGTTACAATTTCCAGAAGAACGCTGCGATTGACAGTCTCCAGGAGCAGGTGAACAACGCCAAGGATAAACTCCTGCGCCTCATGTCGGCCAGCCGGCCACCCGAGGACCAGGACGTGGACTCTTCCAACAACAACCTCAACTCGTCCTCCACTCAGACCACAGAGCTTCAGTCTGACGGCCCCTCTTCTTCTTCTTCTTCTTCTCTACCTCAGAGAGACATTAAATCCCAGCTCTCGCCACCACATCTCTCCTCCCACCTCGCTGCTGTCACGCCGTCCTCTGAGCCTCCCTTTGAGCCTCCCTCTGCTCCAAGCTCCTCAGCCATTGCTGCTCCCTCTCATCTCCCTGATGGTATTTATAATAACCAGAGAGGTGTCTCTAACTCTGATGCAGCTGGGAAGGGAACAGGGGAGGATCTCAAACAGTCCCTTCAGTCCCCTGGCTTACTCAGGACAGCAGAAGAGACAGTTCACTTTGTCACCTCCCTACAATCCCCTAAAGGGTTAAACCCCTCTCAGGTTGAAACTTTCAACAATCAAAGGGGCCTAACATCCCAGCTGGGACCAAACGCCAGACCTACTGGCTTTGTTAGCAGCGAGCAGTTGCAGGAGATCCTCCAGGAGCTGAGCGTGGACGCAGTCATGGAAATCGCACTTCGATCGCCCGGTCAGACGTTCAGACCGCCCTCCGTACTTTCCCCTCTCTCCCTCCGGACACCACGCTCCCCTCATCCACCTGTCCTCTTCCGCTACCCCAGCATCTCCCCCTACGCGATGAGGAAACGTCGGCCGCCCTTCCACACCTCCAGAAGAGGGATGGCCCCTCCCTGCTTCTACGCGGCGTCAGAAGCCGCTGGTTTTGGGAATATGAGGGACAACTGTGAACACCAAAATCCAGGCAAGCACCCTGACGGGGTCACCATGGATGGTACCCTCCTCCAGTTTCACAACACTGACCTCGAGCTACCGGAGGAGGAGGAGGAGGATGAGGAGGAGGAGGAAGGGAATGAAGTGATAAGAAAACGTCAGAGGCGTATTTCAAGGTCCCATAGATGTCCAGTCTTCCCCCGCGCAGATCACACATCAGCTCCACCTAATGTGGAAGCAGGTGGTGATAATGAGCAGCACCGCAGACACATTAGAGACTCCTGTGGGTACTGGGACTCTGACTCCAGCAGCTCGACAGACTACTGTTACTACCACCGTCCCTACTGTGACTCCTGCCTGCAGCGAGGCTCTCTCCTGTCCACGGACAGCTCCTCAGACTCCTCTGACAGCGAGTACGAAGGCTACCCCAGCCTGTACCGCTCCCCACACCCGGTGGTGTTCAAAGAAGACATCAAACCCACCTTTGTATGAGCACAGGTTTACTGCACTTTACGCGTTCATCCATTTCCACCACTTGAATTCTTGCCCGTCGTTTCAAAATTAGCAGGCACAAAGTTCATTGTGCATAATGTGCGTCTATCATGGGAGATCATTTGACTGGAGCTTTCAGTAGGAATGTGTTTTGCATTCTGTATGAAAAGAGCATTGTTCTTCTTGAATCACCGTGGGACAGTATTTCTTTTATTAGATTTATGAAAACTCACAATGCTGTTTACTTTTTAATATTACTCGTGGCATTATTTGTATATTTCTGCTGTCAGATGAATTCCCTTACATTCCAAAAAATGTCTGACTTTTAGAGTAACAAATAAAAAAAATTAAAGGTTTTTCACAGAACAGTTGAAATGTGCACCGTATTAGCTATTGTGCAAATGCTGTATTTATTTTGATATTTATAATAACATGTTTTTTGGTGTACAGAATTACTTTCTGCACCCGTTTTTATTGTTTTACATGGTCATACACATTCTTGTTATGTCATTTCACTGAATGGTCTGCAATTTGCTATAATTTTCTCCTACATTGCCTATACAATGCTCTACACTTGCTCCAATCTATAGCTGGTTTACGAAACACCACGGCCACACCGTCAGAGCGACTGGAGGAAACGGTCACTGCTATTGCCTTAACACGCTTCCTCATTTTCTCCGTATTGCTATCCTGACTCATTAAGAGTATTTAATGTGCAAAGGTCATCATTATGGAGTGTGTGTGCGTGAGAAAGAAAGAGTGCCCTGCTTGCCCTTTCATTTCCAAGCCCTGTTTTTTCTTTCAAAAGAAACTTCACACCACTTCATGTTTATTCTGCATCTTCTCCTGTTTCATACAGTGAAGCCACGGCAGCATGAACAGCCAAACAGAAAGAGTATAAACCACTGGCTTCATGTACGCCCGGATTAACCTGCTATGGGGCCACGGGGCAAAAATGAGTCCCTGTTAAGCCTCCACACTCATATTCTCATTGTGCCCAGAGTCCTACCATCTGTATTTCTCTGCTGTAACACTACCTTGCCTCAGGTTTTTTACTGTACGTCAGTTAGTTTTCATGATATTCCTGCAACAGAGACAAAAACAGAGCATTACTCCCCCTCTTTTTTATATCTCTCTTCCCTGTCTTGGCCTCTCTCTCTCACTCCCTCCCACTATCTCCTCTCTGTCTCTGTATTTTTTTCTTCCGCTAATGGGAAAGTGTGTGTTTGCCGGAGGAGGTGTTGCTATGAAGGGAAAACAGCGCCTTGCGTTACTTCTGCTCTGCTGCCTGTTTTTGAGACGCTCTCTGTTCTGCATATGAACCATTGAAGGGCAGCCTGGGAGAAATTCCCTTTGATACGGAGCATAACAGAATATAAATAAACCACACAAAAGACAGACTACCAGCATCGCTGTGCAGGAGGAAAGACTTTCCTGCCAAGTGACCTGCATTCTGTTCAAGATGGGGAACACTGACATGTTGAGGAATTGTTGAATAAAAATAGTTGTCAATCAATCATGTTTCTTTCTTAAAATAATAACACAATACTCCATGGCTATCCACTGCATCCTTGGACATGTATTACATAATGAATAAGAGAGGGAGATTAGTTCACCCCCAGGCACCCTTTATAATAGATTAATAAGTTGAAACTAATGACTTTATTAATGGTTAATAAGGTTTATTTACTAATGGTTTGTTGTTTAGTTAAAAGCCATTAATATGATTTTTTTAGGGTTGCCAGATTGTGAAAAATCCCTTTGACTTATTGGACCATTGCAAAATGTGTTTCTGTGGATACAGACCAAAGTTGATTTATTCACATTTATCTAGGGCTGTGAAAAACTCAAAATTTTGGCGAGGAAAAAGTGGCATGGTCATTTTCAAAGGGGACCCTTGACCTCTGACCTCAAGATATGTAAATGAAAATGGGTTCTATGGGTCAGAGTCTCCCCTTTACAGACATGCCCACTTTATGATAATAACATGCAGTTTGGGGCAAGTCATAGTCAAGTCAGCACACTGACACCTGACAGCTAATGTTGCCTGTTGGGCTGCAGTTTGCCATGTTATGATTTGAGCATATTTTTTATGCTAAATGCAGTACCTGTGAGGGTTTCTGGACAATATTTGTCATTGTTTTGTGTTGTTAACTGATTTCCAATAATAAATATTTACATACATTTGCATAAAGCAGCATATTTTCCCACTCCCATGTTGATAAGAGTCTTAAATGCTTGACAATTCTCCCTTTATGGTACAGATAAAAAAAATGTGCGATTAATTTGCGCTTAATTACGATTAATCATGGGATTAATCATGATGGGACAATCATGCGATAATAATCGCGATAAAATATTTTAACTGATTGACAGCCCTAATATAAATTTAAAAAAATGAATTGGTATTAAAATAGTATAAATATGAGAGTAGTGGAAAAAACAACAATGAAAGAAGAAACTGCACTTAATTTACAAAGGAAAATATACATTTGTATATATACAATGTGTACAACATCACTGCAGCATGTCACTGTAAGTTGTGGTGCAAAGAATTGAGGTCGGCTTAGTCCTGGGAATAAGGGTAGTTCACAGGGAGTGATTTAGTGATATGATAAATGATTTATTTACCATTAATAAAGCAATTTAATTCTTAATAAAAGGCACCCTATTAGAAAGTATAAGCTACCACATAAAAGATGAAGATGTAGGGGTGAAATTAACCTGGATACAGAGTTGTAGTGACAAGGCAGCCATGCATATATGCATACACACATTATTAAAATTACTAAGCATTATGAGACTAATACATGGATGTGCCAGAGGCTGCGAGTGTGGAAGAAGAGAGATAGTGTCAGCTCTGTCCACAGAGACAGGTGGAGACAGAGCAACATTTACTGCTACAATGTAGCACATAATATGAAGAAATTAGGAAAAAATTCTTTACAAAAGTTAAATGTAAAGTCCAAGATTTTGATTCCCTCTCTGACCAAAATAAAATACAACATCTACTTGGAGAAAATAGTGTCATCAGCATAGAAGCTGTAGGATATGTCAGTGCATGTCACAGCCTAAGAGACAACCACAACAACAACAACACATAATAGATGTAACTCACACTCTGCCTTTTATTTACTCCTCTACTTCATGTTTTTTAAAAAAAAATTTTACATTCATCCTTTGATATTGCAATATATTTTTATTAATTGCTTTTTATTTGTTTGTTTGTTTTATTGACACAACAAACATTAATTACTTCTTTATTGTTTTCTTCTATTTACATGCATATTATTTTTAAATATCTATATATTGTAATTTGCTTAATGAACTGTATAAGATAAGATAAGATAAGATATTCCTTTATTAGTCAAGCAGTGGGGAAATTTGCGGTGTACAGCAGCAAAGGGGATAGTGCAAAAAACAAGATGCATCAGCTAACACAGTAAAAAAAAAAGAGCTAAACAAAGTGTTACAAAATATGAACCATTTAAATAGAAGGAAGTATAAAAATAGGAGCAGTATATACAGTATTGACAATAAACAAAGATAAGATAAGATAAGATGAGATGAACCTTTATTAATCCCCGGAGGGAAATCAGGTCTATAAAGTTGTATATAGGATGTATAGTGTAAAGTAAGTGTAAAGTGCGCCAGTGGTTTTAGTCCAAGATGGTTGCAGATAGTGCATGTTTAAAGTTCAAACAGACTATTAACAAAATTGCACAAGTGGAAAATGATATTGCACAGTGAGAATGAATGAATGAATGGAATATGTTTTTGTTTTTATTTTGTTCTTTTTTTATTTTTATTCATTATTGAATTGACACTTTGGCAATATTGTTCACCTGACAGTCATGCCAATAAAGCAAATTGAATTGAATAGTGGACTTGTGTGCTTCTCCTGTGACTAACATAGCAACAGTGCTGCATGACCACTGGGTGCTCTCTCTGTGACAGCTGGGTCCAGTTGAACTGACAGCCGGGTTTCTGGCTCTCCCATTGGTCGAGAGAGCGATCAATCACTGGAGCAGGCCCCGCCCACTGTCCCCGTCGCGGCATGGGGAAAACCCTTTGAAGCCGTGAAGGGGCGGTGCTAAACAACTATGCCATGTGGTGCTCGGAGAGCGGCGTTCTGATTGGACAACGACTCACATAGTCAACGCCCCTTTTTCTGAAGGACACCCTCTCTGATTGGCTAACCCTTCCACCACCAGATTCAGCTATTCAGCTCTGCTATTCTCCATCACGGGTTACGTCAACAGCGTGAACCTCCTTACGTTGAAACGGAGCCGTTGCTGTAACCTTTTACGTGAATGGCGCAGCTAGCGACAAAAGACAAGCGAGCTCTGAAACCCTATGGGGAAGGAATAAAAAAAAAGAAATTCAGTAACCATACCACCGCTCTCTTGTAACCTAAAGAAGCATCATTTTGTGAGGAGGTCGAGGACGCCGACATTTAACGGCAACGTAGGGCGGATTTTTGAATCAGCGCGGAGCCGTTAAAAACCGTTGAAGAAGACTGTGTCAACGGGCAGATTTTTTCCGTTGGTTCTAGGGGGTATATATAAGCGAGGGAGCCGCCATGGCAGCCGGATCACTGAGCCTCCACATCGGGATATGAAGAGGAAACTGTGTCCACGAAACGTCCAATAAAACATTAACATTTGATCTTAACATCTTCATCTTTGTGAAAGTCTGCTACCCAGAAAGAATTGGGTTGTTTTAACCGGCGTGGGGCCCACAGAGGAGAGGCCAGATTCATGACTATTTTAGTCGGAGACGTGTCTTCAGAAGGCCCGCGGAGAGAGAGAGAGAAAACCTGGAATATGCTGCTCTGATTCACCGCTTTGGTGGGCAAAGAAAGGCTTAGGTTTATTAGAGGGTTGAAAAGAGAAGAGGAGCTTTTTAACCCTGTCAGTTACATATAGTGGGATTCATTTCATCCTTTTTTTTTTTTGGATGAGAAGGTCCGGCGGATCGATCAGCCCTCTGGCCGTTTAGCAAGTCACAGTCGAGAGAGAGGAGAGCAGAATCTTTAGGGGGGATCGGATCGGGATCATGTCGGGTCGGCCCAGGACCACATCCTTCGCGGAGAGCTGCAAACCAGTGCCGCAGCCCTCTGCTTTCGGCAGCATGAAAGTCAGCAGTAAGTACAACCAACACCCTGTGAGCCTATACAGCACCTTTCTATCCTGCAGTATGTGTCTCTCTCTAGCTGAATGTCTACCTCATACTAGCCAGGCTGTGTCAAGTGAGCATGACGTTAGCTTAGCTTTAGCCGCTGTCATATATGTCTGTGTCACTGGCCGGTGCTGTGCTCTGACGCGCCGGTCAGCCAGCAGCCAGCCTGACCAGGGTTAGTTAGCAGGCCGCGCCGGGCAGGGCCAGGCCAGAGAGGAAGGTATAGGCTTTGGCACAGACCCAGGTTAGCCCTCTCTTTGCACCGCAGATCCTGTCTTTGATTGCATGTGTCGATTCGATCTCCTAGCTGGTGTTACTACATAGCACCATGCAGTAATTGAGTTAAAGCTGATAGGGTCTATTACGCAACTGTCAAAGCGGAAGGTGCGCCCATATAGTTGATCCCTGAGGAGGGGGTGCTGGTTCACTGATCCTATATAGTCTTATGTCGACATCATCAGACATCGCGACGACTGGAGGGGGAGTGTGACACCCAGTGTGTGACACCCATCAGTGTGACACCCAGTATCCTGTTCATGAAGCCACAGTGGTGGCACCGTGCCAGAGGTGCTGGTTGGTTATAGACTGGCTGCACAGATGGAGTTGGTCCATTACACACATCACCTTTTAATTTCCTCCTTTATAACACCTCTGCTACTATTTTCGAGGCATGTCACACTCTCTCACCTTTCCACTGCCTGTTAACATGTCTAATTTCCTCTTTACAAACTTGGCATCTGATGGACATGTGTGCCATCATAGTTCTTAGAGATATTCAGGTGTCCCTATTAGAGCTGGACTATATGATGATCTGTACTAATATGGTGTTATGAGTAGGGATGCACCGATCTAACTTTTTCCAGTCCCAATACCGATAGTGATAGCTGGGCTTTGGGTATCGGGCCGATACAGAGTATACCAATCTGATAGCTGTGTTTAAATAATAAGCTGTATGCTTCACTGGTTGGAAGTGACTGGGATCATTATTTTATGTGTAAGGCAACATCAGACTTGACTTAAACATTGCTTTCCTTTGTAAAACAAAATGTGACCAATACATACATATATATAAATGTGTTTAATTGTTCTTCATTATTAAAGTAATGAATCGTACACCAGCAACTTGGTGGAAAATCTTCAAAATTAACAAGAATTACAATTCAAATGTAAAACCTTTTTATTGTAGTAAAATTTAAACAAGAATTCAAATTCCAGTGTATAATGTATGTAGTATATAAACATAGAGCTGAATTGAATAAATCGGCCCCATTGTCACCGATATCCGATCCAGCTATTTGAATCAGTATCGGCCCGATATCTGATCCAGTATCGGTATCGGTGCATCCCTAGTTATGAGACTAGATATCTAGCTACTAGATATGGAAGTTTATTATATAGCTTAAATTAATGTCGCAGTTGTTTCACAAAAAAATAGTTTATTAGAGCGTTCTGGCTTAGTGAAATGAATTATTGATGATAATATCCACATTATTAATGACCGTCCTGGCTGCAGACATCTACTGTACCTACTGTTTCTTATCTTGCATGCAGGCACACATTTGGGTGTGTGTGTGGAGCAAAAATGAGGCTGTTAAGGAATGCATGTGATCGTGATGTGTGTTAGTGGGGTTAGGCTTGAGGCTGAGGCTCTCCTCTGGGCCTCGTCACTGGAAACCACTCGGTGGACGAGGACACGCACATGCACACACACACACACACACACACACACACAGGGAGATGCACACCCATCCCAAATCTATCTTGCCCCAGATATGGGTGTTGAAGCATTGGTGTGCTCCTGTCGGTGTGTAATGTTACGTTGCTGTCAAAAGGAGAATGCTCTGCAGTTTAGGAAATGTGGTGCTAGTCAATAAGTCAGCTAAATGTACCGGAGGACTCTTTGGCCTAATTGTTGTTCAGACATAAGCTACTGAATTAGCACCAAATGCGAGGCCGACCTTGTGGGCTTAACATTTCCACGAGCTTTACACCGGCGTTTCGCTGTGGTTTTCTCAACCTGAAAATGTTTTTCTCCAACAGACTCATCTGGTAAGCCAATACATCATTATCAGTCATTAAAGGCTGAGGCTGGAGTCGCCCAATTAATTGTGTGTTAAATAATTAGATTTCTACTAGCAGGTGGTTTTCAGCCCCATAGAGGAAAGTATTTGATTGCATAGATGTCCCCTGTGATAACCCGGTCAATACACAAAGCAGCAGTGATTTCTCCAACTGTATTTTGATTGGAAATAATATGATAATTAGAAACTTTAAAGGACAAGTCTGTGACTTTTCTTTTTCCAACTTTCATTGGATTGAATTAGGCACCATCACATTATTCAGCTCTCTTAAAGGCCCTGACACACCAAGCCGTCAGTCGGCCGTCGGACAGTTTGGGGCCGTCGGTGAGCGTCTGTCAGCCTAGTTATTTTGGTGTGTCCCACACCGTCGGCTCTAGTCTGCCTGTGTCGGAGTTTTTTCGGCCGATTCAACATGATGAATCAAAAATCACTCTGATTGGCGGTTCGGCTTAAACAAATCAGTGCACGAGAAGATAAAGGGACGTGAGGAAAGCAAGCAAACGAGTAAAGTCGAGACTAAAAACACAGAAGGCTCTCCTCATTTTTCATCTTCATCTCATCTGATTATTCCAATACACGGATATTTTCACAGCGACAAGGCCATCTGGAATGAAGCTAAGTGGTGAGTGAGAGTGGTGTGAAAATGGTTGGCAGGCGCCGCTTTATTTCGTGTACGTATCATAACAACGGCTTATATATCCGCAGTCATCGGTCTTCCGTTTTCTCTTTTTCAATGACGAATACAGACTGCCGCCGCCTGCTGGTGTGGAGAGTTATTTCATCTCACGCAGGGGCAGAACGTACGTGGTAGTTGGGAGATTGGGAACATTTCTATTGCCTCTCCACGGCTCTCAACATGGCGGACAGCGCAACAGTGCAAAAAATGGCGAAAGTGCTGACAGAGATAATAGTGAGGGAGAACCGAGGGGTGGGCGGTAAGCTTCCGCGACGATGCTGTCGTTCCGGACGGCGTTATCAGCTGTGACCGCCGTATGAGAGCAGTGCGGAGCGGCGGCTGTGAGCTAGCCAATTCAGGCACGCTCAAACGCACGAACATGCACTACAAGGCACGCGTGGCTGGCCCGGCTATGTCAACAAAGCACAGAGATGCTTGGATTACAACACACCAGGGTTTGAAATTAACTTTTAACATTTTTTTTTTTTGTCTGCCATTCAGACATTTCATATGCCACTTTTGAAATTCATGCGCTAAATGAAGGAATAACATTTTAGATCTGATGTCATTCAATGTTTGATATATTTTACACAAAAAAAACCATTATATGTAGTACACTACGAGATGTTTCTGAAAACATTTGAGGCGAGAAATAGGCATTAAAGTAACAGAATATGAATTCATATTGCTATCGTAAGAATAGTGGGTTTCCTATCAACAAGTGACCACAGAAAATTATATAGACTATTTAAAAAACAATGTAAAAACAGATTTGTCATTCAGAGAAACACGATTGCAGTTCCAGCTGTGACATGATTGTACTTTGGACTGAATTTATATAACGTCATATCACCTCGGTATCTACCTAGACATGGTTTCTCCTCCTCTCATATATGTCATTACCCTTACCTCCACCATCCCAATACACACACACCTTCACTCATATGTGTGTGAGTAACTTGGCCGGTTATCTTAAGCAGCTGTAGTCAGTGTGTATGATCCTGGAGAGAACGCTCTTACCCCTCCTACACAGGCAGACAAGAACACACATACATACATTTGCACACCCACGAGCACTCTTTGGTTTTGTTTTTGGGGTGAGGCAGCTGGCCAAGAACAATGAGCGGCCTGTTTAGCATTTCAAAGCTGCAGCTCTCCCTGTTTCCCCCTTTCCTCTCTGTCCCTCTCTCACGTTTTTGCAAGTGATGATGGGAACAAAATGAACCAATTATACCCTCTGATTCCAAATGAAACGGAAAGGACGAAAAACCAGCAGAATCACTCGCAGGGTTTAAAAAAAAAGAGAGCTGAGTTTTGATGGATGGATACACGAGAAGATGATCAATCTCCGGGCAGTCCGTTGGGTGTAGTCAGTGTGGTGGCAGGGCTCTGCTGCAGGCTGCACACCACTGTGATATCTAAAATCTAACCACCCACATCGTGTCTGGTTAAAAAAAACAACCCACTGATACCTTGATGTCTTGAGCCAAGCATTGCTCAGCCAAATGTTTCTGTGTCAGCGATGACATTCCTGTGACTGGATGTTCCAGTAATGGAGTGAATTATCTCATCAGCCTTGCAACAGTGGTGGAGCACTTTGCATGAGTGCCTGCACGCATTAACACAGCACGTCCTTTTGCTTTGTTGTCCAGGAATTTAACAAATCTCTTCATACACAAAACGTGACTTTGCCCTGCAGTCCAGTCAGTTACATTCTGTGCATTTTGTAGTCTAAGAGCTATTATGTATGATAGTAATCAGCCTCAGTGTTTTTAAGTCCCGGCACGTGTGATATTAGCATTTAACTGCGATAACTAAAACATGCTGTATAAAGGATTGTATGCATCACATTGACAGTTTGGCAGGTGTGCATTCTGTGTGACGTTGACTCGTAGTGATTCGACATGAATGGTGTGAAAATGATCCCTCATCTTGCAGTATATACATGAATAATGTCACCACTACAACCTGATAACGTCTCATAGATTAACATTGCAAATTATTACCGCTAGAGTACCTCGAAAGTGGGTGGCTCACGTCAGAGGATTCAAGTATTAAATCTTTGCTGTGAGTTCTTTGCTTGGACTCCTTTTGTCAGAGAAAATACACGTGTGTGTGTATATATACAAGCTCCCAAAGAAAAACAAGATTCTGTCAAAACCGAGTATTTGGCTGGACTGCGTATGGTCAGTCTGTGAATGTGTAGCTAAATTGTTACACAAATAGTCAGTGGTCATGTATCTAATATTAAATCCAGCGCTGCCAAGAAGTGAAAGTCTATTGTCCAGCACCCAGCAGCAGAGCTATGCTTCCGCCATTTGGGACTGAAAGCGACTACCGGACGCCTAAAAAGTGCTGTACAAAAGTAAAACAAAATTATTTCTATTCTATTGTCATATTCTACCGAAATGGCCTGTGTTGAACAATAATATATTATAAATATAATAAGCGTTTTCAGTCCAAAATGGCAGCAGCAACTGTTGTTAAAAAAACACCGGAGATTCGTCTCTTTGCTTCTATACTCTTTGACTAGGGGACGCACTGCTCCACTCCAACTGGCTGTTCAAGCGGTGACGTACCCTATCGTGGAATTGCACCTGATTGGTCCCTGGTTTTCTGCTTGATGTTTCAAACAGGAAACAACATGGCGACCTGCTCATGACTTTGTTATTACGCCTAAACAATCCACCAAAATCTACTTCTGAAAAGATCGCCTAATTTCACAGCTTGGTCCAAGTTTCGTTAGGCAGACGCATCGCGCTGGACGGGCTCGTTTGCATAAAGGACTCCCCCCCCCTCCAACCCCCCCCAACGGCCAATGAGGAAACTTCAACACTCTGCCAACCAGTCATGTAACTTCATCACTCATGTTCTCGTGTTCAGATTGCAGAGCATCTGCAAACGGTTTGCCTCAGTATTAAGAGATCCCGTCATATCGGGTGTCAATCTCGAGGCAGTTTTTTTTATTATACAGTATTTTTTTTTTAACACCAAATCAAACGTGCTAATAATGATGGATTGTTTGGGCATAATATATCTTGAAGAGTGGGCCCACTGTTTGCGTGCCAGAACGTCGGTGTGCTGCTACTTCTTGTAATAAAAGATTTATGGGCTCAAATAAGGCTCAATAAAATCTTGAGCTGTGCAATTTGAAGTAATTTCAAAGCCTGTGATTGTATACCACCGTTGTGAACCTGTAATAAAATGCTGCATGTAAAATTCAAGTTTGTACATGTGTAGAAAAGATTTGCTGTCAAATGTATTTTGCGTCAGGAAAATACACCAACAATTTGTCTACCAATAATTGAACTCATATGTTGGCAGTGAATGTTTGGTTCTTATACTTCAATCCTATTGCTTGATTTAATGCATCATTTCATTCTGTATTTAGACAAACACAGATTCATTTGGTAACTTTGAATGATACCCAGGCCCCACACGTGTCCTGCAACTGCTCAACAATGGCGTTTTTCTGGCCCCGTTGTGTGCACGCGTTGTGGCGTGAGCTAGTCTGGTGACCTGGATCGACTATTGGCGCCTCTGGCTAAAAGTTGCAGCAGCTGTGTCACTCTGTAGCCGAGTGATACAGCATATGTACGTGAAATCATGCGCTGTGATTTCTCACACCAATTATGTTCACACGGCGGGCTAATTGACAAAGTAATTATGGCAATGCTGCAAGCACATGTTGCAAGGTGTTTGTGCTTTTCTCTGCAGAGGCTGTGATTTTTACATTTTTGTTTCACTATATTTGGGGCCAAGGGGCATCTTTGGCTGGACTGCAGAGGGCCAGCCCTACAAAAGCCTGTCACTGAGTGACTGACTGAGAGATGAAGTTACACGATTGGTCGGCAGAGTGTTGGAGTTTCCTGTTTGAAACAACAAGCAGAAAACCAGGGACCAATCAGGTGCGTTCCTCGATAGGGTACATCACTGCTTGAACGGCCAGTTGAGTGGAGCAGCGCGTCCCCTAGTGTCCTCGCCGCACCTGGTGGACATGTAGCGCTGGATTTAACATTATAGACATGACCACTGTCTATTTGTGTAACAATTTAAGCCACTAATTCACAGACTGACCATACACGGTCCAGCCAAATACTCGATTTTGACCGAGTCTTGTTAAATTTTACCGATGGTTCACTGGAGGATAATTCATTTTAATGAAAAGGTGCTTCTAGCATGAAACAAGTGCAATTTCATTTCACATGGGAAATAGAAATAATTCTTCATTGGTTGAGATTGTGACAATTTTTCTACCAGTATAAATGGAGGGAAATCTGTGTGAGGATTAAGGCTATACCAGAAAAGTGTGTGAAAGGTCGTGCTTCAAACAGGCTTCCTTAAAAATGCAAGAAAATCAATGGCAATCTGATTGCTTGGTCATTCCTTATTCTCACACAGTGTGAGATCTCACTGTGAGCTGCGTACGTGAGTGTCTATGTGCGAGAGTGCACAGACATTTCTCACGGTTTGAGGAAGTGCAGAGGCGTCATAGAAATGGCCCTGCTGGAATACTGTAGGCCGAGTCATATTCCTCTCTCTCTTACACACACACACACACACACACACACACACACACACACACACACACACACACACACACACTCTTGGAAAGTCTATTTCTGTCGTTACAGAATCCGTCTTCAGTTTCTCTTTCTAGACTCGGTCCTGGAGAGTGAACGCCTGTTGGTTTCTCCGACCCCTCCCCTCCCTTTCTCTTTTCTTTGATCATAATCACATCTTCAGTAATTGGACCACTCACTGGTCACACAGAGGACCACGGAGGGGTAGTCTTTTTTTCTTTTTTTTTTGTCTTCCTGTGTGTCTACGCAGGCACTACTTGCGTCAAAATCAATAACCCTGCTGGAAAATAAGGCCAGCCAGCCAGCCAATGAGAAATGGATAAACCCCTGCACTCTGTGTTACTGTCTCAGTCAAAACGTCGACTTTCTGGTGTTACAAATAATTCAAGCCAGTGTTAATTAGCCTAAATGACTTTAAAAACTCACCCACAAGACTTACTGGTAGTCTGCCAGAAGTCAGCATTAATCTGTGGTCACTTCCTCCTCTTATGGACAGGAACGCAGTGGCCTGCCAGCGTCCTGCGCGTGGAGGTGGTCTGCTGCCACAGCACGCTGCACCAAGTCTCTATTAAATAAATAACACCATGATCTGGAACAGTCACGGTTATTAAGCAGCACTAATCCACCCATCAACAGGATTTTGTACCCACTGCGAGCTGTTGACAAAATGTGTTCTCAGCAACTCCAAAAATCCAAATTTAGACACATTTCACAACGATTTTTTTTTTAATTATTTTAGGTGCGTGGGTGTTTTGGCTCATGCATGACCTTTTTTTTCTGCTGCAGCTTGTGCGAAATATGCTAATAAGACTAATGAGTAGATTTATAGAGGGGAGAGCAGGTGTTGCGGTAGGATTTAGTCGCAGAGCTTTTTGCAGAAGTTTTAACTTGAGAGCCTGTCAGAGATTGGAAGTTAAGGTGAAGGCGCACATTTGTGGCACGTGACACACACTCTTGTCTGGTTGTCCTTTAACTGCCAGCTAATGTGAATTTTGCTCCTTGACACTTCTGTGGGGAGGAGGAGGAGGAGGAGGAGGAAGAGGGGGAGGGAGAGAGAACCACTTAAACAAGAAAAAGCCTCCACGTCGTGATCTCAGGGGAGCAGAGCCAGCTCCTGACTGACTAGAGAGGAAGGCATAAAGGGGAGGAGAGGCACGTGGAAGCAGATTTCAATCTATAGTGCATTAGCATCAGATACAGTCTCATTAGTTTATGACTTTTCACTGATAATAATCCTGGGAATTGCGTTGCTCTGTGTGTACACCGTGGTCGGTAAGTCTGTCCAAGGTAATGAGTCTTATCCAGCGAGGATAGTCTCAGAAAGCTAGGCCTACTACTGTATGCTAATCCCTATTCGATGCATTCATTTGGATAAAAGCAACTATGCTTCCTGATATATAAATAATGATCCATAGCATTTTAAACAGGCAATGCAGAATTCAAGATAGCCGTTGCATATGTGTAGTTGTTCCCTCTAGATATTTGATCTTTCATAATTTGATCTGATTTTCTGAGTAATTTGAGTTGGTGTGTGTTTATTATCAATTTAGATGACGTAATTGTGTATCACAATATCTCGATATATAAGTTTTCATCACGATACGATTCCATTTGAAGAGGATAAATTCTCATATTGAACTATAGCCCAGCCCTAAAAGTAGACCCAACACTGCAAACAAATTTCACATTCATTCATGACGACTTTTGAGAGCTTGGACGCTCTGTTTGAGCTCAGCCATGATTCACACTCAGTCAGTCAGCTGGGAGCTGATCAGTACAACCACAGCTGTTGACCACGAGGAAGTACCGCCGCAACAAATGGGGATAAAACTGTCAGTGGCTAAAAAGAAGGAGGCTGTTTCTCTCTCTCTCTCTCTCGCCAAGACATTTGTCAGCAGTCATTCAAACCTGCAACCTGTCAATAACAAATTGGATTCTCTAATAAGGAGGCTGTTGAGCCCTTTTCTAACTCTACGAGACAGATGAGCAAATGATGAGTTTGTTTAATGTTATTGTAAATTCAATATCTTTTGGGTTTAAAAATAATAATAATGGTATCAAATTCATCTTAAACTCTGTTTATTGTGCTTTTTGTTTCTTTTTTGTCTGATGAATTACATTCAAAATACGAGTGTAGGGAGGTGGAGATAGTCCGTAACCATAACTGTATATATAGAATGATTTAAGAGGTGCTGGATTATTTATACGATATTATCATATGTGAAGTATTTACATGATATCAATATTTCATTTTTAAATATCATGGTTATCGGCAATACCGGTATATCGCTACACCCCTAGTTTGGACTATTGGTTGGGCACTACAAGTTGAAAATGTTCACCTAGGGAATTGTGATGGGCATTTTTGCTATTATTTGACATTCATAATGCTTCGTATTATCCTTTCTATCATGTCTCTAATGTGAGTTTGCTCTCTCTCCCATACCTGTAAAACTACTCCTTGATGTAAAGTGCTGAATTTAGTTTTGAGCATCTGCATTTCTCTATCTCTCTGTCTCTCTCTTTAGGGGATAAAGATGGCAGCAAGGTAACAACAGTGGTGGCCACCCCAGGCCAAGGCCCCGACCGGCCACAGGAGGTGAGCTACACGGACACGAAGGTCATCGGCAACGGCTCGTTCGGCGTCGTCTACCAGGCTAAACTCTGCGACTCCGGAGAGATGGTGGCCATCAAGAAGGTCCTACAAGACAAGCGGTTTAAGGTAAAACATGCCCATACACACTCACACACACACACACACGCACACACAGTTAGTAGAGTTATCATTTTAGCACTTCCGGTTCCCTCGTCTGCAAGTCAATGGGTTGTTTGAATGGGTTTTTAGTTAGTTGCCTGAAATAAGGTCTGTGGTTAACACAAGCTGAAGAGATTTTAACATTTTGTTCTACGACATAAGATGCATCAATAAATACCCCATTCGTGAATTTTGAAGCCTTTATGTGTCTTTAAAAAGGCGGTTAAATGTGGCTTAAATGGCTAAATGAGACTACTAAACATCATCACGCCGACCCGTGTCCTTTACAGCCTCGTTGTGTATACAACAGTTAGTTTATTGCCTGTTAGCTTTTTACTTCTGGCGATTACATTGACATTTCTAAAATCATAAAAGTGGTGTTCATTTGTGAAGATTATCTTGCTGAAAAAAGTGTGTAAGTATCTTAAACATTAGTTTGCCACAGAGCTTATTTTCTGCAACAATCCAAAACCCAATGGAAAAATCCCATTGGCGTGTTCCTCGAGGGAACCAGGGCAATGCTTACTTCCTGGTTGGCCTACAAAAATACGTCATCCCTGCAGCACTCTATGTGTCTATCTGCTTTCTCAACTCTCTAACTTGTCAACTAAAAGTAAGACACAAAAGCACGGAGTAACTCATACTCTCTTTTCTCCTAGTCATCCTTTTTTTTTTTTCTTAACAATGCAACCAAAGTAGAGATTTGTTGCATCAATGAATGTAACTGTGAAAGAGACATGAATGGAGTGATCTTTCACAAGAACAGTGAGATCACTGAGAGAAAACAAAGGCAAAAACTTCTTAGCGCTTTCGCTATTTGACACATCCTTGCTTTAATGTGTGTGTTTTCGTGCAGGAAGTGTGTGTGTGTGGTAGTGGCAGGAGGGTCTTTTTCTCCCACAAACAAAACTTGAACCCATTAACACTGTCAGTCAGTCATCTGTCAAGTTTAGTTCAGTTGCCACCGTGGAAATGTCATATTTCCGTGCGTGCAAGCTAAGCACTGCTGGAATCCTCCTCCTGTGCTTTGAATAGATTTGACTGATGGCTTGTTGTTCCTCGGCTGGGGAGACATTGTCTGTGCTCCCTTTACTCTTGGTCGGGGGGGCCTCGGTGTCCCTGCTGCTAGCTCACAGATGAAAGACCTGAGACTGCCAAGCCTGCAGGACAGCTGTTTAGATTCTCATTAACTTTATAGTCTTCAGAGCGGAGGGTTATGGCTGCACAGTGCCTGCAACAGGCATATTATTTTCCTTGGGTAATACTGGAACACCAAATGATGCCTCCTATTTTGAACATTTCCACGATATTTATTAGGTTTATCTTAAACTAATACAGTCTGATACAACAGCCCAGCAATAAATCCTACCCTCATAAAGGTTATATTAAGGACTCTCGTTTATATAAATGGGGTGGACAAGTTAATAGTAACATCTCTCAGTATAATACAATATGATTCAACAGCGTCACAAACTGCAAGCCTCCAGAAAGTTGAATCAACACTTCTCTAAAACAGTTTCACCAAAAACGTACAGTGTATATATATAACCTTGATAAAGGGAAGATTTATTGCAGGGTAGTTGTGCTGGTCGGTATTCGTTTTAGACAGCCGTACCTAAAATACCGCCAATTCGTAAAGGATTCTGTTATATCTCACTTTTTATGCATTTTTAAAAAAACATTTGTGGTGATTTAAAAGAAGCAGATTTCCCATTTTTGCTATAAACAATTTTTTTTTTTGCTTTGTTATGTCCAGGGTCACATAAATCCCTTTCAGACACACGACACTTTGTTGTGTCCATATCACACATTCCCTTGCTTTTAACAGAACAAGGCATACACCGCCAAAGTTAAGATGATGCAATACAATGTGTGGCTATAATGTTTTCCATATGTACGCTGCAAAAAGCCTCCACACCGTGACCCCTGTTCTGCACAGGATTCTCAGCTCATTTAAACATCTTGTAATTATAATAATAAGAGGAGGGGGTCGACGCCGCTCTCATGTCTGTACAGTAATAATTATGAAGCTGCAGTCAATAGCTTAGCTTAGCATAAAGACTGGAAACGGAGGGAAACAGCGAGCCCGGATAGACGTCAAACAAAATCCACCTACTCAACACGTTCTCATCCCGACTCGTCACATACTGACGCTTTGTCAGACCCCTCGGCGTCACTTTTTGGTCTCAGTTAACACGTGCTTAATGTTGTGAATTAAACAAAGACACTTACGTAGGTTCAGGCAATAAAACCGCTTAGTTAGGTTTAGGAAAAAATCAACATGGTCGGGCTTAAAACTACTCCGTTTGCACAGTGAAAATGACACTGAACATTGTGAACAGCGGTCTCTGGATGAAAGCCCTGTGTTTGTTGGACCCAACCACCTCCCCTCCCGCCCGCCCTGTGTGTCTCTTTAGCTTTTTAAACTACGTCACCACAGCACTTTCGCTGAGCGTTTAATATTGACGCGGACGGGTTTACATTGTGGTTAATGGAACGCCCAGCGCGTCTCATACCGACGCTAAAGGGTGTCCTTGTGCGTCGGTATCTAACGTTAACGGCCGTGACAAAGCGTCAGTATTTGATGCCCTGGGAATGAGAACGGGCTGACCTCCCAACACCTCTAAAGCCCACTATTTAACATGCTATATCTTGTTTGTGTAACCCCTATAAAAACTGAAGTGTGATAATGTCACGTTGCGGTGCTACAGGGGGGATATATCCCCCCATTCTATCACCACATTCCCAGTCTTTGTGCTAATCTAAGCTTGACCAGCTCCTGGTAGCTTGATATTTACCATACAGACATGAGACTGGTGTCAATCTCCTCATTTCACTTTCAGAAAGAAAGTGAACAGGCTTGTGTTCCAAAATGACTAACTACTATTCCTTTAACTGACCTCCTGAAGCAGGGCCTGGGTTATGCTGACTCTAACATTCTCCCAGATGTACAAGCGAAATGCAATTTGACCTCTGACCTTCTGAGTGTGCACAGATTTTACTCACTGAAGAACAAGCCTGTATTATGCTACGCGATAATCATTCTCCTCAACAGTGTTGTTTTGTACAGATTGTCCTGTTGAGCTGTGTGTAAGTTATATAAAGGCCCATTTAAGGAGAGGCAGTGTCAACCAGCTTAGGCTATAAATGCTGTGATTAGTTGGCATTTGTCCATGTGGTATTTTTGTCCCTATTAAAACTATCATTAAATAAATTCAGGTACATGTGTACTAAGTCTATCAGTTTTGATTTTAATAGGTAAAACAGCGTTAGTCTCTTGATTCACTAGCCCTCCACTATGACGACAGCGCTAATTATCTTGTGTCTATTTTGTTCGTTCCCAGTAGAGTCAGGGTGTGTTAGCGGGAGAGGACGAGAAGAGTGAAGGCAGGCAGGACAAGATTAGGTGTCCCCCACGGTTGTCTCCTGGACCGCCAAACCTCCAGCTCCATTTCCCCGTGAGAGTCACTGAAGTTTAGTCAAAGTTGAATCAGATGTGTTTGCCTGTAGCGCTTTCGCCCTGGGACTGTTGTGCTGAGACAACCGGTTCAGCTAAATACTTCAGCAGCTCCGTGACCCAGGTTTCACCTTTTTTTTGGAGGATCAGCACAGTTTTTCAGCAGCTAGTCCTTCGCTATCCAAAACCAGACAAGATAAATGATGTCACTTGGTCCACCATCTGTCACAAAATACACTATTTGTTGGGCACACACACACACACTCTTTGTGACTCTGTGTGCTGGACCATGATGAAGTCATATCCTGCTCTTCTTGTTAGCCTGTGGTTGGCATGACACGCCAGCAGGTTGCATCTGTAAACAGCGGTCAGCGGAAGATCACGCACCTTGTTTTCATCTTCAGTTCCCTCCTTTTTAAGCAGAGACTCTTCCTCAAACGTCTTTTTGCTTGGTCTGTCTCCTTTTCTGTCTCACTGCTTCTACTCGCCCGGCCTGTCCTTCCTTGTGAACAGCTTGTTATGAAAAATGAAGCAAGTGAGCGCTAAGACTCCTCACATGACTGCCAAGCACGCGCCTATAAGTGTGTGTATCCCTCCCCCCCCCCAACCATCCCCACAAACACCTGTGTTCTATTTTCTTCTTATTCCTTCTCCTCCTCTTCAAAAGTCTTTTCTCTACACTTCTGTTTTTTCCGTCTCTTTTGGTGTTCGTCAGTGAAGTGAGCCTGGGCGAGTGAGCAAAACCATGCTAGTCCAACATGTGTGAATGTCTTATTGTCTCACACTATCGCGCACACACACGAGTCAAACAGGGTAAACGTGTGAATCGGCTCCGGGTTAGGATGTAGATGATAAATGTGTGAGACAATCTCGGTGTGCTTACAATGCGCTCCTGGTGCATTATGGGTTAGGTCCTCCTCAGCTCCCATCAGAAGGATCCTATATTATCCTTTTGGAAATTGATGCTCGCATTAGAACCATCATACACACATACAGAGTGAGAGCATGTCTGGTGGTAGTGGCGCTTACACAACATTATTTAAGGATGAGTTTGGTGATTTTCTGCATTTTTTTTGTCAACAAATGCAATGAAAAGGCAGAAACTATCAATTTATCAGACTAACAAGTATTGTCTGTGCAGTGAAAATTCTCCACACAATCCCTACTGTGAATGCTCACTGGAGACCCAAATGTGTATTAATCTGCAGCTGAACATAGTTCTCCATAAATGCACTATTCACATTTGTTTGAGTAACTTTGGCTAAAAAAACTACCCTCCAGTTGTTTTAAGGAAATCACTTATGAAATAAATTACATATTTGAAGATTTACGTTGTCGTAGGAACAGGCTCGAGATTTACCACAGACAGGGTAGTGGAGTCAGAGTGTTTAGAGACAGACTTAAAGGTCTGGTTACACCAGCAATTATTAGGGCAAAATCTGAGATGTTTTGTTTTTTTATGCTGAATGCAGTACCTGTGAGGGTTTCTGGACAAAGTGTTTCATTGTTTTTTTGTTAATTGATTTCCAATAATAAATATATACATAAATTTGCATAAAGCAACCATATTTGCCCATGTTGTTAAGAGTATTGAATACTTGACAAATCCCCCTTTAATGTGAATTTTGAACAGAAAAAAAGGGTGATTCATTTGCGATTAATCATGATTAACTATGGACAGCCCTAGTTTATATCATAATATTAATAATAATAATATATAATGTCTGGAGCTGCGCCATACACAGTAAATGGGAGGCTGATTTTGTGGACCCACAGAATGTCTTTTCTATACGCAAATGAGCTTTATTCTACTGTGTGTGTGTGTGTCTTTGTGTGGGTGGTAAGAGCGATTACTCCGTGCTCTTAATCTTTTTAGAAACTGAATGTGGTTTTGTCTGACAGTATACATCAGCACCACGAAGGTGTAGCACATCTAGCAGCCTGCAATTGAGGTTCTTTTTCTCTCCATCTGTCGGTCTCTGTCTCTGCTGGCTGGGCTGCTGACACACTGGAGGATGACAGGTCAGCAGGAATGACTGCAGTATAACTGGAGCTGGGCAGGGCTTTACAGAACAGCCTGTCTGCTCCTCCTCCTCCTCCTCCATATGGTACCATCTTTCTCACATATAACGCAGACACACACACACAGGCACGCCCTTAAACACTCCCACTAAGCCACTGCAAGAAGACCAGGGCGTTGCCTGCAGTGCACGATGCCTCCGATGGCTGGTCTGTGACCCGCACGCTGTGATGTCACTTAATGATGTGGGGGGGTTGTGTGTGTGTGTGTGTTGGTAGTAGTTGTGTAAAGGGTGAAAAAGCACGGGGAGGACTGTGGGAACCATTTGTGTCTGCCTGTAAGTGAATTAGGTGGGGTTGATTGTCTATAGCAGGCCATTGAGCTGAGATGATGAGGTCCTGCTTGGTGGACAGGCGGCTCACTCTGCTCTGTTAAAAAATGAATGAGAGGGGATTAAATCCTCAAAGTGGCAGAGAAGTGTGGAAGGACAGCAGCATATCTCCCAGAGCCAGCCAGCATGGCCCTGACCCACATAACAGGGGATCTCATTAGTCAACCAATCAGTCAGTCAGCTAGCACAGTCTTTCACTATTTTATCATCAACCGTATTCAGACAGTCAGCTATAGCCGGCTCACCAGGCAGCTTGTCAATATACTGTACTGTCTCAAAGCTGTTGAGTGGAAACATTTATATTATTTATAATCAATTTAAGTCATTTTTTAAGCAAAATGAGAATATTCACCTTGGACTCCTTGGGTGTTCATTTTTTTTTTATTTTATTACATTTAATTATTTAAAGGCTCCAACTATTGATTATTTTTATTATCTACTAATCTGCCGATTATTTTGTCAATTTAATTGTTTCATCTAGAAAATGCCAGAAAGCGGTGAAAAATGTACTAAAACCCAAGGTGGCATCTTCAAATGTTTTTTTTTTCTTTTCTTTTTTTATCGACAAACAATCCAAAACCTAAATATATTGAAGAATGGTTGTATTTTCGTGAGCTTAGAATGAGCCCTTCCTATCTACATAGGGGGTGGGTCCTCTTCACGGAGTCCGTCATGTTTCTACAGTAGCCCAGAACGGACAAACCAAACACCGGCTCTAGAGAGAGCCTTTCGCATTTTTTACGTTACATGAAGGCCACCGTAGTTCTTCGACACGCGTGTGAAACTGTGGTAACGTGAGCCGCAGAGTGCAAAAAACGTGGTACCACTAGCCGACGTCAGACTTCCATTGCTCCTAAAGTAGTGTTATTATGGTAAGGATTGCCTCTGCACTCGGCGACTCACTTCATCGCAGTCTTGGAAATGGAGGAGTGAGCAGAGAGGTACTCAGTTGGTTGCAGTCTGCAACCACACCACTAGATGTTGCCAAATCTTACACACTGTACCTTTTTAAACAATTAATCGATTATCAAAATAGTTGACAATCATTTCAGCTCTAAATTAATTAATCAATAAAATGTCAGATTAATAGATAATGAAAATAATTGTTAGTTGCAGCAGCACATAACATTTCATGTAACTGAAGAACTGATTAGAAAAAAAACGCTTTCCACTTAAGCTAAAAACTGAGTTCCCGATGAGCAGCTGATATCAAATTATCACTTGCATTTTCCATTTCGCCAGTGTCTGAACAAACACAATCAGATTTAACAATTCATTACTGCACAAGCATAATAAATCACAAAAATGAAAGCGCAACGAATTTGGAGTCATTTGTTTTTTTCACATCTCACAAATTACCTTGTCACTCTTAGAGGTTGGTGGGTTCGTTGGTATGTAATGTGTTTTCAGTCAGTCAAGGCAGCTCATGACCTGGCCTCCTTTAACACCAAGGTCCCGTGTTGAACCCTTGTTAACCAGCACAGGGTTGCTGACCTGTGTGCTATTCTTTTACACCAAACCTGAAGCGTGTGTTTACACAAAAATCGGGTCAGGCGGTGTATCAGGTCACTGCCTGCTCTGTGGTCGGCCAGTTAATCGCACTTCCCGTAAGAGCCCCATCGACCCCTTTTCCACCCACACACTGTCCCAGGTTGAGTTGTTGGTGTAGAAGAGTCAACAGAGTTGCTCTGTACGATTATTAGTCAGCTACTCAGTCATGCAGTTGCCTATTTGTTGCATTATTTCGTCAGCAAATTAGCTTGGTATTCAGTCTGTCAGCGAGACTACTGGTTAGTCACTTCAACTGTCAGTTTGAAATGCACAACTGAAGTGGTCATTATTTCCATTTATGCTAATATGAGGGACGTCCTTGCTGTAATATATATCATATTCAGAATATTAGTACACGTCATTGCAGTCAATGTGTGTGCCCCATGCTGTTACTGTACGGAAATCGATAGTAAAAAAAAAAAACTAAAAAAAACTTGATCTACTATTCAAGCTGCTCATGACTTCAAAAACAAAAACCAGACTATTATGTAGTGACTCTGCCACAATCTGCTCACTTTCAGCAGTGGAGTCCAAATGTTACACAAGCACTTTAGATCGAGTCAACACAAAGCACAGTGATAGAGAGGATGGGGGGAGGGGGAAGGAGAAGGGGAGAAAATAAGCACTATAATGAAGCCGTTAAAGCTTTACGTAATGCTTGAATTCCTGCCCTCCCCCTGATAATGTCGAAGTCCATACGCACAACCATTTTCTGCATGGACACACTGTATATATGAATATAGTTGGAGTGCTCTACCAGGGTTCAATGCTTACATCTTGTTCTAGTGTCCCTGTGAGAGCCTGTGGCTCGTCGCACTACAAGCCCCAAGGCAGTTTTTACTTAACACATTTATTTTCACAGAAGTCATTCTGCTCTAGGTCTGTGCTGTGAATGCTTTCCAGGGGCTTTTTTTTCTGTAATTATAGCTGCCTGCGATGAGAACAGGCAACGTGCCACACAATAAATAATTGTGTCGTCATGTTTTAGCCTGTGGGAATTAACGTGAAGGAATGTATGTCCATTTTTTTTTCTATTCATCAGCATTCTTTTGCTGCTACCACATCCAATTCTCTCAAATCTTGACGCCTGACAAAGCGGCACATTGAGCTTGTGACAGTGACGTTGCTGACAACGAGGTGATTGTTTCGCGAGATGATTCATGGTATATGTGTTTTCTGTCATAAGACACAGCAATTTCTGAATGACCAGAATGCAACTGTTACTGTTGAACCATGCTAGTGACATGTAACATGCCTAACTTCTAAACTGTCCCTAATTGTGCCATGGGTCCAATAGGAAGCTCTCAATGTCTCCTAAAAGGTCCACAGACTCGCTTCTTGAACCCTGAGCATGAATATGAGGTGTGATGTGAAAAATGTAACGTGTAATAATGTAATATCTTTCATGTTTTTGTTTTGTGCAGAACCGTGAGCTGCAGATCATGAGGAAGTTGGACCACTGCAACATAGTCCGCCTGCGCTACTTCTTCTACTCCAGTGGAGACAAGGTCAGTTGGCTGAGTGTGTCTGAGGTTTGTCTCTTGGATGCATAATTAATTGTATTTAATACCAAACTGCAATTATAGTTTCAACTAATAGAAATTTTCTTTTTAAGTACTCACTTTTTTATCTTCAAGAGCATCTTCAAGGGATAGTGCGGGTGTTTTGGAAGTGGGGTTGTATGAGGTACTTATCCACAGTAGGTGTAAAGCATTACAGTGCTGTGGACGTGGGCAGCAAAACATATTTTAGACCACCTCAAAGAAAGGCTCACCAAAAAAAATCGATATCCGTTTTAGTGTACGCTATATTTAGAATACCTTCACCACTCTACCTTGCCGTGAGACGGCCCTTTCTTTCTCCTTTCTGACGAGGAACTGAACTGAAGGTGAAAATGATCTATGCTCCCTCCAAAGCCAGCAGACTCGGATGACAAAAACAGTATAGATACGTTTCACTTTCAGTTCAGTTCGCTGTTGAAAAAATATCCCGTTTGAATGCATTTAACATAAAAGTCAGTATATGGGTGCTCTACAGTTGTAGCGTCGGCCGATTTGACCACAGAGATGAGAGCGACGGCGGTCTCGACTGCACGTTTCCGCAATTAGATAACACTATTTGACCATGACAGAGTTAGTATGCAGCTTTAGCCGTGATGTCTAGCTCTGCTTTTAGTGTGTGAACACCCAAAGTGTTTCCATACTTTACTGTATGTGTAGTGTTTACCACTTTGGATTTAAAAATGTGAGAGTGCAGGTCGTATCCACGCCGACCCTCCGCCGTTCTCTGCTCTGTTGTATCTGCCAGCTTCTGCCAGCTTCTGCTCGCTACGACCGGCCGGCTACTGTTTGTTTTGAGTGACGAATACGGAACGGATATGACTTCACATTACTGTGACTACAACAATAAAAGTGGTAACTTCCTTCTACCTCCGCGTAGACTCAAATGACGCAAATATATCAATCCTGGCTTAAAAAAATCGATTTCAAAATCCTAAAAGAAAAAAATAGCGATACATAGTTGAATCGATTTCTTTTTTTTCCACCACCCCTAGTATTTTTTTTAATCTTGCCCTTGTTGCCTTTTGAAATCTCTTCCTATCAGCTGCACCATCATATGTCTTCCTCCTGGCCATAATAAATTCATAATTCATTACAGTACATTGTGACAGGGAAGTCCCTCTTTCTGCCCGTCTCTGTTGACCATTGGATGTCTCTTGGAGACTATGAGGCTGGACTATGTCATTCAACTAGCTGATAAACAGGCAGAGCTCCATGTGTCAAATATAGACATGAACCTGGCAGACACGCTGTTGGGACTATACCCATGACTCGGCAGTTAGGAATGCTTCCATGTTGCACACCTACCGGGGCCAAGGAGAGCTGTGGGGGATTACAGAGGGGAGGTGATGATGGTGAGGGTGGGTGGGAGAAGAGACGGATAGGGAGCATCTATTCGCCAGACCAGAGGGTGTCAGTTAATTATAGACTCACCCAGCCCTCCCCCTCCGTGCTTTAAGCTCCGCCCAGTTCCCACCCCTCGCCTCATGCCATGTGCTCACTGACCTCTGGGAATCGCAGCTAATTCTTGGTATACTGACACACTGACAACGGTGACTTGTCACAGAAATGACCGTACAACTTTTAGCAATTAAATGATTTTGATAATCCACAACTTTTTGTTTGTATCTTACTTTCACCTTTTACACGTTTTAAAGCCGCCCTCCTATACGTCCTCTTTTCATGTATCCATTTCTTCTCCCTCCTCCTCCTCCTCCTCCTCTTCCCCCTCACCGTATCACTCCAGGCTAATTCTGGAGGCTGGCACCGTGTTGTTGGTATGGGGATTTACCACCCATAGAGCCCCGACTTAGAAAAGAGAGGGGGAGGGCTCGAAGTAGGCGAAAGGTAATGTCACCTGGATCGGGAGCTTAGCTGATGGATGGAGAGTTGCAGACAAACTGATGGATAAATGACAGATGGGTGAGGCAGAGATAAGATGAGGTCAGGTCAAGTGTGCGTAGGTGTCCCGATGGGAGGGTTCATGCTGGGTGCAGCTGTGAGCCGGGCTGGGACTGCTGCTACTGTTAACTGCCAGTATGTGCACAGGTAGCCCTTATGTAACTGCTGGCATGTGGTGTGCTCGACACAGCACACAGCTTTTACCCTTTAACCACTTGTATAATACTGTTCAAACAGAAGGCCACAGGTCCAAACAGCGTAGGCAAATAGCGGTGTGACTTCAAAATATGCAGCCGCAATAGATGGTGCATGTAAAAGACTTTTAGCTGACACAGAGTTGCACTCCGCCGCTTCTCCAAATCACATCTGTGTACACAAACACAGAAAATTGCTTTCAATAACTTCACTTGATTCTCTGACAAACAAACAAACATACATCACATCTTGCCGGCACGTCATGAAGCTGCAGGCTTCAGTTGTAACTGCATGAAACCAAGTTCAGTTCATTCTCAAGTGTTGTTGCATTTATTAGATTGACATAAATTACTAATATGAATTGCAAAATTCATAAACCATTGGCAGGATTAACCCACTAGGGGGCCTTGGGGTGAAACATTTTTGTTGGCCCCCATTGTCCCCCCACTTGTCGTCAGGTTCCCATTAAACCTGCAGTAGGCCAGTTGTCCTCCAGTGCTCCTAACAGCATCTGCAAGATTTTTCACAGAGCACAGGAAAACAAGCAGTAAGAGCTGATGTGAGGTCTGCTGTCTAGCTGCTGTCTATGAGAGCCGGCTGTCAATCACTCGCGAAACTCCAACGAAAAACGGTCAAACTAGGCAGCACTGATCAAATATGAATTAATATTATGTTACGTTAATGCCTATTTCTCGCCTCAAATGTTTTCAGAATCATCTTGTAGTGTACGGTTTAGCTGTAAAATTAGAAAGTTTGTGAAATCTGTTGAAGGAATGCCAAGTATCGGTCACATGACCGGAGCACAGCCAATAGGAACGCTCTCTCAATGAAATGACCTGTGATTGGTCGAAGTCTCCCGCCACGGACTAGATTTTCTAAAGCCTGAAAACAGAGCCATGAGGAGATGCAGAAGTCTAGTTATCTCTCAGAACACTTGAATTACAATATGTTGAAAGGTTATTATGGAATTTTTGCCCAATGATGCCAAAAACTATACTGCCTACTGAAGCTTTAACTGTTGTGCCTGAGGCACGTGTAATAGTGATACTCGATACCTGGAGAGGTTGGAAGGAATTGTTTGTTTCTTCTGTTTAACCTGTTTTTGCTGCTGAATCAGTTTGACATCCTCGATATATCATTCAAATGCATAGTGTAGACACTTCTGTCTGCTTCTCTCTGATATTCTTTTTTCCAAAAATGTGATATTTAGCAGTGAGTGCAGATAGTGACAGTGTGGTAGCTCTGATAACTTGAGGGACTAGCAGCGTGGGGCGGGGCTTAGCGAAGGGTCAATTGGAAGCTTAATTATAATTTGCACAGAGACCCAGACACCAAGCAGTCCTCCTATGCTGGAGTAATACCGCCTGACCCCTGGTTCCATGTGTGTGTGGCTGGAAATTTAATTAAAACACCTTTATTTAGGACTATGCAACAATATAACTAGATGTTGACACGGGTAATAATGCCAATACTGATGCAGATTTCTATAAAAAATAATCAAATTACAGCATGTGCACTAAATTGACACTTGTCGATCTGGCGCCCTGAGGCAGTTCTACACGTTGTGTGGTTGGTAATCCAACCTTGAGTAGAGGGAGGATCTGCCTGAACTGTTTTTCTGTGCTGACAAGTTTTTGACAGCCTTTGAGCCGTACTCATACATCTTTGTGTTGTCATGTTTGATCCACTGAGCTCTCATATTTAGACTGGATAAACAACCAGGAACTTTCTCCAGAGCCCCAAACTGGTTCACTGCCTCCAGGTTCACGGTGTGGCAATTACTATGTGGTCATTCGGGGGGCCCTGTCTCAAAATCTGTGTTAAATGTGTTAAAATCTAGTTTTAAATCCTTTATTTGCGTTTCTAAATAAATGTATATTTACTCAAAGTGCCTCTCACACTCCTTGCCTGGGGCAGAATAGTTGTACTGGTTGGTTCTGGAGCTTCAGGTAAAAAAATACTTGCCATGTTGCACTTTACATGACGGTCACTTGAGGATGACTGGGCAGAAGTGAATGGGTGGGCTCACAGCAGGGCCCCCTAGCAGGTTAATATGCCCCCCTCACCATCCCAATGTTGCTCTCTAGTGGCCAGTATTTTAACACACAGTGGTTGAACAGTGTTGCGTCTGGGTAATGAGCCAGGTCTGGTGTGTAGTCACTCAGCACAGCTACAGGATGTGCCAACAAGTGTGAGTTTATGGCAATGCCGGTGCCTGGCATATATTTTATTTACATATATTTGTTTATTTATAGACTTATTATTAGATCCGTAGTACGAAATAAGGATAATACACTCACCATATGTCCCTCTACCTCTTTTTGTGCCTCCGCCTGTGTTCCTTGACTTCACATATATTCATTAACACTGACTGTAGTGTAATTCTCTTGTATCACATGGATTTATGTAATGTGTCACGTATGGCGATAATACTCAGAGCACATGACCAGGAAGCACAAACCCACATTCTAATATAATCTACACTTGACATGCATACACTGCACAGTTTCCATCAATCCCCATCCTCTTACACAACGCAGCATCATGGTTGATTGTTGTTGATAGAGAGCTGAGACAGTTGTGTTCAGGTGCAAGCAGTTTTTTTTCCACAGCAAATTAGAGGCTGAATTATTTAGCCGGCGAGTGAACAAGGAGCCAATCAGATCCCCGCCTGGATAACCATCTGGGAACAAGCCAAGGAAGTGGCTTTTGTAGTGAGGCAGGAAGTGAGTCATCGCTGTTGCTAGGCTAAATATAGCTTTGATGGCGCTAGCAGGAGGCGGAGTGGGCCCCTCTCTAGTCGTCGCACATGTTATCAATGGGAGTTGGTGCACACACACACACACACATGGCTAGATGAGAGAGAGAGGTACACAGAGAGTGAGTGTTAGGGGGGAGGGTTTAAACGAAGCTACCCGTGTCTGTTTGGGGAAATCAGCATCACTGATATCTTGTTTGTGTTAGCCCGTCTCCTCATCCTCTCCCTGCCCTGTATTTCATTCAGCCACCATATGTATGGGAGTCTAATTGTCTGAGTGTGAGTGGGAGAGAGCAGTCAGTACAAAGCAGGGCATTGAGCTGACAGAAGTGTACCACACAGTCTGTCTGGGAGCTCTTCGCGGAACCAGCTCACACATCGTGCTTTTGCAGACCTGCAGGGAGTCAGATCTGTCCACCGCCTATAAGCTGCATGTTGGGCAGACTTTTAAAAACTGCTGTTAACAGATGGGTGGAGAGGCAAAAAGAATACGGACACTCAGTTCCCGACCTAATAGGAGGGAGAGAACAATTTAATTAATTCTAGTTGGAAGCCCTGTCATATCACCCCAAAGCAGTATGTCACAGGTGTGTATTTAACGGTTGAACGCTGGCCAACACATACAGGTCACATGACGCACTGGGTGGTGACATAAAACAAACGAACACTCCTGGCTATAGTGTGGTGATATGAAAGGGTGTGTACAAATGTGTATTAATCCACTGCTGAAAATAGTCTCCAACAAATACACTATTTACTACTGTTACATATAAAACTACAGCTGTTTTAGGACATTACTGAGCACGTTTTAAAGGAATGGCGTGTAGCATTTCGGGGGATCTATTAGCAGCAATGGAATATAATATTCATAACTATGTTTTCATTAGTGTATAATCACCTGAAACTAAGAATTGTTGTGTTTTCTTTTAGCTTAGAATGAGTCCTTCATATCTAGATAGGGAGCAGGTCCTCTTCACATAGTCTGCCATGTTGCTCCACCATGTTTCTACAGTAGCCCAGAACGGACAAACCAAACACTGGCTCTAGAGAGTTACCTGAAGGCCACCGTAGTTCTCTGACATGCTTGTGAATCTGCGGTAACGTGAGCCTCAGAGTGCAAAACCGCGGTACCGCCAGCCGCCGTCTGACTCCCGTTGCTCCTAAAGTAGTGTTATCATGGTAAGGATGGCCTCTGACTTGACGGCTCACGTTACCGCAGTCATGGAAAGGGAGGAGAGAGAGCGGAGGGGTACACAGTTGGTTGCAATCTGCAACCACACCACTAGATGCGGCCAAATCCTACACACTGTAACCTTTTTAAAAAATGAAACTGTATATATTTGTTAACAAACAAACAACAGTTAGTCAGTAGGAACCAATGGGCTCGGGGCAGAGCCAGAAGGTCAGAAAGTATAGAGGGATTGATTACTAAACCCATTGTTGGTTTTGGTATTTAAATGGGATTTGTGGACAGACGGTAAAGTCTGAAATAATGCCAGACTTATCCTTTTAAATGCTGTTGCCAGGTCGTGTATTCGTCCCATCACCCAGCTCATAATCAGGCCAATGTGTGTCCTCCGAAGGCTCGGCTGTTCCTCTTCAGGGACAGACAGGCTAGTTGTGAATGCATAAATGAGTATGTGAGTTCCTTTTGTGAATCTATAAGGTGCTTTGTATCTAAAAATATGAACAAACCGTTTCACTTCAGTACGAGCTACGAGTGTGATTCAACTCGAAAACGATGGATTCACAAGAAAAACACCCGATGACTCAGTGCTGGCTAACTGTGGTCAGAATCAAGGGGAAAAAAGGAAGTGTTGGAATGATTGGGTGGAGAAGCGTAAGATCGTCAGCATCCTTTCAGGGTCAGTGTGCTCCAGAGTAGCACGACCCCGCCCTCCAACACACACAGACAGACCTCCTCCAACCAGGAAATGAGGAAATGATATCATTGTCTGCGGCCACTGTTGGAGTTCAGGCCATTATGACGCATGGTTGTGTGTTTTCCTGCCCTCGGGGGGAAGAGTCCTACACAATGGATCCCCAGTTAGACTGCGAAAAAACATCAGTTACATCAGCTCACAAACAGCTCCGTGCAGACGCATCATAACTGCAGACACAGTAGAGGGACGAGGACGGGACGGGAAGAAAACTAAATTGACACATTGGGCAGTTGACATGTGGATGTGCAGTATGTGCTCATTTCTAGGTCACAAATGCTATTTTTAGGGGGGTAACTGTTTTGCTTGACATTGCAAACTGTAGTAGATTTTTAACAGATACTAATTTCCTGTGTGTTTTTGCTCCTCTCCAACAGAAAGATGAAGTGTATCTGAATTTGGTTCTGGATTACGTTCCTGAGACGGTCTACAGAGTGGCCAGACACTACAGCCGAGCCAAACAGACTCTGCCCATGGTTTATGTCAAGGTATATAAGTGTGTTTTTTGTGTCTGTAACCATCACGACAGGAAGTGGTATGCTCCACTTTATTAACAAAGCCCGGGAAAAGACAATATTGACTCAAACTCCCACACAATATGTGCTCTGTGTCTTATTATGGCACCAATACCATCTCAGTAGAATACAGTATATTATATCCAAAGGATGTAATAAAGAAAAAGGGTGTCATTTGTGCTTCATTTTGGTGATGAAAAGCATCCATTAACATACCACACATTCTTACTAGGGCTGTCAATCGATTCAAATGTTTAATCACGATTAATCACAAATGAATCGCCCATTTTTGTATCTGTTCAAAATGTACCTTAAAGGGAGATTTGTCAAGTATTTAATACTCTTATCAACATGGGAGTGGGCAAATATGCTTGCTGTATGCAAATGTATGTATATATTTATTATTGGAAATCAATTAACAACACAAAACAATGACAAATATTGTCCAGAAACCCTCACAGGTACTGCATTTAGCATAAATAAATATGCTCAAATCATAACATGGCAAACTGAAGCCCAACAGGCAACAACAGCTGTCAGTGTGTCAGTGTGCTGACTTGACTATGACTTGCCCCAAAACTGCATGTGATTATCATAAATTGGGCATGCCTGTAAAGGGGAAACTCGTGGGTACCCATAGAACCCATTTTCAGGTCAAGAGACCCATTTTTTCTCCCCAAAATTTAGCACAAGTTTGGAGCGTTATTTAGCTTCCTTCCCGACAAGCTAGTATGACGTTTGTACTAATAGATTCCTTAGGTTTTCAAGTTACATATGATACCAGTATCTTCACTCTAGCTTTAAAACTGAGCCCGCTTGCGTTACTGTGTTAAACAAAATTAGGGGCGTCAAACCGAATTTGCGTGAACGCATTATCGTGTTAACTTTGACAGCCCTAATTCTTACTATGTTCATTTTTCTAAATTCAAAATCTGTCCTACGCACTTAAATCCTCTGCGGTTCCACTGAGACATGCTATCAGCTTTTATTTGCGAAAAAAGGAAAACTTTAGTATGAATTTCAGTTTAATACATCAGACTAAATGAGTTAGAAGCAGCATAAGACGTAAAATGATCTGTGATTAAAAGTTTCTCACCGACCCAATTTACCTCTGTTGACACAAAAAAAAGTGTATTGACATCCGTTGACACCATTTTTCATTTGTGTTTCCTTAACTTTGTAAAAATACACACATTTTCTTTCTTTGCTGTAAAAGTAAATATCGTGCAGATCAAAATGTGCAATTAAAAACGTCACAATATCATCATTCGTACATCGAAATATGCAGAAAGTAAAGGGGTGACCAGACCTTTTCACAGGAATGTATATTACTAATCTCTGCCTCTCATATGATGTCTCCGTTCCACACTGTGTAAAACTTGTCTGTCTTGTTTGTTTGCCACTCGCACGGATGAATTGTCACTTTTGAGTGTTTCTCTGGCTGTGACAGATATGCGAGGCAAATGTGAGAATAATTTGCAAAAAAGTAATTGCACATCGCCCGTCTCTTCAGTCTAAATGATTTTCAGTGACATAATTGAAAAAAACACACACAGAGCGGAGGAAGCACTCAGTTACCTTTTTAAAACGACACGCACCAGTATAAAGATTAAGGAAACGTGGGCTGAAAAGACCTCGCACATCCAACGTTGGTAATTATATAAAGATGTTCCCTGCTTTTGTTTTCAATTTTGTGTTGGTTTAAAAAAGGGAAATGATAGCTTAACATATTTTGCATAAAGGACATAAGAATCAGTTTTTGTATATATACAGAATATCCCAAATCACCAAAATCACCAGTTTCTGATTGAATGTGAGAGGAGAAAGAAAGCCTTGCAGTTGCAGACAGATGTTTCGTTCTGTCTCTTGTTAACAAGGCTCAGGAGCAATGCGAGACGCTGTCGTCCAAACATTTGCTGATAAACTGTTTTGTACTTGACCGCGCTGAAATTGACTCTCGAGTGGTCGTTTCCAGACTTTAACCCTGTTATGGAAACTGAGCTTGCTGTCTGTGTAGGCGTAACCCGTGTGTGTTTTCTCTCTGTGTTTCTAGTTGTACATGTACCAGCTGTTCAGGAGCCTGGCCTACATCCATTCGTTTGGGATCTGTCATCGGGACATCAAGCCCCAGAATCTGCTGCTGGATCCGGAGACGGCCGTGCTCAAGCTCTGCGACTTTGGCAGGTGAGACTCTCTTCGGTTAGCAGTGGTCAGGTTTTTTTGTCCCTGGCATTTAAAGGAATAGTTTGACATTTTGAGAAATGCGCTTATTGGCTTTTCCTTTTTGAGAATACGAAGCTACAGCCAACGACTGGAAATGGGAAAAAGCTAACTTGGCTCTGTCTGACGGTAACAAAGTCAAATCTGCCTACCCGCACTTCTAAGCTTGTTTCTTCCTGGTTGGTTGGCAACCCCACAGTGACGACTAGACTCTAGATAGTCACTACACCCAGACAAAAAACAGTCTGGTTCAAAACCCCCCCATAACACCGCTACATGTTGTTTTAACACTTCATTTTTTGTACGGATGGAAGACCCGTTCGGTGGTTTTGTCCGCACCAGAGTTTGATTGACAGCTTTCACACCAGCCCAAACGAACCATACTAACCAGACAGGAGCTTGTTTTAACCGAACCAAACTGGTTAGGTATGAAAGCACACTTAAAGGTGCTGATAGGTGAATTTCTTTACCTCTGGAGAGAGCCAGGCTAGCTGTTTCCCTCTGTTTCCAGTCTATATGCTAAAGGCCCAGGAACCCCAACCCGACATCAAAGACCATTTTCACACCACTCTCACTCACCACCGCTTCATTACAGACGGCCATGTGAAAATATCCGTGTATTGGAGTGATCAGATGAGATGAAGATGAAAAATGAGAAGAGGCTTCTGTGTTTTTTTCCTTTTGACTTTACTCGTTGACTTGCTTTCCTCACTTCCATTTCTCTTCCCATGCACCGATTCATTTAAGCTAAACAGCCACTTCGGGAGATTTCTCTCACTGACGGGCGCTACCGCCGATTCAACATGCTGAATCAGCCGAAAAAACTCTGACACGGGCAGAGTAGAGACGACGGTGCGAGACACACCGAGAAAAACTAGGCTGACGGACTCTCGCCGACGGCTGACTGTCGTCTCGGTGTGTCTCGGCCTTAAGCTGAGCCAATCGTCTGATGGCAGTAGCTTCATATTTAGCGTACAGACATGTAAGCAGTATCGGTCTTCTCATCTGACTCTCAGCAAGAAAGCGAATAAGCGTATTTTCCAAAATGTCAAACTACTCTTTTAAAGAGTTTGGTCATTATGCTGAGATATATGGATGCTGTAAAGTGTTCCTCTGGAGACTTTAAATGTGGCAAAATGTTGAATTGAAAAGGTTACCCAGTGAAATGTATAAGCAAAAGGGCAGCATTTGTATTTTATTTTCCTCGTAACTAACTTCTTCTGTGTAAATCCTTATCGCAAAGCTTTTCTTTACGTTCACATTTCCCCTTCTTTTGGCCAAAATGCAGCAGAATAACGGCGATGAACGATTATGTGCTTTGATTTTGTGTGCAGTGCTAAGCAGCTGGTCCGCGGGGAGCCTAATGTGTCCTACATCTGCTCTCGCTACTATCGAGCCCCTGAGCTCATCTTTGGTGCCACTGACTACACTTCCAGCATAGGTAGGCTGACGCCAGCTGTCGCAGTCAACACTTTAATCAGCTTAACCCTCGGCACATAAAATGATTTTAATGTATGTTAGTCATGATTTGATTTGATTGTGAAAGATGACCTAAGATCAGATGCTCTGCATTAGTCGCTGCTTATGCAGAGGATTGTGGTCATCTCTGCCCCGCACTTGCTTTTATCTGACTTCTTTTTTTTCCTTTCGGTGACCTGCCTTTTCCTTTTTAGATGTGTGGTCAGCCGGCTGTGTGCTGGCAGAGCTGTTGCTAGGACAACCGATCTTCCCTGGTGACAGTGGGGTGGATCAGTTGGTTGAAATTATCAAGGTAATGAGAGGGGGTGACCCACAGGATGTACAAATGTTCATACACAATACGAAAGTTTCTTTTTCACAAGTAATGAGGAATTCAAGTTAAAGACTTAATGTTCTCGTCTGTCCTGTTTTTCTCCAGGTTCTCGGGACCCCGACCCGAGAGCAGATTCGCGAGATGAACCCCAACTACACCGAGTTCAAATTCCCCCAGATTAAGGCACATCCTTGGACTAAGGTGAGTCAACAGGTACAGGAGCCCTTTTACTTCTCTTAAGATCCACCGCTGCTTTGTCACTTGTCTCCATGTTGTTGTGTTTCCCCGCATGCCGCTCCGCAGCCACCCACCTTCATCACATCCAACCCAACAGAGCTGCATGAGGTCTCGATAACGCCACACCTGCTCTGAGCTTTTTTAGACCCTTTGAAGAATGACTGATAAAACATATGGCTGCTTTGTATGCTTGTTTTGCTCCTTTTTGAATAGCCTTGACGAAGGTAGCAACTGTCACATTTACATTGTTGATTAAGGGTGAAGATTTTTTAGCCAAATGCTTTAAAATCCTTTAAAATCCCACTTTTTAAACTGAATGCCCATCAAGCTAAAAATATATTTGTTTCTTAGTATTGACAATTTGTTGCTCAGAGTTTTCACCCCTCAACGGCAGCTTGCGATATGATTTTTTTTTAGTTTAAACACAGCTATGGGTAAATACTATATACTGTAACTACTGTCAGTTGATTAAAATATTTAATCCTGATTAATTGCAAATTAATCGCACATTTTTTTATCTTTTCAAAATGTACCTTAAAGAGAGAGTATTTAATACTCAACATGGGATTGGACAAATATGCTTGCTTTATGCAAAATGCATGTATATATATTTAGTACTGGAAATCAATTAACAACACAAAACAATGACAAATATTGCACATCCCAGATTTCAAAATCAAGGAGGACAAAATACGAGCATTTCACTTGTTTAATTGGCTCACATCACAATAGACATACGTTTCGGCGAGGAGCCTTCTTCAGAGCGTTTTGAAGTATACAGATTCAGTTCATTATATACAGAAGGGCAGAGTTAACACACAGCCGGGAGTTGGATCCAATTCTTTAGGAGCCAATCACTTTCCTTATTCCATGGCTCTAGTTACAGGGACCAATCACAGGCAGAGACTGATAGTTCAATCTGATCCAAACCCCGTTACATACAATGTTGATGTTGAGCTGATAAAGCAGTTAAGGGACATTGTGTCTTCCTGGCTTCCCCCCTTAGCTCAGCAGCCCCACCCACAGATAACAGAGTCATCCAATAAGCAGGCAGCAGGTCCTCCTGTCAGCCTCTTGGGCGCCCTGCTGTGGTCGCTCTCTGCAACTGCGTTCAGTCCGTACTACTGTTCACTGCTGCAGCAATCAAAGCCCTTCATTCATTGATTCATTGACTCATACCCCTACAGACAATTACATTTGAGTACAGTAGGTTTCATAAAACACACTGACGATATTGTTTTTCATGTTCAATGTTCATTTTGTGTGTGTGTGTGTATGTGTGTGTTGGAATATACAATATTGTAATATCTCCTGTTGTTTTGACAACACCTGAGACTTCACGCAGTCACAGCTGACATCCGTGTTTGTGTCGAACTGTTGTCCAGGTGTTCCGGCCGCGTACGCCTCCGGAGGCCATCGCCCTGTGCTCTCGCCTGCTGGAGTACACGCCCACGGCCCGCCTCACCCCCCTAGAGGCCTGCGCACACTCCTTCTTTGACGAGCTACGCGACCCCAACGTCAAACTGCCCAACGGGAGAGAGAAGCCCTCGCTCTTCAATTTCACCACCCAGGGTATGCGCACACAAAGAATATTGCTTCAGCCTTTTTCTATGAAGGTGTTCTCATACTGTGAAATGCAAGCTTTTATACCCTTTAAAGTTGCTATGAGGAACTTTGAACTGGTTATAAAACCGTCTCAGTTTAATACCGATGCCTCTATATGACCTACATAAATAAACGAGACCATCAGAGAAGATTGGCTATTTCTATGTAGTTATTCTTAATGCTGGTCATCGGTGCCATCGGGTCCGATTCTGGCGAAATCGGACGACATCATGCGGGTTCACCAGAAACTCCTTCAGCTCAGACTTCACCTGGGCCTCCAGCTGCGGACAGACCCAGATCCGCTGGGAGCCAACGCGACAACAAGCTGCTAGAGGCCCAGGCCGTATCGCTGGGTCCGCTGGACGGAAGGGAGGCGCGGAAGAACCAGGACTACGCGGGGCAGACTGTCAGACCCTGCTGCAGTAAAATGAGGGGTTTTCTAAAGGGACTCTGGTGCTCAATAAACACTACCGCTTTTGTCCACATGGACCACCAACATCAAGACATTTTTGTCGTAGCATTATCACTAGTGTTCACACATTAGTAGATCTCAAACTCTTTTAGCATTATTACCTCTTCACACTAGAATATATAGAGCATATAATCTTTACTCTTATTATTATTGTCATTATTTGTATTATTTAAAAATGTGTTCTTTCTCTTTCAGAGTTATCCAGTAATCCCTCTTTGGCCTCCATACTCCTCCCTGCCCACGCCCGCAGCCAGGTCGCCGCTTCCACCCCAACCAACACCTCTGCCACCACAGGTTGGAGCCACACTTCCTCCAACAGACACTTCTTTGATCTGCCTTGAAGGCTGTAATTTATTTGTTAGAAGCACTGGCTGTGACTTCTATTACTGCTAATTTGAAAAAAGCGTGTTAAGCTCTAGTGGGTCAATATGTTTCATTTCAAGTTCTGTAGATTTGAACTTGTGCTCCACGTTGGTGTATGAAAGAGCACCGTGGGCACTAAATGCTGTTATGCAAGTTCTTTGCTTTGACCAGAAGTTTGACTACTTAACCTTTTCCATGACATTGCAAAAAAACATACTTGGAGACATTTACACCTGTGGAGCTGCCCAAACCTACCTGTGACTGTTGGTCACTGAGCAGCTCCAGATAAGGATCTTGCTCATTAGGACTCATAGCAGTAGCTGAGGAAGGGGATGATGTGCATTACTCATTCTCTTTCCCTGCCTACTCTTTCTCTACCTTTTATCTACCTCACAAACTTTCTATAAGACTGTAAACGATCATCTCCTCTTCCTGTCCACAGATGGCAGCAGCACAGAGCGAGGTCCCAGCACCACCACCGCCTCTGCCTCGGCCTCCAACTCCACCTCCTGAGTCCACAGACGACCCGCCCCGCCCCGGTCTCAGCCCCAGCCCACGGCCTCTCCATTGCCCCTGGCCAGGGGGTGAGCTCCGCTCAGCTCAGCTCTGCTCTGCTCTGCCCTGCTCTCCTCCCTGACTGCAGCGGAGCGATGCTGACGCAGTCCGGGTTCAACAGCTAGCCAACAGCCCCCCCCCCCCCGCCCTCCCATGCCACGACCACAAACCAAGCATCCCCCTAATCTGCCTCTTTTATCCCTGACTGGCCCCTCATCCAGCTGTTTGAACTCTACTCCATCCTCCGTCAAAGACGTCTCTCCGTGCCCTTTCAACGGGGGGAAGGAAAGCGCAGGGCCAGAGGTGTTGTCGACTGTACTACCGATAGAAAGTACACTGTACATGTATACACAATGCTAGCCTGCTAATGTTTGTAAGAGGACAATCTGTAGAAAAAGTCCTAAGCTGTTCCCCTCTCCCTATCCGGCCTCCCCCCTTTTGTCCTCCTCCATTTTTCTGCATCCTTTGACCTCTGACCCCATGTGTCCCCTGGCCGATCCCCCCCCCCCTTTGGTTCCTCCTGTAGTGCATGGCCTGAGTATGGTTAGGATCACCCGGGGGGTCACCACGCCCTCTCACTTCTCACCTCCACTTCCGCAGACAAGGCATGAGGCTCACGCACGGGTATACACACACACACACACACACATTCATAAACACACACATCCTCACACACACACACATGGGTGCATGATGATCCTGATGTACGTGGAGAGAAGCAGCCGGCTTGTGGGGGGTAACATTTGGACAGGTTTTTTGTTTTTTGTTTTTAAATGGTCAGAAAAAGCTGTTTTACTCGACCTTGTTTTTAATTTTTTTTTTTTTTTTGTTGTTGTTGTTGTTTTGTACTCCTGGGCAGATGTTTTTTGGATTGCGATGGATGTGACACGTATCTGGTCCTGTGTGCTTGTATAATATATACATACAATACAAAACAAACACGCATACATACAGTTTATATATTACTTTTCCTTATGTATAAAAAGTATATATAGATATATGTATATTAACTACAATGGTTCAGAAATCATTTATGGTGAGCTCATATCTGGCAGAGCAGGGGCAATATTTGCCGCTGCCTAAAGACAATAGATTTTAGAGATATGGTGGTGTTTTTTTTGTTTTTCTTTGCTGGAGTGTGGTTAGATTCCAGCAGTCCCTGTTCTCCTGTGTTGTCTCTTATTAAGGCTGTAGATGGATTTTAGGGCATTGCTCTATCCCCCCGTCTTTGTACCGACTCTGTCTGTAACAGTGTTTCTGTGACAGTGCAGTGTCTGTAGACAAACACCCCCCCCCCACACCCTCAATGTCTAGCTCTTCCTCCTTCTCTCCGTCTCTGTGAAGAATTCAAGATGTTTCTTAACACTTTTTCTTTTCCTCGACTCCTTGAGAAGTCTCGGCGGCGGCGGCGGCGGCGGCGGCGGCGGCGGCGGCGGCGGCGATACCCTCGGCTCACCTCCGACTTGTCTCATGTGTCGTGACCACTGACTGAAGTGTTAGCCTAGCGTTCTTTCTCCTCCACACCTGCCGCACATAGAGCCACTCGGTACAGTCTGTCGAAAGCGTCTTATTTACAGAGAAATACTCACTACATTTAAAAAAAAAAAAAAAAAAAAATGAAAAAAAAAAAAATGAAAAGAAAAAAGAAAAAGAAAAGAAAAAAGCAGAATGTGTATATACAGTATAAATGCTCCTCACCAAAATTCTGACTTGTATGTTGTTTTTTTTATGTTATGTTGATTCTTTTTTTTTTTTCCATGTTGTGTTCAAGGTATGTATATATGCAGACCCATGTACTGTTTATGAGCAAAAACAAAGATGACAAAGGGTAGGGAATGAAAACACATAAAAGATAAAAAAAAAAAACAATCAGGGCAGAACTGATGTTGTTTATGGATATTGTAGATGATGATGATGATGATGATGATGATCAGCTTTATCCAGCCATATGTTCAATCTTACCTGTACAGTACAGTAGATGACAGCTGTATTATTGTAACAAGAACTAGTCATGTATAGTGTAACTATAGTTTGGAGTGCCTTTGCTTTCATACACCTTCGCCTTGTTTCCCTCCTCACCCAACACCCCCCCGCCCCTCCGCCATCACCCGCCCGATTGTGACTCTCCCTTCGGTGCTGTTGAATGTCCTGCTATCCTGCAAAAACACACACATTCTCCCACTTGATTTCCACTCCCCTCCACTCTCCCCCCCCACCCCCCCTTTTTTTTCATCGCACACTTAATGTAATATACAGACATTGTTAATTGTAAGGATTATTTTTCCTTAACTGAAGATACAAGTAGATGAGTGTTTATTTTAATAGATGTTTTATCTTGGACACACACACACACACACACACACATGTGCGCACAAACATGTATACCACAGTCCTGGCACGGGCCTCCGGGGCATGAAGTGTGTGTGTGTGTGTGTGTGTGTGTGTGTGTAGGAGGGGGTGGGGGGTGTCGTTGTGGCAGCAAGGGGTTAAAAAAAAAAGGCCTCATATACTGTAAATATACAATACAGTACAGTTTCTGTATTACTCACAGTGTTGGTTCTGTTACCAAAGCCAAACTAAGATGTAGTTGTAATGAGCCATCCTCAGAGGCAGTAATGTATTCTGTCTCTCTTCTTCTTCTTCTCTCTGGATATTTTGTTGTTTCCTCTGTCCTTCTTGCTTGTTCTCCTTCCTGTCTAGCATACTAGGAGGGAGGGGGGGGAATTCAGTAGCACCTAAGGGGTCGAGTCATGTAGCCTCTCTCCTGTCCTCCTGCTTGCTGTAATTTTTGCATTCATGAACGTGTTGCTACCCTCCACCAGAACGTTTGACCACCACACCCACACCCTACCCCCCTAACTCCAGTTCAATAACAAACACCACAAAAGGTTACCAAAAAAAAAGAAGACGAGCAAGTATATATGCTATATACAGCATACTAGCATATATACTAGTTTGATATGCTAAACTGGGGTTAAAGAAAAGAAAAAATCATAGAAAAATACTACAAAAAACATCCTGTATAACAGTACTACTACTTGAATGCCTCTGTTTGTGACTGAAATTTTTATTTCATTTGTTTTTTTTTTCTTTTTTTGTTCTGTGAAGGTATGCTAAATGTGCACCTCTGTAAATATTCCCTCTGCGTGCTCTGAGGAATAGTTCCCTGGTACTGTAATTTGCATTAAATAAAGAGTAGGATAGCCTGGAAATGATCAAGCTCTTTTGTCTGCTCCAACTTCTTTTATTCAATCCAATCCGTCTGTTTTTTTCTTCCGCATATCCGGGTCCGGGTCGCAGGGGCAAGCAGGCTGAGCGGGGAATTCCAGACGTCCCTCTCTCCACAGCAACGTTTTCCAGCTCTACTTGGAGGCCCAAAGCCTCTCACAGGGACTGAATGGAGCCAATGCTCTGTGACGAGTAGGAGGAGGAGGAGCTATGCTCAGAACTCCTCCTCTCTCATCCATCTCTTGCCGTCCCAGAGCGGGTAGGCTGCTCTCTGCCACAGTGCTGCCAGCCTGTTGCATCTGTTATATGGTCTTTTAAAGGGACTGTTTGTAAGAATCAGAATTGCTTGTTAACAGCGACACCTGTGGCCGTTAAGTCAATGAAAGTCAGTGTCGGGCTCGTGCTTGTGCTCGCTCTAAATAGACATGAACCAGCATCGCTCAAAACAGTGAGGCGACACACGTCAGCTAAAACCACAATATCACTCTATGTTTCAGCTGCTTGGCAGTAATGTTAGCTGACCAGACGAAGGTCTCTCCATGAATCAATGCTGATCCTAGTGCTGGCTTTTCCTGCCTCAGCCTCCCGACTGCGGCCGGAGGGAACAGGGAAGACACCGGTACCAGGTCGGCGACGATAACGTTTCTCGCTGCGGAGCCCCGTCACTTCACAAGACACGGGAAACCTCTGTTGTTCTGGAGGAGCTGCAGCAGTTATTTCTGCACAAACGTCCACTGTACATTCACTAGATATTCTCAGAGCTACAAAGTCTTCTGCAGTGTGTAGTGTGCGCGCATGCACGTGAGGTGGAGTGAGGCAAGTGAAGGCAAGCAGGAAGGCAGAGGAGCAGAGTACAGCAGAGACTCCGGCCCTGGAGACCAAAGCTACGGTCTCCCCCGCGTCCTCCGACCGCAGCCAACACTGTTTAACAGACGGGCTTCACTAGATAGCACTTTGTGGTTTTGGTGCTTCCATGTAGTTTGTGTTGGAGTCTTGTCTGAACAGCGTAGCCACACGCGAGCGCACATGGGACACCGACCCAGGTGATTTATACGTGAAAGAAGTTACAAACAGTCCCTTTAAGCAGGTGGGGGCTTGCCTCTCCCTTCCTCTCCCAAAGCCTGATGGTGCTGTCTTCAGTCTGGGCCCTTTAACAGACTGTCAAGCCGCTCTGGCTCCAAGTGGTGGGTGTAGGCAAGTAGATTCAGGCACATTATAAGGTCCACAGGAGTAGGCTTGGCCAAGCTTATCCTCACACATATTTCTGTTAGGGTGTCCAGAGCTCCGACTCAAAGGACCATGGTTAAGGTGACCAAATGGGCGAGGAGCTGGAGACTCTGGACATTAAAGCAATGGATATAAGGCTACCAGAATTAGGGCGAGAGAGAGACAGGAAATTCCACCGAAACACTTTTTTCAGATGACGTTCCCCTTTAACCTCAGCAAAAGGGGTGTCTGCATTAAATACACAAACATAGGGAGATGCCGTAAACTGCTTTGCACAGACATTTACTCATTGTCTTAATAGTATCCATTCATTATGGATGTAGGCAGACATGAAAGACTTTCCAACATTCACCATCTTAGTTTTGCATCTTAACATGCTATAACATTTGCATTTCAAGACTACAAATATAAACCTTATGGTGGCACTAGAGGAAATGACAAGAGAACAACAAAATCAGTAAGCTCCATCCTCTGGGCACCATGAATGTCTGCACAAAATTACATTAAAAATGATTCTAAAAATATAAACTTACCAGGATGTTTTTTATGGGAATGTCTCATTTTTAGGTCGTGCCCTGTGTTGTAACTTCTACTTATTGACTAATAGGTCAAATGTTAAGACTATTCTTATGACCATTTCTTTAAAAGGTTTTATACACACCAGCCCAGATGTTTGCAGCAGTCTCTCATTTACAGTGTTGTCCTTTGACTTAGTATGACCACAGTGGGGCAGTGTTTGTATTATTATGCTGTTAATGATCCATCATTCAACTTGAGGAGCAGTTTTATTTACAATAAAGCATTTTTGGTTTCACATGGTGGCATCAAAACAATAACCTGAGGTAACAAGTAGAAACGGAAAGATTGTATTGCAACTGCAGCTCTTTACATTCTCTGAGAAAACACACTTCTCTGGCAATTCGGAGGGTAACATTTAGACAAACATGAAACCTCACAACTTTTCGTCAACATTCACTCGTAGACACACAGTGTGTTCTTACTGTAAGCAAAACAAATAGCACATCAAATCCACCATAATCCACCCGTACTGTAACCACTTAACAAAACAAACTTCTTAAAACCTAATGCTGCTTCGCTTGTGGCGTCTTTGGCGTAGTGTGCAGAGAGCAGATGATAGTTTACATTTCAGCAGGACTCAGACAGTGAGCTTTACAATCATCTTCATCTGTTCAGGATTTTGTGCGGTCTATGCTTTCACATGACGGAAATGCATTTTTTTTTTTTTTTTGTATTTCGACACATTTGTACGACAATAAAAACAGAATACTTTGCTTTATGAGCCCATTCAGTTGGTCCTGTCCATGGACAGTAGATGTCAGTATTAGGAGTCAGTACAGGGTTTTTTACTGACTATCTCCATTATGAGAGGCGAGATAATGTCTGGCTGGATGTCCTGGAGCTGCAGAACCTGTTTGCTGTACTCCTCAGTCATTGTTCTCATCTCGGTGAGACAGGCCATCACTTTGGGGTACAGCAAGCTGGAGGCACAGAGAGGAAACAGAGGAGGTTCAGTCTGTGGTGGGTCTCAGAGAGAGTGTGCACTTTTTGTATTTCACTCACTGTTTTGCTGGTCCTGTCCTCTTGCAGTCAATCCAGGTTTTTAGTGTCAGCGCCAAGTTTTCATGAAGCTCGTCAATCACAGCGTGTTGCTCCACACCAGGACGGTCTGATGGATCAAATAAACACAAATCTCTGCTAATCCAAAGCAACCAGCTGATCCTGAGAACGTTTTTTGCTGTGTACAAATTCACACTGTTTCCAGTGTTTAAATATTTACAGGGTTTGTAAATGATTGATCAGCAAGGACTGTGACGAAGTGATGAAGACCTGCTGCTATACCTGGAGAAAACAGGGACATGGCTTGCATGAGAACGTACTCTTCCTCCTGAAGGCCCAGTTTGCGTAGTGTGTGGTGAAATCTGAGCAGAGGATCCAGCAGGAGCGGCTGGAAACCCGCTACAAAGACAGAGATGGTAAGACAGTAATAGAAATAGTGAAAACATGGAAATGAACTTATTAAAAAAAAGATCACAATTCAAGCAGTAGAACCAGAGATATCATCTTGTAAAAACATGGTGGCCACTAAGGATGCAAGATATTGGATTTTTGTCGATATCAGTTTTGCTGATATTTTCCAACTCATTTTGGTATATTTTGCCAATTTGAAGAAATCCCCTCCAGAAGCTCCTGAGACATCCCATTCACGAGAATGGACTGGGCGGACGGATCGACGGACAACCTGAAAGCATAATGCCTCCGGCCACAACTGTCCCAGAGGCATAACAAGGTTGAATTTTGGTACACTCAAAGAGTTTTTTTTTTTTAGAGATGCAACATTTTGGTCATGGGCAAAAAAAAATAAAATAAAAAGGAAAAAACATGCATATCTCGATATCGCAGAGTAACCTGTGAGTTCATTGCTAATATAGCATGGAGAATAAGCATTGTTGCTATGGTTGCTTACAGTTTAACACACCTTGCACCCTATTTGAACTGTCCTAATGTGAATTTTTATCAGACACCAGCCGGCCGATCAGAATACTATCCTTTGTAGCCTAAATTATTTCCTTATCTTACTGTAAATATCCCATAAACATTGTGAGAGACAATGCAAACAGTATTAGTACAGTACAAGACTGCCTGCCAGCCGAGGGAGTACAAGGCTAGAAGATAAAGAATGGACGCCAACTGATTTGCAATTGAACTTTAGAAAAGGAGCAGACGGCACCAGTTTGACAACATTCTGGAGTCATGTTACACCTTTGTGAACACGAGCGGTGAGAAGTGCACACACATTTGTCTGACAAATAAAAAGTACTACTGTAAACTACTTCATCAGGTCAAGAAAATTTTTTTTTTGGCAAAGCTCGTGCTGGAATTGAAATGTCCGTTTGCAGGCATTGCTGGTTGTTTTTAATCAAATGTACTGCACTACTCTGAGGCGGCCTTTCTTTTGATTTCTTTCAAACGTAATGTCACTTTAACCTAGATTCCTCACATACAGTACATACCTCTGTGCTGCTGTAAAACACTTATCTATCCTGTCTCACTTTATCCAATGACATCCAGTGCTTTTGTATTTCCAATCCATGCTAGTTAACCATTACTGAATGTAGTTTGTATTAATTAAGTACAGTACTGTCAGCCTGTTCTCATTCCCAGGTTGTCAAATACCGACGCTTTGTCATGTCCCTCGGCGTCTGATACCGAAGCACAAGGCACCCTTTAGCGTCTGTATGAGACGCACTGGGCTTTGAATTAATCACAATATAAACCCATATGCGTCAATATTAAATGCTCAGTGAACGTGTGTTTAAAGAAGAAGAAAGATGTTTTTTTCCCAAATCTAACTAAGTGGTTTAGTTGCCTAAACCAAAGCAAGTGATTTTATTTGAATTCACAATGTAAATCATGTGTATACCGTGACCGTAGTGGAGCGTCATAGTTGGACGCGCGGGGCTACCCAGTGTTAGAAAGTGATACCAAGGGGTCCTGACCAAGCGTCGGTATGTGATGAGTTGGGATGAGAACGGGTTGGTACTATAGACTTGATTCAGTCTCCATATGATTCCACCTCTTTCCTTGAAGCTGCTATAATTCATATTTTCATATTTACAATGGATCAAATGACTACTTGTATGTGAGATTATTGTTCTTCCTCTAAACTCTACAAAGTGTTTTAGTTTTTCAACTCATTGTTTTGGTTTTGCAGCCCGAAAATGCACTGTTTTGGTTGAGTCTTGCGGTTCTCATCGGTGTCATTTCCAGCAGCAGGCGGCTGTTTTTAGCAAGAAAGCTTTGATAAACCCCTCTGTACACTACCTGCTCAGCACCAAACAGCAGACAGACACAGTTAGCAACTAGCTGGTGAACATAAAGGAGTATTTAACAGCTAAAGAGACAGATATTTCCCTCAGGAGTCGGTGGTGGAGACCAAAAACGGAGCTAAAAGGAGAGTGGATTTACAGAAACACGCTTAGTGTGGGCTAGATGTGTTTATGCGTAACTGTACACGATCCATATCAACTTTACGGGCCGACAATACGCCAATGTTGTGTTTATAGCTTTATAGTTTATACAATTATTATATGCAGGTTTTAATACGATCAATTTTCCCTCAAAGGCGATATTTAAAAAATAAGCACAGAACGTTTTGTTGTGCAAATTTTAAAGTGTAATTTGTAATGTGTATGTACCCCTATATGTACATTTCCCCATGCACAGTGGAAACAGCCAAGCCTTTCCCTTTAAATAAAAGAATGCTTTGGTTTACGCTTGTGTAAGTGGTCTTACATCGTACGGCGTCGTCTATGCAGTATTTAAAATGTCCGCATTCCCAGATGCCTGTTTTTTCATTGAACACCATGTTGAAGCGAATCTGCATAATTTCAAATGTGGCTGTCTTCAACAGAGCAATTTGGTCCCCCATGTTTAGAGATCTGTAAGAGACACACACATATGAATGACAAATAGACATCAGTTATAAAAAAAACAAACATATCTGAATATGCATTAAGACACATTTACCGGAAGTCCCGGAGACTTTTGGAGAAACTAATGACGTCCTGAATCATGTAAGTCATGAGGTCAGCCACGTGTGGGAGAGCAGTGAAAACATTGCCTTTTCTGACCTCTTGGTTCTCTGGTTTTTCAAAGGAACCAGAGAGACTGGAAGAGGAGGAGGAGGAGGGCGAGAGGGAACAGAGGGAGCTTTCAGGCTGATCGCACTCACTCGCAGGAAGGACATTTCTGTCCATGGGCTGAAAAAAAGAAAGCGTCACTTAAACAACATCAAAAAACGACGCCTCAAAATTGCTGGCAGTCATTCATACCCTGAAGCCACTGAAGCGGTAAAAGTCAAAGGAGTTGCGGTGGCCACAGAGTAGCTCCTGAACCATTTCCTCCTGTTGGGATGAAAGCTGTATTGTTGCGTCAATCTTCTTCCTCGTCTGCTTTCGGACCCTCCTCTCCAATACCTCCTTCTCAGACATGACCACTACAAGGACACAACAAAAATACCTGCATGTATAGAGTTAAAAACACCACTAATGCCATATTAATATATACGTACGTTTAATAATACATGACCAACACTCCTCACATCACATATAATTCTTACTGTTACTTTTATGTAAACATATACAGTAAAGGTGTGTGTTGAAATAACACAGGATCGGTTGCTGTACTTACTTTCTTGGCGCATGCCTATGGCCTGGCATTTACGGAAACGGCAGGCTTGACACGACCGTCGGTTGTTTTTGGTTATAGGGCACTTGTTCAGGAACCTACAGCGGAGCTGCGTTGACCTCTTTATGGCACGTCTGAATTTATTTAAAAATCCACTCAGTAACAGTTTACAAATAGCAATCTGAAGTTAGAAATTACATGAAAACACACATTATATTATAGTATTATAGTGTGCCATGTATGTATGTATGTATATGACAAAAACACACCAGCCAGGAAATAATCCAGCAGACTACAGGGGATTATGGATTAAAACACATTCACCCTGATCAGATGATGACATCACACTGGTACCTTATCTGAGTAAGAGAGTCAATGAAAAATCTGGTGGCAACACTAATGATTAAATAGTTTGGCCGGTGTATGTATGGCCCAACGTAATCCTTTATAAACTTAACAGAAGAAGAAGAATCATTTTTTATAGCTCTGATTTACAGTTTTTTGCAACTGCCAAGACACAAAAACTGGTACTTGTAGCACAATTCTCGAAACCACTAACTCATGTAGCCCATCTATTGACCATGTATTCTGAACCATGAGCACTTTGTCTGCTTTACACTGATTTTGAAATTCTAAAACACACTTTTTGCAACTAACTACGCACTGTTATCTACATACAACACAGTAACTATGTTCATGTCATCTTCAGTTGAGGAAAGACACTACAGGTGAATAGTGTAAACATTTAACTAAAACTTCCCCAGTTGTCTTTTTTGTATTCCAAGTTTTCTGAAATTTTATGTTTAATTATGCAACTGAGGCATTATCTCATGTTATCAGGCTCGTTCGAGATGAGCCAGGCCTGTGCAGAATCGATCACCGGCGATTGCCGCACAATGCATGCCGGTTAGATTTGTGTCCAACTTGCTTCCGACTTGATCCCGATAACCTCACAAGATTGAGACGGGCCGCAGTTTTTATAGCCAGGCGCCGCAGTTGCCTCCACTGACTGCAAGCCCAGGGTATTATAGAAGAAACTTTTATTTGTCACAGTATACAGGTATACGAAATTTGACCTTGAACCCGTCCTAAGTATTTTAGGAGCAGTGGGCCCGGGGAGCATCTTGTTTTTTTTTTAGTGTCTCGCTTAAGGACACTTCGACATGCAGTCTGTAGGAGCCAGGGATCAAACCGCCAACCTTGTGGTTAAAGGACGTCCCGCTCTACCCACTGAGCTACAGCCTGGCTGTCACCTCATGAAAGAGCTGATTGGCTCTTAGTTTTGCCAGTAAACTCCACGTTTTGTAGAAAGTCCAAACTTTCTGTGTAATTGTAGTATTTAACGCTAGATTGTATTAGTCTCATGTTGTGCAATGAAGGTTTCATCTGTTAACAAACATATCTTGTGTGGTTGATCTTGTGAGGTTATCTATAAATAACACTTATCAAAACGAGTCCTCATTATGTGCTTTACAAGGCGGACATACAAATAATAAAGGACAGAATCCAATGCCAGATACACGCACATTTCCACATGTATTTACAAACAAATGTAAATAAATCCCAACGTGGTCTGAAAACTACAAGCAGCCTGCAGATGGATCTAACAGGAAGTCACTTTTTCTGTGACTTTTCTGTGACTTGTGAGCAAGTGTCTGACTTGACTGCAGCTTTTTGTCTCCTCCCCCTGCTGCTATCGCATGATCTTTTCTACTTTCCAGGCGCAGTTCATCTCCAACTAGCCTAATGATAACATCACAGAAAGCATCATGTGCAGAGGTGGAATGTGAACATGGAGATGATCATTACTGATTTTTTCCATTGCTAACACACTAAAATGGCACATAAAGCACAATTATTGAAACTGACACTCAGGGAGTCATCAAAACTCACATTTTCTGCTTTGCATCCAATTTGCATTTCAACATGGAACTTTTTGCGACACACTGCACATGGTTCTCTACTCAAAACACAAGAATCTGACATAAAGTCACTCAAACCACTACCATTCAAAATGCCACACCCATGGGCCAATTTGCCAAAACATGCAACACCTGGCCGAACACCCGAATTGCTTTATTGCCAACTCCTCAATCAGGATGTATAAAAAAAAACACACCTGTTTACAACAACAATGGAAGCCAGCATAGCAGTGAGAGGCCGGTTTTCAAAAATGTGTCCAAGCAATTGTCTCCACAAATGTTTTTGCTGTTTATGTAATTTAATTTGTTTAGAATATGTCTGTCTAACTATACTATCATTTTTTTTCATGTCATTTTTCAACATACTTTACTATGACTTTTTCCACGACATTTTTGTAGTCACACTCACAGCTGAATGAAGTACCCTTCTTTAAAGGGAATGTTTGTAACTGCTTACACGTATAAATCAATCCGGATCGGTGTCCCATGCGTGCTTGCGTGTGGCGACGCTGTTCAAACTCAGACTCCAACACAAACTACACGGAAACACCAAAACCGCAAAGTTCTATCTAGTGAAGCCCGTCTGTTAAACAGTGTTGGCCGCGGTCGGAGGACGCGGGAGAGACCGTAGCTTTGGTCTCCAGGGCCGGAGTCTCTGCTGTACTCTGCTCCTCTGCTCCCCTGCCTGCCTGCCTGCTTTCACTAACAGCTCGCTCCACCTCACGTGCATGCGCGCACATTACACACTGCAGAAGAGTTTCGTAGCTCTGAGAATATCTAGTGAATGTTCAGTGGACGTTTGTGCAGAAATAACTGCTGCAGCTCCTCCAGACCAACAGAGGTTTCCCGTGTCTTTTGAAGTGACGGGGCTCCGCAGCGACAAACGTTATCGTCTCCGACCGGGTGCCGGTGTCTTCCCGGTTTCCTCCGACCGCGGTCGGGAGGCTGAAGCAGGAAAAGCCAACACTAGGATCAGTAATGATTCATGGAGAGACCTGACGTAGCTGACGTGTGTCGCCTCACTGTTTTGATGGATGCTCGCTCACATTCACGTGCGCACGGGCGAGCGCGAGCAACAGGACGCTGACTTTCGTTGACTTAACGGCCACAGGTGTCGCTGTTACAACCAATTTCTGATTCTTACAAACAGTCCCTTTAAGTACAAGTATCTCACTTGTAATATCTGTTGATCTGGGTGACAAGCTGTTGCATAAATAAGTTGTTATTGCATTAATCTGATGATTGTACTTGCTTTTTAGTAACTGTTTCAGAAATTGTACTTAAGCAACTGAAGAAAAGTGTGTTTCTTGGTTTCAAGTCTACGTGGTTATATTTAAGCAAAGTGAAGATCATGAAGCAAGTGTGTGATAGACAAAAAGGAGCGGGTCAAACAACCTCACCTGAAGAAGCCCTTGCAGCCTTCACACGTCAAGGCATTGAAGTGGTAACCCTTGGCCAGATCTCCACACACACCGCAGGCTCTGGGCTCCTCATCCTCATCCTCTGACGTCTGTCCTTCCTCGTCCTCGTCCTCGTCCTCCTCATCGTGCCTTGCGAGTGCTTCTCGGATGCTCTGCACTCCAGTGTCCTCTCCGCTCATTCTCACTTGTGAGGATGATTAGAGAATTCTGGAGTCGATTACTTAATTCATTGTTTTTGGAGGAAACGGCATGGTTTGTGGGGAAGTTGAGGTGTTAGTGCTGACAACCACAAGAAAAAACAACACTGTGAGATCAAGCTTACTAGTCCCTGCAAAGCAATTGCATACCATATCACAACTCATTTACAGAAGACATATGATCTGCAATAATGTGATGCTCTTACCTTCAAATATAATAAGGATAGGACAACAATATTTGGGCTGAATACATTCAAAATGGGTGCAGAATCTTTTCCTTCTATCATATCTTTGAATCAAGGTGCAGTGACGCATAACTGCGTATGAATGAAGGCTCAGTTGAGATGTTTAAGTCTATTAAAAGTCTTTTAATGTAATCCATTCCCTGAGGCTAAACGGTCACAGCGGGGAACCATTTCAAACTCCATCAAAAGAGCTTCAAATAATACAACTAACTGCTCTGACGTGTTTGGGCATTTGCAGCAGTACAGTGAACAGTGCTCAGCTTTCAACAGCTCTTAAGACTCTTATTACTTCTAATATTATTTTGCTATGCTTGATATGTCACACTGCTCAGCTGTTCAGACTGAAATCAGATAGGCTAAGTAGGCTAGGTATGACAAATGGGTTAATATTTTGAATGAAGTGATTCATTTTGCAAAAGATCTGAGGTGTAGTTCTACTTGTATGAGTGTTCACACAGTTTAATAGGCAACTCTATCAAAAAGTGAGCAAAACTACAAGCCAAGTATACCTTTCTGTAAGCCCATATGGCAAAAAAAAAATACTTAATTATACATTTCTTAAGTATATCTCAATCAAAAGATTAAGTACAAGTATGTATCTTGTAATATCTGTTGATCTGGGTGACAAGCTGCTGCATAAATAAATTGTAATTGAATTAATCTGATGATTGTACTTGCTTTTTAGTAACTGTTTCAGAAACTGTACTTAAGCAACTGAAGAAAAAGTGCCTTTATGATGGGGAACCATTTCAAACTCCATCAAAGAGCTTCAAATAATACAACTGCTCTGAAGTGTTTGGAAATTGCAGCAGTGCAAATGGGTTATTATTTTGATTAATAGTTTATTATAATTGTAAATATGCAGGCCAATGAATGCAATTTAACTGAGACAGACCTGAAGTCTCAGACATGTAGCCTGTTGTCAGTGTCAATAAACAGTGTATACTGTTTTATGATCATTTTAGCTGTGTAAAGTGTCTTTGAGTCTCTTGAAAAGTGCTATATAAATAAAAATCTATTATTATTATAAATCATTAATCCTCTATACTGCACTTATTATTTTGAAACTACAGTTATAATGTGTATTTAATGTAGCCTATACTGTATGACTTAACCCAGTGTGATGTGTCTTTAAACTGCGCACAACCAGACCAATGAACCATTACTTTCGTTTACACAGCCGTGTTAATGACAGTGATTGGATCCCGGATAAATCACAATAAATAGTTTGCAAAAACAATTTTTGCAGCAATAACTATCTGACACAGCAAATTGACATTTTCAATAAGTAAAAATAAACATGTAAAAGACTCTCTGTCAACCTTTTGATCATTGGATAACACTTCTCCTACCTCTCTTTCGCCTGCTTAAAGGTCGAGTTTTAATCAAACACTCATCCAGATCATTCCACCCACTGATCAGGTGATTCCAGATGTCAAAACAGCTGTCTGTAGTCCACTTCCAGCGGTTAATCCCTGTGGATTTGGGGTTTACACATACTGTACACTCAACAGGTGAGAGCGAGTATGGCACCAGCTCTTCCAGTTGTTTGTTTGATGTGTTGATCCTACCGGGCACGTCGCTACAAGTATTCCTGTCTGTCTGCAGCCAAGAGGACGGGCCCGTCGCCAAGCAGGGCTGCAGGGGAGATAGAGGCACCGGGGCGCATTGACCGCTCCTGGTGCGTCGCCAAATTACGCATCGCCCATTACGCACCCCTCAAAGTCCCCAAAGTAATGCTACAAGTGAATCTGATTGAGCAGGTTTCCGATACTGTTTTGTATTGTGTTCTGCAGTTATTTGTCTGTCTGTATCTGTAGGCCAACTGATCTTATCTGTTGCGGCAGACTGCTTCACGGTGGTCAACTGAGCACAAACACGGTAAAGACGCAGTTTGGATTTTTGATGCCTGTCTATTCATGAAATTACGGTACCGGTGCTGGGCGTGGTCAGAAAGATGAGGCGTTCAAATACCTAATGAAACGATAGCACATTACATCATTTCATTAAATAGGTTCTTGAAAATGTGATATATCTTTGAAAAATGAAATACACATACAAATATATACATATAAAAATATATACATATACACACACACACACACACACACACACATATATATATATATATACATATATATACAAACATATATATATATATATACACATATATATACATAAATATATATATATACACACATATATATGCATGAGTCACATACACACATATATATATACAAACATACACATATATATACATAAATATATATATACACACATATATATGCATGAGTCACATACACACATATATATATACAAACATACACATATATATACATAAATATATATATACACACATATATATGCATGAGTCACATACACACATATATATATACAAACATACACATATATATACATAAATATATATATATACACACATATATATGCATGAGTCACATACACACATATATATATACAAACATACACATATAGATTATCCACTGTAAATGGGCATTTAAATGCATAGGAAATTACCAAATGTTTCTCAGTTTTCATGAAATTATGATACAACAGTTAAACTGTAATATAAAAAAATATACACAATTCATTCTGATATAGTTTTGGAGAAAACTAAACGGAAAGTCCCTTCCAAAGTAAAAGCACACATTGTAACACATAATATTCCTTCATATTTGAACTCTGATCAAACATTTCCTTAAAGCAGCAGTGGGTAGAAATTGAGCAAATATGATTTTAAAAAGTACATTTTTATAAAACGGTCACTATATGCTGACAGTAGTGCATGAGTCAGGTAATCTGAAAAACATCATGTTCCTCTGTGTCCTCCGGTGCTCCTATTGGCATCTGCAAGATTTCACAGACCGGAGGAAAACAACCAATCAGAGCCGATCTGGAGTCTTGTCGTCTCTGAGCAGCTGTCAATCACTCGCAAACTCTGATCAAACGGTCAAACTAAGCAGCGCTGATTGAATATGAATCAATATTCTGTTACTGTAATGCCTATTTGTCGCCTCAAATGTTTTCAGAAACATCTTGTAGTGTACCGTTTAGCTGTAAAATAAGAAAGTCTGTGACCCGGCAGCTATGTTGAGATCAGTTGAGGAAATACCAAGCACCGCCCACCAGCTGGAGCACAGCCAATAGAAACGCTCAATAGGAACGCTCTCTCTCAGAAATGACTTGTGATTGGCCAAAGTCTCCCGTCACGGGCTAGATTTTTTAAAACCTGAAAACAGAGCCATGAGGAGGTGCAGAAGTCTAGTTATCTCTCAGAACACTTGAATTACAATATGCTGAAAGGTTATTATGGAATTTTTGCCCAATGATGCCAAAAATATTCTGCCTACTGCAGGTTTAATAGGTTAACCTGACTAACCTTTAATCATATAAAATATGAAGAAGGAGTGCAGGGGCACCAATAAGAACTGGGTCCCCTGACACCAGCTCTGACTCAACAAATATCTATACCTGCCTTAGTCCAGGGCCCTATCAGGGACTCCATACTCCCACAGCAGCCCAACTGCGTCCCCAGATGGAAATGGAGCTTGTACTTGGACCCTGTCAGAAAAAGGTGGGAATATACTGTACATTCTAGATAAAAGTAGTGATAATAAAAAGGTTATAATCAACCAATAAACCCACAATGATGATTATGAAACTTTAATAATATGAATGAGAACACAGAACACTTATTTTTGTATGTTTAGTCCTCATATGTTTAGTCCTCTCTTTACTCAGTTTGAGTGTGCTCTGTTTCCTTCCCCTTCTCCTGCTCCACTTGGCTGAACATCTCCTTGAGGACTCGGTTGGAGGCTCATTCAGAGGGACAGGTCAATTGCGACGCCCCTTGAATACTAGGAGGGATCCCATAATGCTCAGCAGGCCCCTGAATGATGCTCCGAGCTGCCTTCAGGTGTCTATGCTGCCTCTGGTGCACTGGGAGAGAGAAATCACAAGGTTAGACCAGCGAGCAAAGCATCTGCTCTTTAACTTTATCAAACTTTAAGACATGTGGTCTTTTCATGCATTTCTAATTGTGGTTACAAATGTTGTCAACTCTCATGTCATGTCGTGATAATGTGTGAATTCAGTGGAAGCAGGAAAAAAGCAGAAAAAAATCTCCCAAACCTCTTTGTCTGACGGTGATCTTCTCGACCTCGGGGATAAGGAAACTGTACACCAACTCTGACACAATCTCCTCCGACTGAAGATTGTTTCGGCTACTCACACACACAAATTAGTTTTGTTTATTATCGTTGTGTTTACTGTAAATATCTGAATACAAAACATTAGCAGACATGCTGAGGTATTCATTACCTTTCCTCCATGGCGTAAGCAACGTCGTTGACCTCCTTTGCCCTCCTGTGGATCTCCTCTCTGGCCTGCTGGTCGGCTGTCTGTTCCAAGGTCCCTAGGATGATGTCCTCCAAATACAAATCCACAGTTTCCTGGTGGACCTGCACCACCTGTGACACAGTGTTAAGGACACACACGCCAAGCATTAAAACGTATTTTTCTTATAACTATCTCCTTTCCACTCATAGCTAAAAAATGACAAATGTACGCACTTGTCTGAAGATCTCATCCTCTTCTTTGCGTCTGAGCTCCTCCCCCTGTCTCTTCCCGCTCTCCTCAGCCTCTCGGATGCGACGGTCTCTCTCAGCCAGTAGTGTAAAGGCGTGGATCCTGCGCTCTTCCTGGAGATGAACCAGCTCCTTGGACAAAATGTCAAACAGGCGTCCGAGCTCTGTACCTACCACTCTGGCATGAGTAGCCTCCTCTTGAGAAACCTGGGAGGGGAGAGAGAAGGCACGATGAGATTGTTTTAGAGTTTGTAAATGTTTGTATGGGAATGTGTCTGTGTACTTCACCTTGTGTCTATGGTTGTCTCTCTGTTTTTTAAGGGCCATTACGAGCAATTTGTCAGCTTTCTGTAGCTCCTGCTCCTCCCCCTGCAGGGCGTGGACAGTCCTTAGCCCACGAATGAGGTCCAGGTGGTCCTCCTTGCCCTTAAACATCTGTACAACAATACAGACAGAAGTGAATAGAGACGTCCTTACAACTTGAAACACTTGCAAACATTTCTGTAGGCATAAAAATAGTCACAGACATGCAGGCAAATGCGTCGCACACACACCTGCATGCAGACATACCTCGTATTGGATACTTCTTCCTCTCAGTAGTTTCTGCAAGGTGATGACTGCGAGCTCTATCTCCTCATCCCCCTAATGAGGGACATATACGTTAATTAACATTAAAAAGTGAAACATGTAGGATGACCAAGGTCAGCATCACTTAAAGTCAGAGACATTAGCTGACCTCTGGTGGCTCCTCCACTCTGGGAGTTACAGGACGAGGAACAGGCTTCTCCCTCTTGACAAGAAAACGCAAAGACTTCTCGGCCACTTGCTTGTTCTCCTCCTCGGTCAGGGCCTGTGGAACCACAATTGGTAATTCATGTGTCTGTAGAACTTAAGTGAACATTTTTCCTGCTTTACCTTGTATTTCTGCATCAGTTCCACTGCTTTGTTCACAGTGGGTTTGATCACATTCTTGCTGATGCTGCCTCTGGGTTGAGGTCTTTTCACCCCTGGCTTGAGGACTGAGGCAGAGAGTCCTGCCTCCAGCTCTAGCAAACCTATTATTGAAAAAAAGTCGTAAATTACCATAACAATAAAGGGATATTGTCGTCTCTGATGCTAGTATGGAAATGATCCACTCAATTCTACTTGTCCAAAAACGTTTAGATTCAGACCTTCATATGTGTCTAAGTAGTGGCTTTTAAACTCATCGTTGCAGGTGTTCCTGTTGGTGAATGTACCCCTGAGGCTCCGAGGGCCAAGTGTCTGGTCTTTGACACCGCCAAATCGCTCTAGCTTCCCCTCCATATTTCTTCTCTTAGCTTCCAGTTTTCTCAGCGCTACGGACAAAACAACAATGAAAAAAAAGAAGAGATAGATGAGAAGGAATGAAATGAAGCCTTGCATAATACATTTATGGTCAGGATATTCAGTCAGAGCAGACGTGGCGGTTGTCTTACACCTGGTGTAGTCATTGTCAATCTTGTGTAGCTTGGTCTCTTTGTCTTTTTGGTGCTTGGAATATAAGTCGTTGAGTCTCTCATTTCTGACTTCTTTCTGGGCTTCATCTCTCTGCCTCAAGAGGTCCTTCAGCACGGCAAGACGAGCCTCTTGCAACCTGGCCACCACCCACAGAAACAGAGAGCATTGTAGAAGGGCAGGCTTTGCATGGTAAAGACAGCAGGTACATCAAGGGGGAGGAGGGGTTCACCAAGATTGCTTAATAAGGCTACATATTGTTCTTGGTTAGACATATAGTAGGCCCAAGTAGTTTATGTTTGTGGCATTTTGATGAGAGAAACTCCCTTCACAATGGAATAACTTGTCAGATAGCATGACATGCTAACAGGTGGCTCAAATCTGTGCCAAACACTGCTAACAACATTTTAAGTGAGTAGTGGTTTGCTTCTCTATTTATGCCTTTTCCAGTTAAGGATTAAAAGTTAAATAATAGTGTTTGAGGTGCAGCACCACTCACTTCTGGATTTCTCCTTCTCTGAAAGCCCACTCCTTGACATCCATCTCCTCCATCATTCGTCTCCTTTTGTCCAGCTGACTAAGGTCACCTAATGGAGGAAGGGTGGCCTCCCAAGCTCGCTTGGCACGTGCCCGCTGTATCATTTCCACTTCTGCCAGGCCTGCAGGCAGACCACGACCTGAGGGAAATTGTCATTTGAGGGTTGAAATGTAATTTGCAGAGGGCAAGATGAGAAGCATTGGTAAGCTAATTATAAGACACTAAAGGTACAAGCAGACTTTTAAGCTGGTAGGTAGAGGTAGACTATTCAGCTGAGAGAACCAGTGGGAAGGCTGGAGATGTATGGTTTTAACAAGGTAATTATACATTATAGCCTAGAACTGGTGAAGTTCTGAACAGCTGATCACATACCCCAAGACAAAGCTGCCAGTTGCAGGAGTTCTGAGGGAGTTGTACCAGGTCGTACCCTATACTCAGGACTGTACGGGTCTGTCTGTGTTTCACTTTCCCTGTAGTCAGTCTGGACCCCCACTGTGAAGTGGGTGGGCTGTTGCTTAGCATTCTTTCCACCAGTAGATACAAAGCCTTCTCTGATGAGACAGAATGAGAGGATGCACCCTCTACCAGCAAAAAGGCACAACAGAAATTGTGAAATGGAAAATAAAGAAGCGAGATGAGCCATTGAACTTACTTAGGCAACGCAAAAATCACATCCGTGGGGACCTGCTGTGCAAAGGGTATCATGGGGCTAAAGGAAACAGAATGGAACACCACGTCAGACACTATGTCAATATTTAATGTGGAAACTGTGGCAGCACAGGAGTCATCTTAAACTTATCGTAAACTGTCATAATATCAGGTTGAGGTAACTGCTGCACGATGAAGTTAGTATGATTGTATTCCAGAGTGTTGACAGGCTGATCAAACCGTTTAAAGTATTTCCAGCGATCAGCTCCAGTGACATCGCACTCCTCCGTTTTCAGCCATGACTGAGCATTTGGAATAACCCTATTGAGAAGATAATGCCATGGGGCACAGTTTATATAAGTAATGAGTATCATAGCTAACCATGAATTAATACAACTCAGTAACTGCTGCTGCTCATTAAAATGGTGTCTGTTTGTGTTACCCAGCCAGCTGCTGTAGTGCCTCTTTGCGCTGTTCTGTGTGGCCTCGCCAGCGACGATCAATAGAGGCCGGTACTGGGTCTGCAGGGTCCAGCTGAAGGGTATACCGTGGGTGGTGGGGCAGGTTACTGAACATAGACCCAAACTCAGGCACTCTCCTCTGATAAAAACAGACAGAAATACAGTCAACTAGTGCATTTCACATTCAGTCGGTTTCTTTTTTTTTATGTGTAAACAGTAACAACTGAGAAATAATATTGGCCATGGGTCATAGAGAGGTAAACAGAAAACGGGTAAATTATGTCTTGCTTCTGAGTTACGCTCAGTGTTCGTAGTGTGATATAAAATATATTCAGTTATTTTAATAATATACAGCACAAACTTACGATGTGCTCTTATCTAATAAATGTATTTGTCAGCTTAAAAAAATGGGTCAGCACTATTCTGGAAATAACATGTTGACTTTTCTAGATGGCTTTACCTAATACTGTAAACAACTGAAGACAACACCTTGTCATTTAATCTCTATATTATACTATATTCAATCTATAAGCAACACAACTTAAACAACACAAAACCTATAGGTTTTCAAAACCTGATAAGATAGGCGTAATAACAATACAGTTTAACCCAGCATGTCTTGTTAGGCCAAAATGACTGTTGCTTTGACTTAGTACTTGGGTAAACTAATAAGAGTTACAGCACCTTCCTGGGGCTTAACCTGATTGTTATCTGATGATATAAACTATCTTTAATGTTGGCAACACAACCAATATGTTGCTGTAGGACAAATATCAACGCAACTTACGACTCGGTCCTTAGACGCATAGGCCTTGAAGCTGGACCTGGCATGGTCTATCTCCGATGACACTGTGTAAACTGGATCTGTTGGCAAAAGAAAAACAGCCCAGTTAATGTCAACCAAAGGAGTTAGCTAAATGTCAAATGACAATAACCTGTTTATTTTCAGGTGGAATTTCATTCATTCATTCTCACTGTGCAGTATCATTTTCCACTTCTGCAATTTTGTTAATAGTCTGTTTATTGTCAATACTGTATATACTGCTCCTATTTTATACTTCCTTCTATTTAAATGGTTCATATTTTGTTACACTTGGTTTAGCTCTTTTTTTTTCCTGTGTTAGCTGATGCATCTGGTTTTTGCACTATATCCCCTTTGCTGCTTTACACAGCAAATTCCCCCACTGCACGACTAATAAAGGAATATCTAATCTTATCTTAAAAGTGAATAATGCCAACCTCATCTGTGTCAAAGTACTACAAAATCCTTCAACTGTTACTAGCTATTGATATGAAAATGTATTTTATGAGACTTATTTTATGGGACTACATTAATTGGTTATCATTTTATCTTTGTTTCAAATAGTGGTGCCCCGAGTATGATTTAAAATACATGAAATCATATTATTCAATATAATTAATACTTATTTTGATAATTACTAATTACTTTTGATAGCCAAAGCTGTTGAGTTTGGTGTTAAAGCCTGTTTATAATGGCTCTGTTACATGTCTACATCCTCTTCTCAACATACCAGTAGGTAGAAACACTATTAAGATCCTTAAAAGTAGCAATACAACATGTAAAACTACTTATTTCAAGTCCTGCATTCAGAATCCCAATAGGTAACTTTACATATCTGCTTATGTCACTGTTATATTATTATTTATTTTCATTATAAAATACAAGATATGTTGCATAACTTTCATAACATTCATTCTCACTGTGCAATATCATTTTCCCCTTGTGCAATTTTGTTAATAGTCGTTTAGTTACATTTACTCACCATACAAGTGGTCATAAACTCTTTCACGCCTAACAGCTCTGTTAACATAACTTCTCTTGTTATTTGTGCGGCTGACAGATACGTTCATTGTCTTATTTCAATTAAAAAAACCTGTTTTTCCAACGAATTTCGCTCCCAGATGTCAGGTAACACTGCTGTTATTCAGCAATGTAACCATGGAGACGGTACAATAAGCGTTTTAGCCGCGGTGGCTCATGGGTAACGTAGTTTTTAAAAGCCATTCTCTCCACCACCACCACTACTATTAACCCATGATTACATTTAACTCCAGTTACAGTCCACACACCACATACAACCACATTATCCTTTTTTATCCATCATTTCTTTTAAAACATCATTTATATTTATTTTACTTTATTTTATCTTATCTTATTCTATTTATATTTATTTTACTTTATTTTATCTTATTCTATTTATATTTATTTTACTTTATTTTATCTTATCTTATTCTATTTATTTTTATTTTACTTTATTTTATCTTATCTTATTTTATTTATATTTATTTTACTTTATTTTATCTTATTCTATTTATATTTGTTTTACTTTATTTTATCTTATCTTATTCTATTTATATTTATTTTACTTTATTTTATCTTATTCTATTTATATTTATTTTACTTTATTTTATCTTATCTTATTCTATTTATTTTTATTTTACTTTATTTTATCTTATCTTATTTTATTTATATTTATTTTACTTTATTTTATCTTATTCTATTTATATTTGTTTTACTTTATTTTATCTTATCTTATTCTATTTATATTTATTTTACTTTATTTTATCTTATCTTATTCTATTTATTTTTATTTTACTTTATTTTATCTTATCTTATTCTATTTATATTTATTTTACTTTATTTAATCTTATTCTATTTATATTTATTTTACTTTATTTTATCCTGTATTTTTTAATCTTGCCTTAATTTGATTTGCACCCTGACTGACAGCCAGCCTCCCCCCACCCCTCCCAAGCGCACACACACAGTCACATGATATCGATCTTAAGATAAAATAAGATAAGATAGATCTTTATTAAAAATACAACAAAATTACAACAAGTTCAAGTGTATAAAATAAAAAAAAGTATTATTTCTAGCAACAGTGCCTAATAGAATAACAATTAAGTAAGATACATTTAGTAAAATGAGTAAATAAGATAAGATAAGTAAAATAAAAAAGGCCAATCTTGCCCAGTTAAGTTTTCTTTCTGTATTTGTTTCTTTATTTGTTTCTTTATTTGTTTCTTTTTTTATATTTTTAATTTTTTTTATTCTTTCTTTAATTTCTTTTTCTCTCCATTTTGTTTTGTAAATATTTCATTTTATTTTATTTTGTTATGAGGAAAAGGAAGAAAATAAAAAAAAAGAAATAAAAAAAAGAAACAGCTCAACACTAACTGGGCTCCTCCTCCATCTCCTCCTCTTCAAACGAGAACTCACAGTGGGGAAGATGTACGTCTACTTCCGGAAACAGCGGTGCCTCCTCTCTATGGTTCCCCCCTCGGTTCCTCCCATATATGGTTCCGCCCCCTTCGCAACTTGCCTTACTTTTTTATTTTTTTATACTTTATTTTTTGCCTTTTTTCAAGGTTGTTTTCATATATGCAATTTTAAGTTCGTAATTACAATCGTTTATAAACCAATTTTTAAGTAGATGACCTTATAGACAAACTCATTAAGTACACTAGAGAAAACAACTTCAACATTCAAAATTGAAATAAAATTAAGAAAATGAATAAATAATAATAATAATAATAAAAATAAAGAATAGAGTTAAAAAAACAAAAAAAACACCTTTTAGAGATGATTATGAAACTTTACTCTATTAGAATGCAATTAGACTCATAATCCTATTGCAGTGAAATAAAGTGGGTTTTTTTCATGTTATATTTGTACATCTCGTTCAGAACGTCACAACATTTTCATACATTGCCCCAAAATTCATCTGTGAGAATACATACGCTTTTTTTTGCAGTTAGACCAGTGTGCTTCTTTGTTAATGTCAAAACAAATCACACTTTTACTAATCAACTGGTGTTTGAATGGTAAAATAAAATTAATTAGATTATTCTTTCACAGATGTTCAGCAGTCACTGACTTACTTTAGGGAGGCTTAAATCATTGCTCCACTATAGGTACAGATGTGGATCAGTAATTTCTTTAGCTTATTATTAATTTACAGAGGACATATTCATTGTTTCACTTCATACATCTCGTTTTTTCCCTTTACCCTTTAGAGCATATTTTTAGGTTGCCAAAAGGGCTGATTTTGACATCAACAGGAAGTCTATGTTATCAAAGGGAAACAGTGTACACACACATGCTCACACACACCGCACACACACACACACACACACACACACACACACAAGCTCACACACACACACACACACACACGCACACACACAAGCTCACACACACACACACGCACACGCTCACAACATGTGGCACAGACATTATTTTTATCCTCAGTTTTTTTTTTTTTATCTGGATTTGAGGAACACAGCTGACCAAAGCGACATTACTTCACAGCTGCAGGGTTTTGCAATTCTGTGGAAAAGCTAGTTTTAGTGCCAAGTATGCCAGCTTGTCACAGTCAGCTGCACTTCTGTTATTTTTGTGTTGAATAAACACGGTCTAATATTAGATCTTAGAAAAAGCAGAACATCCTCGTGCCTGGTAAAAACCTGTATTAGCTATACTGCAAATATTTCCTCACATTAGTATCAGTATACTGTTTTTGAAATCCTAAAACTATCATGTGTAGAATAAGTAATAGCAGCTGTGGGTTGATTTAGGCCTATTCTTCATAAGTTTCTCATCTGCATTGAATCTTCGTTTTCACAGTTTTTCTGTACATGGACAGGATGAGAGCACACTCAAGAGAAGGAAAAGCTGAGTTTCAATTGTTCATCCGCCCCTGTCTGGTCTTATGTAGGACAGCTAATAGCAAGATGTCTCATTGCAGGATTAACTCATGAACCACAAACGCAAATGCAGCGTTTGTCAGTTAATCTCCGATCTGCAAACTGGTGATGGAGCTGTAGTCACAGCTGCACCCACATTAACACTTAGTGCATGTAAGCAACTCTGCATTGCGTAACCCATATAGAACAAGACGTTCTTACACCAGCAGATATGAGACCACAAAAAAAAACACTTACTCAGCATGAACGAGTTTTAATGACTTAACATTTAATGACCAGTTTGTTATCTATAACCTAGCTAAAAGTAATGCAGTCTAATACAACAACCTTGCAATAAATCATGAAGGTTGTCAAGTTTGTGTTTTGATGCATCTGTATGGATGCTGTATAGTTTTGCTGCTGTTCCATTTTATTGTCATAATGAGAGGTGCTTCTGACATTTTGCAGACACCATTCATATTTGTTTATTTGTTTTTGCACAATTTAAGACTATACAACATAACAAAACAATAAATTAATAATATAAAGTGCAGGAAGAGGTAAAAAACCCACTGGGCTTATCTGAAGCTTCCACCTTTAGAGACAAGATTAATATAAAGAAATAATATGACTACATAATAGTGATAACAAACAATTAGGACAAGATATATATAATAACAACAATAACAATACAGTAAATATATCAAAAAGATAAGTGTGTGTGTGTGTGTGTGTGTGTGTGTGTGTGTGTGTGTGTGTGTGTGTGTGTGTGTGTGTGTGTGTGCGTGTGTGTGCGTGTGTGTGTGCGTGCGTGTGTGCGTGTGTGTGTGTGTGTTGCGTGGAAGTGTATGGTTAGTGTTTGTGGGGAGGAAATGGATGATTTCTGGGCAATCGTAACCAAACAAAATTGTGAGTGGGAAAAAATAAAAAACATAAAGACAGATACATGGACAACATGGGGGAAAAGCGTATAGAACAGTATAGATAGATATTAGAAACACCTCTCAGTAATGAAATACAGTTCAACAGCACCAGCTCTAACATTTCTATTAAGAATCAAGTCATCTGTCCTCCTAGTTTAAACAAAACCTGAACATTTTAACATTAAAGAAGGCATTGCAGGGCTGTTGTATTACACTGTATTAGTTGTACATGCTGGCATTCATATAGTAAGGCATACAAAATCATGTTGGATATTATGAATGATATAAATGCATACTGTGATTGTGTCTAATGTGTCTGCTTTATTCTATTGTCTAGCCTGGAGCGTTCACACATACTGCTTTGAGGATCGTGTGACATGCAAGAAAGGAAACCGGTGTCAGACGTCATCCTGTGTGGGAGAAAAAGGCAGATGTTTGAGTGGAAAGCGGTTTGGAGATGGGGGGAAGATGAAGAGGAAGGGAGGGATTAGTTAGTCACATGTCCTTTATATGTCTTTATCATGAAGGGTGTCAAGGATGTTCAGTTTGTCTGGATGGGGTGGAGAACTTGTTTTACTCCAACACTGAGCTCATTCGGTTTAAATAGAGAAAGTGAAATTAGGGTAAATGGCATGATAGCCCAGGCAAAACCTACGCAACTAAGTTCGATGTAGACAGTGTTCAGGACTGACGATTTAGTTAAAGACTTGATGTGTTTCTTACTGGTTGCCAGTTTACAGAGGAACCTGAAGACAACTGGAGATGAGGGACATGGTGTGGATGTATGCTGCCGTCATCTTCTTGTTGTCTGAAGCATGGAGGGTGGATGCAGGTTTGAACATTTACACATTGTACTAATGTTTAGCCTTGGTAAGATACAGCTTTTCGATGGTTATTTAGAGGTGCACAAAACCTCCCCCAAAGATTTACCTTGTGAGGAGTTGTCTTCGTAGATACTAACTGTATATGTCACAACTGCAAATTCATCTTTTTTATACTGTAAAATGTGTCATTTGTGGTACTTTATACTAAAAATGTTTGCTTGCAGCCATAATGATATAGATCATTACTGTATAATCTGTGTCATGTTGATAATATTTGTAGGAGTAGTAAACTGTAAGTGGTAAGCCGCTCTGAGATTTCTGTTGAATTGTGTGTGGTGTGACTCACAGTGACACTAGACAGGCAGTGGAAAGAACATGCTCGGTGGTGTGTTAATGCAGAAGCTTACAAAGGAGCGAAATCTTCCATAACACATGTATGAAAAGGTTGCCCCATATTTTCTGAATGAACAAGCAGCACGCTGCTTCTTCAGTGGAAATCATGATTTCAGATCAGGGTAACACGCTATGACTGAGCTTTTTTTCCCCCACGGGGTGGTCTCTGATAGTTGGAGGTGACGCTTCTGTGTGAGATCTGTGGTTTTGCCACCCCACCTCGTGCATTGTGTTTTGCGTACAGCTGTCAGAAGTAAACAATTCCCAGACCCCACGTAACACTTATGTGAAAGTCAGTCGATGAACCCTGAATTTTCCTATGAATTTCTTTGAAATAGCAATGTCATGAGCTTCTTCCAGTGTAGGCAGGCACATGGGGGAGATTATGACAATAACATTTACCTCTTATATGCTATGTTTTTTTGTTTTATTAAAGCTAAAGACAGCAAATAGTGCAGTTTCTGTCACACCTTTCTGTGATTTAACCCTGCTGCAGTTGGTCATGTCAGACCAGTTTTAATCGTATCGCTTCACACCTTAACTAACTAACTAAACTAAATAACCAATAACATAATAAATCACCTTATTAATTGTTCCTCTGCTGATTGAACACTTCACAATGAATCACTAACTGCTACTTTCTGACTGACAAAAAAAATGTTTTTACTAACTTTTCCCTCACATCCACCTCCAGCTCTATCAAGAACTAACCAAATCACTTTGGAGAACTCCACAGTTTATGGTAAATTCATTTCCCTCTTTTCTCTCCATCCATTTTGCAGTATGAGTAAAATATTAGATAAGACTATGAATATTAGGCTAGGTAAAGTAAGACTAGTGAAGACGCAGGGAGTTGAACATCCTTCCTTTCCTTATTAATGATTATTTAAAACATTAAGTACTTTTTTTAGTTGAAATTAATTGAAATAATAAAAAAAACATGTTATTGCTGAAGAAGTAAGGTTTAGTCATCATTTTTAGGTTATTTTAGAATGTAATTATGAAATATTAATTTGACCACTTTGAAAAAGTAATTACAAAACTTTTGTCATTCAGTAACTCTTAAAATACATGTTTATATTTTGTTAGTCTTGCATCATTACCATTTTATTTTGAAGGATCATAGTTTATGGGTTTGAGTTTATTTGAAAAAAAATCGTATTATTATCATTTTAGACTGATAGTTATCAAATGCTATATGATTTATTTTATAAATATGTGTTTATCCTACAAGCTCATGCCTAAATGTATTTGTGTTGCATGCCATTTAAATTAAATTAAATTAAATTTGATTAAATTTTATGAGTTTGCACGTCAATGTCCCATGCGTTTTTCTTCTTTTGCATGTGTTGCTAATATTAGGACATGCACACTGTATATTGTTTTATAACAGAATAAACCCAAACCATTTAATCAACATAACCACTTTGTGCATAAATAATACAACTATTCTTTTGTTTTTTCCAGTTGTCAGAAATGCAGCTTTCCACCTGGGGAGTGAAGCCAACCTGACATGCAGCAATAAGACATGGAATAAGATGCTGTTTATTGTCTGGACAATAGAAATGAAATCCATAAAGCCATGTGTGATCTCCTCTGATAATAGTAGAAGCGATGACGACTGCATTGATGGCAAATCACTCCGAAACACATCCAGAAATCTGTCATACCTCCACATCCCAAACTTCTCAGAGCGTGACGTGGGGGTCTACAAGTGTGAGTCGGTTTACTCAGGGGGAAACGACCTCTATGTGATCCACGTGGATATCATAGGTAGGACTTTCCACCTCACAAGGATAGATGATTTCAAGAATACAGTTAACTTCTTAAAGGGTCACCCAAATCACACTCACAAAAATTAATTAAATATCAATTTCTGTTTTACTTGCTTAGATTTTGAAACATTTACAAGTCTACAGAACCCCTTTCCACTGAAAAATGGGGGCATAATGGAATTTATTCTCTGACCCCAATAGCAATAGGCCTTTCTAGACACAACGTCCCTGTTCCTTAATGGCCTTACTGTCGACAATGTTCATCTGGAACTATTTTATACTATTAGGCAAGCAAATTAAAACTAATTGCATAGTTACTATGTGCAAGTTTAAATCCATTTTCTGTGATTTGGCTGAACTACAGCAAGTATTCTGTGAGTCTCATTTCTCCTGTTTTGTCTTCCCTCGCCCAGTTCCTCCCAATATATCAGCCTGGTTAGAGCCTACGGGCAGCGAGATGACGGCAGTGTGCAAAGCTGAAAGAGGAAAACCTGCTGCCAACATCAGCTGGAGTCATATGGGAAACATAATGACTGTGGAAACAAATAGCCCAGATGGATACATTACAGTAGAAAGTCGCCTGAAGCTCCTCGAGGGAATGGACACAGCTAATCTGAGCTGTGCTATCAGGCACCCATACTGGGACGGGGAAAAGGTGGTGGTTTTGCCACAAAATTATGAAAAAGGTCAGGCTTTTGCAAAGTGGATAGCATAAGATTAAATATTTAATTTGTTTTACATTATAGTGCAGTTATATCATTGTGCTGTATTGATGTCCAGCAGATTATTAACAAACTTTTCATCTTCACTCTCTCTCTGCAGGTTATTTTCCTTGGCTGTACGTCATTATTGTGGTAATAGTTGTGATTTTGGCAGGATCTTTATTTTTTGCCATAAAGAAACTAATAACATTGAGGTGAGACTTTTCATTTGATGACTTAAAATGACTACTTGTAAGCTTTTTTTTTGTTGAATCACTGAGCCAATTTGTGTTTCTACCTTTTTGCCAGGCGATGCCGACAGTCCGTGACCCCTCCATCCAAATCTCCACCGGTGGGTAATCTTCCTGCATGTCTGCACTTTATAGTTGAACGTGTTTTACTGCACAGTGTTAAGCTCCGTCCATGACACCTCTCTGTTTTTTTTTACAGCTAGACGACGTGGAGGAAGTGGAGCCCTATGCCAGCTATGTTCAACGTGTAAACTCTATCTATAACTCATCTGCAGATTTGTTCACATGAACTCCTGCACATGCATCACGCTCACACACTGAAATGCACATCGTTGTGAGAAACTGAAGGCTGTGAAACTGAGAAATGGGGTAATAGTAAAGAGAGAGAGGAGAGTGAGATGAAGACTTCCGATACGAGAGGGAAGACTCTCAGGTTAATTCTGACCTAAAACTAAGCTCTTGACTGATGGAACAGGGGATGTACCTGCTGTCCCACACTGGCTCTCATGCACAGCACATGCAGCCCACTCTGTGTGTGGGTGTCATGGAGAACATTACTAATAACTACAAATGCAAAGAGCAGCCGGATTCAGCACGCCAAGTTACAGGACTTTTGATGTTGTCACGAAATAGGCTGGAATTATATGATCATCATTATCATAATTATTATTATAACACATATTTATAGATAAACTGTAAAGAGATGCTCACATTTGAATGGATTCTTGGTGAAGTCAACCTCATCCGATGAGAGAGTCACACTGTAAAGGACAGAGGGTGTCGTATCCTGTACAGATTGTTAAACCCTCTGAGGCAAATTTGTGATTTGTGATATTGGGCTGTACAAATAAAATTGACTTGACTTGACTTGAACCCAGGTGTAAAATTGCCTCAAGATAATGATGACAAGATTATGTGAAGTATTCATGTCTTAATGTGTAATTATGTAATTGCGTGTATTAAACACACATTTGGACACACTGATTTCATTCTCTCTACAAAATAAAAAAAAACACTAAAAATAGCACGCAAGAAAAAGTAAACAAGTACAGGATGTGCTTTTTTTTTTTTAACCGACGTGGTTAATATAAAAAAAAAAGTAATGTCAAGATGGCTTTTACATCCTTTATAGACATGCAGCAAACTGACAATTGGTTGAACATTCACCTTTTGTCACCGGTTTAATGATTTTCCGAGTTAACCCATTTCTGAAGAAACTGAAACATAGATAGGAAATGGAAACAGGAACAAGTGACTGTTCTGCCATCTACTGGCGGAGATCAGAACATAGTCCATCAACATGAACAAGTGTCACAGTCCTGAATAATACTAATACTAATATGCAGTCTGAGTGCCCACATGTACATTGAAACAGCTTGTGCAGGATGTAATAAATCTTCCTAATCACTAAGAGATGCCTTCCTACTGGGCTCCTAATTAACGTGATTGGGGAGATAATCCACTTTATACACAGACAGAGTTCAGACTTCTGCTATTAAATGGTAGACTGCAGCCACTATAATGTGTCTATACCCTCACACTTATGAACAGAAAAGAGGAACCTGATACATTAATTTCTGTCACAGGACATGACACTTGTCCACTTCTGGTGAACACATCAACATGATTTCCTCTGAAATGTGGCAAAGAACCTCACGACTTCTTCTTGCAAACGTTTTGAGCAATTTGGTTGATTAGTTCAACAGAACAATGAGCAAAAGTGTTAAAAGTCATTTTAATCAATAAAAACAAAATCAATAAATGACTGAAACAAACACAATTTACAATGAATTACACCACTCTACTATTTCATATGCTTCCAGTCAAACATAAATAATCCTGTAGGTTGATACAGACATAGAGGAAAAAACGTACACATTTTCTGTATTCACATACAAAACATGAAAAATAAAAATTCTCGAATTTGTAGTATATTTGGTTGGTGTGCAGTAGTTCTCAGGAGCAATGTTTTTTGACAAACTCTGGAAAGCAGATTAAGGTGTATGTTGTGAACAATATTACATAAACATTACATTCTTCCATCATGGATTGGATAATGTGACAATGGCACAGATTGCACACACAATTTTATCATTTTATCGTGCAAACAGTTGAGGTGCATTTTAAATTTGGGCACATAAACATTTTTGGTTGAGGCAGTTTAACGTGGGGTTAAGTTTCTGCAACTGAAACTTTGGTTAAAGCTGGAGCAGCTCTGTTTCAACAAAAACAGACTAAAGATCAACTTTTTATCTGCTGTAGAAAATAATAGAGAGACAGCAGATGTGCTCATATTAGCCATCCTGACTACAAAGCCACTGTGCTTCTTCATCAGTGTTCACTCTCTGTTTACAGGGTTTCATAACTGCTGTTCTTTTCCTTTCATGATGGAAAAAACATTCACCCACACAAACACCGCTTACAAGCTGATTTAGTTTTTTCTACAAAAAAAAACATATCAAAATAATTTCAAAATTCAACACATAGTGGCTTTAAGATTAAGATTAAAACTCTCAGTCATTCAGGTAACTAACAATAGTTTGTCAGAAGCTACTGGATTCGTTTTGGAGACGTTCAAAACAGATATAACTTCATACATGAGTGGCAAAAAATGCTCAAGCCCAAGCACCAAAGCCAAATCCCAAATTCATACTAAATACTAATTCTATACAGCATGTACTATAATCATCAAAGTATACTTCACCATTTCATACTAACACGAAATTACACAATACAGGCAACATCAGATGTCAACTAAACTGTGACTTTGGAAAGCTAGACAGTTAATTTGACTTCACAAAGAGAAGGCAAAATGCTTTTCCTGAGATTTACTTTATTTGGAGTTATTTCACCAACACCCACAATTTCCTTTAAAGGTGCTAAATACGAGATTGGGAGCATTGCTATTGCCTCTCAATGGCTCTCAACATGGCGACGGCGGCTCGCAGCTAACGATGCTAACAGCGCTAAAAGTGCCAACAACGGTCAACAGAGATAACAGTGTTAACCTGGGGAGGAACAGGGGGGTGGGTGCTATACGCTTCCGCGACGGTGCCGTTGGTCGGGGCGGTATTATCAGTTGCAACCGCCATAGGAGAGAAGTGAAGAGAGCCAGTGGGGCACGCTCACATGCATGAGCGGCCCGGCTATGTCAACAAAGCACAGAGAAACTGATTACAACACACAGAGGGAGAGTGACTTCATTCTCTGCTCAGGTAGACATTACTCATCTATATCTTTACATAGCACATAGTTGTTTGCTGCTATAGTAATGCTCTGGATATCGAATTTAACACCTTCAATTTTTTTCCAGCTGTGAGCTGAACCTCCATTTCCTTTGTGCATTGCATTGTGGGAGAATAGGATCCATCAACAGCATATTAAAAAATTGACTGTATGTAGTAGGTTACACATTCTGCCTGCTTTGAGTTGACTCTATTTTGTCACTTTTCCAGTGTGAACACATTACATACTGCTTAGAACATGTAGTATTAATTTGGAAAAGTTCAGTTTCATCTGACTTACTTCCAGATATTATGGGAATGTCACAACTTCTCAGCAGGTACACCAATTTTGTTGAATTATTTTTCTGCAAACAAAAGTGTATGCAATCAGAATTGTTTAAAAGATGCTACAATATAAAAGTTCGACAGATGTGATGGAGGTTTTGTCTTTTCGTGGAAGGAACACCACAATTGTGTTCACACTTGAGGTTAGGCTACCTCAGAAGTGGAGTGAAACATCTTGAGGCTTGCAGCTGCTGTTGACTGTAGGTGTCTGCTTGTTTTTCATTTTGTCACAGTTTCTTCATTGAAGATCAAGAGACACTTTCTCCTCTTTGTGATATCGTCTACGAATCCTGCCTCTCGCAATAGCCCGAATGAAGTTCCTGTTTACCCCATGAGCACATAGTCGTCTGCGCATTCGTCTTTAGATGACACAGACACAGTTTCAGGTTGAAGTGCTGCCGGGACATAAACTATTGCATAGTCACAATCATCTTCAGTGGTGGGTTTGGTTCTACTTGATCCTTTGGTACTGCTGTGGTCAATAGAGGCATACGTTACATCCTCGCTAGGCTGTCATGAGATAACAAACAGAGAGTGAGATGCAATTCCTGAACAGAATTTATGACATACATCATGACTTGTTCACGCAGCGCTACTGCAACCGGCATGTCTTTTTATGTGGTCAGTGGTTATGACTTCCTGTGTATGAAATAAACAGCCTCACAGTTTATTTTACAACAGAGGCCTCGCACTTTAATGTTTACCCAGTATGCAAATCGATCATATCAGATGAAAGGCCGGATGTGATAGCTGTGAAGATTCATGCTCAACAAAAATAGACCCAACATTGATGTGGGCAGGTCTACCTTATTATCTGTGCTGCATTTTCCATGTGGTTCAGGATCCCCTGAAAGAGAAAATGTAAATATATATAAAGTTTGTATAAAAGTATGCTAAATATTATAAATACTGTCATAAAAGTAGTTTTACCTTTCCTTTTCTTCTTTATCCTGACAGGAGAATGAGACCACAGTAAGGACACAATCATCCAGAGCAATAAACAGAACAATAAAACCCATTCATGTGGGATAAATAAAATGTCTGAAAATGTTAAATTATCTTTTAAATCATAAAACATCATATCAAACATCAAGTAATTTCTACAACAACTGTTTAGAGGTGTAGGTTTTACCCTGCAGCAGTGTTTCCTTGACAGTTTAACGTGTGCTGCAACAGGAAACACTGTACATATGCAATTCATGACTGTCTATGACCAACGGTCAGCGACTAACAGTAAATATCTTTTTATGCTTCTCGGTCCACATCTCACATCATGTTATAACAACACACACTGTAATGCTGTACTGACAATTCTTTATGTTTGATGCTGGCTGAGTCTGTTCTTATCACCACTATTTCCTCGCTGAAGCAAATGCAGAAGCTGCTTGACAACACTGTTTCCTTTAAACAAGCAGCTTCCAGCTCTTTCAAATCATTTTTTTTTTTAAATTGTCTTGCATTTTCTTCTAATTCTTGTTTTAAGGTTTTCAGTATACGCAGTACGTCCAGGTGAACGTAATTACCACCTGCTGAAAAATGACTTTGTGACATGTAAGAGTGCCCTCTGCTATATTTGCATCTAAAAGGATGATTACCTACCCTGAAGTGCAGTTTCCCATGATGTGCCCACAGACTCTGGATGTTCACACTGTATCTGTCAGCAGGTGCTTGCAACCCTAAAAGCTTGACTCTGTAGTAGACACTGATCTCACTGATCTCTCAGCTGCTGCATCTGAGTGCACACAGGCCAGAGAGAGAGAGAGAGAGAGAGAGAGAGAGAGAGAGAGAGAGAGAGAGAGAGAGACAGAGAGCTACCATACAACAGCCTTTTGTGTGCCATTTTGATTTCCTGTGCATGATTATTTCTAACACCACACACACACAAACAGACACAAACAGACACACACACTAATGTTGTAGGGGAAAACCTCAATAACATTAAAGGGTCAGTTAGCCTGAATTAAAACACGCACACTACACAGGCCCTTTTCACAGCAGCCATTTTGACATGTCATTGGAGGGTAATGGTGCCTTCAAATAGGGTCGTGTTTACCGTGTTCACGAGATGAGTCCATATGAACGTGTCCCCCCCCCCCCCCCCCCCCTCGCCTTTTGGTATTCACAACATTGTAAGTGGTAAGTTTCCAGGAGTTGTGATGTGTTTTTTGACGTTGTCATAAATGGCGGTGGCCATGAAAGTAAATTTTTCAGTCCAAAATAAGTTAAAGGGACTGTTTGTAAGAATCAGAAATGCTTGTTAACAGCAACACCTGTGGCTGTTCAGTCAACAGAAGTCAGCGTTGGGCTCACGCTTGCTCGCTCTAAATAGACATGAACGAGCATCACTCAAAACAGTGAGGCGACGCACGTCAGCTAAAACCACAATATCACTCTATATTTCAGCTGCTTGGCAGTAATGTTAGCTGACCAGACGGAGGTCTCTCCATGAATCAATGCTGATCCTAGTGCTGGCTTTTCCTGCCTCAGCCTCCCGACTGCGGCCGGAGACAATGACGTTTCTCGTTGCGGAGCCCCGTCATTTCACAAGACACGGGAAACCTCTGTTGTTCTGGAGGAGCTGCAGCAGTTATTTCTGCACAAACGTCCACTGTACATTCACTAGATATTCTCAGAGCTAAACTAACTCTTCTGCAGTGTGTAGTGTACGCGCATGCACGTCTAGAGGTGGAGCGAGCTGAGTGAAGGCAGGCAGGCAGAGGAGCAGAGACTCCGGCCCTGGAGACCAAAGCTACGTTCTCCCCTGCGTTCTCCGACCGCGGCCAACACTGTTTTGCTAGACGGACTTCACTAGATATAACTTTGCGGTTTTGGTGCTTCTGTGTAGTTTGTGTTGGAGTCCTGTCTGAACAGTGCTGCTGTCCAGAAGTTGATATGAAAGATATTAAGTTCAAATGACATTTTTTCCAAGTCTGAGCAGCAGATACCTCAAAACATATCTGCATGTAATACCAGATTGATCTGCATGGAGAGGGCGGGGGGGGGGGGGTTAAGTAGATCTGTAGTGCTTGCCCTTGTTGCTGTATCTTAGTCTACTGTATCATTTGCATGATTGTGCAAATTTGAATAATAAGGAAGTCACTGACCTTTATTTCATATTCAGGGTAAGGTCCAGTCTACTTTACAAACTGTGTCTTTGTTAGACCTTTATGGATGTAATGATCATTCAGAGATATTTTTGGAATATGCAAAATCAGTTTTGGAAAGTCTCATAAAAAAACAACTTGGAATGATTCAATACTGAACACTTCGATCATTTCCAGCTGTCAAATACTAGAAGTTTGAAATTAGGTTGATTTTTAATAAAACTTTACACACTAATTCCAGACACAAGCATGTATTCATATGCAGTAGATGGTAGTACATTATACACTAGAGGGTGCTGTTGGAGCAGTCTGAGTGATTCACATACCACTGTGCAAGAACATGCCCGAAGTCTACCATAGAAAGGTGAATGTCATCTTACACCATCTACTGGTTGCATTGAAACAAATAAAAAACACATTTGCTATGTACAAAGATGATGCAGTACAGCCACCAATCATCCACACCTGTGATGAAAATTGCCATTGTTACATCCCTTTTTTAAGTCTAAGGGGATAGGCGGCGATGATGACACAACCAAATAATTTGAAGGAGTCAGAAGTGAAAAATTATTTTATTTTCAACTCAGGGACTCGCAAACAAGGTTCTCAAAATGATGGAGAGGACGGGACAAACTGGCTGTGCCAAACAAAAATAGAACAAAACTAGGCCTGACTAATCTCCACCGCTGAAAACAAAATGCCAAAAAAAAAAAAAAGGCTTAACTAGCTTATCTAAAAAAAGAGCTTCACCAAAACAAATAGGTGGCACAAACCAATTATCCTAGGGAAAAGTGAACTAGGTGTGTGGAAAATGTAAAGGGTGCCCCAAACTCACCTACCATACCTATTTTTACATTACTCTTAACAGGTTTCAACAGCACAACAACAGCTCAGGCTGGCAGAGAACAAAAGGGAGTTAACTCTTCAGACGTGCTCGTTTTATTGAGGCCTCGACTGATGACTGGCCAGCTCATCAGCTGAGGGAACCAATGAGCAGCATGATTAGACTGCACAGCTGGAAACCAATCCTGTTGTTAGCACCTGTAGAGACAAGGGAGAGAAAGAAAAGCAGGAGGGAAGAAAACACACTTTGCCCCTGCCTGGCACATAACAGCATGGTATATTTCATTTTTTTTTTTCATCCAAGGCTCCTGCGCCACTTTAGGACAACGTAGGAGTGTTGCTGTGTTGTGCACGTTACAGAGGTGATCCTGTGTTCCCTGACAACAAGCGTGTATTGCAGAATTAAATTGGAAAGACACAATATGCAGTTTCACGTATGTGCACCGCTTTAACTGTGTTATGTCACGAAATACTGAAAAACACAAGAAGCAGGGTGGTCTTAGAATATATGTGGGAGGACAGGAAGTGGTGAGAGTGTCACAAGTGAAATGAGCCTGTGCAGTATACACTTTAAGATAAACTGTGAGGTCTCAGGTCATGAACACATCAAGCAGAATGGATAAACTACCGTACACCTATCTGCTGATATTCTGCTGTTTGACATTTGTCTGCATCGATGGGAGAGTTCAAGGTAAACCTTAACACTCTTTTAATCTTGTGATGTGAATTTCAAGCAATGGTGGAATGTAACTAAGTACTCAGTTTTGAGGTACTTGTACTTTACCTAAGTATTTCTATTTTATTTATATTTCTACTCCACTACATCTCAGAGTCAATTATGATGTATTATTATAGGTAAGGCTCTCCAGAATAAAGTAAGTAAAATTAACTCCAACCTTTACCAGCTCCAAAATTAAACTGATGAACACATTAATGCGTCAATGATCATAGTCCAATAATATAATATACATTATTCTGAAATGGGCCATTCTGCATAATGAGTACTTTTGGTACTTTAAGTATATTTTGGTGCTAATACTTTTGTCATTTACTTAAGTACAGAGTATTTTGCACTGTGGTATTGCTACTTTTACATCAGAAAAATATCTAGGTAGCCTACTACTTCCTCCTTTGCTTTCAAGAGATCATGAGGGAACACTTAGAATAGATTGGAGTCATTAAGAGGACGAGAGAAAATAACTACATAATATATAATCAAGCATACTGCAGATGTATTTGTCAGAATTCACTGTAGGAGGCTATTAACAGAGACACATTTCCTTTATCTGGTATTAATTCCTGAAATGAGGAACAGCTTCAAGACAAAATAAAGATGTTTCATCTAATGTGAATGATTCAAGACAAAAAGATGATTTTGGGTGATTTTTTCAATTTATTTATTTTCATTTTAGACTTATTTCCGTCATGTGAAGTTGAGGTGATCGTCTGGAGAGGCACGACATGGGAAACTGCCCCACAACAAAATCTGAGTGTCAGTTGTCCTGTCAAACTCTGTGGAGAATCAATAAAAGTCACCTGGTGTAAACTGCTCGACACAAACCCATGTAAACAGATGAATTACACAGAGAATGTAGAAACAAATACAACACAGGATGAACTGATCTCATATTTGAATTTCACACGGATCTCCATTCACGACGACGGCCTGTACAGATGTAATGTAAAAGGGCACAGATATGAGCTGCTCAGTAACATCATCAACATCTCGGTTTCAGGTAGGCAGTTTTTGCTCCCTCAGTGCCAAATTATAAATATAAAATGTCTAATTTCAGGTATTAATTGTATATATTTTCTATGAATCTACAGATTCATACCAGGGGGTGAAACTCTTACCCAACACACACTCTGACAATAATAAAGGTAAGAGCCTTTATTTGTTAAATTATATACGTACATTTTAGTAGAGAAAGAACTACTGATCTGGTTTTTCTTCTGTAGATGAGCTACCGAGCGCTGCTGGTGATGAGGATGTGTCCTGGCTGTCCTACTTCATCCCTGTTAGCATAGCTCTACTGGTTGTCACACTGGCAGTGTTAACCCTTCTGAGTTTGTATGGCTGGAAACGTAAGAACATAAATATGCATTCACAGTCTGAATTATTGTGACATTTCTCGATCTTACCACCTAACAATGGAGCATTTGTTTTATGTCTTCTTCACAGGAATACTGAACCACACAAAGGGACAGGTAATGCATGAGATGCAGGAATAGTTTGACATTTTGGGAAATAACTCGCTTTCTTACTGAGTGTTAGATGAGAAGATTGATACTATACTGTTAAACCAGATGTACAAGAGTCATAATAGTCTCAAGTAGAGTATTTTATTGGCTTATTTAATCTCGTCATAGGAAACGCCCGCTCACATGATACCCGACCTCCCCAATCCGAGTGCTCCTTCCATTCTTGCCCTGCATGACACCTACACTCCAAGTACTGCAGAAAGACCTCCATCACAACCTCCCCTGATGACCACCAATGGGAACCAGCCTGCTGTGGCAAACACAGTAGATGGAGGTCAAAGGTCAGACCGTGCAGTGTATGCTGTCGTCAACTACCGACAGTCCGGGATACCTGCCAGAGAACAACATGCTGTGACTGAACAAAATAAAAACACTGCAGAATATGCTGCCATCATTGTTTCCTGAACATTTTGGTCATAGACACATGCAGATGAAAACATGGATGGAAAAATGTACATGCGTCAACCCGTATGTTGGGAACCACATAGATCTAATAATTTCTGTTAAGGTGTCTACTCACACCTTCAGCAAATTCACAATTACATTTTTTAGAAATCAAAAACACATTTATTATGCGCTAATAGCCCAAATACACTTGTTTGCCTTATAAAAATTGATTCTGAAGTTTTGAGTGCCATTACTCTGTTATGAATGACACAGAAGGACTTTTTTCCACTGTCACACAGCACACAATTCAATAAGATTAAACCTGAATGTTTTAAACAAGCTGCTTCCAGCTCTTTCAAATCATTTTTTTTTTTAATTGTCTTGCATTTTCTTCTAATTTTTGTTTTTTCTTCTAATTCTTGTTTCAAAGTTTTCAGTATACGCAGCACTTCCAGGTGAGCTTTAGAAGGTAATTACCACCTGCTGAAAAATGACTTTGTGACATGTAAGAGTGCCCTCTGCTATATGTGCATCTAAAAGGATGATTACCTACCCTGAAGTGCAGTTTCCCATGATGTGCCCACAGACTCTGGATGTTCACACTGTATCTGTCAGCAGGTGCTTGGTCGCTGTTGCAACCCTAAAAGTTGACTCTGTAGTAGACACTGATCTCACTGATCTCTCAGCTGCTGCATCTGAGTGCACACAGGCCAGAGAGAGAGAGAGAGAGAGAGCTACCATACAACAGCCTTTTGTATGCCAATTTGATTCCCTGTGCACGATGTTTCTAACACACACACACACACACACACACACACACACACTAATGTTGTAGGGGACAACCTCAATAACATTAACGGGTCAGTTAGCCTGAATTAAAACACACACACTACACAGGCCCTTTTCACAGCAGCCATTTTGACATGTCATTGGAGGGTAATGGTGCCTTCAAATAGGGTCGTGTTTACCGTGTTCACGAGATGAGTCCATGTGAACGCCACCCCCTCTTGTGGTATTCACAACATCGTAAGTGGTAAGTTTCCAGGAGTTGTGACGTGTTTTTTGACGTTGTCATAAATGGCGGTGGCAATGAAAGTACATTTTTCAGTCCAAAATAAGTTAAAGGGACTGTTTGTAAGAATCAGAAATGCTTGTTAACAACGACACCTGTGGCTGTTAAGTCAACGGTAGTCATCGTCGGGCCCGCGCTTGTGCTCGCTCTAAATAGACATGAACGAGCATCACTCAAAACAGAGAGGCGACACACGTCAGCTAAAACCACAATATCACTCTATATTTCACCTGCTTGGCAGTAATGTTAGCTGACCAGATGAAGGTCTCTCCATGAATCACTGCTGATCCTAGTGTTGGCTTTTCCTGCCTCTAGAGACATTGTAGAGAAAGAAAAGCAGGAGGGAAGAAAACAAACACATATAAGAGGGCACTTTGCCCCCGCCTGGCACATAACAGCATTGTATATTTCATTTTTTTTTTTCATCCAAGGCTCCTGCGCCACTTTAGGACAACGTAGGACATTGCTGTGTTGTGCACGTTACAGAGGTGATCCCCCATTCCCTGACAACAAGCGTGTATTGCAGAATTAAATTGGAAAGACACAATATGCAGTTTCACGTGTGTGCACCGCTTTAACTGTGTTATGTCAAGAAATACTGAAAAAAACACATGCAGCAGGGTGGTCTTAGAATATATGTGGGAGGACAGGAAGTGGTGAGAGTGTCACAAGTGAAATGAGCCTGTGCAGTATATACTTTAAGATAAACTGTGAGGTCTCAGGTCATGAACACATCAAGCAGAATGGATAAACTACCGTACACCTATCTGCTGATATTCTGCTGTTTGACATTTGTCTACATGGATGGGAGAGTTCAAGGTAAACCGTAACACTCTTTTATCTTGTGATGTCAATTTCAAGCAATGGTGGAATGTAACTAAGTACTCAGTTTTGAGGTACTTGTACTTTACCTAAGTATTTCTATTTTATTTATATTTATACTTTCTTACTTTGCAGATCTAGATTATTAATATGAAATATAAATTAACTTATAAATTATGATGTATTATTATAGGTAAGGCTCTCCAGAATAAAGTAAGTCAAATTAGCTTCACCTTTACCAGCTCCAAAATTAAACTGAGGAACACATTAATGCATCAATGATCATAGTCCAATAATATAATATACATTATTCTAAAATGGGCCATTCTGCATAATGAGTACTTTTTAAGTATATTTTGGTGATAATACTTTCATCATTTACTTAAGTAACCGAGTATTTTGCACTGTGGTATTGCTACTTTTACATCAGAAACATATCTAGGTAGCCTACTACTTCCTCCTTTGCTTTCAAGACATCATGAGGGAACAATTAGAATAGATTGGAGTCATTAAGAGGACGAGAGAAAACAGTAATATTTTAGATTACAGCCCGCAAATTACAGTGTCATTATTTAGTATGTATGGGGTGTCAGTACAATACGTATTGGGCACCTAGGTGTATGTACAAGGGAAGGAGACGGCAGGTTGGGGAATAAAGGGGTTTGATAATTGCATAGTTTTTTTTAAATTAGTTTTCACATATTTTGAAAATAAGTACATAATATATAATCAAGCATACTGCAGATGTATTTGTCAGAATTCACCGTAGGAGGCTATTAACAGAGACACATTTCCTTTATCTGGTATTAATTCCTGAAATGAGGAACAGCTTCAAGACAAAATAAAGACGTTTCATCTAATGTGAATGATTCAAGACAAAAAGATGATTTTGGGTGATTTTTTCAATTTATTTATTTTCATTTTAGACTTATTTCCGTCATGTGAAGTTGAGGTGATCGTCTGGAGAGGCACGACATGGGAAACTGCCCCACAACAGAATCTGAGTGTCAGTTGTCCTGTCAAACACTGCGGAGAATCAATAAAAGTCACCTGGTGTAAACTGCTCGACACAAACACATGTGAACAGATGAATTACACAGAGAATGTAGAAACAAATACAACACAGGATGAACTGATCTCATATTTGAATTTCACATGGATCTCCATTCACGACGACGGCCTGTACAGATGTAATGTAAAAGGGGACAGATATGAGCTGATCAGTAACATCATCAACATCTCGGTTTCAGGTAGGCAGTTTTTGCTCCCTCAGTGCTAAATTATAAATATAAAATGTCTAATTTCAGGTATTAATTGTATATATTTTCTATGAATCTACAGATTCATACCAGGGGGTGAAACTCTTACCCAACACACACTCTGACAATAATAAAGGTAAGAGCCTTTATTTGTTAAATTATATACGTACATTTTAGTGGAGAAAGAACTACTGATCTGGTTTTTCTTCTGTAGATGAGCTACCAAGCGCTGCTGGTGATGAGGATGTGTCCTGGCTGCCCTACTTCATCATCCCTGTTAGCATAGCTCTACTGGTTGGCACCCTGGCAGTGTTAACCCTTCTGAGTTTGTATGGCTGGAAACGTAAGAACATAAATATGCATTCACAGTCTGAATTACTGTGACATTTCTCGATCTTACCACCTAACAATGGAGCATTTGTTTTATGTCTTCTTCACAGGAATACAGAACCACACAAAGGAACAGGTAATGCATGAGATGCAGGAATAGTTTGACATTTTGGGAAATAACTCGCTTTCTTACTGAGTGTTAGATGAGAAGATTGATACCCCTCGCTGTATGTACGCCAAATATGAAGCTACAGGCAGCAGCCAGTTAGCTTAGCTTAGCATCTCTAAAGCATACTAATTAACACACTATCTCGTTGGTTTAAAGGAACAATGTGTAAAGCATTTAGGGGGTTTGGCAGAAATGGAATATAATACTAATAAGTATATTTTCTTTAATGTGTAATCACCTGAAAATAAGAATTGCTTTTGTTAGCTTAGAATGAGACGTTTATATCTACATAGGGAGCGGGTCCTCTTCACGGAGCTGGCCGCCATGTTTCTACAGTATCCCAGAACGGACAAACCAGATAGGGCAATTTGCGTTTTCGCGTCGGCCACCGTAGTTCTCCCACACGCTTGGCACACGGGAGAAGTTTCACTTGGTTGCGATCTGCAACCTCACCGCTAGATACACACTGCACCTTTAATCTGGACAACCGTGAGGTTGTTTTATTTAGCTTCCAAACACGAGAGTGTATCTATCTTCATCTAACTCTTGTTAAGAAGTTTTCCATAATGTTGAACTATTCTTTTAAATCAGATGTACAAGAGTCATAATAGTCTCAAGTAGAGTATTTTATTGGCTTATTTAATCTCGTCATAGGAAATGCCCGCCCACATGATACAAGACCTCCCCAAACCGAGTGCTCCTTCCACTCTTGCCCCGCATGACACCTACTCTCCAAGTACTGCAGAAAGTCCTCCATCAGCACCTCCCATGATGACCACCAATGGGAACCAGCCTGCTGTGGCAAACACAGCAGATGGAGGTCAAGGGTCAGAATATGCAGTGTATTCTACCATCAACCACCGACAGTCTGGGATACCTGCCACAGAACAGCATGCTGCGACTGAACAAAAGAAAAAGACAGAATATGCTGCCATCATTGTTTCCTGAACATTTTGGTCATAGACACATGCAGTTGAAAACACGGATGGAAAAATGTACACAAGTAGGCCTGTGGTGGTGTCATGGAACAGGCGAAGAGGTGAACGGAGGAGGTTTGTGGTCACGCAGATGCACAGTACAGTCATCTTAAATCAACCAGACCAGAAGCAGCTTTGAATTTATTCTCTCACCCTCATTTGTTCCAGGAAATGCTGCTTTTTATCATTCATTTCTTGTTATTTTTTCAGTTGTTGTTTTCCCTAAAGTCATTTCAGTTACGTGGCTTGGAGGGCTTTTTTGACATGTTTAACTTTGTTGGCAAAAGCTTTGGTGGTTTATGTAAAAAAAGCCAGTGGTTGTAGATATCTCATGTGCAGACTCGCTCTTTATTGTGCATTCTTCTGTCTGATAGTACGAACACTGAAGTTTGGGAGGCGTCTATATCTTAAATTCCAGAGTTACAATATAATCCTTAGCTGATGTGTGACTGTGGAAACATTTTGTTCTTTGAAAGGTCATGAATGTGATGTCCTTGATATTTATTTATACATTCCTCTCAGTTGAGATGACTATTTGAATATTTTAAAGAAATAATAGTTTGGCCAGCTCATCCTATAGTTTTTGGTGGAAGAATACTGAGAGATGACATTATGAGCAAACTTATTTCCGATTCTTTTATCTCACACATTTTCTGTTCCACACACAGCCCTCAGTGTTTTTCACTGAGGGCTGTGAAAAACACCCCCCCCTGCGGAAACGCAGTACCTGGCCCATCGACCACACCAGTGTGGTTTGGTTTAAAATGTGCAGGAAGTCAAAGAGGGGATCTAAAGTTTTCTTGACATCATTTGTGGTAGCAGATGTCCCACCTCTGCTCAATCACATACGGTTTACAAACTGAGAAACTGCAGTCCGAGCCGTGGTCTTATCATTATGTCGGCACGCATTCAACAAGTTGTAAAACAAGACAGAGGAGAGGATGGAAAAGAAAAAAAAACATATTAAAGACAATAATATGTTACAGTTAGGCCATGGTTGCTTTGTAAAACAAATCAAACTGTAACTATAACCCAACAACACAAGTTATGGCCTTATTGTGGACATTGTGAGCAGTTTGACTAAACAGATTGTTCAATTTGAAGGATTTTAAGACGCAGAAAGAGGTGAAAGTATCCAGTATTTTACTAGAAAAAAAGCAAGCAAACATTTACAAAAGTAGAAAAAAAGAAGAAAAAAATTATTTCATATACACTTAATCATCTTGTGACCTCTTCAGACTTATTTTGGATGCCTTGGAGTTTCTCATTCATGTGATTTCTCGACACATTCACAATTAAATTTTTTAGAAATCAAAAACACATTTATTATGCGCTAATGGACATTTCTCGGTCAGCCCTGCTACCAGCCCTACCTGTTTCCTTCATCCAGTGCAGCTAAAGTGAGTTATTCTTAAGGGTTTATCATTTTGATAATGCTATGTCTTTGTCCACTTTATGACTGCTCATGTTTAACTGGTATATTGTTTGTGTTTAGATATTATCTGACTTTCAGTTAATGATTACAGTGACTAAATGCATGTTGCAATGCTGTTAATGTCTTGCATCTCCCTCTGTTTTATGTAATTAATGCAGATACACAACTTGACGATTTTAAAGGGGAAACTCATCTAAATAAAGTCCTTTGTTGTTAGTTTCTGGCTCTCTCTCCCTGATTTTGGTTACCTCACGCCCGATGTCTAAATGTCCCTGGTCTCCACCAAATCGCCAATTTGGTCACCTTAACACTGAATATAGACATTCCTGGGCTGGATTCCAAAACAAAGCCATTCATTTACATTTTGAGTGACTGATTAGGTTATACTAACTAATAAATCAGAGATACCATACAAATATTTTTAATGTGAAAAATCTCATTCTCAATCACAATATAACAAAATCAGGGATCCCCCTGCTCACCTTATAAGACCACATCGCATCACTGCCCATCATACTGATGACATGCAGCGTGTCATATTGACAAACTTGATAATTCAGTTTTCTTTATATGGTGTCCAGTGGAGCACAGTGTTCCTTGTGCTGTAATCCATTTACAGATGCTCACAAAAGATCCTTTCACTAAGAAGTGGCATGTGGAAAATGTCCTGAAATGCTTCTGAATAATGTGACCTGGCGTTTATATTTCTTCCAGTATAGCCTACTCACTAGGAATGCATACTTCAGAGAGCAAGGTGAAGAGTTGAAGTGTAGTTTACATTCTGCACACGATTCCTGAACATCATGAGAAATTATCTCTTGAGTGGAATTTCTTTTAACTCTGAACAACGGTGTCTGGTAGTTACAGTCCACACACAAGTTCTGCTCTTATAGTCTCTCTCTCTTATACACACACACACACATCAGTAACTGTGTGTTTTTCTCTGGCGGACAAAGCCCTGGTTCAGGCAGCAGAGAGATGGAGAGTATGGAGGCTTGTGCGAAGGCAGCGTTTGAGATGGGCCTGATTAGATCGAGTCTGAGGTCACTCAGAGTGTGCGGACTCTGCAGCACTGCGACTTAATAACCATCTGACAAGGTGAAGAGGAGTGCTGAATGTTTGTGACCCTACTCCAAAATCTCCCTTAAAAATACAGATTATGTATCTGGAAGATTGTAAAAATGTTATCCATAGCAACAAGCAGTGAGCAGGCAGGGTTTTAGGGTTTTGTTCAAGGACACTTTAAAGGAATAGAGTGGCTCTTTGGGAGGTTTCATGTAACAGGGTATAGACCTATATCATCACTTTCATATCAGCTCACCTTCACACTGAGTGCGAGTGGTTTCGTTTGCTTCAGTGGCGGCTGGTGACTGAAAACATTGTGGAGAACGGGAGGAAAACCCACCCGTGGCGTCATGTTATTTTACACTAGTTGGCTACTTATCTCTACTTTCTTTCTTTATTAAACAAAAGAACATAATTCACATTCAGTATAACAATAAGAAAAGAGCCAGGGGTATATCACACTAAACAAAGATATTAAAACCTACATATATTGAGTGTCTTAATAGCCTTTTTCTTAGTCAAATTAGAAAGTGGTTTCACATATTGTTCAACATTCAACAAAACAACAAAATAAGATTTTTATTGTTAAATTTATGTTTATGAATAAACAATTAAAAGAAAACACCTTTTTTTCCGTAACATGGTGATGTCACCAAGTAACACATTTGCATAACACCGCCCTCGAACAAAGCTTGTTAGAGCAGAGCTGGAGCGGAGTCCGAAGAGTTTGGTGCGGTTGACCAATCACAACAGAGTGGGCCAGCTGACCAATCAGAGCAGACTGGGCTTTTTGGGAGGAGGGTAGGGGATGGGGATTCAAACAGAGTTTCAGACAGAGGGTGAAAAGAGGTGCTGCAGCACAGCTGGTATGAGAAAAATAAAGTATTTTTTAAACATTAAAGCATGTAAACATGTTCTAGTAGAAACCCAAAATACAAGTATTCATCTGAAAATGAGCATAATTGGTGCTCTATAAATACAAACATATATCTAACAGAGCTAATACAGTAAATATTGTATGTTATCCAAAAGCGTATGAATACATCAGAACAGATCCGGCATGTGCTGCAGGCTCTGTGAGTGAATGTGTGTGCACAACATGTGTGTTTTTTTTTGTTGCTCTGTGAGATCCATTATAATCTGTCTGGTTTGGGATGAGAAAGCCCCCCAAAAAATGAGCATCTGGCAGCAAGGTTTGGCACATCAGTGAGGAATTTTGTTTTTCTAAGAGGTACAAAGCTGAGCTGAAAAAGCTGAAAGAGTAGCGATGCAAGAAATGTATAATTTTCTATATTTTTATTATTCTATTTGTTGCATTCATTCCATCGACTTTACATAGTTGGTCATAATGCATCATTTCATATTTACTTCTTCTTTTATGGGGCAGTAGTTGCTACAGGGCTGGATACTATGGTACATTTCATTTTATTTATAACAAATGTTCTGAAACATTATTCTAACGTCTGAGCTCATGGTGATACATTACACAGACGGAGGAATGCTGCCTTAACTTTCATTAATGTCAAGGAATGTGATGTGCCCGATTGAAGCAATACGTGTGAGATCTGATAACCTGCATGTCATTCTGTTGATAACTGACAGATTCATATCATATGCTTTAATATACAAGATTATTTCAGCATGAAGCTTACATTTTTAAAACACCCCTGTACACATGAAGACAAGATATATCCAAAAAGCCACACAACATTATATTTTAGGCATTTAGGTGCCACTTTGATCCAGAGCCATGTACAAATGAGCAGGTTTTAGTTTTTTTTTTCTTCCAAGAACACACAGCGTGGCTCCTGTGGGCATTTAACCAAACCCCTGAGCCAACTCTCCACACCCCGACCTGTAAACTCTCACTCACATCTCAACACACACATCAACTCTCCTGACTCTACAATGTAGACAGGCAGCAAGACATGCATTCCTTTCAGGGGCACCAAAAAGGTTTCAGTAATGCTTCCTCAGAGAATTGATTCAAGCGATCTGACCGTGGAATTTAACCTCTGACAAATATGCACACACACACACACACACTCTCACAACACACACAAATAGACTTTGAAACGTAGAAAAGTTTGCAATAGATATTACACAAACAAGACATAAGTATGCAGCCCTCTTAGTTGAACAAAATGAAGACCCCACCCAGCTTTAACAATACACAGAAGTGATGGAGGCCTTCGGCTGAGGTATAAGAAGAAGTAAAACCTTAATGGTGAGCTTAGAGTTTCAATTAGCTATGTTATTTAAAGGATCAGGCTGGCCATATTCTGTATTTTAACTATTGTCAAAAAATATAAATACTGAAATTATCAAAGCGTTCACTCCGGTCGCACGCAAAGGCGTGGGAATGACACGATAATGGGCAAGGCAAATGCGTGTAATAAGAATGACATTCTTGCTTTAGGCGTGTCATTTTCATGGCATGTAGTCTGTACTGACTGCAATGTAATGATGTAGAATAAAAGGGGAAAAAGAAGGGAGGTGTATACTGTAGGTCCAACTAACTCAAGACTTTCAACCAGGAGACCGGTGTTTTGTTTTCTAAGTTACGTTAATGACGGTTGTGACGTGTTTTCTGTAGAGATGTTACGTTGTTTCTGTACATATTTAACTTACTTTGCACACTTATTTTCAAGCCCAATCATGACGTTTTTTTCTAAACCTAACTAAGCGATTCTGCTGCCTAAACCTAAGTGAGAGGTTTTGTTGCTCCCTGCTGGTACTGCACGTTAATACACATGTGTAATACTCACGCCTCGGCGAGGCACAACGTGACACTGACACGCTATCCTCTGGTGGACAGGCGGGTCTATTACATGCTTTTTCATGATGTCAGGTTGAACTGTTTGTCCTTTCCTATAATACTGGTTTGGCTGCTGGAACTAACTAAGTTGTGTATCTTTAAAAGCACGGCATGAACATATTTCAACGTGAAAAAAAGGCCAAATAATTTCCTAAAACAGCTGGGCACTGTAGATTTTAGCAGATGTTACTCAAACCGGGGTTAATAGCGCATTTGTTGGGGACTATTTTCAGCTGTGGATTAATACACAAACTACAGTACAGATTTGTTGAATAAGAAAAAATATAATTTCCCCAGACTTATCCTTGAATGACCAGGTAAAAGATAGAGACAAACAGAGGAAAGCATTTAAGGACATGCAATATTGTACTTTAATTTGCCATGTGTGACTCTGCTGTGTGTCGTAGGGAGTGTGGCCATCGACTCAATCAATTACAGAGTCAGGGAGAAAAAAGATGATCCGCTCCACATTTCCTCATTGACTTCATGTGAGGACAGCCTGGAGACTTACTTATATAAGAGTCAGATGCAGAGGCAGAAGAGCAGAGATGAATGTCGTCGTACAGTTGGCGTTCACAATAGGATTGTATTTGACATCCTATAGAGGTGTAACAGAACATCGTCCCTTTGTTCCAAGATGATGAGGATGATGATGATGATGATGATGATGCTGCAGGGAAACAATTCTGCAAGATTGGCTCTGAGAAGCACCTCCTCTTCTTTTCAGCCTCTGGTCTCATCTGAGAGATTAATCAGCTGAAAAGAAATACATGGAGAGTAATGACACAAAATGGAAGAAAGCATTAAAAGTTCAATGTTTCCTCATAATTACATTTTCCAGGAAGGAAAATGAGATTCCAAATCTGACTTGGAGCAGCTATGACACCACGACAATGCTATACATTAGAAACATCAACGCATGTCAATTTTAGATCCCAAACCTCCGGACTTGAAACCGTTCAACTGCCCTCTAAAGAAACACACTCAGGCACATCACAGCTGCACGTCCAGTAGCTAGTTTCATACTGGTATGGCAAAATATTATGTCTCATCTGTAGGATAATAAAAACTGTGTATTTTTATAGTAGTAACATTGTCTGAGCTTGTACAATACATGATCCTGTCTCCGTTGTCCTGTCTATTAAGGCACCAGTTTGAGCTCTGATGTGCAGATATTTCCTCAATTCTGTACAACACATATTGCACTCTTAACAACACAATGGTTGATTTCCTTCATGACCAGACAGAAAACATTGACTGAACGTGCAAATAAAGTGCAGATGGAGTGCAGGTAGCAAAAAAAATTAAGTTGAAAAGGCTGTCATGTTCATAAACATGATATCATGTGAACGGTGAGCAGCGTTGTTAACTCCTGTGTTCCCTCTCCTCTTGTCTTCATGTCCCCAGTTTGTCTCTCTGTGTGTAGGTGTGTGTGTGTCTCCTTGTCCTCGTCTCTGCAGTATATCTACCCCGGCTCTTCACCCACTCATCGCCGGATCGTTGTTTCTGCTACACCGGTAGAACCACGTCTCGGGCCTCTAAGTTAATTCCAGTGAGATTTGTCCTTGTTTTTGTATGCTCAGTCACTCATCGTTTCTCCTGTGTCCTAAGACCACTCGTCATCTGCCTGCCTGCTCATAAGCCACCCTCCTCGCCTCTGCTTCACCCAAACCCAGCCACCCTCCGCAGTTTCCCCCCATACCTTCATCATTCCCTCCTGCCAATCTCTGGACATCCTTCCTCCATCTCCACCTTCCACCTCAGAAATAAATCCGTTCTCTTTAAACCCTAACTCCGTTTGTCAGTGTCTGCGCTTGGGTCTCCATTCACTGGTCGTAACACAATCTTGATATAAACCTTGACATTTTACAAACATGATCTCACCTTCTTTGCGCAAGAAACACTTCCAAAGGCAGAAGCAGAGGGACATGACCAGCAGGGCGGCCACTGTAGTGACTGAGATCAGGATGGTGAGAGCCGTCCCAACTATAGGAGGGACAAAAACAGAGAACTGATCAGCACTCTTATTATCTTCCATATCCTTATAAATAAAACTCGGAAAAGAAAATTTGGAAATTGTGTTTGGTGGATTATTTCTCTGTTGTTACAATGCTAATTTGCATTGTATTTTACATTGTTAGAAAGCCTGTTTATTTATCTTCACAATGATGTCCAACTTGTAAGGATCATGCATTTGTGGGATGAGCAGCACAGCTGATTATGTGGGTAGTGCCCAAGAAAAATTTGCCAAAATGCTCTGCCAATGGTAAACAGTGTATTCTCCTGTTGGTACTGACTCTTGTTTTGAGTTGTTTGGTGGATTGGATGATTGAACTCTCTATCAGTCCCCAACCTGGTCACACGTTGCTGTGGGATGGCGTTCCATTCCAACCACGCTGGCTGACCTGCAATGAATCCAGGTTGAGGAATGGAACGCCATCCCACAGTAACGTGTGACCAGGTTGGTGACCAGCATGAGGAGGAGGTGCCAGGCTGTTGTGGCTGCGTATGGATCTTCCACCGCTACTGAGGCTCCTGACGGTGTATTAAATGAATAAAGTCTAAAATTGCCAATATGTCGTGTTTGTTCCTTGTTACTGATAGAGAGTTCAATCATCCAATCCACCAAACAACTCAAAACACGAGTCAATACCAACAAGAGAATACACTGTTTACCATTGGCAGAGCATTTTGGCAAATTTTTCTTGGGCGCTCCCCACATAATCAGCTGTGCTGCTCATCCCACAAATGCATGATCCCTACAAGCTGGACATCATTGTGAAGGTAAATAAACAGGCTTTCTGACAATGTAAAATATCATGCCAATTAGCATTGTAACAACAGAGAAATAATCAACCAAACACAAATTTCCAAACTTTTTTTTCCGAGTTTATATATAAACGACAGTGTGTAAAGCCCTGCAGAAGCCAGAGTAAATGTCCTGATACGTGTTGGTATGCGTGTGTGTACTATATGGCCAGTGCTAGGCTGGACACTTCGTCCCTTTTATGGACCATCACTGATTCGATTTGAGATCTAATCTATAGTGTTACCATCTGATCTCTATAATGTGTGCACTCCTGACACATCACACCAAGGTCAACTATCAGCAAACCAAAGCCATTTATCTACTGCCCATCATTAGCCTCATTAAAACTAATGCGGATTTTGTTTTTTAGTTAATATATTTGTACAGGGGAAATTGTACATTTGAGACATAGAAGTAGAAGAACTTGCTTTTCCTTTATAGTCTGAAGGTAAAAGTGAGACACACTGTCCTAATAGCTCCCAATACATTCAATTTCACAAAGAAAAAAATAAAGTATCAACTCACTTTTAGTGTTCATGGATACAGCAATCGGTGACTCGAGCCCTTTGTGGTGCACCAAGCATTTGATGGACACGTCCTTCAGCAGCCCTGATTGGACGGTCAGCGTACTGATGACCAGCGTGGTCCCATCGCCCTGTGGGAGCTGCGTCGTCACAGGGGGGCCCATGGTGCGGTTATCCCTCTCCACGTTCCACACTATCTCAGCCGGGGGGCGTGACAAAGAGGTGCAGTTGGCTTCGATCACACCTGGAGAGATGGTCTTGTAGCTCACCTGAGGTTTTGGCAGCACTGGGAGAAATATGCAGAAAAATCTATTACAACACACAAACAAGGTCTCACTGTGGTAGATGTATATGGCACATGTGAAATGCACTGTGCCATAATGTATTCGTCTGTAGTTCTTTTGTGCTGTGTGAAACACACAGGCCAGAAAGCTCTGGAAATGTTATCACATAACACTAAGCAGGACTGGCATATGAAACATATTATATTAATCCAGTAATTGGTCAAAATTCAGATTGTAGTGTAGTTTGTATTTGTACATCTTTGGGCAAATTGCTAAGCTGATACCCGGGACAAACCTTGAAGCCTTTGGATCAGGTACGGTATGTGAATTCCTACGCTCTTAAGATCCATAAGTAAATCTCTGGCTGTTTTCAATTCTCTGTTCTCGAAGGCTGAGCGAGGAATGTGATGCACTGGAACCGAGAACATTTTTGTTGGCAAGAACACATTCAGCCACAGATATTTAGCCCTCATAGTTTCTGCATCTTCCCAGAGCTCTAGGTGGTGAACTTCACCCACCACCGGTCTGGATTGTATCAAGAGTTCAGGGCGGGTCAAGCCACAACAGGAAAAAATCTTTATAACAGCGAGCACAAATCTGGTGTGAAATTTGGCTCTTATCGAAAATTAAATTCCACAGTTATTCACTGGAAAGCTCCGTAAGGCAGCAGCAGATTCATGTACATTATTATAAAAATACAGGTTTTAGCCACTTTACGTAAAGGATCTGTATACTTCTGCCACCACTGACACCTAATGTGGCCACTGGCAGCTTTATTTGTGGGGTGATGACTTTATCTTTTGCAGGACAATTGCATTATAGTGCAATTTAGTGTTACTCATTTTGACTACTTCCCTCTTGTTGCTCTTGCAATTTATGTTGTTTAAAGAGGACCTACTATGCTTATTTTCAGGTGCATACTTGTATTTTAGGTTTCTACTTGAACAACTTTAATGTTCAAAAAATGCTTTACTTTTCTCATATGGGCTTTGTGGCAGCACCTCTTTTCACCCTATGTCTGAAACACTCTGTTTGAGCTCCTAACCCTCCCATCCTGAAAAGCCCAGTCTGCTCTGATTGGTCAGCCGAATCAAACTCTTCGGACTCCACTCCAGCTTCGCTCCAATCTAACTAGCTTTGTTTGAGGGCGTTCCAAACTAGCTGCTTAGGCAGGTATCATGCAAATGTGTTACTTGGTGACATCACTACGTTACGGAAGAAAAGGCAGGACTTCAAGCGAGGCGTTTCAGGCCGTTCAGGAGCATTGTTACTGTGGGGGAGAGTAATTCCCTTTGACGTGGACTTACAGTATATACTTATTTAAAACACTAAAGGAAAGGGAAAAAGCACAAAAGCACAATAGGTTCTCTTAAAGTTGTTAAACCTAGTAACGCTTTTTAGAAATTGAATGATGTTTTGCAGCTTTCTAAAACAATTTAATTCTGTTACATTTTGAAGACACACTTGATTTTTATGACTTGCTCAAGTTGTAAATGTTGTGAGATCATGCCTTCATGTGTTTCAGCTATCACTGTTGGTGAACGTGTCATGTGTGAGAGTGGGAGTAACGGAGGGGGCATCACATCATCCGGGGTGGGATGAGGGTGGAAGACTGTTGGCAGCAGTACACAGCAAGCAAAATCAAACATTAATGCTAATTGTGCTTCACTACTAGAAACACCTACTGTATTGTACAGTTCAATTTGTAACAAAAGCACATCTGTTTGTTGAGATAACTGTGAGAGAACGGGAGCAGGAGAAAATGAGCAAAGAGAGAGAGAGACAAAGCACAGAGGGAATCACTGTCTGCTGCAAACACTGACACAGTCATGCATCAGGAGCTCGCTCCCTGCCTCCATCATTCTTTCCAATGGTCCATTCTTCACATGGACACACACTGTTCTGTGTTTATGTGTTAACGAGTCAGCCGACAGCTTAGCCGTGCTTTATCATGAAAACATTCAGCAGCTAAAGTCGGGAAGAAAAGATCAACATTCCTGTCTAAATCCTAAGAGTACCTGTCTTTCCTGCAGACACAAAGTACAAGTTGAGGCTTTTCGGGCTCACACGCACGTCTCCTTCATTTTCCCCACAGGATCCTTTCTTCCCAGCTCCTACATCTACTGTAAGACTTATTCTATGTGTAATTTGGTACAGACATTCAGTAAGACTTCTAATAACTTTGTTGATCCCTGGACATTTTATTTAGCGTTACCAACAGGTCAACATTTCCAATCATATCTCAAAAACTAATATATTTACTCCCATAAGCCTTGGATGTATTATCTGATTAAAGGATGGGTTCTGTTTTTTTCTTCTTCAGGAAGCTGTCATGAAGCTTCAGTAGTCTGATTTAACCAAATCAGGTGGGTAGGCTATCTTTCTGAGATGAATAAAATCCCTCTTGTGTGCACAGACAGTGTTTCCTTGCTGAGCCCAAGGCCTATGGAAAGGAGGCTGGGCCACGTGTCATCAACGCGTCATATCTTTGGGGGTATAACACATGCGCAGTAAAATCTGGCCTGCACTCGCCGAAATTGAGCCAATCGCAACGCACGACCAGCAGCTTCAGTTACATTGCACGTGTCATACCCCATACCCCAAGACCTGTGTCGGCCCGTGACCCAGCCTCCTTTCCATAGGCCTTGGCTGAGCCACGGCAGACGGTAGCCTTATTCCTACATTGCATAATGCTACAGTAAAGAGAAATGTCACTGTTTATAACATCACAAGCACTGACCGATAAACAGTATGTACACTATATTGTTCATAACCTGCTCTTCCTCAAGTTTTCATCACCCATTCTGTATGTGTGGGCCATACTTTTATAAAACATAATATAAAATAATCAGCATTAATGATGGGTTTACCAAAGGTGGTGAGGCAAACTGTGGAGGTCTTGGGCCCGTCGGGATGTGTGTTGTACAGGCAGGTGTAGCAGCCCTCGTCCTGGATAGCGACAGGCTGGATGGTGAGCTCACTGTTGGACAGGGAGGCACTCAGCCAGACTCTCCCCTGGAACGGCGGCTCTATCATGGGGTCGCTCCGCTTTGCAAAAGAGGCCACCTCTGTGGAGTCTCCCTGTGCAGAAGTGTGTCTCCATATGATCTGCTGCACCTTTTCAGGCAAACCGTAGGAGCACGAGAGGGAGGCCCTTTTGCCGCTCACCGCTGTCTTGTTGCTTTCGACGGTGACTCGTGCTGGGAGTAAAAAGAGCCCGGTGAGAGAATGATGGAACAGGGACACAGAGGTTGAATATTCAGAAACATGAGGTGAACAAACAGAAACCAGTCGCTGGAATCTGGAACAGCTGTTTCTGCTTAGAAAAATGATCCCTCCCTCCTCCCAATGCTCCACAGCTCTTTATTAACATGACTGAGCCTCAACGGGCTCATCAACTTGTGTTCAGAGGTTAGATGTGGTTAGGGACATCTGTATGCACATATTTTCTCAGTAAATCTCCGCAGCAGATTGATATTGAGGTTGTAAGGAGGAGTAACTGTCCCTGGAGTCCACTGGAGAATTGGTTTTGTTTCATTTTGAAGGGCGGGTGCAAAGGGTAAGCTTCCAATATCAGTCATGTAATATTGTTTAAAATTTAATTATGAACAGTAGAGTGGGAAAAACGGTTAGCGTCAGCCTCCAACTTGTAATTGCACCTGATTCGACTGTTATCAGGCCATTAAATAGGCATTATCGGTTGCCTATAGCACCATAGATATGGGCCAATAGGGGCCTACTACACTTATACGTTGTAAAAGTGAAAGTTAAACTTAGCAAGTGAAGCAACACAAACATGTTGTAAAACTGAATGAAACGCTACGTTTTGAACACAAACAAATAGGCAACAAAACTACAACTTCTTTAGGTTTAAGCAAGAAAATACTTAAGTTTAGGGAAAAACATGTTTTTGGCTTAAAATAACTACAAACATAAAGACAACTACAAGTTGTTGTTTTCACAAGGGATGCAAACTCTGGTCTCCTACGTCAAACCCTGTGTTTTGTGTCCCATCCATCGTCCACAACAACCACCCCTTATGGAGTTTTACACTGTCTATACTACACCGCCTCACTTCCACTTCTGTCCTGTCATAATTACTACGGTTGCTAGAGGCCACTGTCGTGTTATACCTTCATTCAGTGATCTACCATGTGAATAAATGATAAAACCTACTAGTGGGTGTAGTAGACCCCTATTGTCCCACATCTATAGGGCTTATAGCGACTGATAATGGTTATTTCAACAGTGTAATCACACCGACACTGACGATATCTTCCAAAGAGGTGTCAACAAAGTGATGGCAAAATGGATGCAAATCTATATCACTAGTACAATAGATTATTCTAATTTAAAAGGAGTATAATTCCTCAAACTCAAAAACAGATTAATGTGAATGATACTGACGCTGTATCAAACAGATTTGATTCAGATGTCTGATTCTGGATACAAATGTGTCTCCCTTTAGTGTGTCACCATGATCATATACTCAACCTGGCCTCACGTGGCTGCTTCTCCCACCTGGTTCATGACCTTCATAACTGTGTCACAAAAGCAGAGTCACTTCCTGGCTTGTGCCCCCCCCCCCAAATAAACTTCATCTAAATCTCTCCTGTTGGGGTTGAATATATGTCAGAGACCCACACCTTGTTTTGTTTTTTGCTTTATCGCTGCTTTTCTAGCTCTCTAACTGGCCAGCATGCCGTTGCAGTACATGGCTTTGACCCTTGGCACTGGAGATCCAAGAACCAAAGCTTATTCTACTGATACGCATTTTACATCTTGATAAAGGCACCATCTACACTCCTTCTATCTAAAAAGATGTGTTCTTACTTGAAAACGTCTAATTATTAGGCTGGAGAGTACATATATAAATATACTGGGCAATCTTTTCTAAAGTATTTTTGGGGTACTTTATGCCTTTGTTAGACTCAACAGTAGAAAGACAGGAAATGTTGGGTCACTATCTGTTAACTGTATCTGTACATCACACTGCATGAAGCTTAACTACACCAGAGTGATCCTATGGACACTCAGGGTTAGAGACAGGCCTACATATTGTCTAAACTGTGCAGTTTTTCTATTTACAGAAACTGCATCCTTGTTCATGAATTTAAAGCTGTTGTCATTACTCACAGGTAACAGTGAGGCACGTCTGTCCCTGCTTCGACCCGGATGGGTGCATGTCAAAGATGCAGGTGTAGCAGCCTTCGTCACGGAAACCCACCCTGCGGATGGTGATGGCCGAGGTGTCTTTCGGGGAGGTGGCGAGCTCTACATACTGCTGTCCGCTCACGCTGTCTCTGTTTCCGGGCTGGTAGGTCAGCAGGGTCTGGTTCTGGACATCCAGCCAACGCACCTGACTCAGAGTCTCACCTCGGTCCCTCGAAACACTGCAAGTCAGAGTGAAGGGCTTCTCCACTGGAGCTTCCAGTCGCTCTGGTGCTGTTACCCTGCCTGAAATAACATCCATCAATACATATAAAAGCAACATTATAATTTTGGTGTGACATGAGTTCATGTGTTTTTAGCATGGCATGACTCACCCTGTAGTCTTCCCACCATCAGTATGAGGAAACACACCTGCAGACCTTTCCTACAGGAGGCCTGGATCATCATCTTCTTCATCGCTCATTTAACAGGGAGGAGGAAGAACGGTACTGAGATGTGGACAAATTTCACAAGTTATCATAGTCAACCCAACATGTACTCAAACTCTCCTAGACTTTATTTATACAACTGGTGATCCAACAAAAACAGGAATCACTCTGAAGAGCTATTTTTTCCCCTATACTCCCAGAGCCAATTCAACTCATGTGTCCAACACATTGGTTATGATTTGGATTGCATAAAAACGTCCAGAAAACTATTCACTGGGATGCAATGCAAAACAAATGTACAATATGTAAAGATGTCCATATGAGAAATAGATCAGAAATAAATGATCCGTATAGGTCTCAAGCTCTTTAAACATTTGAACAGATTTTTATTCTACCACCACATCTTTGACTAATTCTCAAATCAAACACTTGCAATGGATTTAATACATAAATACAAAAACATTATAGCCAATTACACATTAAAGATATACAGCAATTAGGCCTATAAAAAAGTTCCACCATCTGATTTAATGAGATAATCTGTAGATAATCAAGAGAACTGAGGAATTATCTAGATTTTCTATTCCCTATGTCATATTAATTATACATTCATAAGACTGAGACACTCACCTCTACTTGTCCTAATGCAAAAGGTAAAAAGCCAACAGTTGAAGATGTTCTACCTCTGTAACATTTCTCCAGTCCTTATGACCCAGCAGGCTTTTGAAACATCACTCCAGACCGAGCGAGAAACTATTTTTACTCCTCCGTGTGTTTTCTATTGTGAGCAGCAGCAGCACAATGAACACCAGCCTGCTGCAGCTCCACACTTTCCCAGTTCACTGGATGCAGCAGGGTGCTTCTGAGTGCAGGCAAAGCCACTGCGCAGTGTTTGGTTTCCAGCGCCCCCTAGTGTCACTTTGTGCGTATTGCTTTGTGGGGCATGTGGAGAGTTGAGTGTGAATGTTTGATTCCATTGTTATTTATGTTTTTTGGCTAAATATGGAGCTTTTTTTGCCCTATCTTTATTCAAGAGAGTGGTCTTTCAATGTTGAGAGCATGACTTATTGATTCCACATTCACATTTTGTAATGCTTTGCTTTCCCTCAAAACCCCGTCCTCACACTCTAATAGCAAATGCTTGTGCTTGGATTAGCTCTGCTTCTACTCAAACTGTATGCTTGCACTCAAATATATTGTTGCTTGTTCCAGCTTCAACCCTTCTCCTCACACTCAGGCTGCTTCTGTGTGCAAATGAAACGTCTCTCTCAAATTTCTCCTTTGCTCCACGGATGTATAAAGAGAGCTTTGCTCTTGGATTTTTTGTGCTTCTTTTACTTCTATCTACCTATTTATATTTATTTTACTTTATTTTATCTTTTTTCTTTTAAATCTTGCCTTAATCTGATTTGCACCCTGACTGACAGCCAGCCATCCCCACCCCTCTCAGGTGCACACACACAGTCACATGATATTGATCTTGCCCAGTTATGTTGGCTTTTTTAAAGTCTTCTTTATTTATTTATCTATTTAGTTATTTATTTTTTATTTATTTTTATTTTTTTATTTATTTTTCTCTCCATTTAGTTTTATCCATATTTCATTTTATTTTAATTTGTTATGAGGAAAAGAAAGAAAAAACATAAAAAAAAACACATCATTCATATATCATTCATATATATATATATATATAGTAGTATAGTATAGTATAGTAGTAATAATAGTAGTGGTAATAGTGGTAATAGTGGTAATAGTGGTAATAATAGTGGTAATAGTGGTAATAGTGGTAATAGTAGTGGTAATAGTGGTAATAGTGGTAATAGTGATATTAGTAATAATAGTAGTGTTAATAGTGGTAATAGTAGTGGTAATAGTGGTAATAGTGGTAATAGTGATATTAGTAATAATAGTAGTGTTAATAGTGGTAATAGTGGTAATAGTAGTGGTAATAGTGGTAATAGTGGTAATAGTGATATTAGTAATAATAGTAGTGTTAATAGTGGTAATAGTGGTAATAGTAGTAATAGTAGTGGTAATAGTGGTATTAGTGGTAATAGTGGTAATAGTGGTAATAGTGGTAATAGTAGTGGTAATAGTGGTAATAGTGGTGTTAATAGTGGTAATAGTGGTAATAGTGGTGTTAATAGTGTTAATAGTGTTAATAGTGGTAATAGTGGTAATAGTGGTAATAGTAGTGTTAATAGTGGTAATAGTGGTAATAGTGGTATTAGTGGTATTAGTGGTAATAGTAGTGGTAATAGTGGTATTAGTGTTAATAGTGGTAGTAGTGTTAATAGTGGTAATAGTGGTATTAGTGGTATTAGTGGTAATAATAGTGGTAATAGTGGTAATAGTGGTAATAGTAGTGGTAATAGTGTTAATAGTGGTAACAGTAGTGATAATAGTGGTAATAGTGGTATTAGTGGTAATAGTGGTAATAGTGGTAATAGTGGTAATAGTGGTAATAGTAGTGGTAATAGTGGTAATAGTGGTATTAGTGGTAATAGTGGTAATAGTGGTAATAGTGGTAATAGTGGTAATAGTAGTGGTAATAGTGGTAATAGTGGTAACAGTAGTGATAATAGTGGTAATAGTGGTATTAGTGGTAATAGTGTTAATAGTGGTAATAGTGGTAATAGTGGTAATAGTAGTGGTAATAGTGTTAATAGTGGTAATAGTGTTAATAGTGGTATTAGTGGTAATAGTAGTGTTAATAGTGGTAATAGTGGTAATAGTGGTAATAGTGTTAATAGTAGTGGTAATAGTGTTAATAGTGGTAACAGTAGTGATAATAGTGGTAATAGTGGTATTAGTGGTAATAGTGGTAATAGTGGTAATAGTGTTAATAGTGGTAATAGTGTTAATAGTGGTATTAGTGGTAATAGTAGTGTTAATAGTGTTAATAGTGGTAATAGTGGTAATAGTGGTAATAGTAGTGGTAATAGTGTTAATAGTGGTAACAGTAGTGATAATAGTGGTAATAGTGGTATTAGTGGTAATAGTGGTAATAGTGGTAATAGTGTTAATAGTGGTAATAGTGTTAATAGTGGTATTAGTGGTAATAGTAGTGGTAATAGTGTTAATAGTGTTAATAGTGGTTATAATAGTGGTAATAGTGATGCTGTTGTGAAAAGTAGTAGTTTGTGTTTTGTCGCGCTCTACAGGTAACCATGGTAATTAAAAACGGCCCCACAAAAAATCCTCACAAAGTTAAATAAAGTACAGTAACTACGTTCATTATTTAATATGAATCAAAAATAAATTTAAAATGTTATAAAAACATTATAAAAAATTAGATTTACTTGTTTTGTTTTTATTTTAACGTGACACGTCACAGTTGTGCGACGGAAGTGTCTGTCGGAGTCGGACTCATCTCGATGACGTATCAACATGGTTCTCCCGTTGTAACTTTGACAGCTGAACAACAAATGGTCCTAAAATGAGCTCATTAACGACAAAAACACCTCAAACCTTTTAAGCAGGATTAGTTTTTCCTCTTCAGCATGAATTGAAACTGTCCTGGACCCTGCTACACCTGTACGGACAGTTTCTGTTGGCTGTTTACAGACCTCATCATGTCGTTCCTGGTGGACTCAGTCATCATGTTCACCTCTCAGGTAAACAACGAGGAGCTGGTTTAACCACACAGTGTTCAGTGCATCTCTCTCACTGAGCACTGCTGTAAACTAACCTTGTATTCATTGTTATCTACGTAATGGCTCTGTTGGGAGGAGCATCTTGAACTACAGCCTTCTTGAGTACAAGTTTTAATAGCCTTTAAGTCTTTTATTTAAATTCAAAGGATTAAAGAAAACAGTCAACATGTTGCTGTTTTCACAGCTGATCACACCCATTACTCCATACTGAAGATTCTTCACACATCAGCACACATCAGTTAAATTAAACTTGTTATTATCTGTACTAATGGGCCACATCTTACTCAAACTCAACCACCAGCATCACTCTGTATGTTACCACTTCATTTTAGAAGATAAGATATTCCTTTATTAGTTCATCAGTGGGGAAATGTGCAGTGTACAGTGGTGCTGTTCTTGGTAATAGTGCCACATATTGTAATGATACCTGTTGTCAAAACTTTTTAAGTCATTGTGTTATGAGAGACAAAATATTCTTGTTGGTAGAATGAGTTCATGCTGAGAAATGTATTTAGTGCTTTGGTTGCATGAGTGTATTTTGGATGAGGGATTAACTGTTGTGCTGAGCAGAAAGTTGTTATTGTGTTTGAGGAGTTTTGAAAAAGTGATCTCAGCATTGAGAAATGTGTGTAACCAGTAGGCCTTTTTTATCACACCAAACATGTCGTTGCAGGAAAAGCACAGGTGTTACTAATAACATTAACAATGTTTCTGTTCTGGTGAGCCATGACAGAGTGACAGTGAACCAGCATTCACAATACCAATACTCTGAAACTGAAGCAGCTAAATGGAATTCAGCTATTTTTAAAATGATTTAAACCTGTGTTTTCCTACTGTGACATGTCAAAATGTCTCCCGTGAAATATCCATACAGCAAAAACACTGCAGGTCTTAATTCATAGACTTGAGATTTGAGAAAAGAGCCATTGCTAATGTTGTTTCCCAATTAATCAAAATTGTTAGCTTGATAAAACTCAGACAGGAAAAGTATTTTTGTAACGAGCAGTGCCTATTTGAAAAATGTGACGATGTAATCTTCCTCATCTCTCCTTCCTCCCAATAATTCCCATTTAATCCAACACAGGTGCTGTTCTTTGGATTTGGCTGGTTATTCTTTATGCGGCAGCTGTTTAAAGATTATGAGGTACGGTGTATCGCAAAGCATTTATTTACAAATACATAATAATGATTCCAATCAGAAAAAAAACACAAGTTCATTTTCACTTCAACAACAGAGGTTCATCAATCACTGGAAGTCCTCTGTGCTAACTGTCTTGACTGTTTTTGTTGACAGGTGCGACAGTACGTTGTCCAGATGGTTTTCTCTATCACTTTTGCCTTTTCATGTACCATGTTTGAGCTCATCATCTTTGAGATCCTGGGTGCCTTAAGTACCAGGTAAGTACACGTTCTGTGGACTATAACTGTGTTTTATTGCTGCTTCTTGCAGATTAATTATTTTAACCCTCATGTCTTTGCCACAGCTCTAGGTATTTTCACTGGAAGCTGAATCTGTATGTGATACTGCTGGTCCTGATCTTTGTGGTGCCTTTCTACATCGGCTACTTTGTTGTCAGCAACATACGCCTGTGTAAGTATAGCTGGGTATTGAAAATAAAATACTGTAACTAAAAATGAATAATGCTGTTTGAGGGTTGTTATATGTCACAGAAAGCTGTTTTCTTTGTGTCTGTGTAGTGCAGAGACAGAAGCTCCTGTTCGCTTGTATGGTGTGGTTTACCTTCATGTATTTCTTCTGGAAGCTGGGAGACCCGTTCCCCATCCTGAGTCCAAAACACGGTGAGCGTGCATCCTTCTCCTCTCTGTGCACCGTTATGCTTCATTTATTCCTTTTTTTCCTCATAATGTGAAAGTCCATCTGTAAAGAGCGTTGAAAGACGTGAAAAAATAGTGTTTTCAGTCTTTTGTTGTGTTTCGTTTAGGCATCCTGTCCATTGAGCAGCTAATCAGTCGTGTTGGTGTGATTGGAGTCACCCTCATGGCTCTGTTGTCTGGGTTTGGTGCGGTCAACTGTCCCTACACGTACATGTCCTATTTCCTCAGGTAAGCTCAGCTGTGGGTTTTCTCTGATGTTACATTCAGCACCCGTATGGCACAGCCTGTTAATCTGAGTCTGCTGCTGCACCCGATTTGACTGTTTTCAGGCCATTAATTGTGCTTTACGTGTGGTCGCGAAAAGCATCATAGATGTGGGTCATTAAGGGTCTACTATGTTGTATAAGTGAAAGCAAAACTTAAAAGCAACATGTTGTAAAACTGCATGAAACGTTACATTTTGAACACAACCAAAACAGCTTCTTTAGGTTTAGACAACAAAACTACAATTTCTTAAGGTTTAGGCAACAAAACCACTTAGTTAAATTTAGGGAAAAACATTACGTTTTGGCTTAAAATAACTGCGTTTCACAAGTGAAAGTGAAACTTAACACTTGTCAACACAAAGACAACCACATATTTTTGGTTTCACGTGGGATGTGAACCCCAACGTCCTGGGTGAAAGCCCTGTGTTTTGTGTGAAAACCTAATAATGGGTGTTGCAGGCCTCCACTGACCCACATGTGTAAGGCATAGAAGCACTGATAACGCACATTTAATAGCCTGATAATAGTCTAATCGGCTGGCTTATGCATTAGACATTACTCTCAGGAATCACATCGCTGTTTCCATGACACATGCTGCCATTGCTTTATTATTTTCACAGAAATGTAACAGACAGTGACATCCTTGCTCTGGAGAGGCGGCTGCTCCAGACTATGGACATGATTGTCAGCAAGAAGAAACGGTGAGTAACAAAAAAAAAAAAGATATATTATTATTTTTTTTTTTTAAATAAAATGAATTAAACAAATGATTGTGTGTGCGTTTAGAATTGCCATGACACGGAGGCAGATGTACCAGCGTGGGGAAGACCAGAACAAACAGACAGGATTCTGGGGCATGATCAAGAGTGTTACCTCCACACAAACAGGCAGCGAAAGTATCCTTTATACTTATATTGAGTATGACTGCAAAATGTCTTCATTTTTAGCTGTTACCAGATAGTTATGTGCTAATTGTCTGTGGTATTTGTAGTAGATGTTAGCCTTGACTTCTTCCCCTCCAGACTTATCTCTGATCCAGCAGGAGGTCGATGCTCTAGAGGAGCTGAGTCGGCAACTCTTTCTTGAGACTGTGGACCTGCAAGCCACCAAGGTAACACATGGACATGCACATGCCCACACAGGGACGTACAAGCACACTGTGGTCCACTTAACTATGGAGAAAGAAAGAGTGAATTAAAAACAAAAATACAGAAGAGCATGCAGGCTATTATGCGGATGGAAATTAAAACAAAATATGGTTAACTCCCTGTAACAAATGAACATTCCTAGCGTATGACATGGACTGCTTCGGATTTAAAAGAAATGAATGATGCAGGTTTGCAACACCCCTCGGCTTGATGGAGCAGTAGTGAGTTTCAGCTCATCGTTTAGCTGACTGGCCAACAACTTGACTGTTTTGGTTCTCTCTCACCGCTCTCATAATGTTGTTTTAGGCTGTAACAGGCAGCTGTTTTCAGCTAAAGAGCCAGATATTTCCCTCAGGAGTTGCTAGAGACCACAAACAAAGCTAAAAGGAGAGTGATTATTGGACTTACATTCATCAGGTGGACAGAAATATGACTCCAAATGAATGATAATGTTGCACCATAACTGCTGGACGTATAAATAATAACCGTTTGCTAACAAGTTTGCCATATCAACAGGTGATGATATGTCAATGTTGTGTTCACAGCTTGATTCCGCTATAACAGGTTTAAGCATGTTTTTAATTATTTTATGTGTCCTGACTTGCACAGTTGATAGCTCTATTTAGTATTGTATGACTCCTGTAAAGGCTCAGTTAAAGTATAATCTGTGGTGCAGTTTCTTTGACTGCCAAGGACTGTCTGTCCTTTCTGGGAATCAGTCAACAAAGGCCCATCCCCCTAAAACAAATTCTCGATTGCTGAATGTTATCAGTTTGGGGCTTTATCAGCTGTTAACCTGGGTACAGGTGTGGATGCTTGTTTGTGTTTCCCCTCAGTTGTTGTGCACCTCTTGTGTTGGTAGTTTGTCCCTCCCCCACCCCCTCAGTTGATTATTAAGGCAGTGTGGTGGGCAGTGCTGCTGAGGGAGGCATGGGCTAGTCAAAGATTACAGAGCTAGTTACGAGCATATGTTGAGCAATGTCTAGCAATTTTTACAGACCTTTACCCTGACCTTACAGCTGCCTTTAGATACACCTAACTATAAAGTTGTTACGGCTAAGGTGTTGGCACACAATTGAGTATGATCACACACTCATATATCACAAATCAATAATTATGTCTCAATGGAGTAGTGGTTCTGTGCACCTGATGAACTTATGTCCAGTAGTTACTGGAATTTTAGATCTATTACAGCTCTCTACTATTCCTTTCACGTTACACAGAGTCATTTGATTAAATGGTAATATCAATAATATGCTGATTCAATCACACCAAACCTACTGTATACATTTATTAAATATAATTCTGACACATCACACCAACATTACTTAAAACATCTGTAACACAAACACAAATCAGTTTCTGTACAAAATGCCCAGAATTTACCCTTCTGTAACTTGAGCCAGGTTTATTCAAGTCAAGTCAGACTTTATTTATAAAGCACATATAAAAAGTGCTGAACATATCCATAATAAAAATGAATAGAGCAAGCAAGGAACATGAAGAACATAGTAAAACAATAAAGATAATAAGCACATAATAGCAGTAAGGGTTGCAGCACAACAGAAGATACTTAAGAAGAACTTAGTCAAACGCCAGCGAGAAGAGGTGAGTCTTCAGCAGCGACTTAAATGATTCTGTGGTCTGAGCTGTTTTAATATGAAAAGGTAAACCGTTCCAGAGATTAGGGCTCGGTCGCCTCTGTTTTTGAGTCTAGTTCTGGGGACATCAGGAGCATCTCATTGGTCGACCTCAGTGCTCTAACTGGAGTATAAAGGTGCAATAGTTCTGCTAGATAAGGTGTTGCCAGCCCATCTAAAACCTTAAAAACAAGCAATGAAATCTTAAAATCAATCCGTAAGCAGACAGGGAACCAGTGGAGGAAGGCCAGAACTGGTGATATGGGATCAACTTTTCTTTTTACACTGAGAAGGCGAGCAGCTGCATTTTGTACTAACTGCAGCCGGCGAAGAGACGACTGTTCTACACTCACATACGAAGAATTAAAGTAGTCTAACCACGAGGTAATAAAAGCAGATCCCTGGGAGACACATAGGCCTTATTGCCACTATATATCATCACATGCAGTATTACATCACAGGAACCGATAAAAATAAAATAAATAAAAGATAAACTTTGATGGCATGCTGTCAGGTCTGCTCTTGGCTTATCACATGGTTCATACAGTTCAGATGAAAACGTCCCCTGAAGCTGCCCATATCATTTATATCACTGGTTTTCACTCAAAGCAGTGCCTGTCATTACTTTTATCTATACACACTACGCCCATTTTATTGACCCCTTTTGCCTACATGTGATAAAATGGTCTGCTAATTCTTTACCACCACCTTTCCTTATCTTTAGGAGCGGATTGAGTACTCCAGGACATTCCAGGGGAAATATTTCAACTTCCTCGGCTACTTCTTTTCCATCTATTGTGTTTGGAAAATCTTCATGGTGAGAACATTCACAATCGTATTGTGCCTTTGTGTCTTTCCTTCACACATAATCACATTTTGTTTTGTTTTTGTAATTGTTTAAAATGCAGTTTGGAAAAGTACCTTGATTTATTTTTAAAAATCCCTCTTCTGTCCATCACAGGCCACAATAAACATCGTGTTTGATCGGGTTGGAAAGACGGATCCAGTGACGAGGGGTATTGAAATTACAGTGAACTACTTGGGCATCCAGTTTGATGTAAGACACACACCTGCAGAAACAGTCACGTGCCACACTGCATGACCTCCTGTAAAGATAATTGCCGGCCCATTATCATCTCTCTGCCTGCTTTCTCTGCAGTAAACCTGGTCATGATCGCTTTCAATCTTTTCCCATGTAGACAATGATTTGATTGCGTTATAGCTCACGCTCACAAAATATGTCAGTATGTTTAGATTTAAATAAATAAATGATGAATGCAGATTGACAGTTGTCTGTCCCTGCTCTTAATTTCCCTTTTCATTGCTTTGTTTTTCATATTCTTTCGTTCTCTTTCTCCCCTTTCTCAGGTAAAGTTTTGGTCCCAACACATCTCTTTCATCCTGGTGGGAATAATAATCGTTACATCCATTCGTGGCTTACTCATCACCCTCACTAAGGTAAAACTATCACATAATACATGTTGAAATGGCTACTGATCCTGAAGCTACTAAATCTGTAAGATTTTTTTCTTATGATACTGTTTAACTAAAGATTTAATTTTTCTTGGTTTTTAGTTCTTCTATGCAATATCAAGCAGCAAGTCCTCTAATGTCATCGTGCTCGTCCTCGCTCAGATCATGGTGAGTGTGTTGCTTTATCTTATAACACAGAGCACAGCCTGTAAAAACAACAGATCAACCAAAAACGTTCTCCGTCTGTCTCACTCCACCAGGGGATGTATTTTGTATCGTCCGTATTGCTGATGCGTATGAGCATGCCGCTGGAGTACCGCTCCATTGTGACAGAGGTCCTGGGAGAGCTGCAGTTCAACTTCTACCACCGCTGGTTTGACGTCATCTTCCTGGTCAGCGCCTTGTCCAGCATCCTCTTCCTTTATCTCGCCCACAAGCAGTCGCCAGAGAAACACATGACCCTCTGATCCCCTACATCTCTTCCCACCTGGAGGTGACTCCTCCTGACCCCTGGGTGACTTTGAATCTGGAATTTAGGGATATCCAGAAATCAGGTGTTTTGTTTTTTTATATGTGGGACTTAATTATCTGGACTGCCTGTTCCTGAATCAGGAATGGCTGATTGTTGGATGCAAGCGATGGGGAACTATTGGAGCACATTAGGAAACTACTTTGAATGTGGACTTTCTGAATAAAGATATTTAGAGTACAAACATTACTATTAGGAATTTAATTTTACCTGCAGATGCAAACACTTTGTTCTCTTAAAGGCAGGGTCGGTGATCTTGAGAAACTAGTAAGAGCACACTAGATTTTTTTAGCAGCACTAGCTCCAAAAGTCGCTTAATCTAGTACTCACAGCTGTCAAGTTAGCAGCTTGTGGAAGACTCTGGTGACTCGTAATGAGTGCACGGGCAGAGTGCACGCAGGAAGCCCTTCCAATCATTACATTTGGGCCGAATGAAATGATTAGACAGGTTTATTACAGTCACAGATACCGGATTCTTTTCTTTTTTTAGTCAGAGCATTTGATTTATTGATTGCTGTCGGGATGTAAAGAGAATTTAAACTAATATAACAAAAATGTTTCTTAAATCTTTACCAACCCTGCCTTTATATTCTCATTTTTTTGGCCAAAATGATCTTTTCCGTTCTTTTAGTTGAGCACACTGGAGCTGTACTGTTCACAGCAAAATCCCCGCTTCTCTCCTACTGAGGTGTAAATGGACTATATGAAGAAAAAAGATCAAGATGTCACCATCCTGAAGCAAAATATGTCATCTAATTGGGAACAGAAACAAATACCCATAAAAAAGTAAGCTTAATTGAGACAGTATGTTTTCATTTATTTGTGTTCATGAACATTGTAATTCATTTACTTTTATTTTAGAACCGGGAACAACAACGTTTAATTTTTAGAACATTAAATAAAAGTCAGAAAAAATACATGAAAGGCCACAGTATTTACTGGAAACATGAATAGTGTTAGCTTAAGCTCTGTAGGCTGGAGATATTTTGGTAACATTGGTAATCTGACATTTTGGAGACATTACACATTAGGCACATCATTGCTCATCTAGAAGTAGATCTACTGTCTGCATCAAAGGAAGACAAAAGTATTCACAGCCCTTAAATACATGCAACTATCCTGTCATGGTTGAGATATTGATAGATATTGTCCTTTCTTTTATTTTCCTGCATCTCTTTGTATTAATTGGATACATTGTGAAGCCCTTCGATGATTGTGAAAGAAACGGTGGATCAACATTAGATTGACAAAAGGCCAAATCAGGGAGTGTGTCCTTTCGGTGGCTTCTCAGAGTTTCTCATCAAGACTGTCTTGAGATATAGATGATATGGTCTAGAAGAGAGAGAGAGGAAAAAATAAATCACAACTATTTTAGACATTGAACATTTTCTCTGTCGGCTGCAATGATTGTAGCCATTAGTTATGATGCGGCAAGTACACACGGCTGCCATGCTAGTGGCTCTGTAAGACTGTACTTGTGACACGCAGCAGTACTTGAAGCTAAATGGTAACATCGGCATGCTAACAACGACAATGCGACAAAATTTCATGGCAATCCATCCAATAGTTGTTGAGATATTTCAATCTGGACCAAAGAGGTGGACCGACCGACAAACCCAACAAGTCCATCCCAAGAGCCACACAGCTGGTGAAAACATTCCCCGTGAGCATTTAAAGGAGCACCACTCACCCTCTCTCTTGCTGGTTCAGTTGGGGTTTCAGGCCTGGCCTTCTCCTCGTGTCTCTCTACTTCGTCTGGAGCGTCTGCGGTGTGGACCTGGACATAGGATGTTTCTCCGAGGAGCATGCGTGTGACGGTCACTCCTTTGGCTTTGAGTTGCTCGTAGACGCTCTTTGTAGCCACCAGCACCTCCAGAGAGCTGCCGCTGCTGCGGATCATTGCCACCACATCGTCGTGGCTGCTCTGCTCCACATTTACTCCGTTCACCTCCACCACAATGTCTTCGTCCTCCAGGCCCGCTTTGTCAGCCGCTCCACCCTTCACCACCTGAAACGAAGGCGTGTGTCACCACTTTGATTTGAACATTTGAAAATGATTAAATGCCGGGTAATTCTTACCTCCTTGAGGTAATGTCCATTCACCCCCTGGATGCCATTTAGGTGAAAGCCATAGCCAGCTGAGGTCTGCGCCATCTTACACAGTTTAGGCTTCAGCTCCTCCGGCTTACTGTGAACGGGTGTGGATGGTCGGACAGGAGCGGGTAAATTGAGGGCTTCTGTGTAACTGGGTGGTGAGTTGGAGTCCCTCATCTCCTCCAAGAAGAGCATAGGAGACACGTTCCCCTTTGAGGGACACAACAGTGACATTATATAGATTGTCTGCAGTCTATATTAAAGTTTGACGGTGGCACCCTGACTCACCTGCGTATACATTTGGTCCGTGTCTTTGTCCACTACCAGGAGGCAGCATTTGTTGCCACTCTGCCTGATCTTGTCCACCACCTGCTCATGGCTGCAGCCGTCCACCTCGCAACCGTCCACAGCTATTAGTTTGTCCCTTTCCTTCAGACCTGCTCTTTCTCCCGGGCTGCCTCTGTCTATGTCCTTGATGAAGTGCCCTGCATGGAGTTAATGAGCACACTGTTAAAAAAAAACCATACCTCTCTCTGCTTTAAAACACCAGTTATTTGTAATATTACCATATGGTCTTGCCTGTTTGGTTCGTCTCTTCCTTGAGCAGGAAGCCATAGCCGTCGGGTCCTTTGGTCATGTCGACGACGCGTGGCTTGTGCGGGAGATACTTGGCGGTAGCTAACCATGCTCCTATCTTCATACGCTTGCTCTGATAGTGCCTGTCTGTTTCCTCGTCAACCAGCAGGAACATGATGCTGCTGCCACCCAGCCTGATCTTGTCCACTACTTGATCGTGTGTGGAGCCTTCTACGTTCTCCCCGTTGACCTCCAGCAGGCGGTCGTTGACATTGACCCCCGCCCTGTCAGCCACACCTCCTTGGATCACCTCCGTCATGAACAAACCCTCCTCATCTAGAAAAGATGTTATGGATGATATGAAAAAAGCAAAAAAAATTCACACATAGAGATTACAGAGACAGTTCTCTTCAGTCTAATAGTAACACTTTATAATTAAGGCACCCTTAATTAAGCATTTACTAATACTTTATATAAGCCATTAATAAGAACATCCTTTGGTCGCCAGGTTGTGCGAATCCCTCTGGCTGGTTTGCATCCTCCTCCTATATGGCACTTGCTTTGCCTTTTGGTCTGGAAGATAACTCACAAATTGCCTTAACCATTCGAGGTTAATGCTTAACCTTAACCGTCTCGCAAGAGTTTCACAACTTGTCGGTTACCATCTAGACACGACACCAACGGACTGTCTGATCTCCAATATTTTGTAAAAAAGCTGTAGAGCAACCAAAATACATTTTATTAAAGTCAAACTCCACCAATTTTACACATCAAAATCTGTTTACAGGTCTTGAAGGGTTACTACTGTATATGTGAAAAAATTTTGTATAAAGTCTTTTGTGGGATCTGTGTGAAATCTGATAAATTGCCTCTGGTGATGTCACTCGGGTCAGCGTCTGTTGGGGCTGAAGACTACAAGTTAAAAAACAAAATCTGGTGTCATTGAGTTAGAATGGATTGAACTTACTAGACCTCTTTAGTCCATTGTGGGTGATGTATGCGCCAGGAAGAAGAATGTGTAAAAATATAAAAGACGTTTCAAGCCTGTATCGCGTCAGGTGTGATGTGGTTGGGTGTAATCAGAACTATGCTCTGTTGCACCTGTAACCACACCCAATAGTGATGTCACGAGGTCCTGGAGTACACTTGTACATCACTGTAGCAAGGTTAAAAGTTAAACTACTGGAGGTCAGCAAGACTCAGGAGTTAAAGACCTAAAGGCAGTACGACAAAAAAATGTCATTCTAGAGGACGATACATACTAACCAAGTTCAGATTTAACAATCTGGCAAACCCAAAAATTGTTCTTATTAATGATTTGTTCCTGATCTATAAAGAATTAGAAAATGTTATTTTTTAACCATTAATAAAGCCATTACAGTAGTTACAACCTATACTGTTTATACATTTTCTCTTTTATCATCCAGCTCCACCCCACATAGGTAGATAAATTAAACAGGTTTATTTGTAAGTCGTTATTTAGTGCTTTTTAAAAAGGTATTAGTTGTCCTTAACTGCGATTCCCTAACCCTGCCTCCTCAGCTCACCTTTTACTGAGCGAACTGAAAACCCATAGCCTGAGCTGGATTTAACCATGTAGCAGAGTTTGGGTTTCAGAGCCTGTTTGGCCACACCATTGGCAACCGGTGTGCTCCCAGGGTTTAACAGGTCCACGCCCTGTTCTTTGGCCTTCACGTAGGAAGATTCATCCAGGATGTGGAACGCGACTGATGCTCCACCGTTTCTCACCATCTCCACCACCTGTCCCGGGGGAACACATACACAGCGGGAGGGTTTTAAGAAAGATCACAGCATAATGCCATCAGCCTACGGAGCCCCGAAACTGACTAAATGGAGTAAATAGGTTATCAAAAATATAAAAAATACATGATACACCAATACATAATACTGTTAGTTTAATGATTAAAATGGAGTGTAAACAGAAATATAAAAACCTGTAATAAGTTGGTAAAAAAAACAACAAGCTTTTTATTTATTTTTCTTTACCACCAATTAGTTGATAAATTAAAACTAAATAAAAAGAAAAGCTTTCAATTGCCCTTTTTATTTTATTTTGGGTCTTGACACACATTTAATCATTTATCAATTCTATATTCTCCTAACGCAACATTTCCAGCGTAAGTAAATGTTGCATGGGGAAAATATTGAATAGATAAATGATTAAATGTATGCCAAGACCTGAAAATGGATTATTCTAATTTCATTTATTTTACCAAGTGATTGGAGATTGATGGACAAGTGTTATATTTATTTTCACACTCCATTTAATCTCATTGGCTCATTGGTATGTGTGAGTGCCCCTAAATAGATTGAGATGTCAGCAGTAACTTAGAGATCTTGTATTAATGGTCAGTTCATTATTCTGTGTGAATATAGATGATTGCTCGGTTTAGCTCACCCTATACTTACCTGGTCGGGTGGTAGGTTCCAGTTAGGTGAGGCTGATGAGCTAAAATCACATTTACTGGAATAAGGGGGGAAAAGGAGTTGGCAGCTTGCTGTGAGACTGCAACTTTCTTTTGTTTGGTGTTCTTTTGCTTCAGTTTAAATGTAGTTTTGTTGAATTACCTGGGTTTCATTTTTGCCCTTTGTTTCAGTAAACGTTTTGTTAATAAATGGCACTTTTTTGCACTGCTCCTGCTTATCATCCTGGTTCTTCAACATCCCTTTTTTATAGTTCTCCAGTGCCAAACCACCTCGTCTGCCCTTTATATGAGGTGGCGGTGCTACAACTACATTTTGTCATATTTTTGGGCTCCGTATCAACCTAGGAAATATTATTGATTTAATGAATGCACTGCAGTAATTCCACATCCTACTTACCTCTGAATGGGACAGTCCATCAACAAATGTTCCGTTGACCCGCAGGATGCGATCGCCGTCTTTCATGCCAGCCAGTTCGGCTGGACCTCCCATTTCCAGGCAGCGGATCAGGTGACCCTCCTTATCATGCTCCATCCTCAAGTAGAAGCCAAATGAATGACCCGGCCTCTTGGTTAGAGAAATCACCCTCGGCTTGTACCCGGCCATGTCTTAACATGCACACACAATCCAAAATTAGATCTTGTAATGCACCTTTATGACACATTTTGCAGTTTATAGTCATTACATTTATCTCCAAATATTACCAAAGTAGTTAATAACAATTGCAAAATGAATGTAATGATACAGGAAATACTCTTAACATATATGATGTAGACTGTAGACATTTTGAGGCTGTGATATAGAACGATAAACAAGAGATATACAGTAAAGTACTGTGTTCAAGTTACAGCCCAGTGGCACAGCAGTTCGTGAAATAGTCACGAAATTTACTGTATTGATTTGTGTACATAGACACGAATTTCAAATTTTTTTAGTGATGGTCAGCATGAAATCAATTAGAATGTTATCCACATAATTTTGAACCGGGAAATATAAATGGTGGAGTGGATGGGTCGGTCAAAAAACACAGGCCTTTTGCCCAGGAGATTGGTGTTTGTGTCCCGTGTGAAACCACAAGTCAAAGTTGATTTATTTATCACCTAACTTCCGTACTTAAGTTATGGCACTTCTGGACTTATTTTAACCCAAACCGCGATCTTTTCCTAAAACTAACTAACTAAATAGTTTTGTTACCTAAACCTAACCAAGTAGTTTGTTGCCTAAGCCTAACTAAGTCAATCTATTCCTAAACCTAACTAAGTAATTTTTTTTAAAAAGACTAGAGCAGAAATTGACATGAGTGTCACGTTCCTGGACAGTCGAAAGAAAAAGCAAGACATTTTTTTCGTTGAAAGTCGTGCTGAGCGTCACGAAAAAAAATGGAAATTCGTGTCTATGTACACAAACTGCCGTGAGACTGTGTTGCAAGTTATCAAACTAACCCTTCAGTAAAGAAGTAGCTTTAGTTATTGGATTTATTTATAACCTTTGAAAATCTGTCCTATTCCTGTCTCCTCTGTCACCCTTTAAACATTGTCATTTAATAGCAGATAAGCCTGGACCTAAAGAAGCCAAAGAAGTGCTGATAGCTTCAGATGAAAAGTTAATCTTCCATGTCAGCACTCTGGTGGCTGTTAATGGTTAATAGCAGGCACAGCTGACTGCAGTGACGACTCTCCGTTAAAACACAGCCTGGACTTTGAATGCGCAGTAAGGAACGTCTATGTAATCCTCTTATTAGACCCATACGAGAAGGTCGTAAAGGGATGTGTGTGTTGGTATGTGGACAGGTGTGTGTGCCTATTGCCTGACGTAGTTATTGTAGGATACTGTATGTTCTGTTAGTGTCACACAGCAAACAATTTGTGGTTTGTGCCATTTTCCAACAGCCTTGCACCGTCATGTGATGTGCAGCATAATGACATTACTACAGTTCATGTAGTTTAATCAAACCTTGAAACCTTAAATCCTTGATTTCCCCCTTATATTTCTCCTTAAATTACTTAATCTTAAAAACAACATTACCCTACTATGCAGGAGTGAAACACATGTACAGTAAATGATATATCTACTTTCCCGACACTGGATTTAAACTAGATGATGCATACATTGAGTGCAATATTCAAACCCAAGATTGTTTTTATGACAAAAATGTAAATGTCTTCGGAAACTTTGGAATCTCCACTAGACTTTAAAGTAAAACTGTGGGTTTAAACAGCAGTTGGTTGCACAATACAAATTTGTAAAGCTGCACCCACAAGAGGGCATTTCAAAGGTGAATAGATCCAGTATCAGAATTGCACTTGAGATAATACAAACACACCTCACTGCCTTCATAAAGGTCCACTCATCCACCACCTCTATATAGTAGAAGAATTTATATTGTACTGCATGTTAGTGGTTCCCAACCTTTTTGGCTTGTGTGGCCCTTTAAAATGAAGGGATGTACCTGCGACTCTTTATCCCGTTTGTGACCAGCTTTTGCTTTATTTTTAGAGGCCTTAAGTAGTACAATTATTCTGTATTTTACAAAAAATAAAATAAATGTTTTTTTCTATTTCCCAATGCCTGTTCATCGTGTCATAACCGTTGATGTAATCAGAAATTGGCTTTAAATACATTCTGCTCTATACGTTAAATACTTATATGTGATCAGAAATCTCAGGTAAAACTATATAATGTACGGTTAGAGTGTTTTGAAATTAAACTCACCAGCTCCTTTCTGCTCAGTGTCCCAGTCCAAAGGAGGAGGTCACCTGGCACTGCTTGGCTGTTATCTAACGTATCTTCAATCTGTACTCTTCCCTCCTCCCTCTCTCTGCAGGGACTTTGACGGGCCAAAGGTGAGCCTAAAGGCTGAGTTATTTAACAGTGTCTCGTGTCAGGAATGTCTCAGGAGGCGATGGCCCTGTGCGATCTGTCCTCAGAAAGGAAGACGGAACCATGAGGAAGTCATCTGTTTGGTGGTCAAAGGTACATGACGTAGGTGGCACTAAGCAATGTCAGGAATCATTATGGTACGTATACATCACAGTCAGCACTAGGTACATCAAGGGAAATGCATCATGTGTACTCATTTGCATAAAAAAAATATTTCTATAAATCTGTTTTGATTTGTGGAACAAAAATCAGTATGCACAGTTAAATCTACTGTGTTTCTTGACAAGATTGCATTACTTTAAGCTACTTAAAAACAGGAAAACAATATAGGTTTGGGTGTTCTTGGTGTACCAACAAGCATATACTTTCTGAACATGAAATATAAAAATAAAACTTACCTTTTTAAAATTGGAAACATTGTATCAAATGAATCACCCGTCTCAGTTTTTTTTTTACATTCATACACCTTGGAGAAATCTTAAAGTCGGTTCCATCTGTTATATTTTAACACCTGTACACTCATCTATTTTTTATTTGGTGCACTGAGGTAAGACTGATGCAGTCCAATTCAACAGCCCTGCAATAAACCCTGCCTTCGTGAAGGTTGTAATGTTCCGGTTTTGTTAAACTGTTTTAGGGAAGTGATGATTCAGTTTTATGGTCACTTACAGTAGGAGGCTGTAGTTAAATTGAATTGTGTTATACTGTATGTTACAATTCACTTCGTTAGATCTTTATATATAAGGTATAAACTAAAACAAAAACAGTAAAAACAGAGTTTTTTACTCTGTTTTCCATGATATGTTTCTCCTAAAACATGGTACTTAAGACACCGTGTAGAGACAAAACATCAGTGACACTCTACTGATATAAAAGCCTTGATAAACATAAATGTTCAATGAGTTTGTTAAATTAGTCTCAGATTTTCTAAGAGGCAGCTCCAAGCTTCGCACCTTAATGTCATCACAGGTTAAAGATTTACCTTTGTGCGTCTCTTACAAAATACATTTTCCATGTCAATGCGACACAGAAGTCAAGTCTACTTGAACAACCTGAGAGGACTAAATGGGCATTTATTTTCAGTCCAACATCTACACAAAGTTCAGGGTGTAGTTTAATTCTCCAGGTTTATGGTTGTTGTGGTGGGTAACTATGGGAGAGTCCTTTGGTTATAAAAGGCTTATTACGATATTGCTGTCCTTGGGATGGGATAAAGATGACAAAAACTCAACCAAAGCCAAGCAAAACAAGTCTGCAAACCGTAAAAGTTAATTAATTACTGTGCGAGACTTTTATTTTCTCTGCCCTGAATTCAGTCAACAGGATTCTGATATGACCCTAGCCTCCAGACATATTATTCTCAGAGAGTAACTCATTTACACAATAATAACAAAACTTTATTCAGTCATCAGCAGATCTTCTTTCCTTTCTAAAACAAAAAATAATTGGTAACACTTTATATTAATGTCTTTTTGTGTTAGTTAATAGGTAATAAGGTCCTTATAAGTCCTTACGATTCATATTGACATTATTATGTGTTAATAAGACTATAGAAGTGTTAATAATACCATCATAAATACGTTTGTTGGATTAAAAGGCATTTATAAGCACTTATAAGAAACTTGTTAGCAGTTTATATACTTAAGCACGTTAATTAAAGCCTTGTGACTTTCTTAACACATATATTGAGTTCAACTAATTTACCTATTATGTCATTATTAAACCTTTTGCTGCTTTATTAAGATGAATGCATACTTTATTATGCATTTATTAACAGTTAAGTATGCTTTTTTGCAGCTACCAGAAGTAAAGCAAGAACCATTAATACATAATTTATTATGCACTTATTAACAGCTGCTAAGGACTCTACCAGGTGAGCCACTTAATAACAGTTAACTCTGCTTTTTGCAGCTCCCCCATCTTGAATGAGCACTACATGTTGTCAAGGTTGATTAGATGTGAATAAACAATTACATATACACACAATGTTTTCGTGGTGAAGCAAAAAAATCACACTTTAAGGTCTGTATATATATATATTTTTTATTTACTTTTCATCACTTTCACGTAAATGGCAGCCACATGCAGTCGTTCTATAAAACATAGCCTCAAACAGGCCTGTTTGCAAAGTTAACTGTCATGAAGTGGGGGTGCCCCAGTAGCACAGCTGGTAATGCGGGCACACCATGTGTCCAGTGGCAAGTTTGAATCTGACTCCCCCTTTCCTGTCTATTTTTAGCAGTATTTTTAATGCCTTTTAAGCCATTACACCTATATAATTACACTTACACATTAAACTCTACACAATTTCATATTATTGTTATTGTTGTGTGAAATCCTCACATAACCAATTGTGACGTCCCTCCCCCTGTCTTGGAGGCTGCCCGGGCAGACCTCAGCTGGCAGTTAACAAGGGAGGGTCGTCAGCTTGGTTGAGCTCACCCGGGCCTTCCAGGGTCTCTCTCTCTCGTCCTCTACAGCCTCATCCACCCGGCAGCACCTTGTTTTGGTTCTGCACCTCCAGCACCTCAACAGCACATATGCCACACATCCATGCACTACATTCATTTGCTGACATTACTGATCTACACACTCCTTTGTTCATTTGAGTTAGTTTAATAAATGATGTTTGGTTTTACATATAACCTTGCGTGACTCTGTTTTTGTCACATTCCCTGGGCCAGTCTGTAGCGCCACCACCCCATATAAAGGGCAGATGAGGTGGTTTGGCACTGGAAAACTTGAAAAAGGGATGTTGGAGAACCAGGTTGATGAGCAGGAGTATAGTGCAAATTCAAAGGAAATTCAACAAAACTATACATTTAAACTGAATCAAAAGAACATCAAACAAAAGGAAGTTGCAGCCTCACAGCAAGCTGCCAACTCCTTTTTCTGCATCTTACTCCAGTGAATGGGATTTTATCTCCTCAGCCTCACCTAACTGGAACCTACCAGCTGACCAGGTAAGTATAGGGTGAGCTAAACCAAGCAAGCATCCAAATCCACACAGAATAATGAACAGACAAAATCTCTAAGTTACTGCTGACATCTCAATCTATCTGGGGGCACTCACACATACCAATGAGTACACAAAATATAACAGAATGTGACATTCTATCAAATAAACTGAAACATTGGACTGAAATTAATAATTAAGCAGACGCAAAAGCACTGATAACAAAAAACAATGTTAATTTTGGGGAACAGGGCCCAGTGAAAAGGGAGAAAGGCAACCTTTATCACACAGTCTGTGACAAAATTTTGATTTGAATGCATTCAGATTAGTTGAGAGACTAGGAGAAAATGTGGTTTAATTTACACTTTTCATAAAACATATTCTGAGTATCTCTGAGAACTAACAAACATTTTCTTTCTCATAAAGCACTTGCAAAGCCTTTTGATCGATGCTTTCAAACCTGCATTAGTGGCACTTTTATCCTTCAATTTTTGGCATGCTGCTACCTTTCACAGCGAATTACCGTCACCAACGGTAATGTATATCGACAGATATGCAACTGTTGGTGGAAAAAGATATCCATTACCATCTTCTACAGTCTGCAGAAATGTGTCGCCCCATGCTCATGCTGTACCGTGGATATAGAATTGGTGATATAAACAATGCAGCACTCCACCTTTAAAGGTGCAATTACAGACTTTTTTGGCCACTTGGAGGCAGCAGAAATCATCACCTGTTAAGTTGACATGGTGTCATGTTTTAAATTTTTCTTTTAGCTCCGTAAAGTTTCGGGCTGGACAGAAAAACAATGAAAACTGAAGCTGAAACTCGCTATAAAGCTCTGTGAAGCCGAGGGGAGCTTCAGAATCAGGGGATAATTCTCTGCAGGTTCATCACTACGAAATGGAATATGATAATAAGAAGTATGTTTTCCTTAATGAATAGTCACCTGAAAATAAGAATCATTGTGTTTTTGTTACCTTAGTATGAGATGTTTATACGGAGCGGGTCCTCTTCACGGAGTCTTCCATGTTTCTACAGTAGCTCAGAATGGACAAACCACTAACTTTGCCTGCTTGGGCCGAGTTAACCGCAGCGGCCGGGAAACAATACACGAGAAACCTCTGTTGGTCTTGAGGAGCTGCAGCATTTATTTCTGCACAAAGTGCACTTCCACTGTACATTCATTTTATATTTTCAGAGCTAAACTAACTGTCTTCTGTTCCACTGCACTCTGCTATTCTCCAAATGACCTAACCTACTCTTAGAACTGGCTCTAGAAAGGGCCATTTGTGTTTTTAGGTCAGTAATAGTAGTTCTTCTACATGCTTAGCACACGGGAGAGGTTGCAATCTGCAACCTCACTGCTAGATGTTGCCAGATTTTGCACACTTGGACCTTTTAAGAAAAGAGCAAATTGAGTAAATGCATTACTCTCCACATCTAGTTCAGTGAATATGTATCTTTTCGCAAACAGCACTCAGGTGAAAAAACATGAGGGCGCAGGACTGTCTGCCACAAATTGAAAACAACAGCAGGAAATGGCAGAATCCGTGCAGGATTGAGGGCGTCAGTCTCCCCGCTTGTGCACACAGACACACAGGTGTATGTACCTCCGGACCATGCAGGCACTTACGACTGCTGATGGTTCGGTGCTCTGAGCTCCCCCATGATAACACACACCCACACCTCCAACCCTGTAGCCACGCACTCCGGCCTGGAGCCATGTTTGAACAATCGATCCCAGGGGTCCGGGAGCTACAACCAGAGGAGAGATGAAGTGAGTGGAAGGAGACAGAAATTGTCTTCAGCTCGGCTTAGCACTGATGCATTCACTGTTCATTACCCTCAGTCATCACCTTGTGTTTGCCAGAGAAAAAAAAATAAGAGTTTCATGTATGACGCCGACCGCCTGGATTGCTGAATCCTCCAGTGCTGCGGTTGTTTATTTGATCTGAAAACTAATCTTAGTGGCATTTACAGTAACGGCAGCAAAGTATACGCCTGTGGCACCAGAGAATACACACGAGCTGTAAAGTGCCACCCGAGAAGTGATTATCTCCAACCTGTCTTCATCAGCAGTGGAGCATCAGTAATCAACACGTCATGCCAGTTTGTGATTACCGCACTCAACTGGGAGCACTAGTCTCTCTCCTCATCTTGATTGGCATCCTCACACGGCTTGTTTATCTGGGGTAAGTGGCCCTGCACATGACCTGCCAGAGACAGCTAATTAGACCAGGAGAAAGATTAGAGGTGGGTCGCTTCAAATAATGACCCCCTTCTTTTTTTTTCTCGAGCAGTCATTTGAGCATTCGGAGGCCAAACAGCCGGTCCCCGCTCGCCACAGCAGTGACAAGCCTCAGAAAGCAGCGGCATTTCAACCTCCCTAATGTACCGGTGGCACGGAAGAGACAGAGTCTGTACTCACCTCCATCCCAACACAGCACAATGGTACAGCTGGACTAAAACACATTATCTTTAAACCTTGATGAAATGATTGTCAATGATGGCTTTACAAAAGGATTTTTCTAACCGGAACAATATTTTACACTCACCAGACTTTAATAAATGCCATTAGTTGTGCACAGACCAGCTCTGAGAGCTGCCACTGGCTCACCTGTGCCACGTTGCCTCTGAACACTCAATCAGTGCTCCTATAAGTAGGAGCGGAGGAGGAAGGCAAGGCAAGGCAAGTTTATTTATATAGCACATTTCATACATTTCAAGGCAATTCAAAGTGCTTTACATATATAAAAGCAAGATAAAAGAGCACAAAGTGCATAAGATAAAAATGAATAAAAGAATATAAAAGTATAAGTTAAAAGAAAAAAAATTAAAAGGATAATAAAAACAATCAAAAGACAGTAAAGGAAGAACATTTCTCTGTTACCCTGCTACCAGCCGTATCTGAGCCCCGTCATCATTCAGCCTTCATCAAGTGCGTCTTCTAAAGTGAGTTGTTCTTATGCCATGCCTTTGTTCACTTTATGTCTAGATTCATAGGTTTAGCTGGAATATGTTTGTGTTCAAACATGATCTGACTTGCTTTGATAATTAAGATGATGATTAGATGCCTGTGCAATGCAGTTTATGTCACGCATCTCCCTATGTTTGTGTTTTTGATACAGCTACACCACCTGATGAAATTAAAGGGGAAAGTCATCTCAAATAAAGTTTGTGTTAGTGGAATTTCCTTTCTCTCTCTCTCTCTGATTCTGGTTGCTTCACATCCATTGTCTAAATGTCCAGAGTCTCCAGCCCTCGCCACTTTGGTCACCTTAACAGAATGGTTTGTGTGTTTTTCCCAGAACATGAAGCACGGTGACATCTATCACTGCTGACATGCCTTTTAAATCAGCGGTTCCCAAACTTTTTCATGTCAGGGACCCCTACACAGACCCCCATTTGATAAGATTTTGTCCCAGCTGATGGAATTCTTGCTTTTAGATATTTTATTACAGAAAGCAACCTATGACATTTTGTCATTATTTTACTTATGGATGGCGTTATAGAGAAATTAAATGATTCCTCTTTTTGCTGGGGTTCCCTGGACCCCACTTTGAAAACCACTGCTTTAGATGACACAAGAGTCCATTTATTTATATCATTATGATGAAATTGGACAGATTTTAGTGAGAAGCTGTATGCCAGTGCCAGTCAGCCACAGTACCGGAAGTCCCAGAAATATCCGCCTCATGTAACAAACTTCTATAAAAAAGCAATCTAAATACGATAATTATTATTGCTCAGAGTCAACTCCTGCAGCCTTCCTTAGCACCAAAAGATCCTTAAAGGGACTATTTGTAACTTTCAGAAATGCTTGTTAACAGCGACACCTGTGGCCGTTAAGTCAACGAAAGTCAGCGTCGGGCTCGCAGCAGTTATTTCTGCACAAACATCCACTGTACATTCACTAGATACTCTCAGAGCTAAACTAACTCTTCTGCAATGTGTAGTGAGCGCGCATGAGTGAAAGCAAGCAGGCAGAGGAGCAGAGACTTCAACCACACGCGAGCGCGCATATGCAAGCTCATATGCGAGCAGATGCGAGCGCGCATATGCGAGCGCGCATGTGTCCCGACCCGGTACATTTATATGCTTAAAAAGTTACAAACAGTCCCTTTAAATGTAAACGACGCATGGCAAAAACACAGCAAGGATGTGGTGGAACCATTAGACACATATTAATATCAATCATAGCCTATTTGTTTCTTAATGAAATAAAAGGCGGATGACTTGAGACAAGAATGTAACACGTATTTATATATTCTGCAGAACAGTTTACATAAACTCAGAGCTCTGTAACAACATGTTGATCATTCACCCAAAAGACAGGAAGTGCACTCACACACCACATGAGGGCGACGGTGTGCATGTAAAACCACTATAGCTGCTTTTAGTCATAGGATCATGAGGTCATCATCCATCTATTAGCTATACTCGCTTATAGGCTGGAGCCAACCACAGCTCACATTGGGAGAGAGGATGTTTACACCTTGGACAGGTCGCCAGGCTAACTAATAGAGACGGACAACTATTCACACACACATTCACATCTATCAATTAACCTATTACCTTTTTATAATGCCTTGACACTGTCATATTTATTCCTCTCTTTACTCAAATCTTGTTTCCGAATTCTCCCCAATCTCATTAATTTAAATTGCTCTGCAGTTTAACAATAGAACCAATGTTATTTTTGTCACTCTACAATTGCAGATATAAATCTTAAGGTATGTCACCATTAAGATATGACAAGATGACATTTTATCTGGATCAGGATGACATATGGCAGATAGTGGTGGGCTTGTCACTCAAAAAAAAAACAAGGCATTAACTTGTTAAACACAGTATTACTGTATACTTACTGCTTCCAGTTCATTTAACTCCTTAATTACTTTTAACCCCCCACAATGCAATCTGTCTCTTCTTACACCTTAAGAAATAAATGAACTCTCCTTGTAAATGATTTAATAATATTTACATCAATCAATAATTCCTAATATCCACACAGGGAAACTTTCACACAGGAAAAATTGTGAATCTCTTTTCATTTTATGGAATTTATATAGAGAAAAACAATACACCTTCCTCATCTGTAGTTGTTTAAAGGTCCCATATTATGCTCATTTTCAGGTTCATACTTGTATTTTGTGTTTCTACTAGGACATGTTCACATGCTGTAATGTTAAAAAAAAACTTTATTTTCCTCATACTGTCAGCCTGAATATGCCTGTATTTACCCTCTGTCTGAAACGCTCTGTTTTAGTGCATTTTGACAGAATTGCAACAGAATTGCATTGCTAGGCAACAGCTTGGGTCCATGTGTACTTCCTGTCAGCTGATGACATTCACATCCACTGCAACCAGGAAATAAACTGGGACACATTTAGTATGTTTACATTAAAAATTGTGTCAAGGGTCTAAATATTGTATATTCGTGACATCACGAATGGGCAGAAATCCTGACAGCTTGTTTCAAATGCAGAGTTTCTGAATACGGGCTGTATGTATTTCTGTTTTTCGATATTTTCACAGTATTTATAAAGGACTAAAGCCTGCTTTATAATAAAAAAACATGAAAATATGTCATAGGATAAGTCTGTATGAGTTGAAATAATATCTTAAATATGATATTTTTAAATCAATAATTTAATGTGCTCAGCACTTACGTGTGTCCACAAATTGACCAATGGCCGTTTTTTTGTTTTTTTGCTGTCTACCCCTCAGACACACATACACACACATACACACACACGCACACTATATGACAGTCTCCCACTCCACTGTGCGCTCACTCGCTCTCTCCACGCGCTTCATTTGGCACAGCAGCGCGCCACGCTCCTCCTCTCTCTCCTGGTGCGCGCCGGTCCTTGATTGATGCCAAGTGAGGGACACGTCTACAGCAAAGGTGGACAAATAAACGGAAAAAAAAAAGAAGTAAACTGCTGTTTTTTGTTTTGTTTTAGAGGTTTGAAAAGCGACAACTTGCCTCGGTTTTCAAGTGTGGAGGACTATGGATGCAGAGTCTAATTTACCACTTTAGAGGCTCCAACGAAAATTGACAAAAGGTGTCTGGATTGAACTTGTTTTTGTAACATTGAGACGCAATCGAATAAAAAAAACATGGATCTTTATGCGCGAAATGAGACATTTACGTCCCCAGAGTGCGTCGGAGCGCAGAGTGATGCGCTGCAGAACCGGAGCTTGGAGACCTCAAACATCACCTGCAGCAACGTGTCCACACTCCTCATACCTCAGCGTGTGGGGCACAAAGGTGAGACACACAGATTACTCCACATTATCACCTGGAGGTTCATTACAAAGTCTTTCTGCTTTGGAAAAGTGCTTTATGGACATGACTTAATTAGCCTACACTGTAAACAATGGCTGTTAATTTACAGCAGGATTTCAACAGTATTAACCTGTTATTGCTAAAAACAGTGCTTTACTGTTAATACAAAAGAAAACCTGTTAAATTACGCTCATAGGCCGTTTTTTAACTGAACTATAATGCTGATCAACTGTCTAAAGTATCATCAGTAACAGTTTCATGCAGTATTTTTTTAATTCTGGGACCTGATCTGCATATGTGAGGCTTGTACATTGTACATTATTGGAAAATCAGTGAATTAGCTCTGTTCTTCACTCACATGTTGTTCTGGTTTGCATTCTGTGCTTGTAGCCAGCTATAGACACACATTTTGGGAAAAGTATCAACAAGTCTATTATAGCCTTTTTCCTAACAAGTGCCTTTAATTGTATTTAGTGTGACTATTCCCATGTCTGTAACCTGCTAAGTCTATTCATCTAGGCAAAAAAATAATGTTTATTAAAATGTATGTAAAAAATACAACCTAAATAGTGCATTAAAACAAAACAGTAAGATAATGTAAACGACAGGTGAAAAACAGCTATATAATGTATCTTTAAACAGTAAATGAACTGTAAAACACTGTGAAATTAATAAAAAAACAACCAGTTCAAACTGTATTTTTCATTAACAGTACAAAGCTGTAAATTTCACTGACAGTATGATAATGTTAGTTTTACAGTAACATAAAGGCAACCCTGCTGCCAGTTCTTTACTGTTATTTTACTGGGAAATTCTTAACAGTGTGGAGGTTAATTACAAAGTCTTTCTGCTTTGGAAAGGTGCTATATGGACTTAAGTAGCCTACTTGCCTCCAGCTGGTAACCACAAGGAGACTGCAAGAAAATTAATTTGAGCTTTTAAAATTGGCTTCAGTATAATGTTAGGTTTGTTAATGAAGGTTATTGAGATAATGTTAGGCTGGAAGGGCAGATGATCTCTGACTTGGTTTTCACTCCCCTCAAATAAACCAAGAAGACTCTGCTTGGCTCATAATTAATTCAACTTTAAAAGGCAATTATAGTTCATTTAACATTTTAGTCATCAATCAATCTCAATTCACTGGGATTGGGATATAATGTCCTGATGTGGCACACTCTATTTTTCAAAGTAATGCTGTGTTGTTGGGTTCTATTTTCCTTTAAAGAGTACTTTAAGGGAAAATTGATAGAAATAAGATAAGTAACTCCAGCCTTAATGATGCCTGGAGTGAACATTCAGGTGTATACAGTGAAATAGGAATCAGAGAGAGAGAGAGAGAGAGAGAGAGTGTCACATGGATCAAATCCGGGCCACACAGGGGATTTATTCATCAAAAATGTCAGATGGCTTCATTTTGCCACATGTTCATGCTGCTGCTGCTGCTTCCTGCTGTTTTAATATTTAAAGGAACAGTGTGTAACATTTCAGGAGATCTATAGCAGTAATGGAATATGATATTCTTAACTATGTTTTCATTAGTCTATAATCAACTGAAACTAAGAATTGTGTTTTCGTTAGTTTAGAATGAGCCCTTCATATCTACATAGGGAGCGAGTCCTCTTCACGGAGTTCGCCATATTTCTACAGTAGCCCAGAACGGACAAATCAAACACTGGCTCTAGCGTTACCTGAATGGCACCGTAGTTCTCTACCGCTAACTGCGGTAACACTGTTCGTCTCCCTCGGCGGCTCACATTACCGCAGTCATTGAAAGGGAGGAGTGAACAGAAGGGTACTCAGTTGGTTGCAATCTGCAACCACACCACTAGATGTTGCCAAATCGTACACACTGTTCCTTAAATATATTTTTCTATATTATATATAATATAAACATTTCTAAGCATTTTAATCGAATTGCGTTTTGTAGGACTGACCCGAATGCTTCAAAGCTTCGACCGTTGCCATGGTATTCGACCTCCAAATCACTATTTGAATGCTTCGTTTTTATTTTTTTATATATAAGTATGTAATAATAATATATGAATCCATAAGGAATAAACCCACAACATAATTCATTATTATATCAATTATTATTACGTATGAAATGGGGGAGATGGAGACAGACAGACAGACAGACAGACAGACAGACAGACAGACTGAAGAACATGTCACCTTGCCGCGCCACGCTGCTCTGCGAAGCTTCAAATACCTTTGAATATTTCTCACTGAGCATGTTGTATGTTGTACAGATTGTAAATCCCTCTGAGGCAAATGTGTGATTTGCACCGACTATAATAATAAAAAGGACTTGACTTGAATTTGTGAACTAAAAAGAAAGTGCGTCATCACTCTCGCAATTTCCTCTCAGCCCTATCTCTGCCTGTTATTTTATCAATCAACACTTGCTATTTTCATCCCTTAAACGGCAGAGTTTCCATGCCTTGATGAGGTGTGTGCGTGTGTGTGTGTGGGCTACATGTGTGCGTAGAAGACACTACACAGATTGAGCACCTTCATTATGCAGCTGAGAGTGTTGACATTTCAACATCATAAGTGAGAGACAGAAGTTTCTTAACTGGAGGATTTCACTCCATTCCTATGTTTACCTCACATCTTCTACACCTGCCGGTGATGAGTCATTTGAGCACCCAGCCATGAGCATGACCCGTTACACTGAGCTAAATCAGGACGTTGAAAATTACAAACCCACTGAGGACACCTGTACAGATCAAGAGAAGTGCAGCAGCGTAGTTAAGTTGGAAGCTTAATCCATTTTTATGATGCGCTATTATGTTATTCCGCCCACATAGATTATCATTTCTCTTCAATTTGTTCATTTCGCTGCCTTGTTTCTCTCCATTTAGCGTCTTCCAACAGGACCGCGCTCTCATCTTCTAGAGAGAGAATAAATGAGGATGTCCGACCCTGTACAGCTGCTGTCACCATCATTACTCACTCCGTCACTCCAGAGTTTGATTACTTCTCCACCACGATCGGTCATCTCCTCCCATCTCCTCTCTCCGTCCATCACTCTGACGCTCTGTGTTTATGGAGCAGATTGAGTGGTGCAGACCAGGGATGTCAAAGCGTGTGCCATGGACCACTTATAGTCTTCCCACATATAGTCTGCAGGTTTTCGTACCAAAGGGCCGGCCAGTGACGCTCACAGACCGGCTACAGAGCAGCAGGCAGTGGCGAGGGAAGAGGCGAGGGAAAGAGATACCTGCTGAGACAACATGACCCTTTTGAACATTACTCTAATATCTGTAGTGATATCATTCCACTGTTTTGTTGCTGTAACTGAAAAAGCAGTTTGAGTAACGTAAATTTGGTCGAGCAATGTTTTATATTTACCTTCTCCCTTTGTTGATGATCCTGTTTGTCTTACTTCACTATGTGCTGTTAGAATAAACTATTTAAACCATGCAGTATCTTATAAAGTAAACAAACATAACATAAACAAGTAAATCAAAGTTGTATTTTCCGATAATATTGCAGTAGTGGTACGAGTTTGTTTTTTTGTCCAGTGCTTTAAGAGATGGTTTAAAGTCTAGACCCTCTGGCCTAGCATACTTTAACCGTTGCATACTGCATACTACTCAGGAAAGCAGTATGTACTGTATACTCTATACTGCGTTTGTCAGTAGTATATGTAGTAGGCAGTTTCGAATACACCCCCTGAGTTCTGCCCATCTACACACCTGCTCTGAATCAGCCTCGTTGGTTCTTCCCAACCAATCAGCTCCTTTCTTGTTCCTAGTGTTTTTCCCCATCCAATCAGCTCCCTGCCCATTCGCCTGCTCAATCACCTCATTCCTCTCACCTGAGCTTCTCCGCCCATCTCTCCACCTGCACTTCATCCTCTCGTCAGCTCAGTTTGTATTTAAGTCCTGGTTTTCAGTTCAGTCTCTGTTGGATCCTTGATTTTGTTGTGAGACGTTCTGCCTTGCCTTCACCGAGAATTGAAATTATTGTTATTAAAAGTAATGCAAGAGGGGTACCCCATGCGTCGGCCCCATGGGTTATTGATACCTCTGCATTTCAGTGTTGAAATACATCACTGCTTTGTGAGATATTCACCATGGATACTGGCATCCACCCCTGACACAGCCACCAAACGGTTAGCAAACACTCCTCAAAGTGAGGAAAATCCTTGCCCTTTGCTGGGAGGAAACGTATCGCTCAAACCCAAACACCTTTCAAAATGTTCTCACATTGGATGCAGTTCAGGTGTTGCAGACTCCCTAAGTGCTTCGTGGCACATGTTTTGACACCCAGTTATAGTGGCTTTAAAGGAAGCCTGTCATACTTTGTTGACTGCACAGTACACAGGTGGATAAATAGGTGAATATCCTTCATTGTTATCGAGGGTTCCTGGTTGATTGCAGTGCAATCCATCATACAACAATAGGGAGGCCATTACTTTGGAGGCGATGATGACGGCAACAGGAGGGGTTATCAGTCACTGCCAGGAATGAACCACCATTTTCAATTCCTGAACACAAAGCAGTTTATCCCTCACAAAAGGAATTTAGACAAAAAAAAAAAAAAGAACCCCCCCACTGCTTTTCATTTCCCTCTTCACTCCCACCACTTCTCTCAGCGCTCCATCTCTCCTGTTTGTGCATATTTCATTATCTCCATCGCTCACCCCCTCTCATCTCACTGCTTTGAGAGCTGAGGTGTTTAATACATTGCCCGCACTGTGTGCCAAGCGACCAGCATGTTGTTTTGTAGTCCGACCGCCGTGACCAGGGCTTTCCGCGGCCCGTGTGCTATAGTCTGTCAGTCAACAGAAAGTGGTTTGGTTCGGTGCCTCCATCAACCGTTCCGGGGTGCAGTTGGCTTAGTGACAAGGCTTAGATGACATTTACTATGCTGGATTAGCTACTAGCTGTGACATTTACCAATACCTCGGTCTTAGAAGAGCAGAGCCGGCTTTTCCCTGATAGGTGCAGTGACACGAGGGACCCGGGATAGAAAGTGACACACGCTGCATATGTATTAGAAAGAGAGGGGGGGGGGGGGGAGCAGTTCATATAGTCAATATAATGTCTGACATACTCAATGTGAGAAACAGATGAAACCTTAAATATTCATGGATGGAGTACGAACCCCATTATTAATTCATCCACTATTTCACCGCATATCTAATAATAGTCTCTGCCACTGCAGATAACTTTCCACTTGAATTATTTTATTGTTCTTGTTTGCAGGGAATCTGTTCACCAGCCTTTCACTTAAATTGCTGGTAAAAAAAACAGCAATGATACGTTTGAATCGCGGTTACACAACAGGTGGAAAAGTTTTAATGGACCTGCTCACTGTGCCGCTGGTCTGTAAACAGAGCAGACCGTGTGCCAGAGCCAATGGTCAGACACAGCGGATGGGCACCGCACACACACACACACACACACACACACACACATGAAACCAGCTCCCACACCTCCAGTGCTACGTGCTTCCCTTCTGTCATTTGGCTGTTTAAACAAAAAATAGTTCTCCAAATAATTAATGGAGCGGAGTGCATACTAAACATTGCCAAATGGGCAGTTGGTTGGTTTCTCTCATGATTTGATTTTTCCTATAAAGTTGTAGTAGTATAGTAGCTTCTGTGTTAAATAAAATTGTGTCTGTGCAGTATTTTACTGTAAGAGAACAACTCCATGATGCGTTTTCAGCTTAGTCTAGTTTCATTGTGGTGTGGTTCAGAGGTTTGGGCTGGCAGAAACAGCAGTGGGCAAAGTCATGTTAAAGCTGCAGGAACTTTGAGCAAATATAATAAAAAGCAATTTTTATAAAACTTGTCACTATATCCTGATAGTAGTTCATGTGACAGGTAATCTGTGAGAAAAAAGTATGTTCCTCTATGTCCTCCTGGTGCTCTTAATGACATTTGCAAGATTTCAACACGTCCGAACAAAAGCAACCAATCAGAGCCGAGCAATCTCTGGGCAGCTGTCAGTCACTGCTCGCGAAACCGGTGAACTCTGATACAACTGTTAAACTAAGCAGCGCTGATCAGAATCGAGATTCTGTTACTGTAATGCCTATTTCTCGCCTCAAATGTTTTCAGAAACATATTTCAGTGAAGTGTTCAGCTGTGAAATGAGAAAGGCTGTGTCCGAAATCACTCACTACTCACTATATAGTGGACTACTTAGTGAGTTCACCATCTGTTAGTGCTGTCCGAATGTAGAGTAAGAATTGTTATAGGCTACCCTTTGAATGTATCACAGACTTTTTCCCCAGCCAATCAGAGCCCTGCCCATTCCTCGGCCCAATCACCTCATTCCCCTCACCTGAGCTTCTCCACACATCTCTCCACCTGCACTTCATCCTCTCGTCAGATCAGTTTGTATTTAAGTTCTGGTTTTCAGTTCAGTCTCTGTTGGATCCTTGATTTTGTCGTGAGATGTTCTGCATTGCCTTCACCGGATATTGAATTAAAATTATTTCCTGTTGCCTGTAATCTCCTGCATTTGGGTCCACCTGCTTCGCTCTCATTGACAACCGCTTTACTCCTTCCGTTCTTACCTTTCAAATTAAAATCCTAGGCTGCATCACTGCTTAACAGGGGGAACCTAAATTCACTCAGAGCATTTCGCTAAGGGGCAACTCCACAAAATAGCCAAAAATATATGTAGGTATTTATTATGGATGGACCAGCAGACGTTGACCTGTCACGTTTTAATTGTGCGACAGCAGTGACGTCATTAACGGCGCTGTGAGAATGACCCGAGTCCGAAATGTTTTTTTACTTTTGCCGATGAGCTCACTATATTTATACATGTTGAAAACAGTCGAGCCAAAACCAAGCACCGCCCACCGGACGGAGCAGACAGTACCTATCTGTGCGGCACATTGGCCGTAGAGCATTGGTGAGCAAGGTGATTAATGTAAATGCTTCCTACACACATGAGCAAGAGCAGCTTTTGAAAACGCTGGCCTGAAGGAACTGGTAAATGTGCTGAAGGAGTTATCAGTGTTTTCCGCACAGCCAGCGAGCACACGGAAAAGCTAATTGACTTCGATTAGGCAGAGGCCAGTGTAACATATTTCATTATAGGCGAGAGAGGGAGATTGTTTCATCTCTCTTCTGTCTGCACATTTTCATTATGCTCATGCAGACGCATGTGCACAAACAAGCACAAAATTAAACACTTTGCTGCCATTTGCAAACCTGTTGTGGTAAAGAAATCCTGATGTTCTGTCAGCAGAACAACACCCACCATATTAGAGGTTACTGCTTTTTATTTCAGAAGTGTGTGAGACAGATGGTGTAGCCTCATGTTATTAGATGGGAAGACTATAAGTGTGTGTGCCACCAGATCCTACAAACGGCACCTTTAACGCTGCTTTTTGATAAACGCAGATTATGCACCCTAGCCAGCTGTGCACAATTCCTATATTTACATCCGGGGTGGATTACTTTAAATCAATATGAGTCAAGTTTATGGTTACTTTAAGCAGATGTGACACAGGCCAAGGAGAATATGGGTATTATGTTTTGTGTTTTTGTGATGTTCAGAGTCAGTGAGGTGTGATGGCCGTGGTCCTTGAATAATATCCTAATCAGATAGAAAGCATGAATCAATGATTGTGTAATTAACCTCTGATTCTTAACAAGTAAAACATTCAGATGGCCTGTGTTCAAAACACAACTCTTACTGTTGCACAAGCTGAATAGCTTCTTTTTTTTTTTAAAGGCATTTTGATAGAAATGTCATCAGATGTGAGTCACAGAGCTGTGCGGCTGGCTTTGCTGCTCTGTTGCTGTATTTCTTTGGAAGCTATCAAATTTTAATTGAGAGCAGAAGGAGAGGGAATGAACCAAAAAATAAAGCAAAACCGCAGAACATTCCTGAGATGGAAAAAGGGGTAAAGATCAAGGAGAGACGCCGCCTGAAATATGACAATTCACTTTTAAAAATAGCCTGATAGAAACGGGGGTAAAGTGAGTGAAAAGAAAAGATGGAGAGAGCTATACATATATATTTTGTTGGTGTTTTGTAGGGAGCAGAACCTCTCTAGATGTGTTGCAGATTTTTAGTCTATGGAATTTAGCAGTGCCTTCAAGGAACTGTTGGTGGTGTATTTTCAGGGGATTAAGGCTCGAGTGTGTCTGGTTGCACATGCCTCTGCAACTGTGCCAATGAAATTTGGGCTTATGCACGTGATGTGATTTGTGTCCTGTAGATGTGGTGCACATGGGTGCCTCTAATCCCCAGGATACAGTAGGTCTAAGTGTCTAAGCAGGGAGTGAGGTGAGAAAGCAGACAACATGGACTTTACAGGATATGATCCTGATATTAATGTTGGTACCCAGATTTGATACACAGCAGTTAATAAATTGGCAGCTCAGAGAGTGAAAGTCAAAATGATAATTGAGTTTGCCTATACAATTATGATGACAATATTATGATGATTGCATGATGATGAGTCAAACCTGGCAACACTGGTCGCAGCTATTTGGTGATTCGCCATGCAAGCAGTAACATTTATGCAACAACAACTATCAAAAACAAACCAAGCTAAACAGTTTCATTTTGTCCCAGGATGGGGACGGTAGAGATCTAGTTGGACAAGCGGGTGGAAGCATGTCAATTATGTAAATCTATTTCTTATTTCGTAATGTCATAATGACACAACATGCACCATTCGCCACCCGACTCCAACCAGACGGTGCAAGTACAATATAACACCTGAGTTGAAGAAAGCCCAACAAGACTCACCACAATCATCTTTTCTAATATTTTATTATATTTATTAATGAGGTGTAAACAGGTGTGATACATAGATTGTATATAAAGATGGACGACATGTCTCCACTTCCTCCCACTGTACAGAAGTGAAGCCAAAATAAATCTTGAGATTTTGATGTCATTTGGAGCAAGAGTCTGCCCAGTTGTGATCGGGCGGTGGAACCGCGGTATCGAGGTCCCGTCTTGTTAGCGAGAGAATCATAGCTGCCAATCATGACGTCTCATTCCCTCTTTATAGCATCATATAACTAGATAAAACCAAACTTATCAGAAAAATGCACACACTTGAACATACATCAGTGATAAGAACTGCCTAAAATGAAGGAAACCATCTTTGGGAAAAATTAATTTGATGTGTACTTTGACTTTTTAGTTTGGCCCATGTCTCATCTGCTAACATGGAGGGGGCGGGACTTATGACCTATACTGCAGCCAGCCACCAGGGGGCGATTAAGATATTTTGGCTTCACTTTTGGGCAGCTGTCATGTCGTCCATCTTTATATACAGTCTATGGTGTGATATCACAAAGAAGTGACCAGTGCAGTGAGTTTGTACCGGTATTCTTTTTTTTAGTACAATGCAGAGGTCGCACTATTGGCTCAAGGCAGTCAGGATCAATAAAGATAGCGTGATCGTATTGATGATCATGTAAAACAGAACTGGTGGTTCAGAAGAGCATACATGTTCACACTAACATTATCCTCTACTCCTGTCTTTCTCTGTACCAGATGAAGACCACACACTGCTAATCCTGCTCTACTCACTCATCTTCTTCCTGAGCGTGTTTGGCAACCTGCTGATCATCGTAGTGCTGACGGTCAATAAGCGCATGCGCACCGTGACCAACGCCTTCCTGCTGTCGCTCGCCGTCAGTGACCTGATGATGGCCATCTTCTGCATGCCCTTCACCCTCATCCCGAACATCCTCAAGGACTTCATCTTTGGAGCCGCCATGTGCAAGATAGTGTCCTATCTCATGGGTGAGAGAAGAGGGAATAGCGTGGCCATTTGCCATCATTCTGTACATTCAGTATAATAACATACCAGTGTCTTGAATCCCGTCCTTCACTCTGGTAGACGCTCTATAGTTCACTCTATAGTGAGCAGTAAATTGAGACTTTGGATACATGGGACATTACTTCTTTTTGTTCCAATCTTGCCATTGTTCTGATGGGCTTCTTCACATCCATTCAGATGCAGCTCCTGTATTGATTTATTTTACTTGTGAACCTAAATTGCAAGCACTCAGGAAGTTAACAAGTTCTCTGACCTCCTGTCCACCACTTAACAAAAGGTGGATTACCATTGAACAGCATCACAGACCATTTTCATTATATCCCCCATTTGTGGGAGGTTCATTTAAGTGAGTAAAGGGTAATTATCCTAGTTCCCATCAAGGGAAATATCCATGTGTCGATAGTCTGCCAGTTTCCAGTCTGTATGTTAAGCTAAGTTAACCTTCTGCTGTCTGTAGCTTCATATTGACTGTACAGACATGATAATGGTATTGACCTTCTCATCTAACTCTCTGCAAATAAGCATATTTCCTAAAATGTTCATTTAAGTAAAAGTCCTATAAGTAGTTGTAGCCAGACTGCTACCACTGTGGGTTCCCCCAGCACAAACACAGACATGCCAACTTGCTGTAACGTTTGACAGTCTTTAATAGATGGCTGCTCACACACTCTTTTAACACAGATTCAAACTTGCAATGTGCGCCTCGGGCTGCTCGGGTCCCTTGGCGCCCAAAGTCCAGCTGCTTCCACTTACAGGTCAACACGACTCTTTTCACGCTCTCCGGTCCACAGCACCGTCAGCCTACTTGGCCCACTCCTCTCTCCGTGTGTGTCTCAGCCAGCCCAGGTTCAGCACACTACTGCACTGACAGGGAGAGTGATTAGACAATGAGCGCCAGCGGTGTCAATCACTTCACCTGGCCCTGCTCTCATGAGCCTTCCCCACACCTCTCCCTCTCCTGCAGCTGAATACCAGCCATGCCCACCTCCACATACCCCCACCGTCCGACATAGGCCGAGGAGCCGGATAGCCAAGCACTCTTTTTCCACCATGCGATATCTCGACTCCCTCTCGGACAGCTTCTAGCTGATGTAAAGCACCGGGCGGTCTACTCCCTGTTCCTGCTGGGACAGCACGGCCCCCAGCCCCCTGTTCAAAGCATCAGTCTGCAGGGAAAACGGGAGAGAGGAATTTGGTGTGTGAAGAAGTGGCTCCCCACAGAGGGCATGTTTCACCCTCTCAAGCACCAGCTCACACTGCTCTGGACCGGATCTGAAGCACCTTTACGGGTGAGATCGGTCTGGGGGCTGGTCAGGTCCGCAAAGTTGGGAATGAAGCGCCAGTAGTATCCTGCCAGCCCCAAGAACTGCCTCACCTCTTTTTTGGTCTTGGGCCTCAGGCAGGCTGCAATCGCTGCTGTTTTAGCTACCTGAGGATGCCCAAGTGGTCCCCCAGATACCATACCTCCCTCCATCCAACTGCACCCTTCCTCGGGTTGGCAGTGAGCCCCGCCTGCCTCAGTGACTCGAGCAACGCGGCCATCCGCTGCATGTGTGCTCTGCCCAGCTGTTACTATGGATGATAACGTCATCCAAGTGGGGGGCAGCCCATGCAGCGTGCGGACGCAGCACCCGGTCCATGAGGTGCTAGAAGGTGGCTGGGGCACCAAACAACCCTAACAGAAGTGTAACAAATTGGTACAACCCGTATGGAGTGGAGAAGGACGTTTTTTCCTTAGATTCCAGAGACAAGGGAATCTGCCACTAGCCCTTGGTCAAATCCTGTCGTAAAAAAAACAAACAGTGCCTAACCGATCCAGGAGCTCGTCGACCTGGGGCATCGGGTAGGCATCAAACAGCGAAACGCCATTCACGTTGCGATAGTCCACACCGAACCAAATAGACCTTCTTGACCACAAGAAGGATGGGGCTACTCCAGGCACTGTTGGACTCTTCTATTACTGCCATCTCCAGCATTTATCTGTTACACTCATTTGAAATCACGCTGTCTTCGGACCAGCCCAGGTCCAGCACACTACTGCACTTAAAGGGAGAGTGATTAGACAATGAACGCCAACCAATCACCTCACCTGGCCCTGCTCTCATAAGCCTTCCCCACACCTCTCCCTCTCCTGCAGCTGAATACCAGCCATGCTCATCTCCACAGTAGTATAATGTAAAAATACTTTTACAAGTAAAAGTCTTGCCATCTGAGAAATTGAATAGAAAACGTGGATTAAATGAAGCACATGTCCTGTGAATGAAGGAGAGCCGTCATCTCGATGCACTGAGGAAAAAGTGGACAAACCCCGGGGAGAGGCTGCTGGCTGATTGTTCTTTGCTCTAAAGCTGCCCTCATTGGTACAGACACAACATAGTGCACCCCTGGGTCCTGACTCGCACACACACGCACACACACACCCACACTGCCTGTATGCTCGATTTTCTCGTCGAGGACATGGATAAGAGAGGTAATTTCCCGTCTTGCCCCGTCAGGAGGGAGATGGCAGATAACATCAGTGGCCTCGGCCAACATGATTTCTTCTACGAAGACTCAGATAATCATTCCCAGCTCCCGTCTCGCGCTATATTCATATGCAAGCACATCTCCGCAGAGCGCCACATTTTGTTCTCAGTTATGATTGCAGATATTACATGAACATGCATCAACAAACATGTTTTTGTTACTTTTTTTTATTACGGGTCCAAGCTCTATTCTGAGCATGGAGCGGTAATAACTTTTCATTCATCAAAAGAAAAGGTATGTTTGCTCACTTTTTAAATAATCTGTTTTGTTTTGCTACAGGAATATCAGTGAGCATATCCACATTTAGCCTGGTCGCCATAGCGATCGAGCGTTACAGCGCCATCTGTAACCCCCTGAAGTCCCGGGTGTGGCAGACCCGCTCCCACGCCTATCGGGTGATTGCTGCAACGTGGGTGCTAGCCTTCGTCATCATGATCCCCTATCCAATCATCAGTCACTTGGAGTCTTTTCAGCGTCCGGACAACACCACCGCTCACAAGTGTCGCCACAAGTGGCCCCTCGCAAAGGCGGAGCAGGCCTGGTGAGTGTTTGGGGTTTAGATGGTGTGTGTCTTTTTTAAAAAAAAAAAGTTTTACCTGCATCTATGTGAAAAAAATCATCATGGCTAATAACCATTGGCTATCATTAGCCACCATAAGCTACAGGTCATACCAGACCAAATAAGGTTATATATCAACAAACACTTTATATTGAATTGACAAATGGTGCATTTTATTGTTTAATTTTTGTTCCTTCAAAAGTTATAGTCTCAATTTAATAATACATATTTTTTTTCTGAATGTTAAGATTATTTAAAATTGTTTATCTTTTTTAGTTTTAACAAGTAACTACTTATAATATACTATTATTTAAAAGAGATCAGGAAAACATTGAGAAAACACATAGTAGCCTGTATCAGATAAGTTGAAGATGGCTCATTGAAACAATTTAGTTTTATTTCAGGCTTTTTCAAGTGAGACATGGGGAGATTTTGCATAACAGACAATAGAGTATAATAAAGGGATAGTTTGGGTGTTTTGAGGTGGGGTTGCATGAGGTACTTAAGTGTATTACTTACAGTAGATGGCGGTTGGCACGCCCCCAGCATCAAGAAACACACAGGAGCACCGGCACCGGAGCAAAGCAATACAGCGCTGTGGACGGAGATGGCAGCAAAACGTATTTTAGCCACTTGAAAGAAAGGCTCACCTATATCCATTTAAGTGTACGCTATATTTAAAATATTTTCCGACAGGGAACTGAACTGAAAGTGAAACGTATCTATACTGTTTTTGTCATCTGAGCCTGCTGGCGTTGGAGAGAGCATAGATGAGTTTCACTTTCAGTTCAGTTCCCCGTCATAAAGGAGAAAGAAAGGGCTGTTTGACGGCAAGATAAAGCGGTGAAAATATTCTACATATAGTGTACACTTCGGATATTGATTTTTTTAGGTGAGCCTTTCTTTTAGGTGAATAAAATACGTTTTTCTGCCCCGTCCAGAGCACTGTAATGCTTTGCTCCGGTATCGGTACTCCTGTTTGTTTCTCCAAGCTGGATGCGTGCCGACTATCAACTACTGTAAATAATAAAACTGACTATGGATAAGTACCTCATACAACCCCACTTCAAAACACCCAAACTATCACTTTAAGTATCCATACACTACGATGAATATTAAAATTTATAGGGATAGAAAAAAAATCCGTCTGAGCTCTTAGAGGCAGCATCGTTTGTCATTGATCCACTGTAGGACATAGAGGGCTACGTGTATAGACAGCCTACTCCCGGATTAATCTATACTGTACATTGAAGGTTGTTTTCACTCCCTAAACTGATCTGTTCAGGGATTTGTTTTGTATCAACAACCAAATTCAAGATAATTTAAACCTTAAAATAGTCGCATTACATGAAATTTGTACAGAAAGAGATCGAAATAGAATTATCTTCATGCAATGAAGGATTGGTTATGAATTAAAGTGAACGGATAACAAAATGCTGAACAGTCATCACTGTAATATTCATCCCACCGTGGTCCTATAAAACCATGCACTGCTCAGCACATCCCATCGACAGATTAAAAAGCACAAAATCAATGCAAGAACAAATAGAGATTAGTGAGCGCCTCCAAACCACACACATACACACACAGTTTCTTCAGTGTCCATATACCACAGTGTCTAAAGGCTTCAACTGGATCTGTTTCTTATTATTATAACATCTGGGTTTCCTTTTATAGCGACATACCAGCGTAATGAGAAAAGGATCAGTTCAAACACATTCGTTTAAAAATTCGACACTTGTGGATTTTTCTTCATGGAAAAGATAATGAAACACCTCGGTAGAGTGTTGGTAGATGTATACACTAGCTGTTTTTCCTTTTCCTTAAGCATCATCAGTTACATTTCCAGAGTAACCGAGCACACAACAGCACATAAAATGCAACTTAACATAAAACTTGCAGTCAGATCATCCATCTTGCTTGCCATCTGGACAATGTGCTGTTTTGTATCCAATAAACTTTGGATGACCTGCACCTGTTTTTTAGCAGCTCTCGCATTCTGTCTAGTTTTGTGTGGAAACATTAGGGCAGATGAGGAGAACAGACAGATGTATCCGGTTTTTTTTGTGTTTCGGACTTAAGATGGAACAGGCTTTGGGGTAATTTCAGTCAACTCTGTGCAGATCTGTGTGTATTTGTGCACAGTTGAAAGTTTTGTTTTTATATGTGTGTATTTTGGTGCTTTTGTGTTTGATTCTAAGTCTTTGTCTGACTTTAGGCTTGTTTATAAGTGTATAAATATGTGCATGTGCACCCATTGTGTGTCTTTAGTGTAAAACCATAAGATTTGAAATCACAGAAAAAAACGTAGTTTGTTTTTCTAATTAAAAATGTGAAAAACACAAAGGGTATTTTTTTTTCATACAGCTGTTATGAAGGTACTTCCAGAATCCCTGAAGACTTAATATCTTAAAAATATATTTTCTGAAATGTTTTTTGCTGCATTTTATGCCTTTATTAGAATGCAACGGTGGAGGGAGAGGCATAGCCTTCCAGGTTGTGGTTATTGATCGGCGTCCAGTAAAAAATAATTTAACCGATTTCCCAAGTTATAACCTTATTTCCTATCCAGGACACCATAATTTACATTTTGTACAACACAATAGAAATATAAGCATGCTATTTTGTATAAAAATCCCAAATATAAATATACATTTGTAATTTTGCTTCACATTGCACAAGCTGAGCAAGGACATATGTCATTTCTAGCTACCATTTTTGTTTTGAATTGGGAAGAACTTGCCACATGGGAAATAGGTTAAAAATCTCTGGATTCTGGAAATAATCTATATGATATCCTTTCTAATAACAGTCAATTTTGCCTTTTTTTCTGGAAAAGCAATTACAAAATCAATGCTTAGCTCCGTGACTCAAATGTCCAATCAGGTAATGGTAATACATTATCACATGAGAGGTATAAACTGGGGCTATATGAATGCCTGCATGCATAGACATTGGGATCTTTACCCGTCTCATCTGTCTCTTTTAGGTACAGTCTGCTGCTGCTCGTGCTGTTTGCGATCCCAGGGCTGGTGATGATTGTGGCCTATGGACTGATCTCCAGGGAACTTTATAGAGGCATCCAGTTTGAGATGGGCCACAAAAAGGACTCTACTGGTAAGGCCATGTACACTACATGTGGAAAATATCGAGGAAATAGTCGGGTTAATGAGGGCAAATTGGCTCACAGACAGCAGCCAAAGAATAATAGAATACTCAAAAGCTCAATTTTGCTTCGGTAAATAATTCTGGGACTGACTGAGCGGGTGGATGGGCTGTACATCGGCTGTACTGGCCTTTACAGCAGATACCCAGATGAAGAAATCCATTATGAGCTGACGTCAGCCTGTCATTAAAGTGGAAAAAACAGTAGTAAACAGAGTATTCAGAACGGTCTGAAGCCTGAGGTTTTTGCTCACAGGGATTACTTTTACGTCTTTATCTCATTATTTGAAACTTTGGCCACGTTTAATATGAACAGCCGAGATCGTAACATTATATACAGTATATGACAGAAAATAAGGAAAAGCGTTTTCAGAGGAAATACTGCTTGTCTGATTAAGCAGTATTCTATCTTTGTCATTTAATCACTTAATTATTGTGTCAAACAGCCCTGCATCACCACTGTTTATATCCCGTGTGAAATCAGAGACATGACATGTGAAATGTCCTTAAAACTGTGTCTCTTGATAAATATCATCGTGCTATCCAGCACCTCCCAGCAAGACTCTAATATTAGCGTTCCCTTTTTTTTTTTTTAATTCAAGTGAATGATGAGGAATTTTATTTTAATCCCAACGATCTCATTAGCGCCACAATCATTGTAATGTGTGCAGGTTAAGTGGAACATGACCTTTTGTGGGTATGTAAGTGTGTGTGTGGGATGATAGCAGCATGAAGAGTATTTGCCGGTGCTCCATTAGAGGATGGAATTGGCTGGCAGCTGCGGGCCTGGACATCACCATCTGTTTGGTCTCAGAGAGAAAGAGGTTGTCCAAAAAAAGAGATTGAGAGACAAAGAGCATGGGATAAAAAAAAAAACGTGAATAAAGGATAAAGAACTTGTAAAAAAAAACTCTTGGAAACTGTGTTTGATTTAATAATCCAGGGGTGGTTTACTGCTTTACTAGTTCCTCTTTGTGTTTGCTTGCCTGGGGGCTCTTAATGTACTTTAACTTTAATTACATTTTCACATTACAATGCACTTGCAAAACTGATGATTACTGTGGCTCAGCAAGAATTGCTAGTCACTCTTCTTTCCATTAAAGGCGGGCAGGCAGCATGTTTGAGTAGTACGGGGTGTAGGCTGGCCCTTAACAATGCCTACAAAGTACAGTAAAAGTATACAGTCTCACAAAATGGAGAAAGTGGAGCAGGTGGACCCAAATGCAGGAGATCACAGACGTCAGGAACTTGGCGAAATATTTTTAATTCAATCTCCCATGCAGGCAAGGCAAAACTCTCATAACAAAATCAAGGATTCAACAAAGACTGAACTGAAAACCAGGACTTAAATACAAACTGATCGGACGAGAGGATGAAGTGCAGGTGGAGAGATGGGCGGAGAAGCTCAGGTGAGGGGAATGAGGTGATTATAGGCTGAGGAATGGGCAGCGAGGTGATTGGCTGGGGAAAAACACTGGGAACAAGAAAGGAGCTGATTGGTTGAGAAGAACTAATGAAGCTGATTCAGAGCAATTGTGTAGATGGGCAAAGGAGGGAAAGCCAGTACAGAAACACAGGAGGAAAAACACAGTAGAGAAAACCCAAAACACAGAAAACAACTCAGTCCGGTCTACAAAAAGTCTGAAGGCATCTGGACACAGTGCCAGTCTGTAACAATACAATACATTTAATTCACTGTAATACTCTTTATTACTCTGCTCTCCCATACAGATGTAAAGAATGGACTGACCTCCACTGTGTCTAGTGGCAGCGATGATGGAGATGGTTGCTATGTTAATGTCGTCCCGCGGCCGCACTCGATGGAGATGTCTGCCATGGCTGCATCCACTAGGGCAATCAAGGCGGAAAGACCGCGCAGCAACACATCTGAGGCCAAGCTGGAGGCCAAGAAGCGAGTCATCCGCATGCTGGTGGTCATCGTTGTCCTATTCTTTCTCTGCTGGATGCCACTGTACTGTGCCAACACCTGGCGGGCTTTCGACGACCACTCTGCCACACGTGCCCTCTCAGGGACACCCATCGCTTTTATCCATTTGTTGTGCTACACCTCTGCCTGCGTCAACCCAATTATCTACTGCTTCATGAACACACGTTTCCGCAAAGCTCTGCTAACCACGTTCTCGTGCTGCGCCGCACCTTGCCATCGCCGCCGCCGCCACCGTCATGGGCTACGGGACAACGAGGAGGATGTTATGGCAATGGGAGCGTCCATGTCCAAGTTCAGTTACACCACAGTCAGCACCATGGGAACCTGCTGAGGCAGATGGATGCAGGCGTAATCCAGAAGAGACAGTTACTACGGCAACACAGCACCCCACATCCTTTGTATTTAGGCCAATTCTGTACTCTTAGGGACGGTAATGTGGAGTGGAAAAAACAGGCCGTATAATGTAGCAGTATAGAAGCTTCACCCATGACTGTGAGTAAAGTTATGTAGGGATAATTGAATGAAACCCAGTTACAGTGTAAATACCTCCATAGTTATACTGAAAAAAGCACATAAAAGCAGAATGTACAGTTATCTGTTGTCACAGTGGACCAAGGCAAATCGTTTGCTTAGATGTTTACGGCGGGGCATGTGTGTGTGTGTGTGTTTATAGTGGTGGGCTGTATGGTATGTGAGGGAGGCAGTTTAATAACTTTGTCATTGTGCAGCTATAAATATAGGAAGACCGTTTGCTACGTAATTTTTAAATTGTGTTTTATAATTTGCTGTCAGTTGTTTATCTGTGTTTATGATGGTAATGCAATTGCCTTGTGGAATAAGTGCCTGGTTTTAAATACTATTTGTCTACTGTTGATTTGTCTCATTCATCGCGGGCAGCATAATCACAGGCAAATTGTAACCTGAGGGGTTGTGGAAGTGGAGTTTAAAGACTCAAAAGATCTTCTAAACAGACTGAAAATCCTCCTCAGAAGAGAGGAAATTCCTCCTGATGGGACCTGATAAATGAGTGGGTTGTCAGTTCACAGAAAACACTCAAGTGGTATAAACAGCTTAGATGGGCAGTGGTGATGCCTTATGTTGTGGTTTTAAACTGTAATGCTAGCCACCATTGTGTTTTTGAGTTTTTGGAGACAGATTTTTCGGTGTATGCTGCAATGTTTGTTTGTTTTGTGTTCTTGCAGATGAATACAGTAGCAAATGTGAAAAGGTTGACTTTGAATTGGGCATTCAAAAATGAGCTTTGTGGAGAACATCTGGATAGGGATCTGGGTTATGTAAGAGACTATTTAACTGTTCCTACATTATTATTAGGGCTGTCAATCGCTTAAAATATATAATCTATATATATAGATATGCCCCAAACTGCATGTGATTATCATAAAGTTGGCATATCTGTAAAGGGGAGACTCGTGGGAACCCATTTTAATTCACATATCTTGAGGTCAGAGGTCATATGACTCCTTTGAAAATGGCCATGCCAGTTTTCCTCGCAAAAATTTAGCGCAGGTTTGGAACGTTATTTAACCTCCTTCGCGACAAGCTAGTATGACATGGTTGGTACCAATTGATTCTTCAGGTTTTCTAGTTTCATTAGTATCATCACTCTAGCTTTAAAAACTCGCTACAACCTCCGAAAGATCTATTGCATTAATGCGTTAAATGTCAGAAAGAGTGGAGCAGGTGGACCCAAAATGCAGGAGATAACAGGCCACAGGAACTTGGTGAAATAATTTTAATTCAATATCTGACACAGGCAAGGCAGAATTGAACATCTCACAACAAAATCAAGGATTTAACAAAGACTGAACTGAAAACCAGGACTTAAATACAAACTGAATCTGATGAGAGGATGAGGTGCGGAGAAGCTTAGTTGAGGGGAAGGAGGTGATTAGGCAGGGGAATGGGCAGGGAGCTGATTGGCTAGGGAAAAACACTGGGAACAAGAAAGGAGCTGATTGGTTGGGAAGAACTACATCATTACAATGTTAACCCATCCACGGCAACAGTAAACGCTCAGAGAAAGTGTGCAAGGATTGACTGAGGTGACGTAGTTTATAAAGACACACTAAGAAACACAAGGCTTTCATCCAGGAGACCGCTGCTTTAGGTTTCACTTTCAAGTTACAATCAGCTGTTTGTTTGTGTCCCGCATTCACAGCCTTTAGCTTCATTTTCACTTTACAAACATATATTTAAGCCCAACCATGTAGTATTTTCCTAAACCTAACTGTGGTTTTGTTGCCTAAACCTAAAGTGATGCCAAGGGGCAGTATGTGATGAGTTGGGATGAGAACGTGTTGAGATATAAGGACAAAAAATATAATAAACTTTGACGAAGTCACCAGGAATAAGCTTATAGCTTACACAAACAGTACTAATATGTTCTATTTGTTACCTTATACGTACCGTATTGCAGCATGAAAAGGTCATTTTCATAAACAATAACTTCACTGCAGCCTTACAGTATCTTTTAAAGGAGATAACAAGAGGATAAAGTAACTATATTATAAGTTCAGTGATTGTTCAGTGACTTGCGGTCCCTGTTGTGCTCACCTGCAGGCTACGAAATGGCAGCCAGGTTCCCGAGGTCTGTGTTTGTCAGGCCCTGTCTGGCGTGCCTGACTCTGGCTCCCCTTGCTCACCTCGCACTAATTATGTTACAACCTCAACCCTGCCAGGCTGAGCGGATGAGCATATTTCACTGAGTGCTCCAAAGCACAATGCTGTCAGCCTCTCGACTAATAGATGAATGGCCTGACTTTGTGAGCTTTTTTTTGTGTGGAAGATTCTAGATCGGCCTGCAGCTTTTGTGGTTTATTGTGTGCACCGCTCCCTTTGTGTTTAAAATATCAATCATAGTGAAGCCGGACTATGAAACTAAACTACAGTAAGACAGAGGATTTTATCAGCTGAAACCTCGATCTGTGTTACGGAAAATACAAACATTACCTTGGCCTTCCCCTTGTCCAAAGTGAGATCATGTGTGTGCTCAAATCGAAATGCCCGTCTGATCTCAAAATCCTGTTGTCAAAACGTTAAGAAAAGCATTTCCGAAGACATATCTTACAGTGAGTGAAGTTCTTTTGTAGTAAACAGCAGACTAGAGGTATTTATGCGTCTGCTAGTGGCATTGCGCAGATAGAAAAATACTGTAGCGCCGCCGTCTGTGTCGTTTTTTATGAGTGACACTTAGAACATGTTTTTTTTTTTTTTTTTTTCATGGTGAGCTGTGAGAGGCTGATTTCCCTGCGGTGTCATAGAGGCCGTTTGACGTTATGATTTGCTCCCCAATCCACCCCACCTCATTCAGTCGCCACAAACACACACATACACAAAGTACTCCAGTTTAAACTGGTTATTATGCACTTGCTCACAACCAATTACAGGCAGATGCTAGTAATTAGTTCTCTTCCTCCTTCACAAAATCAATACTGGCCATGAAATTAAAGCTCAATAAACAAATAACTGCAATGACAAATACGCAGTGGGTCGTGGTTGGATCGCTAATTGGCATATTCCACTTATGTATAAATAAATGTCATTGTGAATAGAGGTATTAAAGGTCAGCACCAAACAGCAGACAGACAAAGTGATTATTTGGTGAACATAGAGGAAAATCTAGCTGCTTAAAAGGCCTTTACACACCGAGAGCGTTTTCTTTTGTATGTGATTAATTTGCACGTTAATACTGTATATTATTTCCAAACTTTCGCACCGCAAATAAAGGCATCGACCTAATCACGTTGTGTGAAATGGTTTGAGTTGCACCTATATTTATGAAACAACAGGGGAGGGTCCGTGTTCCGAACCAACACGGCAAACTTTATTACTCCTTTCAACTTTGACAAAGGCAGCAGACCAGATCCACTCCTTCCGTTCTTTCCTTTCAAAATAAAAGCCCTAGACATATAATCATTTGCAGGCGAGTATTTCGCATTTACGTGTTGTTTATTCGTCATGCCCCCGGTGTGTAAAGTCCTTAAGACCCATATATTTTCCTCAGGAATTGGTGGAGACCAAAATTGAGTTAAAAGGACAGTGAATATTGGACTTAAAATTAATTTGGTGACCGCAAACATAACTCCGGATAAATGCATTTCTGCTGGATGTGTAGATAGGCAACTGTTTGCTAACATGTTAGCCATGAAAACTGCAGTGATAAAATGTCAAGCTTGTTCCAATGAACCCAAGAGGTCAACAAATCAATTATTGAAGCTTTGAGGTTAGAGTTGAAATACCAAAGAGATATTTCAAAAGCTGCATCTGCTATCTGCATAGACAGGACCAAGTGTAATTAAGAAAACGTTGGTTCTTTATAGTTCGTTCATCTAAATACACATTGTTCATACATACTTACCATGTCAATCTTGCAGAAGGTTGAGTGAGATAAACGAGACCTGTTAAGTTCAGGTAAGAGTACAAATATGCTAATTTAAATGTTTGCTATTATAAGTAATCAATCATGTTCAGACAAGACAATGAGGTAGGTGGCCTTTATAAACTCACATGCCCTCACTCATTCATGTGATTATTATGCCCCAGCTGCTCCTCTCCCATCCTCAAAGACTACACAACGCTGCCACTAGCTGTGTTGATTGATTTTTCCCACCTTGGTCTCCCCAATGTTCTAGTTCCATTACCATGCTTGACGATGGCATCTCATACCTTTAGTATTATGTGTGCCCATATCTCGGCGATATGTCTGTTGGGGCGCTTTATTGGATTCACTGCTGAAACTCTCACAGCTGCTTGGATTGCAGAGCAGAGCCCGTTCCTCCGAACAAAAGTGTAACCATTTGTTACAATAAATGTTCAGAGATTCTTTGACACAAGTGTCACGGACGAATGGTGCAGCTGTGCTCAGGGGGAGAGCTGCTAGTGGATGATAAGGACACTGTCCACAGGTGCTGCAGAGGGAGCCTCTGGGACACAGGTGTTGGCAGGGTTGTAATTGTTTAATGTGAGCAAAGCTGATATTTGAGGAGCAAAATTGCCTGACTGGGCTGCAAAGCCAGGTGCATTCATGACAAATCCGCTCAGCAGTGGTACAATGATAAAAAAAGAAGCTTGGTTATCTGAATTGTAAATAAAAACCCCTTGCCTGAATCCCCGGACAATGTAACTGAATTGTTGGTATTGCGATGGTTAGTGTTGATGTCAGCTTGCCATTTAGGAGAAGGTATATTTGAGTTAGTTACTTTTAAAGTAGGAGATCTATTATTATCTTTATCATAGAGATGTTCATTCTAATCCTACTTTGTCCCATTTATAGGTTGGATTAACCTGTTCAAATCCTCCATTTAATTAAATGTCAAAATACGTTGTCCATGTCCTCAAGAATGACAAATGGAAATGTTTTCAGATCTGACGTCCCTCTTGACAGGACAGCATTTGTCTGGGATTTCCAAAAACTGTTGGAATGTGAATCTGTTTTATGGCGTGACTATTATGGTTTCTTTAGGTTTAAGCACAAAAATGGTTAGGTTTAGGAAAATATCATGATTTGGGTCAAAATAACTACTTTGTTTAAAGGGACTGTTTGTAAGAATCAGAAATTGCTTGTTAACAGCGACACCTGTGGCCGTTAAGTCAATGAAAATCAGCGTCGTGCTTGTTCTCGCTCTACATAAACATGAACAAGCATTGCTCAAAACAGTGAGGCGACACACGTCAGCTAAAACCACAATATCACTCTATATTTCACCTGCTTGGCAGTAATGTTAGCTGACCAGACGACGGTCTCTCCATGAATTAATGCTGATCCTAGTGTTGGCTCTTCCTGCCTCAGCCACCTGACCGCGGCTGGAGAGAACAGGGAAGACACCGGAGTTTTGGTCGGAGACGATAACATTTCTCACAATGAATTAGGGGCTTTTTGGGACCCTAAGAGGTCTGGAGTCCCAGGACAGTTTCCAGCTTGGCCTGGCTGGTAATCCAGCCTTGCTCTTTTAATTACTCGTACACATTTACTTATATAACGAGAAGCTCATTTCTGGCACAACAAAGGTTTCATTGTCCCGTGAAAAGCACCAGAAAAAAAACACAATTCAGCCTTTTTTTTTTTTTTTTTTTTTTTACGCTTGTCACATCTTTGTTGTTGAGTCAACGAGATGAACTGACAGCTCTTGTGCACATGCGCAGCAAGTTGCAGTGTGAGTTATGTTTTAATATAGTCTTCGGGGTTGTTTCATAATGAAGATGTATGAAGTCATTTCAGCCAGCATATCAATATGACCCTTTGCGGAGTGAGTGTAGAATAATATTGTGGAACATAATAATGAGGATTAAAGACCGCGTCGTCTGGGTATTGTTTCATTAGTGTTGATGTTTACTGTCTCTGGGGCGGATTTGGGATTAGTGCAGCCATCTTCCTGTGAATGTCAGCGACGAAACAGTATGCGGAGACACAAGCCTTCTTTGACAACATGCAAATATCAATTGTATCCGCTCCACATCTGCGCCCATACTGTATCCTTATTAATATACACTGAATTGTACTGAAATCAGGTGTTATATACCAATATGAAATATTAATATGAAGTCTTCTCTTGTATATTTGCTGTGATGTTCTGTGAAGAAAAGAGCTGATCTTGTGTTTCAGTGATCTTAGTTAGTGTTCCATGTTTCTAAGCAGCATGTTCAGGCTGCGGGCTCATTATGGGATGAACAGGGGATGGAGGGTTAGAGAAGCATACGGGGGCACATTTCGATCTACTCCAATGGTCACAGTTGCCAGGCCACCATTGCCTTAAGTGTGTTTTGAGTGTACAGTATCTATGTATGTCTGTGTGTGCATGTGTGTGTGTATGCATGTGTCCCTCATGCATTTTACTGTGTACATGAGTCACTGTTTGAGGAAAAACAAGAGCTGGAGATGAAAGCATTTGGCAGCCTCGTTTTCCCAATCTATAGAAAAGGCTTAATGTGACTGTTGTCCGCTCTGAAACAGTGACAACTTTGAGAAAACAATCCGTGGAAAATAGTTGTGATTTTCTTGGCTGCTGTCCACGCCGTTATCTTGACAAGTATGTTTGCGCTGCTATGACGCTATAAGGCCTTAGGTGTTTACTCGTGGGCTGGAATGTGTAGTTTTCCGTTCTGGTTTATGCTCTCTATGGAGGAGGTTCAACAGTTCTACCTCCCTTATGACAGCGCAGATTCATTGCTATTATGATTGTCATCGCAGCTACTATTCATTGTTTCTGACTTGGCGGACCGAAGGGAAGTGCTATCTCTCGGCATTTGGATCATCTGGATAGCATTTGTGTATTCTAAGTATGGAAAGTGTGTGTGAGAGCGTGTGTCAGAGAAGAAGCTAGGGTCATTAAATGGAGGCAGATTTTGTGGCAGACACACACAGTTATAAATGTGTATGTACGACTGGGTGACTATCCAGCTGGTAATACTTTGCGTTTGCTTTTTTGTGTAATGTTATGTAATTCTAATAAAGTCTCAATGTCAAATTATACCAAATGTCCTCTATTCTTTGACTTTCTTCTGTAAATATAGATGATTTTTGTCCTGTACCTTGAATGCTTTTTATGAATTTGAAACTACTTTAGCAACCATTGAAGTGGAAACAGAAGAGTCCGTTTCAAATCCTATGGGCACTTTAAAGGTGCAGTGTGTAGGATCTGGCGTAGACCTGCTCTATATGAAAAGCATCTTGATAAAACTTCTGTTATGATTTGACGCTATATAAAAATGAATTGAATTGAATAAAGAAAACACACTTATTAATATTGTATTATATTTCTGCCAAGAGATCCCCCTAAATGTTACACACTGGTCCTTTAAGCAAAGTACAAGGCCGTGCTGAAACTCTAGAAGCTAAAGTGCACAGGCGTTGCCATTAACTCATTCTCTTGCTTACTTTGTAGTTCTGCTTAGAGTGGTCTTAATGGAATCAAAAATAAATTTGCTTATAGCTACTCTTTACATAGTTCCTGTATAGCCTCAAAGCACATAAAATGTAAATAAATCTATACTACTAAAATAACCACTTGTCCTAAATGGACAGTAAAACATACAAAACGCTGCGACAAGAGCATTCCATCACACGCAGTAATGGAGGACTTCATGCGCGAGAGCTGAGCAGCTGATTTCGCCCCGATAGCTTGACCTTCAAAACACGATTCCCTTCCAGTTGGCATCTCGTGACTGCATTTTAATTGTAATAGATAACAGTGTGTGCATGAAGAGGTGCTCACTGAAAGCTGCATATAATTTAAATGACAAGGGCATGTGTAATGGATGAGTATTGATGAAGGGAGTACGTGCTATCAATACAGCGACTCTGACAAGGATTAGCACTGACTGGCTAATTCGTGAATGGACAAGCATTTAGTCCAGAAATCAATGTGGCGTTAAAGGATTTCATCATTCCCACCTGTCAATAATGACACAAATCCTTTTCGGCCTCGAGTGAATAGAATTACATTCATAGTGTCTGCTGCTGTCATTGAGACACAGTTTGGCTTGTATAAAAACAAAACACTTGAAAGGCTCCAAAAGGTAAAGTGTTGGTTTTGTATGGCAGGTTTTGCTGGTTCCCAATCAGCAGCTACTTTCCTCATCTCAACAGCAATAAAAAACACTATTGATCTGTCCTTGCATCATTACTACTGATGTCATCACTGACCTGAAGCCGGTAAATTTCAGGGAGCAATTACCAACGATGGCCATTACCTCCCGCTGCACATCCTCCAATCACCACCTCAGTATGGGAGGTCACAGAAAGCCTGAACACTCTGCTCTTGGGGGGTCACACAAAGACATGTGTAATAGTGATGTAATATTAAAGTGTATTTATAGTGCACTTATCGAAACAAGATATTGTGCTTTGCGAGGAAAACAAAAAACAAAAAACATACAAATTTGAATCGGGTCACACAAAATTTAGATCAGGTCATACGAATGATACATACATGTACCAACCTACATACACATAAATACCCACGTGCAAACAAATTACCCACATTAAATGAAATAAAAAAAATAGCTTTTCAATAGAAATACATGTTCAGAAGCAATATAAAAGAGGAAACTGCTTTTGCCTGTCTGTGCAGGTCATAGACTGTATATAAAGATGGACAACACATCTCCACTTCCCCCTCTGTACAAAAGTGAAGCCAAAATATCCCAATGCAGGAGCTCCTAGCAGCAACTACTTCACTCAGAGCAGCTGTCAATCATGACCTCCTTTTAGCATTAAATAACTAATTAAAACCAGTGTGCAACATCCGGATCTGAAAAGTGAAGCCGATGCGGAAGTGCCTTAAACTTGCATTATTTCTAATAGCCAGCAGAGGGCGACTCCTCTGGTTGCAAAAAGAAGTCTGATGAAAATGAGCCTACTTCTCACTTGATTTATTACCTCAGTAAACATTGTAAACATGAGTTTTGGGGAGCCGACATGTTGTCCATCCTTACCGTCTATGGTTTATGCACACGTACATATCAATACCTTTTCCTCCAAATCAGCATTTTTAGGAGCTGTATAACACTAGAACAGCTTCTCCCATTTGCATCCATCAGCCAAGAACATTACCTTCAGAAACATCACTTTCACTTTAATGTGCTTGCAGATTGCTTCGGAATGAGATGCATTTATCACTGCTGATTTGTTTCGTCACGTCACCAGATGTTGGACGTCTTATGACCGACCTGTTGTACTAACAATACACCCAAATCAAATGTCAAAACAAATCAAGCAATGACCTGGCTTCACATGTCTCAGGCGTGTTGTAACAACAGTGTGAGTCATGTTTCACGCATAAATGATCTCCCCCGAGTGTGTCAGCTTTTACTAGGGTGGGAAAAACATGAAATGTGGGTCTGTGATGTACTGATTTTCTGTAGGTGAGGGCTCAATCCTAAGAGCTGTATAGTATGAGCAGATCAATACTGATGTTGATGCTTTGCACATACAATTTTCTCACCACACAAGACATCTACAAACAAAATGTCATACATTGGTGTATATTTGACCATCAAAATTCAATTCAACGATCTGTACACCCCTGCATCCTAGTTCCAGTCAAGGGGAACGTTAATGTTATAGCGTACAATGACATTTTATACAGGAGTGTGCTTCCAACTTTGCGGCAACCGTTTAGGGCCCTTTAGGGCACAGTTGTGGTACACAGTGAAATCTTGTGCAAAAATTGTGCACTGTGTTCGTCAGTGAAATATGTGCAAAGTTGAATACCTTGTAGCATGCAGCATGTAGCATTGTGCTTATTTGAACATGAACCTCACAAGCATTCAGGGAGAACATTGCCGCACTGATAATTTTCCAGATACTTACAGTCCCAGGAGTATAAACGCATGCGTCCTTGTGGCTTATAAGCTTTTCACTTCTTAGTTTGCATTTTATATGGTATCCTGTGGCAACACACCCACACCAACACACAGACCCTTGCGTTGACTTTGTGAAGGGGCTATTGTTGGTCTGAACGAGGCCTTAGTTTAATAATATAGAAGAGCTGAACTGTCCATTATTCTGTGTGAAAGGGGCTGATGAGCAATTGTGTACCTCTGTGACCCTCTGTGGTATAGGACAGAAATAATCACTCCCCCTAACCTTCCTTGTACTCTGGACACATCGCATACTGTGAATTGGATGGGGATTCAGGCTTTGCCTCCCTGGAGAAACAAAAAAGAAAACCTGCACAGTGACAGGATGAACCAAACACCTTGGCGGTAAAGTTTTTGACTGTAAGAATTGCCCCCTGCACTGATCCAGAAAGCTGGAAAAGAACACTACAGAATGAGGTTAAGAGTTTGCCGCTCTTCGAAAAATGTCAGGACTCTTGTGTACAGCACCGAAGGCAATAACACAAGTAAGCAGTCGACAAAAAGGCTACAGCCCTACTTGTTCTTGCTATGAAGTGACATTTTAGTTCAGGAACCACTCAAGAATGTTGGGACTTTGTGCCCCTGAGCACTTCTGATTATCTGCTTTGTTGACTAAGGCACTGAAATGAATCCCTCATTTTTGCATGTGATCTCATCATCTTACCGACTGGCCCTCGGTTGACAAAATGTTGTTCATCACATTTATATTCTATTTACTAAAAGCTCCTTATGAGAACGAATGAAATGAAATGATAACACAAAATATGACCTTTAAAGCAAACACCATCAGATCCATGCACAAGCTCTTTTTTCTGTTCGTCCATTCACTTTTGTATATGTGTTGTCTGACCACGGAGCCAGTTTTAGTTTAAACAACTAGTGTGTTGATATTTGCCACATAGAGTTTAAACGATGAGTTGTTTATAACCTTTCATCCCTCTATGAGACACAAGCAGGCAATGGTGTGACATGGTAGTCATGCTGATGGACACAGTGGCATGCGATCAGGCAGGCGAGCAGAAAGTCAGACATACAAAGCAACATAATGAGTCACATCACTGCAACACAGCAACATGCGGTTTACAGCGCTAAGGATAACAAGACCCCCAGAGGAAAAATAAGAGAAAGAGAAACACAAAGCATTTCGGGGCGTCTTTCTTTCAGTAGACTTGTTTTTGAATGGAACATTTCATCAGTCAATTTCAGTAACTTAGCAACTAACTCTGTGATAAAAAGAGGGAAATGAGATCTATTGTTAGTGTCACTGGGACGCAAGCTTACATAGAAAATGATTTTCAGCTAGGACAAATAATAGTACTTGTGTATTATTGTTTGCCATTCATTTCAAAGTGAAAGCACATACTGTATAGGACAAATTATAATTGTGTTAAAGAGGTTAAAAGGTTAAGTATGGTTGGCTTTCTGTGTGATAAACAGAAAACAATATAAACAATTAGTTTAATAATAATTAGTACGGTTAACTATGTACTTAACTAACCTCCTTAACAATGAGAACACTTTGGAAAGCTATACATTGAATTAAAAAAAATACAGTCAGCTACAAGCTACAGGAAAAAAAAGTCCAAGCATCTACACACTATTCACCATTAAAAACACCTTCTTCTTTTTCTTAACCTATTGTAACTGAGCCGGATATGTAAGTATATTGTAATCTATACTTCTTTATAAATTCCTCAGAGTATTGTCATGCTGTTTTTCCTAAACTTTCTGTTGTTTCCCTCTTAGTACCATAGTCTGTATAAAATATGGAAGCAGTCTCCGTGAGAGCCGTTGTGAAGCTCAAAATGGGAGGAAGTGACGACACAGCCTAACTCCCGGCAAAGAGGTGGATTGTCGGTGGAAAGCCACGTCCTCAATTATGTCTAACTTTAAGCCTCAATTTAATTTAAACGGCTGAGTTACATAAAAATCCACTCCCCGTACAGTTGTCATGAAGGAGAAATTAGCTATAGAGACCAAAACCGATTTTTGTACCAGGCTGTAAACATGTCTGTTGGGATTGACCCACTTTTGGAGCCAGCCTCAAGTGACCATTTGAGGAGCTGTAGTTTTTGTCACATCTGCATTGGCTTCATAACCAACCACAGATATGGGGCAGAAAATACCTTTTTTTCGAGGAGTTTAAGGAATGGTAAGATGCTTTAGTTAAAGTGTAAAATGATATTAAGACTAAAGGCATGAAAATTGACATTGAAAGACAATATGATTTAATTGGAAGTGACTTTGATGGATGTACATTATTGTCTCCTATGAGTTTGTTTCTGATAATTTTCATCCGTACTCAGGCATGTGACAAAGAGACTAACATGTCCATCATACTCATAAATTCAGGTGGGAGAACAGGAAAGACGACAGAAAGGGGAAGCTGACCATGTAGAGCTGTAAAAGGGGGCATATAGGAAGGATTGCCTAGTGACTCTTTCATCTCCTCTAACCTAATTGCCACATTAAAAGACAGGAAGGAAAAATGGACGGAGCGCTCCGGAGAGCCATGGAAATACCGACAAGAGTGAGTTTTAATGCATCGTACAGCACTTCCATAGACCTGATGGAGGTCGGTGTAGATATTATTTCCAAATGGCTAACAGCCCACCTCAGAGAAGACCAAGCTCTCTTATTTTCCAAACCTGCTACTTTAAAATCCATTATGGAGCCCATGCATTTCCTGCCTAGAATAAAGATATGCTCCAAATGACTATAGTTCTTTCACAAAAATTAGTCTGTTTAAGGACTTTGACAGCCTCTCGACTAAAATGTGCAAAGTGACTCTGCTGTTTAAGAATCTTGAATTAAGCTTTTAATTATTAAGCTCTTAAAGCAAATTAATCACTTATTTGGTCTGGTTTTGAATAAACAGACTTGACCACAAGAGGAATGTCAAAACTGAATGATGGTGGATCGACAAAACTCGAACAGAGATAAGGGACCCAATCTTCCTCTCACTCTGACACAGTGGCGTAAATATCGATGGTGCAACCGGAACAGCGTAGCACTTCTGTTACGTCATGTAAACAAACCATGTAGGCTACCTATAAGCTGTGCGCTTGAGATAAGACTGGACACGTAACCACTTATCTTCCTTCGTTTGTTCTTTTTAAACAGAAAACACACGTTTAATATTCTGACATTTACTGGGAATGACGTACAATATAGCCAACAGCAGTAGGAAACTTTCAGCTCTCTGGTGATCTCCCTCCAGCCAGCTGCCACCTAATTTAGGTTTTTGTAGAGAAATGAGGAGGGATCATATAGATATATCTCCTCATTTCATCTTCGCCAAGCTGCCCCTCCTGGTCCATTGAGGCGATTTCAAGGCGAGCGACAGAAATAAATAGAAACAGCTGGGCGTCTGACAAAAGTTCAGCTCAAAACGGCGTGCCACATCGCTCAGCGTGGCTCACGGCCAGGACATTCCAATAAAAAAAGTGTGTGTGATAACATTTGGCTGCTGAGTCCAAGGCAGGCTCTTAAGTATGCGTTAATAAATTTGGCACTATACGGCTGCTGTCCGTGGTGCTGATGTAAGGCTGGTTTGCAGGATGGGAGTTGCATGGTGAGCCTCTTCATATTGCCAGAGCAATTGTCTGTCATGCAATTGTCTGGAGTGGTTGTGTGTGTGCACGAGGGTGCACTCGTGTTTGGGACGAGGGCACAAGAAAAAACTTTGCACCAGGGCCAATCACAATTATGTTACACTCCTGCTCTGAAACATGACATATGCTAACATTGCGTTATTTTAAGAATGACAGCTTCTGCTTATTGGGGGAGTGTGTTGTAAGGAAGTTTCAGGGATGGGAGGGCTTTACGCAGACCTGCCAATGAGACAGACAGGTGACCTTTAGGCTGTTTCACCACGCCAACAGGATATCTCCACAGGGAGAAGGGTGAAGTGCATTAGAGTCATGGCCGCTGTCATCAGAGGCGTGATGTGATGGAAAGGCTGATTATTGGGAGTTAATAGTTTTAGGCCACAATGAGGTCACCAGGTTCATGGATGGTGACACATGGGACTCAACCCTCAACACAGTTTTAATATGATTAAATAATAAATTACCAATAAACAAATAATGTTGTAGTCTGTTTAATTTGCAATTCAGTTCTTAAAAATCAATATCTTAAATGTGAATTGATTTTTCCCCATTTCACTACCGAAAATTCAACTGGGAAATTGTTGTGTCAGTTTAGCCTTCAACCGTTTTGTGGATGTTTTACTGCATATGCAATTATGGCACTCAAGCCCAACAGGCAACATGTTGCTTTAATACGTTAAAGAAATTAGTGACATTAAAATGTATTTCAGACAAAATGGATCAGGCAAACATTTCCTACTATGTGGAATCAAGTTTGCTTTGCTCAGCTCAAACAACATTGGGCTGAAAGCATGATGAATTTGTTATTTAATTTCCCATTTCTGTGTTGGACCTCTTAAGATGGGGTCAAGTTTCTTATTGAATGAGTCAAACTTTAAGGTTAAGAGATGATAAATTAAACTTTGACTCTTCCTCTAGAGTATTTCATTATAGGAATACCAGCCAGTTAAATTGACATTGAATTAATTAGTGCCCAGAGAGGCACACACATGCACACCGAAATGGCTAAATGGTTTTGTGTGCTTACGTACGCACACACACACACACACAAACACACACACACAGAAATCGAAGTAGGAAATTCATCTCATCAAAATAGTTAAAGGTAATTATTGATGTCACCTGTACCTCATTCCCTAATGATGACTGATGTCGTCTGAAGGAGGGATGGAGAGGAAGAGGGAAGGATATGGCTGCAGCATGTGTTCAGGATCTTCTCTGTCAGCCTGAATTCTAACATGTTAATCAAAGAGTGAGACTGTTTCTACCAAGGGGAAATCAGTAGTTAATTTAGCACTGAGCAAAACCTGCACAGACACAATAAACTCAAGTAATACACAAGCGGGCACTATGGAACGCATGCATATAGAGAACATGTGCAAACACATTTAGATTTGTCTATTACAGTACCTGGTGAAAGAAAATGTATCCACACGCTGCTTCACCATCAAATATTTGCAGTTTCAAATATGACTCAGTAAAGACCTTTTCAAATTTGTACAAAAAGGAGTACGAATGCAATGATAATGCGCAAGGCATTTAGCTGGCAGTAGGAATGCCTTTCTTGATTTTGACGTGTCATTTGTACGTCATACAGTCTGTATTTCCAATGTAAATGCATCCGCGTAAATATGCCATGCTCAGAGCTAGTGACATAGAATAAAAAGCGAGTAGGTGGGTGGGTCATAAGCGGTCTTGCTCGAGACCGATGTTTTGTAAGTTATGCTAGTGATGTTTGTCACGTGTTGTTTAGTGATGTTTGTCACGTGTTTTCCTTAGTTATGTTGCGTTGTTTCTGTATGTATTTTACTTAGTTTACATACGTATTTCAAACCCATGACTTTTTTTCCTAAACCTAACTAAGTGGTTTTGTTGCCTCAACCTAACTGCGGACGTTACCGTAGTATTTGTTGACACGCAAAAAAGCTAAAATGCATCCTCATGACACGCGATACATGTACAGCGAGCAATGACCCTCTGTACATTATCCCGCTTATTACACAGCTACTTACTTCAAAAAAAATGGTCCACCAGAGTCCGAGATCAGAACTGTGTCCATAGCAACGCTCTGTTATACATACCTAGGGTCTGCTATAAAGAAATAACAGACCGACGCTTTGATTGACCAATCAGGATCAAGTATTCAACAAAGCTGTGTTGCGATGTTTGTTAATGCAGTAGCTGACAGGAAGTGAACTTGGACCAAAGCTGTTGCCCTAGCAACAGAATGGATATAAAAGGTCTACAGGCGATATTCACCTGAAATGTTCAACTCCACACAAATCCGAAGATGCGAATTTCCTTCGCAAACCAGAAGCAAATGTTTTTTGAACGGGAGGCGATTGTTAATTTCATACATGTGTGACCGACCGTGCCTGACGAGTCCAAAAGGTTGTTTCGATGCATGCGTAAGTGGCTCATAAGGCTTTATGAACTTGCGATGGCCTGATGAATTAACTAGTTTCAGCAAAAACCAGCCATGAATGTCACAGGCATGAGGACTGAGTCATGGTATCTTGTTTTATTAAACATTAATATGTGCTTTCTGCCTCAGGCATGAAAGATCTCATCAACCTTCAATTAACCTTGCGGCTCCTCATCTCCTCTGCCCCATGCCTCCTGTTTTTAGAGGTGTGGATGACCGGAGGCTGTTTTTACAGTCGCACCGCAGGTTGACAACTCAGGTAATTAAATCTATCAGCACTAATTGCTGGCTTCCCCTCAGTGCCTCTCGCTGGAGGTAGAATCAGTGCTGGAAGAAAACAGAGCACTCACGAAAAAGCAGCAAGGATGATGCCACCAGTTAAGGTGAAGAAGGTGTCTCTGTTTTTCATCTTTCCGCTTCCCCTTTGTACCTTTGAGTCAGCGTTTTCCATTTCTGACCCATTTGACCCTCACTTCCTGCTTCTGTTTGATTTGATTTCACTGCTGCAAGCTCTCACTTTCTTCCATTTGTCTTTTATCCTTTCCACCTGCTCACTTGGTTTTATTATCAGGCTGTTTAATATAATGTGCGAGGTTGTTTGCATAAAAAGGGCTTTCAATTATAACTGTTGCTCCATTAAATTTAAAAGTTACACCCACTAGAATAAAGGATTTTTTGGTGCTGCAATCAGGTATCAGAAGAATGGAAAGCTGAGCTGAGGTTTCTCTATATATTTATCTGAAGCTCCACATTATGGAAACCCAAACGACACTTTATAGGCTGTGACATATTTTCTCAATCAGCTTCCCTTGAATGATGGGGTCCAACATGTACACATAATTTTCTATCACAGTCGTGAATTTCACATTGAAGTTTTTCTGGTTTTTTTTGTTTTGTTCGTGCGTTTCTCTCTGGGTTGATGTAGGAAGTACTCGATTGGAAAAAGGGGACATCACACATTTCTGGCAACAAATCTGATTTTAATATGATGACAAATGTTTGTTCATTTGTTTCCAGAGCCCTGTCAATCAAAGCTGATCAAATCACACCCACACAGTTCTGATGAAGTAGATTAGCTGAATTTATAACAGCCTAAAATCTTGATAAATAACACATACCAAAGTATTTTTCTAAACTTTGATTGATGTTACAATGAATAATTAATGTTATAGAGAAATATGTATTTATATATGCATGTTTTCAGGGGCTTTAAGTGGATAAGAAAACAAATACATACATATAGATCTTTACAGAGGTCAGTTTAAAGTTTAATGAACAATTGAAATTCCTACATTTCAAATTACAATTCTTGCTCTTACGATCTCCTTCTTAAAAGTGAATCTGAATATTTTAGTTGCATATTTGTTTTTAAGCATGTTACCAATGAGGCTTTAGGGATGGCAGTGGTCAGTCCACTTTGGACCAGACTGCAATATCTCAACAATTATTAGATGAATTGCCATGACATTTTAGACAGACATTCATCCAGAAAGAACTCTGTTGATCCCCTGACTTCCTATAGCACTACCGTGAGGTTGACAATTTGATTTTGTGTGTTGAACTGTTTTCATACATTGCCATGAAATTACACGCTCCAGAGGATTAATTCCATTGACTGTTACATTTAAAGAACAGTCGTGTTATCTGCTTTTCCACTGATAACCTCATTACAGTACCAGGCCACTGAAAAGTAGCCTGCTGGTGCCTTCAGCTGTCTCCGTCTGTCATATCACCCTCACCTCGCATGACGTAGCGGTCGCTGGAGTCTCCCATTTTAGGCATCCATCCTCGTTACTTAGACACAATCACAGAGGGCAGGCCAAATTTCATCATGGTTGATGACAGGTCAGAACGCAGCTGCTCGTCAGGGCCAACTCAGATCAGGCTAAAACTGATCCAACTTAGTACATACGCATTCAATTTAATCTGGACGTCAGTGGGGAGGAATGTCATAGATGCCGAGCAAAAATAATTCTTCTGGAGGTTGTTTTTTTCTGCCTGAAAGAAGAAAAAATAAAATGATAAATGATAAATGACAAACGAAAGTTACGATATTGTAACCCTTGTTCTACATGCACAGACGGAGCCCTCTCCTGGACTCTATGGGTAATGCTCTCCTCACTAGCATGCATTTGTCCACTAAAAATTTGCATAATTGTAGCCGGCCAACCATTTCCTTGGTGTATGTTAGGTTACCTGGAATATCTTGAATATCTTATATTGTTAAGTGTACGTGATGGTGATATCACAAGCTGTATTTATTTGTATCTTGTGATGAAATCATCAATCAATCCTGTGAACCAACCTCATTATTCTTGTTTTCTGTGTTCCTACATAATCTATAATAAATGTTGTATTCTTGGGGGAAGTCTTTGTTTGTATTTGCTATTGACTGCCAAATGGTTCATTATTGAATCTGTGGGATTTCTGGTTGGATCTTGAATGTTGAGTTAAAGGGGTCATTGCAACTCAAAACTCCTAACTGAATTAGACCTTACCACGGCCCGGCCACATACCTCTCTTTTGAGTGTTTTTAAATAAATGTGCTATGATTTGATGAATTTCAATCACCAAAATCCTTTAATATTTTTGTTTACATTTAGAAAACGGCAGATGGAGTTTTCGAGGACATGAATATTAGGGGTGTCCTTGGTGATCTAGACACCTGCCATGGAGAGTTACTCGTAACACAGCTCTGCCTTCTGTCGACCACCCAACACATAACAATAGCCTGACCTTGGGACCTCTCATCGGCCTCTCTGATGGTAAACACTGATAGTAACACTGCAGACTGTGTATGATAAGGACTGGATAAGTGATAAAGTTTCCACTTCTGGGTGGAAAAGTATGTGATACAGACTCAGACGCTCAGCCTTGACGGGTAGGCGTCCACCCACGGCAGCTTAACTGACTGGAATCTCCTGTTGACGCACTGATCTGGGTGGGCTTAACTGGTGGCTCAATAGAGCAAGCAGAAGAAATAGGAACTCGTCCAGGAGGCTTTACCCTCGGCCCTTTGCATTACATTCACAATCACACAGATCACTCAGTGCATATACTACATGTAAGCCCATATACACACATAAAGGGGAAGTTCACAAACTAGCAGAAAGAGATCGACTGACTCAGAGACAGAAAAGCAGAGAATGACGTGCATCTATTATAATACATAAAAAGAATGAGTGACAGAGAGCAAGAGGGACGGTTAATTTCCTTATTATGCTAAAAGAAAATTGAGATTCTCAGAAGCTGAAGAGAAATTCATCAGCCGGGGATGACGCCATGCAGGTCTACTTGACCTCAGCACATTTTCTTTTCTGATGTGTTTTGATTAGATTCAACTGACAAATAAAATAAATTGGTAAGGTTAATACAGATGTACAGAAATAGAAATCATTCAGATCCTTTCTGTGTCCTCCTTTGTGAACGCTCTTCAAAGAAAAGACGGTAGCCTTTCACATAAGCATATTACATTACATTACAGCTCGGTAATAATATGGTTAATTAAATTAAAAAATATATATATATCAGGCAAAAAAAAATTAGGTAGGTTATTTAGATTTAATTGTTTTTAAGTGTATTTTCAATTTTTTTTTCTTTAAACATATAAATTTTAGCAGCAGGCACATTATAATGCAGGTGATTTATGTATCAAATAAAAACCTAAAATCTAGCTTTGGAGTAATGAACTGAATGTTTAATGATATGTGAAAAGCTCTTTTACTGCAAATGAAAACAGTGAGGAGAAAGCCAAACTGTGATATTTAGAAGGTCTGGGACGGGGTGCGCTGCACTGTGAGTAGCACAGTAGGGGTCAAAGCAAACACAAACGTCGCTATTTTTACTCACCAAGCCGCTTAGAAGTATTTCGTAACATCAGTTCATATTTTTATCACACTGAGTAAACATCTGTTTTATTCATTCATCCTCCTTTTAAATTCAATTGGTTCTGAGAATGAATTACATTCTAGGTCGAGGGGTCATGCACTCTTGGTGTGCAATTAATTTGAGCTGTCTGTATTACAGTAGCTACGCATGACAAACCTATTGATGTATCAAGACATAAGTGAAATAGTGATGCCTTTCACATTAAATACCACACAGTTTGGTTCAGTTGAACATCGATATATATATTTTTTTGCCAACAGACTTGATGTAACCATCAGTCATAGACCCTTTTCACAGCAGACATTTTGACTTGTCATAACGGGAAAAGCGCAGGTCAAATTACTAACATTAACAATGGCTCAGTTCCATAAAGTGTCCCAGTAAGCTATTCCAGTAAGCCAGCATGCACAATACCAGGACCTCCCTAAGTGGAATACAGCCATCCTTTCTGTTATTAAATACACCTGTGCTTTTCCTGCTGTGACAAAATGTCAAAATGTCTGCTGTGAAAAAGTTCTATTGGCGTCACAGTGCTGCCCGGCTCAGCTGTCTCACAGAAAGATGCCGTAATTGGCTGCGCTAAACTACGTCATGTAGCATGTATACACGCACACAAGATGCTGCAAACAGCTCAGTCTGAGTCAGATCAAATAGGCTGTAGATGCTCCGGAGTGCATTAGCTTCCAGTGGTGTGCTTTGAACTGTATTTCACTAATACTACTTCACACATTATGGATTCTTGCCTTGCCGACTTCGGCTTCGCCTGCTGATGTACAGCTGCATTTTGACAGCACCTGTGTGCAGAGCTGACGTAAGATGTACCAACAGTATTGCATGTGATCACTGAGAAATCTTGTCTCGTTATACATGGACACAATGAAACATTAAGCACATCCAAGATGAGCCCAAATTTGGCCTTACTGTCAAAAATATGTAATTGCCATAAAGTAATGCCAGGAAGATAACAATATCAAAAGAATGGTAAAAAATGACCGTCGCTGCCTGCCAAGGTGATGTATGGGAAGACAAACAAAAAACCCTATCAAGCTGATTGAACCAAAATAAGGGCTTTGTTTATGCTCCTGCAATCAGGTCATCTGTGCTTTCTCGGTATTAGATTTTCTTTGCATTCGCTACCATTCCACTTGACTTCGGGAAACAAGTGAAGCAGAATAACTAGGTTTACGGTATCCATCTCTCTGTGTAATGTCATTTTATTTGTGTATTTGTGTATCCATTATTCTGCCAGCACCAGTTAATTTCAGTTAAACGTTCTGTTGTTAGTAGCAACCACTACTGGTTTCCATAGCAGTTTAAAGGACATCGTTACATCCTCCATCCTCCAAGCAAATATTAACAAGCATCTTTTATCCACCCTCTAAAAATCCTTGTTTGACCATTATATGTAGGTACTCAATTTATTGTTGCTATTTTGTAACTGCTGTATGTGATTTTAGATATTAGATTAGTATTTCTGCCATCAGCTGTCTGAGCATAATTGCTAAAACAGACATTTTAGGTAGCTGTTTTACCCTTTTTATTTTTACTCTTGTTGACTAGATCAGTTATTCTAGTAAAAATACAACCATAGTAATCCAGTGTTCCTGAAAGGACTTATTTCACTGGTGATAATTAGTTTGTTCCTATAGGACGATGTAAATCATTTGACAGTCGGTCTATACTGTTTCTGAATTTGTTTGATTTTATATTTTGTATCATTAAATTTGTGATGTATTATTCAATACTGTTTCCACAGTTTCATATTTGCTTCCAGTAAAAACTTTGAAGGCCAACTCCTGTCTTAAACTTTCATTGGAAGTGTGTTTTGCTCGCTGCATAGCTGTACACCTACTGTACATACAGTAGTGAGGACAGAGGATGCATAACCAAAACATAAAAAAGGTACTAATGCTGTAATCAAATGGAGCAAACTGGAAATATATCTTTAAGAATACTTTTGGTTGGCATGCATCACACCAGCACTCCTTCACACTCTGACGTTAACTGTTCTGGCACACGGGAAAAAGTAGTGATGATGCATCACAAATTATGCTTCGTAATGTCCACGGAGGCCATGTCCTATTGATTGACTGAGCAGCTGTACTGTATATGGAAAAACAAATGGGTAATGAATGGATAAAAATAAAGCTATAGGTATAATTCAGGGTCTTAAACAGTCAACCTTCTGGCAGAGTAGGAGGTTGTACCTATCAAACTGTAAAAATGTTCAAGTCAGGTCAACTTCAATTATCACATAAGCCTATAATCATTCAGAACAGAGTCCCGTCTTCTTCTCAAATGATGAGTTGATTAAACGTCCAACTGATAATTCACTTAGCTCATCAAATTAAGTTGTTTAGAAACATTGTTCAAATATAAAAAAAAGTTAAACAAAATTGTAAAATTCCAAGGTGGACAAACTTAAATGTAAACCTAAAAAATTTAGTTAAATTGTTGCCTTGAAAATTTGAATTTTCTCAACTTTAGAATTTTTTACAGTGTACGTTTCATTTTGTGTTGCTTACAAGTAAAGCAAACAAATATTGTATTACTTGGTTTAGTCTGTTTTGAAGACATGCTTCTGTTGCATGCGTATTGGTCGTAATATTGTCGTAGCATCATCAGCATGATTTGAGCGATGTCAAAACTCAATAAAATGACTGCATGGGGCTTCTTTTTCTAGCACAAATAAACATAATTAATCGTTGTTTGTCTTCTGCAGCGCGGTGATTAGCTAGATAATGTTGACATTATCAAAAGCAGCACAGCTCTATCCTCTCATGAGCAGCACCTATTTATCATGCAATATCTTTTAAGCTCCATTATCATGTGATATATTTATGGATTACACCCTTTAGCCAAGGATAGACATGTAGGTATGCCTACGTGGAGTACTTTAAATGTACAGAAGGAAATTTCTAGGTTTGCTTTGCTCTACACAATGTGCCATATTCTATGTCACGCTCCCTCTTTCCTGCACCCGTTTCATGCCTCAATTTAAGGTGAAGGTTCAGCCTTTGCTAATGAGTTAATCAGGATCAGTCGTGCCACCCCTCTTATTAGGTTAATATCCTGTTATCAACTGTGTGAAGTCTGAAAAAGTGCATAAATTTGTATGTGTGAGGGTGTTTCGGGGGACGGTTATGCTTAAAGGAAGTCATATGACGGCTGAAAGATAAACGTCATCATTATAAACATTCATGACAGAGAATTAGATTCGTGACCGATTGTTTCATTTCCTATTATGATGGTTACTCACTCTCTTTGGTATATTATTTACAGTATGTGATTCATTGTTAGAAGCAGTGCCCCTGAGGCCACAGTAGCTGATTACTTCTGTGGCAGATGTCCCTTTGGTGTTTTCCTGGGCAAACGCAGCATACAGCCTCCACAGTATGAGAGCTGTGGCTTGTCAAATGAACACCAGGCATTTAATCAAGTTCTCTGCTATTAGGGAATCACATGTTCTGAGTACGTTTTTAAAAAATGATATAAGAAACTACTAAAATTTGGTTCAGTAAATCTAGTGAGAAAGTCACCAAGTTGGCAACACTGACAGCCCGTTTTTCTTTTGTCTTTTTTTTTTTTGAGCATTTGATTTATCAATTGCTGTCGGGATGTAATGATAATTTCCATGTAACAAAAAAGTTTTTTTGCAGAACAATACCAAACCTAGCTTTAAAGGGACTATTTGTAACTTTGTAAGCGTATAAATGTAGCGGGTCGGCACACATGCACGCTCGCATATGCGCATTCGCATGTAGCCGCTGTACCCTCCTCCTCTGTCTGCTCGCCTTCACTCAGACAGCTCAGCTCGCTCCACATCTAGACGTGAACGCGCGCTCACTCCACACTGCAGAAGAGTTAGTTTAGCTCTGAGAATATCTAGTGAATGCACAGGGGACGTTTGTGCAGAAATAACTGCTGCAGCTCCTCCAGACCAACAGAGCTTTCCCGTGTCTTGTGAAGTGACGGAGCTCTACAGAGATTTACGTTGTCTTCTCGTTACCGACCGGGTGCCGGTGTCTCCTCTGCTCTCTCCGGCTGCGGGCGGAGAGAGCAGGGAGACACGCTGCAGAGCCCCGCTGCTTCAGCCTGCACTTAGGCAGGAAAAGCCAACACTAGGATCAGATCTAAATCATGTTCATGGAGAGACCTTCGTCTGGTCAGCTAACATTACTGTGAGTGATATTGTGGTTTTAGCTGACGTGTGTCGCCTCGCTGTTTTGAGCGATGCTCGTTCAGGTATATTGAGAGCGAGCAAGCGCGAGCCCGACGCTGACTTTCGTTGATTTCATGGCCACAGGTGTCGCTGTTAAGAAGCATTTCTGAAAGTTACAAATAGTCCCTTTAAGTTGCTTAAGATCAAATGTATTCTCATTATTGTTAGGTACTAGTAGGTATTAGAGAATGACATACAAACCAGGTAGTCAAGCTTGTCAGATGCAAAAAAAAGAAAAAAATGCACAGTGATTTATTATCTATGCAGAAGGATATACAATTCTGAATTTTCTACCATTTCAACAACTGAAAGGGTTGCCAAATTTCGCTGGTCACGTTAAGGTGATGTTGTATTGTGTTTCAGCTAAAGAAGGCCACAGCTGAGCTTTATTGCCAGGCTACACAAGTCGAATTGATTTACCAGAGCCTCAGAAGATGTTCTGCTATTCATTAAGGAACAGAGTGAACTCTAAACCTGATATATGTTTTTCAACAGTGAGACCTCAATGAAATCAGGGCTCCCTCTGACCAGATCACTAGTTGTGAATAGCTAATCATATGCACCCTGTGTTCGAAGCAATTTTTCCTTCTTCGGATATTGAACATGTCAAGTGTCGCAGTATGCCATTACAGTGTGTCAAGGAGCCTGAAACTGAAGCAGCTAATTCAGCCATCATTAATCTTATTATTCACTCTTGTACTTTTCCTGTTGTGACATGTCAAAATATCTTCTGTGAAAAAGGACAATGAACCCATCCATGTGTTGGTGCTGGGCCTTTAGGAACCAACTTACAAATTGTCAAAGGGCAACCTTTAACAGTTGAGTATATCTTGATTTAACAAAACAAATATGCATTCATATTCCTCTGCACTGCAGAAACAACATTATGCAAGTCTCACCGTTAATGCTCCCGGTCTATTTATCGTAGTAGACACAGTCAGCCCATCATCATCGGCCAGCCGGTTGATGTCTGTGGCAGATGGTATTAAAAACAGATGCTATCAGTCAGGGTTCAGCTCCATTTGGGTCTAATAACTGATGCTCTATGTGACCTGTGTATGCGTGTGCATGTGTTAATGCGTGCATGCGTATGTGCGTGTGAGAGAGACATGGGTATGTGTGGCAGTGAATTTAATCCCTCGACTCTTGTTAAGACAACAAAAAACTGCTTATTGCATCTGCATTAGTGTTTGTCTGCTTATATACATACATGTGTGTGTGTGTGTGTGTGGGATTGTAAAACTAGCCGTCCCACAGCATACGACAATATTTTACCCCATTACCCACTAACTTTTCAATCTTCTGTCCATCCCATCTGTGACCTCTTCAGGGACTGTGATACAGTGTGCACACTGGCTTAGCTGTAACAGTAATCACAAAATGAACTGCAGCTGAACGCCGAAGTTAAAACATCTTGTTCATTGGCGAGCGCTGTGGTAAGGAAAAGTAAAGAGGCGCTTCAAAGAGCAGAATCTGATCCGGTGGTCTTGCTCTGTGATTTTTCACATGTTTATGTGTTCGTTTGTGACCCAAAAGTGGCAGAAAGTAAGAAAATGAGGGACTGGAATAAGGGGATTTATAACACCTCAGTAATTGGACGGAATTTCTTCTTCAAGCTTTGAAGATTTTAAATCTCAGGAGGCACACAGTCCCATTGGGGAGAAGAATTTGATGGCGTGTGGCTCCTGCTCGCCATTGTGCCACAATGACATGCAAACTTTTGTAAGTACAGCATAAACACTCTAAAATTGAAGTATGACAGAAAGAGTTGCTTTTAGAAGAGTCATTTTTGTACTGTTGGTTGAAATGCATATTCTCAGATGCATTAAATAACTGTCACAGCTGATTTCTCCATGCATTATCCATTCACCTATCAATGCATTTTTGAGACCTAATATCTAATACCTAATATGTTCGCAATGTGTCAGTGTTTGTATGACAAGTCTTCAATACGTGTCTCTTATAATGGCACATTAGAGCTTCAGGCCGGCTCTTTGAAGTGCTACCATGGTGATGAGATGATGGGAATGAGGAATGTGGGTGTGTGGTAGGTGACAGATGTCTGGATCCCATCATTACCTCATTGGGGCAACACACACATGAGCACATAAGATCTGTCAATGGTGATGGAGAAGTATGTGTCTTCGCCACATTTTGTCTGTGTGTTTCCGACTGGATTTGCTTATAATTTTGGAAATATGTGGGTTACAGGGAGAGATGTTTTTTGCAAATTTGTGAACAATCCGCAATTTGATATGAGAATAGACACCATTACCCCGAGCTCCTTACACTTTACCTACGATGTATCTCCTAACTATTCACCAGAAGATTCCTCAAATGACATGTTGGCTTATTAACAATGCCACTGACTCTCATTGGCTCTATGTCATCCTTTGATAATCCCATCAGATCAGCTGAACTATCCAGTTATGAAACACATTTCCAGCCAGTGGACCAGTTGATGCCTGATGATAAATGGGGCCGAACGGTAAGCTCTTTGTGATGGGGGGGTGTTCCTGCTGTGTTTCCAGTTGTGGCAGATGTGAAGAAGGGGAATTTGCACATGTGCACAAATACAGAGACTACCTTTGACACAGCTAGGATAACTGTTGCTTCCAGTCGTTCACCAAGCTATGCACACCCTGGATCTCTGCAACTAATGCACAGACATAAAACTGATCACAAAGCTGTTTCAATATGTTTGCTGGTCGTCACAGCAACAGTAATCATGGGAAACAAGAACTATAACTGGTATTGTTCCAGTCATCTAATTGCCTGCAAGTACCATCATACCTTGCTGAATAGCGAACAAACAATACTCTCATAAACTCCTTAACAGCATAGAGAAACAAACGATAGGCAAGATTGTGTGTCACACAGTTTGTTCCACCAGACAGTACATCTTTGTTGTTGGAGTTCAGCCAGGTTACGTAATGTGTTTTATTGTGTTTTGAGCTATTTCTTCCTTGCTGTTTACTGCATGATTTATTTTTGGTAGCTTGGCAAAAATGCAAAAAAAAAACTCTTGACAAACCAATACATTTTTGTTTGAGTTACAGATGTCTCTTTCCCAATGTAAGTCTATAGGAAAAAGTCTTGTTGGGCTCAATGACATCACATGACGCGACATGGAGGTTGTAGAACTGCCGTTCGGCCTCTACGAAAATTGGCATCAACGACCACCGCTCTTCCTGTGGGGCTTGCATTTACACCATGAGGTCACATGATGTTGGTTGAGGTCACATGCAAGTTCTGAAGGTCACATGACACACATGTAAGAGTTGCTTACGATGCACTCAGACTGAAAACAGCGCTGCATTAAAAACCGAAGGAGCTGTTTTGGTGTGGGTGTTGCTTCAGGTACTGGTGAGACAAAGAAATACGATCCAGGAAGTGAAGACATTTGTAGGCCTACCAGAAGATTAAACAATGCACAACTGTTTGTAATGCGAGACAGGATTTTACATCACAGCAACAGTCTTTTACCTTTGCTGACGCGAATCGTGGAATCCAGCAATGTAAGCCTGCATGTATGTGATCGGCCAAAGCATCATATTGTCTGATGACATCACATTGAGTTGCAGCAAAAAGTTACATCTAAAACCTTTTTGCCTGATGACCACCCTTTTGGGTGAGTGCATCATTTTATTATTAGAAGAATCAATTTTGTTTTATTTATTCCAGTGCTCACCCAGAACCTATGCCTGCTTATGCAGAGTGGTGGAAGAAGTATTCGGAGTTGTAGCAATAATATAGTGTAAAATTACCAGTTACAAGTAAAAGGCCTGAATTCAAAATCTTAAGTAAATGCACAAAAGTACAGTATTAGCATAAAATATACTAAAGTACCTAAAGTAAAAGTATTTGTTTTGCAGAATGGCCCATTTCAGAATCAAATTATAATATTACTGCATTATAATTAGTGATGCATTAATGTGCAAATCACTTTAAAGGAACAGTACATAGCATTTAGGGGGATCTATTGGCAGAATTGGAATGTAATATTAATAAATACATCTTTAGTGTATAATCACCATCGTAATAATCATCGTTGTGTTTTCGTTACCTTAGAATGAGCACTTTATATCGACATACAGAGCGGGTCCTCCTCGACTCTGCCATCTTTCTACAGTAGCCCAGAACAAACAAACCAAACACTGGCTCTAGATAGGGCCATTTGCGTCTTTACATTTATGTGTTCTCCTACCTGCTTGGCTCACGGGAGAAGTTTCAGTTGGTTGCAATCTGCAAAGTCACCCCTTGATGCCGCCAAATACTACACACTGCACCTTTAATGTTGCAGCTGGAGTTTACTAGCTAAAGCTATCAAATAAATGTAATGGAGTATAAAGTACAATATCTTCCTCCAAAATGTAGTGGAGTAGAAGTATAATGTAATACCAGAAATACTGAAGTAAAGTAAAGTAAGTAAATTATATTTCTGTATAGTACATGAGTAAATGTATATGTATATATTCCACCACTGCTTATGCATACATGCACTTCAGATCTGTGAACCTTTTTATTCCGAACCGGTTTGGTGCAGTTCAAATGAAACCTTTGTTTGATTTGGTTTGTTCAGGCTGGTTTCAACGCTGTCAAATTCTGATATGGAACAAACAACTGCACTGAGAAGAAGCCTGAAAAGAAGGGTTTTCAGTCCAAGCAAAGTCTCAATGGCAGAGGCTTAAAAGGCTTCAGGCTGGTCCTCTGGTGGGTACTGCACATCCTCTGTCTCAGTTCAGTCCTGTGACAGAGGGCACAACACAGACAAGCACACACAGATATGTAAACACACTTGGCACCATCCATGCAAGCATCCTCTTTGATTTCAAAAGCTCGTGGCATAACTGCATTATATGGCTAAATAGGATGCCTGCTCCATCGGGTATATGGTTCTAATGAGCAGTGTATATTCAAGAAGCCGGTGTTATTCAACATCAACATTGTCTGTTCCTCCCGACCAAGCAGTCATCATTATATAATTCATAAATACCGTGTAAAGTTCATTCTTAGGACGCAGATCCACTTGCAAAAACCCCAATGTTCTCTCCATATTTCCATGCCTTTTTTTGTACCATGAATGTGAAGGCACCCTATGTGTTTCCATGTGAATGATGTATGGTCCAGATGGAGACAGACAAGGACACAGAAAGAGTGAAAACTAACGAGTGGGAATGAGAGTATAAGAGGGAGAAAGACCGAAAACCAGAGCGAGACAGTGTTAAAAGCTCTAAATGGGTTCTTCTAATTATTTCTTCTCATATGCCCAATGTGGATGTAAATTGAGTGGGGGTGTGAATACAGCAGGCACATGTCAGAGAGTGTTCAACTGATGAGAGAGGGATGCATGCTGGAGAGAGTGCTTCTGCCTGGCAACTATGTACAATCCACTCCTTGAATGCTTTGGACTGCATGTCTGCAGTATTTTCATTCCAACTGCATCTTTCATTCTCTGTCCCAAGACCCACGGAGGAGGTGTCACGGTTGCATTGTACAATATTGAGTGATAATGGTGTTAAATCAAGCAGGAGAAGAGCCTAGAAAACATTCCCTGGTGCCTGTCATTTCACTTTATTGTGTAATACACATCACAGAAACAATAGACTGGTGAATTTAATGGCAAGTATTCTCAAGACAGCTCCTTAGATTAACCTGTTAGGCTTTTTTTTTTAATTAAAGGGGACCTATTATGCACATAACACATGCCTTTGTGCTTTTTCCCTTTCCTGTAGTGTGCTTTATAGTTTTTTATGCATGTAAAAGGTCTGCAAAGTTAAAAAGCCCAAAGTCCACACCAAAGGGAGTTACTCTCCCCCACAGAAACACTGCTCCTGAACTGCCTGAAACACCGTGCTTGAAGTCACGCCTTTTCTTCCGAAACGTGGTGATGTCACCAAGTAAAACATTTGCATAATACCTGCCTAGCGGATAGTTTGGCACGCCCTCAAACAAAGCTAGTTTGAGTGGAGCTGGAGTGGAATCCCAAGAGTTTGGTTCAGTTGACCAATCACAACAGTGGGCTAGCTGACCAATCAGAGCAGACTGGGCTTTTTGGGAGAGCGGAGCAGGAGCTCAAACAGAGCGTTTCAGACAGAGGGGGAAAAGAGCTGCTGCAGCACAGCCGTCATGAGAAAAATAAGGTGTTTTTTTAACATTAAAGCATGTAAACATGTTCTAGTAAAAACCTAAAAGACAAGTATGCACCTGAAAATTAGCATAATAGGTCCTCTTTAAGGTCATTACATTTAACTGCCGGTGGTGGTTTCCCTCTCAGGAGACCAGCAGATCGGATGTACCTCATTAGTAACCGAGGGACAATAAGAAACAATTAGAGTGTAATTGGGCTTCTCTGGCTGTGACTGACACTTGCCACGATGCCACTCACGCTGTCAAAGGCAACCTTTTACAACCCGGTGCGCAACTCTGCACATCTAATCAACTAAGCATCTGTTTAATTACGCCTCATCCATTAAGCCCTGAGCCACACTAGTGACCAAAACCGATGCCCGTGGATCACAAATAGTGCAGACCAATCAATAGCTTCACTCTTTCCCTCCACATGTCAGCAATGACGTGAATGACACTGCTGTGGCTGATGTGTTGGAATTTCCACAGAGGCATATCATATTTTTTTAAATCCCCGTAGTCCTAACGTTGCATTCCTCCCCTCCCTCTTGTTATGAAACCCACACACACACACACTCTGCTGCAAAAACAGGAAAAAAAAACAGGATGATGCGCCAGAGACTTGGCTTAAAAACTGTTACGAGGGGCCGTTATGTAAGGACTACAAAAGGTTTAACTTTGTGAAATATTAAACCAGGCTTTCCTTAACTCTTCTCACAAGCCTACACAAGAAACACACAAGTAGCAACACCTCCATGAGAGACAAAGTAAGTAATGTATGCCAAAGTCAAACTACACTTTACTCGTGTAAAATGTTATTCCTACGCACTTAAAAAGCTCCCAGCAGAACTGACAAATGGCTGTTCTGAAGGATTAGCTGACAACCAATCAGCAGCATGCAGGCTGGTGGAAAGAGGGGGAACAAAAAAACCTCTCAGTTCAGCCAAGCTCAGCTCAGCTCAGCTCAGCTCAGCTTGGTTCAGTGGTCCGGCCACTCAGCCCAGTTTCTGCCTTTTGATTTAAGGACAGTTTGGGATTTAGAGCAAAAACACACATGTACAGGCTCTCTATTAGTAAGAAATTCTCTATAACAATTTCTCAAGAGCCACGTTGTCTGTTAAAGACATTTTTCCCTTTAATAACTGAGAGCAATCTTATATTTCCCTTAATGCCTGCGTAGTAGTGACCTCTGTTGGTGGGTATATGGCAGCACAGAGTTGACCAACTGTACTCCAGATCTCCTAACATGAAATACTGATAAACCCATTTTTTAAAAGTAAAAATATTCAATGTATCTAATGGATTGCTGTTGATTTCAAAATCTGCATCAATGACCTACTCTTTATTCTCCTGTGACTAATCTGTAGTGCTGCATGCCAAAAATACATGGCCTTTCGATAACACACACACACGCTCACACTCACACAGTGTGTGGTCTGAATGACAGGCAGAATATATTGGATGCTGACTATTGGCGGGCTAGTTGAGGATTAGTCAGATGAGCTCATCTCCCCCAACAAGCTGAAATAGAAATGAGGGTTTAATCCGAAGTGGAAGGGCTACTAGCACAGAGTGGAATATATGCAATTTGTTATTGTTCCTGAGTTTTATAATCCACCGTTACAATAGCGCTGAGTTTTGAGCTTGTCTGTATGCAATAGAGCCTACCAGTGAAAAAAATAAAGCTCAGGCAGCATCTCACTGACCCACAATAATTTAATCCTGGCAGGGTGACACAGTTAATGGGCCACAAAAAAAGTATGAATGGACACGGTCATGGCCTCAAACGTTATTATGCAAACTCGGAAGAGTCAGCGATTCGCTCCATATGTCAGTGATAAACAGCTGAATAAATGCACTGACGTTACATTTTAAAAGATGAGTGTGTACGCCATTGACCTGACTGGCCTCAGCAGGTCTTGGTCAGCAGTTTCACGATGCATGATTGCAGATATGTCCACTCCTCTGGCTTAACTCACCTCAGAGTGGAGGTTTATATACACATAAATAAATAAAGAGTGTGGTATATATTTAATGAAGTAATACACACCCAGTGGATATTGTATATAATCCCTCTGCTGATGTGAAGAGTTCAGCACAATAACTGCCCATATAGCATTCATTCATGATCCCTGTGGTTATGCTGCCTGCATTTTTTTCATGGTCTATTTTTGTACTCTTGGAGTTATGCCAGCATACACTCCTTCTAATGCGCTGATACAGCCATCTCATGGTTGTAAGTAGAACTGCATGCTGGGGATGTGCTGTCTCTTATACATGGATGGATACAACAACTGTAGACTGTGGGGGATTTGTTAAGGATTTTATAGAATATCATAAAGTACAGAAACTTAAATAATATGTAGTACTTATTGCATACTAATGATCACTATCATTGGAGTTTTATTTGGCCTTATAAGTTGGATTTCATTCAGGGATCTTTCTTATGTCTGCGAAAATAATTATTTCTCACATAAGTGGAGATTCACAAATATAATTCCTTTGAGAAATGCAAAGTTGATATACAAATGATGATATACAAGTTGTGAATTAGAGAAACCGATATAGATAGAGATTTACAGATACAAATCCCTCATCATATTTGTGCATTCTGTTTTACGAGTTACCTAATTTGACATTTGTTTGTGAATATGAGACTGTTTTGACACCATAGAAAGCCTGCATTAGAAACAGGGTTCATGGAGTCTGGCATCGACTTTTATCAGACGTGTGTCCATGAAAAGATGTTATATGGAGGTGCATTCTGGGAAGTGTAGGATCCAGGGGTTTGTGAGTTTGAAAAAGACTAGACACTAAATCTATTCTTCAAATTGTATCTTTACTTTTAGGTTTATTTGTTTTGTTTTTTTAATTTTATTTTTAATTTCAGTTTTTATTTCTTTAAAATAATTATTTCCAATGTTTTTATTTTAAATTTAATTTAATTAATTTATTTTTATTTTTTTTGGTTTTAAATGCTGCATCATGTGAATCACTTTGTAAAATTTTACATTTTTTTTTCTTTTTACAAATTTTACATTTTAATATAATTTTTTAATTATTATTTATTATTGTTGTTAAGGTCAGCCTCTGCAACACCAGTTTACCAAGATAGAAAAGCAAATGATGTCAAAGTAAATACAATTTTAAATAAATGAGAGTATAAATGATGCAATGATTTAAAAGTGAAACGTGAACTGTTTCTTAAATACTGACAGATGAGGGATTTCTATAAAAGTTCAAGTTTTATTTTTTTTATTTTGTTTTTTTGCTCAGGCAGGTGACAACATACATTACCTTTGTTGAACATGACATCATTGTTGTCCAGCAGCAGAGTGCATTATGGGACGGATCATTAGCTGTTGTCAGCGCCAGCACCTCTGTAGAAAATATGTCATAAGATTGCTCTTTGTGTCATCATCGTGGGCTGTTGACAGGTTGTGGAAATTGCCGATTCAGACACTCTTTCACTCTTTTGAGGCCCTCGTCTGTTGCACACTAACTCAACCACTTCTTCAAGGTACAAACATTCCCCCTTCCATTATTAGTTTATGAAAGCATGTTACATAAAAATACACTCTCTGTTTTCGCATCTTAATTGAAACATGCCACATTATAAAAACACAACAGAGAAACAGATTATATGTCTGTATTTATTTTCATCAGAACACAATTTTAATCATTGTAGCAGTAGTTTTCATACTTTTCGAAAAGATCATGACTCGTGAGACTGTTTTATAAATCATTTCATCAAAGTTGTTTGTAAAAAAATTAAAGAAGTTACTTGAACTAAAGCATCTATAATATTACAATATACTGGTAGTATAATAGTAATCATAATAATCATAATCGCAATGATACTTCTATATGACTTTGAACCTTTTTCATGTCTATAATCGTAAATCTTTCGCTTTCACACACACAGAACCGCAACCTTTCACAATAAGGTTGCGAAGCTGAGGACGAGTCTATTGGTTAAACCTCACCACATTCTCTTTTAACATCAATGATTTCAGACGCTCAAAATAATAGAAAAAGAATTAGAAGAAGAAGAGGAAGAAGAAGAAAGTAACAGCATGACATCAACTTAAAAATACACAAGGAAACCTGGACGCAAAGACATACATTGTTCAGCATACTAGGGAACGTATTTACAACCAAAAAAAGGAAATGGGCTTCTGCATAGATCCACAGGATAGAGAACGGAACTATTGTGAAAACAGAGAGAGGCTGACAGGGAGTGAAAGAGGGCAATATTTGTGTACATACCATTTGGTGGTGGGTTCACAGGGGGTTAGGGGCAAGAGGCATACATAGTCTATATGTGCAGGGGGAAAAACACTAAATTAGTTTTTGTAGGTTGGTGTGTTGTGGAATGTGACAGACCATACCCTACGACTGCTACAGACCATTGTAGGGGGATCTAGACTGAATCTATAGGACCCTACACAATTTCTTATCAGTATAATGCAGTAAAAAGTGACAAACTAAAACACACCAAAAATAAAAAATTATCACAGCAGAGTAACTGTTGTGTGCATGCCTGCATTACCAACAAAAGTCAAATCAGAGATTTACATCAGTCTAATTCTATTATTGTCTGGAAGAAACCTCACACACAAGGTCCATCCTTGGTGCTAATGTCTGAAGCGGCATGAAGGACAACACAATATATGCGCAGCATTCGCACCCATGCAGCCACAGCGAGGATGCATTTCTGCATTGTCAAGCAGACATGTCCAACAGTTGGTTTTGTGATGGCTGTTGCTGCATCACGGCATGAGTTGCTGACATGGCAGGCAGAATGAAATCACATGTATGTCTTGAAGAGATCCCTTTAGGCCTACATTACATGTGTTTTATGGTGAGTGAGGCTTATGAGATGCAATCCGTATATATTGCTAACATGGCACATTTTCTCCGACACTGACAGACCCTGTTTTTCCTCCTGTTGCCCATTATATTTGATCGTGAAAAGCAGCGTGTCATATCAGATTTGAATTGGGTTTATTTGACTCAATACAAGGTATGCTTTGGCACCAGTTTCAGGTCATTGTCCACGTCGTTCTCCCTGACCTTCTGTGCACCGTCTCATTTCAGACATGGGTTAGGGGGATATTCTATTAGGCAAGTGCAGGAAAGAAATAGCCCTACCCTAGTCTGTTTGGGGTCTTGGGGCACTGGCACAGTCATTCCACATTGTACAGTACAATGGTTTCATACTACAGTCCATGCAGCTTTAGGGCTGCGGTGAATAATGAGACAACTAATGTAGCATGTCCCTGTGGGTCTATAAAGACAGTGGTGGTTTGCCACACCTGTCCTGCAGGCCCCGAGGTCGTAGCGACGCTAATGAGCTCTCCAGAGAACACACAGCAATTAGCGAAAGACACAAACACACGTTTCTGCACACACACACACACACACACACACACACACACACACACACACACACACCAACAGCACACTTTTACCCTCCAGAGCTCAGCCTTCCTGACTCCCGTGTATATGCCAGTCCTTGTGTGATAGGTCTTCAGCAGCAGTAGCAATATAAAAGAATAAAAATATCTCCATCTACTGGTGACCAATAGAATAGCAGCATTTTTCTATCACTGACTGCGGTCATCCGAGATGGGCATGGGTGCGCTGTGCTGAATGACAATGATGTATTTCATGCAAGCAGGGATGGTAATGTCTAGAGTGGGGCAGGGTCTAAACAGAATATGTGTCAAAATAAGCCAATATACTGGTTATATAGACATCATGATGTGAATAATGATGAATTTTAAATCCTCATATAAGCTGTATAATAAAAGTCTTGACATCAGATACCGCATTGGACATCTCGTTTAAGTAATCAACATTGAGAGTGGAAAAAAAAACAAAAAAACGCATTCAACAACATCTGTTCATCTTCGAATACCTGATCACGCAGCCTTGTTCATCGAAGAGACAAAAGAAAATCTAGAAACTAAAGAAGAAGAAGTCAGCCCTTAAGGTCACAACCATTCCTTTCTGTTCACACGCTGGTCAACATTTATAAAATAAACATAAGTGTCAGCTGACTTATCAGGTTATGCCATTACGCAAACAGTGACATGCTCCTCTCTCTGGATTTGTTTCTGTTCGTGCTCTCCAGCAGCAGCCGGTGGGACGTCTCTGTACTGCACCAGTACACCAGTTTAAAAAGAAACAGGAAATGAGCCATGTTTTTACCCTTTGCCTGCGAACAAATTGGATTGTTAAGTGTGTCTGACTGTGTGGATGATCATGTTTGTACTGTATATCTTAATAAGCCCTTTACTTAATGAGACATTAGTTTGATGTTCTGAGGAGGAAAGTACAAGACAGTGGGCATGCTACAGGAGCTGATTTGGGATCAGATGTGGAGTGCGGAGTGGGGCTGAGGACAATCAACAAACGAGGCCGTCGTAACCTTGCAGAGATCCTCGACATGCAGTTCATGACAATCGAGTACACATTCTGATTCAACAGAAACAAACTGACCATTTTGAACAAATTGTCTCTGATATGTAGCGTCATCCTATACGTACTCTATGGCCAGGGAGCAGGGTTATAGTCTAATATACCTATTAGTGGACAGAGGATTTTCCTTCACGCTACCGCAAGTAGCGTGCTACCTTTCCTAGTGAGACGGTGACATTTTATCTTCATAACAGCTGCATGGGAGTTTACCAATTATAAAAAGTCTTTAAAGGTAACATCCAGTCATCATGTTTCCTGTGAATAAAAAGGCCTGAGGTTAAAATGACACCACTGATGTCGACGTGAGTATTGGTTTGAGGGCAAACGGTAAATTGAGTTCAAGAATTGACGATAGAATAAAACTATTTATACTTGAACAGCAGGGAGAGAGAGAAGAACCAATGCTCTTAAGGCAGAGGAGACAAAGGAACCTTCAGTAGTTTATGTTGCCGACATTTATTTTGACTGGATAGTACCTTTAAAATCTAAAATAACAAAAGCTTCTTTGTCTGGAGCAACAAGGGAATAACATGTATTGATCCAGTGCTGTAATCCTGATGTCAGTTACCTTTGCTGAGCAGTGTTGCTAAAAGAAAGTGACCACAGTCTGAATGGGGTTTTGGTAAAACGCCTGAAATAATATCTTTGGTTAAGACAAGCTTAACACAGTTTCATGTTTGTTCTATGAGATAAAATTATCCTATCTTTAAAAACTGAACAGCAGGAGATATTGCAAAATGGTCATATATTACCCGACTTTGAATAGCTGACAGTTATTCCAGGTATATTTTAGTATTATTAAAAGGTAATGAACCTAAAATGACCAACATAAAGATTCCCTGACCCTCCTAATTTTGTCAGCATGTTAATTAAAAGCTTTCTACAGGTTCTTTGGCATCTAACGTGCTTCTGCCTCGTCTTTTGTTCATCTCCGTTCAAAACACCTGAGGAGTGCAAATCCTGATGCTTCAGTTTAGCGTCTTTAAACCATCATCGTTCAACACACCATATGCAGCCTTGTCAGAAAATCCAGATGGCAGTGAAAAATATTTTTTATTTTATTTTATTTTAATGAATTGTTTTTAAGTTTATGTCAAATTATTCAGATTCAGATTTTGTTCTTTTGGCTCAGCTGTATCGTAGCGATAACCTGAAGCTTAAACAATGGTTTAATACAGCTTGGCTCTTACTTTTATAGTTTTGGCTGTCAACTTCACTGCAATGAAGTCCAATGGCAATAAAATCAAGCTGTCAGATGACATGTATTAAATATAGATTATAAAAAAGTAAATTAAGTTTAGCCAGACTATCTGAATCATTGTATTACGTGTCAAAACTGAGAGTGAGTTCACCCAAAATGTTTATAACAATCCTTCATTGCACAGGAAAACCTTTTGTGCAAACTCAGCCTTCATTTCATTTACCTGCCATATAAGAAAGCAAGGTGCCGTGATATAGGGAATAGGAATCGAAGCGGAGCATCCTGACTATCATTATATATCACCGGTCTATTCATCTGTCATCTGTCAATTGTTCATCACCAGAAATGTATAGAGTATGTGCGAAAGATTAATATCCATATAAAGAGAAGCTGACAGAGAGAAAGTGGCCATATATTACACTTACACATTGAAGTTAGTTTATGATATTGATCCTTACGAATTAGGAGTACCTTGACAGCTTGCAACCCATTACGGTCACTGATGTGTTTTAGCGTTAGTGAACACCTGTCAGCAGTTCAAAATGTGTTAATCTTTGGAGGCCGATGTCCGATTTACAAACGGACATTAAGATCTACAAGCCAAATGCCAACAACACAATCATCCGGACAATGTAATAATGTTAACTGATTACTAATAAAACGTTGGCTAATACTGCATGATGACATGTACATGACTGGATGTTATATATACTACAATTCGCCTTATCTTATTCACTGTGCAGTATTTTGTGTTATCTTTTGACACTTGCAGTAAACAGCCAGCGGATGACACTCTTATCCTTTATCCTCCAAAAAATGAAGGACTTTCTGTCTGTCAAAACTATAAAAATAGATCCCAAAGTTGTACTAAAATTGAGATATCAATGTTGGTGACATTTAGAGGAATAAATGCATCCTGTTTGTTCCTGCTGTGTTTCACAGTTTAGCCAGGTGTTAGTTTTTTTACTGAATCTAATTACAGAAATGTTTTTGATCCTTTAAAACAGTGTTAATATGTGAATATTATCTCACAAAACAAAGTGTAGGAAAACCATGAAGCTGTGTTAAACACAGTGTTTTATGACGGACATCAGAACCACATTCAGTGAAGTTTTAATGGGACTGTGGCCAACAAACGAGCACAGCAGAGCTAAGTGACACCAGGGAGGTTGGGGAGGGGGGGGACATCATCGCTGCACCAGCCTGGTAGCTAGACTTTTAGGGTACGTGTCAGCAACACACACTCATCATCTCTCTCTCACACACACACACACACACGTATAAAGACATGCACGCCCACGCCCACGCATACTCGCACACAAATCTAGAAACACAAACCATCGCACACACACTTGCAGCTAATTATTTTTTTTACACATTATCTGTCTTATTTAGAGAACACATTTTCTTCCTGTATGAGAGAACCAGAAACGAACACAAAGAATGAACATTAGAAAGAGAATATGATTGTGTTATTCCATAGTCAGCCAGTGCAACAGAAACCAATAATTGGAACACAGTGTAAAAAAGCGTAGTGAGAGAAACTCAGCCGTGGGGAAGCCGACCTTCCCACTCAACAAAGGCTGTGGCATTGTCCCCTTTCTATCTAAGGGACCGGTCGAGTCCCTTAGTATGTCTGTTTGTTTACTTATTTATTTGTTTTGATTGATTTGTGTGTCTTTCGTCTCAAAGCGTCCCACGTTTTCCATTTGCCAGAAAGCGTTGCAGAATGTCCACAGGCACACAGCTCCAGCCGCTCGCACAACTGTGGCTGTATTTTTCCACACCGGTTGCCATGGTGAGGGAATCCCCCACCCCGACAACCTCACCTCCTCCTGGCAGCTCTATCACTCCTCGTTGGCAGGGCTCTCCTCCAGAGGCGTGATGGCGGGGAGGCCCAGTCCTGTTGCATTGTGGGATGCAGTGAGGCTGGCAACAGTGTGTAGGAGGACGAGGACCAGCAGGCAGAGTTTGAGCCGGCTGTTACACAGTCTGCAGGCTGCCGAGGAGCTGAGGGAGGTACGGTGCTGGCATGGCGGGTGAGTTCTTTTCAGGGTCCCCCGGGAACGGTTGTCCACTTTCAAGTCCCACCGCACGTCGCAGCACTCTGCATTCGGGTCAACACCTGATGGATAGTCCTCCAGCAGCCCTGGGTGGTGGTGGTGGTGGAGACATAAAACAGTCAGCTCACACATTGTCTTAAAGATGCTACATGTAACATTTTTCAATATTAATCCTTCATGTCACAAAAACAGTTTACCCCGCAAGCACTGCTTTGAGAACCAAAAGACATAAAAGACAATAACAACAACGAACCTCAGTGAGCCTCAGTGATATATCTATTTGCTCTTCATCAAACATCAGTAATGGGCTTATCATTAAAACTGTTTTGCACATTGGAGGCGCTGACATTTCCTCTTGCATTACTATATAAGGCATAGTTAAAGTACTACAATGTTTCTTGACTGCTCTGTAATATGACATTACTATATGTTTATGAACTTCCGCACATGCTCATCAGTTTTTTAGTGTCCCCTAAAAACATCTTTTGTGTGTTAACTCAGTTCTGTTTGACTGTTTGATTTGCAGCATTTCTTGTGATGTATTTATGGCAGATGCTGTTAGCACCCAGGTGTCAGTAGCCAACAGCACTATTTGCACCCAACCCAGGCATACATTACATACTGTATATGTACAGTATGTACTGTATTTATATTTTTTCCTAAACCTAACCATGTAGTTTTAGTGCTTAAACCTAACCAAACTGCAACTGAAAATAATAATTTAAAAAACAGAAAATAAAAAGTCAACTAAGTGAAAAAACAGGCTTTTCATGTGACTCAAACTCCAGTCTCCAAAGATTAAAGTTTGACCCATTCATTCACCACAACTACTATTTACTAATTACTACTACTATTACCAGCTGTAAATAGTCAAATAGCGGCCATGTGACTATTTTCACTCTGGTGAAAATACACACTCTGTTTATTTATTTGCAGCTGGAGCTGAAACAATTATTCAAATAGTAAACTAACTTTTACTTTCTGAAAATTAATAGAATAGTATAGTTTTGATAATCATTCATCAATTTTCAAGCACAATGCAAAAAAATGCAATGGTTACAGCTTTTCAAATATCAATGTATCAATCAATATCAATATCAATATTTGTAGTATTTTAATATAGTCAAATTAATGTCCTTGGGTTTTGGACTGCTGTTAGACAAAACAAGCTGTGTGAATATGTCACCTCGGGCTTTGGAAAATTCCCATATATTCTGACATTTTATAGATCAAACAATGAATTGATTAATAAGTATTAACAATAATGCAGCCCTTTTGCAGTATTCTAAAGTTTCTTAATGTGACAATTGTGTGTTTTGTTCATTTCATGTGTTTTCTTGCAGTGCACTGAGCACCCAGCAGCAACCAGGTTGTAATAAACGTGTGATTTCTTTATTCTATGTGCTGCACCTCTAATATCTCTTTTCTTTTCTGCTCAGCAACCTAATTGAATTACTGTGATTACAGTCTTACCTTTGCAACTTGGCCTACAGATTCACTTTAGAAGAGCTTCTGATGTATGGATTCCATATATTTGTCCAAAAATATACAGTGGTTTGTGCTTTTTTTTTAAGAAACATGAAAATGTAAAATACAAATTGAAGATGCATTCAATATAGAAACAAAAGCATTATGCATCCAAATGAACTGCACTGACACAAGGACTGAAATCCCAAACAGCTGACTGACACTCTCTCCAATGAAGTACAGGGGGTTTGTCAGAGTGCATGCTAATGTGAGGAGTGAACGTTGAAGGAGTGTGTGCCCACTCAGCACAGTTTGACTGTCAACAGCTTAACTGTGACAAGAGGAACCGTGTAATTACTGCAACTTTCCTTTTAGAGCGACCATGTTTGCAGAGTTATTGACAAAATACACACATGCACATACATGTAGAGGTGAAAGGCACAACCTGAAAGTGCTGCAATAGCTGCTGTCATCTCACTCATTTACTTATTCACCCACATACTTGATTTGTCTTGCCCTGTACATCAGCTTGTGTAGAATTGAATTGAATTGATGGTATAACCTTTCTACTGCATAAAAAGTGTCTAACAAGTTTGGTGATAGTCTAGAAAAGCCCAAAACCAATCTAAGTGATCCAATTGACTTAGTGTTTAGTCAAATCCTGATATGGTTTACTCTAATGTGCCATAGATTGCCATAATTTTGACTCAAACCCACATACTAGCACTTTAAATGTGTATTAATCTACTATGCAGCTGAAAATAGTCCCCGACAAATGTACTATTCACTCCTATTTGAGACATTTTCAAAAAACTATAGTGCCCAGCTGGTTAAGGAAATTATTTAGCCTTTTTTTGAAAAACAAAATTAAAAAAAATAATAAAAACTAATACACAGTATATATGACCTGTTTTTAAAGATTCAAATGTGGTTCAACAGGCTGGTGAAATCCGAAACTATTTAGAGATGGACACAGTGTTGGTGTTGGTCTTTTGTTGATAATAACAAAAAATATAGAATATTGCCACGCTTATCCTTCAATTTCAAAGAGCGTCAAAAGCAGCCTTGTTTAGTATTCTTCATAAATACATAAATCAGTGCAAATGACCAATTGAAAAAAATGTACACAAATAAGAAACACAAACACTACTTTTAATTTAATCTTGGGAAGGGCTCATTGCATGGGTGGAATACGGTCTCAAAAAATTACAAAATGCAAGTGTCCCTCAAAAATAATCCAAGGTACACTGTAGAGTTTGAACAAAGTTAAAATGCCTTTATTTTTCATGGCAATAATTGTTTAAAATAACCAACGCGTTGCGACCAACAAAGGTCTTCATCAGAGTCACTGTCAGCATTCAGCAGTAGCTTGCACACCTGTATTGTGTTGCACTAATCAGTAGAGTGGGAGGATGGTTCTCCATCAATGTGCAAGCCTATTGGTCGAAAAACAAGGAAATGACACATCATCAACTGATGTGGAGAACCACCCTCCCACTCTACTGATTAGTGTAACACAATATAGGTGTGCAAGCTACTGCTGAATGCTGACAGTGACCCTGATGAAAACCTGTGACCAACTTTGTTCAACCACTACAGTGTGTCATTTATTCTGCCATGCTGTGCATGAACGTAACCTGATGCTCAACATGACCACCAGAGAGCAGCATCAACATGTGATGTAAGTGTGTGTTTTTATTAATCATGTTCTGGGGACAAAAATCTGTTCACACAGTAATACTGTGCCCCCACTCACTCACTCACTCACCGTCCATGCATGTGGAGACAAAAATCTGGTCCTGACAAGGTTAACCATTTATTTGTGTGTATGTGTGGGTGTCCAGGGTTGGAAATAAGCTCTGCATTCACTAACAGTTCAGTACAGATACAGACTTATTGTTACAGTCCTCCATTGTACAGATGCCTCTTGATGCTGTGAGTAGTATGTGTTGTTATGGTGTATCACCCTGTTAGTCTGGTGATTAAACAGAACATCTTAGAACTGTAAAGTCACAAGTGTTCACTGTATCATTGAGTAAGACACTACGTCAACTCACTGTGTGTTCACCCGTTGTACAATAAGTTACTCAGGCCAAGAGGTTAAGAGGAAGCTTGTTACTTATAGATTTGAATCCCAGGATTTGGGGAAGTAATGCTCTTTCTTTATGGTAAGAAGAAGGTTTAAAGAAAACAAACACAGAAGCTATAAAAACCAACAGAAGAACGCATAAACTGTAAGATGATTTGTTTTGTACCTGTGCATATAAAACTGGGGCTGCCTCCATGAATGAGATCATCATTGTCGGGCAGGACGAAGGGGCACCGCTGCTGCACCTCCAGGCAGTACTGACCACAGGGGATTCGCTTACTGCAGTGCATCTGGGTGGTCTGGAAGTACTGAGAACACAGCCAGGGCTTATAAACCATCTAGGTGGGAGACAGAGAGGTGAGGGGCAGGGGTGAGAGAGAGAGAGAGAGAGACAGGTGGAGGGGGTGGGGGGGGTGCAGAGAGAGGATATCGATGAGTTAGGGAGGGTTGCATTTGGATGAAACACTCACACATGCACACTCTTACATGTACTGTATGTGCATCATCCATGACCTCTACAGCTATTGATTCACGCAGGACTGAACAGACATCCTGGTGATGCTGATATCCATTGTTTAATGAATGTGGCTGTTGCCGGGCAGTCGTCACTTTGTCAGTCAATATACAGTATTACCCAACCTCCTCCCCAGAACAACTGAGGATCATTGCGTAGTCTACCGCGGTTGCATTTCACAATTTTCAGAAGGATAACTGGTTCTCAGGAGCTCAAACAGAGCGTTTCAGACAGAGGGTGAGAAAAGTAAAGTGTTTTTTTGAACATTATGTTCTAGTAGAAACCAAAATTACAAGTATGAACCTGAAAATAAGCATAATAAGACCTCTATAAAGTCACAATTTGTTATCCTAATGTTAACACATTAGTACCCCCACCACTAAAAATCCTAATAAACGATAAAAAACAATCTCTCTCAAATTAATGCAGGGACTAATAGATAATAAATACATCTCAGTTACAGTACAGTTTTACAAAGCTATTTAGGATTTGTTTATATCAGCCATTTAAATGAGAATCAAACAAAAGTTGTCTCCGTGACAACTGAGCAAACTCCGGTTGAAAGATTCAGAAAAAGCTATTACTCTGTCGGCCTTCAAAAATCAAAACACCGAATTTGATAATATCACTACCAACTCTTTAAATACAATATCACCAGTAGACAACAACCTCAGTTATTAATGGTATCTGATGCTCATATATTTGTTTACATTGTAAACACAGCAGATAAACCAGCTTATATTTTGAATTATCATCAGTTCACTAACATTTAATAACACAAACAGTGGTGTTGTGTTAAAACAAACTGCATTGTAAGTTATGCATGTGAGATTAGCTCATTTGTACAGTACAAGGTCAAAACAGGGCCTATATTACGTAATGTTGTTGTGTGTATGCGGTAATGTGTTAAATTTCTCACCCATTTTCGCAACTCTACAAGTGCACAAGTGGGGACAAATGATTTACTTAGCACCTTATTTTTCTTTTCTCACGCAATAAGCTGGTCGCCTCATGCGGCATTATCACCTGCAGCAATTTGCTGGTATTTCCTGTGAAACACTCCAGGGACTGCGAGGCAAGCTAGCACCTGCTATGAGCTAATCATCGCGCCTAAAAACAATGCACCAAACCATAGATCACATCAGTCCCCCATAGATACTCAGAGCTTCTTCTGGATGACATGCATAAATACCAACAAAAAAAAAAACCTCATCAAAGAAGAAATACACACAAGCACACAAAAGGAATGATTATTCATACAAGTCGGAAATATACTAATCAGAAATGTAATAAGACGGGGGACAAAAATAGACTGCATGTAGTATAAGATGTAGATGGTTGCAATCCAGCCAAGCTGTAAGCAATGTAAAGCAGAGGAGAGGACAAGAACACATACCGATGTTACAAAAATAATAAATACAATCCTACAGGGTGAATAACAGATATTGCAGGCTATGTTTGGGGATAACAGAGCTGATGATGATAATGATATGTGGACTTCATTAAACATCATTAATGGGCTTATTATTAAAACTGCTTTGCACATCGGAGGCGCTGACATTTCCTTTTGCATTACTATATAAGGCATAGATAAAGCACTGTCACGCATTCTGCAAAAATGTTTCTAGACTGCTCTGTAAAATGGCATTAGTATGTGTGTGTGTGTCATTTTACGTCTGCATGTAAGTGGGAAAAGGTGAACGCAATATGTGATTCAAAGGAGGAAAGAGAAATGCAATGTATTAGGAAACTATTTTTAGATATTATCTTTGATTCATGTTTGCATATGATTTCGAATTTGAGTAGGGGCACATTACTGTAAGTTAAAATGTCACCGGAATAACAAAAAGGAGTTAAACAATTGTCTTGACTGTGATAAGTACCTATTGTCTGGTACTCACATATCCTCTGTGCTTCTAATGGCCTCACTGAGATGTCATTTTGTAGCATCCGTAATTCCTCACATCATTATATCATTATGTAAATATTGCTTCAACATAACATAGTAACTGCTCGTCTGAATCATCCGTCATGCCTAATGTAGACTGAGAGGCATATACTATATGCATGACTGAACACGTGCACATACGGACATTCTGCACACGCACAGATACTGTACAGTAAATTGCTGCGCGCCAATAATTAGATTTGCAGCTGAAGATAAGGTCGCACACACACACACACACACACTGCCCTTCTCTCTAATCTACCACCGTATGAATGTCACAAATGAAAATGTGGTCACATTACCTAATGTCACATCCTGTATATACAGCATTAGATCAATATTTCTAAATTATCAGTGAGTCTGTGTATGTGTGAGAGTGCACGGTTGCCTTTTGCATTTTGCTTGTGCAACACATTTTCCACCTCATGTCCTCTTGTTCCTGGTGTTCAGACAACTTCTCATCCTGTAGCTGTCAGCACGGGGAGATAAAGATACACTGGGCGAAATTCAGCAACGTATCACATTACACTAAACAACGTCACTGTCAATGAGTGTCAAGTAGTGTCGGCTTTGGTATTTATCAGACGTTTCCCCTACTCTGCAGAATCTCAGAAGACAGTGTTAAAGTCAAGGTCTGTCTGGTCATTTGCACTGAGGCTCACACATGAATCAAAAAAAAGAAAATCGAAAGCTGAATAATCAATAACATCACAACTGAAGATATTAGTTTTAAACAGCGCCTAAAGCAGCCCCTTAGCTTTGACTTGAGCTTTACATCAGAATTCACACCCAGTTTGATTGTTATCAGCTCAAATGTGCATTATCAGTCGTTATGAACATTGTAGATGTGGGTCAGTAGGGGCCTGCTACATCTGCTACGTTGTAAAAGTGAAAGCGAAACTTAAAAGCAACACATTCTAAAATGTTGTAAAGCTGAATGAAACATTATGTTTTGAACATAAATAAAAAACGCTTTTTAGGGTTTAGGCAAAAACAACAATAAAGTAACAAGAAAAATATTGTGTTTCGGCTATAAATTACTGTTTTAAAAGTGAAAATGAAACTTTAGGTTGACAACCACACATTTTTGTAAGCACTGTGTTTTGTGTTCCATCCATCGACCCCGACATCCACCCCATTAAACTCTGTCTATACTAAAACGCCTGACTTCCGCTTTCGTTCTTGTCATAATTACTACAGCCTTTAGAGGTTGTCTTCTTTTATTCCATCTTTTGGTGATCGCCCATGTGAATCGATAAAAAAACCTATTCGTGGGTGTAGCAGGCCCCTTCTGACCCACATCTATGAGGCTTATAAGTAAGGGATAATATACAGTGAGCCGATCATTGTTGTGAAATAAACCCCGACAGGACGATGTGGGGAGGGGAGGATACCGGCACGGAGCAGAGGGGTCTTGCATCGCCTTAAAGGGGTTTATTTCACAACAATGACCCGCTAGCTGTACATTATTACTGTATATGGCTACTTATTTAAGAAATCAATAATTTGACACAAAAACGATCCGCCAAAGTCCAACATCAGCACTGCGCCCATAGCAACGGTCTGTTATACTATATATATATATTGAGTGACCAATCAGAATCGAGTATTCAACAAAGCCGTGTACTGTAATAATGCCCCGATAACAGTCTAAGTGCCTGGAATTAAAGTCAGTGTTCGGTAACGCTTATTTACAAGGACAAAGAACTAGAGCTAGGTGACACCTAGAAGATTCGACTAGAACAAAAAAGGGCGACTGCGTCCCGTGAGCCTGCCAGTCAGCAGAACATCTGTCTGAAGTACAACAGATGTGGTGCAGAAACCCACGTCTCTTCTTGGCCCTTTGCCACATAGTCTTGTCCTTTTGCACTCCGAGCCAGTTAGTGGAGCCTACTGCTGCTGCTGCTGTATACGAGATCTCCACTCCCTCAACCATCAGTCAACTGTAGACCCATGATTTATCATCCTGCTGTCAAATCTCAGAGAGGGAGAAGAGACAGCGAGTGAGGGAGATAGGCAGAGGAGTGTCATGATAGAGATAGTGGTAGGATGGACTCTTTCCCTCCTTTATTTAACTTTTATCCAATCTGATGTGTTCTTTCAACCCCCGTGGGAAGGAAGTGAAATACTGCCTTCTCCTCAATCACCGACTCAGTGGGTTAGAGGTCAGCCAGCTGGCTCTCAAATTTTAATTCACCTTTTTTTTCTGTCAGCTTTCACATCCTTTTACGTCTCCCATTCGCTTTTGCTGTTTGAACTCCTGTCATTGTGTCATCTTTCCCGTTGAGGGTGCGACTGCGACACAGTCTCACAATACAGGCCTCGGGATTTGATTTGCTATTGATGATTTTACCATAAACTATCAGATAGAAGCACGCCCAAAAAACAATGGCAGCGAACTGCAATGTACTACAATAGATCACAACACTAATTCATTACTGTATGTATCAGTATTTATTTATCAAGGGTAGCCCACGATAATTAACATCAGTGCATTGTAATTAACAACATATATGTTCACCATTCTTTAAATTTCGCACAATGCAGAGATATCTAGAGGCGGCACAAATGCAATCAAAGTCAATGGAAAAAAAAGAGTGGAGGTGAACAGATTCAGGTGTGCTCTCGGCATTTCAGGTGAAAACACATCTGCTAAAGCTGAAAATGACAACGACACCTTCAGTAAATATTTGTGGTCATCTTGTGGCGGTACTGAGTTCCCCAGACTTTAGTTGTTCAGTCAGAAGACTGAAAAAACAGTTCCCATCCACATAATAATATAAAATAAAATGCCTTCTTAATAATAATAATGAACAAATGCCTCTTCGATAATGAACAAATGCCTCTATATTAACAAACAATTAAGGAAACTGAAATATTGGTTTGTGTTTTTCCTTTTACCCTCCTTTAAAGTTTTCCCAAATAAAATACACTAAAAGAAATGGGTATAAAGGGTTTCATTGAAAATCAACAAATGAATAGAATACAAAAATACAGCCTGCAGGCGTTAGGCTATTGTAAGGCAAGCCAGCTGTTGCACAAATAGTACCTAAACGTCCCAGTGCAGGTAACCCAATTGGTTGGCACTTAACTTGTTTCCCCAACTAGGAGAGTCAACACTCTCAACAAACAAAACACAAAGATCACAGAATCCCAAAAGGGCCAAAAACAGACCAGAGTTTCTGGTAAAGCCGATAACACATGTTGCATTGAGTGAAGGAGAGATCAGAATGACACTGGGTGTGCAGTTTCCCTCCTCTTTTAAGCCCTACAGAAAGGGCGTCGTTACACCCTGATTGGCCAAGAGGGGAATGCACCAAGCTGCTCTCAACTATCATTTAAGAGCCAGTCCCCACACCCTGCGCAACAGGTGAACTGAATAACCCTCTAATCACTCAGCAACTCAACCAAAAAAACACCAGGGAAAAGGGAAACAACAGCAAGCACCAGAGAATTGGCAGCTGCCACAATCTGAATTTGATGACTCCATGAGTACCCTTACAAAAAATAAGTTTATTCAAGTGTGCTATTAATATACTTCTTTTGAAATAAGAACTTTCAGTTTACTTTTTATGTACTTATCAGAGATATACTTAACAAAATTATACTTAAGTATACTTGGCTTATACCGACAAGTATACAGAAAAGTCTAGGTGTACTTGGCAAGTATACAGAAGAGTCCAAGTATACTTGGCTTATACTGAAAAGTATACAGAAAAGTATAAGTATATTTGACTAAGTACTATAAGTTAAAGGCAGGGTTGATGATGTTATCCAGTATACACTATTTGTTATATTGGTTGAAATGGTCTTTACGCCCCGACAGCGATCCACTACTTATGAGCTCTGAAAAAGGACCGTAAAGAGCCGTCATCTGTAGCTGCTGTAATCCTGTAAAAAACGTCTACCAATCACTGCCTCGCGGTCCGCTTGGAAAGAAACGATCAGATGCCTCCCTGCCTCCCTGCTCGTACTCTACCCTTGGCGTGCACCAGCCTGAACTCAAAGCACGTCGCCGCCCGCAAGTTTACTGGAGAATGGAAGAGAAAACTCAGCCAAAAGTAGCACTGCCGCGGTTACTTGTCATGAGGTAGCGTTGTTGAGTTGAGGTCCTCTCTCCGCTCTGTTGAAGAATGAGTTCTCATGACCTCATATAAACCGGTTAAAATGACATCCTTACACATCTGGTCTTAGAAACACATTTCCCAGACACATGCCAGGAAAATTAGGCAAGATATGAAAACATATCCCAAAAATATGAGTTTGAGAAGATCAACAAGTACTGAAATACCATATGACCTGCCAAAAAGGTGGACCTGACCCAGAGAACAGGATAGGGCATGGAATAATGAAAAGAGGGAGTGATTAAATGACCATAACCAGATGTATCCTGTTTACAATACTTGCAGTAAAAACTATTAACCTAGTAGTTTACTGAGAGTATGCTTTCATAAATTAAAAAGTGGGCTACACATTTAACTAACAGTATACCTATAAGTTCACTTGTAGTATAGTTCATGTGATAGTTGCAGTACAAAATACAACTTGGATGTAAACTAGTTGTGTACTCAAAGTTTACTACTCTTACATTTAAAGTATACTACTAAAAGTATACTACTAGTACACTAAGTATACTTCTTTCTTGTAAGGGTATACAGAGACCACGGACTATATAAAGAGAGATATCGGCAGATAAGAGAGGGTCAGTGCAGTCACATAGAGTTGGTGCTTGTTGTAACACTTAAAGTCAGTCGGGAAACTTGTTCATTGTTTGAGACCAGAAGACTAAAAAACACTCCAGTGGTCAAAGCGAGCTGAAAGTTTGAAATCTGAAAATAACAATTGATAGCTGATCCAATCTGCAGCTCTACAATGCGTATCATTTTTGTACCGTAAACTATAATGCCACAATATGTTGCTACCCCCCCCCAATCTCCTCCCTGCTCTCCACTGGTTTGCTTGCCTGTTGTCTGCAGAGTTGAGACTCTGCTGTCTCCTGGATTGGATTATTTCACAACGATTAGGCTAATCAGGTTGTAATTGATGGAAGGCCCTACCCTGCCCTGCGGTATTGGTTTTAAGTGGCCCCGGATGGCCCTGCCTTGTCAGTGCCTCGTCTTTAATGTTGTGGTTGTGGCTGAAACTTGCTGACGGAGGCTGAGGGAACACACAGATTACTGCAAACTCACTCCTCTCCAACATGCAGTGCAGTACAGTATAGCGCTGCAGACACACATAAACACATGCAGAGTCTTATGAGCCGCCTCGTCTATTACAACGAACACAGCCATTCACTGCTTCACTGCATTGAGGCTATCCTCTTTTCTTTTATCCCTATTTCCTGCTCAGCTTATTTAAATGATCCTCAGCTTAAATAATGGCCCAGTGTGTGTACAGCAAAATAGCCTTAGCATGCTTTTAAGTTGTGTCCGACTGGGGCATGGGAGTAAAACAACAGAAGGAAATGATGAAATAATTGTGAAAGCCTCATCATCTTTCTGCTTTTTACCGATTTTCACAGGAAAATACACTGATTTTATTTTGGTTTTCTGATTCTGACACTGGTTTAAACTGATTATCACCCAGCTTTTGTCTCCACGCACTGCTGCAAAAAGTACTTTACAGTCAACAACCACCGTTAAGAAAATCTTTGGAGACAGAAAATGCAAATGCATCATATTCCCTCTATGATGATTATGATTATTGAAATGAATAAATGGACCCTATGTACTGCATACTGTCCACTGAAAAAATGTAATTTCCTACAGTATACGCTATCCACCAAAGCACAGATTATCATTCTGCCTTCTCTCCACAGTGGTGGATGAAATGAGCAGTCCATTCAAGCAGTGACAGCAAGGCAGTCCGAGATGTAAGGGGTCAAGTAGAGGTCGTGATTTAGTAGGAGCCAGCATGTAAACTATCACTTTAACTCCTACAGCAGCGGTAGCAGCAAAGCCCCATGGGAGTTCCGCTACGAGATGCGGGGCTGAAGGGTCAAATCGCAAAGGTTACATCACATATAATCTGGAAAAACAACATCCGTATCCACATATGTAAACAAACAAGTGTGCATGGCTAAACACAGCAGTAAGTCAATGGATGTAATCGAGCGTGAACTCAAACACAGAGAAAAAACAAACCGCGGGTCTCTGCGAGGAAAAGCGCATGGATAATCAGTTCAATATCATTGCAGAACTACCCTGATAACATTTAATTGGCTGTGATGCGCATTTCCTTTTATGTACAGCGAAAACATGCATGTGTGTATGTTGACTAGCCCGAGGCGCCAGCACCTGGCGAGCACACAAACAGTGTCAACAGCAGTTACATAGAGAAATGTCACGTAACTAATGATCCAAACAACAAAAAACGACTGGAATAAACAGGCAGGTTTAACCAAGGTGGTTAGAGGGAGCCAATGAGAACGAAATAGTAAAACAAAAAAAAGGACGAGCGAGGCTGCCGGCAGACTGATGCCACGACACAATACATTGATTGAAAGGGAAGTGGCGCAGAAAGCACTCATGCAACTCCCTGAGAGGCACCTATTCAATTACATTCAGGTTATATTTGAATGACTGTGTGGACACATGAGGCCTGGTTTCTCATTATGACCCACCTGCTGTTTGACGCGGAAGCACAAACAGCAAACACACACAGACACACACACACACACATGCAATCACGAACAGCTAAATATCTTTTAATATGGGCTGCTCATTTGGCAAACAAAAGCCATGCTAATGTAATTACCACACACCAAGGACATAGAGTATTATATTGAGTGAGGTTATTAAAAGGAGAACGAAGCCAAACAAATAGAGAGACAGGGGGGTGGTGGGGGGGGGGGACATGTGTGTAAAAATAGACAACAGACAGCTCCAAGTTCACCCGGCTGTTATCCTGAGACGTTTGACAGGTTTCACTGTGATTCTCAGTGAAAAGGGGGAGAAATACGACAAGCTCTATGAGCGCTGAATCGCAAAATAGCAGCGGTACAGGGATACATGAAAAATGAATGAATGAAAGATACGGTCATGGCAGTGAGTGAATTAATAATGAAAGAGGTGTTCACCGCCTACAAGAGTGTCAGGTGGTGCAGGTGTGAGCCTCGGAGACGATCCGTTTCAGGTCCCGATGTCATGGTGTCATTCTGTCTGGACCACTTGATAAAGTTATCACCTAGCTCCTGTCACACACATACACACATTTATAAACATGTGAGCTGTGTGAGAAAAATGACGGCGTGTTTGAAGAGTGAAATGTCATTTATTGTTACTCTATGAAGGGGGGTAATGTCTCAGTGGTTATAGCCTCCCTCTCTGTTTGGTGTGGAGTCGAGCCAATAAGCACAGTGCTGAAGGACTTGTGGTTACACCTGAGTAATCTGGGCCTTATTCACGGGTCAACTCACTTTTAGGCAAGACTCTAGATTTAGATATACTCATGGTTCCCAGAGAATGAATCCTGATGTTGATTCCTCAGACATTTCCTCCATACCAGCAGGTTGACATAACAAACAAAGCTTAGCAAAAGTGCAATCAGGAAGACCGTCTTCATGCTTACTATATTTATTTACACTCTCTCCCTCTCTCTCTCTCTCTCTCTCTCTTGAATTTTACACATCATGTTCCTGCAAATGTTTTCACAATACAAATCTTTCTCTTCATATGATATGAAGGGTCTGTCCACTGAAATGCTACAGGACTTTTAATTTGAAATGGATACAGAAAGTATTGAGTTTGTATTAACAGCATAATGCCATGATAAAAATTCAACAGGGCAAACAGGAGCATATCAGAAAAGAAGGAAGCTTCATACTAAAATGAAGATATATATATATATATATATATATATATATATATATATATAAAATATATATTCGATCCAAGATGCCTGATTCGACAGCCAATCTCACAGTCGAATCATCACAGTGGCAGGAAAATGTGGTTATGAAACAAAGGATCGTTCCATTTGGGCTATATGGGTGTGCTTAAAGTCTGATTTTAAATAGAATTGCTTGGTTTCCCCCAATAAATCATGATATATATATATATATATATAGTCTATTTTGGTGTAAATATCAGCATATAAATAATACTGTTAATAAATATTTGAAAATAACTCTTGTATTTTCAATCAATGTCCTTAGTGTGTGTTAATAAATCACCATGTAAACTAAGTTGCACTATCCAAATCTGTGTGAGCAGAATCTTGGCGATAGCCTCAGAAAGGCTAAATAAAAACAACATAAGGCTACAGTTACAACATTAAAGAATACATTTATTAATCAGAGCACTCATATAAGAACATAGCACTAGTTAAGCGCTAAATATATTTTGCATTTATGAATGATCAGGGCCGAAAGTTCTATTCACAACCATGAAAAGCAAGCAGACAGTCCGTCTATCGATGTCCTCCGCCCTGTTTCAGTACTCCGGACAGCACCACACCTACACACCCACCACTTACACACAACAAACAGCGCTGTCCCCTCGTTGCGCCGGTCCCAGAGAAAATGGATTGGGACACGTCTTATTATAAAATACATTCTTATGCCAAGTCGAGAAGACAAATTGTGTAATTGGGTGTTTCAGCTCTTTTGACTGGTGTGGAAAAAATGGAAGTCAATGTGGCAAATGAGAATATGCATCAATGAGCGACCAGTCGACAATAGGCAAGGCTTGACCAACCACATTTGACTAACTTTGACACCCCTTAATAAATGCCTGTCTCTAATATAAGCCTGCTTCAAATAAAGGCCTGGCACCCTCGGCAGCTCCGGTAACTAAATGGTAAAATGGCGTGCAGCAAAAACACTCGCGCCTATTTATTTTGAAAGAGCAACAGCAAAATGGGGAAACTCCAACACATGACTGGCCAATGGTGTAACTTCATCACTCGGCAACTTCATCACTCACTCAGTCAGGGACAAACTTTCATATTGGTAGGGTTGGCTCCGCTTTGCTGGTACCCTGCACAGACAAGTGTTGATTGTGGTACTTTTAAACCCTAAAAATTAAAAACGCCTCTATGAGAATACAGATAGTAGATACAGAGAGAGTGATGGAGAGAGGTACGTCAATGAGAAGTGATGGATGAAGACGAAAGAGTATCTCCAAGGAGCACATCCATATGCACCAAACATTTGCCCTGAAACTCATTTTGTTGATGAATCGAGGTTATCTGGATGTAATTCATCGCCACTGTCATGCTGACACACTGATAATTAATTTGACAAAGATAATTATCAGCAAGATGGACCTACTGTGAGTGAGAGTGATGAATCAACACCCACTGCAGTCACTCAGCCTGCTGTTAGCTCTACTGGGCCATGCTTGTATATGCATGTGTGTGTACCTGCAGCTCAGTTATCAACTCTCTCTCTCTGCCTCTGTGGGGTCCCATTCCTGCATCCCCAGCCATGCAAACCTGTTAAATACTGCAAGTAATCCCAGCAACAGACAACTGTTCCCCATAACCGCACAGTAACACAGGAAAATCCCTTTCTCTCCGGCTGCTACACATGCCTCCCCCCTCCACCCTACCCCACCACCACTCCCCCTTGTCTCCCTCTGCAGTGTGTACTGCAGCAGTTGGATGAAAAATGGGAAGGGGGGGTTGGCGCAAGGTTGCCAGCAGAGACATAACAGATATACACACTCACCTTCAGACACACACTGTGCTGTGTGTGCTCTCCTTCTAGCTTTTGCTGTGCTATTTCTCTAGCTCGCTCTCTTTCTCTGTGTCTTTTGTGGGTAAAAACAAGCGCACACGGAGATGTAGAAAAGAGTTCTAGAGACAGAGGGACGTTGGTGTCTTTACAGGTCTTTACAGTATTAATATCCTACAGCTGTCAGCTTGTTATCAGAGGGCTTTCCTGACCCTGCCAGGCCAGCCATGTCAGGCCCTGGGTAATCGGATCACTTGAAATTGTCCAAAATTGGTCAGTTGAATGCCTGTTTGCTTTAAAGCTATCTTAATCAAATGGGCACAGATCAAGCATTTGCATATGTGTGCATCCACACGCACAAAACCTTTCCTTTAGTAACTGCCCTCAGATGTTTTGCTATTCAAATCTTCATAAAAAGAAAATCATTTCATCCGTGTTTATCTGGCGCAGGCATGAAAGATATAGTCAGAGAGAAAGGAGGGAGGAATCTTCAAAGGGTGTCACTGAAGTTTATCTCTGCTTCAGTGATTAATACGTATATGTTGTGTAGAGTTTAAGGCTTAACTGTCGGCTTTTCTCAACAGCATTGTTGCTTTCTGTAACGATAGATCTCCAAGGTCACGGAGTAACCGCGTGTCAGCGTCCCTATTTGTGTTCCAGTTGTTTGTGCTTAAGTCAGCAAATCCTCTACGCTGCTGCTACAGTGTGACGCGACATCTCATGCATGAGCTAGTCTATATGTTTTAAAGATTACATCATAGTATCACTTATAAAAAGGTAAAAAATAACAATGCTAAAAACATTTTGCCATTTAAAGATATTTTAATAATTGTAATGTTCAGTGCAGCTAACAAAGTCCAAACATCTAATCATCATTTAACGCACATACAAGTGCATAAATACACACACACGCACACGCGTACATGCACAATCTCTCGGAACACTGCAGAAAATCAGCATTATCAACTGTTTAATTATCAGATAAGCACCAGAGCTGAGGAGGTATCGATAATGGAGGTCTTGTCTAGACAGGTCCAGCAACAAGCTGGCTGTGAACCCAAGACTGCTAAAGTACATCACACACACACGCACACATCCTGTATAGAGGCCAGCTCCACTGACAAGAGGTTTGACTCTGAACCTCTCAAAGAATCCATCCTGCTGACATTAAACCATACAATCAAACACATAAACAACAGTCCTGAAATTAATTCTATTTTTGTGCAATTTCGGAACCCATCGGCTATCGGTCTGATGACAGATAAGCCTCTGGGGGCGAGGGACTATATTTCTACTACTATTTTTACTAAAAGGTGTCTCAGATGCTTTAATACAAAAAAAAACCACTGTAATAAACTTTGTAAATTCACATGCTTTACAGCATCCAGTGAGTGATTTTGGGTGACATTCAGTCCACAGGTTAGACTTTGCATCTGACATCGGACAAGTTCTACTGTCTTTATGACCTCATTTTTAATCTAATAAATATGTTTCAATATAAGCATTTAAACATCGAGTAGTTGAGGTAAAAACAGCTCACACATTTGGAAATAAATCCCACTACCCATGCATCCTCAGACTTGGTTGGGGGACGCATTAAACCCACTCAATTAAAAGTAGCTTGCAAATTAAATGGTGATTGATTATAATTTTATCATATTAAATGTTGAATCAAATTAAATGCAATTAAATTAAATATTCAAGTGTTAGAACCAATTTACTGAGATTGCATGATTTCACAGTGATCAAATGAAATTGTCAACAAATCATTTTGTGATTATATTTGATCAGCCTGACATTTATTTATCAACACGAAAAGTTGATTCATTGCAATTTTACTTGCCACTGATTCTTTAAACTCATTGCTGCACTTAATACGGCTTTCAGAACCGCCTCATTTTATTCAATATCGGCTCAACTGCGTGTCACTCAAGCTGACATTTAACCACCCGTCAATGTGATGCATCTATGCACTTGATAATGAACATATCATTGGAAATGTCATGTGCACGTGCAAATTTACATGTGTCCTTTGCATGGAGCATAACACATTGTGATGGTCTCTTACAGAAGATATAATGAAAACTCTCTTGAAATCTTTAGCATCCGTGTTGCTATAGTAACATGATAAACCATGTTGACGAACCCATGAAGTGCGTTGTATTTGGGATGGCAGAACAGAAATCTGACTGTAATATGATGGAGATGCTGTTGAGTTAAATAATCTGATCTTAAAAGCAGCCTTTAATTAAAGGTGGTAGTGATAGTAAAAAATCTAATTAACCATGAATGCAACATATTATTAACTATTGATTCCACCCGTCATCAGATTAGGCTACTATGGTGCACAGTGTATATAGTGATTGTACCTATTGGCTGTGCATACATATTTATAATGTGCATACACAAATATTTCATCTTGTATTCACACAGAGGTTGATGTATATGCCCCGCAGCCCTACATTAATATACAAAATGCTTTGTAAGTTTTGTCAGTTGGTGTTGCTTTCAACAACAGAGGCTGTGAAGAGGTGCGTATGACAGTTTAGGTGAAACATTGCTTGATGAAGTGAGAAGCTGCCAGCTCGCGTCTGGGAAGCTGCTCTTCTAGCCAAGATTTCACTATATTCTGATGTTGCAGATTGCGAAACAGGACCACGTATGACAGTCCTTAAAGGTATCATTCCTGACAAGATATTTATTTGGTGTGTTTTTTGGAACAGCTCAGGTCCAACAAAACATGCTTTGTCAGCAGTGCTTCTGAGAAGATTGATTTCTAACAACATTATCCAAGAAAGAAGGAGCAAACTCAAGGACAAACTCCCATGTTGTGTTTATCTGTGTGTATTATGTCCACACAGATGTACTGCACGCACACATGCATGCACAAACACTATGTTGAACACGTCACGGTGAACTCAAGCTCTCTGTTGTTGCAGTTTGAATCATCATCACATAACCTGGAGTTTACAAAGCATTGCATTGATCAAAATAAGCTTTCCGTTTCCCACAGAGGAAGATGCAATGGCCAGAGAGGTCAGCCGTGCCTGTTTTGACTTCAATTAATCGAGTCACACACCCGCTAAATCCCTCAGCGTGTCTTCTCCTATCACTTCCCTCTCATTCCCATCTTCACTGGTTTCTCTGGTTACAGTGTGGCCTCCGCTAAAAGATCACTGATCTCTTCTTTTTTCACACATTCCTCCTCATCCAAAGCACATCTGTGCACAACAGACTCTTTCTAGCAACAGCACTACAGCACACAGGTATAGCTTTTCTTCTCAACTCCCTCTCCTGTCATATACTTTCCATCTTTTCATGTTCTCTCTGATGTTTTCTTTTTTATCTCACACGTACAGTATGGACGGGAAAAGTGGGCCAGGATTGGCTGAAACGTTCGAAATGCGGGACGAAATTAGAAAGGAATGGTAGAATCCGATGGGGTCACATCGTCTGGGCCGAGCCTGAGACGTAGCCGCTTCGCTGCCCCCAATTAGACTAAAAACTACAGGCAGAAAGTCTGATATATTCAACCAGGCCACATTCCGCCCCGTGTGCTTCTATCTGTCAGAGAAAGAAAAGGAAGTGGGAGAGCAAGAGAGAAATGGGGAGATGCAAACATTAGAAGAGGAGGAAGGAGAGACTGAAGATAAATTGGTCAGCCCTCCCCCCACCACCTCTCTCCCTCCCCCTGCCTCTCTCTCTCTCTCCCTCTCTCTCGGGACTGCTGTGTGCGAGACTGCAGATAGATTCTGATGTTCTCATTTATGTCTTAATGATTGGGTTAGTATGCAGCTTGTGCTCTGCAATGCTGCGCTTAGACAGAAAGCGAGATCACAGAGGCACACAAGCATATACATGGCCGCTCATACACACATACGCTGCAAGATGAAAAGGATTATAACAAGAGATGTGTAATGCATGCAGTGGCACATATGTGCTGCAGATGTATGTTTCAGTGGAGCCAGAGATGACACTTTATTTTGCAAAGCACACTTGCATTTGGTCATAAATCAATACAATTCTGCAGTACATTATTCTAAAATACACCACAGCTGAAGGGAAAGTACCAGACTCACGGATGGCCTTGGAGTGCACTCGTATGCAAAGAGGGGGATTGAGATAAAAGAGAGGGAGGCAGACAAGAGAGAGATGGTACTTGTAATGACATGTCCTATCATCATGGGTGGTTAATGCTTGAAATTCCAGGATGAGCGTCCTTTTAGTAAACAGCCGTATCATTTGAATATTTCATTGAGGACAATTACAAGCTTGTTTACTTATTAATCTGATTGCCGCTGCCAGAATAAGCTGCAGCTCTGCTGTATCATGGAGAGAATGATAGTTTGTGCAAGCAGAGGAGAGCAGAGCAGAGCAGAGCAGCCCCCACACTGCTGCTGGTAGGCCTACTGCAGGGGAAAGCATCACATTTACACTGAATTATAATGATAGCTTGGAGAATATCATCATGATCGAGTTATGCATCTAAGGCCTTAGAAGATATGCACCTAAATACATACTCGGTGTGTGTATCCATGACCACCGTACACTAGTAGGTAGAGAGCAGCACTGCTCTGACAAGAAAACGCTGAAAGCACAAACAGCCTTGAATGAAAAGCAAACATTTCAGAATCATACAAAAGTAACAGACTGTTTGCTAGAGCCCTCCCCCCAAACAGCGATTGTCCAATCATAGCTGAGCAGCAACTGTAACTAGGCACGGTAGGGCTGTCAAGCTTTAGATTACTAAAGGATAGATTAGGATAACATCAGCAGCTCTGCCCTGCTCTGTATTGGATTTGGGGACGTTTACACAACATGAGAATGCCAGACTCACGTAGTTAGTCTTTAAAGCCTCTTCTCATGTAAAAGTGAAAACACAATAAAGCATTAATCTAACCGTGTTTTGTTGCTTGATCAAGTAGCCAAACTTAGGGTATTTCTGTATATCGGAACAACTTATGTTTCTTTAATATTGTACCCGGGGTAACAATCTGCTTGTTTATCTCATGTCATGATTCATCACCTGAAGATACTTTTTACATGGGACTGTTAATCTTTAGTCTTGTGTCTTTTTTTGCATCATTACACAGCACTCAGTTAATAGCCATCAAATGCAAGACGGTTTTCCATGGTTCTCATTTTCATACGAGTCAGCTGGAAACATTAAAGAGGACCTATCATGCTCATTTTCAGGTGCATACTTGTATTTTGGGTTTCTACTAGAACATGTTTGCATGCTTTAATGTTCAAAAAAACGCTGTACTTTTCTCATACCAGCTGTGCTGCAGCACCTCTTTTCACCCCAACGCTCAGTTTGAGGGTTGGGGTCACCGGAAAAACCCAGTCTGCTCTGATTGGTCAGCTGACCCTCTGTTGTTATTGGTCAACCGAACCAAACTCTTCGGACTCCCCTCCAGCTCCGCTCTAACTAGCTTCATTTGAGGGCGTGCCAAATTAGCCTCTACGCAGGTATTATACAAATGTGTTACTTGGTGACATCACCACGTTACGGAAGAAAAGGCGGGACTTCATGCAAGGAGTTTCAGGCAGTTCAGGAGCTGTGGGGGAGTGTAGCTCTTCTTTGACGTGGACTTAGTGCTTTGTAATTTTTCAAGACCTTTTACGTGCACAATACATATATATATATAACACACTAAAGGGGAGGGAAAAAGCATAAAAGCATAATAGGACCTCTTTAAAAAGTCACCTGGAGATGGAGTTTTCAACTAACTTATGGAGCTATTGTTATTTAGCTAGCTAGCTACAAGTAAACCCTGCCAGCATGGCAGCAGTTGTCATCACAGCTGGCAAAATCAACAATCAGCATCTAAAACTATTCTTTTGTGTACTTTTGTCCGAAATCAAGGACCCATTATTTGAAAAATGTAAAAATACAAATTTTGAGTGGTGAATTTATCACCACTATCATCGTAAGTTGCAGCCATAGCAACAATAACTTAAGGGGCCGGGGCTTTACGATTGGTCAAATATGGCACATGCCTTATTTCGTGGTAAAAAAAAATATATATTTTCAATTGAATAATACATTTTATGATATAAAGGTAAACAGGCATAGAGAAGTAGGACAAGATGTTATTTTCTCAAAACAGCAACTTTGAAGATTAGAAAGGTTAAAAAAAAACAAGATATTAACAACAAGTGTTGACTGTCTCCGCACATCAGCAGAAAATTATAAAACAAAAACATCTGACTGATGCTTGAGGTTTTTTTTTTTTTGCTTCTCTGCTAGATTTAAACTGTATATGCACAAAAAGCTATATATATAGGTTTCTCAGGTGAAGGTGGACCATATGTTCAGAGACCAAGCAATGGCAGGTCCATTAATCAAAGCTACATATTCCATTACAAGAGCATGTGTTGGAACACGGCTGCTCCTCAATACCTGCTTGCTTATTACAACTCAAGGGGCCCACTCAAACCACCTCGCCTGTCATCTCGTATCATCGATCTACGCCGTGGTATCGCATGTAACAGAATACACATTTTACACTCACAGTCAGAGAAAAACAGAGATAATGGGCGAGGGTGGAAGAGAAAGGTGGGTGTTTCACGGCTCTTCCTTCGTCCCATCCAATATTTATCTGAGACAAGAACATGGCTGTAATTCCATTGGGCTGTGATAACAAAATGGACCATCTAATAGCGTCATTGGCTGGGAGAGAGAGCGAGCCCGGGGGCCCGGCTCGCCACTGCTTAGGGGAGTTGATATATGAGAGGATGAGAGGAGAGCAGGAGGGAGGAGAGGAGCTTAGGGCCAGCAGCCGTTTCCCATTATAGTAACACTGCAATACCTGCAATACCCATGATCACTATGTTGTGTGTACAGCGCAGGTGCACAGCGTTTTACATAAATGGGGTGAGTGGAGCATGTGTGTAGCGGTGTCTCTGTGTGTGTGTGTGTGTGTGTGTGCATTTCCCGAGGTCAGGCTCTTCATAATCCAGAGATTTTCCACTCTGCTGCATCCATTGTGAGGAGGAGAGAACACAGGAACTCTTGGTGCACTCTGCTCCACTTCCAAACACAAGCTCCATGTAACAAAGGCTAATACTACACTCCAGCCTCATCAAGTATATGTGTCCTCTTCAGCACTAATCACTGTCACCCACTCATAGAGAGGGCTTGCTTAATGAGGAACATTCTCCCCAACTGTCTGCCGTGATGAAAGTGCAACACTCTTTCTCTGTGCGCAGCAATAATAGATAACCCATATCTCGTTTCAATAATTGATAGCCTATATCTCACCGCAGTTCAAGGTCTGCTCAGCTGGACATTAGAGCTCAGGGCCCTTTCACATAAATCTTCCAAGAATAGTGCCGAACTGTAGGATCACAAGTCAGATCGTGTGACCATATTCATTTCAGGATTAGCTGTAATATTCTGTATTTCTATTTTTATTAGCAAATCCCATGAAAAGGCCAAAACGATCAATACATTAGTCCGTCTCTCAATGCCGTCTGACTCACTGTGTCTGTGGCTCTCAGCCCCAAGCCCATTCATCTTTATTGAAGACATACATCTTTAAACATGGGTCTGAATACAGTATATACTTTCATTTTTACGAAAGGCACTGTAGTTTTCAGCAAATGTTTCTCAAAATAGTGCATTTTTTGCGGACTATTTTCAGCTGCGGGTAAGAGAACTTACAGCAGCAGGACGGTGTAGTACTGTATTGACCTAAAATATTCAACAGTGCCCACGTTCTTGGTAATGAAGGAAGATGTCACCCAGTGCAGTAGACATGTTTCCGTGCAAATTTTAAGCAAACCTTTGAAATGTCGCAAAAAAAAGAAGTGCAAATTAAGCACGTTTCCATCAAGTGGTTTGGAGTGAATAAACTCGGTTACAGCATAGTTTTGTCAGAAGTTGGCGCTATAGGCTACACATGGCTGTAATCCGACAGTAAACAGAGTAGAAGAAGAAGGAGTGGTTGCGGACCGGACATAAAACAAGTCAGCTTTGCGAACAAACCATCTAGTTCAAGTTTTAATGTTCTTTCGTGTCAACTACAGTAGTACAGGCCATGTTTCATGTTGTCCAGAGACGAAGACGAGCACATTATGGGAATATCTGAGTCATTTGAGTCATGTAAGTTAAATATTTGCTACGTCAGAATTTATTCAACAAAGGTGTTTCCATATCTCACTTAGTGCAACAGCTCTTTTTCAACAAAAGCAAAAAAAACATCTCAAGCGAGCGTGATGAGGAAGTTTTATTGAATTTTGACGTTTCCATACAGCTTTTCTAATGCGATACTTCAAAATGTGCATAAAAGTACGTGAATGGAAACACGGCTAGTGTGACTCATTGATATGCTTTTAATAGTTTTTGAACAGCGATGGAGGTCTAAGGCCCAGAAGAATAAACTATATCAGGCGTTGGTTGCAGGCAATACTACTTACAATTTACCATTTATTTACCGTTTACAGTTCAGCCACAACAACCAGCCAGTGGGTCAATCACTGCAAGCATTTGTTTGGACAGTTGGATAATTTGTTGAAATGTGCAAACTTTATTTTAAACTCAAGTCACGAACCAAAAGTTTTCAAAGAAACAAAACAGGCTAGATTTGGAAGAAATGTGTATAAAATTATTCCGAAGACATCTCAAGAAATCCCCAAAATCCATGTGAGTACAACGCCTGCATAGAATCTTGTTTCTAGTCTAGTCCATATTTTTCCAATGAATGAGTGTGGCCTTTAAGAAATTACTAAGATTTCATCAATTATTCATATAAAGGCTGTACGGATTTGTTGAAGACCTTTTAATGTTCTCTGTAGAAATTTGGTACGGAGTTTAGCTACAATGGTGTGCTACCATTGAGGCTATCAACCCGATCTCACGGAAAGGCGTACAGATAGCATGACGTTAAAAGGACATTCCGTGTGTCATGAGGGCACATTTGAGCCTTTTTGGGTGTCATTTGTACGCCACGCAACAAAACCATGGCAACATCCGCAGTTAGGTTGAGGCAACAAAACCACTCACTTAGGTTTAGGAAAAATGTCATGGTTGGGCTGAAAATAAGTATGTAAACGAAATATGTACGGAAACAACGTAACTAGGGCTGTCGCATGATTGTCCATAGTTAATCATGATCAATCGCAAATTAATCACACATTTTTCATCTGTTCAAAATGTTCCATAAATGGAGATTTACCCATAGAAGCCATTTTCATTCACATATCTTGAAGTCAGAGGTCAAGGGACCCCTTTTATAATGTCCATGCAGTTTTTCCTTGCCAAAATTTTGCGTAAGTTTAGAGCGTTATTTAACCTCCTTCGTGACAAGCTAGTATGACGTAGTATCTTAAACTCCAGCTTTAAAACTGAGTCCGCTACAACCTAAAAATCACAAGTTGCGTTTATGCGTTAAAGAAAATAGTAGCGTTAAAACAAATTTGCGTTAACTTTGACAGCCCCAAACGTGACATAAATACGGAAAATACATCACAAATGTCACTAACTACAAAACATGGACAGACTAGATGGCATACAAATTACATAAGCAAGAACAGCGTTCTTATTGCACGCTTTTGCCTTGCTTGTTATCGTGTCATTCATACGCCTTTTCATGCGATCGGACTGGATCATTCACTGTACTGTTCCAAATAATCCCAGTGAAATGGTCATCTCTTGGTGAGAGGCTGCACATTTGGCACCTAACCAATTATTAATATTCCAGTGATCTCCCAGTGTTGCACTCACCCGTTTTATCTGACCTTGACTATTACTTTGCCCTCTTTTTCCCAATTTCAGTTAAATTTTTCTCACTGTTTGCCATCTCTTTCATGTTTGCTCATGTGTTTTTGCTCATTCGCTCCCTCTAATTTGCTAACCCGTACAATCCTACAAATAAAGGGGAGCATAAGTATGATAGATTCTGTGTAGTATCTGAGTATGGAGACACAGCTTGCTGAGCCATGACAATGTGTTTTTATGAAATTGAAATTTGGAGCAGGTTTCTGCAGAGTCACATCTCCAGTGAGTCTGTTCTATTCCATTATGCAGATGAGTCTGTAAGAGTTACTCCTGGGAATTTATGAAAGCGGGGCAGACTTTAATAAAGAGCGTACATACAGTATGCTGTGTCCTCCGTTGTAACAGAGTTACCCTGACATTATGAATGGACAGTAATCAACAGCTGTTGAAAATGTAACAAAACTGCACTTGCTGTTGTTGACACAAAGAGTGTGCTGACCTTCTTCAGGTCATTCTCATAGCTGTAATGATCCCACCAGGTCTCGCCCTTGGAGATCTTTACTGACAACAACCAATCACGGGTAATGTACTCAGGCCTCCAAACATCCCTGTCCACACATACAGTACAAAGCCCACTTTCCTCTCCACTCCTGCACTCTTCTTGGAGCTCACATTCCCAACATTTGCATTTAAATTGAAAACAGGGTAAGTAATTCCTTAATTCCCTGAGAATCCACGGTCCCAGATGACCCCACTCCACAGTGTCCTCCCACACACATCTCCAAGAACAGAACAATCTTTTCCTGGATACCACTGTGTGCTTGACACCTCCTCCTCCTCCTCCACCTCCTCCTCCTCCTCCTCCCCCACATACTATGCACAAAAGCATGCACATACATGAATAAACAGACTGAACACGCTCGTGCACACACCGAGCCATGTCAGCTTCAGAGGATGTGTGAGGATTTGTGTTGTCATAAGAGGGAGCACAATAACTCCTGCACCGCTGTGAGCTCTTTGCTTTCTTAGTGATGAGTCTGTGTGGGCAGTGGCTGTGGTCTGAGGACACCCTTTGACTGCTGCTTTCCATCAACCGGGGAAACAATGGACACAATTAAGTTAATGTAGGGAGTCCCTTTTTTACCATACTGACATAATTCAATCACAGAATTGACATTGCCAGGCTACTGCTTGTAACAAGCTGCTGATCTGTATCCCCCCTGCATAAACAGTTTGCTATTTTCTAGGATACCTGTTTACACACTGTAAAGCCCTCTGAGGATTAGATAAAAAAATGGATCAAAAGGACCACTGGAAGCAATACTTTTTTGAATATCCATTCATCCATCCATCCATTTTCTTCCACTTATCCGGGGCCGGAATTCCAGGCATCCCTCTCCCCAGCAACGTTTCCCAGCTCTTCCTGGGGCACCCCGAGGCGTTCCCAGGCCAGACGAGACATATAATCTCTCCAGTGTGTTCTGGGTATACCCCGGGGCTTCTTACCAGTTGGCCGTGCCCGGAAAACCTCCAAAGGGAGGCGTCCAGGAGGCATCCTGATCAGATGCCCGAACCACCTCAGCTGGCCCCTTTCGACACAAAGGAGCAGCGGCTCTACTCTGAGCTCCTCTGGATGTCTGAGCTCCTCACCCTATCTCTAAGGCTGAGCCCAGCCACCCTACCAAGGACACTTATTTCGGCCGTTTGTATCCGCAATCTCATTCTTTCGGTCACTACCCAAAACACATCACCATAGGTGAGGGTTGGAGCTTTGCCTTCCGGCTCAGCTCCCTCTTCATCACAATGGTCCGGAACAGCACCCGCATAACTGCTGAGGCCGCACCGAACCGCCTGTCCATCTCCCGCTCCATTTTTCCCTCAATTGTGAACAAGACCCCGAGATACTTAAACTCCCTCGCTTGAGGCAAAGACTCACTCCCAGCCTGGAGGGAGCAGTCCGCCGTTTTCCGGCAGAGAAAATGTGTCATTTTCAATATGGTGCACTGCAGACAGGAGATTTGAAGTGTCAGCAGTGCTGTCACCTGCGTTTCAACCCTGTGGTATGCAGGAATGAAATAAAGTTCAACGGTCTGCTCTGTAACCTTTTTCTCATATCTGGTGACTAGTTTGAAGTACAGATACTGTATATACAGCCGACTCACATGGAATAGATTATATGTGAGTGTAGAATATGTACAGCATTAACGTTTAAGTCTAAGCTCTGTTCTCTGTTATATACATATTATATACAGATGCTTCGCCAGGACCAGTGGGCAACCTCCGGGTCTGAAAAGTGAAGCCAATGTTGAAGTGCCTTAAACTTGCATTCTTTCTAACAGCCAGCAGGGGGCGACTACTCTGGTTGAAAAAAGAAGTCTGATTGTACAGAAGTGTATGAGAAAATGACTACTACTTCTCACTCGATTTATTACCTCAGTAAACATTGTAAATATGAGTTTATGGTCTCAATCACTAGTTTCAAGTCTTCTTCGATACAACATGATGTTCATTTAATAAATTACGGTCCCATTTAGAGTCAAATAGACCATAAAGCAGGGTATGCTTTAGGACGTGGCTACCTTGTGATTGACAGGTCGCTACCATGGCGTTGTCCAGTCTGGGAGTTTTGTTCGTGTTTTCATCTTGGACTTTAAACCTTTCACAGTGTGTTTTCTGTTTATGAAAGTTAATTGTAACATTTTGGTCGCCTAAAGATGTCTTATTCAGCACTCGGTTGTACTTAGCTCCACCCTCTCGTGTCACTTCTGGTTGCAAAGAACCAAGATTGCGACGGCCAAAAACCAAGATTGCAACGGCCAAAATTTCGAACTCGAGGCTTCAAAACGGCAGTCCACAAACCAATGGGTTACGTCACGGTGACTACGTCTACTTCTTATATACAGTCTGTAGTCAGGACTCCTTGTCGTCACTTACGTTTAGGCAACACAACTACTGTAGCCTTGACGTACGTTACATATGTGGCATAAGTAGTAGTTGCATTACGGAACGTGAAACATTGACTTTTAGATTCACGTGGGACACAAACAGCGGCCTACTGGGTGAAAGTCCTGTGTTTGTTTGACCCATTCATCCACCCCGTCCTCCTCCCTACACGGACTTTCTCACTCTTTACACCACGTCACCTGACTTCCGGAGCAGTTGCTCTGAGCTTCTAATAATAATAACGCGGATTGGTTTACATTGGAGTTAATTGAAAGCCTGGTGCGTCTCATGCAAACGCTAAGGGATGCCATGTGCGTTGGTATCAGACGTCAAAGGCTGTGACACAAACGTCAGTATTTGACACTTTGGGAATCAAGCTCAGCATCGAGCTCAGCACACCAGGAAATGATGATGAACAATGATGCTAACCTCCCCCTCCAGGGTAAAGGTAGACTCAGAGCCTACAGGTCGATGTTGGGGTGGAGATGGGGGTTTTCAAATACTGTATGAACAACAGCAGTATGGCAGCAGGCATGCAGGAGAAGAGTGAGCAGAGCACTGATGGGTTACTGCTATAATTAAAAGGGTGCGTCAGATATATGTTGCAGTGAGAGGAGTTTGCCATATGAGTGCAGCAGTGGATTCTAGTTGGGCTGCCTGAATTAGCTTGCAGGCTTTGCTACATTTTGTACATAACATTGTATTTCAAGTACAACAATTGCATAATACCTACTACATTAGTGGTCACTCTACATTTAAATTCCCTCATCCGTATTAGTGACTCCAAGTCAAGGTCTGCTTTGGTTTGTTCGGATTTTTGCAATTTCAACTTTAAAAAATTGTGTGGATCTGTGACTGAAATGTCTGAGATCAAGGGGGACAATCATGCGGGTATGTGGTATACGTAGTATGTGGTGCTGAATCAGGCTAAGAGTAACCACGCCACGCTTTGGCATGACGCATGACATGATACTTTCACTGCTCAATGGGTCACCAGAAACATTTAGGGTGTTTGAAAACACGTGCATCTGCTGCCTCAGGTGCACCGCGGCCTGAAATGTTCCACAGTGTACAAGCAGTTACATAACACAGAAATGCCAGGACATCACAGCGGATTGTGTCATCTGTGCCTCCCCCCCCACCACCACCACCGCTGTGTGTCTGTCTGCTTGCCTGCCTGGCAGCTCTGACCTGCAGGCCTGCTGAGCAGCATGCTGGAGCATCAACACCAGCAGGCTTCACTTCTCCTCTCACATCACTCCACAGTCACATCTCGTCATGGAAAAATAGAGGTGGAACTTAACAACTTAGACGTGCGTCAACAGAAACAACTCATTAAAGGTGTCTGCAAACTCTTTCAATCGATGTTCAGCTTTACCTGCCCGATAAAGTAATATACTTCAAGTTTATTTTATGAAGTATACTTAAGTAAAGTTTAAGTATATTTCCCCGAAGTGTACTTTATGTAGTAAGTATACTATCAATGTACTAGTAGTATACTTGTAAGTGTAGTAATTCAATACTTCTTGCGACTAAATTGGCCCACTAGTTTATAAAAGTATACTTTTAAGAGTACTTTCAGTGTAAGAACAGTAAACTTTGAGTACACAACTAGTTTACATCTAAGTTGTATTTTGTATTTCAACTATACAAATTATACTACAAGTGAATAGGTATACTGTTCGTTTAATAGTTATATACTTGTAGCTCACTTATTAGTTCATGAAAGTACACTTTAAAGTACTCTCAATTTAATAGTTTTTATACTGCAAGTATACTTGTATATACTTGTAGCCCACTTTTTAGTTTATGAAAGTACACATACATGATGTATGTATTACATAAAGAGACATGCTCCTTTTGCTATTTGACTTGATGTTTTGTGACGATAGAAAAATAAATACATTTTTTTCACGTGCCTCCACGGTGAACGGAGAATCCAAAAACGTAAAAAAATTCTTGATGAATTGAAGTAAATTCATATAAAAACATTCGTTTACAAACTCTCACACACTTTAATAGGCTACTCTATCAAAAAGTAAGCACATCTACAAGCCAAGTACACTTAGACTTTTCTGTATACTTGTCTGTATAAGCTAAGTATAAGTATATCACTGATAAGTACATCAACGGTAAACTGAAAGTATACTCTCTTATTTTAAGTGTAAAATGAGTATACTAATAGCACAATAATGATCAGGGTGTGAAAGCCTTCTGTCAACTTCATAAAATAACCCACAGCAGGCACAGGTATGGAGTTATGATCCTCTTTACTGGAGCTTATTCCTGGGACTTCCTCTGTAAAAGATGCAGCAATGACAAATATGTATGATAATAGAGCAAACAAGCATGTCTCTGGAGGATTCCCTCCACTTATCCACATTATTGGGTTTGATATTATAGCTGTGGTCTGCCAGCTTACAGCCATGTCTTAATGTCTCCATCATCTAAATAAGGTCCCCTGACTCCCCGCTCAGCTAAATGTCATCAGCATGCGAACGCGGTAGCCACAAACCTCCCATAAGTGGCTTCTGCCTCTAAGCCTGGAAGGAAAAGGTTCCTGCCTTAATATGCTAAGTAAAGATGAGCGCCCCAGTGCTCTCCTGGCCTGTATCAATTATTAATAAAAGAGCTAAGAGGTCCACTCTCTGGGGTTCTGATCAATGCTGAATCGCTTAATGTAGTTTAGTGGGCCTGAGTCTGTGTGAGCACATGTGTGTGCATAGTAACATGTGTAAATATAAAAGGCTTTTTATGTGGTTCAGATTTGTTTACTTGATAGATGAGGGCTTGGCCTATGATGAAGATGATGATGATGATGAAGGTGACATGCCAAATGAGGTAAATATTTACAGTACACATTGTAGAATGTCGTTACTCAATGCAAACACATTACATCTTCAGGATTTTAACTTAATCATGAATAATGTAAAAATAAAATCAGATGTGTCCAGGGCCATGGACCATGTATCCCACGGTCTTGATTTTGGTGGGATATTGAGGGTTGTAGCAGCCTGGGGGTACTAATATTCTACAATTGTTTTAAACAACTAACACATAGTGGGATTTTACAGACTGATTCTAGTATTGTAGACTCCGTATTTTTAATTTTGACTACTGTTTGGGTGTGGTCAGAGGTGAAGCGGATGTCTTGATGGCTCCTATAAAGAGCTCCATCATAGGTTATTCTTCTTCTCTAGGGACAAAGTCATGGTTCAACTTTTATTTATTTTTAAACTCTTGGCCCTATCTATCTTTCTTTGGATGGAAGTGCTTGAAGTAAACCTGGTAGTACCTGGGGACAAAAGTAGCTTAAAGGAACAGTGTGTAGGATGAGGTAGGTGAGGTTGAGATTGCAACGAACTGAAGCCTCTCGTGTGCCAAGCACGTATAGAGCGCTACGGTGGCCGACGCAAAAATGCGAATGGCCCTCTCTAGAGACAGTTGTTGTAAGAGTAGCGTAGATCATTTGGAGCAGTGCCAGTGCTTAGAGTAAGAGGGAAGTGAGTGATGAAGCAAGAAAGTAACGAATAGCGAGAAATGTAATCGACTCCGGCCCAAGCCATTCTGTGCTACTGTTGAAACATGGCGGAACAACATGGCGGACGCTGTGGTGAGGGGACCCGCTGTAGATATAAACGGCTCATTCTAAGGTAACAAAATAGCAACGATTCTTATTTTCAGATGATTATACACTAAAGAAAACATACCTACATATAATATTATACAGTGTAAACCGGTTACAGTGATCAACTGCTTATATGTATCAAAAAACTTAGAACAGAATCATTCCTATACAAATGCTGTTTAAATAATTTGCTAGTAATCAAGTAGTCCACAGTGATAATTTTTTTTTTTTTTCATACATGACAACATATGGAAAAACATTTTAAAATTACGTTAGACTAATGTTAATTGATTTTTTTTACTTTACTCCCATGGTACTTTGCCTCGCGGACCATCTGCTTTCTGGTTGGATTCCTGAGCTGCGTGCACACTGATATCATGGGAGAAAAAAACTAATTTTCTCTGAATAAAAAACGTATGCGCACAGGGAAAGCATCTGTGGTTGAAGCCTCCCCAGTCAAGTGGATTGATAACGCCTGGTCACGTAATGCTCCCAAAGTGAAACTTTTTCTGATCAGAAGGCAGAAGAATTGGCAGAGGAAAAAGCGACGCGGCCCGTTACATTACTTTGTATTCATGTAATAAGTAAACAAATTTCAATTAGATACAATCTGCATAAGAAATGATGCACAACAACAAAAAATTGGTTATAATAATCATCCGCTTATAGTGATCAATTTGACCCGGACAGACGTGATCACTATAAGCGGTTTCCACTGTATTCCATTTCTGCCAATAGATCCCCCTAAATGCTACACACTGTTCCGTTAATACAGTTTGAAAAATTAACAAAAACTTGATTAAACTCTGAGTAAAATGTCCTTGATTGAGGCTGTTTTTCCATCACAATCACACTTCAAATGGTAGCTGTAGCTGCTCACTTCAGTTCTCTTCACAGCACCAGCCAAACAAGCACATAGTGAGTAAGTAGCAAAAACAACACAAAAGAGAAAAGACTACATGTCTCCTCAACAATAGCTGAGATACCAACTTCTGACAACTGTTGAGAGGTGTGATGTGGATGAGAAAAGGATAAGGATGCCACATGGTCAAAATAAATAAACCCATGGGTGTTTTTAGCTGACAAAGAGACCAGCTGCCTCAAAGACATCTCTCCGCCAAACAACCAAACACAGGTGAAATCTGCCCATTCATTTTCTCAGCGCGAGCTGCTGCTGAAGCTGTTTAGAAATGTTAGCTACAGTAGCAGGTTATCACTCCCTCAGCACACATAAACAAACCAACATCACAGGCCAGCGTGATGCAAGTAAGCTACATTGCTCCCAGCTCCTGAAGGTGTGCAAATGTGTGTGTGTGTGTGTGTGTGCACAAACTAGGTCTGTTTATATGATAAAGTGTGTGTAATGTTTATGAGTCCTACTTTCTATTTCAGTCCTTTCCAATTCATATTTTCAATTTATTTATATATTTATATTTTGCCAGTTTTGTTCCTCCTTATTATCCTTTTTCATCTTTTCACATGTTATTTCCCGGGGACAAAATACATAATTAAGGAATTGCTTTAAATTATTATTGCATGTGTTGTAGGAGGACTATATTTATATGTTTACCTGCGGGTCTTCCCTTGGAGCACCTGTAGCTTCAAGGAGATAAACAAGCAGCAGCTGAACCACAACTGCTTGTCTGAAGTGAAGACAAGCAAACACACAGAGATCACAGATCATGGAGTGTGTTCCAATCCACGTACTTCCAGAAGTACACTTCAATGTGGTGCACTTTGTGCACTCTGTACTCACTTAGTGAGTAGTGCGTAAATTTCAATGGGGTAGGGTCGTCTCAAATCGAATACTCTGCGGCGCACTGACCGGAAATGACGATCGCAACCCGCCAAAATATCTTCTGAAAAAAAATGAAAGCAGAATGGAAATTACGTTTCCAACGTCGTCGCCTACGCCTACAATGTGTCCTCCTGTTGTCTGAAAATGCACCGGTATGTTTACGTATTGTATTCTGTTATCTATGTGTGTTTGAATATCGTTCGTGGCTCCGCCCCTTCCGCTACGTAGCCAAGATGGCGACAGTTGAGTGTGGAGAGTGTCCAGCGTTCCACACTCAACGATCTGACCGTTTTGAGTACAACATCCGGGTACTTTGAGTGCACTGCATTTTGCCATACTTCCCAGTGTGAACGCACTTATGCACTCAAAATAGTAAGTGTAAGTACAGAAGTACGCGGATTGGAACACACTGGTGGACCGTTATTTAATCAAGTGTGTCTGTCTGTTGCGTTGTGCCTCAGTCTGTATGAGTATCACTGTGGATACTGTATCACTTGGTTGGTGAATTGTTTTCTACCCCAGCTCCTACGCGCTGAAATCTAAATGAAATCCTTGTTTTTTCATTAATTAAGACAAAGCTAAAAAAAAAAAAACGGTGTTTGATGTTAGAGGGTAATGGATCAAATATATGACTATATACTGTATAGTCCCAAGCCCTCTAAATCAGAGTTAGGCAGCACTGACACTGCTTGGCTTGGGTGACTATTTCACAAACTGCTGTTCGACTGGGCTGTGGCAGCTGCCAATTCTCTGGTGCTTGCTGTTGTTTCCCTTTTCCCTGGTGTTTTTTTGGTTGAGTTGCTGAGTGATTAGAGGGTTATTCAGTTCACCTGTTGCGCAGGGTGTGGGGACTGGCTCTTAAATGATAGTTGAGAGCAGCTTGGTGCATTCCCCTCTTGGCCAATCAGGGTGTAACGACGCCCTTTCTGTAGGGCTTAAAAGAGGAGGGAAACTGCACACCCAGGGTCATTCTGATCTCTCCTTCACTCAATGCAACATGTGTTATCAGCTTTACCAGAAACTCTGGTCTGTTTTGGGCCCTTTTGGGATTCTGTGATCTTTGTGTTTTGTTTGTTGAGAGTGTTGACTCCTAGTTGGGGAAACAAGTTAAGTGCCAACCAATTGGGTTACCTGCACTGGGACGATTAGGTACTATTTGTGCAACGATCTGGCTTGCCTTACAATAGCCTAATGCCTGCAGGCTGTATTTTTTGTATTCTATTCATTTGTTGATTTTCAATGAAACCCTTTATACCCATTTCTTTTAGTGTATTTTATTTGGGAAAACTTTAAAGGAGGGTAAAAGGAAAAACACAAACCAATATTTCAGTTTCCTTAATTGTTTGTTAATATAGAGGCATTTGTTCATTATTGAAGACGCATTTGTTCATTTTTATTATTAAGAAGGCATTTTATTTTATATTATTATGTGGATGGGAACTGTTTTTCAGTCTTCTGACTGAACAACTAAAGTCTGGGGAACTCAGTACCGCCACAGGGCTGTGTCATTGTGAGCATGTTAGCATGCTGACATTGGCATTTAGCTCAAAACACATCTCTCACAGTGCTGCTACAATGGCTGTGGTCACTTAGTCTTCAATATTCAGTTAAAAGTAGACCTCTGAAGGTGAGACACGACGTTGTGATTAACTGACATACTGACAAATCAGTAAACTGGTCACATAAATAGGGTCACCACATCAATGAATCCTTCAAATATTGTCTGCGTACAGTAATCGCTGTTTGTGTGTGTGTGTGTGTTTGCGTGTGTCTGTGCCTGTTTTGAAGTATGCGTTGTCTTGCTGTGCTCCAAAGCTGAGTGTGAGTGAGGATAATAATTCTGATGTGAGTGAGAAAGAGACACACAGAAGGAGAGGGAGAGAGAGAGAGATGGGAGGGTTAGCTCTCACAGAATGCACAATGGAGCAAGCGATGAGACGGGAATGTCAATACACCCTATGAGCGTTGCCTGGAATACCTAAACGTGGTGGCAAGTAGAGACACAGTAGGACAGTCTCAGCCTTGAGGTGTGTGCGTGTGTGTGTGTGTGCGTGCGTGTGTGTGTTTATGTTGCAGTAGCGTATCCTCTCTGTGTGTACGTCAACAGCCACCAGCACCGGCGGCACACAAGACGGAGTGACATCCAACCCTCTCCCTGCACCTCGCAAGGTCAACTCACAATTCCCTGGTCATCAGAAACATAATAGATTCAAACTGTACGACAGCAGCAGGACAAATAACCAGTAAATACAATCAATAAACTGACAAACACACCAAAACACGCATGTGCAGCACTTGTGTAATGACTGAGTGAGGGAGACAGCTGGTGACTCATACCCCACTTTAGATTGCCAGCACTACATTTCCCATGAGGCCACTCGTAACGCCTGCTGTCAGAGGCAATGTTCTTCCTGTTTTTCTGTGATTGGAGTGCAGCCTCATGGGAAAAGGTCAGATGTCAGAGCAAGAGAGGGCGACCAGAGGCGACATGTCACAGAGGAAGATTACAAATAGGATCAATTAGTTATGTTCAACGGAGGCCAGAAGTTATTTTCAAATTAAGCGGTCTAATTTATTTTCTTGCCTGCCTCATGCTGTTCTCCTGCTGTACTTTCATTTCTTACATGAATGACTTTCAGTAACCTCTAAAGAGAACGGGGAAAGTTGTTCCACTTGTGTGACTCTGGGAAATTAGCTTGATATCAGACACCTGCTGTTGTCTCTGATCATACATTTTCTGTACAGCAATGACATGAATAACAGTTGATCGGTTTTATTTGTTTACAAGGTATTCATAATTGAGATTCGCCTCATCGTGTAGCCAGTCCGGACCAAGTGAAGGTCGCGGCCCTTATTCAAAACACATCATGTCTTGTTGATGTGTTCTCTCTGAGGAAGCTGTCAGCGGACAGATTAGTATCACTTCCTCTTTTATGATGGGTTTGTCCTTGTTGAACGTTGATGCAGAAACAGATATCTGCTGTGCTATGGGGTCGTGCAACACAGGGTCAGGAGATGTTATGTTAACTCATCGACTGAGGGGCGTGTACTACATAGGGATGTGCAAAATACATTTATTGATAGATCGTGATCATGGACTTTTGTTGTTGTCGCTTCTGTTTTAATATTATTTTTATTGTTTACTGTGCTGTACCACAAATTGCCCCTTTGGGGATTTTAAAGTCTAAGTCTAGAAAGAAGTCCTTACTATAATTTCCGGCTTATTTTCATTAGAATGAAAGTCTATTACTTTTTCAATCAACTGATGAATTGTTTAGACTATGACATTTCAGCAAATAGTAAAAGATGCCCATGGTGAATTATTTCTTTCTGTTAACAGTCCAAAACTCAATAATATTTACAAGCTTATCAAATAGAGAAAAGCATCAAATCCTCACGTTTTAAGAAGCAACCAGCAAATTTAACTTGTGCATTTGTGCTTAATAACTAAATTACTTAAATAAACTTAAAGCTACGGGGAACTTTCATGTTTTGTTGATTTTGGCAGGGGCCTCCAGTAGCGTGGTGTTGTTGTTGGCTCTCTCTCCGCTTTCACTACTATCTCTGTCTCTGACAAATAAAGGAATAAAAGCCCCAAAAAATAAACTTAAAAAAAGAAAGATAACATATGAGCCTTATTGCTCGGGCGTGAATTAAAGTTTTTGTCAAGTCCCAACATTTTTCCAATCATTTTGAAAGTGTCTTTTCTCCTCACTTGAGCTCCAATGATCAATCGATTAGTTGTCAAAGAGAATCCAGTAAACAACAGAGCAGAAGGTAAGAACTTGGCGAGTGGCTGTTTGTTTAACAGCATTACAATGTTAAGGGTACATTATTCCTTTTAAATCCTTTATGTTCCCATATGTTAGCCGATGGAGTCATACTGGCATGTTGGCTATGGAGGAGCTTAAGGCAGGCTGAAAGGTCTTTGTAGCCACCTTGTAATGCCCCGAGGCTATCGCTTAGAGCTCTCTTACATTTCCCTTGAAGGGAAAGTAGGATTGATGCACCAGGAGCATGAGGAAAGGGTGTGTGTTTGTGGACGTGTGTGTATATGTGTCAAATATGTCTACAGGGACAGACAGATCCTCACCCTCAGAACTAAGAGCTGACAGCTGCTGGTCAGATACCGTGAGCGCTGAAGAAGACATCCGTCTACCTCAATAAAGTAAAGGGAGTCAGCTGAAGCCAAGAGAAAGTGTTTACATTGTACAATAAATGCGTTGCTGTTTTTTTAAAGTTGGTACATGCTGCCGAACTTGCCTCATATTTGTGTATTTGGCCCGTTTCCAGGCGATTAAGCTGAAATGTCCAAGGGGGGAGAGCAAACAGGAAGCAGTCGTACATCACCCGGCATGAATAGAGCGGTTACCATGACAACCAGCAGACCTAGTTCCACCAACAGCACTTGTTAGGAAGAGCGGCGAAAAGTATGACCATGTTTTCCATGGTTACACTTCACTGTACAGGGCTGAATTTATAATCTATCAGAGTGTATAGTATCCATGGAGACTAAATATAGACATGAATATAGCACAGGAGATATTTTCAGTTCCATTGTGATGCTCCATGAACTTTATAATCCACAGTACAAAATGCAATGAAAGATATTAGACCTAAAGCTTTATGCTATAATGTTTTAATAACACATATATATAGCATTCAATAAAACATTTCATTTTCAACATTTAGAAATATAAAAATAAGTTTAAATCAACCCATAACGGAGCAGAGATGGTTTTAGATTTAAACATTCACAAGGTAGCTAATTTGCAAACCGCTCTACTAGACCAAGTGTTGTGGTGACTGTATTATCACATTGCATTGCAGTGTATTATAACAAGTTCACACACTATTAATGTGTGTTATAACTGGGCTTTTAAAGTAACTCTCAAATGACAATGTGAAAACAATATGCGACAATGTGAAAGCAGTCTTGAAGCTACAGTACAGAGAATTATCACCAGACTCTGCCGTTAAAATTTGAGATACGGGCTTATCCTGCATATTGTAAACACAATATGGCGTTTACACGTGCCAAGTTCAACACACAACATTTGAATATCCGGAAAAGTAAATGTGTGCGCAAACACTCAATGGCAGCCACACGACTGCATCTTTCCTGCAATCTGAGTGAAGTTTGGAGAGGATTAGGAAAAGAAAGGTTTCACTTGGCCGAATCCTTAAAACAAACAATTACATGACAGCTGAGGATTTTCAAACAGATTCACAGAATACAAAACTGATTTCTACGCGTGCTGTTGATCAGACGTAGCCAACCTTGTGCCATGTCTGCAGGTTTTCCTTCCACCTCAGCAGGGGATTTTACCAGCACGTTCTTTCCCTCTGCTTGAAACGGTCTAAACAGTAAATTGCTGGCCTGTAGGTTTTAAACTGACCTAAGTGAACTCTTTTGTCATCAGGATCCAAAAAATAAAACAAAAGTAAAGTCATGATTTAACCGCAGCTCATACATGATGCGGCAAATGTAATGGTAATTCCTTAATAGCATTATGTTATTGTAAAGATTCTTAGAAATGTATATTTCTTTTCTACAATGCCCTGATCTTAACTACTAACAAGAAACACTGAAGATATCTTTTAAAAGCTGCAATCTGCCTTCAGGATGAGCTGTTTATAGAGAGAACATGCAAAAGGTTAAAATAAATTGAATTACATCATATTGAATGATTCAACACTCTCGGTGCACTGCTCACAGGCCCACATGTGCCTGTACAGTAGCTCTCTCGCTGATAAATGAGCAGAGGGATATTTATTAACATGTGATCAATCAGCATATTAGGCTTATCTGATAACATGGTTCCTCTGAAACACAAGTACACACACACAGAGACGCAGATAAATAATGCTGGTCATGGTCTCTCCAGCAATCTCCTCTTAGATCAGTCTTGATTCTTGTACTGCAGTCTTGTTTAATGCCAGTTAACAAACTCAAGCCAAATGCACCATATAGCATTATCTCATCCCACCGCGTGTGTGCGTGCGTGCCTGCGTGCATGTGTGTCTTCAGGGGGGAAGAGAGAGAGAGTGATAGCGAGAGCGGAAAAGGGAACCATGCTTGTGTGCCAACATAAAACATTTATTTTCACACCATATTTCTATGGCTGCAGATATGGAGAGTATCGTGGACTTATCTTTTTTTTCTGGGCCAGGGTTAGCCCCTATGTTAAATCCCATATTGGACTTTTTTCATTCGTTTACTTGCCTTTATTCAAAATGTATGCACTGGCCATATTGTAAAATTCATGTAAAAGTTAATTATCCATGAAAACACTTTGTTTTAAAGGTGCAATGTGTAAGATATGACCAGAATTTTAGTTTAAAATTAACTAACATTATCAAGGTAACAGTGTTGACGTTATGTCAAAGACTGTGTTGTGTTGCAGAGATATCTGAAACAAACATGCTAACCGACTATCTACTACTTTCTTGTTATACCAATTGTACCTCGAGAGGCAATAGTGAGTCACTGTAGCGTCGGCCCTCAGTCCAACATGAGAGTACGAAGAAGTAGAGCTGCCCCGAGGTCTTGTCAATAATACATCCATGGTCCGTATGCGTTTTGATAGTTTGTTTATTGGATTAAATCCAAAGTGGCAGAAACGAGAAAATGACTCGCCTTGTCCTCCCTGCCACCGGGAGGCTGCTTCGCCAGGAGTAGAGCATGCGGATGCTCCGGGAGACTTATCAATCAATCAATCAATCAATATGACTTTATTTGTATAGCACTTTTTATACAACTCTAATGTAACACAAAGTGCTTCACACAATATAACACCCAATTAAAGAGCACTGTAACTCTGTCAGTGAATTCCCGTAATACCGCCAGTTAGCAGTTGGCTCAAATTCAGCCAGTGCAAACCCCAGCACCCGGGTCTGATCCTGGCGAACGCCCCGACTCCTCGCCGGATCAGCAAACTTTCTGTTGTTGCCTTTACACTGGTTTGACCCAGCGCTCCACAAGCCCGCTGCCGAGTGCCGACCGCTCTATTCCCGGTAGGGTAGTCTACTGGATGCGGGGAAGGCGAGACGTAGGTGCGGGTCGTTCGTTCGTTCCTACCACTTTGAATTTAGTCCAATAAACAAATCAAAACACACACAGACACCTTATGCTCCTGGTTAGTTACACAAACACACAGATGGCTAACAGAAACTATAGGCCAACGCCACATGTGAAGATTATAAGATAGCGGTGTTATTTTGATCGGCTCTCTGAGTTTAGTTGGCTTTTTGATGGCAGTAAATTCACGTTGTATGGACTCAGTAGTAGGTGACATATTTCTTTGGAGCATGTGGTTAGACATTACACATTGCACCTTAAGGCAACCCTCACCAAAAATAAGTTTATTTAAGTGTGCTATTAGTATACTTCTGAGAGTATAGAGTATACTTTCTGTTTACTTCTTATGTACTTATCAGAGATATACTAAACAAAAGTACATAAGTATACTTGGCTCATACTGATACAGAAAAGTCTTATTATACTTGGCTTATAGGCCTACTTGTAATTAATCTTTTGAGATATACTTAAGAAAAGTTTAATGAAGTATTCTTGCCTTATAGGCCGACAGAAAGGTATACTTGGCTTGTAGTTGTGCTTACTTTTTGATAGAGTAGCCTATTAAAGTGTAGCCTTAACCATAGATCATAGAGAGAGAGAGCAAACAAGAACAGAAAGAGAGAGAGAGAGAGCTAAGACAAGGCCCCTGGCCAGAATCAAACTTTGAATACATATGTGATATCTACCGGGACGCTGCTTATAAATAGACAAACAGGTATGGACTGTAGCAGGGGAAACAAAAGCTTTCTTGTCACAGAAGCCTAGATAAGCACTGATTACCACAGACCACTCAAGTGATTTCAATGGTTTTCTAAAAGTCTTTACAGACAACCTAAACCTATAATTATAATAGTGATTGATTTAAATGGTGGCTATTTTAATTTACGTACATCATACTTCATATACGACACCTGCTCAGAGACACATAGTCGAAGCACCAAGCACGGATCTGCTTCATTAAGTCATTAAAGCGTCTATAATCAATATTTGTATAATAACATTGGATATGATGACCAAGTGTAATGTGAAAGATGTCGCTTATAGTGATGAAACCACAGAGAATTATCACCCAACTCTGCAGTTCCCCTCATCTCTACAGAGATTTATCACGTCTTTCAGCTTTGCTGTTTTGGCTCATCTCACCACACTCATAGCTTTGTTTTTGGCTGCAGCAGGCAGCTGTTTTTAGTTAAAAAAATATCTAAAAACCTACTGTACACAACACCTAACGTCAGACTGACAAAGTTGGCGAGCTAGCTGGTGAATATAGTGGAGAATTTAGCAGCTTAAGAGACAGATATTTTTCTCAGGAGTCAGTGGAGGCCGATCCAGAACTAACAGGAGAGTTAATATTGGACTTACATTCACCAGGTGGCCAGAAACACGACTCCAAATGAATAATAATGTTGCTATGCTATGTTGCTGGATGTGCAAATCGGCATCTATTGCTAAAAAGTTTGCCATATCAACCTTATAAAGTGATAATATGTCAGTTTTGTATTCACAGCTTGTTTCTACTGCCCCCAAGTGGCCAAAAAATCTGTTATTGCAGATTTAAGATCTTGTGGATAATATATTCAAGCAAACATTTACCCAAAGTCCAAACTATCACCACAGTCTTATATGTTGGCCTCTCACACACACACACACACACACACACACACAAGACAGTGGTTGCATTGGGCAGCTTCCAGGTGTGAATGTGTGTAACTGTGTGAGTACAGTACCTAGGAAACACCTCCATCAGAAACAGACCAATATGAGTAATATCCCACAATCAAGCACCAATATTGCATTTGTTTTTCGCCTTTTGTCCATCACCTCCAAAGACAACTTTGTTGGCTTTTAGTTTTTGACTATTTCATCTCTTATTTCCTAGCTTATATCCGCACAGAGTTGCAAACTGAGTCTAACTCTCAGTGGGACCAGCAATGTAAGCAAATCTGTCATATTAACAGGAGCTACCTCATTGGATGTTTTTATGAAATATAAAAGCTTAATTTATCTATAAATTAAAAGAAAATTAAGTTTTTCTATCAGGGGGAATGAAATGATTCCGCTTGTGTCTGTTGGAAGTCAGTAACACTGACAACAAGGCAGATAGTAACGACGTCTGAATTGAAAACTCATCATCTCACACCACAAGTAATACATTTTTGAACACCGCTTGATTGAATTACCTCAGAAAATGATTAGTTTGTTTAGTGGCAAAAATACACAAACACACAAACACCGATAAGCTGCACAGACAAACACATGCTCACCTAAGTGCACACAGGTGCTCTAACCGGTAGCTGATTGAATTTACGGCAGCCTAAGCCTGGTGAGCGGAGCCCAGAGAGCGTCCATGGCGTGTGTTTAGAGGTCCCCCAGGACTACTAAATCAGCCCAGAGTGAATCAGGAAGTCATTGCCATGGCGACGGGGAAAAATAGGGGTCCTGATTTACAGCGGCCCCACCAAATGCTGTAAACACATCCTACTATCATGATCAATCACACACACTATTGTCACACACACATCCTGCTTTTCCTCCCTTTAGCGAGTGAATGTTGGCGTTGATGGGATAAAGCTGGGTCCCTGGCAGAGCTCTTGAATAGCGGTCAGCAGCCCGTCACAGATGAGTAGCTGAGGAGAGCAAAGTCTACCCAGCCCGACTCCGCTCCAGGAGAAGGCCAAGACCTTGTGTTACAGAGGAGGCTGAATAACGTTGTATATTTCATGGCCTCGGTGGTGCTACAAGGGGCTAGGCCATGTCGGCAATCTGTCCTGTTTAACAAAAAAGGGTAGGGTACTTATTTGATTTTATGGCTCTTTTTCCTCTACGGGAAATTAACGACCCGTAACTTGACGTGGAGCCATTGTCACAGGTTTTGTTTCCACTGTACCCTTTTGGGATGGGCTCCTGGAACTACATTTTCGCCACTGCTCAGGAGGTAGGGGGGGGGGTGTGGTACGCAACAGCTTTTGGTTGGGGAGTGCATTACTGGTTTAACATTAGCGTTCAGGAAGCATTTCATAATTATATCCAGTAGAGAGCTATTTTTTCTAGGAGCGAGGCAGCATGACCTTGCATCGCTCCCTATTTTATTTTGTCTAGAAGGCAAAAAAAACTACTTCTAAATGATTATGCTGCATCTTTTCTCCCCCATATTCTGTCAGTCCCCCGAACCCACTATAACACCCGAGGTGACAGTGCCTTTCAAGCTGTCGCACCCAACCTATGGAATGCCATCCCCCTATTGCTGCGATCCCTAGAGTCCTGTGACATTTTTATGAAGCAGCAGTTTTTATTTAGACAGGCTTTTGTTAATTCGTCTGAATAATCATCTCCACTAAATTTATTGCTTATATTGGCCTTTTCTTGACTGTATTTGTTACCTGTTTATGTGTCTTTGTCCTCATTTGTTTGTTTTGTTGTGTTTTTAGCTTGACAGCCTTGTGCTTGTCATCGCTACTTTTAATATCAACTGATGTTTTTTTTTTATAATTGTAAAGCACTTTGTGATTTTGTATCTGTGAAAGGTGCTATACAAATAAACTTTACTTACTTACTTACTATTCTTCATCCGCTCTTCTCCTGTCTTCTGATTCAGAAGAGAATAAAGCTGGTTTAACAGTACTGCGCAGCCAACCTGCCCCAAAGGACTAACTTTTATAACCTTAGTGTCACCCTTTCAATTATGTTTATCTAAAAACATTCACTTTATAAAACACAAGGCAAGACCTGGAGCCAAAACCTTTCAAGTTCATAAAAGTTTTTGGGAAGCTCCATGTTCCGGGTGGTTAAGTCTGGTCTGTATTTCAGAATCGTTACTAACGGGAGGATTATCAGCCTTCATCCCAGCCCTGAACTCAGCCCACACTTGAGCACACGTGAACGAAGCCCTGCAGTGTTTACAGAGAGAAAGAGATAGAGGGACGGAGGGAGGGAGGGACTCCAGAGCACTGAATCTGTGGGACAGCAGGAGATGTTAAGTTGGAGGTGAGAAATAACTGGTGCAATGCAGGTGAGCGAAGAAGAGGTTTAGCAGAGGGGGGTAGAGGGGAGTGAGAGTCAGGCCTCTGCAGTGCTTTGCTGTGGAGAACATCAATCCAGAGCCCACTTAGCTGCCATCTCTGCCTTCAGACTCCAAGGGGACCCCGCATTCCGAGAACAGGAAGGACGTGAGCCGGCCCTGCAGCACTGTGTACACCACCGACTGCACTATGCAACATCATTCACTCGTATTATTGACCCCATGTGTGCATTGCAGTAAATATAATTATCTTGTATTCAGTCCCTTAATCACCCCTCAGTTGTACGCTATTAAATCACTATTAAAGCTGTGACAAGGGTAAAAAAAAACAAGGTGATGAAGCTCCATTTTTTTCTATCAATATGTCACCATGCAGTTTATAAATCATTGTGTTCTTGAGGTCTCTTCTCTGTTTTCTACTGTAATGACCCTCTAAATCCTGCCCTCCAACTGTGTGACCCAGCTGCAGCATTTATAATCACATTACAATTGATACGGCCTCTTTACACTGAAGCAATAATGCTGAAATGTGACAAAAAAGGAAAAGTCCACTCCAGCAGATCGTCTGAAACGGGATCCATTATCAGCGTAACTCGCAACGCTTCAATCTGTAACACATTGGCCCGATATCCATTCATCTCTGCGTAGCCTGTGTATATTCCTGTACCCTTCCCTCTGTGTTGTTTGGTTTGCCTCCCATTAGAGTGTTGACAGACAGTGGATGCTCCATGCTGTGGAGATGCAGAGAGCGTGGGAGTTGATGGCCAGGATTATGCCACACGGCGCAGTGGATGCCTGCATCCTCACATTTAACCGTTATGGAGAATGCATCTCAAAGAATCTATACAGTATGAAGCAAAATGTACTTTCTTTGAATAATATTTAGGGCTGTCAATCAATTAAAATCTTTAATCGCGATTAATCGCATGATTGTCCTTAGTTCATTGTGATTAATCGCAAATGAATTGCACATTTTTTATCTGTTCAAAATGTACCTTAAAGGGAGATTTGTCAAGTATTTAATACTCTTATCAACATCGGAGTGGGCAAATATGCTGCTTTATGCAAATGTATGTATATATTTATTATTGGAAATCAATTACCAACACAAAACATGACAAATATTGTTCAGAAACCATCACAGGTACTGCATTTAGCATAAAATATATGCTCAAATCATAACATGGCAAACTCAAGTTCAACAGACAACAGCAGCTGTCAGTGTGTCAGTGTGGTGACTTGACTATGACTTGCCCCAAACTGCATGTGATTATCATAAAGTGGGCATGTCTGTAAAGGGGAGACTTGTGGGTACCAATAGAACCCATTTTCATTCATATATCTTAAGGTCAGATGTCAAGGGACCCCTTTGAGCAAAAGTTTAGCGTAAGCTTGGTTATTATTTGGTTTGGTTATTTAATGGATTCCTGTGGTTTTCTAGCTTTAAAACTAAGCCTGTTACAATCTAAAACCGCAAGTTGCGTTAACGCGGTAACAAAATCAGTGGCGTTAAAACTAATTTGCATTAACGTGTTATTATCGAATTAAATTTGTTAAATTAGTCTACTAATATTTTACCTTAATTTTTTTTTTCTGATAATGATTTATTTAGAATTAAACGTTTAATATATATTCCTAAACTAGTCTTTTTTCAATTTTCACACTAAAATGTTTGTGCCACAAACATCTGTGTGTTAATGTCTTACTCAGTTTAGCCTCACACCCACAGTGCATCTCTCCATTTCTCTTTATCTCCCACTCTGCAGATTAGCTGAAGCTGTTTTTTTTTTTAACCTATCCATCCTTTGTCTCCTTTCCGTTTCTGCTCCCCTTTTTTTCTCTCCTCTATCAAAATGTCTTTTCTGCTTTTTATCTGATTGAACAGCACACAGAAAAAAAACAATATCGTTACATATTTCTTCATCAAAGGATGCTGAATGGCCTTCAGTAATGCAGACTCTTGCACTCTCACAAAGAATATAACCCATTGAAACCCAGGCAGACATGGAATCTTCTGTAACACTGCTGGCTTGATCGATCTGTTAAAGAAACAGCTTTTAGGTATTCAAACATAGGTCTCGGGGCATAAATAGTCCGCACTGGATCTATTCAAACATGACCACCAATTGTTTATCTCGTTTGCTTAAAAGTACCTGGTGGAGTTTTTGACCGCTGGTATTCACAAGTGTTTGCATCATGCACACACACAAGAACAGACATGCAGTAGCGTGAACATGTGAGTTCACACTCTGCCTTTGGTTCCACGCTATTCCACTGATCAACAATTGGTGGCAGTGATGTGTCAAGAAACGATTAATGCACCAACAAAAACAGTGAGGAAGAAGAAGACTGCAAGCTAGCAAACATGGATGTCTAAATTATGGGTGTTAAAACATGTTTTAATGGCTTTGCAAATGTTTAATGAGGAAGGAAATACATTCAACGCATTTGTTATGACTCAAGGATACACACACAATGCACTTCTATGCAGGGAATGCAGACTACGAAATGTTGCTGTCGAAGTTTTTTTACTTTGACTCCTACTATCTTTGTGGACTTTATTTAACATATTCTGTGTGTTTTCTTCAGCCCAGATGTCAAGCAAACATCCGTCTTCTGCAGAAGTCCAGAGGCCTGTACTACGAAGCAGGATGAGGGGTTAGAGAGGTAACTGAAAACCTGCAGGGTTCACTTCTGACCGGGGTAGATCGCCATGGTAACTTAAATGCTGAACACCTAACCTGCTCCGGAGCAGGTTATGTTCAAGATAACCGATCAACTTGTATAAAAGTATACTCAGATCGTTGATTGTATGATAATATTATACAAATACAAAGACGTTAAAGTCACAATCCAGGCTAAAAACAACACAGTTTAGACTGCCAAATGCAGAAAGGACAGCTGACAAGAAATCGTGGACTGTGTGGATGCGTAAATTCATTGGTTTATAATATCACTGCCCCATCCAAAGCACGTTATATATCTGACTATAATTACATGTGTGTATTCCATTAAATGAATGTGCTTATAGTTTGCTCTTGGTTTGTAGAATATGCCGCTCTGCTGACAGTAGACCTGTCCATGTTTGTTTGATTGGTCTTTTATGTGAACGTGCTCATAGCCAGGTTGAGAAACACTGGGTTGACTTGAGTTGAGCCGTTTAGCTAGATCGCGGTCGTTATGGTTAGTTAAGCCAGATAACGAGAAGATACTCTGGGTATGTTGAACTCGCTTCGTAGCACAGGCCTCAGGTTCCTCCTCTCCCACTCCTGTTAACTTGTCGTTCACGTGTGTCCATCTCAACAAATACCCACACATTTGCTTGGAAACGGTTCGAGACCTCCTCTCACAAGCGATCTCGGTCCGTTTTTTTCGTACCCACCAGAGTATGATTACAACTGCCCACACGAACCGTGCCAGGGGTTGAACCGCACCAGAGTTCGAATAAAACAGACTAAATGTTGACTCATGAAAGCGCCCTTAGAAGGAGGAAAACACTTACATATCTTACTTATTTAACCTGGACAGTAGCAGACTTGAAGTGTTGGAAGTGTTACGGAAATGTTACCATGTCTGATCCAGAAAGACTGCTGTCACAACTTTTATGGAAAAGTAACTCAGATACTTACTCAAAGTTGAGACATAAAACTGCCATCACATTAATGTGGCAAGGTTCATATCTGAAAGGGCTTTTAGAATACAGTATGCTTTCTCTCCTCCTTGCCTCAGCAGTACTGTCAGAAGATAGCTCATCTAGCTGATGCCATATTCTCCCCACTGCCAAAACATGGGCAGTTGTCCTTCCCCTAACTGGATTATCAGTAATCAATAGTGATTATGGGGTGGAGCGGCCCTGGCCTATAGCTGGGGAGTCAGGAGTCAGTAATCAGTACAGCAGAGGGTTGGAGAGGGCCTGAGTCTTTTTCTCAGCCAAATAGCACTACTGCCAGGTCATCATTATCTACTCCAACAGCAGAAATCATCCCAGTTACTGAACACTGCTGAACCCACCAATCCACACACACACACACTCAGACAGAAAGGCATGCCCAGTCCTAAAAAGAAATGGACATTTGATCAGTAAACATACTGTGTGTATTGTACAGAAATGTGTATGCAAGAATATTTGCACACATGCACACCTGCAGTATACACACACATACTGTAGATCACATGATATACCTGGAAGCAACTGGCTGATCTAAAAAAAAAAAAGTATGAACGTGAGTTATCACTCAGGGTTATTTTCTGATACCCCTGAGGCTTCCTTCATGCCATGAAGACAATTAGTAGTCCTGAGTCATAACTGGCTAGAAGAACCAGGAGTGTAGGAGTGAAAGCTGCTAAAAACAGCAGCAACAACACCCTGATGTGAGGGTGAAAGCTACTGTAGAATGCTAATGTCCCAGCGTCAAACAGTCTCTGCTCAGTGAAACACTGCAGGTAGAGACTGCAAACTTGAAAATCTGAGAGGTAATTCATTTGAAGTGCATAAGGGGGCTCAAGCTCGCACTGTTGCAGCCGTTTAAAACGTTGAAGGTGTGATGCATATGAAAGTGTTGCCTCGGATACTGTAACAGTACGGTGGCTCGGTTGCATAATGCCCTCAAACTGCTCACAGGAACCGTGCCGCGCATTTTCTTTGAATGCAGCTACGCTTTAGGCTCACAACCGGTGCATGGAAATTCACATTAACAAGCTGAGATAATGGCTGGAGGCCAGTCAGACGCTTACACACACACAGTATATGAGCCATGTAATGTTATAAAGTCATTCACCCAATCCAAACTTGAACACTGTTGAATTCTGTTGGATGAACTTTAAGATGCCAGCATGCACAATTTCCCTATTTTAGAGTCTGATATCAACCATAGACTGTATATACATAAGAAGTGGATATTCACCATGACCGTCACCCATTGGTTTTTGTACTGGCATTTTGAAGCCTCAAGTTTGGCATTTTGGCCATCGCCATCTTGGATTTTTGCAACCAGAATTGACATGAGAAGGTGGAGCTGAGTATAACCGAATGCTGAAAAACACATTTTTAGACAACCAAAATGTTACAGTTAACTTTCCTGAACTGAAAACACATTGTGAAAGAGTTAAAGTTCTAAGACAAAAACAACTCCCAGACCGGACAACGCCGTGGTAGCGACCTGTCAATCACAAGGTAGCCACGCCCTAAAGCATACCCTGCCTTTTCGTTTATTTTACTCTAAATGGGACCATAATTGACTAAATGAACATCATGCTGTATTGAAGAAGACTTGAACCGAGCGATTCAGACCACAAATTCATGTTTACAATGTGAAGTAGGGTCATTTTCTCATAGACTTCTATACAATCAGACTTCTTTTTGCAACCAGAGGAGTCGCCCCCTGCTGGCTGTTAGAAAGAATGCAAGATTCAGGCACTTCAGCATTGGCTTCAGTTTTCAGACCAGGAGGTTGCCCACTTATACCAAAAGAAACTATTATCCTACAATGCAATGCGTAATGTAAAAATGTTCTGAAGTAAAAAACATCCAATTTCTATTAGTATGAAAAATGTAACTGTGGCACATTTTGATTCTATAAGTTTGTAAAAAATCAAAAACAGAATAAGTAAATAATACACTTTCAGCAGAAATAAGCCAATATATTATAAGATTTCCATCATATTAACATCCCATAGTGTGCTTTCTTTACAATGACAATGTTATACGCAGACTACTTTCAAAAAATATTATAACCATGAGCCCATGATGACGCACTGGCTGTGATTCTTTCAAAGCTGCAACATGTGAGGCCTTTCATTTTGAATGAATGACTTCCTTTGAGCTTCAAACCTCTAATTCTACTAGTTTTTTATGGTAGGCCTAATTACACACACACATACACACAGAATGCACTTGTGTTTATCTTATACACTTGTAATTAACATGGAGACCTTGGTCTCTGCTCTCTGCTCTTTTTTTCCTTCTGGTGAGAAGAGAAGAGTTGGAGAATGAAGTTTTGTGTTCTCCTCTGGGTTGATAAGCTCAATAAACCATCAATCACAGCTCATGTGTGCATCAGTTTCTCTCTGCTCTGCTCTCTGTGGAAAACGTTATTCATGGACTGGCAAGACGTTATTGCACCGGGGACTCGCAAAACAAGACAAAGCTTTTCATCTGCGGTACTGTATTTGTGTGTACGTGCGCTTATGTGTGTGCGTGATTATTAGTTTCCAGAATGTTTTGGTGCCAAATATGCCGACCAAAGAGGTCACCACCTGTATAGGGAGACCTGGTCAGAATCTCCTGTCTCCGTCTACCTGCTCACACACACACACCAAGAGCTACTTATTCCAACAATACACTCTCTCTATTGTGATAACTATGACTCATCATTGAGAAATCTGTATCTTTTTTGGACCCGGTGTGACGTTCTCACGTCACAAATATGCTTGTTAAAAACAGAAGACGCGTTCTCACCTCTGTCTTAACATCTATGCCTGAAATAGCAACAAGACTTAATTAAGAATTGGCAAACGTTCAACAGAAAAGTCTTTTTTAGCAACCATGTGTCAAAAGCTAAATCCATCCCTCCAAATGTTCCTCTCTGTCTCTCTCTCTTACACACACTTTCACTTGTCTTCTCTCTCTCTCTCTCTCTCTCTCTCTCTCAGTGCGTCTCCCCAGAAGCCTGAGGTAACTCTTGGCATTTCTATGGTTTCTCTCAGAGGAAACCAACGCCTTTCCTCAAGGCTGCCCTTGACTGTCCTTACCTCATGTCCCCACTTCCCAACTCCTTGGGTATCTGGGCCCTATATTTGTGCAGATGCAGAAAAAGAGCAGTTGTATGCCTTCACCTTTACTTTATTTTGGAGACTTTACGGTGCACCAAAGTGGGACAACAGCTGCAGTAGGTGGTGTTTCAGTGGCAATCCAGTGGTGCACATTTCTTGTGTTAGGTATGACTGTGTACTGCACAGAGCTCAAAAGTGATTATGTCACATTAAGCCCCAGACACACCAACCATACATCCGAGAACTAGCGGCGATGAAGGCTTCCCGTTGCGTTGCCTTACAACACCTTTTTTTTGGCCGACAAGTTGCACTCAACACACCGCAAAGACTACAGCCGATGGCAAATTAGCACGTACGTTCTGCACCTGCATGAGATGAAATAACTCTCCCTATCAGCAGGCAGAGCTAGTCTACATTCGTCCTTCAAAAAGGGAAACCGGAAGCCGAATACAATCCGTTTTTATGATACATACATGAAACAAAGCGGCGTTTGCCGACCATTTTCACACCACTCTCACTCACCATTTAGCTTCATTCCAGATGGCCATGATGTCGTTGTGAAAATATCCATGTATTGGAATGATCAGATGAGATGAAGTTGAAAAATGAGAAGAGCCTTCTGTGTGTTTTGGAGCTATAGTGCTGCTAGCTACTTTCATTGGAAAAGAGTTGGCAACAATGGTGTACTCTTGCCAGTAAGATGGAGGAACACCTATATGTAACTCCAAAATTATCCAACAACAACATGTATGTTATGCATTTTTTACTCTCTCTGACTATAAATCAGTAAACACATTCAGATGTAAAGCGGAAATGGAAATGGAAATCTAATTACTGTATGGTAATAAGGCCGGCAGAGTACAGTAGAGTTAAGATAAATGGAAGCTGGTTGATTGCATCATGTGTTTACTGCACCAATGCTGCATAACTACGCCCGCGTGCATACTCATGTCCACATCAAACTATTTGGATATACCTCAATAAATTTCAGCCTTCCAGTTTATACAGACAATCACACACAATATCTGAGAAAGTCATGCTCAAAGGATTTTAATAGGAAAGTTTAGGAGAAACTCTTACTACATCATTAAAGAAGATGATGTGACGGATAGCAGACTGTAACCGCCCTCTTGCATGAAAATGTTTAATAATGGATTACATCATATTCGAATCCGTCCACGTTTAACATGGTAAAAACACCACTCCCACACCCTCTGTGGTCTACACAGTGTTTGCCTGACTGTACATTGCACCTACATTAAACCTTTACCTTTTCTGCACCCACTTCCCCGTGGTTTGTGGCAAAAGAGCTATGCTACTCCCGATACTGTATTTGTTGTGAAGTGGAGGCCATCGGAAATAGGCTGGTACAGTAAGTGATGACTGTGCCGGCCACAGTGACACCCAGGAGCCTAGAGCTACGACACACTCACTCAGAACGTAGCACAGTCTCTAATTAACTAATGAAATATTAAGCACCTCTTCATTCTTCTTCTATTCTGTCTGCCGCCTTCTACACTTTTCTTTCCATGCTTCTCATTACCCATCCTCCTTACCCCCATTTTTCACGTTTCATGTTTCATGTTCCTCTATACTGATTAGATGAGGTCAAGTCTCTGTAAAAGGGAGTAAAGTTTTAAGACGTACATGAGTATGCCGTGTTCTCGTTTTCCATGATATTGATTTAATCTCACGACGTCATTATTTAGATGGAATAATCATGACATTTAAAAATGAGAAGCAGCAGTATGAAGAATAATGACACACCCTCTTTCATATATAAAACCAATGCAGAACGATCCCATGTTAGGCACACGTTGTACAGGTAAGAGTGTTTTGGTAAGTGTGCATGGCTGTTTGGATGTTCAAAAGCATTTTCTTACATGATGAAGGAATTTGCAACAAAGATGGAAAACAAACACATAAAAAGAAAGACAGCAAAAGTGCCACAATATAGAGACACACACACATGGAGTACACAAAGGAGCCCACACACACACACACACGCACAAACACACACTAAGGTCCATGTGCTGCTGTGATATTGGCAGCTCGGCTCGGTGCCTATCAATAAAGCTCTGGAACAGGCCAGAGGGCCAGGACCCCACGCGGCTCTTCCAGGTGCCTGATCTATATTAAGGTGGGTTTCCAGACCAGCTGAGGCGGCAGGGGGTGCACAGCGAGGGGAGACGAGGCGGCCTGAACAGTAGTTGGCTACCTCCCGCCACGACTCTCTCAAAGAAAAGCACTTATTAGCCACACAGACACAAAAGAGCAAGCAGGTTAACACAAACAGGCCGGAAATTTCACTTCTTGTGACAGTGGTTTGGTCAAGGGAGGCGGTAGCAGCACAGATCACAACTTAGTGTGATCATGGGAGCGAGTGCAAAAATTGCAGCGCTGTAATATTAATTCTTATTAGTTTGGTTTGGGATTTACTAATGTTTAAAATTAATGAAAATTCAAATGCAGAGCGAACAAGATAGGTTTATATTAGAGAAAGGAGTTAATGTTTTCCGTTTTTTTAAGTATGTTTTATATGTTACATCTCCACTTATTACAGTTGGTTCTTCTTTTCATTTGATGTTGAGCTACTATGAAGTTCAACACTTCCTGCACAGGTATTTCACATTAAAAGCCTTCCTGTGGCTCAATAGTGGCCATACAAGTAATCCCACGCTCGTTCCTAGTAGGCTTTTCATGTGAAACATCTGCAGGAAATGTTGAGTTTCACTGACAGTAGCTCAACACTGAATAAAAGAATGGCAAGGCAAAGAGATCGGTATTTATTAATGCTCAATATTAGTATTTATGTTAAACAGAGAAATTCCAAGCAGTAGATTGGTGGAGTATGACATGACCCTGTGTTGCCAGATCTTGACAATTTCCAGCCCAATCACAACTTAAAACCTACCCAATCCAATGAAAAAAAAAAAACAGCCCAAATCATAACTTTGTGAGAAACCGATGTAAAACTGTAAAAGCATTACATGTGCAATAGAAAAAACATCATAAGCATAAAAAGCTTCATGTCTGCATCAAATAACCAAAAAAGTTAGATAAATAGGCTATTGCTAGGGTGACCAGATGATAATGGGTGAAATTCAGGACAGGGGAGTTGGAGGAGGGCGTGGTCGCGTGGCCACTGTGGCCGTGGCCTCCAATACATTTTGGCTGTACATTCACCAGGTCACGGGACACCATAAGGCTCCATGTCAGTGATGGTTTAAATTCCCTCAGTAAATGTTTTCATTTAACAACATCGCCGCTATGCGTCTCCACATCGCCGCCATGTGTCTTTTTTTCAGTTCGCAGCACTACTGTACATGGCTTAAAAATGTCATTGTCAATGATGATGAGGTTAAGTTAAGTAGGTCCTCCGTTATCCCTAACCACGGTTGAATATAACTCACATCACGTAAATATTTCTCAAATTAAATGAGTCAATAATATGTGTGAGTGGACACGAAGACGTTTACTGAATATCTGTGTTTTTGACCATAAAATGACGGCTTGTTTGGTAATATTGTTTTCACAATATTTTCCAAATGCTGACAAAAGCAGCCCAAATTTCATCTACCAGCCGAAATTAATCAAAAGTAGCCCAACTAGGTGGAAACCAGCCCAATCTGGTAACACTGGACTCTGTTGTTGTACTGATAGCATTAATGTTATATACAATAACTTTAAAACACTCAATCCGCTTTGTTAGCTTTGTTAAAAAAAAAAAGACATTTCATACATTTTATTGGTGAATTTTAAGACCTCTAATCAAGTGATTTCTAATAAATCGCAAGTATCCCGTAACCAAAATTCCGGCCAAACCTCAGAAAGCTTCATAGCAAAGTACAAATACATCTTCCAACTCCCCAGCTTATTCAATACAAAATGAAAAGATGAGGGTAAACAGTGATGTGTACACACTATTCTACCTGAAAAAAAGACTCATGTTTATTGACAAACAGCATGTTTCCGGTACTACACAATGACCCAAGGTCCTTTTCTGCCTTACAGCTTTCTCATTATATCATTTCCAGTAGCAAGACAGCATCACTGAAATATTCAGCAGAGGCTTCGTCACCTAATATAAACTCAGTGTCCTGAGCGGTAGCAGAGTGCTTGTGTATTGTGTTGCTCCCTGGCCCCCACGCAGCTATTCAGCATCACACATACGCAACGTAGATGCAGAAAGATGTGGAAGAAACACACAAACATGCAGGTTTTCTGAGGATAAAAAGGGAAAGGAAGATGTTGAAGAGGGTGAATCATTTGAGGATAAGGAGAGTATGTATGGCTTTGCCAGCTGACTTCCCTTTGAGAAAATAGACTTTTCACTATATTGTATTGTATGTAAAAAATGTATTTGTAACACCATATTGTATGTAAAAAATACCCCAACATACATTTATATACGCTGCTCTTCGGTCACATTATATGAAATCATATCATCCATATTTTGTTACATACTGTGTTTTTGATGAAACCAAGTCAAGCAATCGTTGACTTGTCGTTACTGTATATCAATGAAGGTGGACTAAATATTTTAATCACCTTCAATCTACCACAAACTACAACAAAGAATGAGCACTGTGAAGTTCATTCAAAACCTTTCAAAAACAAAAACTGAACATAATAACCTTCATGACGGTAATAACTGCAATAGTTGTAGCTTGGCGTACCTAATAAACTGACTTCCGAGTGTGTGTTCCACATGCTCCACCATATAATCTGCAATTAGTCAGTCATTGTACAATTTCAAAAGGCTGAAAGAAATGCGATTTAGCCAATTAAGGCTACATTACTCAGTCTGCAGCCACAAGGTGCTTCATTATGACTGTTCAAGGCACTTGGTCCTGTGAGAGATTAAAAGGATGATAATAAATCCGAAGGGATTTAAGATTTGATTCAGACCCATGCCCAGACTTGAAACTCAACTGAGATTAGCATGAAATAGCTTAATAACAAGACTCACGGAGGACTCTCTCTCTCTCCTCCTCTGTTCCTCTACCAGGGACACCTGGAAAGGACAAAGTCTACTGTAGCTTTCATCACCAGAGGTTGATAACATCAGGCTTCATAGAGGCCACGCTGACACGGGACAAAACAGACACAGGTGCACGACCGACACTGACTCTCTCTCTCTCTCTTTCTCTCTCTCCCTCTCTCTCTCTCTCACTCTCTCTCTCTGTCTGGCAACAAACAAAAGCACACACAAACACACACAGGCACTTACATGGGCAAACCTCTGACAGCTAAGGGGGAAACCTTACTGCAGCTGCAGGTGTGATATGTAACCACAGCTGCTCTAATACCATGTTTCACAGAAATCTCTCCATATACTGTAAAACAGTATGACCTTTAATCTAGAAATAATGTTTGCAGTAGTTGCTCTGAAATATTCTCACGACCAGTACATTAAAACCAAATTAAAACTAGCCCCCAATATGTCCAGGCAGACAGGTTAGTGTTGAAGAGATAGAAAATGGTTGAATGGTCTTATGCACCTTGCATTAGATTACCATAAAATATCAATATGCACAATGTGTCAAATGGTGGTGACATTTGGTAACACTTAGAGCGTTTGCTCTATTATAAATAAGAGCACAGCTAAGCGGGCATGGTATCAGTATAGTGAAGGAAATACGTTTATAGTTTAACGCTGACTGTTGAATTGTGTAGTTTGGCAACACACGTTTTCCTATCAATGTCCTACAACACATAAACTTCTCAGGAAAAAACTTGGTTAGGTTTAGGCAACAAAACTACTTAGGTTTAGGTAAAGATCGACTTGGTTTGGGTTAAAATAAATAAATCAATGTTGACTTCCGGTTTCGTACAAAATCCAGTCTTCTGCGCGAAAGTCCAGTGTTTTTTGACCCACTCATCCGCCTCAACATCCTCTCCACACAGCGTTTGTCCCTCTTAAAACTACAACAATTAGATGGATTACATACAAATGGATTTTTGTGGGATGTATACGAATTACAGTGCATTACTTTTCATAGGTATATATCGCTACAAATGGTGTCAGTGGCATAAATATTGACGATGCAACCGGTGCGGCGCACTGTAGGCTATCTATCAGCTCTGCGCTACAGATCAGACTGGAGACGTAACCACTTATCTATCTTTGTTTGTTCTTTTTAAACAGAAAACACATGTTTAATATTGTAACATTTATTTGAAATGATTGGATAAATAGAAACAGCTGGGCATCTGACAAAAGTTCAGCTCAAAACGGCGTGCCACATCGCGCTGCGTCGCTGATGGCCAGGACATTCCAATAAAAAAGGACATGGTTCTTAAGCAGTGTTGTTGATGATTTTGCAAAGAACAAGACCTGTAGGATAAACTTCTAGTTGGTGAGTAGTACTGTTTTCTTTTTGTTATTATGGAGTGGAATCAGGGATTTAAATATATAGTACTGCAATTGTTATGTCGCATCTGTGTCTGTGAGAACAATGAGCGGCTGAGTCCAGGGCAGACTCCGGCACTCCGGCTGCTGTCCGTGATATGGGAGTTGCATGGTGGGCCTCTCCATGGTGGCAGAGCAATTGTCTGCTCTGCAATTGGCTGGAGTGGTTGTGTGTGTATGTGTGTGTGTGCGCACAAGAGTGCACTTCTGTTTGGGGCGAGGGCCCAAGAAAAAATTTTGCACTGGGGCCAAATCACAATTATGTTACGCTGCTTAATGGTGTATGAGAACAGCCTGAGTTCGGTTTGTCCCAGCGTTGGAAATAATTGCTACATGGAGTTGGCCCTTTTTCTCGACTTTTACGTGCAGTTTGTTTTCATACATGGTTTAAATCATGTCATGAATCTCAGAACTGAAGTTGATATTATTGTCTTACTTGTATCTGTAACAGTTATGCTCAAACGTTGTTGGTTGTTCTATATCTCCTACATGTAGATGTGCTATGTGAAAAATAGCTTTTGATATATTTTCCTTCCACCTTCACTCAAAAGCACCCAATGACTAGAATTAGATTTGATTCCCATTCTTTGTTTTTGCCTCATAATTCTCATAGTTCCTAGTTGGTGAATTTGGAGTCTCAAATTGAAAAGTGAACCACAGTGATGTTTAGAGCTCACTGCACACAAAATGAGGCTGGCGAGGGTTCACTCAAGGTAATGCAAATTGAGGTGAAGACACATTCATGAAGGTTGAAAATGTTTCAACGTGAGTGAAAAATGTGCGTTGTGAGCTGCATGACTCACATTGTGAAATACAGAGACGAGAGTAAAAAAGGAGAAGGTCTGGAGGGAAACAATAGAAAGAATTGTTCCTGGTAAGTTTGAAAATCTGTCTTAGCCAGAGCTGTGTCACACACACATACAAAGACATGCTCAGCGCACACTCAAAATGTGTCTTTTTTTTCTCTTAATGAAACTTACTTTAGATGAAAAACATCTGACAACAAAAAAAAATTCAACAGTCAAATTTGTGCTTAAAAAATAATTGGTGGAATTAATTATGGTGTGTTTGAATGTTTACAGCAATACTGTCACAAATAATATGATGCTAGTTGAATGAGATTTGATCACACTACCTGCCACTTGATGCAGTGAGGAATAAAAAACAATTTTTTATACCATTTAAATAGTGTATAATGTAAAAAAGTAGGGCTGTCAATCGATTAAAATATTTAATCTTGATAAATCGCATGATTGTCTACAGTTAATCAAGATTAATTGCAAATTAATCACACATTTTTTATCTGTTCAAAATGTACATTAAAGGGAGATTTGTCAAGTATTTAATACTTTTATCAACATGGGAGTGGGCAAATATGCTTGCTTTATGCAAATGTATGGATATATTTATTATTGGGAATCAATTAACAACACAAAACAATTACAAATTAATAATAATAATAATAATAATGATAATAATTTTATTTGTAGAGCACTTTTCAAGCACAAAGTGCTTTCCAAGGAAATTCACATCATAGACAGCAGAATAGAATGAAACATAAATAATGAAATAAAAACAATAGAATAGGTAATATTGTCCAGAAACCCTCACAGGTACTGCATTTAGCATAACAAATATGCTCATATCGTAACATGAAAAACTCAAACCCAACAGGCAACAACAGCTGTCAGTGTGTCAGTGTGCTGACTTGACTATGACTTGCCCCAAACTGCATGTGATTATCATAAAGTGGGCATGTCTGTAAAGGGGAGACTCGTTATTACCCATAGAACCCATTTTCATTCACATATGTTGAGGTCAGAGGTCAAGGGACCCCTTTGAAAATGGCCATGATTTCCTCACCAATATTCAGCATAAGTTTGGAGCATTATTTAACCTCCTTTGCAACAAGCTAGTATGGCATGGTTGGTACTAACAATCCTTAAGGTTTTATAGTTTCATATGATACCAGTATTTTCACTCTATCTTTAAAATTGAGCTCACTACAACCTCCGAAAGACCGATTGCGTTAATGCGTTAAAGAAATAGTGGTGTTACAATGAATTTGCTTTAACGTGTTATTATCACGTTAACTTTGACAGCCCTAGTAAAAAAGGCTGTCATTTTGTAGATAAATGTAACAATGAGGAAAGGTTTGCACTCTTGACTCCTGTGTCAGGTGCACATGTCACATAAAATGGCCTGCACTCTGACAAAAGACCATGTCATTGCGGAGACTTCAATCAGACACACAGTAATGGCCAATAAGGACAAAGTACATCAACACCTCTATGAGGTTCAGAGATTTCCTCGATGGCATAAAGTGAGAGTGCTGAGACCGGATGCTTGAAAATGTGTTGCAAAAGAAGCTTTTGTCTGGTTAAGAGAAAATTGCTCAACTAGCTGCTATCGGCCGCCAAATAAATAATAATATAAATAGAGTGCTATCTGTTAACCTAAATGTACAAACACACAAACTACAGTACATACAGTAAGGAGCAGTGAAGTTAGCACCTACCATGTGAACATTGAACAAAACTAAGACAAACCGCAGCAATGGTAAAAAGACATGACTTGTACTGTAGTTTGAATACCCTTCAGCCTGGATGGTCATTGGTGGATAGAGCCCTTGAACATATGCTCAGTGAGTTTTTTAATTAATGAGAAGCTGATACCCGGTGCGATGAGGAAATTAGAATGATAATTATCTCCCTTCCTGAACTTACACTAAAAGCTACATCCAGTGAGTGTGTTACTGTAATTAAGTACAAAGGTAAGTTAGGTACTGTATGAATGGAAGCAGTGACAGTCACTCACAAAAACGATCAACCGGAAATTGTTGCATTTAATGAATTATTACAAACACAAAATGTTGTTGCAAATGTGCAGGCAATAGATAACATTACTTCATAAGCATGTAATGTTTGTCAACTCAACTAAATTACTGTTAGAAACCTTTTTTCCCAAAGTATTGTGACACTATTGTGCACTGGTGGCGATCGCCCCCCCTTCATGCCTCCATGTTCAAAAGAAATGCAGCAAAAGTGCCCTCTTGGATTCCTCTATGGTAGATAAAATATGATAAAGTGCCCTCTAGGGTGCCCTCCCAGTAGAGAAAACATGATAAAGTGTTCTCTTGGACTCCCCTATGGTAGATAAACCATGATGAAGTGCCCTTCCAGTAGAGAAAATTAGATAAAGTGCCCTCTAGGGTGCCCTTCCAGTAGAGAAAACATGATAAAGTGTCCTCTTGGATTCCCCTATGGTAGATAAACCATGATGAAGTGCCCTCTAGGGTGCCCTTCTAGTAGAGAAAACGTGATAAAATGGCCTCTAAGTATCTAAGTAGCCCTTCCAGTAGAGAAAATATGATTTAGTGCCCTGTAGGGTGCCCTTCTAGTGGAGAAAACGTGATAAAATGGCCTCTAAGTATCTAAGTAGCCCTTCCAGTAGAGAAAATATGATTTAGTGCCCTCTAGGGTGCCCTTCTAGTGGAGAAAACGTGATAAAATGGCCTCTAAGTATCTAAGTAGCCCTTCCAGGAGAGAAAACATGATTTAGTGCCCTCTAGGGTGCCCTTCCAGTGGAGAAAACAGGATTCAGGGCATTAATTGGTGCCCTTAAATGGAGAAAACGTGATGCAGTGTCAGGCTGCCCTAAATCCTAGAAAACTTTCTGAGCGCTGCCCCACTGCAATGCAGCTGGTGCCCTTTTTATTTCTTTTTTTCACCCTTACCCCTCAGACAGCCTGAGCCCGCCACTGCTACTGTGGCTACTTTACTTTTTAAATTTACTCATGTAAAGCTCACATTCATTTCCTTGGTGGTACAGTTACAGTTAACTATGTTTCTGGCTGCAGCTCCAGAGCTGCGTTTCCAACTATATTATTAAGATATTGCCCAGTCACAAATATAGGCCACACAGCCTTGTGAAGAAGTTTGTTACTATTGAACTAGAGAGCCATTTTCCCACTTTCACCTGTTGTGTTCATAGTGAGGAAATCCAGAACCTAGAGAGTAAACATCTGTCACATGCTCTCTATGTGCATGCTTGTATTACTAAAGTAGTTGAGGGAGAAGTACAAAATGCTTTATTCCCTTGAAGAATAGATTTGGTAAAGGCCTGGAAAGACCATTTAGAATTTTTCTAAATTCATTTTCTACATTAAATATTGACGAAACTGATATCAACCATACTGAAAATGAACGTTCCACCAAATGCCCTTGTATTGCAGGATTAAGTGTTCCATCTTGAATGCATTAACCTTTATTAATTAAGCAAAAGTTTTCAGTGGTCCATTTATAGAAGCACTCTGAATGGATTAGCTTAAAGATGGCTGGTTAAAATTTTAAACAGGCAGAAAGAATACATACATTTAATGAGCTCCGTCCAACGTCTTCCTGCGTATGCTAATAGCACATCTTGCTTCATATTTATACTTACACTTCAACAAAGACCATGTCTCACTCTAATTAAATTTTTCTATGCCTACCTCCAGTATATACTATAGGTGTGTCGAACCCCTTTCTCTGCCATTTATCTGAAGTCTCACAACTCCAAACCCGGTTCCTTCTTACTGTCCTCGCTCTCTCTTATTACAACAGCCACAGGGGAGATGATGAAGCTATGCAGCCCCCAACCTGGGTCTCAATCCCAGGGTTCTTTGCTATGGTACGACACCTTCTGGTCCGTCGTCGATCCTCATTCAACCCTTAACTCATCCCCTCATGCTCGACCCCCATTTCATCCCCCATCAACCCCTCTCATCCCCATCAAACTGCACATACCAACGCCTTCTCATCCCAACTCTGTCATATACTGACACTTTGACACTGGCTTAGGTTCAGGCAATAAAACCACTTAGTTAGGTCTAGGAAAAATAACATGTTTTGGCATAAAACCACGACGTTTGTGCACTGAAAATGGCAATGAATGTTGTGAACACAGGACACGAACGAACAGCTGATGTGACGTACGGGACACAAACAGCGGTCTCCTGGATGAAAGCCTTGTGTTTGTTGGACCCATCCACCTCTCCTTCCGCCCGCCCTGTGTGTCTCTTTCGCTCTTTAAACTACGTCACCACAGCACTTTCCCTGATCGTTAAATACTGACGCAGATGGGTTTACATTGTAGTCAATGGAACGTCATACCGACGCTAAGGGTGCCTTGTGCGTTGGTATCTAACGCCGCCGGCAATGACAAAGCATCGGTATTTGACACCGAGCTGCTCATACATGTCCCATTTGTTAGTGGAAGTAGAAGAATACTTTGAAGAACACTACCTGTGTTATGTAAATGTACAGTTTTACTAAACAAACAATATTAAGCAAGTGCTACAATTCAGTTAGATACAAAGTCTTGGTTTGAGTCTCGATGCAATCTTCTTAGTGCTTCAATATTTGCATCTCTGCTGCTGTTATGTGCAGCGATCGCCGCTATAGTTCAGAGAATAAACATAATGAACATTTGTTATTTTCCACTGAAACCTGTCCTGTGCTTAAACGTGCATGTGATTAAGTAATTAACAGAGAATAATCATAAGAAACCTCCTGTTTGGCAAATTGTTCGGTGGTAATTAAAGAATATTCAGAAGGAGCCTATTAATAATGCATTAACCTATTAAATCATGACATGTTTCTCTCTCTTACATGATAGCACATTAGCTGCTTTTAATAATAAAAAAGTATCATTATCGGGGACCCTGGCTCTGGTATCACTTGCCATCGGATCAAAATTTCCCTGAATACGTTATATTATAAATATCCTGTATATTAGGTATTTTACCTAATATTTTCCTTTGTGCAGTAAAGGTGGGAAATTCAATTACTGTAAATGGAAAGTATGGGATTGAAATGGTGGTAGCAGTAAAAGTGAGCATCTGCATGCTTAAGTGAAAGTGTATACATAGCTGAAGTGGCAATAAGCCGCTGTTACAAGAGCACCACTCAGCAGGTGAGCATCGTAAAACAACACTGTGGCTGTCATCAAGCTAACTCTGCATGACTAAGTGAACCTGCTCGCTCCCTCATTTACCTCTAAAACAGGAGACTACTATTATTTCATATCATTAAGCTGGCTGCAAGTAAGAACTCTTTCCATTTGTTTGTTTCAATAGCCCAGCACTTCACCTCACGTTTCCAACATCTTCAACTCACTTCAGCTTTCTGCATTCATCCTTTAATCTCTGCCAAAACTCTCAACTCCAAAACTGCAGCCCCGGGGCTTTTTATTCCCCCCCTCCCTTAACACACACACACCATCGCCAACAAATACGACATGATTTCAGCCCAAAGGCCAAATAAGAAATCCATTCGTTTCAACACCAAGTCAAGACCAGCTTCTGACAATAAAGCTGATATTTGTCAACTTCGTATTTTGCAGCAGAGCTGGCATTGCAGCGAGGATGCTGCATAATGCAAATCAGAGACCCCATTTCCTCCTGCTGTAGCAGCCAAGTCCCACTGCAGGTGCTGAATGTTCACTCCCTGAGCATCAGTGTTTGTCTCAGCCCCTGACCCTCAAAATGTACTCTGTTTCTCTCTGTCTCCCTCTCTGTTGTTCCTGCTGCAGAAAAAACTGCAGATCTGCGTCACCAAGGACACAAGAGACGAGTGTGATGGATCTGCTATCACTCTCTCCACTCCTCTGAACCTGCCTTTTTCACACAAAAAACATTCATTCAGGGAAAACCATCCTGAACCAAAAAATGTTGAGCCAACAACAGAGAAACCTGGCTGCACGTTCAAATGCTAACATCCAAACACAGACCAGCTGTGAATCAGTTTCCCAGTGCAACACTATTACACAGTAACACAGACACCATGCTGGATCGCCTCAAATACACCACAAAATCCTCCAGAGGATATCATTTCTGCACAGATGATTAGCTCCGTGTTAGCATGTTAGCATCCCCGAAGAACGACAAATCGGGCAGATTGCTCGTGCGTTAGCATCCCAGAGAAAGCGAGGATGGGAAGTGTTAGAGGCTGATTAGCTGGGATGTGTGAAATCAGACAGAACGGGCCTGAGTGCAGACGCCCATATCCTCCCCTGACCCACTTCTCTCACTCGCTCTGGTTCTTTTTACTTAATATGCCTGCTGCAAACAACTCAGACTAACTTGGTGCAGAGCGCTCACAGCCACACTTATTCAAACAGAGTCGGGTCAAGGGATGAGTATAGAAAAACAGGACGGCGAGATCTGGGTGATGAGAGAAAAGAAATGTATGCAGCGCCGCACAGCCAGCATTTCTTCTGGGTACGATAGCAGGGTGGCAGACCTTGTATTTGTTGTGGTATACCCATTCAGTAAACCGGTCTACACCACATCTTTCACTCAAATCCAGCCCGTTTCCTGTTACCATGGCAACCAGTCTCTTCCTTCTTCCCAACTATTCCTTCTTTCCACCTCTTCTTTTCTCACTCATCCCGCCTTACTTCAGCATAAGCTACATCAAAATAGTGTGTCTACAAAGAGAACTGCTAAGTTATTTAATGAAAATGTAGTGCGGCAAGAAATGATTCATCTCATCCGGTAAAATCACACCACATTACTTATTATTATTCCACAACTTTTTAATAGTGCATGCTATCAAAAGGAGCACTCCTGTACTGTTTTATCTAATTTTTATGAAATCGACAGCACATAACAATGACTAAGAAAAGAAAATGAGGAGAGTAGGTGCAAGAAATCATTTGAATTGTTAACTTAAGAAGCTTTTACTCTCTCTCGCACACACACATACACACATAGACGTGCACACGCAGACGTGGTGGGTAGATTTTGCTGCAGTGGATGTGTCGTTGGTGTCTTCACAGTGACATTGGTGCTGAGTTACAGTGCTAATGAGAACTTTAATGTCACCCACACACAGACTCCTGGCAGACAGATTAGAGCTGTGATTACACTGAGCCCCAAGAACACACAGGAACACAATGAAATACACACACACACGCACACACACATAACAGACCACGCACATGCCCAGATCACACTCACACATGTCGACAAACAAACATAAATGGGGTTGAAGTTTCCCAAGCAAACACTTGTAAGAGCATCATGTGCTCCACCTGCGATTTTCTCCTGTGCTGCTGTTCATGCAGCTTCAAGAGTGAGAGACGCATACAGAGAAAGAGACAGACAGAGAAACCCAGGCAGGCAGGGGAAACGAGTTGGGAAGCACCAATTTGAACGTTTGCATCAGTTTTCGGCACTGATACTACTGACCTCATTAAGCAGATTGGGTTTTATTATTATTATGTCATATGGATTGTCTATGTTGTCCGTCCTGGAAGAGGGATTTCTCCTCTGTTGCTCTTCCTGAGGTTTCTTCCATTGTTTTCCCCGTTCAAAGGTTTTTTTTGGGGTCAAGTTTTTCCTTATGCAATGAGAGGGTCGTACTGTAAAAGACAGAGGGTGTCGTATCCTGTACAGATTGTAAAGTCATCTGAGGCAACTTTGTGATTTGTGATATTAGGCTATACAAATAAAATTGACTTGCCAAACGTCACCAATCCACATAAGATACAGATTTCTGTTCCACAGGATTCATTTAGAGCGGTAAGCTGACGTACGTAAGACTACCACTTCATGTGCTTCACTAAATGTGTGGCAAAGCCTAGTCAAATCTGGCCTGCGCTCGCCGAGATTTAGCCAATCACAACGCACGACCGCAGCTTCAGTTACACTGAGCATGTGTTGTACCCCATACCCCAAGACCTGTGTCCGCCCATGTCCCAGCCTCCTTCAATAGGCCTTGATGTGTGGTAAGGTACATTTTTTGGTTCCCTTAATAGTGTCTCAGTTCTTGAACGCAGCCCTTTACCTGACTCCTCCTCCACCAACCCACTAATCAGGCCAGACTATATAAAGCACCCGGGGCCTGTTAAGTCCTCTTGCTTCTGCCTGGCATGCTGTGGTAGAGTTGGTGTTTCTGCAGGTATGTGAAACTGCTGTTTCTGCTGGGGATGAGGGCTGATGTTGCATCTTAGCCCGGTGGTTCCCAACCTTTTTCCTAATGGGCCCCCTTTTCTATCATTGAGCAAGCTATTTCATGGATATTTCATATTATATTCAATGCATAACAAACAGTTTGATGGATAACAACAGTACAAAACAACTGATAAACTGTACAATTAATCAAATAGTGAACGCAATAACTGCAGAGTTTGTGTAAAATGAGTCATTTGGATGAATTTTAAGCAGATTATTTCCTGTGAATATTGCATCAGAGATGAGTTCGTTATTTTTAGAAACTTTTAATACAATTTCTGTTTTTGTTTTTTTTTTCATTTTAAAAAATCATACATAATGGGCTTTTTTTGACATATCCAGTGTTTTCTTCTCACTGATGCTTGGCCATTTTTCTAATGGCTCTTTAGTTGTTTTAGCTGTGTACTTCTCTAATGCAGGATGAGGCAGTTTAGCAGAGAGGGAAGGCTCTGTGAATATAGCTTGTGTTCAGGTCTTCACTGTCTTAACACCCCTTAAAATCAAGAAAACCTAGCGACCCCAGAGATACTTTGGTGACCCCTAATAGGGGCCGGGACCCCAAGGTTGGTTGTCTTAGCCTATTAACAACTGCAAATTACTGCTGGAGGAGCTACATTTTTTAGCATTTCATTTTTGGTCTGGCTTAAAAAAAAAAAAAAAAGCAGAGCCACATTCACCAAAGTGGTTTGGTGAAGTGATGTAGAAGCTGTAATTATGTAATTACGCCGAGGGAAGCCTTTTTCTGTGTGGACAGAATACATTGAGTGCAGCACCGGCTCTGATCCCCACTGCTCACAGCAGCTCAGCGCTGTTTGTCAGGTCTGTATATCTGTTCACAACAGCAGTTACTCTACAGCACCAACTGTGTGTGTTAGACAAGAACTTGAAGGTAATTTTGGAAATGACCTTTTCCAAAACCAAAAACACAAGCAAAAGTGTCAGTAATGGATTAAACAGTGTTTATCTGCTCTCACATAAGCTGCAAATGAAGGCATGTCCAGATGACTGGCTTACTAGCTACAGTAACTATTCCTCATCCTCAAATTCCTTTCTCTTGCAAAAGAAAGGTATACTGTTTGAACATACAAACAATAACTACCACGTTGCTTGTCCACTGATGTTTTTTAGTAAGCATTCAAACCGTCAAAGGGTTATGTTTAGGGCTGTCAAAGTTAATGCAATAACACGTTACCGCAAAGTCATTTTAACGCCACTAATTTCTTTAATGCATTAACGCAACTTGCAATTTTTAGGTTGTTACATGCTCAGTTTTAAAGCTAAAGCTAAATTTTGGCAAGGAAAAACTGGCATGGCCATTTTCAAAGGGGTCCCTTGACCTCTGACCTCAAGATATGTGAATGAAAATGAAGCTTTGTACATGTAGCTTTAGCCTCAGTTGGAGGAGCTGAATAAAGGATTGGTTGACAGATAGAGGAAGAGATGAAAGAGAGAGCACCAAGTAATTCTGTCAGTAACAGTCCTGCTGTCCTCTGTACAGGATATGACCCTCAGCATCCCCGATCAATCAATCACCATCATTTCCTATGCCAGAGTTGTGCTACCAGCATCTGTGTGCCTTGACTGAAACATCAGTCTTGTTTGGGGTGTAGGGGGGGTGTAAGGTCAAGCTATGTTCTCCCCATCACCAGCCCTCCCCCTGCATGTCCACTCTCCCTCTACATGTGTAACTCAGCTCACTCCCTTTCCAAGCATCATCAGTATTATTCTGTTGTCAATCCCGGGGCCCATCCCCTTCCCTCTCTTTTGTCTTTTCTTTCCACCTCATGTCTTCCTTTCTCTTGACGACTCCGCCTCCCAATCTCTCCCATCCGAAACCTCACCCCCTGCTTTTAAATGGGAAATCAATAAGTCAGTTTGTGAAAGCCGCCCTCCTTCTCTCTCACTCACCCTTTTCGCTTACTCACTCACACAGTCAGTCAGTCAATCACGCACACATACATACAAGCACAGTCACATATACAGTAATGTGCCGTCCCTCATATCCCATCAACACCGCTGCTAACACAAAAACAAATCATTAAATCCTGAGTGTTTGGAAAAATCTGTCTGACGAATTCACATCTCCTTTTCCTCCTGTCTATTCAAAGACACTGCACACACACACACACACACACACACTAGATTATACTGTAGGAATGACAGCACATTATGCTTGAGTACTGATATGCATACCAAAACTAACTGACACCAAGGACAAGAGGACACAGGAAAAATGAGGATCCCACACATTTGTTTGCCAACTGAAAGTAAGGACAGTCACATTTAACCCTCTGAGACCCACATAGACACATTTTTGTCTTTTTTTCCAGTGTATATGTGTAATGTAGTATGTGTTCCAAGTGTATAAGGGCTTAGAACATTATAATGGAAGTATATGATTACCATCCCCATGCTCTATTGTGTCTTATAAGTTGTTGCAGCAATTTTAGGGTTGATTCTATTCATTACACAGATTTTGTGTTAAATTTAACAATTTCTTTACCACTCAAGAATTGATAAAAATGGTAAAAAATCCCTCCAAAATACCACATTAAGACACCAGGACATGGTTGGTACCAATAGTCCCCTGCAATCCTGCGGGTCTCAGTGGGAAAGGTGGTCGATGAAAATGAATGGGAAGTCCCTTAGCGCTCGGTTCCCATTGAAAAGCTCAGGGAAGTGGTTGTGCACTGCACTTTAACAGAGGTGGGGCAGTTAGCCAGATGTTCATTCATCAAACCAACTACTTATTCCTCCTCTTTAAAGTCCCTTTTCTTTTAAAAGTAAAATATATTGTTTTGAAAACACTATTATAAAGCATAAATTTCACCTTTGTGTGACTTGTCCGAGTCTGTTTCACGATTGCAGCGTCTTCCTCGTCTCCTTGGAAAACAAAATTCAACAAGCAACACAAAGATGGGACTCATAGTTTATCTCAAGTGTTTACAAACAGTATTTTTACAAGACTACCTGGAGACGAACTGGTCGGTTTGGCAAATGTTCCTCTGGTTCCCCACCTCTGCTAAAAAGCAGCACACAGCCTGGGAATGTCTCCCATAGTGTGGGTGAGACAATCGGAACGGGGCTAGGGAAGCCCCAAGATTCACTGTAACGCAAACAAATGGTTTTATAGACGCTCGCAGTCTGTTATAAAGAGGTCTTTACTTGATAGCTGGTTAAAACATAGTGTGCCACAGAGCCAGCTTAGAATCAATATTGTCTCCATTTTAAAAATGACCTTCCCTGACCTTTCTATTTTTAATTTCTGTGCAACGCAAACACATTTTAAAGTTATGCATGCTAATTCTACAATCTTTTAAATGATATTTAGCCCCTCCATGTTGTGGTTAGTTGGTGTTTTTCAGAGACCTTCAAGGCCTTTCAGGGATTTCCCTCCATTGTGCAACTGAATCTCGTGTTCTCCAAAGTGCACAGCCCTGTAACAGTGGAAGCTACCGTAAGAGTGCTAAAAGGGGGATATGAAGGGGTACTGCTGTAAATCCTGCCATAAAGAGAAAGGATGGGAGACAGCTTTATCCAGCTAAGAGCCTGCACAGAAGGATTAGGGCTACAGGGAGCAAGATAGGGAGAGGAAGAGGAGGTGACGAACAGGGGCAGCGATTGTGTGACGTGTAACCACCTCGATAAAAACGGGAAGAGGAATGGAACTGTGTAGGATTACAGTGGGGAAATGATATCTACACCAAAACACATTCATGCCCTCCAGGTTAGTTTGCGATGCAAACACACACATACAGTGGCAGTCTGGACACCATAAAAAAAGCTTAATTTTATGTAAAGCTCATCCCTACTGTCTAAATGCTCAATGGCTGCTGTCTCAGCTGTAGGATTCTGGGCACATGGGTATGAGGTACTAAAACACAGAAGAGCATTTTTGGTGTATGGAACATGAATTTTAACACATTCAAAGCCCACATAGTGGCCATTTGTGATCAAATGGTCTCTGGAATGAAGAAGTCCCTGGGAGAAAACTCAGCTACAAAATAATGGGTTTTAGCACGTTTGTTTTTTGTTTCCATGACATTTTAATCAAAATGTATGCATGCTACTGTACGAGACATGCGTGGTGAGTACTTTTTTATTTACCGTTATGTGCCTGTGATGTTTGTTGAAATATGCTGGAAAGAGGATGTGAAGAGGTTGACAGGGAGATTAAAAAAACAGAAAGGTAAAGACGCCAGTTTCCATAAAATCTTCTCAAGGGCCTGAAAATGTCCTGTGCATGTATATTCTTGTGTGTGCTCGCATGCTTTTACACATGAATGTGGGGGCGTTGCACACGCCTTTGCAACACTATATCACGTAAAAGTGTGTCATAGTCTTGCCAGTCCATCAGAGGATAGCGTGTCAGGGTCACGTTTTGCATCGCCGAGGCGTGAATATTACACGGCACATGGAAGTTGCAGTAGTCTACCAGCAGGGGGCAACAAAAACACTCACTTAGGTTGAGGCAACAAAACCAATTAGTTAGGTTTCAAAACAATTCATGGTTGGGCTTAAAATAAGTATGTAAACTAAGTAAAATATATACGGAAACAAGGTAACATAAGTACGGGAAACACGTGATGTCATTAACGTAACTAAACAAAACACTGCTCTCGATCACCGGTCTCCTGGTTGAAAGTCCTGTGTTTGTTAGACCCTTCCACCTCCCCTCCCGCCCGCCATATCCAGCCTCTCTCACTTTTTATTCCAGGCCTTTGTGCGTGTGTGTGTGTGTGTGTGTTTGTGTGTGTGTGTGTCTGTTTGCTTGCTTACAAAAAAAGCGAGGTACAGCTGTGTCACAGGGCTGTGGGAGCAAGGTAGAAGTGTTCCAGTTCCTCCTCAGCGCTTTTGAAAAGTCAATGACAAGATGAATAATTTACAGAGAACCAGTCAGGGGCTGTCAATGCCACTGTAAAGCAAAACTGCAACAAAAGAGACAAAGCGGGACAGCACCATGCATGTTACACAGGTAGTTCCCAAATGAGGAAAAGATGGACAAGAAGAAAGATATAAACAAAAGAAGAATGATGCATAAGATGGAAGTAAAAGGATGACTAAAAAGAGTGGACAAAAGGGTCTTCGACAAAGAGGGAAACTTCAGCAGGTGGAAAACCCCACTAACCCCTCCACCATCCATCCACTTCACACACACATACACACACAGCAGGCGAAAAACCATTACGAAGAGGTGCCGATAAGACCCTCATCATCAGGTCAAGCTCCGTTCCATTCCTCTTCTGTCTCGCTTTGTTCCTTTACCATGTTCTATCTGTTCCCATCAATAACCTCTCTCTCTCTCTCTCTCTCTCTCTCTCTCTCTCTCTCTCTCTCTCTCTCTGCCCCTCCCCGCTCCGTCAACAATCAAATTACAGTGTCAGACTGGAGGAGGTGTGGGGATGAGGATACTACTTGCTTAGCTTCAGCCCACTGACACAATGGGACCACCGAACATACTGTAGGTCTCACATACTATAAGCCTGTATCACGCACCAGGAAAGGCTCCTCAGGTGAGGCGGTTGCTAGGTGCCACTGGAATAATGATGTGAATAATAATCAGCCTCTTTGGCTTCATAATGAGGACTGCGAGGAGGACAACACAAACTCATTTGCATCAGTTTGAACGGAGGCGTTTAATGTAATATTGCCTAAATTCTATTTTAGAGGGTTTTTTCCACCCCACCTGGAAAACCCTTTTTAGGAGAGCATAATGATTAAAAGAAAAAGATTTTTAAAAGAAAGTCTGTATCATACGTGAATTGTTGTTACCCTGAGTGCAACCTTCCATCACACTGCCCTGGAAACAGCCGTGAAACAATGCATTATTATTGTCTTGATTTCTATTATTATCAGACGGGGATAAAAATATCCATCATGACTGAATACATTTAGAGCTTCAAAGCAAAGTCACATTTTATTCCACACTTGTTACAATCCAGAAACAAGAACAACTGCATCAACAACCCCCCGTGCTTTCACTTCTGAGTGTCGCCACTGGTTGACTGAATATCAGGATAGATAGGATAGTTAGAGCTGAAACAAATTGATCATTCGATTACTAGTCAGTGGACAGAAAATTTGCCGATTCCACTTCATTTGAAGCAAAAAAGCTAAACTTCCTCTGGTTCCAGCTCCCCAGGTGGGATGATTTGCTGCTCTTATTTTAAATTGAATATCTTTAGTCTTTGATTTATCAATAAAACAAGCAATTTAGATATGTCACCCTGGCCTCAGGGTAATTATAATGGGCATTTTTCATTATTTTCTGACATTTTCTGACCAAAATAATTAATTGGGTAATCAAAAAAATCAGCAGACTAGTAACAATAAAATAATTGTAAAGTGCAACATATAAAATGATAATACTCTCAAGTTACATAACATACAACTTTAAAGGAATAGTTCACCATTTCGGGAAATACCCTAATATGCTTTCTTGCAGAGTTAGCTGAGAAGATCAATAACACTGTGTCTATACGGTAAATAAGATACTATTGCCAGCAGCTAGTTAGCCTAGTGTAGTTTGGAAAAACAGCTAGCCTGGCTCTGTCCAAAGGTAACAAAATCCATTTACCAGAGGATCTAAATTATCCGTAACCGCTTATCTTATTCAGGGTCGCGGGGGAGCTAGAGCCGATCCCAGCTGACATTTGACGAAGGCGGGGTACACCCTGGACAGGTCGCCAGACTATCACAGGGCTCCAGCACATCTAAAACTCAATAATTAACACTTTATGCCTTGCAAAAATCTAAGCGTAAAAAACACAACTGTTTCCCCATGCTTTCAGTCTGTCTCCTGGCTGCAGCTTCATATTTAACCAGTGTTGGGCAAGTTACTTTCAAAATGTAACGTATTACTTTAATTTCAAAGTAATACGTTACATTTACAATACTACTCTCTGTGTGTGTAGAAAAATGTGTTACACTTTTTGCATTACTTTCACCAAAAGAACCGCAGAAGTACGAATATAAAATGGAAGAGATAAGTGTTGTTTCATAGCGGGTATCAAGCTCAAGTTTATTGCAGTTCATTCAATTTCAAAAAGGTGGAGTGTCATTCGGAAGCCATCTCTGCCATCGAATATCGGCAACAGGGTTCTTCGGGGGATAGTTTTTCTGGTGGCACCTAGCAGAAGTGGCGCGTTGTGGATGAATGAAAAAATGTAACCAATAAACACTTAATTTCTGGTGGTAACAAGTTACTTGACATAGTAAATGTCATAATATTACCAAAATCCTAGAAACACATTTATGTATGTTACTTTGTTACTGCTAAAATAAATATGTAAGGGATAATGTACAGCGAGCCGGTCTTCGCCCTGAAGGGGATTCTTTCACAACAATGACCCTAGCTGTACATTATCCCGCTTATTACACGGCTACTTACTGAAGAAATCAATATTTTGACACAAAAGCGGTCCGCCAGAGTCCGACATCTGAACTGCACCCATTGCAACGGTCTGTTATACAGAAATTACAGACCGCAGAACGCCGCGATTGACCAATCAGAATCGAGTATTCAACACAGCCGTGTAATAAATTACTGTAACAGGTTACTTTTGTAACAACACTGTATTTAATAGACATACATATGTGATAGCTCTCTTCAGGTGTAGCAGTATTGTGTGTATTTATAATGACTGTCAAATAAATCTATATCAAAATTCTCATCTAACTCTCGGCAAGAAAGCGAATAAGTGAATTTCCCAAAATGTCAAACTATTCCTTTAAAAATACTTTCAATCTTCATACTAAATTAATAACAAATAACGGATGGAAACAACATATCACTATGTCGTGCACTCAAGCATGCAAACATGTGCCCCCCTCACTTAACACACACTCATCCATTGACAGAAACACTAGCCTGATTAAAATGGAACGGATTAGGTAGGACCAGGTGCTCAAATGAATTGTTTGTACAAAACCCAGAGAAAATACAGTATGTCAGGGGATCTGACAGGAGCCCATCATGCTGCACACATCAGCGGGTATTCCCTCTAATCTAACCATTCATTTGTCAGTCTCTCTACTTCTGTTCGTCACCTGCCTCTCTCTCACGTGTGTGTGCTGTCGTTGGTGATGCTACAGTATGCCGTGTATGTACAGTATATGTGGGAGATTATAAACATAAGAACTGCATGTTCGGGTGTCTATCTTCTCCTCTGCTCTGCTCTGCTCTCCCTGAATCACATGCTGTGAACGGCTGATGATGATGATGACTCAGTAATGTGAGAATGTCACCACCAGAGTCTGGGAACTGTGACTGGTTTCTGTCTCTCTGCCAGTGATGCTCAGTGATGCAGCTTTCTCAGCACACTTCACTTTCAGTTTCTTTTGATTTTGTTGTTTTCGTTTCCATTTCAAGCGTCTTTTATGCAGGTGAAATCCACATGCAGTTTAATAAACTTTTATTAATACGTTTAGACACAAATATCTGTCTCAATCCCAGGTTATCCCCCGGCTACATGCAAATCCGGGCTGGCACTACTTCGCTCCACTGGGTGGTGGGTTTTTCAACACACCTGAAGCTGTTTGGCTAAAAAACACCAGAAGAAGAATAACTTGTGCACTTTAGTAGTGTAGTCACATCATTAGCAGCTTAGCAAGGTAGCTAACAACTATCCATAAAGTAGCACAAACACATGGATGACTCACTCGCATTGACTAGCAAGACAAATGTTTTGCTCTTCATCACATGCTCACACTCACACTTCCTCACCGATAACAGATCAATGCTCTTTCACCCACACAGATCATTCAGTGGTTACACTGATCAGGAATCGGATAAATGCCCCAACTGCACATTATGACTTCTGCATGGCCTTAAGTTGTTGCTTTAAATGTGACAGGAACAATTATGGCTAATTTCAGTGTAATTTCAGCCGTCATTATGACAGAGGATAGGCCCTGTAAGTAGCAAGTAGTTTCAATATCTGGCTAGAATGTTGTTTTTAATGCTTGCTGGCTGCATTTACACTTTTCTGGTATCTGATCCGCCAAAGATGCATGAAGTGGCTACGTGTCAATGTGGTCTTAGTTCAGCTAGGCATTCACTAATTTCCCTGCTTACCCCCAGTCTAGCTGTTTATTATAAACTGCGGTGAAAAGCCATAAAACAATTACCCTTAACCATCATCAACTCGGGGACTGCCAATCGTTCCGAAAGCCCTTGTTCCGAAAATACAGATTCTCCATGCAACAAATAGAAGCACATGGCTAATTATTATGCAGAATGACATCATCGGACCTTCCCATCTCCTTGCCTTCAATGCCTTTGTTGGTTGGGTTGGTTAGGTTGTGAGATTAGTCAGGTTTAGGGTAGGAATATCAGGGTAAGCCAACCAGAGGCAGAGTAGGGCGGGTCATGCCTTCGCCATGGTAGGAAAAAAATATTTCAACCGGGAAGGTCCAATGACGTTATTTTGCATAATACTTAGCCATGTGCTTCTGTTCAAGATAACGGCCCTTACCAAAAAGATTTATTTAATTTATTTTATTCAAGTGTGCTATTAGTATACTTCTTTTAAAACTTAAAATAAGAGTATACTTTCAGTTTACTTTTTATGAACTTATCAGATATACTTAACAAAGGTACACATAAGTATACTTGGCTCATACTGACAAGTATGCAGAAAAGTCTAAGTATACTTGGCTCAGACTGACAAGTATACAGAAAAGTCTAAGTGTACTTGGCTCATACTGACAAGTATAAAGAAAAGTCTAAGTGTACTTGGCTTGCGCTGACAAGTATACAGAAAAGTCTAAGTACACTTGGCTTATAGGCGTACTTGTACTTAATCTTTTGATTGTGATATACTTAGAAAAGTATAATTAAGTATTCTTGTAGGCCTACAGAAAGTTAGACTTGGCTTGTAGTTGTGCTTACGTTTTGTAGAGTAGCCTATAAAAGTATAGACATTTTTTGGACTATTGGGGGTTTTGTAATAATGGGCTGTCGGAACAATGGCATGGTACCAACCAACTACCTCCACCCATCAAATGTGTAGGTTGAGATGATTTAGGGTAGATGCAGAGGACATAGGATTTGCCTGAGAGGAAGTGCTGCCTCAGAAGTCATGCTCAGGGGAACAAAATACCCCTTTTACTCATGCACATAAGCAGGAAGTGGTTGGAGATTTGATGAAATAGTCTTGTTTAACATGAATCCCTTCTTGCCTGGTGGCATGCAGCCGGAAAAGCTAGTCAACTTGGGCAGTTTCCAGAAGCATGAGCAGCACAGGAAGTCACATTCTGTTTGAAATTTAACAGCCTAAACTATCCAGATTTGGTCACCAATGATGCTGATGTTCTGGGTGATACCACAGTGTATTAAACAAGTACTCCACAGCCTTGCACTCCTATTACACTGTTGGACTCATGATGGACAGTGCAACTCTAACTGCAGTTCGCAGTTCGGTCGGAGACATGGGTGTGTTGTGCTAGGAGCAGCTAAGGTCAAGCCACTAGCCTCGAGCAGAGGTGAGGAGCGGGCATCTGAGGTCTGGTAAGGTATTTCCTCTTTCTTTCTCCACATCCCCACAATTTTTCTATTCATCAGATTTTGCACAGCTCCCTCTGTATATGCAGTAGTGCTCCCCAAGACCTGTAAACACACACCTCAATCAATCTATTTTTACAGAAAAGTCTCATGCTCGCCTCAAATGCATTCATAATTCAGATGCCTTTACCTCTAGGAGAGATTGTAAATGAAATGTGATGTGCCGTTCCATTCGATTTCTCACCCAATACAAACGATGCCATCAAACAGCATGGTGACATTAATCTAAAAATAGTGTCTAGATGGCACTTGCTTGCACTCTCTGCTTTATATATGCAATGCCATGACTACTTCTCTTCCTTTCAAATCAACTATTCAGTCTACAGATCAATGCCATGCTTACGCACAAGAACTGAATTAACATGTGCATGTCAACACAAAGGTGAGACCAGAAATGTGAAACAGCGCTGGGCTGTCATGGTAGCGCTTGTGTATATCAGATGGTTTGTGTTTTTAAATCCTCACATTATTTGTTTCATTTTGCTAATCCAATTGTCATCTTCCTTTTGTTCACCACCAACTAACACTGAATAAAACTGAAGTGGCAGATATCAGCCGAATCCTGGACACAAATGCAAATTTTGTTGTACAGACGCATACCATTTTTTTCTCCTAAAGTCGTGAAGATGCTGTTTTTATATAGATGTGGGCTGAAACAAATCAACACCTGATGTTTACAGATTTTATCGGAGAGTTTAATGCATTTTGCATGGAGTCAGTTATCAGTAGCAGCCATTTCCGCTCTCTCTAGCCCCTTCCCTCTCTCCTCACTTTGTCACAGAAAATCAAACATAACACATCACCCACTCATCAAATCATTCAACTAAGCATACCAGTGAGACAGAGGAGAGGAGAGACAGATAGCAAGTGTGCATTTGTAAAAGTCATAATTTGTTTATGCCATAGATCTGATTGAATTGGAAGCATTAAAAAGGGACTCATTGCAACTTTTATCTCATTATGAGTGGAGCTGATCTATGGCCTGCAGTGAATGGCTGCTTACATGCAGCTTGTTCTTGCACACAGTCACACACACACGCGCATGGAGCACATACTGTTTTCTTTTCAGCTGGCCTAAAAAGTACCCACGCACCAGGCAAACAGGACAGTACTCCTCCATATATTAGCTGAATGAGGGACAGGACATTTTTCAGGATAGTGGCCTGCAGGAAAGAGGGAGGAAAATATATGTGGAGAAGGAAATGGGATGTGTTGATCGGAGCTGATGCCCGAGGCAGCGAAGGAGGGAGCTGTACGGTCTCATTGTGCTGCGTAGACGGGGAATAGAGGACGACGAGGAGGCGTTTCCATGGGAGTGCTGCTGTGTTCTTCTCGAACAGACGCATTCCCTTATCTCCTGCCTGGGGAGAAACAAACACTGGCAGCTCATGTGAAGGGGAGTTTCCCTGGATCAGTTTGAGCAGCGTAGAGAAGCAACAGAGCCCTAATTGAATTTGAGGGAGAGAGAAAAGTGCAGGACTTGCAGTATAAGGCCATGCCGTCTGTGTTGATAGCAGAACAATCTGTACATCAGTGTGCTATGTCAAAGCATTCAATTCACATATTAATTCACCATTTGTTTTAAAGCAAAATGTGTTTTTTAGAAACATATGCTGAGTCAGTATGTTTTCTTATAGTGTTTCAACCTCTGAATATGTCCCAAACTTATTAAATAATACATATATAAATACTGTACTTACTGCATATACTTTTTGAGCTGAAATTTCAGGGTCTTGTGTTACAAATAGCTCTGATGTTTTTGCTGGCAGCTGGGCTCTAGGGATGGCAATGTCAGTCTGCTGATTGGTCAGTTATCTCTACAGATATTGGGAAGATTGCTATGACATTTTGTACAGATACAGTATCTATGGTCCCAGGACAATGTGTTCTATTGACTCTGCTGGTCCTCTCAATTTCTTTTGGTTCAGAGTGAATTATTAAATGAACTGACAAAAGCAATCTCACCACGCAGTAGCTGTTTAGTAGCTCTTGTTGAGCTTTCAATCATATCCCACAATCTGAATTTTTAAGCCGACATGGATAAGTGGTCCTTAAAGAACTCCAAAAACACAAAACATAGAACGCCGGGGTTCACATCCATGTGAAATCAGCAACATGTAGTTGTCTTTGTGTTCACAAGCATTAAGTTTCACTGTCACTTTAAAAACATAGTTATATTAAGCGAAAACACATTTCTCCCCTAACTTAACTAATGCCAATGTGGAGGAAAAAAAGTACCCACGCACAAATCATGTCACGGGCAAAGCATAAAGTAGTAGTAATATGGAGCTCAATAATGGAGGACCAACTTGTTGATTTGTGGCACCAGCGGGAGTGTTTGATTACCATGTCTCCATGGCTTCATCCATCCATCCTTCGTGAATTTTCAGTACAAAGTAGCGCAAAAACTAACATCACCAATTCTTCCTGACTGTCGTCCGCCATGTTTTTTTTACACAAAAAGTCACGTTTGAACGCGAGAGATTTTGCGAGATTTCCATTTTATTTTAGTCGGGACTCTTCTTGTTCATGAATGGAATAAAACTGTTAAATCTATCATAACATGTCGTTAGGTGTGGGGTCTCTCACATTTTCAAAATCTGTTAAGATTTGGAAAACCTTTTAGTGTGGGCCAGCCTTAAGTGGGTTTGTTGCCTAAACCTAAAGAAGTTGTTTTGTTTGTGTTCAAAACGTAATGTTCCATTCAGTTTACAACGTGTTAGAACGTGTTGCTTTTAAGTTTCGCTCTCAGGCATAGTAGGCCCCCTACTACCCAAATCTATGATATAACCACTTCTGTGATCCCTTTATTTTTCATCTTGCACCATTATCAGGTCAAATTTCAATATGCACAATTCTTTGGTTTATGACTAAATACCCGCAAAACCAATAACATTTCCACCAGCCTCAGCTGCACTTTGTGTTTAGCACGCTAACACACTAAACTAAGACTATGGTATACCTAAATATCAACATGTAAGCACAGCTGACATTCAAATTTAGTTCAAAGCTGTGCAGCCTCACAGAGCCGCTAGCATGACTGTGGCCCCTTTTCACTTCCTACTGTATCTCTGGTCTGCTTCTAGTGGTGTTGTAATGCACAATTTCCCTCCTGGGGATCAGTACATTTTGTGTCTTATCTTTTCTTAATTTTGCCTTGACATGCACTAAGACTCCATGTGGGGACTTTTTGTAATTCTGTTTTATGGAATGGAAAACACAATCGTCTTGTCCTCACCGTAGAGTTAACACATAAACGGCTGAATTAAATAGAGGCTTAACTGAATAGTCTTGAAGAAATAGAGAGTGATAGAGGAGAAAAGGTGATTGAATAAGCAGAGGCTGGGTGAGGGAGTACACAGTGGGATTTGTGTGGACAGGCCTGTAATTCAAGGGAAGGAAAGGACCTTAACCTAGATCAGTATCTATCACTCCAGCAGGAAAAGAGAGCTCAACACCCACATGTTTCTAGGAAGGGAGAGGGAGAGAGAAACCGAGGCCCCTGATGGGAACTAAGTCTATACGGAGGAGGGGGGGAAAGAGAGAGAGGGGTGAGGGTGGTGTAGAGACGAATACTGGACACATTTGTACATGTGATGTTGGTTCCTCAGAACTCTGACACAGATGGGAGGAAGACAAAGAGGGAGAGGATGTGAAAGAAAGCGAGAGACAATGACAGATAGAGGGAGAAAGGAGATCAACATGTTGAGACAGAGCCCTGGAGACACAGCCACCAGAGAAGCAGAGAATTATGGGAGTGCAAATTAAATTACACCGGAAGGGACGGTCAGGTCTGGATCTGCAGGAAACACGGCACATGGGGCTCTTTGTGTGCGTGTGTCTGTGTGTGTGTGTGTGTGTGTGTGTGTGTGTGTGTGTGTGTGTGTGTGTGCGCGCGCGTGCGTGTGCGTGTGCGTGCGCGTGTGCGTGTGTGTGTGTGTGTGTGTGTGACCACATACATGTGTCTGTTTGATATAAACAGGTACATACAGAGATCAAAAGGTGTAAAGAACGCAGAAAGATCCCTGTACAAAAACAAAAACAAAAACAGTAAAAGCATTGGCAGCGAAGTTTCCAGACGAATACCGTCAAATTATAGTAAATACCCGTACCACAAAATAACAGTATGGACATTTTGCTGCCAATGCTTTTATCATTTTTTACTGCTTTTTTTTTACAGTGATAGGAAAGACTATAAAAGGAAAGAACAGGACGCGAAAAGGAGGGATACTACATAACAATCTGCACGCATTAGATGCACACTGTAGATACTGCTCCCAACAGCATCTGCATAAATATCTGTCTATATGCCTTTTTCCCAGCAGACATTTTGACTTGTCATAGCGGGAATGCACAGGTGTTATTAACATTAACGATTGGCTGTTTTATTCCCAGTAAGGCACGCCAATGTGACAGTGAGCCATCATACACGGTACCAGGACTCTGAAACTGACGCAGCTAAATGGAATTTATTTATTTACACCTGACACCTGTGCTTTTCCTACTGTGACATATCAAAATGTCTATCAAATGATCTTGCTTAGGCTTAGAGTAAGTCAATAGAAGAAGTGGCTATGGTCTGGAACTGATAGTTTAGCAAAAGTGGTGTGACACACGCTTTCAGGAAGTGGAGTCTGAGAGCCACAAGTCAGAGTAAGAAAGGCCCGCCTCAGTCAGTGGCAGAATCTGATAATGAAACTTCTCTACCTTGTCTGTGGCACTCAGCCCCAAGCCCTGTACCTTCTGAAGATGTACATTTTGATTTTCTTTATTTTTGGAATGGTTAAGCAATTTTCTAAATCAGCTAGGCATTGTTGTTTTCATCAAACGTTACTCAAACAGAATTTAAATAGTGTATTTGTTGCAGACTGATTTCAGCCACAGATTAATACACATTTCGAGCTCTAATGAGTATTTGCGACAGCAGGACGGGGTATGTGGATTGACTCCAAATAAACTACGGTGCCTGTTTTCATGGAAATGAAGAAACATGTCACCCAGTGCACCAGTGTGGCTCACCGATGTGTTCTTAAAGAGGACCTCTTACGCTAATTTTTAGGGCGCATTTTTGTTTTCTACTAGAACATGTTTACATGCTTTAATGTTCAAAAAACGCTTTATTTTTCTCATAACGGCTGTGCTGCAGCACCTCTTCTCACCCTCTGTCTGAAATGCTCTGTTTGAGCTCCTCCCCCTCCCAAAAAAGCCCAGTCTTCCCTGATTGGTCACTTGGCCCCCTCTGTTGTGATTGGTCAACCGAACCAAACTCTTCGGACTGCACTCCAGCTCCACTCTAACTAGCTTTGTTTGAGGGCATTCCAAACTAGCCGCCAGGCAAGTATTATGCAAATGTGTTACTTGGTGACATCACCACATTGCGGAAGAAAAAGCGGGACTTAAAGCGAGATGTTTCAGGCTGTTCAGGAGAAGTGTTTCTGTGGGGGAGAGTAACTCCCTTTGGCATGGACTTTGGGCTTTGTAACTTTGCAGACCGTTTACATGCACAAAAAACTATATAACACACTAAAGGAAAGGGAAAAAGCATAATAGGTCCTCTTTAATAGATTTGGGGCAACAATGCAGGTCTATGACACAGAGGACAGTTAACATCTGTCCATGAAGATTAATAGACTAGTTATGTTTGATTATGTGTGCAGTATGTGTGTGTGTTTATACGCGTTGATACTGTCGCCTCTTTGTGACACTTTCCAATCTCCAACGTAAAGTTATTACATTCACCTCTGAATCTTACCTCACATTTTCCACTGTACCTTCTCCTTTCCTCTCATCTCCCTGCTTATCTGTTCTTCCATCCTCTAAACTTATACAACATTGACAACACACACCTACAGCAAACACAAACACCACGTGGTGTTACAGTTTCAATTCATTTAAAAAACTGTTTGAAAAGGAGCCTTGAGCAGTTGTTGTAAAGTGTGGATGAAGAAGTGGAAGAGGTCTGAGATGAGAGAAACAAGAGCGATAAGAGTGAATAGCAATAAGTATTGTTTCAAGCTGTGTTTAATGTCTTTTTATTGTCCGGCAGAGTGGTTTCTTCAAGGAGCGGCGGTTTGTGATGCAGGCCCGGGGTGCTGTGCTTTCACAAAGGTCACACGAACACTGGAGCAGATTAGCAATTCAGATTGGGCTAAAGGGGCTAAAAGGCTGCTGTAGCCCTGCCTGAGTCTGATTACATTAGCAAAGAGTAGGAGTGCAAATGCACACTAGTGATTAGATGGCATGAGAAGGAAGCAGCTATAAGATATTATAGGAAATATGCACATCCATACAGCACATATGCATGCAAACACTCTCTGACAAACAGGTCTAACAATAAGCTATGACTCACAATAAACAAACATATAAACAGCACATGATTCCATTGTGAAGCTTTATCCTCAGTGTATCCTCCCACTAACTGGCCCTCCTCACACACACATGGATTATCAGCACTCACAGCCCATCTGCCCTTGTACAACATCCATCTTTTAGAAATGGGTTTGGGTTGCAGGATCATTGCAGTTTTGAGCGAAGATCTCCTGCTTTCCAAGGTTCATTCCCTGACCTGTGTTTATGTGGTGGTGGTGGTGGTGGTGGTGATGATGCTGCAGCTCTCCTGGCTTCGGACACGTTTTATAACAACTGTCATTATAATTCCTTAATGTTCAGGACAAGGATGGTTATGCTACAGTGCGTCAAACACAAATACACAGTACAGCATTGGTAAAAAGTTCATCCGCTAAGTATGGATAAAGCTATACTGTAGATACAGTAGAATGGAAGTACTGTATCTATACCAGAGGCAGTACAAGCCAGACTAGCATCATAAATCTCTTTTGCCCTTGTCGAGCCATACTCCCACATCCCTACTGTCATTAACCATATTCATACCATATTCAGGTGTGTGCAGCCAAACATGAATGATTTTAGATAATCAGGTATGGGTAGGTGTGGGATAGACGCAGTGTAGTTGTCCGCTTTGTTCAAGACCTGAGGTTGGTCAAATAAAGTTAACTCTAAAACCGTCACTGCCAGACTAATTAAAACAAAATGATTCATATCATTTGTACAAAGCTAAAGAAACAAGCAAGTTCTCCTGAAAGGCCTTTTGCTGCATGGGGCCTTGTTTCAGCACCATGGACAGCGAGCTCAGGAGTAATCACAGCAGCTGTCTGAGGGACAAAAAGGAAGCCTCTGCAACAGTCTAGTGCACAACAAATGAACCAGATTGAAGTGTGATTTCACCAATGTATCCCCACCATGTTACTATTTACAGGGGGGGGGGGGTTCTGAGTGGGGCCTTGATGCCTAAAGTAACAATGTTTGTCTGCGTGTGTAGACAGCCTTGCTCCATAGCCTGAGATATGTGCTGTCATGTTATTGAAACAACCAGCAAACTGCAGGACAATACAAAGCCTGGATTAGGTGCAGGAATCACTGGCGTGCTATTAACGATATTGCAATGAGCACCACTCAACAGCCCCTCATTTCACAGAGCTACTGGTGCAAGCCTGCATGGCTCCAAATGCTCCAAACGTCACTTCCACAGTTCACACTCCACAAAGTAGTCCATGTTTAAAAACAGAAAGAGATGATGGAGGACTGTAGGAGTCTACTGACCTGTCCTCTATAATAGTCCTCCATGCCATTGTCATGTGATGCAACTATGTATGTGTATGTGTGTGTGTGTGTGTGTGCAAACCCTGCCTGCTAGGTAGCTTACTGGTTGCATGATCTCCAGAAACTAAATACTGACAGATATGCTCAACGGTTGCCATGGCGACTGTGCACCCACCCCCTTAAATGCACTTGTGCATGCGTGCATGTGTGTGTGTGTGTGTGTGTGTGTGTGTGTGTGTGTGTGTGCGTGTGTGTGCGTGTATGTATGCGTGTGTGTGTGTGTGTGTGTGTGTGTGTTTATGTGTGTGTGTGTGTGTGTGTGTGTGTGTGTGTGTGTATGTGTGTGTTTGTGTGTGTGTGTGTTTGTGTGTGTGTGTGTGTGTGTGTGTGTGCGTGTGTTTATGTGTGTGTGTGTGTGTGTGTGTGTGTGTGTGTGTGTGTGTGTGTGTGTGTGCGTGTGTGTGTGTGTTTGTGTGGGTGCGCGCGCGTGTGTGCGTGTGCGCGCAAACCCGGCCTCCTCAGTCCTACCTTGCATTCCTCCATGCACGTCCTGACAGAGTACGCATCCGTCTCGTATTTGTGAACCAGCAGCTCAAACTCCCGGTAGTTGTCCTCCGCCCGCTGGTCCAGGAGCTGATAAGCGCGCACACACTCGCTGCATCCCAGCAGGTCCACCCCCATGGCCATATCCAGGGTGCAATTGGAAATGTTCGGACTCGTAAACCCGTAAAACAAATCCAAAAGTGAGTAGGAATTACAAAAAGAAAGGTACAAATCGCTCAGATTCACGTAACTAACCAACTGTGTCCCTTTATCCCCTCTTCCTCCTCCTCCTCCTCCTCCTCCACCTCCACCGGAGAGGCCCAGGCACACGGTCTCCGCGTCCGTGAAAGTGAAGCAGTCTTTGGACAGGCTGTCTGGATGGCAGCTGTCCATTCGCCACAGAGGTTTGGTAGAATTCCCTATAAAAATAACATCTTGCTTCCTGGCGAGACGGTCTAGGTCTGATGGTGGTGATGGAGATGTAGGGAGGTGGAGGTGATGGAGGTGGAGGGAGTTTGTGAGCCCCTCGTCCGAGCGCTTGTCTCGGGTTCTGGTCAGCTTGGCCTCGGCGCAGAACCACAAGTGATCAGAGAGCAGGACGGTGATGAAGAGCAGCGAGGCCAGCGACAGGCGCCATCTCTGGGCCCGCTCCGACTCGGTGAACGGCTTCTCGTTCTCTCGGGGTGCGATCCAGTATTTCAAGCCCTCGTCATGCTGCCGACGCATCCAGGCACCCCTGCTCATATTTTAGAGAAAGTGCTGCTGCCCTGGCCGACTCCTGCACCGCGGGGGCTGCTCTGCCACAACAATACTCATTGACTTGGGGGTGGAGGTGGAGGAGACGGACTCCAGGTTGGTTTCCTCGGTAACGGTGATGGGTTGGCCGGTCCAGGGCGCTCCTCTTATCGGTGCTATTCCGATCCAATTAAGCTCCGCGCTGCCGCATCCCGGTTCTCCATGATGACGGCTCACCGGAGGGGAAACGGCGTCCTCTTTGACCGCATGCCCCTCTCTCTTCTCTCCTCTCTCCGACCAGCTGTTGCGAGCCTCTCTCTCGGTGGTGGTGGTGCTGATGCTGCGTTGTGTACTGCCTCTTCTGCGTTGTGCAAGATTCACTTTAAAAGGAGGAGAGCAGCTTCTGATGCACGCACAACCGTCCGGTATACCTGGGAAAACCGGAAAGCCTATAGAATCCTTTTTTCTCCATCCCGTTGGTCCATTATTGTCATCTTGGATGGTGGTTAAGTTGCCGCCATGTTCGTCTTGGAGGAACACTTTTTCGGAGGAGAGCTGGGTCGGTTTGCGTCATCTCCATCGTTGCGATAGCTCCATCGTTGCGCAGTGGCGGAGCAGCTTATTACCTAGATGCACACAAACACACACTCACTGAGAGAGAGACTCATACACGCAGGGAGGGAGGGAGGGATGGAGAGAGAGAGAGAGAGACACATAAAGGTGGTTAAGGGTGTTTAGGCTATCCTCTCTCTGCTCCTCATGAGTGATGCTCTCCAAATATTTTTGGCAAACACACACTTTTGGCGACATCTTGCTTTTGGTGCAGGATAGACGTGAGTCCATTCACAAGAACAACAATGCAGGTAAGACTGATTTTCTTATATATAGCCATTAAAGGTCCTATATTATAAAAAAAGTGAGATTTTCATGTTTTTTTTTTATTTATTATAAAGCAGGCTTAAGTTATATATAAATACTGTGAAAGTATCGAAACGCTCAATCCACAGGGAAATACACACAGACCGTATTCAGAAACTCTGCATTTGAAACAAGCTGTCAGGATTTCTGCCCGTTTGTGATGTCACGAATATACAATATTTAGATAGATAGATGTCACAAATATACAATATTTAGATAGATAGATGTCACGAATATACAATATTTAGATAGATAGATAGATAGATAGATAGATAGATAGATAGATAGATAGATAGATAGTAGCTTTATTAATCCCGAGGGAAATTCAAGTTTCCCGCATCACAGTTCCATAGTGCAAAAACATGTTAGTAAAAAGGCAGCAAAAATGTTAGTAGTACAAAGTACAACAAAATATACCAGTTATAAAAATACAAAGAGATGAAGAAAACTGTTAAAACTGATTATAGTGCAGGGTAACAGCTGTGATACACGACTATTAAAAAAAGTGAATGTAGTGCAGAAGAGATTGTTAAAAATGAGTATAGTGCATATATAAATACTGTGAAAGTATCGAAACGCTCAATCCACAGGGAAATACACACAGACCGTATTCAGAAACTCTGCATTTGAAACAAGCTGTCAGGATTTCTGCCCATTTGTGATGTCACTAATATACAATATTTAGACCCTTGACAGAGTTTTAAACGTAAACATTCTAAATGTGTCCCAGTTTATTTCCTGGTTGCAGTGTATGTGAATGACATCAGCTGACAGGAAGTACACATGGAACCAAGCTGTTGCCTAGCAACGTAATTCTGTTGCAATTCCATCAAAATGCGCTAAAACGGAGCGTTTCAGACAGAGAGGGTAAATACAGGTATATTCAGGCTGACAGTATGAGGAAAATAAAGTTTTTTTTAACATTACAGCATGTAAATATGTTCTAGTAGAAACACAAAATACAAGTATGAACCTGAAAATGAGCATAATATGGGACCTTTAAAATCCATTGATCCAGCTCATTTCATACACACAATGCAGGCTGTAAATCCTCAAATTATACATTGGTTTTTTTCTTACCCAGAGGAGAAATGAAAGGAAATGAAGGCTTTTGCTACTGAAACTATAGTCAGGCTCCACTCTCTGAACAAATGGAAAGCAGCTGAACAAGCAAAGTCTGAGCTTTAACAATATACCTGTTCCTGCAAGTGGGTCCCATCTCCATCTTATCAGGTGTGCTGTGTTTGGTCAGTGGGTTTAAAACAAACAACATGATTTACAGTACAATATGGCCCTATATGTAATGTCCCTGTGTGTGTGTGTGTGCGTGTGTGTGTGTGTGTGTGTGCGTGTGTGTGTGTGTGTGTGTGTGTGCGTGCGTGTGTGTGTGTGTGTGTGTGTGTGTGTGTGTGTGTCCCAGAGAGAGGAAGAAGGGGGAGGGAGAGATAGGTGGTAGTTGCTCTTAGGGTGCTGAAAGTAAATTACAGTATTTATCCTGGTCCTTAGAGCTACTAATCATTGTCAGTGTGCATGGCCTGGAGTGCTACCCAAAGAGAGTGTTGCTTAATGTTAATGGGCTGTATATTGGGGATAAGACAAGAGATGATTACCTGATTAATTCGTGCTTCAGGCAGGGCGGGAGGCAGATTATTCTACGATTTGTTGTTGAGGGGGTAAAAGTGATCATCTAACTCCAATCCAATTAGTTTTAGTGCGACCGGTGTCCCTCTGTCCAAAAAAAATAATAGTTATGATGCAATATATTGGATAGCGCAGGGAATTAAATTATTTTATATTGTGTGAAATTCTTCTATGGGACAGCTAAGGTGACCACGTGTCCCACTTTTACGAGGGACTGCACTGCACAGCATTTTTATCCCAGTATTTATTGTCCCACATATTGAGATAATGTCCCACATTTTCATTGGCTCCAGTTTTCAAGAGTCAAACCACTCCAGGAAAAGACACTGGCTTTTATCCAATGGCTGTCATCACAGGGCTGTGTTTGCTGTCAATCAAACTGCGCACACCTGTGTCAAGTGCAGGTTGACCTTTCACCGTCTTTTGCGAGTCACCGCAAAGTCACAAACCATGCAGATTTAGGCCGATTCATATGATGGAGACTAACACAATGAAAAAAGAGATGTGCCAATCAAGGGCAAAGCATAGAGATGTTACGAGGTAAAGGGGCAGAATAGAAATGTTTGTCTCTTTAAGTTAGACATTATCACAAAATTGTAAACTACCTCTCAGCCTTGGTAACGTGTCCCACATTGTCCCACATTTGATTTGTTGAGACTCGGTCACCCTAGGGAGTGGCACTGAATTTCAGCACCATGGACAGGTCATCACGTACTGCTGTATGTGTGGAAGCAGTTTCCTGTCACAGGCTCGTAAAACTGCCCTCAAACACAACAAAAAAAAGGTGTTTTCTCCCTCTTGTTGTGCTGTTGGTGGCATTGCACCCTCCGTTGAGTGTACTCCAGAGCTATCTTAAAAAAAAAAACTCAGAAAGCCAGTCCATTTCTGTTCTGTCCTGAGCGTAGGGAACAAGTCATGTCACTAACGTAATTTGCTGATTCATCACCAAATGTCAACGGGTGCTTGCACAAGGAGATTCAATTTGCTTGATATTTTTGAACCCCTCGTTCTCTGATTCACCTCTGACTGAAAATCCACCATGCAGGGACGGAATGTTTTGGTAGGAACATTAACTGAAATCTGAAACCGCCGGATGGTGTTATGGCAAACATCTGTTGTGTCATTTCTAAGGGTGCTCGAATGCTCACCATTCATCAGTCATTGCTCTCAGATATTATGTCACTGCAGGATGCTGTGATCATGCCTCGCGGGGATGGATGTCCTACTTCGGCTGCTGGGATTGTCTAGTCTGCCTTTAACTGTAGTTGCTCAATTTCATGCTCTGTCTTTGACCCTATATGTGTGTGTTTATGCACATGTGCCTGCCTCCCCCTGCAATGTTGGTAGACATATGGATATAGGAACCTTGCCAGGAGTTTCATAAAACCATTTTCTGCAATTTGATTGGTTTGAGCTGAACACCTGACTTTTGTCAGCTCCTGAGAGGCGGCCAATCAACAACATACGGAGTGTGTGTCTGGCACAGCGGAGAGTTGTCAGTTTCACACCACTCCCAACACTTTCCTTACCTGTGTGTGTGTGTGGGGGGGGGGGGGGGGGGGTGGAGGGTGTAAAGGAGACAGAAGTAGCGTGAGGGGAGCAGAGAGACAAAGACATGGGAGAGAGAGTGGAAGAGTCTGTGAGATGAATGCAGATTGCTGTCCCTTGAATCTGGAGCTTTCACAGTAACAGTAAGCGCTGGCAGACATGACTCATCCACTATCCATGCTGGGGAACGTGTGTGTCCTCTCTGAAACAACTGCACATACATGTGGAGAATTGATCGTATTATCTCATTGTACGGATACAGTAGCTCTTGCTAAATCAAAGGTATAATTTGCACAGTTACCTCTTTTTCTGTTCAAGTATTTAGGAAATCAAAAAGAGATAAAATATCAATGTGTTTTTCATATTTCAATATCAAACCCTCTGTTATATCTATTTTTACATCATTGCTCTGTCTGGCTTGTCAAAGCTCAACCGTCTATTTATAAAATGTCTATTTAAAAGTCTTTTATAAACAAATCGAAAATAGCCAAGTGGAGGGTTTGTTGCCTTTTTCTCTGCTCTGTTTGAAGCTTTTTAAGTCACGCTGATGGCAGCGGCTCAGTCCGCGGGGTGCTGAATCCACACCAAATTGCCGTGGGGACTTCGCTTGGGAACCGGATGGTTGCAGGTTCAAGTCTGCATATGGATACGGAGCGTGGCCTTGTCGCTGGAGAGGTGCCAGTTTGCCTCCTGGGCCTGCTGAGGTGCCCCTTGAGCAAGGCACCGAACCCCTAATCTCCATAAACAGATTCTGCATTCACACGTAGGCAACGGCACAAGATTTTGGTATCGAAAGCGTTCTGGTTTCCGTTTGTGGTCCGAGTAGAATTGATCAATCATGTTCGGTTGAAACAGTCCATGTGGAGAGCATGGCCAAAATGCAATCTGGGAACCCACCGGCTATCGTCTGACAATGATTTAGCTTTTCATTGGTTTTAAATTAGCTTGTAAACTAGCTACTTGTTAAACAATCTGGTCGTAGACGTCATCTCTCAACTTCAACTGGGGGCGGCTGTGGCTCAGAGGTAGAGCAGGTCGTCCACTAATCGAAATGTCAGCAGTTTGATCCCCGGCTCCTCCAGTCACATGTCGATGTGTCCTTGAGCATGACACGTAACCCCAAATTGCTCCCGAAGGCTCTCCCATCAGTATGTGGATGAGTATCTAGATTAGATCCTGATGGGCAGGTTGGCACCTTGCATGGCAGCCTCTGCAATCAGTGTATGAATGTGTGTGTGAATGGGTGAATGCTGACATGTAGCGTAAAGCGCTTTGAGTGGTTGGAAGACTAGAAAAGTGCTTTATAAATGCGAGTCCATTTACCATTTACCAGAACTCCAGTCTCGCGTTTCAAGTTGCTAATCGGAATGTAAACAATGAGCAGCGCATGGAAGAGGAAGTCTTGGCCCGGATTTCCGCTGGCTACACTGGATGTAGATGTAAAAATGTAATTTCAATAATTGATCAATTAAGTATGTCTTCTTCTTCTTCTTCTTCTTCCTCTTCTTCTTCTTCTTCTTCTTCTTCTTCTTCTTCTTCTGATCCAATTCAAACTATAAAACGTAACCACATTCTGTATTGTTTTTCTTGGGGCATACAGCAAGTTTGAGGCTTGAACCCAATCTTTCATGAATACTTTAAGTTTTAGCAAGATCTTTTTTTTGTACCCTGATGTTCACTGTCTCATCATTGCAATGTGTTTCCCCAGCCATTGACATTCCTGATGGACGGAGACAGGCAGGAGGACAGAGGTGGTTGCTAGACAGGACCTAACGACAATCAGAGGAGGAGAGGGAAAACGGGGTGAAAGAAAAGAGACAGGTGACATCAGCCAACTTGTCACTATATCTCTCTTTACAGATGCATGCTCTTTATTCTTTCTCGCGTCTTCTGTATTTTCCTCCTTTTTAATGGCCTGTCAGCATTTTGTTCCTCTTTCTTACTGCCACCATCTCTCTCCGTCCTTCTCTTCATTCTTCTCCCACTCAGCTGACATGACTCTTCCTTAAGCTCTCGTTCTCCATCGCCCTGTCTTCCTCTGTCTCTCAGTCTCACGCTCTTTCTGTGCTTTCGTCTGTCTGACGTCAGAGAGGAGTAGGAGACAGGCTCGGCCTCTCTGATTGGTCAGAGGAGACAACACCCTCAGCCCTGGTTTACCGTCCTGAGTGGATGATATGAATTGACAAGAGATATATGATTTAAGGTTAGTGCCTTATCCCGCTCAAGAGCAAGTGTATGCACCTGCAAAGATATGTTTGTGTTCATATGTGTTTGCATACATGCTTGTGTTTGTGTTAATGTCTATTTTGTATTCTGCTGCTCTGAGTGTGTGCCACTGTGTTAATATAATTATTATTTGTATGCAAAAGTGTCTTAGTTTAACAAAAAAATATATTAACTCAAGGTCAACTAGCCCTACCAGCAAAGTGAGTTCGCTCAGTCGCCATCACGTTGCGTAAGTATGGAACTTTAGTCATGTGATAGTCATTTATGTAATATTAATATAATAGTTATTGTATATTAAAATACCATTATACTGCATTATTTTTGCAAGTTTTAGCTCTTGCTTGTGTAATCTACATATACTGTCACTGCTGACAATACTGCATAGTTTTATATTTTTCAATGCATTCGAATTTCCATTTATTAATTTATGGTATGAAAATGGATTAAAATATCCATTAGTCATAACTTCACGTCTCTTTTTATATTTTGTATTTTATTGAGTTTATTAAATATAATGTTTGTTGACATTCCTAATATCAATAGTAAAACATCTGGGGGGGGGGGGGATTTTGGGTCCCATCTTGATGATGACGTGGCGAAACATTTTATTGAATGCAAAGAAAATTACATTACGTTCTAATAAATCCTATGAGACCCAATATAAGATTATTCACAGAGTACATGTAACCCCAGCAATCCGATCTAAATATGACCCTATATGCTCTCCATTATGTCCAAAATGTAAAAATAGCTGTGGCTCATATAATCATCTTGTGTGCCCTAAAAATTGTAACTCTTTGGCTGTCAGTCCAAAGCGAGATTAAGAAAGTATTTAGGAAAGATATACCTCTAAACCCACATATTTCTGTACTGGGATTAGACTCTAATTATGAACGTAAGTACAGGTACAGTATTACAAAAATGGTTGGACAAAGAAACCCCTGATATTGTAGCATGGTATGTAAACCTTATGTCTATTTTGCCATTGAAGAGATTATCAAGTGTGTTAAGAGGTACTCTTGATGTGTTTGTAAGTGACTGGTCCCCAATAGTAATATACTGTACCTGGAAGACTAATAAGTATGGGCGTAACAAATATAACAGTATGAGTATGTGCAATTGTTCAATTTATCGGGTTGTGACTTGCTGATGCTCAAATTTTATTCTTATTTTTATTTAATTTCTTTGTTGTGTTTTTTTTTTCTGTGAGTGTGTGTATCTGGGTGTGTTTTTGTTTTGTGGTTTTCGGTATGTCTTGTCTCAATTGTAGGTCTCACTTTATTATGTTGAAAAGAAAAACATTGAAAGAGAATTTATTAAATAGTTTGCACTGCACTGTCTCACAACTATAATATAACTCTGACAAAAACAAATGCATAGTTGTTGTTCACTGTGATGGATTACACAACCAAAGAAAGTCCAACAATTGATTCCAACCATACAGAAATGAATGGAAACCAATGGCTGCCTGGAAGGTCAAAAAAACATATTTCATGTAAAATTTCATGTAACAACGCTTCAGCATGGTCAGTAGTGATGTAAATTATACATGATTTACCATAATTGGAATTAAATATGCAGACTCACTGGTATGGTCCTCGCATGTATATGTGATGAAACAAATGTACACTGTTTCATTTGGTCCCTGGAACGGAGGGGGGATTAGGCCGATGATGGAGATACCATCATGCAGTTCAACCCACTACCCAACCCAGCGCTGCCACTGCTCCACCTCAGGGTTTTACTCTCCTGATCGATTGGCTCACCGCATTCCTATTCCAGGAATCCCTCAGCGGCTTATCAACACAGCTCACTTTCCCAAGGACACTGCCTATTCCCATATCCATGATCCTGGATTCCTGGCCTATATTCCCACAGTGCAACCTGGATCTCTGCATTCACCCAGCCACCAGCTTCAAAAGAAATGCGCTTGTCAGGGAAGGCAGCTTTTACCCTGGCAGGGAATGCAGAATACAAATACAGAGCAGAGACTTGTTTGTGCTAGAATAAAATCTACTGATGTCAAGGCACTTGGATTATTATGTGTATTATTAGCATTGTTTGACGAGTAACTAAAACAGTTTATGCGTTTTTTTGCGCCTTTTACCCTTTTATTCTTGTGGTCTGATTTTAAATTCTTTAAAAAACAAAATATTTGAAATATTCTGGTGTTATCACTATCACAACAGTCCTATGAAACACTGTTAAATATGTGCACGACATGATTAAATGTATTTGTGTGTGATAGGATGTGTTTGTCTTCATCCTCTCTTACCCTGATGTTACATCACTGATGGCCTAAGACTGTATCCTGATGCACTCACAGTTTCTTGCTCTCTCTCTCTCTCTTTTATCTCGTCTTTGTACCGTTCCAACAGCGTAATAGTTTTTTAAGACTTTGGGTGTTTAAGCAGCAAGTAAGATGCTTTTTTAAGATTTGTAATGTGAAATTATCTTAAACTTTTGACAAAAAATGCCCTCCTATGATTATGATGGTTATAAAGAGTTGATGAGGAATATGGCATTATTCTATTGTGTCCTCATAGTGTTTGATTTTGGTGTGCAGGTAATGTTTAGTCATGCTAGCGGCATGGCTACACATTATACGGAAGCGCAATGCATTCACATGAGAAAACATATTTGAGATAGATAGAGCAGATTTTTTTTTCCCATGAAAAAATATCTCAGAATTCTGAGATAATAAACTCATTAATTCAGAAAAACAGGGCAAATTTGTTTTTTTTTCTTCTCAAGTGAATCGATCTAGGGATGGCAATGTCCGTCTGTTGATCGGTCAGTCGCTCAGACTGAAATATCTCAACAACTATCAGATGGATTGTCATGACATTTTGTACAGACATTCGTGGTTCCCAGGTGATGAATCCTAGTGACTTTGGTGATCATCTGACTTTCTGAGAGGTCAAAGGTCGCCGGGAAAATACAGGAAGTAAACATCTCATACTATTTTGCTGAGCTAGCTGGCTGTTGCCGAAGGTGAGAAGATTAATGAATATTAACATGTTGTTTAAGGATTATTTAGCACAATACAGCAATTTGTTGGTTCAGTGTTATCTGACGTATTTATAAATCCACATTTTGTGTAATTGTTGAGTCTAGGATTGCCGATGCGAGTGGATCAAAAACATGACGTGCGCTACTGGAGCTCGGTGTGCATGAGCCAGGTAGGAAACTTATGATTATTTCTGAGTTCATGTTTTGTATTTTTATTTGTCAAATGTGTAATGATTTTAAAGGGCGGTGTTGTGAATGTTTTTTCTGTTTTCTCCTTATCTAGAGGGGCCACTGCTGTACTTTTGTGTGATGTAACTACCGTATTTTGTGCCAGATACCTGCCGTATTTGTGCCGTGTTGATACTGAACCAGTACAAGATTAACTTTAATTTAAACAATACCTGTCTGTTTTGGTAAACTGAAAACCATTGCTTCTGTGGAAGCCAAATTCTTATTTACCTTTATTTTAAAGACTACATAAAAATTGGAAGACAATAAAGATCCACATGTCGAAGTGTTCTTGATCAAGATACTTAAGATACCCAAATTGCTCCCAGCCTCGGCCATCAGTGTATGAATGTGTGTGTGAATGGGTGAATGCTGACATGTAGTGTTAAGCATCACAGTGCCAGCATGGCTGTAGAAATAAAATTAGATTTAAAGTGACTTTAAGGAAAGTGATTGTGATTTTATTTGCTACAACATGTTAAATCAAACCAGAGATATGAATACATTTCTCTCTGAGGAGATCCTGAATTCAAGGAGTGTCTTGATCAGCACCAAAACCATGGCTCTGCTTCCTCCAGATGGAAGGAGCGGGCCCCTGTAACATCAGCTTTAGCCCGAGTGTAAACAGCAGAAGGCAGGATTTACAGGGACTCCAGGGCTGAGACTGAGGCTCCACACTCCAGCAGAGAGAGCCCAAAGGGTTTTTGTCACCAAGCATCCCTGCTGTCAACACCAACCTGAGCTGAACCTACAGTACCTCCCCCGTCTGTCTCTCGATCCTCTTCTCCCAGTCTCTATCTTTACATTAAATTCGACTGACTTAAAAATAGAGATCAAACCGATTTGAAGTAGCTGTTCTTGTGCACAGAGCTGTTGGCATCAACTTAGTATTCCTCATGTGATTTGAGCTTACATAAAAATTTCATATGCTGAATGTAATGGGACAACGGATAGAAGACCTTGGATGAACCATTTATTAATGCAAAGCATGGTAAGGGCTCAGTGTGTTAGCACGGAAAATGAGCCTGGCGTTTCTAAATGCATTTACCTCTCACTAATCTGTGCTGTCAGAGAAAAGCACCTCCTGATGAAAGGGATGTGTCTGCCCCTGGATCCAACAGGAAAGTGGGGGGGAGAAAAAAAATGCATATGGAAGCCTTTGAAGAACTGGGAGTGAAGTCAAATCCCGGCTAACATGGAACCTGAGCAACATCCAGCGCAAGAGATCCAGTCACCTCTCATCCTGTAGGAGTGATGTGTTCACAGGAATAATTTTAATAGCTACTACCCAGATTGTGCCTGTGATGGGGCTGGAGAAAGGCCAGGGTAGCTCTGCTCCAATCCCCCCGCTTCATCTCTCCTCCCCTCCTCTCTTCCGCTTGGAGTGTCATGCTGAACATCACCAAGCAGTCCCTGCCGCCGTGTTACAACACAGCTCACAGGGCTAATCGCACTGGTCCATAATGTCTTCTCTTCAATCTCTGTCTCACTCATGTCATCACTGTCTTACTGCGTAATTGCAGAAATTATCTGCAGTGGAAATTGCTTAGATCAGATACAATATATCAGCAAAAGTGACTTATTTTATAATGAATGTGCTATTGCTGCTTTTTTGGCAGCCTTGTTGCGTTTCATTTGGTGTTTGATCAGCTTTGTTTTCATTTTTAGCCATACCAGCGCAGCCTGTCTGTATGCTGTCAGTCAAACACTTTGGTCCAGACTGAAATATCTTAACAATTCAATGGAAATTTTGTACAGACACATTCATTGTACCCAGAGGATGAATCCTAATGACTTTGGTGTTGACTTCTCCTCCAGCGCCACAGGCAGAATTTATGGTTTTGAGTGAAATGTCTCCACAACTATTGAACAGATTGCCATGAAATTTAGTACATGCACATTCATGTTCCCCACAGAATTGATTGTCTTTGGTGAACCCCTGACCTTTCATCTAGCGCCATCATCATGCCAACATTTTAAACTTAGCAAGGCTAATAACATGCCCATCAGCCTCAGCTGTTCTTAGTGCTAACTAGCAAATGTTAGCATGCTACCTTTCTAAACTAAGATGGTGAATATGGTACACCATTATACCATAGACTGGATATAAGAAGTGGACGTAGTCACCGTGACGTCAACCACTGGTTTGTGCACTACAGTTTTGAAGCCTCGAGTTCGGCATTTTGATTGTGGCCATCTTGGTTTTTTGCAACCAGAAGTGACACGAGAGGGTGGAGTACAACTGAACGCTAAATAAGACATTTTTAGGCGAATTTTGGTCTATTTTACTCTAAATGGGACCATAATTTACTAAATGAACATCATGCTGTATTGAAGAAGACATGAAACTAGCGACTGAAACTATAAACTCATGTTTACAATGTTTACTGAGGTAATAAATCAAGCGAGGAGTAGGCTCATTTTCTCATAGACTTCTATACAATCTGACTTCTTTAGCAACCAGAGGAGTCGCCCCCTGCTGGCTGTTAGAGAGAATGCAAGTTTAAGGCACTTCTGCATTGGCTTCACTTTTCAGAGCTGGAGGTTACCGCCTGCATTATACCCTCACAGAGCTGCTATTGGCCTGTAGACTCTAATCTTGCTATCATGTAGCTTAGTGCCTCATGTAACACTCTTTTTGTGGCTTTCTTGTTTGCAAATAAAGCTGAGGTTCAATTGCTATCTAATCTAGTATGCAAGGTGATGGTGTTCTGTGTGTGAGCCGGGGCCCATGTGGCACTGTGCTGTACTCGGCCTGAGCCCTTACTCCGCATCGTCTATCTTTCTCATCACACAGACTGGCCGACCTCAGATGACTTTGCAGACACGCTCTGCAGTCTACCAGTCACGTGTGAATCTCTCCCCCCCTCTCCCTGTGGTTGCTTGTTCTACTTCTGATCACAGCACACACATCTGTGCTTCTCCTGGCAATCTAAAATCTACGCCTCGGTGAGACAATCAAAGGAGGAGCGCCATCCATTAGCAACTGTTCACAAGTTGCTTCTTAGATGCGCCACTGTAAATTCAGTTAACCTGGGGCCATGTTAAATGTAAAGATTGTGTCACTGTTAATTGTGTTATCCGCCTATTTGCAGCTCTGCTAATTGCTCCCTAAAAGCTGCTTTGATGTGAAGGATGCTTGCCTCCTCTACAGCAGCAACACACACACACACACACTTGTGACCTCCTTCCTTCCTAAACAACCACCCTCTTTTCTCTCTTGGACACTTATCCGTCTCTCTCCATTAGTCATGCTCCTCTCTGTGAGCCTCTGTAAATATCTGCCACAGACAGAGTAAAGTTCAGAAAAAGGTCAAAAGTGATAAAATCTTCCACTGTGTCTCAGTGTAAAAGCAGAGTTTGAGAAAGTGTTCCACCTCGGTGTATCATGGTTTCATCAGCTGAGATTATAGGACAGCAGCAACATGATCTGCCTTCATTTCTTTCTGACACCTTGTTTATCAAGCATGTAAACCATTTGCTCTAACCATTAAACAGAACCCTCTCAGCAATGATCCATGGAAGAGCATCAATCCTTTTCACCGTGATCCTGTGGGCTCGCTGGAGCTGTGATGCATTGCACCGCTGACATGCTCAATTTACAGGAAGGAGACGAGGGGAAAATAAATGATATGCTGAAATTATGGCTATATAGTTAAATCAATCAGCTCGAGGAGATCGGCATCATCTGATTTTGCGAGCTCCCATCATGCAGCGGGGCTAACTTATGGGGTCACGGCGAGGTCATGGCTGTCGCCGCAGTGATACACCAATCAAGCCGGGGCCCTGCAGAGCCGAGGCCTGGGGAACATAAATCAACCGCATTGACTGCCACTATGTACTGCTGGGTGGTGAACTAACACACACACGCGCACGCACACACACAGTAGGACAAATAAGCTATACCTCATTTATCCAGGTATCACACACTGCCATCAGGATGCACCCGTTCACACACACACAGATACAGAACACCCAGCTTTCTGCTAATTCCTCCCATTAACAGTGACATTTAAAGATATCTCCCCAGTGCACAGCCGCCAGTGGAAAGTACCTTTTCATTAAGCTCTTATTGTGTGGGCCTCAGGGGTGAGGACGGGAGGTGTCTTCCTGTGTGTGTGTGTGTGAGAGAGAGAGAGAGAAACAGCTTGAAACAGACAACAACTAAGAGCCAAGTGTGGAGATAGATAGGGGAAGATGAGGAGGGGAGGCAGTGATAGATTGTCCAGATTCACAGGTTGAAACTATTGTCTTTAAATCACAAGACTCCCCTGAGCAATGGCTATTACGCTGACTTACAGTACTTCAGGGTCATATGACTGTAGAAAGGTGAGATATAGGAAGCCAGACGCATATATCACCACATGGACTTGTATGTTGGCCCTACCTCTCAGTCATTTTTCTCTCTCACTGTAGTCCCTTTTTCTCATGACCTCCTCTATTGAGCCCTTTCTTCCTGGAGTATTACTGTGTATGGGTAAATATGTCCCATTTTGAAAACGGCATGCTGTGCTATCTAATTACTCCCAGGTCATTTACTCTGATTGTATAGCAGCCACCTTATGTGACCTGCTGTGTGCTTGATGGACGTATAAATGGTGGCATTGGTCAGTCAGTACAGTGCAACAAGATCTTAATTGCATGGATAACTGTTGAGTCTGTGGTGCCTATGAAGCATTGTTCCAGTGTTAGTAGACTTATTTGCCCCCAGCTGGGCTATTAGTCTTTATTTGCAATACACTGCTGCAGGGATCTCTTTAGAGCATGACCTGTTGACACACACTGATGAATAAGTGCATTCCTCTCCCACTTACATCGCATCAAGCATTACTTTCAAGGCTATGATAACGTGCATTATTAAATGACAATGTCTGTGCTATTTATAAGAACCCGTCTTGTAGTCTGCAAGCTTTTATTCCAGTGGGAATAAGTTTTAATACGTCATTATCGTATTTAATCGTTAAAGGTGCGGTGTGTAGGATCTGGCGTTATCTAGCGGTGAGGTTGCAGATTGAAACCGTCTGAAACTTCTCCCGTGTGCCAAGCACGTATGAGAACTACGGTGGCCGAGGCGTGAAAACGCAAATGGCACTCTCTAGAGCCAGCATTTGGTTTGTCCATTCTGGGTTACTTTAGAAATCTGGCGGCCAGTTCCGTGAAGAGGACCTGCTGTACATATAAACGATTTGTATTTTCAGGTGCTGTCCACTAAAGAATACATACTTATTAATATTATATTCCATTTCTGCCAAGTGAGCCTCCTAAATGTTACACACTGTTCCTTTAACTTAAGCTCCATTTTGTATTATGAAAACACCATTTATCTGCCTTATTTATCAGCTTTACATACAAGTTCACTTAAGGTCGAAAAAACTAAATTTGGAAGAAGATTCTTCACTCTTTCTGTTTAAAACCCACCATTTTTGCTCATCCACATGCCCATACAAACACACACTCGCGTGTACAAACATTTGTTAAATGAGAAATGAAAGATGGCCTTTCCGTCCCCACAGGATAAAACAGTAACCTATAATCTGGACCACGACCCTGTCTTTTTCTACTGGTGTCCACAGTCCACATGTCCTCTGGTATCAGCTCAGTCAGGAGTGATCTCCCAAAACAACTCAAACAATCACTTATTAGGCCTACCGGTCTGACTGACCTTCACAAAGTGGCCGGGCTTTCTCTAAATTGAGTGAATTTGCTCTTTAAGTGGATAGCGGTTCACAACATGACCATATATGCACTCAAATTCCTACAGTTTACCCCACCTTTAGAAACCTTGTGACTTCTCTTAGAAGTGTATAAATGTGGCTGCATTTTTCAAGGACAGTGGGTTCTACTTCTCTGCAGAGACCGAAGTCTCCACAGGCTACATTGAACACATTGTAATTACAGCTTGCCCTTGATGTTGCACTTTTTCAAATAGGGATCGCTGCTGACACTATTTCATGGTTTCACCTCCTTCGAAAAGAAAATGTCCTTCACAGAGATGTGTGTTTAGGCTTTTCCCAACGTGATGAGCTCTGGGCACAAGTTAGTGTAACCGGGATTAATAATGATAACGATGATGAGGATGAGTATTACAGAGCGTGGGGGCAGCTGAGGTGGTTACTGCCTCAGAGGAATAGTTTGACATTTCATGAAATATGATTATTCTCTTTCCCGCTAAGAGTTAGACGAGAAGATCGATACCACTCTCTTGTCTATAGCTGGAAACAGCGGGTGATTAGCTCAGCAAAAGACTGGAAGCGGGGGGAAAAGAGCTGGCCTAGCTCTGTCCAAAGTTCAAAAATACGAAGACCTGCACTTCTAAAGCTCACAACATGTTAATGAGTGAGATTCAGGGGTGCTGCTTTCTGCACTTTGGAGAGAGCCAAGCTAGCTGTTGTCTCCTGCTTCCAGTCTTTAGGCTCTAATTGCCTCTTCCTGGTTTGAGCTTCATACTTATTGCACACTCATGAGAGTGGTATCGATCTCATTTAATAATGTCAACCTATTCCTTCTATGGTGACTCTGTCCTGGAAGAGGAATCCCTCCTCTGTTGTTCTTCCTGAGATTTATTTTTCTCTGTTAAAGGGATTTTTATGTTTGTTGTATTTTTTCTTTATCCAAATCGAGGGTCGACTGTAAAGCCCCTCGAGGCAAATTAGTGATTCAGGATTGGACTATATAAATAACATTGACTTGACTTGATCTGACAAAAGCTAGCATTTGTACTTTAAAAAAAACCACACTTAGATGAATTGCATTAATAAACCACTTGAAGGCAGCTTGATTTAGCAGCTCTGGCAAATGATGTTACCACCGTGGAGGCTGTTCAAGGTGTCTGGAGAGCCAAAGAAAGCCTTCTCTGAAAGTCATCTTTTTCATCTTTATTTTTGGCACAGTGGCCAAATGTGCTAATTATCTATCTCTACCATCAGAGGAGGTTGGGCAAACACCGGGAGATTAATGATTGGCTTAGGATAAGATCATTCACACTGTAAAAATGCTGCAGGTATGATGGGAACATTTTAGGCAAAGTGGTGACTACTCTTCCTTAAAGCTTCAGGAGGCAGAATGTTTTTGGGCATCATTGGGCAAAAAAATAACCTTTCAGCATATTGTAATTCAAGTGTTCTGAGAGATGACTAGACTTCTGCAACTCCTCATGTCTCTGTTTTCAGGCTTTAAAAAATCTAGCCCGTGATGTGAGACTTTGGTCAATCACAGGTCATTTCAGAGAGAGCGTTCCTATTGGCTGTTTATTCAACCGAGGCAGCTGTCAGTCACTTGCAAACTCCTGTTTCGCTGTAAAAGGAGGAAGTTTGCTCCGGCTGGTGCGCGGTGCTTGGTATTTCCTCAACTGATCTCAACATGGCTGCCGGGTCACAAACTTTCTCATTTTACAGATAAACACTATACTACAAGATGTTTCTGAAAACATTTTATGTGATAAATAGGCATTACAGTAACAGAATATTGATTCATATTTGGTCAGCACTACCTAGTTTGACCGTTTGATTGGAGTTTGCGAATGATTGGCAGCTGCTCAGAGACGACAGCCTCCAGCTCGGCTCTGATTGGTTGTCTTCCTCCGGTCTGTGAGATCTGAGGGACCTGCTACAGTAGGTACATATGTAAAAAAGCATGTATGAGAGATGGGCTGGAGTCAGGCCATTCGGTTATTCCAAAACTAATTAAAAAATCTTAAAATCAATTCTGAAACTGATGCAATCGCTTTGAAATAGGAGTTTTGGGCTCTCTGTCTGGTCTTTGTCAGTACTTGAGCTGCTGCGCTCTGAACAAACTGTTGGCTCTCTGTCTTGTCTTGATTCAGCTGTAGGAAGTTGTGTGACATCCATACATTTATGTCATATAAACACTGCTCTAACCCTGTTTACCGCTGTTACTCCTTTATTACTTCACTGAATGGCTTTGGTTTGGGATGGCTCTTTTTTTAAGTCACCACTCCCTGCACTTTAGCAAGACAGGTCACACATTTCACACAGGAGCACACACACACACACACACACAGGCACATGTGAGTACGCACAAACCTATATCTACAGGTTAATTAGAGTGATAGATATCATCATAGGTGAGACAGAAGGTTCATTTGCAAGGGAAATGAGGGAAATGTAGCCTTTATTAAATATCTGCCTCTTCACCACAGGAGGCCGTCTAATTGCTGCCTGAGACATACAGCAATTTCCACCCAATTTATTCTTGGCGGTCATGGTGAGCAGGGCACTCTTTGCCGCATGCCCACAATGCAAGGTAGGCCTGACTATTTCACTTAGCTGATTAGGCCATCACTGTACAACGTGCAATCTCATTAAACCTCATTGAGTGACACTAGAATGCAGCTGTAAGAGCAGCAGCTCTTCCTTTGTTAATTATGACTCGTCATGAAAGGGGAAAAAAAGGCAGTTTAATAATGTTGTACTGCTGTGACATGTAACTGCTGGCTGTATCTGCCCCCCTCCTCTGTGATGTGTTTGAAATGAAGAGTTGCCATTATGAAGCTGTCCTCTCTGACTCAAAGCAACGCTCTGTCTCCAAGGTGACAACACATTTATTGTAGCCATGGACACCACATCTATCACCCCGTGCATGGCATTCAGTGACTTGCAAATCAAAGAGGCATCACACATGATGATGTCAGATGAGCCGCTCAACTATGTCTATCACAAACAACGGCAAAAAAAAAAATGCAATGACAGCAACTCTTATACACTATAAAGTCGCAGCACCAAGTCAAAAAAGATGCTGACTGACAGAGAAATCAATGTGTATCGGTTGCTCGGCTATTGGGTGCGTGGCGTGAGGTGAATGACAAGCGTGTCCCTTTGGCCTGATGATATGATATTCCCAGCGAGGTCATCACAGTCACTGTAGCAGCTCTGAATTTGTATTATTGAGCTCAGGCCCTCCAGCTGTTTGGAGTGCTATATTTCAAGTAATTGAGTCGTGGGATACGGGAGTTGAGCCACAGAGTGTGCTTGTATGAGTGTGTATGAGAGTGTCAGTGTGTGTGTGTGTGCGTAATAGATGTTTTGACTGGCATGTCAAAGGTAATTGAGTCGTAGATAAGAGAGAGTGAACTTGCCAGCTGTCAGTCTCTTATAAGCTGAATCCATCAGAATGCAGCACTCCCTACAACCTAAAGAGACAAGTGAGTGTGTGAGTAGGTGTGTGTGTGTGTGTGCATATCTGCAATGCACTCTGACTGGTAGGAACCAGTCAGGGCTGCAGCCATTGAAAAGGCCACAACACTATGATTCTGTGTAACGTTTGAACATGGACGTAATCTTAAAGTCAATCTGTTCAAGTTGAAGAAATACAGTCCATCATCCTCCTTTCTCATTTACTGCGAAGAAACTATTTTCCCTTTAAAGGCGGGCTTGCTATGTTGAGAAACTAGCAAGATCCAACCAAAAAAAACAGCCCAGTGTTGCCAACTCTTTTCCAATAAAAGTAGCTAGCAGCACTAGCTCCAAAAGTCCCTAAATCGGAGAGACTTCCAGTCACGTATGTGATGGTGACAGGCTGAATGTAGAGTCCTCCTAATCCCTAAATTAACTACAATTATAACATGATAAACGCTGTAAATAAAAAATCTGAAATGATTAATATATCCGGCGTGGAATGATATGATATGATCTGGATCAACAATGAAGAATTTCAATGGAAGAAAACAAAAGAAACAGTAAGATGTCCGCACAGCCGACAGACTCATATACCAAAACGACACAGCTTTGGGAAGAGGACGGCGAAATGAAACACCTAGTTATCGATCTGAAAAACTGGATGGAGCTCAGAGTTGGAGAGATGCACGAGTTGGACATCTTTCAACACCGATTAAACTGCTGACACGGAAGTTGAATGAGATGGAAGATAGATTACCTGGAAAGTAAGTCCAGACAAAACAACACACGCATCTTAAAAATTTCCGAAAAAAAAGTGAAGGAAATAACATGACAGGGTTCCTGAAAACTCCCTAAATCTAGTGAGAAAGTTATTTTTTTTTGTGAGAGCATTTGATTAATTGATTGCTGTCGGGATGTAAAGAGAATTTCCATAAATATAACAAAAATGTTTTTGAAGAAGATTACCACCCGTAGCTTTAAGGGTCATTTTCCAAATAAATTCTTACATAAAATTGAGTTCAGTGAGTGTTTTACCAACAAAAATGAAAATAAACATCTGCACATATGCCGAAACCATTTGTGTTGCTCCCTGTTGTGCGAAAATACAATACGCCTGAATACCAAATCCTGCAGTTTGCCTGGTAGATTGTCCACAGGTCAACCACAAGATATAGATTCACATCTTTCTGTTGAGATTATAATTTGTCCACGTACCTCCAGAACAATGAGCTGTTATCATACCGTCACATCATTGTATTTGTGTGGTCACATCATCTCCTCCAAAGTTGTACATAGCAAACCTAACCTCACCTGCATCTGTGCTGCAGTTTTGCAGCTCATTATTGCCAGTGTCAGCATTTCCGCCTCAACAATAATGAATACACATTACCCATATGCTTTCACACACAGGCTAAATTTTAGGTGACTTAATTTTGGTAGTTTTTATCTAACAGAATAGAAGCATGCTCCATCCAGGGTTTTGATGCTGACTTTGACACCACAGAATCGAATCAACGAACCTCAAGGACAGAGCTGAACGGCCAACAGCTGTGCTGGTCTGCACATAATCTGTCTGTCTCCTCCAAGGTCACACTGAGTGTGAGCAAGATGTTAAATACAGCAATACCATCAGTCAACCTGGGAAGAGGGAAAAACATCAACATATATATATTATTCAAATGTGTATTTAACAAGCCTTATGCTTTTTTATTTTCTGATGAGTTGGATAGATCATCAGATGATTGTACGTAAAGTTTATGTCATTGCCAGTGCGAAACAGTCACAATCAGACAGATCAAATCCTTGTCCGCTGTTCGTTTTGTTGATCTCACCTTATACAGTAAAAGCCACTGTCAGAGCCTGTTGTCAGGCTATTTATAGGTGTTATCAGTCGCTATAAGCTTCATAGATGTGAGTCAATAGGGGCCCACTACACCCAATAGTAGGTTTTATCATCTATTCACATGGTAGATCACCGAAAGAAGGTATAAAAGAACACAACAGCGACCTCTAATGACCGTAGTAATTATGACAGGAGCAGAAGCAGAAGTCAGGTGCTGTAGTATAGACATAATGGGTGAAGGTTGGGGACGATGCATGGGACACAAACCACAGGGTTTTTACCCAGAACACCGGAGTGCGCATCCCGTGTGAAACCAATAATGTGTACTTGTCTTTGTGTTCGTAGTTATTTTAACCCAAAACACTATGTTTTTCCCTAAACTTAACAAAGTGTTTTTTTTTTGCCTAAACCTAAAGAAGCCTTTTTCGTTTGTGTTCAAAATGTGACATTTCATTCAGTTTTATAATGTGTTAGAACGTTTTGCTTTTAAGTTTCACTTTTACTTTTACAACGTAGTAGGCCCCTAATGACCCTAATCTATGGTGGTATTTAATGGCCTGATAACAGTCGAATCGGGTGCCCTACGTTGAGTCACTCTCCAAGGTAAACGGGAAGTGAGATGTAGTGTCCAGGTTAACATGCTTTCTGCCCTTGCCGTCCTTTCATTGAAGGACATTTCATTGAAGGACATTTCTCTCAGCAGCCTACCTGCCAGCAGAGTGTTATGGCTGTCACTTCTGCAATTTGACCCACTTTTGTAGACTGTAAGATGTGTCAATTCTGGCTCCACCAACACATAAAAAACATGTTTTTATAGTCTGCTGTTGAGATCAAAGCAGCAGGGTAACATAGTCTGTCAAGTTATATTTATATTAGGAAACAAATTCATTAAAATAGTCTTTAGCTTTGAGAACCTACTTTCCAGGAATCTAGCTTTATAGTGGCCTGTGCTGCTTCTTATAGGCTTATCAAGCCTATTTTAGATTGTTCATGAAGCATCCCACTAACTTTCATTTGGGGATTTTACTTTTAACCTGTAAAATGTACCTTCACTTAGTGGATTTTCTAGATTATTTTCTTTACAAGAGCAGCACCTGGTGGGAAAAAAATAGAATAGCACATGTAATGGTGATTGCTCAATTTCAGATCATCAGACCACTGATTTTAACACGCAGCGTGCAGTATTGTGTGTGACACAACGTTATAGATATTATATGATTGATATGAGACATTAGTAGTGGTTGCTGCTCTCTTAATTATGATATTTCAACCAGCTGCAACACTGTTTAAAAGAGTGCTGACCATATTTTTTAGCGAAACTGTGTGGAAATAATTTTGAGACAGTTGAGACATTACTTGGAGCAACCTGTAGTTTGACTCTGGATTATCATGGAGAGAACACATTCAAAACATTGTGGATTAGTGTAAAAAATAGTTGTAAATGTGATGAGATGGTCCGAAGGGTTGGATTTGGGAGCTGATTTTGCATCCTTCAAATATATACATGTATTTAGATCATGGATAAATTATGGGAGGGTAGTTTATGGCTCTGTGTCAGAAAGTGTACTTGGAGGATTAGATGTGATCCAGGCCTGGGCTCTGAGCGTAGAAGCAGTAAGAACTTCACCTCTGTATGCCCTACAAATGGAGACAGGAGAAATGCCCCGTGTTTATGCAGAAAACAGCTCCTAATGAACTATTGGATGAATTTGAGAAGTCATGGATATAGTCAAACAACCAAAAAAAGTGCTAAGGTCCTGCTGGGAAAGGGAGAAACCACTAATATCAATGTAAATTTGGCTAGACAGGAGATGCCGCAGCGAGAGACTTGGGAGTAGCCTATATGAAAAGGAGTTTTGTCCAACTGTGATATGGCCTATAATCCCTGTGTGGTTACTTTAAACTTTGTTGGTAGATTTGGAATTACTTCAAATAAAAGGGCAGATTTTGTTAGTTTGATTTATAGTTATAAGGAATGTAAATATACAGATTATATGTAGGTTTTTACAGATGGGTCCAAAGATCCAGATAATAGAGGTTCTGCAGTTTCAGTTCCTATTTTGATGGTCAAATTAAACCAAACAAATGTCTGTATGTGGTGACTTAGTCAATGCTGTGTCCAGAATTAAGTCATGTGCATCCAGTAGCTAATCACAAGGACTTACTATCAAATAATGGCAATATATGGCTATTCAAGAGTAATAAAACAGGGCACTGAGGTCATATAAATTTGGGTTCCTGCTCATACGGGACAAACTAGACAAACAAGCAGTTAATAAAGCAGACATCCATATTGACCTTTAAAAATCAGAGGGAAAAGGCATTGTATGGAAGAAAAATAAAGAGTGGCAACAGCACTGAGATCAGGAGATAAGAGGAATACATTTACATTTGATTAAAAATAGAGTGGGTGTTGTGAGGAATGGGGGAGGAAAGAAAAAAATGGAGATAAAAATGACTAGGCCTACATTAACAATAGCCATAGGTCATAGGTCAAATGTCAAAGGTCAACTTTATTATCCTGCAGGGGGAAATTCATATAGTCACACAGTACAGGAAACACAGAACAGCACGCTCATTAATTTGCTATAAATTATAAAATTGTGCCCTATCATTGAAAAGTGCATATGTACCGATAGGGACCATTTGCGCCAATAAAATAAGCATATTGTGTACATTAATTCCACCCATGTTAACTTTGGGCCAACAGAAACTCTGATATGATTGTGACACACAGCAATATGTTCATTATTTTTAAGCTGAAGCACTTACTGAAAGTCCGCTTTGGACTGATAAATTTAAATATCTGGATTTATTAGGACTATGCCAATCTTGCTACTATTCATTTTCTGAAAACTTTTAAGATCAATTACTTTAAATATAAATTAGATTATACATTCTGCCAGTCCAAATGCAATTTGAATAAAATCGCCCTCTGTTTAAAGATATATCAGTGGTATCTACATTAAATGTACTAATAAGGGATAATCTAATTTTATGTCATCTTATCTTAACATGATTCAAATTGAAATGTGTTTCTCTTCATCAATATGAAACAGGTCTGAAGTAGCCAGGTCATCAGACTTTTAAATAGATAATTCATAGGACACCTTCTCACACAAAAAGTGCAATAAACAAGTGCAATACCTCAATCATACATCTTATACTGTATATACTGTATATGTTCTTAATATTGTACTTGTATAACCGTCGTGACAGTAAACATCTTGAATCTTGAGTCTTGAATCTTGAAGTATTTAGGTTGAAAAGTTTTAGAATACAAATAGTAGTTTGAGGACTAGGAACCCTTGGCCTAAAGGATGTTTAATCAGCCACCTAAGGGGAGGACTGATGGGAGAAAACCTGTCAAACCGGACACTGTATGACTTAACTAACTCCAGAAGATGTCAGTATTGCAACACTTAGGATGCCAACTGCTGGTAAACTTCAAAGAAGAAGAAGAAGAAGAAGAAACCTTTCTTCACTGCAAAAAGACATTACAGCACCAGTTTTACTTGGGAAAGGAGAAGGAAAAGCTGTGATTAAAAGGAACGGAGTTGAGATATGGCAGAAAAGATGGGAGGAGGACCAGAAAGGAAGGAGATATTTCAAAATACAAAAGTCGGTCATAACAAAGACGTATAAAGAAAGGAACAGAAGGGAAGAAATCATCATAACAAGACTCAGACTGGATCACACAGGTCTTAATGGCACTTTGGCTTTAATGGGGAAAAGGAACAGTGACAAGTGTGGGGATTGTGGTGTTAAAGAAAATGTGGAGCATATCCTAATTCAATGTAAAAAGTATAAGGCTGAAAGAAAAAGATCAGAGAGGAGGGACGTGATTGGGATCTGATGGGGATACTGGGAACAGAGGGTGAGGGGGTTGAAGGCATTATTAATGTTCTTAAGACACACAGGATTGGTGGATAGAATTTAAGAGTAGGAGTAAAGAGCAAATGACATGATGTTACACACTCTTGTACAGTAGGTGGCGGTATGCACCTTAAAGTTGGTTGCGATCCGCCAGAAACCGAGAGAAGAAGAAGAAGAAGAAGAAGAAGGAACCTTTCTTGCGCTGCTGTGAGCCCAACACGGAACTTAAGAGTGTTACACCCACACTAGTACCGCTAATGCTAACGCTAACAGCTGTGTGGCTAGCCTCGCCGGTTCCTGCTGAGTGTTCACCTCCCGTTTCTCCCCAGTTCAACTCTCACTGTACTTTAACTAACCTCTGCAGAGCTGCATGACAGAGACCGAGCTGTGTGTGTGTTACTGTTTAGTGAAACATCCATGAAGCGATGAAACGATGAGAGGAGGGTGAGTACTGAAGCTACATGCTAACCAACCGGAGAGCAGCTAGGTGGCTAACTAAGCTAAGCTAACTAGCTAATGTCAGCTGTTTTTAGTCAATGAATATATAAAAGAGGCTCTTCAGGTTTTGTTTATAGCTATAGCTTTAAAGCCTGGCTCGCCGTCTCAGAAACAGCTCGTTTTGACAGTCCATAAATAGGTTGCTTCTTAGTATTATTTATTATTTTATGGACCTAGCTGTCTGGAATGATTGAAAACGATATCTATTGTTGACGTCAGCTGAATAACATTAACATACCTGTCACAGCTGTCTTGTTAGTGGTAGCTAACTGTTAGGTGTTTTCCAGCAGCTGTCATCATCTCTTCCTTGTCTCTGGGTGGGGTCAAGACATTATTCAGTCTTGTAATATCTATAAAATGTATCCTCATTTGTACCCAGCAACATGCATTTATTATTGGTGGTGTATTTCTGAGACCCACAACTGCATACTTGCTAGTTAACATCTGTTTCTACTCTGGGCCACACCTGGTTAGGTCAAGTTGGGTGTTTTCAGTTCATCTAGAGTTGGTGCCCACCGGCCCTTGAATTAGCTCAACACATTTGATATACACCTGAACGGGCGTGTCTGTAACAGACTGTACTTGTCAGTATTTACCTTTCAATATACACCTATTACTATGTGGAATATGAATAGAACAGGACTGCAGTCGTCAAACCTTATTGAGTGCATCCACTGTTTGGACAAACAATAATGGCTGGACATTTTGAATATCAGTCATTTCTGGCATAAATATACCAGATATTCAATAGTTATAAGATCAGATAAGATATGCCTTTATTAGTCCTGCAGTGGGGAAATTTGCATTGTTACAGCAGCAAAAGGGATAGTGCAAAAAACAAGATGCATCAGCTTACACAGTAAAAAAAGAGCTAAACAAAGTGTAACAAAATATGAACCATTTAAATAGAAGGAAGTATAAAGATAGGAGCAGTATATACAGTATTGATAATAAAAAGACTATTAACAAAATTGCACAAGTGGAAAATGATATTGCACAGTGAGAATGAAATTAATGAATGAAATTCCACCTGAAATATCAGGTTATTGTCAGTTATATTCTCAAATATGAGAATTTGTTGTTTTTCCTCTTATTGACATCATTTGAATCTAGGTTTTTACATTGTTAGATTGACTAAGCATTTGTAACCATCTCTTTGGGCTGTGATGGGTATTTGTCATTATTCTTTATTAAATAAACAAACAAATTGGCTAATTGATAATGAACTTAATGTGCATTATTATGTGCTGATGCTGGCCACATGTTCTGGATCTAATTAATTAAATAATTAGGGTTTCTTGTCAGACCATTTCTTTATAGATTGACTGAAACTTAAGATGTTTTTCTAAATCCTTTCCTTGATCATGTACAATTATATTCAACTTTCTCTTCTCTCCCCTGTACTCTTTCCTTGGCTCTCTCTCTGTATTTGCAGAGTGTGCGTCGCGTGACTCAGCTCTTGTGTAGCCATGGAGAAGCCCTGGAGGCTGTGGGGGGCGATGGAGCGTTGTACCCTGACTCTGGCCTCCTGGTCCTGGGGTGCTTGTCGAGTCTCCCTTTTGGCCCTCATCCTCACCTTCCACCTGTATGGAGGATTCTTTCTCCTAGCTCTTATCCTAGCCTCTGTGGCGGGCATCCTCTACAAATTTCAGGACGTGCTCCTCTACTTCCCTGACCAGCCCTCCTCCTCTCGCCTTTATGTTCCCATGCCAACAGGAATCCCTCATGAGAATGTGTACATACGCACCAAGGACGGCGTGAAGCTCAACCTCATCCTGCTTCGCTACACAGGAGGCGACACACCTCCTGGAGTCACCCCTGGCAATCAAAGCAGCCCCACCTCCTCTGCTCCACCTACCATCCTTTATTTCCATGGTAATGCAGGTAATATTGGTCACAGGGTGCCAAACGCCCTGCTCATGCTGGTCAATCTGAAAGCCAACGTGGTGCTGGTGGACTACCGTGGCTACGGAAAGAGTGAGGGTGAGCCCAGTGAGGATGGGCTGTACCTGGATGCCGAGGCCACACTGGACTATGTCATGACCCGTCCTGATCTGGACAAGACAAAGGTGGTACTATTTGGCCGCTCACTGGGGGGTGCTGTGGCTGTGCGCTTGGCGTCAGTCAACCCTCACCGCGTAGCAGCCATTATTGTTGAAAACACCTTCCTCAGCATCCCCCACATGGCAGCGACACTCTTCTCCTTCATGCCCATGCGCCTGCTGCCCTTGTGGTGCTATAGGAATCAGTTCCTCTCCTACCGACAGGTGGCGCTGTGCCGCATGCCCTCGCTGTTTGTGTCTGGTCTGTCGGACCAGCTTATCCCTCCAGTCATGATGAAGCAACTATATGAACTGTCTCCTGCACGGACTAAACGCCTAGCTATCTTTCCAGAGGGCACGCACAACGACACATGGCAGTGTCAGGGCTACTTCGTTGCTTTGGAGCAGTTCATGAAAGACCTGATGAAGAGCCACGCCCACGAGGAGAGCGCTCAGCCCTCCTCCAGTGTCACCATTATCTGAAATAAACGGTCAGGGACTGACTGTTGACTACAGGTTATGGGCTGGAGTAAGCGAAGGCTGTCACGTAAATTGATTAGATGGACTTCATTGATTTTTGGAAAGAATGTACATTTTTTTATGCTTTTGTCTGGGTTTCTATTTTATTTCACTCTTTCTACCTTTTCACTTTCTGTAAATGTAACATATTTGTTCAAATTATTTGACTATTTCAAGGGTTTAAGAGAGGGTAACAATGCCCTCATGGCTTCTTTCGTGTTGCAGCTATGAATGCATGTATTTATGACCATAAATGAATGAAGCCAGAGCATACATGCCCACTCTGTCACAACCACAAAAGATTTGCCGTAATGGGTCTACTGAAATTAATTATGAAAACTGAAACAATTGCTCACAGTATAATGACCATATGAGGACCTACAGTATCACAGTGAAGACTGATTACTAATGGAATTAAAATTACACTTCTTCTGATATACGAAATGAGACACTGATAATATGTAGACCTATACTGTATATATCTTTGTTAATACATTACATTGCACTTATTTTTGTTCAGATTTACCCGAGTGTTGAGTTATGTACGCTAACATCTTCTGAGCAATACTTTGAGGAGCATAAGGATGTTTTTTCTCTTCGCTTTTGGTGAGGATCATTAATATTTAGAGCCCTTGCAACAGCTCAGCATGACATGACATTGTAGTGATTAATATTTATACCCTTGAAAATTTTGTCTGGCAAAATAGCATAAAAACTTGTGCTGCTGAATAATGATATTCAGCCTTAAAAAAAGTGTTGAGTGCTGAGATGAAGTGGTCAGTAAGATAACGTTGACATGTTTGTAACTATCAAAAACAACCTCTTGAAATTTTATTTCCTGTCAAACTACTTCTGTTTCAGTGCGATTTGGATAATCTACAAGATATTCTCCCCGTTACTGCTTCCAGTTCAAACGCAACTAGCACACAGGATAACTTTTACAGTTAAGTTGCTATTTGGCAACGTTGGCTCCTGTAGTTTGGTAAAGAGCATTTGCTCTGTGTGTGTGGTTTTGTTTTTAAAGGATTGGTTCAGATTTTTTTAAGTCTATCTTAGTGCAACACTGTAACACATGCCCATATGTACGCTGAAACGTTAACGGTCGCTGTAATCTTCCCCTCCGTATGCATCCTGAACATGATCATTTGCAATATAAAGCCAAGATAATCTAACAGGAAATGGGGGAGAAAATCTAGTCCCCCATTTTTATCCAAAAAAAAGTATTCCAAAGATGAGCAGAAGCTAATATGAAGCTTCAGCAGTCTGAGTAAGATAAATCAAGTAGGCATTTTCTAAGGTAAAGTCTTATTAAGTAGAATATGTCCTCTTTGTGTTACTGTTCTTCCTCCCAGATCAACAAGGAAATACACACTGGCAAAGGAGAGATTTTGTTTAGAAAGACTCTTATTTTGTCTAACTCAGAGTGAAGTCTCTTAAGTACGGGATTTTGTCCCCCGTCTCTTGCACTCTAATCACACTAGGAAAGGATTTCTTAATGGCCAGTATAGACAGGAATAGGGTTGCAAAAGGTATATTCAAGGTGGAAACTTTCCATGGGAATTAACAGGAATAAAATGGAAATATAGTATTTGCTCAGACATTATTTACCATGTCATATGCAGATAGAAACAACCATTTTACCATATTATATGCAGACATTATCCATTAATTTGCCAAATGGATTAATTAATTTGTCAAATACATACGATGTGAAATGGGCCAAGGGGTGAGTTAGCTAGCTATAATTTGACAATGTGGATTGTGTGCAAAGTTGGGATTCAAATTATTTCCCCACATAGAAACAAGGTGTTAACAAGGTATAAACTGTGTATTTTGCTTTCGGCTACTGGTTAACTGAAATATTGTAAAATAAATATATTCTCCAGTAATATAATCCAGACTTATATTTGGCTCAGACAGTGCAGTAGTACGGGCTGCACATGTGCATGCAGAGGGTTATAATTTTATTGAAACACTATTTAAGGATACTGACAAATGATCTGTACATGTGATGCAAGAGTGTGCTGCTGAATACAGTGCATGGTTACAATTCATTAAATGGGCTTGCTTTTAACCAAAACATGCCATGCCACCCTCCAAAAAATTCAATAATTTCACAATTTTTAAATTTAAACTGTGGAAATTTACGGGACATTCCGCCCGTTTGCAAGTCTAGACAGGAAGAACAAATACAACGACCAATTACTCTGTCAGCACACATACATATGTGAGTATTGTATTAAGCCAGTCTTGAAAACAACCCTGAACCCATTCTTTAAGAACTAAAAATAAAGTGTGAGCATTTTTAATCAAATGTTGTGATGATTTGTTTGCTATTATCAGCACCATAATTGTTAATCTGAGGATTCTAGGTTCTCGTCTCACCCCATGCTTATGTGGCACAATGGCTTTACTCACTTGGAGGGCTTTTAATGAGCTAATTAACCTTTCCTGCACGTCTTCCAGGGGGTAGAGAAGAGCCTGACGATTCAAACACTGTTATCTGCACTTGCTTTCCAAATGCAGCATGCTGCACTGCAGTGGTATTAAAGCCATTTGAATACAGATCTCCTTAGCCATATTCTACTGTTTTCTAAACAGTATGCTTAACAAAATTTAACAAACATCAAAAGACCAAATTTGTTTGTGTCAATGTGAACTTGAAAAATGGTCTAAAGGCTACTATGAATGTAAATTGTGCTCTTAAATTAACAAGTGTGCTTTACAAGAAATAATGTATAGATGGTCTTTTCTCCCTTTTTTGTGTGACTTTTTGCCACTAATTGCACAGAACAGTTTCAGATATTTTTTTGCATTATATCAAATCCATAAACTGAGTTCCATTCATCCCATCATGTGTTGTGCAATCCCACTTCAACCATGTGATTATACACTCATTTTGTTCCACAGGCTTTGTTTGACACACTTCTGCTGTTAGTTTGCATTGCGCCATCTGTTCATTCAAGAAAAGACGTAGAAACTTGTCATCATTCACTTGATTTATTGTTTTGATGGCTGGCCTAAAGCAAAGTCAATAATAACTAGAATATTGCGTTTTTCTATCCTAGCCAAATGTAGTGTTATTGTCCAACACTGTCGATGAAAAGAAATGGAATCAAACCGAATGTCTCTTCATTTTTATAATAAATAAAATCATTTGCCAGGTATTCTTCAAATGCACTATGGGACATATTTGTATATGTTCTTATGATTGTTAATAGAGTGGAATGAACGATGTTGAAAGTGTTGGCATCATTTCAAATTTGGCATTTGCAAGCTGGCATGTGATTACGTTGAGTGCTGACAAATTTCTGTAATGGACCTGCACAGTGTTGATATTATTTGTGTGCATCTACCACGACTATCTGAACAGTCAGACGTCTGAATGACTCATCTTTATCTTCAGTGTGAAGCAGTCAGTTTGAGGTTTGAGGGGTTTTTCCATTTTACTTGTTTGTTTTTTTTTCTATTTCAAAACAATGTCAACAACTTCTTTTGTAAGCACACATTTTCACTTTCTATTTTCTGTACTGTAACATGCAATAAATTGATACATTGAAATTGTTTGTCTTGTTAGTTTTTTTTTTTTGCTTAGCTTTCTTTTTTTAAAAATTTTGTTTATGTAACCGTTATTTTATTTTAATTAATTCTTGTAACCTGGAGTCACTTCACTTTTTTTATTCTGGGAATTGCAGTTTGTTTGTTTTGCCATTTTATGTTGCCGTTCACAGTTGAAGTCAGTTTTGTACTTCCTTCTTTTCTTGGCTCCTCTAGCTGTCAAATTAAAATGTAACGTTTTCATTAATAATGTTTATTTCTCCTCTCTCTCTTTCTATTTCCCTACCAGGCTGTCACTCATCCAACTGCTGACCCGTCCTTCCTGTTTCCACTCTGTAACGGGGATGTGTTTTATCGTTTTTAAGGAGCAAGATAAAGAGAAAGGGGAGAGACGCTTGTCAGGGCTGCTGGTCTGGCAGGAAGCTGTGAGTGTGGTTAGCTGAGCGGAACAGTAGAGGGGAAGCAGTTTTGCCCTTTTTTGTACAGTATTTGCTCTGCGTAGTCCCTCAGACTTATCTGGAACCGGCTACTGAAGGACAAAACGAGAGTTAAGGAAGTCAGTGGTGCTTTTGGATAGGCATTAAGATCAAGCTAGAGGCTCTAGAGACAACATTGATGACAAGCAAACATCCACCGTTCTGTCAGAAGAGAGTCAGTGTAGTTGAGGCCTCAGACTAGTCATGCTGTCAGTGTGAGCTCCCTGGAGATTATATGGGCCCCGCGATGGCAGTTTTGGCAGGTGTGAAGCCTGGGACTGGACAAAGGACAGGTGAAGGGAGGCTGTCCTGGCCAGTTTTCCTGCTGACATTAGCTGCTGTCACCTCCTCCTCTCTTTCAGCTTTGTCCCTGTACCAACTGGTGGCTCTCAGAGCTGAGGTAGAGGGACTCAGATCAGAGGTTTGTCGCAGGAGAGAAGAGGGACGAGAGGCCAAGCATGCAGGCCAGGTGAGAGACAGCTAGTCCTTATAGACGTCCTCATCTGCACAGGATTAAATTAAAGACAAGCATTTTACCAGCATGTGTTGTTTTTCTAAAAAAACTTTATTGTGTCTCTTCAGACTGAGAATATCAGTCAGAGAAGCAGCCAAGAGTCCCTGCACCAACCTGGGCACCAACCTGGGTCTCAACCTGCTGTCACCCTGATGAGGAGGAGAAGATTGGCCTCAGGATCGGAGCCATTGGGTAATATACAGTTCACTGTTAATGTGCGAGATGCCGATATTAGTTGCTTTAGTTTGCATGGAGTGCAAGATTGGTTGTGTTTTACAAATCCATATGTTCACTTGCAAAAAGACTGAAAAGTGATGTAGAAAGTGTGACCGATTGTGACCAATTTCATTTTTAGTTTAAAGGATAATTTTGGTATTTTTCAACCAGGACCCTATTTTTCCATGATTTATGTCTAAGTGACTAATGGAGACGACACTTTCTGAAGCTGGTCCACTATCAGTTTACGTCCACTAAAAGTGCTTGTTTTTACCACTGACAGGCTCAGATTGTTATTATAAGTGTCTGACAACATTATGGAAAGGACCCTACAGAGAAATTAAACTTTTTTCTTTACCATTCGCTTGATCCGTCTCGCTCGGAGAAGCCTCGCTCTGAATCAGAATCAGAATCTTTGTTTATTGATAGGTGTATCAGGTATACACTAGGAATTGGCTTTGGTTCGTTGGTGCAAATAAGCAGTAACAATAGAATAATTAAAATGTTAGAATAAAATAAGAATAAAAATCATCCACATTGTCTTAATCAGCTAAATATTCAGCCATGACAATGAAAATCTTTTAGATAACACTAAGCTACGCTTTCTGTACTCCAACACAACAAACTTTGACAACACCGGTGTCCCGTGTCACTCCTCTCTCCCGTCTGACTCATTTTGCCACGTCTCTTTCGGCAACAAGTCTCATGACACAATGAGGTAAGAAAAACGTTTTATTTCTCTGTTGGGTCCATTGCACAATGTTGTCAGACACTTATAATAACAATCTGAGCCTGTCAGTGGCACAAACAAGCACTTTTAGTGGACGTAAACTGACGGCACCAGGTTGCCCCAAATGATTACATTACAGCTTGTTTAGTGGATGGCGTTTGCAGCGTTCTTCCTCAATACTGGAACAATTTCAGAAAGTGTAGTCCCCATTAGTCACTTAGACACAATAACATGGAAAAACAGGTTGGAAAAATAACAAAAGTTATCCTTTAAGGCGGCGAATTAATGTCTTCAATCCATTCCTTATTGTTATATTTCCTATGCCAAGTCTATTCATATAGCTCAAAATAACAAAACGTCTCAGGGGGCTTTACAGTCTGTACATAACTTCTACCCTTAGACCCGTGATTCAGAAATGGAAAAACATTGTCCGCTTTAAAACAGGCTAAGAGCCAAGTGTGAATGACTCAGCAGCTTTGGTATTAACCACTTGGAAAATAACAAGTCTGATATGGTGAGATAATGCTACCATCCGCTCAAGCTATTTTCACAGGTGTACAGGGCATCAGTATTCACAGTATGCTGTTGCTAAGTGCTGACTTTGTTAATGGAATTTTGCCCAAAGTGGAAAAAAGGGAAGGAACAGAAGGAAGAAGAGAGACAACTATGGAATTACCAATGTGCAGATTGTAAGGAAACCACTGACCAGTATTGACATTTCTAAATTTTTCTCATGTTTCATCACAGTTGCTCAGCCTTGCCTGCAGCTGTTGGCAAACAATAGCAGGAAAACCTTCAGGAAAGGTACAGTATGTTCGACCTGGGCTATGATAGTTTAGTGAGTTGTAATATAATTGAATTTGATGTAGTTTTTATTTGACATTTTACCATTTCATATTAGTTTTGAACTTTGGAAGTTAGAGTTAAAATATATTTCACATTCAAATCTGTATAAACAATTGCAGAAAGCCCAATCAGACTCCAGTAACTGATTCAAAACAGGTTGACTGTTGGGATACATGTTTAGCTTGAATGTGCTTTGACATGTTTTTCTGATACATTCTTATTTCATGGATCAGAATACAACTCGGAGCCTCACACGGGTATCCCCTGGCAGGCTGGGCTGAGGAGAGGCTCTGCCCTGGAGGAGGACGGAGACAGCATGTTAGTCAGAGAGGAGGGCTTCTACTTTGTGTACAGTCAGGTAGGTTGTCTGTTTGCTGCCATTGCATAGTTTTTCCACAGGGAGGCACTGCTAGTCTGTTTGCCAATCATCAGCTTTTACATAGGAGGGGAATGTGTCTACATGCATTGCAGAAAAAAAAAGGGTGTGCTTGATCTAAGCATGCATTTGGTTAACAGACCTTGAAGAAAGGTCAGAAAAAGAAGAGAAAATGCAAATGATGCATGCATAATAAATGAAGTAGCAAATTATTTACCACCCACCTGACTGTTTATACATTTTAAAACTAAGGCTGTCAATCGATTAAAATATTTAATCACACATTTTTTATCTGTTCAAAATGTACCTTAAAGGTGAGATTCGTCAAGTATTTAATACTCTTATCAACATGGGAGTGGGCAAATATGCTGCTTTATGCAAATTTATGTATATTTATTATTGGAAATCAATTAACAACACAAAACAACAACAAATATTGTCCAGAAACCCTCACAGGTACTGCATTTAGCATAAAAAATATGTTCAAATCATAGCATGGTAAACTGCAGCCCAACAGCCAACAACAGCCGTCAGTGTGTCAGTTTGCTGACTTGACTATGACTTGCCCAAAACTGCATGTGATTATCATAAAGTGGGTATGTCTGTAAAGCCCCTTTGAAAATTACTCTGCCAGTTTTTCCTCCGACAAATTTCGCGTAAGTTTGGAGCGTTATTTAGCCTCTTTCGCGACAGGCTAGTATGACTTGGTACCAAGGGATTCCTTAAGTGTTCTAGTTTCATCTGATACCAATATCTTCACTCTACCTGAGCCCATTTCAACCTAAAAAACACAAGTTGTATTAAAGAAATAGTGGTGTTAAAACGAATTTGCGTTAACGCATTATTATCGCGTTAACTTTGACAGCCTAGTTAAAACCCATGCCTCATATACCATAGATTTAACCCAGTGTTTCTGCAGGTCTACTACATGGACAGCACCTTTGCGATGGGTCACGTGGTGATCCGGAGGAAGAGGAACGTGGTGGGAGACGAGCCTCAGTATGTGATCTTGTTCCGCTGCATCCAGAATATGAACCCTGTGTACCCTTACAACACCTGCTACACAGGAGGTGAGTCTGAGTTATTGTTTATGTCGAGCTATGTTCACCCTCTTTT